>NC_062215.1:73696243-74949243 GCF_902686445.1 Sciurus carolinensis
AAGGAAGAAGAAGAAAGAAAGAAAGAAGAAGAAGAAAGAAAGAAAGAAGAGAAGAGAGAAAGAAGAAAGAAAGAAAAAGAAAGAAAGAAAGAGAAGAAGAAAGAAAGAAAGAAAGAAAGAAAGAAAGAAAGAAAGAAAGAAGAAAGAAAGAAAGAAAATAAGGCTGGCTTTTAGTCTACTTCTTACATGTGCAAGGCTAGCCCTTGATTTGTTTTCCACTGGTTGACAAAAGTTTCCTCTGAACTTCAGATGAAATTAGAGTAAAACAAAAAAGAGAAGATTTTAATATTTTTTGTTGGGAATTCCCTCTGAACCAGATTAATAGTCTGCCAACTTTGTAGAAATCAACCTTGAAAAAAATGGGAAATAGAAGAAGTTAGGATATAGATCTCTGTTCGTCAACTTTGCACTATTGTGATAAAATACCTGACAGAAGCAACTTGGAGAAGGATCAGTATTTTAGTTCATGGTTTCAAAGGTCTTAGTGCATGCTCCACTGTTTCCAAGGCAGAAATCTCATGGTGGAAGGATGTGGCAGAAGAATGCTGCTCAGCACTTGGCAGCCAAGAAGTAGAGAGAGAGGAAAAGGTTAGGAGAAGATAAACCCTTCCTGGGCACCCCACAGCTGACCTACTTCCTCTACCTGGATCCATCTTACAGTAGTCCATTCCAATATCTGTGGGTTTGTTTCATCAAATGGGTTAATCCACTGATGAGGTCAGAACCCGGTCATTAGTCGTCATCAGAAATATCTCGAGGTTTTCTTCACTGGAAGATTCCACTATCTCCAAAAGCCCATGTTCTTAACTAGTGAACAAGATTGCCTTCCTCCCTCATCCCCAAAAAGTGGGAAGCCCCAGAATCTTATTTTCTCACCCTCAAGGGGAAAAAAAAAAAAAAAAAGAAAATATATATGAAACTATATGGCATCTGCTGAAATCTGCTGTGCATTAAAACTTTGTCTCTCAGTTTCTGCTCTCAGATAATGTAGCTGCCTTGTTTCATTTACCATTTCAATCAAATGCCAGAGCTTTTAAAATTTGTGTGTGTGCACACATGTGCATACATACTAGCTCTTGCTGCAATTTGAACTGGTGACTTTGCTAATTGGAAGACATCACCCATGTTTATGATTACCCATGATATTTTCTAGAGGAATTTCCTTTCATAAATTTCATTTGACCCATTTTGGCTTTGACCTTGGAAACACATCTTCTCCTGTTTTTCTGTCCTTTGCTAGAGGAAAATCTCCAAAGCATCTCATTTTGCACTTCATTTAAAAATATATCCAAAATAGACACTCATTAGGGTTTGGTATCCTTGTACTCTAATTAGATCTAATTAGTCCCACCACATAGACAAATAATAAGGAAAGGAAAGTGGATATTTTAATCTTAGGGATGATGCTTTTTAAAGACTCAGCAGTCTCTATCTTTCCATGAAAGATTTTTTTAATTATAATCATTTGGAGTGTTTGTTTAAAGGAAACTGGGATTTGAAGCATGGTTCACAGAAGACCTTCATTAATTGCAATTTTTGTGTTATTTTCCTCTAAAACACACATAAATATTCTCTTTCTCTTTCTCTTTCTCTCTTTCCCTCTCCTATCTAAACTAGTTTTCCAGGAAAGAACTGTTACAATTTTCTCATTGTTTGTTGCCTCTTCCAAATCCTCCAGTCAGCAAATCAGTTGAAATTTTTCTACTGAAGAAAATAGAGAAGTGTTCCATCTGGCAGAACACCTGCTGGTATAGATAGGACCCACCCATTAATCCAGATCTGTGAGAATTTTTTAATCATCAGAATGAGTCATATATGGGCTTTTCCCTCTTTATTCTGACCCAGAACAAACCTCATCCTGTGGTTAACATTAGAGATGATAATATAATTTTTGTTAAACAAATGAAATAATTAAACAGTTATAAAAGCAATGCAAAAAGATTTCTTATTTCACCAACTTTCTCAAGTGTGGAAGAACCTCACATCCTTTCACATGCAGTGGAAAGACCTCTGGTGTCTTTGAAAGACCTCAGCTCTGAAACCATGCAGGGTAGCTTCCTCAGTTCAACTCTACAATGTGCCTTCTGCTAACATAAAAAGATGAAACATCCTGCACATGCATTTATTCCTCTAAAAATAGTCCACACCTAAATTTGTGTACTCAGACCTGTCCTCAAAATTTGAAAGGAATTTATGTTCACTTTTTAATTTTAACTCTTTCCATAGTAGCCAATGGATAAATTTCTAATATTGCCTAATACATGCTGAACTCTTGTCAATTACTTTACCCTTCATCTCTTAAGTGCACACTATGTTCTAGTTATAATCTGTCTGCTTCTATTTGTTGACATTCTTGCTTACATTTGATCTAGAAGGATAAATACTCTCCTGATACTCTGGATCATGATCCACTTTGTCAAAGAACTTCTAATTATATTTATGTTATTAAAATACAGTTTTGCTTTGGAAAACAGGAATGGGATAGAAGTAAAGAGATTAGAATAAAAGCATATCACATTGTCAGTTGTTTTATTCATTTATATCTAAGTGTGTATGTAATGGATAAGCAGCACTGAGAAAAAGGGGCCCTGATGTAACAGAGTAGGATAATGTTGTGCTAAATAACACTACAAAATACATGCAGTAGAAGCTTTAAAATATATCATCTTGTGTTTATTATGTTTAGAAATGTCTTTTATTGTATCAATTAAAAAGTAACAAGTAAATTCACAGTTGAACATCTGCTTTTTGGGATGTGTGAAAACCACAGGAAGACAAGGAAGGTTCCACATTCTTACAGCCATCAGGTAAGTAATCTATGAAAGTAGTTGAGGTCAGGTTACAGTAGATGCAATTGATGCTTCACCTTGTACATTTGGTCACCTCACTGCGTCCACAGATGTCATTCTGATGAGCAGTGACCAGCAACCCAGTCACTGCCTTAAAGTCACCCATTTTTGGACTTTCTTATTAACATCATCTTCCTCTTTCTCTTGGTATCTCTGCACCTTCTGATTAACTTCATGCATTCAATTCTCATTTCCTGAATGGAGTGAGGTACCTGCCTTGACTTGGAGTGTGGTTGGTGACACAGGTGTTGGGAAATCCAGAAGGACAAAATTCTTAACTAAGATGAAACCTAGAGGGCTGGGGTTGGAACTCAGTGGTGGAACGCTTGCCAAGCACATGTGAGGCACTGGATTCAAGTCTCAGCACCATATATATAAATAAATAGTTGTGTCCATCCACAACTAAAAGTAAAATTTAAAAAAAGAAGAAGAGACCAAGAAATTATCTATTAACCAGGATATGGGAAAAACTCTTCATGCTAATATGATGAAGACTACAGAAATAGTGGTAGTGAACATAATTAAGTGAAGCTTGGCAACTTGAGCGATGATAACCTGAGTTTGTATTTGTGCTTTGGAGGATTTGGGTAGGTGACAAAGAGAATGCAGAAAGCCCTGGAGTGGACTAAAGATCTAAGACAAACTCTGTCCTGAAGGAGGTGGCCTCAGTCTTCTGCTGGATTGAGACAAATACATCCTCATGACACAAGAAGAAGATATAGCTGGGTGAATGAGAAGTCTGGGCTATGAATCACAAGAGGGGACACATAGATGTGCCTGGGAAAGAGAGCTATTCCAAAAATAGTGAAGTCCAAGGTGAATGAATAAAAAGAAGCAGCATATTAACTTGGAGAATTAGGACACAGCCAGAGTAGAAAATTGATTTTCTTTTTGTATATGTTTGTGTATTCTGAAATAAAAATTAGTGTTAAACATTCTTTAGACAGTTTCAAGGAGATTATATGACTTGAGGACAGGTGTGGATATAGGAGACACCATGCAATGACAGTGAAAAATTGGAAAAACTGAAATCAGAAAGGGCCCTATCATATCCTCCAGGCAAAAGGGAAGAGGGGGAAGTAGGACAAGGGAAAAGAGGAAAATAAGTTCTGCAATGTAAGATTCAGAAAGAAAGAAAGACGCTGAGGAAGGTGGAACATTAAGGGACCATGATGAAATTGTACTCATTTTCTACTATACCTTAGCAATGAAGCTGCAGTGGTGAACTTTCAATGTATATTTAATTTTTGCTTTTACTAGTCTGAACTTTGGCTTCTGTGGCATGGTTATGTCTTATGCCCTAAATGACAGTGGTATGGTTTGAATAAATCTGATGTCTTAGTTAACATCATCCCAACTTTAGACCCATGTTATCTGTTGTCCCTCTTTCATTCCTAGATTTAAGCCTACTTTCTCCTCATTTCTTAAGCACTTGGCTTCCATTGCCAGTCTAGTTTTTAAATCTGAGCTCTTTAGTTCTGATAGTTTGTGTACATTTATTTGATAAAATGTATTTATTCACTGCAAAGCACCGCAGGCATTCATGTAGCTATAAAAGTAATAACACTTAAAATAATAATAATAATTTTATATTGAGTCTCCTGAGTTATGTTGTGTTTCTGGCATGGAAGTGTTTCAGTAATGCTCAGTGACTGCTGTACCCATGAGATCATCATGAAAATGAGATGCAAAGATGTGTATTTATGGAGCCATGCTACTGAACATATTTTCAAGTAAAGTAAATAAAGTACTGCTCTTTCTTCTATGGATAGCTTAGTTTTCAAAAAATGACTGAAGACTGTGATATTCCCAATCTAAGAAAAATGACACTGTGCGTTGAAGACAGCTTTACAGTAATAGGAATACAAATTTTAGGGTAAAAAAGGAAGAAGTGAGAGGATTCTACAGGGTAGTTTCAGTGCTTTGGCTTTAGCAGTCTCAAAATCTGGGCAAACCTTCTATATATCATTGTAATTTCCAGAGATTATTACTTTGTAGTTAAAACAACTCAAAGCAGAAAAAGTTTATATATCTATATATATATATATTTTTTTCAGAATATTTAAATTATTTTAACATATAATAAAGTAAATGAAATGAAAATGGCCAGGTGTGGTGGCACAAGTCTGTAATTATAGAGACTCAGAAGGCTGAGGCAGGAGGATTATAAGTTCAAAGCCAGCTTCAGCAACTTAGTAATACTCTAAGCAACTTAGAGGGAACTTGTCACATATATATATCTATAGGCAGATATATATATGATGTGGGATGTGGCTCTGTGGTTAAGTGCCCCTGGGTTCAATCTCAGTAGCAAAAACAAAAAACAAAAAACCAAGAGAATAGAATGATCAGGTATGCCACCATTTATAGGAAATCTAACTTTTTTCTCATTTTTATTTGTCTTTAAAACAAACTAATTTTCCTATTTTGCTGGACTTCACTAAGTGTCAATAAATAGAAAATATATAGTACTGTTCTTCATTGAGCAAGAATTAAATATATTGTAATTACTTCTGCTAATACAACTGTTAAGATTTAGAAACAACAGAAGAGAAAAAAGAAAGATGAAAGACATTATGTACCTTGTTATGGTTTGAATATGAGGTGTCCACCAGAAGATCCTTTGTTAATACAAGAATATTCAGAAGTGAAATCACTGGATTGTGAGATCTGTAACTTAATCAGTTCATCCTCATTTGAATGGACTGCCTGCATGGTAACTGTAAGCAGGTGGGACAAGGCTGGAGGAAGCGGGTCACAGGGGGTGCCCTGGGAGGGTTGATCTTTCCTGTGGCCCCTTTCACTCCCTCTATGCTTCCTGACTTTCATGAGCTGAGAAGTTTCCTCTTCTGGACCCTTCCATCATGATATGCTGCTTCCATCATGATATACCTTGGGCCCAGAGCAATGGAATCTGCTGGACATGGACTGAAACTCTGAAACTGTGAGCAAAAATAAACTCTTCTTTCCTTAAATTGTTCTCATAGGGTATTTTGGTCACAGAGATGAAAACTTAACCAATACATATCTATACTCTAGTGCTTTTGGAATCTCATGTGTCTGAGAAGCTAACATCTAGAAAATAGGCAAAAAATACCAGTGGGCCAGTAGTGAAATTCAGGGACCAAAGAGTTTTCAGTCATTTATTGAAAGACACTGTGTTAATAATTTGATCATGGTTCTAACAGGGTTGGACCACTAACTCATAAAGTTTATGCAGATCACCACAGATGCATAAATGTGGGAGGGGCTGGGCTAAGGAGCTTGTTAGCTGTAGACCTTAACAGTGGGTAGCTTGATGGTATAAGTAGAGCTCCAGAAAGTAGTACAGATCCAAATCCACAAGAGCCTTAAGGTGGAGAAACATATATTTCCTTGCTTTGCCCTACATGAAAATATCTTTTTATTGGATAGTTCATATTGATGATCAGCAGATATTGATTAATATATAAATTGCATTTAGAAGATTTTTTTCCAAAACATGAAGCATTGTAAATTCATATGAGAACTATGCCCATCAGATGTTTTGCCTATTGGAAAATCCAACTCTTATCAAATGATCCATTTTTTATGAGACCTATACATTTGAATGATTTGTGTGTTGTAGAGGAGAGAAAAGAATAATATTAAACATCTATTATGTCTTAGATTTCTCATCTATGTGAACTCCACATCAGTTTGGTTTTTATTTTACCTCCAAAGTAGGAAATCCTCAGAGAGGGAAAAAGACATAAAAACACAGACAGATAAATATCCTCTGTAGAATGAGATAGCCAAGTAAGACATCCCCAAATTGCTCAATTTAGTTTTCTGGATATCAGATTATCAGCTTTCCCCCCGTTTTCTTGGATTTCCAGAAACTGGGTGCTACTGCAGTAAGGTTTGTCTCTCTACAAACATTCAGGGAGGGAAAGAAGGAGTGTGACAGAAGGAAGCTCCCAGGCCAAGCCTCTCTGCCATTCTCTCTGTCCTCCCTCTTTCTAATTAGGTAGAGAAACATTTTTCAGAGGCCCAGGGAACTTATTGGTCCATGCTGTGGCAAGTGACACAATGTCCCAACTGCAGAGCATGCCCCCAATGCAAAGATCTCTTCTTTAGGTCTTAGAAAGAATGTTACCTATGTTGGTGAAGTGAGGAGTAGCTAGGGTATTTCTTGCCCCATTCCCTTTGCTGAGTGAGATACACATAACATCAGATGCCCTCAACTGAAAGAAGCTATCTCTCTACTAGTCATGTTCCATGTCCAGGCAGCCTGGGTCAATGTAGGGTGTACATTCTCATTCTTACCTCCAAATGGGAAAATTCTCAACATCACCTCCACTCCAGGAGTTTTTGAGGTACTGACTGAGGCAATTACTAGGACTATATTGCTGCCCAATTCCCTCTGTCCATCCTGCTTGCATGTCTACCCTATGGGTGAAATCTTTTTTCAATAAATAATACTCATAATTTCCATTCAGAGTCTTTTGGTCAGGGAACCCATCGTGAAGGAGATGGAAAGAAAAGAAGTGGGAAGGATCTCAAAGATCATTGACTAATATTCATGCTGAAACTAATGTAATAACCCTGGGCTTTCACAGACTCTTTTTTAGAAATAAGGATAGAGAAGCATAGGACTGAAAATCTTGTTCTTGGTCATGTAGCACAAATCTTGGTAATGCTTTTTTTTTTTAAAAAACATCATGCACATTATCATTAATCTTTTCACATTTACCTTAGACTCTTTAATCTTAAAATAAAATAATATGAAAAAAGAAATTTTCTGTTGCTTTAGAGGTATTGAAATTATTTTTAATTTTTTTAGGTTTTGGAATCAAGTGGTCAGTAAAATTCAAGTGCAGTGGGATTATCATTATTTTAGTTGCTGCTCTTGTTAATCTATTATCAATGTTTTAGCGTTTAATCAAAATTAACCCTCTGGCTATTTGTGTGATTACAACTGTCAAGTTTCCAGAACTCCATAATAATCGAATGGAGGGATTTCTACTGTCTTTTTTTTTTTTTTTTTCTTTTTGGTTGTTAAATCTTGCCTCAGAATTAACTGATAATTCTCACTGTAATTTAGGAAAGCATGATGTTAAATGCTGGAATTAATTAATATCCTATTTCAGGATACATAATTTTATTTCTTCTGAGAATTTCTCTGGAGTGGCTAAGATTATCCTATTTGAAACCTTTTGCTTTAATGATGCTATAAATACTGGGCAAATCTGAAAGGAAAAGTGAAATCCATATAACTGAAAATCAAAATCCATTTTTTCTTCTTGCTAGTATTTTATTTCTGTATTATGTTAGCATTAATTGTTGTTTTTTCTGCATCATTAGTTAAGCACTTCAAGACTGAACCAGCTGTTCTCATGCCATGTAATTTACAGCAAACCTGACTGAAATCTGCATCATTACAAAGTCTGCATAGACGGTGAACACTTAGCCCATCTAGGAATTCCAGGACTGGGCTTTGCTGCGCTGCCTTCGACAAGATGAAAAGAATCTCTCTGAGTTTCAGATTCTCCAACTGAAGAGAAACTGGCATATGATATCTAAAGAGGAAAAGTTATAATTTAGTCAATAACTGTGTGTTAAACATTACTATGTGTCAGGCTCTGTGAATTTCAGGATGAATGAGCAAGTTGTTCTTCAGAAACAAACATTAGTAAAGTAGAAAATTGCCCGAAAACAAAAGAAATATATCAGGAAGAAATGATTAATGGGAGACCATTTTAAAAGATTAACATGAATCATTTATAATATTAGACTATAAAATTTAATGAACCAGATCCACAATTTTCTCATTTCATTAAAGTAAGCCTTCCAGTGTTAATTGTTTGAAAATGTACTTGAGATGTATACCTCTCTCCTCCCCAAACATTCAAAAAATGTATTTCAGTCTACTTATGTTCAATTGATTTTCTATCAGGATGACAAGTCCATTCAATAGAAAATGAATGTTCATCCTTTTGGGTTTAGACCGAGGAGTGGGATAACTGGGTCAAATGGTGGTTCCATTCCAGGTTTTCTAAGGAATCTCCATACTGCTTCCCAGAGTGGTTGCACAATTTGCAACCCCACCAGCAATGTACGAGAGTACCTGTCACTCCACATCATCACCAACATTTATTGTTACTTGCATTCTTTATAATTGCCACTCTGAAGTGAGATGGAATCTCAGTGTGTTTTTAATTTGCATTTCTCTAATTGCTAGAGTTGTTGAACATTTTTTAATATATTTTGTGACCATTCATATTTCTTATTCTGTGAAGTGTTTGTTCAGTTCCTTTGCCCATTTGTTGATTGGGTTATTTATTTTTCTGGTTTTAAGTTTTTTGAGTTCTTTGTATATCCTGGAAATTAATGCCTTATTTGAGGTACTGGTGATATAAAGATTTGCTCCCATTCTGTTTGATTACTTTACATATTCTTCAATGTTTCCTTTGCTGTGAAGAAGCTTTTCAGTTTGCTACCATCTCATTTATTGATTCTTGATTTTACTTAGTGTGTTTTAGGAGCCTTTTTGAGGAATTTAGTTCCTAAGCTGACATGTTGGAGAGTTGGGCCTACCCACATGACTTAAAAACAGCATATTACAGTGACACAGCAACATCAGTGTTTATAGCAGTTCAACTCACAATAGTCAAGCTATGAAAACAACATAGGTGTCCCTCAATGAATGAATGTATAAAGAAAATGTGCTATGTATACACAATGGAATATTACTCAGCCATAAAGAAGAATGAAATTATGATATTCACCAGTAAATAAATGGAACTGGAGAATATCATGCTAAGTGCCTTAAGCCAAACCCAAAAAACCAAAGACTGAATTTTATTTCTGATATTCAGATGCTAACACAAAACAAGGGAGATTGGAGAGGGGAAAAAAAGAAATCCATTGAATTCGATAAAGGGAAATGTAGGAAGGGAGTGGGGAGGGGAAAAGGAAAGACTATAGAATGAACTGGTCATAACTTTCTTAGCCTTATATTTGAATACATGACCAGGGTAACTCAACATCATGTATAACCATAAGAGTGAGATCCTAAGTAGAATAAGTTCTACTCTAAGTATGTATAATCTGCCAAAATCATTCTTATGTCAGGTATAACTAAAAAGACAAAAATAAATAAATAAATAAAAATAAGAATGTTCATTTCAACGACATTGGGAAAACTGGATATCTAAATGTAGTTGTGAAATTCTAAAAATTTCGAGAGAAATATAGTTCTCCCTTTAAAAAATTCATCTAGCTTCCTTCTTCTATCACCTTATTACTTCATTTGTTCTTGGGAGGTAAGCAGTTGCAGTTTCTTAGCAGACCAATCATACTCTTCTACTTCCTGCATCATGCAAATGCTCTCATGATGATGTTTTAGTGCAAACATCAAGCAACAAGTCTTCTCAATATATTAAAATACAGTCAAGTCATAGAGGAAATATTAAACTATGGAAAAATAATGTTTATAATTTTTTTTTCATTTAAAATGTACCCTAGAATTAACCAGCTCTGTATCTGTAGAGACCTGTGCATCTTTTGAATTCAAACACTGACCAGACTCACTTTGACTGTGCCAGGAATAAAAGTATGTTTTCTTTTTCCCTTCCTTCTCTCTGTGCTGAGTAGCTTTGAGATATCACATTAAAGTATTTGTATTTCCTTCCAGATTCCTATAGGTACTGAGTCATGCATGCATGCATACAAACTTTATTTGTTCCAAAACATACAAATCTCAAGTCCTCTTCACAATTCTCAATGAAATGCAGCATTAATAGAAAACCCAAAGCTGAGGAATGCTTGTGCCTTGACATCTAAAGTGTATAGTCATAAACGCTAATGAATCTGCATCCCTTAGCAAGACATCCCCTCCCAGGTGGTGGGACCACCTATCTTTATTATCTTTAATATCCTGTTCTTTGTGCACTAAAAACCATTTTATGAAATCACTCAGCTTCACAGCACTTAATGAAAAATGGGAACTTTATAGCTAATGAATGCAACCAGTCCATTTTCATCCCATGCCTAATTTTCCTTGGACATCAACAGCATACACCTGTGTCGTGGGTGGTGGAAGTTGCATAATAAGTCTTCTCATTCTTAAATCATCATGTTTAAATTACACTGCCAGAGGACAGGTTGCCACTCTGCAGAGCCAAGAGAGACCAGGTTCACTCCTGGGTAGGGAGAAGGTCAGGATTCTCTTAAATCACACTAATCCAATACCTGTTAGCTTTTGCAAGCTAGGGATTATATATATACACACACACATTTATGTATTACTTATTATTACTATTATTATTATTATAGCTAATTTTTTGCCTAGACTCCAACTGAACAAGAATGAGTGAGGATAAGGGATTGCTCCCTGCCATAACTTCATTTGAGACAAAATGGCATCAGTAACACTCCATTTATTCTGTATCATGCAATATTCAGTTTCTGCACAGCAAGATGGAAGACTAGGTCCCTAACTTTCTCTCCCAGAATCCATTAATATTAATAGTCTGAATAATAGGGATGAAAAAGCTGCCCTGAATGGAGCATGTAACCTACTTTTGCAGGCTCCTGTTTGGTTGGTGAACACTCCCAAATGTCTCTTTCTGGTACATTGTTTTCCCTTCCATTATTTCACTGTTTTAAATTGAAATATGTATGTAGGGATTTTATTCATTAATGACTATTTTCCATCATGAAATTAATTGGAATGAGACCTGCTGTGGTGGTAATTTTGTGGAAACAAAGAATTTTCAAATGTTGCCTAGGTCAGAATATAAGCACACACAGAGACATATACCTCCAAGGTATCATATTATTATTTTTGCTTATTTTTTTTTTTTTTCTGTAGAGGAAAAGTTTAAGGGAGTCCATCAAAGGCACGAAACAAAAGGAGTTTTCATAATGAAGATATCCTGTTGTCCAGGAGAAAGTTTCCCTGGGTCAACCATGGTCCATTCTTCTTCATGAGCACACAGTCAGTATTCATAGATGGGGTATGCATTTTCATGGGGTCTCATAATAAAAATAAATTGTGGAGTAAATGTAAATTTCTTAATTTAAAACAACTTTTCTTTTTACTTCTGATTCTTTTGTCTTCTTTAATTCTCCTCCAATTTGTTTTCTGTTTAATAATATGCTCGAAGATGGGTTTATTATTCTCTGCCAGAGCATGGACTTACCAGATACCAATTATCATTGTTAATAAAATTGTTAAAAATCACTTTCCATCTCACCCTCAGTTCAGAAACCCCTATTTGGACTTGACATGTTGAAAAGTCAAAGAAGTGACATATGTGGGGTTTTTGTGTTTGTCCTCCCTGACCTATGTCCTCCATAAACTGCTGTTATATTTATGATCTGTCTCTAATTATAATGTTCTGTATTTTTTCAAGTGCAGTATGTTTTTCCTTTTTGACCAGAAGGCAGACCATGCTAGATAAATGTATTGCATGATAATTTCTTGTGATGAACTGTTTGTAATTTCCTGAAAAACACTGTGGACTTGGCTAAGAACTCTGTAGTGAGAGTATCAAGATAGGTCTTGTTAAATGCATGATTTTGAATTGATCTTTGCCCATATTAAATTCCTGCCTTCAACCTCCTATTCAATTCTCAATTCTATACACTTTTCTACAACTTTGTAAACAGTAACTGAGCTCTCAATGCACTCTCCTAGCCTCATGTGAAAGATTCTGAAGAGATCTATTTTCAGTCTTTCAATTGCTAATGTATCCTACCTGCCAATGTCAAGTGACAATTCTGTCTCAATCTTTTCCTTAACAAACTGCCTTAAATGGCCTGCAGGACCTTATTATTTGTTCTTTCCTGAAAAGCCTGTGCTCCAACAATCCTGTATCGTGTCTTTTTCCTTTATGTGAAATAGCTTTCAAATATTATGAGGCCTTGCTTTTGACTTTGTTCTTCCAGTTTTCCTGTTTTCCCATTGATTCTTCATGAACTTGAACAATCATCTCTGTATAGATTCTTCAAGATTATTCTCTTCCATGTACTCCCAGATTCTTCTCTTTCATATCCTTACTCACTTGCTGACCATATTCTAGATGCATTGCCTGATTTCTGATAGGTCTCCTTTACCTAAATGTGAATATTTTGAGGATTAGATGTTTAAAATTGAATGGAAGCACAGTGTTTGGCACATATTAGGCACTCAAATTTTTGTTGAATGAATGAGTGCATGAATAAATTAATATATGTGGCAGAATTTATACTTGGATGAAGAAAATTTTTAAATAAGCAGTTCTCATAATTTCCCATGCATGGAGTTCATCAGTACATGTTTTTATGTCTATGTCATCTTCATTTATTAAAATACATTAATGCAATAACCTTGGGAGTCATTAGTTTCATCCGGAGCAATCAGGTAAATGTCTCTGGGTGTGATACATCTATGCAGACAGAACTTCAATAAAGAAATAATCAGGAAATATTTTGGAAAATGAAAAAAATGTATACATATATTGATGATAAGTTGCACAGGAAGAAGTGTGGTAATTATTAGTTTATGAAAATGAAGAGGCTCTGAAGGCAGCTTATTTTTTTTTTAGCAGTTCCTTATTGAATGTTGACAACAGACCAGGAAGTGTTTTTAAAACTGCAGACACAATGGTTAAAATAACCACCACACAAGAAAACATTCTCATCCAGGAGCTCATGCACTAGGAAACATGATATAATGCACTTTTTGACTGCAGTGATTATTTTAAATATATTGATATAAATCTGACTATTTAACTCATAACAGATAATCTATATTCTAGGACCAGAAGAGGTAATATGTGAAAGTATGTGTATGCTTGTGAGTTGTGAAGCTAATTGCTCCTCTATCAAACCGGAAATTCCATACTTTACAGTAAAATAGTACATTAAGCAATTGGAGTACAAGCACATGATGCAGAGATATGAATGCAAAAACCAGGCCAAATTCTTTCCTTAAACCGTTGTTTCTAAGGAATGAAGTTGCAGGGCAGGTTAGAGAAAGAAAATCTTTGCATTTTCACTTAAAACTGTGGACGGCAGCATATTGATCAATATTTTAAACATAAAACATTACAAAGCAAAATACTATAAAATATGGGCAATAAATGTTGCAGTTGGTAGGAGTGCTTTCAATGAGTTAATTAGGACATCATGGTATGCTTTTTTAAAAATTAAATTATTACAAAATGCAAAATTGAAGATCGATTCCACATTTATTTAAAGGTAGATCGTTATTATGTTATTATAATCTATAGAACATCCTGTAGAAGCTACAAAATGAAACATTTTTATTTAATAAAATGAATTTATTCAAAAATACGTGTTTTTTTTAAAAATCAACAAGTTTCTTCTTCCTAATGAGGAATTAAATGTAACAATATATAGATAACCCTTTATCATTTGACTGCCATGGAGCACACAGTTAGCAAAATATGGTGCAACAGGCTTAATTTATTTTTCCTTTTCAATGTTTGATTTTTAAAAACAAATTCCGGTCTGGTTTTATTACTTATGACTTTTATTTCATCCTGCTTCAAGTTCTTTTAGAAAAGTGACACATGAATGAATAAATAAAATGATAAGGTGTGTTTCAAATATAAATGTGACAAGAAAAAGTTTCAGATCCTAAAGAACCTCATAGTTCAGAACCTGGTATGCAGCTGAAATCTAAACATGGCAGTGAGAAAAGTCCCTGTTAGCATGCACTGGAAGCAAAATCATTATAACTATAAAAAACTTGGAGGTAGCTCAGAGTTTAATAGACTGTGTGAAAATAAGGATATTTTTGCTTCAGCAGGATTAGAATGATTTTAAGCAAAAAAAAAAAAAAAAAAAGAAAAGAAAAGAAAGAAAGGAAAACAAAACAGCATTATGAGAACAGGTTATCAATCCTCTGTTGGCCAATTCACATAAAATATGGGGAGGAGTTCTATAAATTCTGAACAGAAAAAACAAAAAGGTCATATATAAATGAGAAAGAATCAAAAGGAGAAGAAAAAGGTAAGGAGAAAGAGGAATTCCAAGGGAAAGAAGAAAGGTAGCATAAGTGGTAGAGGAAGAAGTAGAAGGAAAAAGACAAGAAAAGGTGAAAGGGGCCTGGAAATACGTTTGGATTTTTAAATACCTTAGAACTGATGCATATTTTTATAATACAATAAGACATAGATGTTAAAGTCAGAATATATTCTACATGTGATCTAACCCAAGTCATCTCAATCTGCCCATGAGGAAGGTAAGACCTGGAGAAGTGGGCCATTGCCCATTACAGTATTTACAGTACTTATAGTATTTACAGTAATTACAGTATTCCTCTGGGTCTCTTGCTCATCAGCTTCACCTCCCTTCCCTCTTCTTCACTCTCTCCTTGCAGTCAAATATCAATAACTTGCAAGGATAGTTTAATTCTCATGATCTTCATGTAACTTTTGGTGACTTTATTATTTCAGAATTTTTTTAAAACTCTTTACCTCCTTACCAAAATTATTGTACATCTCATATTCTGCTGGGCTAAACATTTTAAAAATAAATTTAATAGTTAAGATTTGAACATAAATTCAATAACATTGAGAATTTGAAGCCTGCTGAATTAAAGAAATGGAGAGTATTACACCATATCATTTCTCCTTAATTGTATGAATACTATTGAAATTCATTTATATGAAAAAAGTGTTCCATTGACCCAGAACTTGCATTCTGTGAGCTAGTGTTATAGGTCTTTTTTGGGTCTACATCACAGAAATATTTTCTCCACTTTAAAAATAAGAGAACAGAATGACAGAGTGGAAGTAATGCAATCAATATGCTAATTGCCTTGATTTGATAATTACATAATGAATACACAAATAGAAACATCACACTGTACCCCATAAACTTGACATCCACTGTGTGTCAATTATAAACATAATAAAATGAGGAAAAAGGAAAAGAGAAAAATATGGATTCATGTTCATTTCTCCCCAACAGCAAAGCAAATTCTTTTTCTGTCATAAATACTGACTGAAGCTCCAATAATAGTACATCAATAATATAAACTCTTATTTATCAAGACCTACTTGTGATGGCATGAAAATTGGATTAAAACTTCTTGTTCACATTTTCACAGAATAATTTTTTTTTGGCTTACTACTTAGGTCCGTAAATTCCCCATAATTTAGACATTATGTGCTATATAGTGGGCTAATATTGCTATGAGAACTTTAATTTTTTATATTTCTGACATTTTATTTTCAACTTGTCAATTTTATTGTGCCATTAGCACTGGTGCTTTTTTAAAACATTTATTTTAAAAAGGACCCTTCAATTTCAGGTGATCCAGAATAGCACATCCATCAGGCAACTCAGTGGAAAATAAAACCCCAGATATGAACACATTTCTGTTCTGGTAAAGAAAGATTTCCCAATAAATCAGATGTACCAACATTCTCTTTATTAATGAGAACTTACAGGCTTGAAGTTGGATCTTTTCCTTTTCATGATATATTTGGAAATATTTCTTCACTAAAGGCATAAGTCTGAGAGGGCTGCCGTTCCAATTTTCATCTTTGGTCAAGCACACTGAAGATGCCTTAGTGCAGAAAAAGTGGTCACCTGCTACATTCATATGAAGGATCAGAGCACTGACCCAGTTCACTTGTTCATAGAGGCTAAAATCTCAGAACACAGAGATGAATCAAGTGCACCATTTAATGGGTTTTACCTGAGAATCTGAAATAGGATGGGGAAAGCATTGGGTTTGTGCTCAAATTATGGCTTTACCAACTATGGAACATGTGATCTTAGAACACATGAATCATGGCTTCCTTATCTGTAGAATGGGGATGAACATATTCATTATGGAACTGTGAAGTTCAAGTCTGCTTATGAATATGAATTTCCAAGAAAAATAACTTCAAAGATAACTGTGATAATTGCTGTCATCAAGCCTTAGCTGTTGTAAATACTTTTTATGAATGCATTGGATAATCCATGTACAAGTTTTATTTTATTAAGATTCCATTAAGAAACAGAGAAATTATAACATAGAACTTTCATTTCTAAAGTGCTTTAAAAATAAAAATGTTGGACTGGGGTTGCAGCTTAGTTGGTAGAGTGCTTGCCTAGCATGCACAAGGCCCTGGGTTCAATCCCTAGCACAACCAAAATATAAATAAAAAGAAAATGTTTACAAAGTGTGTTAAAAGACTATTAAGAATAATGTAAGTTACTAAGCTTAACTCTCCCTTTTCAAGTACTAAAAGACTTCCATTCTTATGAGCAGTTTCCTGCTCAGTACATTTTAATTATGTCTGAGGACCCAAAGAAGTCCTTTATGATTCTCTACTTAGTAGTTCCCTGTCAATTCAATGCATATTATTATGACTTTTAAATCAGAAAATTACATTTCTGGAAAAAGTAAATTTGAATAACTCCAATTTTTACTCTAGCTAAATGTTAGAGCTAGTGAAGGTGGATTAGGTTAGGCTAGTATATGACATATTAGAAATATAAAACCATCAAAGACATAATGATTCTTTCCTTAACTCAAAAATGCTGGGCTGATTTTAGCATCACTGGGAATTTTCTACTAGATCTTGTACATTAACTTTATGACAATGATACATAATAGTTTATTTAAATGAGATTCTAAATAATGGTTTAAGCAAAAATATTACATTTTATACACTATTCCAGGCAGTTCACTATTTTATTATTATTACATTTGCCTCATTTAATGATAGCCACACAATTCCAGTGAAACAGATAATATCCAGTTTCAGATGAGCAACCAGAAATATAAAGATGTTAGCTAAATACATTGTTTAAAATACCAAACTGTTAAACAAAGAAGTTGGCATATAAGGCCATAAATATATATATATATATATATGTATATATTTTTGAGTATGTCACTGTATAGCAGTGACATACTCAAAAATATTTAACAATTTGGACTCATTCCTCTTTTACTTCCCTTTACCTACACTCATTATTCATGGACTTATTTTGTTTCAAATTAGTTCAATTAAATTTTTCTGGAACTAAATTTTACCTATTGCCAAGGGGTATGCCCTTACATATATTTGTCTCTAAGATGATGTAATTTGAGGTTAAATTCTTACTTTCAATTTTCTTACACACTAAACAAGAGGTTTAAAATAAGGATATACTACTTAAATCTCTTTGACTTACATGAAAAATGTAATTACAGGCTGGTGATATTTTAACAATGGGAGATGAGAGCCACTGACAACCAGGTATGAGCTTCTACTCTTGGAGAGACCAATGCGGGTGGTGAGAAACTCTCTTAAACAAGTATTTGGCTCCTAAACAAAATGAGAAATGTTGAAATACACTCTATTCTAAGAACTTCAAGTCCCTGTCTGAACACATGACTGTATTCAGTCCCCAAAGAGGTCTGTCCTCATTGTCAATGTTCTTCTCCCACTTGACAACCTGACCACTGCCCTACCACTTCATTGTTGTACCTGTGTGACAAAGGGAAAGGGCAGAAGACACAGCTCTTCCTACTTCTCTCAGGTTTACCCTGGACACCATCACTCCCTGCTGTTCATTCATAAAATAGGTCATTTTTGCAGAAACTCATGCAATACATTTAATGTTTTTATTATTTAGTCCTAGATCTTTACTAGAAGATCTTTACAATGATCTGATGTGTAGAATGGGAAAAACTATAATGCTGTTGTCATAGAATGTGTCATCACGATGACTGTGTACAGAATACAGTAGTCACCAAAGATTATGAGTGGTGACAAATTAAGCTTGTCTTCTGGGTCCACTGAAAGGTATTCTCACATTGACCTTAAAAGTTTCCATTCACAGATTAAAAATTCATTGCAAAAGGATTTCGTAGATGGGGACATTATCCTGAATGATTCAGGTGATCCCATGATGTAATCATAGGAGTTCCTATAGGAGGGAAGACAGAGGATTAAACTTGAAGACCTAGAGAGAGGTGAAGATTGTGTGATGATGAAAGTAGTGTCCCTGTGTTTGAAGATGGAGCAAAGGTCCACCAGCTAAGGAAGACAAGGAGTACAGAGCCAGAAATGATCAGAGACAAGAAAACAGATTCTCCTCTAAGGTGACAGCAGAGAATACAGTGCTACTGACACTTAATTTTGTCCCAGTGACATGGATTTTAGACTCATGATGCACAGAACTGTAAGAATACAAACTCATGAAGTTTAAAAATTGTGGAAAATAGTTAGCATAGCAACAGAAAAAAAATAGATTTGGATACTTTCCAGTTAATATATTACTATCAGAATGAAGTGGGATGAAATTGATAAATTTGATCCAATATTAAAATAATAGCAAATGAGTATTTAATTGCAACTGTAGCACCACATGACCACTGAGAAAAATTTTTTTTAAATCTTTATTTCTATTTTAAGGTAACTTATTCGCAGGTTCCAGGGATTAAGGCATAAATATCTTTATGTGAATGCTAGGATTAGACTACAACATAGTTGAAACTGCATGAGTCAATATAGGAGAGATATATTTGAAGAACTCAGTGAAAACTCTTTAGCCTAGTATAATGCTTTTAAGAGGTTTGTTACTTCAAAAATTGAGATGATTTTAGACTTACAAAGATTTGCAATTCTTATATAGTCATTATCCTGCTTCCTCTTGTATTAACATCCACTATAATCATGGGACATTTATCTAAATAAAGCAATTAACTTTGGCACAATGCTATTAACTGAAATACAAAACTCACTTGGATTTCACTAGTTTTGACCCCACATTGGATTTACTTGTTACATCTCCTTAGTTTCCTCCAACCTCTGATGGTGGATTAGTTTTGTATTCTCTTTCATGATCTCCACTTTCAAAGAGTCAATTACTTCTATATCTTGGTTTCTTTTCTAAAAAAAATGCATAAAATAATGCTCAAAAATTATTGTACAGTTATGTGGCATTTAGACAAATGAATAAATTGTGTCTGTTAACACATTCCCATAAGTGAACACTTCTCTCATCACACACCTTCTTCAAAACTGTGCTTTGTGGATCATTTTCCTATACCCCCCTGTGCCTGGAAAACACTGACCGGTTTCCTTTCCTGTAGTTTTTCCTTTTGACAAGAGTAATATAAATGGAATCATACAATATGTAGCCTTTTGGGTCTGGATATTTTTACTTCACAAAAGGCATTTAGGAGCCATCCAAGTTGTTGCATGAATCAATAGTTTGTTGCTTTTAATAGAGTAGTATTTTAAGTACAGCTGTACCACAGATTGTTTATGCTTTCATGGGTTGAAAGACATCTGGGTTGTTTCCACTTTGGGGCAAAATGAATAAAGCTGCCATAAACATTCATGTACATATTTTTGTGTGAACACAATATTTCATTTCTCTTGGGTAGAAATCTAGAAGTGGAATTTCTATATCATATGGTGGGAATATGTTTTACTTTATAAAGCACAGAAACTTCTTCAGAAATGGCTGTGATGTTTTACATTCTCTAGCAAAGAATGACTCTTCTCCAAGCAAAATTTTTAATTAAAATATAATTCAATTTATCATGCTTTATTTTTATGCTTTTGGTGTTATATCTCACAACTCTGACTAATCTGAGGTAACAGATTTTTTTCCTCTGCTGACTTCTAGAAGTTTTATTGTTGTAGGTTTTATATTTAACTCAAGAACCACTTTGAATTAATCTTTACATTAGGTGTGAAATAAAGGTTGAAGATTATTATTATTTTTAATGAATAGTTTTATTGAGCCTTAATTCACATACTGTACCATTCACCCAATTAAAGTGCACAGCTAAATGGCTTTTAGTAAAGTTGTGCAGCTATCACATCAATGAATTTGAGAATAACTTCTTCACTCCCCAAAGAAACCCCATGCCCTTTAACTGTTGCCAACTAACAACCCACTTCCCATATCCCTAAGAAACTGTGGATCTATTTACTTTGTCCATAAACTTGCCTATTTTGGCCAGGCATAGTGGCACATCTGTGTCATTCCAGCTTCTCATGAGGCTGAGTCAGGAGGATTGGAGTTCAAAGCCAACCTCAGCAATTCAGTCAGTCCCTAAGCAACTAAGTGAGACGGTCTCTAAATAAAACATAAAGAATGCCAGGGATGTTCCTCAGTGGTTGAGCGCCCCTGCGTTCAATCCCCAGTACCAATAAGAAAAAAGAAAAACAATTGCCTATTTTGGAGTTAGATAAATAGAATCACACAATGTGTGGCCCACTGTGACTGCCATTTTGTGTGTGTGTGTGTGTGTGTGTGTGTGTGTGTGTGTGTGGCATAATGTTCCCAAAGTTCATGCATATCATTGCATGTATCTGTACTTTTTTCTGCTTATTACTAATAATATTTAACTATACGAATATAGCAAATTCTATTTTTTAAGAGTTGATGGACATTTGTGTTATTTCCACTTTTTAGTTAGTATAAATAGTGCTGTTAATAAAGTTTGTATACAAACTTTTATGTGAATATATGTTTTTCATTTTTCTTGTATATATACCTAGGGGTGATATTGGCTGGTCCATAAGGTAAATTTGTATCAAACTGTTTGAAACCTACAAGCTGTTTTCCATAATGATGGAACCATATTGCATTCCCACCAGCATTTGACTAGTGATAAAATTTCCCCATTTCATTGCAAACAATTGTTATTTTCTTGTTGATTATAGCTATCCTAGTGGGTTGAAGTGGTATTTCATTGTGGTTTTGATTTGTAATAAACATACTGAATCTATTTTTATCTTTGACCCTTACCAGTTATAAGTCCCTCCCTCTTCCTCTCTGCACAGTATTTGAGCAAGCTGAAAAACAAAACAAACCAACAAAAAAGCAAAATAAAACACTACCACCAACATCAGAACAAGTTTGGACACTATCTTCCTCTGGAACAGACAGAAATTTCACACCATGTAACTCCTTGCTCATGTATGAGAAAGCTAACCCAGTATTATCTCAAGTTTTTGTCAGTTTTTTTCGCTGCTGTGACAGAAAAGACCTAACAAGAAAAATTTTAGAGGAGGAAAAGTTTATTTGAGAGGTCTTGGTTTCAGAGGTCTCAGTCCATAGCTAGCAGTCTCCATTCCTCAGGGCTCAAGGTGAGGCAGACCATCAAGGCAGAAGAGGGTGGCCAAAGAAAGCAGCCTAGAACATCACATCAGGAGCAGAGAGACTGAGACTAAGCTCAGCTCACCAAATAGATACCCCAAAGGCATGCCCCCAGTGACCCACCTCCTCCAGTCACACCTTACCAGCCTAGAGTTACCAGTCAGTTAATCACTATTAGGGGATTAATTTACTGATTGGGTTAAGACTGCCATAATCCAATCATTTTACCTCTAAGCTTTTTTGCATTGTCTCACTCGAACTTTTCAGGTGAGACTCAATATCTAAACCATAACAACTACAATTACCACAAAAACTCCAAACCAATCTCCTTTCTTTACTCTCTAAAGTCATTTGTAGACCACCTTGAGAGGGTTGCCATGCATTTCTAGATAGCTTCATTATGTAAATAATAAATCTTCCCTAACTCCTCAGGCTGTAAGGCATTCATTTTGACAGCTGAGCTGAACTTTATGTGAGGGTCTATCTGATCACTCTGAGATGGCCACAAAAGTTCCTAATGGCCATGGATGCTGTGAAAAAGTAGAGACCCCCCCTTATAAAAAGAAAAAGGTAGAGACCCTCTGATATAAAACAAATATATCTAGTTAAGATTGACCAAACCAAAATGGGTGCGAATAAATCATTGAGTTGTGCTGACTGTGGTAAATACAAGGACAATACTGGAGATAAAATAATGTGGCCATGAGTTAAAGACATTGTGACCATTTCTGTGAAGGAACCCATCCCTTCGGAGGCCCCAGAAGCTGCCAGTTTCAGATATGGGTAGTCTGGCTCCCCATGCCTAGCTCTCCCTGCTAACCTACCAGGTGCAGCCTGAAATAGATAAGCTGGAGCTGGCTGCTTGCATTCCCTGAGGGGGGGGAAAAATGGAAAAAGGCCCCTATTCTAAACCTGTTAGGATATTTTTTATGGTTTTTCACTTTAAAAATGAACTTGCTGAAGTTACTCCCCATAACTGCCCCACTTATAGTGGCCATGACAGGTCAGTCTGTTTTCTTTTTCCCTTTTTCTCCTCTTTCCCCAAAATAAACTTTTTTCCAACTTTAGTTTATGGTGGTCTCACTATGTATCAATAACCGGACCCCACAACAGATGCCAAACAGTTTTTCATTTGTTTATTAGCCATTTGAGCTTTTCTTCTCAGACAAGTCTATTTCAATATTTTACTCATTTTTAAATTGAGTTATATTTTTGTTCTAGAGTTGTAATAGTGGTGTATATAGTCTAGATTCAAGTTCCTTATCAGATACGGTTTATAAGTCTACTGTTTTTCTTTACATGACTTGTGCTTTCAATTTATTAATGGTGTCCATTGACTCACAATAGATTTTTTTTATTTTGATGATGAACAATGAATGTATCTTCTTTTTTCTTGTGTTGCTTCTGCATACTGCATCACATTTAATAAATCATCATTTAACCCAGTATCATGAAGATTACATCTAATTTTCTTCTAGTCATTGTATAATTTTAACTCATACATATAGGTCTTTGATTCAATTTTGAGTTAATTTTGATATATGATGTAAGGTACAGATATTATATTGTTTTCATTTAACTGGGTAGTTGTTTCAGTACCATTTGTTGAAGATACTCTTTTATTCACCATCAAAATGGCATGTCAGCTTATTTGGGAATCAATATTAGTCATAAATGTGAGAAACTTCTATTCCATCCCATTGAATTAAACACCTGCCTGTCTGTCTTTTTTGTTTGTTTGTTTTTTGCTACTGGGGATTGAACCCAGGGGCACTTTAGCAGTGATTAATATCCCCAGCCCTATTTATTTATTTGTTTATTTATTTTAAGACAGGGTCATGCTGAGTTGCTGAGGGTCTCCTAAGTTGATAAGACTGGCCTTGAATTTGTGGTCCATTTGCCTCAGGCTCTTGAGTTGCTGGGATAATAGATGTGCACCACCATGCCCAGCTACATGTCTGCTCATGCTAGTACCACATGTCTTGATAAATGTAGCTTTCTGGTAATTTTTTAAATTAAGACGTTGAAGTATTTCAATGATGTTCTTTTTGTAAGATTCATGATACTTTGAGTTTCCATATGAACTTTATGATCACTGAATATATTAACACCTTAACAAATTCAAGTCTTTTGACACATGAACATGAAATATCTTTAATATGTTTGGGTGTTCCTCAGTTTCTTTTAACAATGTTTTTAACAATGTAGTTTTCAAAGTATAGTTATTTGTCCTATTAAAGTTTATTCCTAAGTATTTTATTTTTAGGGCAATTTTCACTGGAATTGTTTTATTTATTTCACATTGGTTTTGTTCATCATTATTAAAGAAAGATAAAATTAATTTTTTCTATATTTGTCCTGTTTCTGGTAAGCTTTTGAACCAAAGCATTAGTTTTAGTAGTTTCTTTGCAGTGGCTTTCTTAGGAGTCTATAAGGTCGCATCATGTGTACATGTACACAAGGACAGAGTTTTCAGTTCTTTTCCTTTCTGTATCTATTCTGTATGCCATTTCTTCCTTCCTTCCTTCCTTCCTTCCTTCCTTCCTTCCTTCCTTCCTTCTTTCCTTCCTTCCATTCTTTCTTTCTTTCTTTTTTCCTTACCTAATGACCTAGACTAGAATATTGCTTTCCTTTTTCCTGATATTAGGGAGAACTATTGAGTCTTTCATCTTTATATTGTTGGTTATGTTTTTCTCAGATAATTTTTGTCAGTTTTACAGAGGGTCTTTCTAATTTATTAAGGATTTTGTTTTGAAGAAGTGTTGAATTTTGTCTGATACTTTTTCTACAACTAGTAAACTAACTATGTGGTTTTTTCCTTTTTGATAAGGACAAAATATTTTGTATATTTGGGGGTTTGAATTGCTAGTGTTTTGTTGAGGATTTTTGCATTTATATAAAATGTTTATATATTATATATATGTTCAATTTTTCACTTATAGCCATCAATGTGTGTGCATCTTTGTGTTTAGAAGCTACATTTATGCCATGGATTTTTTTTCTTTGAGACTTGGTATTTCAATGGAACTATTAAATTCTCTATCCTTTTTTCAATCCTTATCTAGCCTTTTATGAATTCAACATTGCTTCAGTTACTGAAGCTGTAGATTCATGAACATTTTACGTTTCTCAATTTATGTCTTATTTGATTTCTTTCACTAATGCTTTATGATTTTGAACATATGGATCCTGTACATATTTTATTGTATTTTTACATTATTTTGGGGGTATAGTTATAAATTACATTTTTATTTTAAAGTTTTAATTGTAGTTTTTCATTATTGTCATGCAGAAATGCATGTTTATACATTTTGGCTTTGTATTCTACAAATGTGCTACTTATTATTTTAGTTCATTCTTTGTGTGTGTGTGTGTGTGTGTGTGTGTGTAGATTATTTAGAAATTTCTATGTAGACCAGGCCATCACCAACAAAGTTTTGTTTTCTTTTATGATCCAAATGACTTTTAGTTGTTTATTTTGTCTTATTTAATTTGGATGCAATTTCCATGATGATGTTAAATAGGAGTGGTGAAAATAAAGGTATTTGTTTTCTAGTCCCATAAAAAGAAAAATTAAGTACAATCAAAATTTTTAGTTTTTCACTATTAATTACACTTTTACCTGTAGATTTTTTGTAAAAACCTAATGTCAAATTTATGATGTTTTATTTTACTCATAATTTAATGTGAGTTGATGAGTTATTTGGTCTAATGTTTGTTTTCTGTTTATATTAAAATGACTCATACTATGATTTTTCTTCTTTAGTCTGTTATAGAGGTGAATTATACTTACCTGGTTTTGAATGCTAAGCCAGACTCACATTCAGGCCTAAACTATTTTTATTATGGTGCATCATCCTTTTACATACAAGTAAGCTTAGTTTGCATAGATTTTATTGAAGATTTTTTTTTCTTGTGCAGACTCATGCAGATGTTAGTTTTTTTTAATTTTCTTGTTAGGATAATTCTGGGTATATACAATGAGTATCTTATATTTTCTGGAACAGAGTGCAGGATTCTTTTATAAATGAAAGGTGAAATTCACCAGTGAAAGTACAAGATTTAGACTTGTTCTTTGTGAAGGTTTTAAACTGTGAATTTAATTTCTTTAAAAAAAATAGAATTCTTCATGTTATATACTTCTTCTTGAATTAATTTTAACTAAATTTTTATTCCAAAGAATATATTAATTCCATAAAATATTTTGAATCTATGGGTGTGGATTACTTGTAGTATATCCTTTTCTTCTTTTTAATGTCTTTAAAATCTCTAATGATACCCTCCTTTTATTATAGATACTGTTAATTAGTAGTTTCATTATTTAGCCAGTACAGCTGGAGGTTTATGAATATACTGACCTTTTCCTAAAACTACTTAGAGATTAATTTTGCTACTATTTACACTTTCAATTTTAGAGATTTCTGCCCTTATCTTTATTATTTTCACTTCTGTGAGATTTTGGTTTATTTTGCTCTTCTTTTTATAGTTTTATTAAAAAGGAAGATTTGCATTAAGACTTGTATCTTTTCAAATGTAAATATTTAGTAATTTACATTTTTCTCCAATACTGAAGATTTTGATGTTTCACTTTTATTTTTGCTCAGCTCAAATTGCTTTTTGATTTCTCTTAATACTACTTCTTTATCATGTGGACTAGGTAGAAGTATATTGTTTAATTTCCACATAGATTTTTTAGATCTGTTTCTGTTCTAATTTTTGTCATTACTCCGTTTTTGTCCACAAAAATGCTTTTTCATGGTTGATAGGTTTGACCTGTTCTGAGATTTCATTTATGACCAAAAGTTTGATTTATCATGGTACCTATTACATATATGCTTGAGAATAGTGTGTATTCTGCAGCTTTGGGTGGAATGGTTTAGGATGTCAAATAGAATAGTTGAAGGGTGGTACATAGTGCTTCTGTATCTGTCGTAATTTCATGACCACTCATTCCATCGATCAGTGTTGAAATTGTAAAATGTAAAACATTGCAAATATAGTTGTGCTTGCTTAATTTTCCTTTACAAACCACTAGTTATTTCCTTATGCATTTTAAATTACTACTTATAGTTGCATATACATTCATAAATTTTGTGAACTTTTACCCCTGTACAATTACATAATGTCTTTTAAAATTTCCAATAATAGTCTTTATTCTGTAGTCTACTTCACTGATGTTAATATAGTTTTTAAGCTTTCTTCAGGTTAGTGTTAGCATGGTAGATGACTTATAATTAGTTTTGGTCTTTTTACACATCTATCAATATCTGCCTTTAAGCTGATTTATTAACATTAATCATAGTTCACGTGACTTTTGATAGAATTGAATTATATTAAATAATCTTGACTGTTTTCTATTTGTCTCATCTGTGTGTCTTTTTCCAATTTTCTCTTAAGCAGGCATATTGCATAACACTTTTTGTTTATTTAATTTTTGTCTTGTTTACACACATCATTTTTCACACACTTTAAAATGGTGTCATTTTAACACAATCTTTGTCTATCTTCAGAGTTTGTTACTTCACTTGTAAAAACTTTTCTATGGTAAAATCCCATTTTCTCTGTCCTGTTACTGTGCTTATTGTCATGGATTTTAAATCATAATTACTATAAACACATAAGAAAGATTTAACTGTTTTGTTTTAAGAGTTAGTTACATTTAGAACAATGTAAATTAGGGAAAAACGTGAATTTAATTTGATTTTCCATAATTTTATTTGCAGCAATGTTCATTTCCCTGTGTACATCCAAATTTTAACCTGACACTATCATTTTTCTTCCTAAGGAA
Organism: Sciurus carolinensis; assembly: GCF_902686445.1. Taxonomy (NCBI): domain Eukaryota; kingdom Metazoa; phylum Chordata; class Mammalia; order Rodentia; family Sciuridae; genus Sciurus; species Sciurus carolinensis. The sequence goes on from NC_062215.1 coordinate 73,723,964, forward strand.
ATTTCACAATGGATTTTGAGTTTTTTATTTGTTTGTTTTCTTTTTCTTAGAAAGACTTTAATATTTGTGTCTCTGGATTTTTGAGATCCAAGTTGACAGTTTGGGTAAAGAGGTTATTTCAATCATTTAAATATGCCACTCTTCTTTTTCAATGTGTATTTTATAGCCTCTGAGAATTATACTGTAATGCTAATCTTTGCTTCTATGAAATATTTTTTTTCCTTTGGTTAACTTTAAGGTATTCTCACTTAATTTTTTTTTTTTTTGGTAGCTTGCATATCATACTTACTGATGTGTATGTGCGTTTACATTTTATTATGTTGTTTCTTTTCTGTTTTCCTGCACGGCATTGTCTAACATTTTTGTATCTGTTTTGATGCCAGGATTATGGGGAAAAATTTTTGCTTTCTGTCTTCAGATATTACAATTTCACATTTTTGAATACTTGCTATTGTTCCATAGTTCTTACATGTTCAGTCTTGATTTTTTTGTTATTATTATACTCCTTTAATCTGTTTGTGTTTCAATTTGAATAATTTCTATTGGATTTTTCACATTTACAGATTCTTTCTTCAGCTGTTTTGAGTATACTGATGAGTTTCTTGACAAAAGCATTCATCATCTGCATTAAAGTTTTTTTTTTAATTTTTAGCATTTCCATTTGATTATCTTGTATAATTTCCATTTCTCTGCCCAACACACCCACATTAATTGATATGTTGTCTACTTTTTCTCTTAAATCTCTTAACATGTATATAAATCACCATTATTTTAAATTCTTCAAAGTATAAAATCTGTCTTTTTGTTAAATGATTCATAATTTTAACTTATAATTTGCATGTTATATAAATTTTTATTGTATGATTGAAATCTTTATAGTATACCAAAATCTTTATAGTATACCAAAGACTGCTGTTTATTTCTGAAAATGGTCATACTTTTCCTCTAATGGGCCTTTATCTAGGGCATCTGAGTTTAAATTCGAGTTAATATAACTGGAAATTGATTGTGAGTTTTCTTATTTCTGTGGCTAATGTAAACTGCACCAGAGAATTCAAATTCCTACAAAGAGATGACTGTGGTTAGTATGCTATAGTTTGGAGAGTATGTGTCCTCCAAAAGCTCTTGCTAATGCAGGAATGTTCAGAGGTGAAATGATTAGATTGTGAGAGCTATAATTTAATTACTCCATACTAGTTTGAATGTACTGAGTGATACCCATAGGCAGGTGGGTCATGGCTGGAGGTGGTGGATCACTGGGGGTATGCCTTGGAAGGATGCATCTTTTCTGTGGTTTCTTCCTCTCTCTGTTTCCTGGCCTCCAAGACCTAAGCAGCTTTGTTCTGCTTCCACCTTGATGTGCTGCCCCTCTTGGACCCAGAGCAACCAAGACGGACATCTATGGATTAAGACCACTCAAACCATGAGCCCCCAATACAAATTATACTTTTTCTCCCTTAGGTTGCTCTTATTGTTCACAGTGTTGCAAAAGCTGAATAAAACTGTATGGAGTTTATCTTTTCCAAGCAATTATCTGTTTATTTCTGAGTGTCACATCTTCCCTTGAAATTGTGCCTTAGAAAAGATATGTCTTGAAAATGTTGGCTAGTTGTTTTTTGCTATTATTAGTTAATGTTCATCAACTTAATTGAATTGGGATGCATTTCCATTTTTCTGCTTCTGATTAAACCTTAGTGTTGAGCACAAATTGTATTCCTGGGTCTCTTGGGTATGGCCTTTTCCCCCGCTTTGGTTTGTTTATCTTCTGAGGGTAAAATTGTGGTCTCATTATTCACTCATGTTCTGTGACAAGAAAGATTTTTTAAGAAATACTTACTTGTTCTATTTCCCTACCTGCTTTATTTCACCCATGTTTTAGAAATGGATGTGCATCCTTTCCTCTGCCTCCTGGATAATCAGTGGATCAGGCAGCATTTCTGATCTACCCCACAGAGTTGTTGTCCTCCTCAATCCAATAAATATTTCTTCAAGTTCTTTCCTGATAATCTCTGTGAATAACTGTTGGGAATTCTTTAAACAAAAAGGAAAAAGAAAAAAGTCTTCAAGAGGGTATATATTCCTCCAATTTCTGTGGAACTCATGGATTTTATACTAAGGTGAAAAATCAGACCAAGGCTTCATTAGCTTCTCAACTATTTTGCTGCTCTATAGTCTTGTATAGTTTAAATGAATGATTTCTATCACCTCTTCTCTCCTACAGGTGCCTTCTCTTCTCAGCTTTTGGTTGAGTTAGATACTTTATGACATCAGCTCTTCAATAAATCAACCTAAGACATTAATCTGATGAAGCTAGATTCTTAATGTGTAATAATGTGAAACATATTCTTCCAATTTTCTATTTCCCAGAAAAGTAGCCATCAGATCAAATATTGGTAACAATCAGATAATTTCCTAAAATCAACTTTCCTTTAATTAATCAAAATGCTAGGGAAACATATAATAATGAGAATGGTAATAAAAAATAACATAATTAATAAAATTGCAGTTGAAATTCATTAAGTTTTTATTAAGTTTTAGGCACTTTGATCAAATATTTAGTTATTCCCTATTAAAGTCAGATTTTGAAAGTTGAATTGAAAGTTCATGTGATAAAAATAAAATTGACAAATGATTAGTTTGTCCAGTTAAACTCCTCACTCCTTTTATATTAGCTTTAAGTATCACATAAAACTTAAATGCTTTTTTCCCCTAATACCTTGGTATGATACTTGTGCCCTTTAAAACTGAAGTGGAAAAGTGCTTTAGAGAAGAAAAGAGATGCAACATTTATGGACCTTACAGTTTAAATTAATTAAATGCATTTATACCTTGCTTTTTAAAGTATTATTTAAAAGAGCTTCTTGATCTCTCTGTAGAAAGAAATAACTCCTCCCATTTTTTCCTCAATGATTTATCTGGGCAACTCAAATTTAACTCAGTTTTTAATATGTTATTAATTTTAATGTTGGGAAATCAGAAAGGCTGGTACTTGAGGGCCTTGTTTCAGTATGCTGGAAGGTGCTAAATGCTTCCATACTTAACTTCCTAGTATTTTTTCATGTGACATCCCTCCATCATCTCCATTTGCTTCTTAGTAAGCTTGAATGAGTTTTTTCTTGACACAGGTTACATAACTTTATGATTATCTTATTTTTGTGCCAGGTAAAGATCACTTAGTGTTAAAAATTTATCATGACCATCATAAGAACTTACCATAAGTACTTCTCTGTCTTTTCCGTCTATGTTTTCTACACCAGGATGGCCGATTCCATTACTTCCTTGTTTGTGTTTAGCACTAATAGGTACGTTTGTTGCACAAAGGTAGCATGTGTTCACATGCTTTCAAATGTCCTCCCCTTTCACATTCAAGCTTCTTATGAATAAGATGCTATTACATTTGTTTCCATATGCTCAATGACCACTACACATCTTAAAATGTGAAGGGGGAATAAGAATAAGTATTTGCTAACAAAATCAATAAGCAATTTAATTTTAACATATAGGTATACATTAGTTTTTAGAGTACATTTTGAGTATTTTAGATATAATTATAATCAACCTCTTACCTTTTACCATTTGCGCTGGTCATTTCCCTCCATTTAAATGTGCCTTTCTTTTACGTTATTGATCAAATCATTTGGCCTATTCAAATAATGAAAGAATAGAAAACACAGGTTTCTAACAGAAGAAAAATATCAATCAGATACCTCAGTCCCACCATTTCTTACCATAAAGATGATGTGAAGAGCTGATTGTGTGATTTTTTTCCCCCATTATTCAATGCCTTGCTTTAACACTGTAATTGCATAACTTGAAAGAATGTGCACTGGGTTTGTAAGTTAGACCCAATGGGCAGTATTTCAATGAGAGCCATTTGCTCTCCCTGAATTGCTCTCTGACCCTTAGATTCCCCAGGGATACAAGCTTAATGTTCTACCTTCCCCGGAGGGGTATTATAAAAATCAGATAAGATCATGGAAGCAAAGTCTTTACAGTAGTGCAGGACACATAGTGTCATATAAGCTTGTATATCTATAATTATTACAAAGTTAGATAAAATAAAATACTAAAATAAGAGCTGAAATGGTAATTAATAATGAGTTTAAGCATATGTAATTACTATTTCTCTCTGTGAGTCACAGTATTGATTCTAAGATTTCTGGAACCCAACATGAGAAGCCAGTCGGTTCTACATTTCATTTGGATCATGCACTTAAATCAACTGTTCAGTGGATGAAGGACTGTTCTAGATGGTGAAACAGGCTATTTCTTTCAAGGAGATATATGAAGAGCAATAATTCAATTCAGTAAAATTTCTTCGTGGCCTCCTCAAAACAGATGCAGTGGCCCACTTAAAGAGCTGTTTGGGATAACACCCCATTCAGTCACTGCAGTAGTGGAGAGTTTGGTCCTCCTGCCAAGTCCCTGCTTGCTCCCCACTGCCTCTGTGCTTCTCTTCTCCTTTACCTCACTGCTCACCGATTTGAGCAATTAGAGGGAAACAAAGGTTAATACACTATAATAATCCTGAAATGTGGAATTTAAAGTGGAATTTTCAGGCAGAGAAACTTAGTTTCATTAGAATTAACCTTTTATTGCATATGGTAGAATTTTCTCTGTGATTCATGTTACCCAGAGGGTTTTATGTTCCTAGAGCTTTGGTTAGATATTTCTGATATAATGACAAGCACCTTCAGATACCACAGTTTTCACTAAAATAAGCTAAATAGAAATCTCTTCTTTGTTTCCCTAAGGGTGCCAAAACAAGTTGAATTAAATGCCTTGAAACATCACCATTTCATCTCTGATAAACTAGATAGAAATCACTTTATTCAACTGTATTCCCTATGGGTATCAATGCACCAGTAGAATGAGTAAGACTTTACGAGTCTAAATTGAATATCTTTATGTGAATGTGTGAAAATATCCACACATTATTTTGAAGAAAATAACACTTTTCCATTCATTTAACTCAACGAATATTTAATGAGTGCATATTACTTGTTCAGAATTCTGGAAAATCCAAAATAATTGGCTGAATGTTTGTGGTAGAGGAAGTTGCAGAGTAATAATTCAACTGTCCTCTTATAAAACTTTTTTCCTAGATCCCTTTAGTAATGAATAGTGCGAAATTTGTTGATCATTTTTAAATTGCTGACAAAACACTTTAAAGATAAGGATAAATCCAAGACAGTAAAGCAATCTAAATCAATTACCAGATTCACTGGCTTGTGTAAATTAGTAGAGAGAAATATTCAGCCAGAGGAGAAGATTTCTTTTAATTTATGGGGTTCTTACAAGATAGGGGTCTGATGCCTGCTTTCAAAGGGTAGGGAGGGACTTCTTTGTCATGTGACCCACCTTAGCTGACTTGTACAGAGTAGCGTCTTAAGTAAGGATAGAGTACTATGTATTGTCTTGCATACATGGGTTCTGCACCCATATATTCAACCAAGCCCAGATTGAAAATACAGTGCTTTGAAAATAAAATTGCATTTGTATTGAAAATGTAGCTTTCCCTTTGTCCTTATTATTTCAATATAAAAATATAACAACTAATTATATAGTATTTATGGTATATTAGGTATTATAAATATTCTAGAGATGATTTAAAGTATACAGGATGATGTGTGTATATTACATGCAAATACTGTGCCATTTTACAGGAATTAAACACCTCTGGATTTTAATATCTACAGGGGTCCTGGAACAAATTCCCTGTGGACTGAGACATAACATTTAGAAGTCTCATAGCACAAGTTCAATATAACATTTGGTGTCTTAAGTAAAAAGTGATCATAGGGCTGGGAATATAGCTTAATTGGTAGAGTGCTTGCCTCGTATGCACAAGGCCCTGGGTTCAATCCTAAGCACCATAAAACAAAAAAACAAACAAACAAAAAAAGTGATCATAACAATAGGCAATAATACTGAGAAAATGATTCAATGATAGGGTGGAATAAAAGTAGAAAAACAGCCTCACTCTTCTCTTCTGCCATAACAATATATAACTCTGTATGTTTCTCTATGTGTATATTTGAAAATAACCAAAACATTATTTTGGAGAGAATGACACTTTTCCATTCATTACATATTTAATGAGGCCTAAAACTCTGGAAAACCCATTACTGTTTGTGGATTTCTCTAAGTCTCTTTGGCTCACTTTTCACCTTACCTTCTCTTTTCCCTTCTGTGTCTATGTCCACTTTTTTCCCTGATTATGCCACTCTGCTTTGCCTACACGCTTACATCCTCATTTATTCTTATTTATTTATTTATTTATTTATTTATTATTTTGATTCATTGTACATGCCTGGGGTACAACTTTCATTTCTCTGGTTGTACATGAAGTGAAGTCACACCATTTGTGTAATCATACATGTATATAGGTTAATATACATTGTCTCATTCTATTATCTTCCCTCCCCCCGGCCCCCATCCCACCCCTCATTTTCCTCTACACAATCCATCCCTCCTCTATTCTTTCCTTAGCACCCCCCCCGCCTTTATGTATCATCATCCACTTATCAGAGAAATCATTCAGACTTCAGTTTTTGGGGATTGACTTATTTCACTTAGCATGATATTCTCCAACTCCATCCATCTACCTCAAATGCCATAATTTTGTTCTTCTTTAAGGCTGAATAATATTCCATTGTGTATATATACTACAGTTTCTTTATCCATTCATCAACTGAAGGGCATCTAGGTTGATTCCACAATCTAGCTGTTGTGAATTGAGCAACATTGATGTGGTTCTGTCACTTCAGTATGCTGATTTTAAGTTCTTTGAGTATAGGCCAAGGAGTGGAATAGCTGGGTCAAATGTTGGTTTCACTCCAAGTTTTCTAAGGAATCCCCACACTGCTTTCCAGACTGGCTGCACCAATTTGCAATCCACCAGCAAAGTATGAGTGTACCTTTTACCTCATTTAACTTAGGTACTTTGTTTTGTTTCTTGCAATATGTCTTAAAATGTCTACTACACATGATATTGTATTTCTTCAATGTACTTAAAAATCAGGAGATTGAAACTTTTTTTTTTTTTATTTATCTCAACAACTTAAACTATCCTCCTGCTAAACTGAAATTACAGAGATTATGAGTAGAGATTTGAGATGACCACTATCAGTCGGCCCTATCTGAAATAAATAGTTCAGTTTATTGGTGCTCAGTGTGTCCATAAGCAATGGGAAGTAAGCCTAAGTGATCTCTAAGATCCTGGCAGCTCCTGTCCTATTAAAATGATTTTATTTGCAACTTTACTTCCCTCTCTTTCTCTGAGTCTCAAACCTGTGAGAGAAAACAGAATGTTTTGTTCTCACCATAGTAGGTAGACAGTGCTTATTCTCTCCATAACTTGGACCAGACATGTTCAAAGTATGGTTAGTGGTTAGGTACCAATATATTTTTTTAAACATTTTGATTGGTGCTTTATGGTTATACATATTGATGGTATTTGTTGTTACATATTCTGACAAACATATCTATAACAACAAAATTTGACCAATATCACTACCCAGCATTGCCCCCTCCCTCCCTGACTCCCATCCCTTGGTCCTTTTACTGATTTCCCTTTGATTTTTACGAGATCCACCCCACCTTAATTTTTAATCTATCCTTAGTAACTAAGGGGAGGTAGGAGATTTTTTTAGGCATCTTCTGAAACAAAGAAAAGAACCCGGAAATCTAGTGTCAAAACTGATTTGTTCAAAGTATACAACGGAATCTGAAGCACTGTATGTTTTAGAAAATGCCATCTCTGCTTTGTAGCATGTTAAAATATTCTCAATTACTTTATAAATGTTGCTGATTAATTAAAGAATTATACTGTCTCCTTTGCTTTTGTCTGCCTAAAAATTTATTAAAACAGTGATTAATACTTACACAATGATTTTGAAGGAGCTACCACTACCATGAAAGAGTTAAGACTAAGGCTGTGGCCACACTCTGTGACGCCTCCATTCCGAGTACATGTGGATAAAATACATTTTTGGATTTCAGTTTTCTGAGATTGGGTTTTGTGTGGACACCACTTTTAAGTTTATTTATGCATGTCTTAGTAAGATATTTAGCCATTTTATTACTTAGGTTACATGAATCTTGTGAGTATCACCACATCTCAGAGTAGTGTAGTCAGAATGAAGTTCTAAGAAAATTCAGGACAAAAAGAATAATAATGATTTGCATACTTAAGACCCAAAAGGTCTCTGTTACTACTACTTGATGAATTTAGAGAAAGGCCACAGAATGACCTTTGAAGTAACAATCATTTACAGTCACTGTTGGAACATCATCATAGACTTTTGCATAGTAAATATTTCATAATATTGGAATTTAGTGTTACTAAGGTTATGAAAATATTATATTTCATTTATTGAATTTCTCCAGCAAACTCAAAGTTCTTTTCCTCTGTAACTAATATTGATTGTTATATCAGTGTATTTCATTGTTTCTATTTTACTTATCTCAATTTTCTGCATGTGTAAATATATATGTAACCAGGTTCAACACACATACCACTTCAGTCCTCCTTGCTGCCAAAAATACATCAGTAAAAGACTAGTACATTGCCAGTACAGTTGAGAAGTATAAAAAGTCTAGGGAATAGAATGATATTTATTTTTAAAAAAACACATTTATAAGTTATAACCATGCTTCCTCCATAATGCCATAGGAAATTGGAAGAAATTTTTTTTTTACATGTAAATGGTAATTGACTAAACATTGCCAACCAAACATATTTCCACATTTAGTCATGAGTAGTTTTTTAAGGCTACTTATAATACATTCTTAAGATCATCATCTGATGAAGCAATAAATATTTGTGGGCAAGGAGAAGAAAGGGATAAAGCAGTTGCAAACACAGATACCACAAGTATATGAATATAGGTTGGTTATCCCTTATCCAAAATGCTTAGGTCCAGAGTGTTTTGAATTTTGAAGTTTTTTTGATTTTGAAACATTTGCATATATGTGATCTCTTTGGAATGGTACCCAAGATTAAACAGAAAATTCATCTATTTCAAATACAAATTACATAGTTTGAAGATAATTTCAGACAATATTTCTGGTGTGATTGCATTTTTTTTCTGCAACCTATCTCACGAGATCGGGCATGACATTTTCTATGTGTGGAATCATGAAGGTGCTAAAAAACTTAAATATCAGAGTCTTGAAGTTTTGGACTAGGAATGCTCAACTTTTAATATATTTAAAGTATAATAGGTAAAAATTGAACATTTGTTCAACTACTGAAAATTGTTCCAGGCTTCTTTAGGATGGAGTTTCCGTTGGCTTAATCAATGTGAAGGAGGAAGCAATTAGCAATATAGCTACATAACATACTAAAACCTTCATTATCTTTTGTGTACATGAAGAATGAGAAGTTTACAGTTTCAGATATATGATTTTTTTTCCTCCTTAAATTCCTGAACAAAACCATTGTTTGTACTGCTTACATTATGGTTTCACAAAATCCTTTTTGACTAATATTTAATGCAGAAGAGGTATTTGATTAAGTTGAAGTAGAGCAGAATATGACATCACCTTCCTAAAATGACAGAATCATTTTATTTTTCCAGTCACATTAGTGAGTTACTTTCATGATTGATTTTTGCATAGTTATTAGACTCTGGTTTAGCCAATAATTTGGTAAAAGCATAACTAAATTTATAAATATCAAGTGAGTTACATAAAACAATTGTCCGCTCACTATTTCATTCCATTTGTCCATTAATTTGCTTCTTCATTTATTCACTCACTCAGGAAAATACTTTAAAATCTGAATACATGAATGGCATTGGATAGGACTTTACAGATGAATTTGAATGGTCTCTGCCCTCGGCTGAGCAAGAGTTGAAAAGGGAGGTGCCACATTACTAATGAGCACAATGAAGTGTCAGGAATTCTGTTTGAGGGATTCACAAAAGGTTACCTTGAGCCTTGGAAAAAGAATAGATAGATATTGCATTAGGAAATGATATGAAACGAGATTTCATGAAGGATATTATTAATGTTGATGTGGATCTTGAAACATGGGCTATTTTTACAGTTGAGCAAGATTGTCAAATGTGCTTTGTGTAGAAGTATGATGCATAAAGTTGTGGTATCTAAAAGTTTAAAATCATTTCAACTCATGGCTTAATGTGTCAAAACTGTATTTCTAAAATGGAAGAGGGACAACTTGGTTCCCAGGGTTATACATAATCTCTGGAGACCTTTTAGGTTGTGACAACTGGTGTTGAAAGCAGGATTGCTATAGGTACACATTCTAGATGCTGTGATGTACCCTATACAATGACTAGGGCAGTGATCTTGTTGCCAAGAAAAAAATATATAATCTGAAATGTCAAAGTTTATCCATCCTGCACCGAGTGCAAAATATTAGGGAACAGAGCTGGTGCAAAATGAGAGCTGTGACGGAAGATGTTAAACAGAAACGACATCATGGGTGATGTTTTATATCATGCTAGAGTTTGAACGTTATCGACAAATATGAACTCTCAAAAATGACCCACCTTATTTCTTTTTTATATTGTAACAGTGACTTTGAGGATCTTCTGATGAAAATTCAGAGAGGAGAATCAATCAAAATTAAGAGAATGTTTAATGTAATTCAGATTTAAATGGACTGTGTGACTTTAGTAATATCATTTATTCAATTTGGATCTCAATTTCATTATTTATAAAATGAAAATTTTGAAATAGATAATCTCATATCTCTATATGTACAAGATTCTAAAATGATATGCTTATCTGAATATACAACGGGATGGATAGTTGTGTATTTGATTTTTGTAAATTTTTAATTTACAAACGTTTGATTACAACTTTTCAAGTTTGCGGTGGTACAGAAGTGACACATTCAGGAGCAACCATGTTTCAAATTTTGAATTTTGATCTTTTTCTGCACAAGCAACATTGGTACGATCCTCTCCCCTGGTGCCAGGCAGCAGCAACAGCCAGCGTTCCCATCAGCCATGCAATCAGGAAGGTGAGTGCCTGTTACCATGCAGTGTACTGTGTTGCTAACCCAGAATCCTTGGCAGATTAGCTGCATTCGATGCATTTTCAATTTATGATTGTTTTATCAGATTGTAACTCCATTATAAAACTAGGAACATCTGTATTAACTTGTCACACATGCACACATGCTTGTAGGTGAGTGCAGGCACACACACACACACACACACACACGCACACACACCACTCTCAGCAGTTGTCTCTTAACTGCACTGATCTTAAAGGCATAGATTGTAAAACTAACTAGATGTAGGTGAGGAACCCTGATAAGAGTTTCTTGCGAGATCTCCTCTAAATCCCCCTTTAAAATAATTCTCAATTGTCCTACTTGAAATCCAAGATAATAAACTAAATAACCTTGAAAATACCTATTGCTAAGACTGTTGTTTAGCCCACTAATATCTGGATGAATTCTTTGTTATGTTTCTAAGCCCTCATTACCTGTGATTAGGGAGAAATGTACCATAAATTCACAATGGGTTTCATCACGCCACCATGTCAGATACTGCAAGTGTGATAAAGGAAGTTATCCTATTGTCTATTGGAAAGAACTTCACTCCTCAGATATTGTAAATGACTTGCCCTCAGAGAATTGTATGTGTAGCATATTATCAAAAGGAATGCATAATAAACAAAAGTTTGTGTGATGAAGATAAGTACAGGATCAAGACCCAGCAAGAGCAGCAGGGACTTGAACATCCTGCTTAGCTTTCAGGATAGAATTTCAAATGCCTACTGTCTAACAAAAACAGCATGAGACTAAGTCTCCTAGGGCTTCTCTACAAGACAGGGAGTCATCAGGTTGCCAGGCGAGGCAGCTCAAATGTAAGAAGAGAGGTAACATGCTTAAAGTACTGTCAGGTACAAGGAACAAAGCCTGTTTGCATAAACATTTCTATCACAAAGGAGGAATCGGAACCAGGTCATAGTGTAATTATTCAAGAAGTCAAAATCAACATGACATTGGCAAAAGTGCAAAGTGAGGAGTGTTAGTGGAAATGATTTTGCATTAAAAATATTTCAGAGAATAATTGGTGGGAAACTAAGTTCCCCAATTTAAGGCTCTATACACCTTATTCACATTTTTCAACTGCTGGTGCCTGTAATTATATCGTGACATTCATGCAGCTTTGTTGTCATTTTTTTAAACTCACCTTGGGAATGTTGATTTTTATGTCTGTCTTTGAAAGTGAAAATGAAACACTGAGTTTTGAGAAAATAGCAGAGGAGTTTCAATTGAGCTCAGGATGAGCAAAGATGACAGCTGTGGCCTAGAGGCAATTTTTGAAATTCTTACAAACTCCCTGTGATATATTCTTTGGCTAACCCCTAACCACATCCACCTAGTGGCAGTTTAGTGCAGTGAGGTAGCAAAGGGGAAAGCTTCCAAAGATTATGGAACCCAGTGGTGAAAAAAGGTGGGGAGAGAGCCAACCTCTCATAAAGAGACTGAGTCTTCAATGGCAGAGAAGAAAGTTGGAAGAGATGCATGGTCCATCAGCAGGGAAAACTGTCTTGCTACTGAGCATATTTATTTTTCCAAACTGATGGCTTTGTTGTCCAACTTTCTCGCAGAAGAGAACTGGTAGCACTGAATTTGAAAATAGAATGAATGGAAGTGGACTAAGTTGACTGACCAGAACAAGTGCCAAGTAAAGATAATTTTCAAAGTACATTTTTCTTGAAATAACATTAGGGAAAAAAGAAAAAAAAGAATGTACAGTGATATCATCACTCAATGGTAGCAGTAAGTTTTTTGTTATTGATTGATTAATTGATTGTTGTGGTGCTGGGCCTTGTGCATGCTAGGTAAGTGCTTTATTACTGAACTACACCTACAACCCATAGTATTTCTTTACATCTCTGTCTTTTCTTCTTCAATTACATTATTACAGGATAGAACTGTAAAGACTTCCTTAATATTTAGAAAAAAAATCTAAAACTCATCTAAAATGTATTTTTTGATAGAACCTGAGAAAGGATGTCAGTCCCACTATTCTTTTGCATTAACAATTTGTTTTTTTTATTGATAGTCCCTGTAGTATCCATCATTCTTGATATTATGAAGTTGTAGAAATGGAGAACAGATTGCCAGGAGTAAAGGAGAATGGGAAATGAAGTGAATATGACTGTAGCAGGACCACATGAAAACCCTTTTTGGTTGTGGGACTCTTCCATATTGTTACTGTATCAACATCTCAACACTGGTATGCTGCATTTGACATGTTGCTATATTCTATAAAATGTTACCAGTGGGTAAACAACTCAAAAGGAATATGTGATCACTGCATGTCCTTTCTGAAAATGCATATGAATGTATAATTATCTCCTGATACAAAGTATAATAATAAGAAAAACACAGAATGGGAAGGTCTGGTGCTTTCATTCTTTAAGTGCATAGTGAAGTGCTAGCAGGTGAATCATACATAAAAACATGCTTACTATGAAAACATTTGAGCTGAGATGTGTGCTGGAGCACCAGAGGCAACTCCATGAGGTCATCAAGAGTGTGTGGTACCATGGATTGTGCATTATAGCTGGGGTACCAGTCATGACTTGTCACTTTTGCAGACCAAGCAGCCCTAATCGAGTCCTCCAGCCTCTTTGGGATATAGTTTCTCCATGTGAAAGAATTATATGCACATGCTCTTCAATTATCTGAGCAGCACAAGCTAAACTATGTCTGAGTCCTGCACATATCTATTTTCATTGCCATTGACAATATTTATTTTGTTACTTTTCTAACAATTAAATGATAATGTCTACTTAGAGCAACAAGGTCTCAGGACAGCTTCAGACATAATCTGAGACTAAGGCTCTAAATTATTTAAGTATTTGGGAACTTAATCTTCAGTCTAAAATGTTCCCACATATATAGATAAAAAAAATTATAGAGTGTTTTATCACAAATTTCTGAATATTCAATTAGTTTCAGAATGCTGGTTCTTAGGGAAATTTTGAGTATCTTTTATGCCCAACTCTTTATTTTGAATGTATGAAGATCAAACAGTGTGATGACTCTCCCCTATTACATATATGTAAAGGCACATAAAAAGGTCATTCTCCTGTACCAGTGAGGAAACTCTATCATCTTGTATCTGCAACATCTAAAAATCAGTTATTGATATTACATAGAGAGAGAGAAAGAGAGAAAAGAGAAGAGAGGAGAAGAGGAGAGGAGAGGAGAAGAGAGAAGAGGAGAGGAGAGGAGAGAAAAGTTTTGGTACGAGGGTTGAACCCAGGACTTAACCACTGAGCCTCAACACCAGCCCCCATGCCCCTCCTATTTTTTTTTTTTTTTTTTTTTTTTTTTTTGAATCAGGGCCTTGTTAAATTGCTGAAGGTGGATTTGAACTTGGGATCCTTTTGCCTCAGCCTCCTGAGTCTCTGGGATAACAGGTGTGTGCCATCACTCCCAGCAGGACTAATAGTTCTTAAGTGGTTCCCCCACATGGACACACCTTACCACACTCTGCTGCCATTTCATTGGTTGAATCTACAATGCCATACTTAAATCAAGGGGATAACTAACCCCAATGCTCCATTATTCCTGGTAAAGAGTGTGGAATCTAACTGGGAATAGAACTCTCATTGTATACAAAAGTCTACTTTTCTACCAGATAGTCATAACTCACCAAAAAATTTTGGATTAACCTTTATATCTTCTACAAAAGTGACCTACATTTCTGTTGCAGGGTTCCTTACCTTAGCACTAGTGAAAATTTAGTTTGGATAAGTCTTTCTTTGGGTTCTGTTCTATGCATTTAAGAACATTTGATATTATTACTATTGGTACTGGGGATTGAACCCTGGGCACTTAATCACTGAGCCACATTCCCAGGCCTTTTTGTATTTTATTTATAGGCAGGGTCTCACTGAGTTACTTAGGGTCTTGCTAAGTTGCTGAGGCTGACTTTGAACTCATGGTCCTCCTGCCTTCAACCTCCTGAGCTACTGGGATTACAGGCATGTGCTACTGCTCCAGGCTTGATGTTATTCTTGACCTCGGCCTAGTAGAGTGCTAGTTAGCACTCCCACCAGTAGTGTTTGCCAAAAATATCTCCAACATTGACAGCTGTCCTCTGAGTACCTAAGTCCATGTACCCACTTATACTCACTAGAACCACTGGTCTCAGTTGTTATGGATCCTTCAGCTCCTTTCCTTTCTTTTCATTTGAAACCTCTCCTTTCTTCAAGGCCTATCTGAAATTCTAACCACTCTAGGTAGATATTAAGACTGAAAAATAATGATTTTATTTTCAATTGCCATATCATGTCTCATAATTATTGGGTACAGTGTGACATGTGAATACACGTGTAATAATGTGCAATGATCAGATTAAGGTAATTGGCATAACCATCATTTCAGACATTAATTTTTTCTTTGTGTTGGGAACATTCAAAATCCTCTGTCCTAGCTATTTTGAGTTGCACAATTAGTTGTTGTCAACATTAATCACCCTACAGTACTATAGAACATTAAAAGTTATTCCTCATATCCAACTGTACCTCTGTACTCATTAAGCATCTCCTCTTAGTCACTCCTTCCCCACACCTTTCTAGACTTTGGTGACCACTATTCTCTGTACTTCTTTGAGATCAATTTCTTAGTTCCACATGTAAGTGAAAACTTGTGGCATTTATTTATTTTTTCCTGATTTATTTCACATAACATAGTGTCCTCCAGTTCCAGCCATGTTGCCACAAAGGATAGAAATTCACTTTTAAATGGTTGAATAATATTCCATTATATATACCACATTTTCTTTATCCAGTACGCAATCAATGAATGCCAAGGTTGATTTCATATCTTCACTATTGTGAATAATAATGCAATAAATATGAGTGTACAGATGTCTTTTCAATGTAGTCATTAAATTTCATTTGGATATACACTTCATCGTGGGATTCCTGGTTTCCATGGTAGTTCTTTTTTTTTATTTATTTTTTATTATTATTGTATACAAATGGGATAAATGTTGTTTCTCTATTTGTACATGGAGTCAAGGCATACCATTTGTGTAATCATACGTTTACATAGGGCAATGATGTTTGATTATTTTTTCCCTTCCCCCCCACCCCTCCCACCCCTCTTTTCCCTCTATACAGTCCTTCTTTTCTTCATTCTTACCACACTCCTTATCCCTAACCCTAAACCTAACCCTAAACCTAATGCTAACCCCTCCCACCCCCCCATTATATGTCCTTATCCGCTTATCAGCGAGATCATTCGTCCTTTAGTTTTTTGAGATTGGCTTATCTCACTTAGCATGATATTCTCCAATTTCATCCATTTGCCTGCAAATGCCATAATTTTATCATTCTTCATTGCGGAGTAATATTCCTTTGTATATATATGCCACAGTTTCTTTATCCATTCATCAACTGAAGGGCATCTAGGTTGGTTCCACAATCTGGCTATGGTGAATTGAGCAGCAATGAACATTGATGTGGCTGTATCTCTGTAGTATGCTGATTTTAAGTCCTTTGGGTATAGGCCAAGGAGTGGGATAGCTGGGTCAAATGGTGTTTCCATTCCAAGCTTTCTGAGGAATCTCCACACTGCTTTCCAGAGTGGCTGCACTAATTTGCAACCCCACCAGCAATGTATGAGTGTTCCTTTTTCACCACATCCTCGCCAACACCTATTGTTGCATGTGTTCTTGATAATCGCCATTCTAATTGGGGTGAGATGAAATCTTAGGGTAGTTTTGATTTGCATTTCCCTTATTACTAGGGATGTTGAACATTTTTTCATATATCTGTTGATTGCTTGTACATCTTCTTCTGTGAAGTGTCTGTTCATTTCCTTAGCCCATTTGTTGATTGGATTATTTGTATTCTTCGTGTAGAGTTTTTTGAGTTCTTTATAGATTCTAGAAATTAGCGCTCTATCTGAAGTATAGTTGGCAAAGATATTCTCCCACTCTGTAGGCTCTCTCTTCACATTGCTGATAGTTTCCATTGCTGAGAGAAAGCTGTTTAGTTTGAATCTATCTCAGTTGTTGATTCTTGAATTTATTTCTTGTGCTATGGGAGTCCTGTTAAGGAAGTCTGATCCTAAGCCAACAAGTTGAAGATTTGGACCTACTTTTTCTTCTATAAGATGCAGGGTCTCTGGTCTGATTCTGAGGTCCTTGATCCATTTTGAGTTGAGTTTTGTGTAGGGTGAGAGATAGAGGTTTAATTTCATTCTGTTGCATATGGTTTTCCAGTTTTCCCAGCACCATTTGTTGAAGAGGCTATCTTTTCTCCATTGCCTATTTTTGGACCCTTTCTCTAGTATGAGAAAATTGTATTTATTTGGATTTGTGTCCGTGTCCTCTATTCTGTACCATTGATCTACCTGTCTATTTTGGTACCAATACCATGCCGTTTTTGTTACTATTGCTTTGTAGTAGAGTTGAAGATCTGGTATTGCAATACCCCCTGCTTTGCTCTTGCTACTGAGGATTGCTTTAGCTATTCTAGGTTTTTTATTCTTCCAGATGAATTTCATAATTGCTTGCTCTATTTCCTGTAAGGTACATCATTGGGATTTTAATTGGAATTGCATTGAATCTGTATAGCACTTTAGGTAGTATGGCCATTTGGACAATATTACTTCTGCCTATCCAGGAACATGGGAGATCTTTCCATCTTCTAAGGTTTTCTTGAATTTCTTTCTTTAGTGTTCTGTAGTTCTCATTGTAGAGGTCTTTCACCATTTTGTGAGATTGATTCCCAAGTATTTTATTTTTTTCAAGGCTATTGTGAATGGGGTAGTTTTCCTAATTTCTCTTTCTGAAGATTCATCACTTATGTATAAAAATGCATTAGGATTTATGAGCATTGATCTTGTAACCTGCTACTTTACTGAATTCACTTATGAGTTCTAAAAGTTTTCTGGTGGAATTTCCAGGTTCCTCTACATATATAATCATGTCATCAGCGAACAGGGATAGTTTGAGTTCTTCTTTTCCAATTCGTATCCCTTTAATTTCTTTGGTTTGTCTAATTGCTCTGGCTAGAGTCTCAAGGACGATGTTGAATAGAAGCGGTGAAAGAGGGCATCCTTGCCTTGTTCCAGTTTTTAGGGGGAACACTTTCAGTTTTTCACCATTTAGAATGATATTGGCCATGGGCTTAGCATAGATGGCCTTTATAATGTTAAGGAATGTTCCCACTATCCCAATTTTTTCTAGTGTTTTGAGCATGAAGGGATGCTGTATTTTATTGAATGTGTTTTCTGCATCTATTGAAATAATCATGTGATTCTTAACTATAAGTCTGTTGATGTGGTGAATGACATTTATTGATTTCCGAATGTGGAACCAACCTAGCATCCCTGGGATAAAACCCACTTGATCGTGGTGCACTATCTTTTTAATATATATTTGTATGCGATTTGCTAAAATTTTGTTGAGAATTTTTGCGTCGATGTTCATTAAGGATATTGGTCTGAAATTTTCTTTCCTCGATGTGTCTCTGTCTGGTTTAGGTATCAGGGTGATATTGGCTTCATAGAACGAGTTTGGGAGGGTTCCCTCCTCTTCTACTTCATGGAATACTTAGAGAAGTATTGGAATGAGCTCTTCTTTAAAGGTTTTGTAGAACTCGGCTGAGAACCCATCTGGTCCCAGACTTTTCTTTGTTGGTAGGCTTTTGATGACCTCTTCTATTTCATTGCTTGAAATTGGTTTATTTAAGTTGTGTATGTCCTCCTCGTTCAGTTTAGGTAGTTCATATGTCTCTAGAAATTTGTTGATGTCTTCGAGGTTTTCTGTTTTGTTGGAGTATAGATTTTCGAAATAGCTTCTAATTATGTTTTGTATTTCACTCATGTCTGTTGTGATGTTTCCTTGTTCATTCCGAATTTTAGTAATTTGAGTTTTCTCCCTCTTTCTCTTTGTTAGTGTGGCTAAGGGTTATCAATTTTATTTATTTTTTCAAAGAACCAACTATTTATTTTGTTAATTTTTCCAATTGTTTCTTTTGTTTCGATTTTGTTGATTTCTGCTCTGATTTTAACTATTTCCTGTCTTCTACTACTTTTGGTATTGGTCTGCTCTTCTTTTTCCAGGGCTTTGAGCTGTAGTGTTAAGTCGTTTATTTGTTGATTTCTACTTCTTTTTTTGAATGCACCCCATGAAATAAATCTTCCTCTAAGTACTGCTTTCATAGTGTCCCAGAGATTTTGATATGATGTGTCTTTGTTCTCGTTTACTTCTAAGAATTTTTTTATTTCCCTCCTGATGTCTTCTGTTATCCATTCATCATATAATAGTGTATTATTTAATCTCCAGGTATTGGAGAAGTTTCTGTTTTTTATTCTGTCATTTATTTCTAATTTCAATCCATTATGATCTTATAGAGTACAAGGTAGTATCTCTATCTTCTTGTATTTGCTAACAGTAGCTTTGTGGCATAAAATATGGTCTATTTTAGAGAAGGATCCATGTGCTGCTGAGAAGAAGGTGTATTCGTTCTTTGTTGGATGGTATATTCTATATATGTCCGTTAAGTCTAAATTGTTGATTGTGTTATTGAGATCTATAGTTTCTTTATTCAATTTTTGTTTGGACGATCTATCCAGTGGTGAAAGAGGTGTGTTAAAATCGCCTAGTATTATTGTGTTGTGGTCTATTTGATTTCTGGAATTGAGAAGGATTTGTTTGACGTACGTGGATGAGCCAATGTTCGGGGCATAGATATTTATGATTGTTATGTCCTGCTGATTTATGCTTCCCTTAAGCAGCATGTAATGTCCTTCTTTATCCCTTCTGACTAATTTTGGTTTGAAGTCCACATTATCTGAAATGAGGATGGATACTCCAGCTTTTTTGCTGTGTCCGTGTGCATGGTATGTTTTTCCCCATCCTTTCACCTTTAGTCTATGGGTATCTCTTTCTATGAGATGAGTCTCTTGCAGGCAGCATATTGTTGGATTTTTCTTTTTAATCCAATCTGCCAGTCCATGTCTTTTGATTGATGAGTTCAGGCCATTAACATTCAGGGTTATTATTGTGATATGATTTGTATTCCCAGTTAATTGACTCATATTTGTTTTTGGCATGATTTGGTTTCTCCTTTATTTGGCTACTCCTTTAGGCTAGTGCGTCCTGTTGCTGATTTGCATCGTTGTTTTTCATCTCTTCCTCATGGAATATTTTGCTGAGAATGTTCTGTAATGCTGATTTTCTTTTTGTAAATTCCTTTAGCTTTTGTTTATCATGGATGAAGGGATCTTAATTCATCGTCAAATTTGAAGGTAAGTTTTGCTGGGTATAAGGTTCTTGGTTGGCATCCGTTTTCTTTCAGGGCTTGGTATATGTTCTTCCAGGCCCTTCTAGCTTTTAGGGTCTGGATTGAAAAATCTGCTGATATTCTTATTGGTTTCCCTCTGAATGTAATTTGATTCTTTTCTCTCGCGGCCTTTAAAATTCTGTCTTTATTTTGTATGTTAGGTATTTTCATAATAATGTGCCTTGGTGTGGGTCTGTTGTAATTTTGTATATTTGGAGTCCTATAAGCCTCTTGTACTTGGTTTTCCATTTCATTCTTCAGATTTGGGAAATTTTCTGATATTATTTCATTGAATAGATTGTTCATTCCTTTGGTTTGTTTCTCTAAGCCTTCCTCAATCCCAATAATTCTTAATTTGGCCTTTTCATGATATCCCATAATTCTTGTAGATTCTGTTCATGATTTCTTACCATCTTCTCTGTTTGGCCAACTTTGTTTTCAAGATTAAATAATTTTTCTTCAATGTCTGAGGTTCTGTCTTCCAGGTGTTCTATCCTATTGGTTATGCTTTCTATGGAGTTTTTAACTTGGTTTATTGTTTCCTTCATTTCAAGTATTTCAGTTTGTTTTTTTTTTCAGTATCTCTAACTCTTTATTGACATGATCTCTTGCTTCCCGTATTTGGTCTTTTAACTGTTGATTGGTGCGATCATTTAATACCTGCATTTGCTCTTTCTTCTCCTCCTTCAATGCCTGCATTTGCTCTTTCGTGTCCTCATTTGCTTCCCTGATTTTTTTAATTATGTACATTCTGAACTCCCTTTCTGACATTTCTTCTGCTGTGCTGTCATTGGGTTTTATTGATGTAGTATCTAGGTTTGTTTGGGACATTTTCTTCCCTTGTTTTCTCATATTGGTCAGCTGTCAGTGGGACCCTGAGATATTGCAGATTTCCTCTATTGGCTTATAGTGTCTCGGTAGATTTCCAGTGTATCACCTCCCAGCCTTCAGTAGCCTGATGTCTTGGAGGAATTTGATAATGCAGTGCATCCGAAGAAAGCTGCCCCTAGCCCCCTACTGTTTCCAGGGTTTGGAGCTGACTCTGTGCGGAAAGGCTCTCATGGGTGCTTGTAGTGTGCAGCTGGCCGTGTGGGAGGAGCCCACCGCCGGAGTGTGGAAGGCTACCTTGGGAAGACTCTAGCTGCCCTGCCCTGCTCTGATAAGCCACCCCTATCTGTGCCTGCCACCCAAGCCAAGTTTCGCCCAGTGGGGGAGACTCACCCCGTGACTCTATTTTTGTCCAAGTCTCTCAATGCCTCCCCTTCTTGAGTCCTGGGTTCTGGAGCGACTGGAGATGCAGTCACTCTCTAGGCTGCTATCTTGGATGCCCCGTGGAAAGAGCCTGCAGCTGGAGTGGGCAGAGCCGCCTGGAGAAGTCTCTGGCTGCCCTGCCCTGATCCCAGAGGCTGCTTGGGGATCGAAGCTCTCCGTTGGCTCGGGACTTGTGGCTGGCTCTATATAGAAAGGCTCTCACTGGGCGATCTGTTCCGAGAAGCTAGCCTTGAAAGGCGCCTCCCACCACAGTGGTCCAGGCTGCTTGGGGAAGTCTCTGGCTGCCCTGTCGTGGTCCCTGCAGCTGCTTGCTGGCTGGAGTATGCCGCACTGGCTCCGGGACTTGGAGCTTGTTCTGGTCAGAAAGGCTCTCACTAGTGGGCCTGCTCCGAGAACCTGGAGAAGCTGGCTGTGTGGGCAGGGCCCACCGCCGGAGTGTGCAGGGCTGCCTGTGGAAGACTCTAGCTGCCCTGCCCTGTTCCGATAAGCCACCTCTATCTGGGCCTGCCACTCGGGCCGAGCTTTACCCAGTGGGCAGACTCACCCGTGGCTCTATTTCAGTCCGAGTCTCTCAAAGCCTCCCCTTCTTAACTCCTGGGTTCTGTAGCGACTGGGGTTGCAGTCACTCTCTAGTCCGCCATCTTGGATCACCCTGTGGAAAGAGTCTGTGGCTGGAGTGGGCAGAGCCGCCTGTAGAAGTCTCTGGCTGCCCTGCCCTGATCCCAGAGGCTGCTTGCGGATCCTTCGTGGTAGTTCTAATTATTGTTTTTGAGGAATGTCAACACCGTTTCCCATAATGGTTCTACTAATTCCAGTTTTCACCAACAGTGTACCAGTATTTCTCTTTTCATCCTCACCAGTAAATTTTACAACTGAGTTAAGACTCTTTCCTGTTTTCTTAATTTTTTTATAAGAAAACTTAATTTATAATTTATTTTTTCACTTACAAGATACTTTCACTTGATCTGTTTATTATGTTACAATAATTCAATGAAATTTGAAGGACAGGGATATACACCTTTTATTAAAAGAAAAATTCCAGATAGGTTAAGGGACTGCACTAATATTATGCACTATACTTAAATTTTCTTACTAACTCAATGAAATTTCTTGATTCTTCTAGCTTATTCCTCACCTTATTTTTATCATTAAAGGTTTTTTTATGGATTAATTTTTCAAAAATTATCCATTATACAGGGAGTCCTTGAACTCCCTCAGTCCTTCTTGCTTTTTACATAGAAATTAAATATAATATTAGAGGGTTTATATTTGTTGATTATTTTTGTTGATTCAGGTAGACATTACAAAGTTATTTAATTTTCATAACAAAATTAGCTAGGACTAATGTTAATCTTATTTTAATAATGAGGAATTTGAGTCTCACAGGTTAAGTGAATCTTGGGAAGTCGCACGTACAGCAGACTGTTGACAGTATTTGATCTGTGCTTGAGGCTGACTGACTTTAGTCCAGGCCAACTGACAGAACACATTCAGAACTACTGACAATGAACAAACAAAAGGGAAAAAAAAGGGTGTGCATTAATTTAATTCTGATTGCATTAATGTGGGCAAGACTGCATAAGGCCAAAGTACAGCCAGGTGACCCTCACACATAGCAGTGCAGCCCTTGGAGATAGTTCTGACTCTCCATCTCTTGTCAAATCGCCATGCTCCAGAAGGAGCCCCCAGGTTCATCAGTCTGTGACTTTCCTATAGCATTTTTTTTTTTCAATGATGTATGCTACTATTCAGTCTCTAGAAAAAGGAAACACAAGTAAATAAACAAAACACAGTCTCAGAAACATAAATGTACATATGGTTTGAATGTTAATATTGGCTAGGTATCTGTCAATACATTTCCTTTTCTTATGTCCTGCTGAGTCGTTTTGTGGTTAAGGAGACTTTCCTTTGTCCCCTGAAGCCCTGCATGCACCAAGTCACTAGTTCGGTCCCTGAACTATGCCACGAAGCTCTACAACACCTAAGTCACTGGAATCTGCATTAAAAAGGATTCCATATTCTATAAAAAATGCAGTTACTTATTTAACAAAATCAACCTGTTCCTCCAACCTCGTGGCATATAAAATAGAACGTTTGAAGTTAGAACTTTCCTGAGAGAGCTTTTTCCTGACTAGTCACTGTAATTATGAATTTGCTTTACAGGGAGAATTAAGTCAATAGTCAAAACAGTTCTAAGCCCAATTTCAAGAGTACAACTTCCTTAAAGGACATTAGTTTCATCCTTGCATTACAAGACCTAGGTGACTTGATAGGTCTACTTCTGCGATTCAGTTTCCTTTTTTTGGTAAACAGGGATTCTAGTGCAGAAGTAGTTATAAACATTGAGGCAGAGAAGAGCCTATAATATCACTTCCACTTTTCACTTCTAAAGTCTTTTATTATCTTGATTGAATTAACTGAATAATCTCAAGAGTTCTTCACAGTATCAATTAATGTGAGACCCAGAACTGCCTTTCTGGGTCAGGTGTGTTTCTCCTTCTCTTAAACTCTATCAAAGGGTCTCCGTTTTTTGTTTTTTTTTTTTTTTTTTTAACATAAGGAAGTTTTGCAGAAAACAATGAACCTCGCTCTCTAAGACTGTGGTCACCAGGCCTCTTTCCTCTCCCATATTTCTCAAGGTCGGCCACAGAAGGTGCATTCAGTGCCCTAGAGAATCACTACATGGTGTGGTGTCTGCTTCCAGCACACAGGTGGCAGTAGAGGACTGAGCTGAAGCTGGTGGACTTTGCTATTTCATTTTCACAAGCCTGCATGTCACAGGCCCAGGACAGCAACGGCAATGGAAGAGTGTCAGAAGACCCTGATCTGGATGGGTGAGCTATGATAACTAAAGATGAGAGCCACTATGCCTTTGCCAGCCTAGCCTGGGGTAGTTCTAAAGCAAACAGCTAGTCTGTGGTGCAGTCAGAGGCAATGAGACAGGCTGAGTCAATTCTGCTTCTGTTGCTTCAGTAAGCATTTGTTTTCTTTTCTATTACTATTTGCTTTATTTTATACACACACATATGTACACACATATGTGTACATATATATGATGTAAACTATTGTATTTACATATATCTCATACAGTACATGATACTATTTTTTAGGGGGCTCTGTCAAACAAAAAGGAAGAAAGAAAGGATAGAGGGGGAAAGGGAAGGAAGAAGTTATCCATTCATTTCTTCCTTTATTCAAAAATGCTTTAAAGTATAGAGGTTGGCAGAACAATTTTCATAAAGCATTATTTATAATAATGTTACATTAATATTGATAGTCTATTATCTTATAAAATAAAGGTGGAATACCTTGTCAAAGAATGGGTTGTATATTAAATTGAGGATACTCTGTACCCCCAACTCTAACCCTTTCCTATTCCTATGCAGAGTAGCCTATTCCTCTAATGTGTTCTTCTCCCCAAATTTTCTGGCAAATAGTTCACCCTTAAAAGTCAGCACTGTCATCTCTCCTATGGGGGAAGGGAAAACAAAACAAAACTTTAATTTTTTTTTTTTTTTAGAAAATTTTTGTTTCATTTATCACTTTTCATACAATTAATAGTTTTGTGGCCGTGGGAGACTGAATACCATGAGTACCATGGTCCTGATGCACTGCCTCCCCTGTAGTAATGTTATGCTTTTCCAGCCTTCCACAGTCGGTGGTATGCAAGAAACCCTTTCTTTTACTAGGTCATTGGACTTGCTTTCTCTAGTGGGATAATAGAAGATTGGCACAAGCAGAGGCTTGAAATGTGCTTGTGTGGTTGGGTTTGCCCTCTTGTGCTCTGTCATCACCCCAAGGCTACTTATGTTGGGAAGTTGCTGGCCCTTCATCCCAAGTCTTAGACCCAGACATGTCAATCAAACTCAAGGATGAAATGTAGTCTGGAGCCAGTTTCTGCTGAATTCACCTCAAATCAGCTGAAACCCAACTAACTTACACAATGAGAAGCAAAAACAATAAATGCATGCTATTGAAATTGTTTGCTATTTTGAGTTTGACTTTTTAATCAGCATTTTCATGGTCATATTGAATGGATAAGATGCCTTTATGGATTGAAAAATTAAAGTCAATAGCTTCTTTAACCAATAAGTCTGTTGATTGAATTAAAGCAAATGTTTATGCTCTTATTGTGATGGACATAAACTCACTGGCATATGTGTCCCACCCTTAAGGATCTTAGTATTCAGATAAGAGGGGCAAGATACATATGTATGTAACTAAGCTATGAAGAAGGATGTGATATGTCACGAGACTGCTTTTGATAAGGTTTTATAATAGGACTGAAACTGTAATTTCTATGTAAGGTAGAAAAAGGTAGTTTACATACTACATAAAAAACAATTGGAGTGAAGCTTTCACAGTGTGTAAAATTCCAGCAATCAGAAATGAAGGAGATGTACAAAAAAGAAAAGGGAACCGGTCATCTGGAAAAATTGAAGGGCTTCTACATATAAACACCTTAAAAAAAAAACCCTCAGGGATGGGAATCATGACAATTTGTAGAACAAAGTGTGGTACCACGGGACAAGGTGGGGATAGTTGATTGGCAATTGCAGACTCTTTCATTGTAAACTATGAAATTATGATTTTTCTCCAAGTGGCCTTGGATTTACTCAGGTTTCTCCTTATTCTGGCTCATAGTTCTCAAGAATAACTATAGAATGTGTTGGGAGTGAAACATGCTGAGATAAGAAGAAAGTAGCTGAAATAGCTTTGGATCTGCTCCTGCTTCCCTTAGAAACAGGAAGTCCTATAATGCTTTGACCTACTGTATCATATTGCCTCTGGGGTATAAAATTCAGGGTGGGTTGCTTCTGGAGGTCCCCAGCTGTGGTTCAAGTGGGACAGACACAGACAAGATTCCATCCCCCATGCAGCTTTCTATGCTTTGGGAACTCTTTGTGATGGGTACTGGGTTTGGTCCTTGCAACCTGTGTCTAAGTAACCAAGTTGCCATGTTCTGCCTTGCCAGGATCCTGAAAGTAGTAGAAGTTGGAGTCCAAGATGCGGTGGCTGAAGTGGCAGCCAGTGCACAGTTGATGTACTCAGCTAGAGCTATTCAGGTTCCTGAGGAAATGAGTTAACATATTCTTTATGAACCAAGATAAAAAATAAATTACACACAACACAGTATACTAGGCTAAAATTTGGTGTAGAAAGAAGAACTTAAATATAAGTTCAAAGAGATAAAAGTATAAAATTTCTAACTTTTAAAGAATTTATTCACATATATATTCAGTGGATGAGCAGGGATAGCAAATCATTATGGTATTTAGAATCTATTGGATGCATTTTAAAAAGTGATATAACAGTTTTATTTAAAATGTCAATTTTTATAGTGTTGGATGTTCTATCTATGCAACTAATTAAATGAAAGTTGAAACATTTTAGGTGTGAACTTTAAATGGATAAGGGAGTATAGAACTTATTAAAATTTTAGGAGGCAAAAAAAAAAATGTTTGAAGACCACCACTTTTCCTCTTTCACAAGGAGATGAAAAGACATGAAAAGTTTCTTCTTGTCTAATGAGGTCTTTTATTTATTTATTTATTTTCCTTGGCAGGTTTGAACCTAGGTCCTCACACATGCCAAGCAAGTGTACTACCATCCTAACACTGAACTACACCTCCAGCACTTCTTTTAAGTTATATAACTTCTATGTGAGCAATGTAACCTATTCACCAATTTATATTGCATTTTAAGGTCATAGAAATTAGTGAATTTATTTGACCACACAACTTCTCTCCACATTTCTTTATATGATGTCTATTAATATCCATTTTAGGTGATTTCCTGTAAAATGCAACAGGAAAATCTTTTAGAAATACATGGGCAAAATTTTCCTTGATTTGACTATTTTTACAAGGATGAACATTTGCTTGGA
This sequence comes from Sciurus carolinensis, assembly GCF_902686445.1. Lineage (NCBI taxonomy): Eukaryota > Metazoa > Chordata > Mammalia > Rodentia > Sciuridae > Sciurus > Sciurus carolinensis. The sequence goes on from NC_062215.1 coordinate 73,751,433, forward strand.
AGTTTGAGGAGAAAAGTAATCCTGCTACCTCCTACCATGATTAACACTTCATTGCAGTTCTATAAAGCTTAGGTGATAAAATTCTGGAATTTTTAGTCTAGTTAAGGATGGACTTTATTAAGTAAAAGCAGACAGGTCAAATAACTCAGAATTCAACACTAAGATTAATTTGATCAGTGTTTTAGTCAACTTTTACACTGCGGTTACCAAAATACCTGATAAGACAAATTTTAAAGAAGGAAAAGTTTATTTGGGGTTGATGGTTTCAGAGGTCTCAGTTCAAAGATGGCCAACTTTATTCCTCAAGGTCCAAAGTGAAGCAGACTATCACGGCAGAAAAGTGTGGTGGGAAAAAAAGCAGCTCAGGACATGACACCAGGAAGCAGAGAGAGAGAGTTCAGCTCAACCAAGGCAAAATATTTATAGAAATGACACATCCTCAATGATCTACCTCCTCTAGCACCCTACATGCCGATAGTTACCACCCAGTTAATCCCTATGGAGAATAATTAACTGATTAGGTTAAAACTCTCATAACCAATCATTTCACCTCTAAACCTTCTTGCACTGTTTCACATACGAATTTTACCTAACATAAACCATAGCAATCAGTAAAGGAGATACAGAGAGGAATAATTGAAGCAGGAAGATAGGACAAAGTTCTTGCAAGCAATATGTCAAGAAATAATAATTGGAGATAAATATGATGTTTGTAAGGAACAAAATAAAAATTAATAAGCCTTTTTGAGTTACAAATAATAGATAGAGCTATCCATAAATATATATGGATACATTCATATATACTTACACAAATGTGCCACATTTTTCAAAATTTTTTTGTGTAAGTATATATGAATGTATCCGTATATATATGGATATATCTATCTATTATTTGTCATCTGACTTATAAAATTCTTAAGACTAAAATAATTCCACTTCCCCATAGCTCAAGACTCCTGTTGTGGTATAACTAAAATATTTTCTCATTAATATCTCCAAAATATGATTAAAGAGTAATTTTTCTAATGAAGGAGATATAAATCATATGTACACAATTAAATATTAAATATTATCTCAAACCCTTTCTAAAGATAAATGTTAAATATAAAACTAAAGACATATGTAGATATGGAAAATCATCAGAATAGCAATATAACAAGATACACAGATTAAGAGCAAATAAAAAAATCCAAGTAGTTTTAAAAACACTTAAAAATACCTAATTTGAACTGTTGGAAAAACTCAATACTATGTGTATAATAAAATGTTTCATGAAAGAACAAAATAATTTGCTTTTAAAAATCATCAGAGAATAATTTTAAATTAAAATAATTATAACTTGTTGTACAATTTTTACTGTATTATTCTTCAGCAAGCTTCTGTCTTCTCTGAGACTTTCTTGTACTATACCCCAACCCATCCACCCTTCTAAGCCATGCTGCAAAGCTTTGCCTGCGGCATTTAGTGCTACCCATACCTCCTTGTTGATTTTTTGATTCTCTTACCTTTTTAAGGTAGCATTCTTTTAGTTTTCCTTCTATTTCTCATTCTCCTTCTCCTTGGATACGTCAAGGCTTACTCCTCCTACCCACTAGAAATGCTAACATTTTCAACTTCATGTTGCAGTGTTCTTCCTTTATCTTTTCTCTTTGAATCTCTTTAGCCACCTACTTCAGGGTATAGTATGTCTTCAGATTGTGTCAGAGTTAAACCCACCTGCATGTTGATCTCCTTTTCCTTCCATGAGACATCATGCTGCCTCATCACAATGATGATATTATGCTGATTTAACCAGGGCAGCAGAAAGTAGTTACCATGCTAGATATATTGGTAAAACATTTACTTGTCAGAGGGTGGAGAATAGGTCCCATAAATCCAGGGACCTTTCATCTCAGTGAAAGTCTTATGGATGCAGTAATGCAGAGCATGTCAAAATATTCCTTGCAGGTTGAATATGTTGTTGCATTTGGTCCCTCCTGCAATCAAAATAGAGGGACAGAGACGGGGAAGCAACGTCTTCCTCATTTGGATTAGATCCCTGTCTCATTTTCCAAATCACCTAAGAACATATTTATTTTGAATGAGACCATATGGGAAATTGGTATGAGCCAGAGATGGCCTATCCTGGTAGCATATGATCCAGTGCTTGAAGTGGCCATGGCAGTAGCCATGGCATTTAGAGATGATATTTGGAGTCTATGTTATGTCCCTATGGGTGAATCACTTTGTGGATTTACAAATTTTTAGCAAAATATTCCATTCTTTGCAGGTAACTACTCTCCTCTTGAGAGATTTTAGTTTGTTCCTGGTCTTTAGTAGAAGCTGAGCATTTGACCATGGACCAAGAAGATAACATGTAGTCTTAGCTACCCATCATTAGGATGCCATCTGACCCAAGAGGTTTCAAGCAGGGAATACTCAGCAGCTCTCCATCAGTTTACTAATAGACACTGAGGCACCAATTAAGTTACATGAAGAAGTGGCACAAATTCTCTAGGCCTCAACTTCTACATTATCTTTTTTCCTCATTTTGCCAATGTGGTTCCATAAATCAGTTGACAGAAGAAGAGAAAACATAGATCTGGCTAATAGATTATTTTGCATAGCATGCAGGTACCATGTTCATGTTGGATATCCCTGAAGGGCAGGTAGGAAGGGCAGTACACTCAGTAGATAGAACTTTGAGTGGTGGACTTGGATTATTTTTCCTCTTTCCTTTTTCTCTCTCAAAGGAAGAATGGCCAGAGTTATTAGTCTGGTGATGCAGAGAAGAGGTGAAAAAAATCAGAGCAGCTTCAAGTCTTAGGACCCCAAGTTCAGAAGAAGCAGACTCTGGCTCTGAGTAGCAGAATTACACAGGCACTCAGGAGGGATGTACAAAAATGAAAGGGAGTCCTGGGGAATCTGAATAGAGTAGCGATACTGTTTGGGCCAAGCACAACTTTTATTGCATCGTTTTTAAAAATTGAACAAAATCTATAAGACTTAGTCTATTGAAAAGTATAAATTAAATCCACCTAATATCCCTATCACATACCAAGTTTCCATATGTGTGTAGATCCATTTATGTACTTGGTTTTACCTGGAACAAATGCCAAACTATTTTAACTGCTATTTGTTTAAAATGTCTAATAGCATACATTGCCAGTACATATTTTTCACCTTCACACTTGTCAGTTTTGAGCTTATAATTTTTCATAGTGCAAAGATCAACTTTTCAATTTCCATGGACAAATGACACTAAAATTTTAATAGGAATGGCATTGGAGCTTTAGATTAATTGGCACCTTCTTAACATTGAGTCTTCCTGTCCATATACTTTGCAGACTGCTTCACTTATTCAGGTCTTCTTTATTTTCCTCAATAAATTATATCATCTTCTCCAAGAACTTCATATTCATATCTCATTAGATTGAGTTCTAAGCACTTCAAAATTATACTCGTTTGCTCTTTTGAATAGTATATATATTTTGGGGGGTGGGTATTGGGGATTAAACCCAGGAGGGCTTAACCACGGAGCCACATCCCCAGCACTTTTTTCATTTTATTTAGAGACAGGATCTTGCTGAGTTGCTATGTGCCTCGCTAAGTTGTTGAGGCTGGCTTTGAACTCTTGATCCTTCTGCCCCAGCCTCCTGAACCACTGGGATTACAGGTGTGTGCAACCCTGCCAGGTGAATAGTGTATGTATTTAAGATTAGATATTTACTTCCTTTGTGCTTTTGTATAGTGATACTAATTTTTGTTTTGAATACATATAGCAAACATGTTGAACTCCTTCATTAATTCTAATAGTTTATAAATTATATCAAATTTTAATTATTTAATGTGAATAATATATTATATGTACAATAAGTAATGTGGCTTCTGCCTTCCCATCTCTATGTCTCTCATTTTATTTTGTTTGTTGTCTATTTCTTAATGCTTCAACTTCAACATAACCCTGCAGAGATGATAGGCACCTTCTCTTTCTGACTTTAATGAGAGATCACTTCTAATTTTTCTTAAATTGTTATATTTTTATGCTATAGATTCTTAATAAATACACTTTTCCAAAGTTCAAAATTAAATAGATTTAGGGTTTCCCCTTCTATTCCCACTTTGCTAAGGATAAATTTCATTGTCAATGAATGTTAACTATTGAATTGTCCCTTATAGAATTAATTTTATGTATCTATGGAGAAAATTGCATAACTCTTGCTCAGAAGTATGTTAATGTGTTTTTACATTAGTATATTTTTAAATGTTAAACCACTATTTTATGTTCTTCAAAAAAATCATACTTAGTGTATTTTAATTAGTGTACATGGATATTTCCTAATTTGTGATTATATTTTAAATTAGAAAACATACAAGTGTTCTTTTTGAAGGATAACAAACAGAAAATTAGATTAATAATTAGCATATACATTTAATTGAATTTTCATAAAAAGAATCACTATGTGGTAATCACCCCATTAAAAAAGCAGAACATTATCAGAACCCCACAAGCAACTTTTCTTTTCCATTGCATTCATTATCCCATTTAAGCATAAGTATGATGTTTGTGTTTTATTAATTAAATATATTTTAACTGATACATAAAGACATCAAAATTATACATACTCATGAGTTACTATGTGGGGTTTTCATACATGTATAGGTATAAATAAATGTTTTGTGTTAGCTTTTTCTTGCTGACCAATATACCTAACAAAGACAACTTAGAGGAGGAAAAGTTTATTTTGGTCTCATGATTTAGTTAATATTAGGCTGATTCCATTGCTCTGGGTCCAAGGTGAGGAAGAAATCATGGCTGAAGGGCACGGGGTAGGAAAACAGATCTGTTTCTGGTAGCCAGCAAGCAGAGAAAGTAAGGGAAAAGGGCCACAGAAGATAGTAGAGTGAAACAGACATTATTCCCTCATGTACATATATGACTGCCTGACTGATGTGATCCTACAACATGTACAATCAGAAAAATGAGAGATTACATCCATTTATGTATACTCTATCAAATGTATAAGTGCATTGGACTGTCATGTACAAGTAATTAGAACAAATTAAAAAAAGTTGAACCCTTCCAGGGCATGCCCCATGACTCCCCTCCTCAAGCCACACCACACCTACCTATGGTTACCACCCAGTTAATTCATTCACACTATTGTGGACCGATCAGTTTACAGCTCTCATAATCTAATTATTTTATCTCTAAATGTTTGTGCACAGATGCTTTTGGGGGATACCTTATATCCAAACTACTACATGTTTAAACAAAGATAGACATATCTACTTCCTCAATCATTTAGTATTTCTTTATGGTGAAAATTTTAAAAATATTTTCTTCTGGGATGGAGATATAGCTCAGTTGGTAGAGGGATTGCCTTGCATGCACAGCCCTGCGTTCAAACTCCAGCACCACAAAAAAACAAAAGAAAATAAAACAAACAAAACTTTCTTCTGACTTTTTGAAATACACAGTTATTTATTTCTATCTTTAGATACCTGCTGTTAAACAGCACACCAGAACTTCTTGTTCCTATCTAACTGTAACTTAGTACCCATTGATCAACCATTACCCCTGCCCCCGACTATCACCAGTCTCTGGTAACTGCCAATAAAATCTCAACTTCTATGAGATTAATGTTATTATATTATACATATGAGTGAGATCATACAGGACTTGTCTTTCTGTGCCTGGCCTATTTAATTTAGCATAATGAGTTCCACTTCCATCCACATTTTCACCAGTAACAGGATTTGACTTTTTGTGGCTGAATATTATTCCACTATGGATATTGGTATTACTATGCTAATTATTAACATCCAAATGAGTTTTGCATTCTTTCTTAATGGATTTGGAGTCATAAAGTATGCTTATTTGAAGACTGGATTCTATTATTCCATCTTTTATTTCTAAGATTCTTTTATTCTTGTACTTTGAAGATATAATTTGTTGAATAATCATTTTGTATGAATGTATGGTGATTGAATATGTTGCAATTTATAGAATCTACTTATTCTAAAAAAATCTTCACTTTTGAAGTCCCATTTTGTACTTTTTAATTAATTCCCTTCCTTAGGGAGAGCTTGTATTGAGGAGGCTCTCCGGCTGTCAATCCTGGTGTCGCTGACCTGTGGAGCAACAGTTGTAGCAGGAGAGTACTGGAGCCCTCAGTCATATGGAGCTTGTCACGCAGGGACTGAGGTGCAGGGAGCCAGTGCTGAAGTGAGCCAAGGCGGGTGGACCTACTACAATGGGGGAGCACTGCCTGCCCACAGTGGGAATGCCCACTGTAGAAACATCCTCGGTACAGCACTGCAGCCCCATGTGATGGACTTCAAGCTTTGCTTTCTGACTTGCCACGAGAAAATGGAAGTGGAACAGTCTTGAACGAAATTTGGGACTCAGAAATTGAACAGTAGTATTAGTACATTTCCAAATCCTAATTTTCATAAGTTTTGACCAATAGCCATGAACCAAGTGCTATATAAACCCCTAGATCAGCACACTCAGAGAGGAAAACCTGCTATGGGATCCCTGCACTCCAAGAGTTCTGTTCCTGTTCTTCAATAAACCCTACAGTTACACTCACTCATCCTGGACTATGAAATTTAGTCTGTGGGTTTCATTCTTGGAAATCACGAGGCAAGAACCCAGAAATAAGAAGGAATTAAACAGGAACTGCTGGGGTCTCTCGTAACACAGGAAGGCTTGGCCCACCATTAAAAGCTGCCAAACTTGTCAACTGCAGAGGCCTGCAGCTTGTACAGATCCCACCTGCCAGAAGAAGCAGTGAATCAAGTTTCATCTCAAAATTCCAGTTTCAGCATTCTGATATCTATCAATGTAGATCAGTTTCACATGTATTTGAGACTCATATAAATGAAATCAAGGGGTAGGTCTGACTTCTTTCATGCATCAATCATGCTTGAGAGTTTTATCCCTAGTTTTTCCATTGCTGAAGAGCATTGTGCTTTATGAACATGTCACAGTTTGGTGATTCATTCTATTTTTGAAGAATATTTAGGTTGTTTCATTTCTGATCATTATGAAATGATCCTCTAACAAAGTTTCATGTGTGTGAATTTATGGAAGTATACTTTCATTATACTTGAGTAAATTTAGGAGGGGGAATATTTGGGTTGAGTTGTGAAGATATATTATGTTTCAGTATATGAAAATATAGTGGTTTTTCAAAATATTTGTATCATATGATAATTTCAATATTTCAAGATAATCTGTATCTATCATAGTTTGCTGATCTCAGTGTTTTGAAGATTAATTAATCTTTCCAACAGATGTGAAAGGTTTAGTATTGGGAATTTGAATTTCCTTTAATATTAATGATGTTGAACATCTTTTTATTCTCTTAACATTCTTATGTCTTGTTTTGTGAAATGTCTTCTTCTAGTTTTAAGTGGAGTTTTGTTGTCATATTGTTAATTTGGAGGAAGTTTTCATAATATATAGCTTTTAGTATGAGTTATTTTGCAAATGTATGTGTTGCAAATATTTTTGCAGTCTTAATATGCAGATTTTTTTCATTTTTAATAAGGTTTAATCCATAATTTCTTTTTCACAATCAGAAACTTTTATATTAGTTCTAGTAAATGCCTACTTCAAAGTTATCAAGATGTTCCACTATGTTTTATAAAATTTATAATCTTCATTCATTCATTTAGAGTCATAACTCATTTTAAATTCCTCTTTGTGAATGGTATGAAGTACAGGTTAAGATTCATTATTTTTCCTATATTCATTGAGTTGTTCAATAACATATGTTGAAAGACTTTGTTTTTGCCCATTGATTTCTCTTAGCACGTTTATTGAAAATAAATTGGCCTTTCAAGGGAGCTTGGGAACTTTCAATCAGGTTCCACTGAACTTTACTTCTTTGTTTTTTGTTATGTCATACTCTCTTCATTATTCTAGCTTTGCAAGTATTCTTGTAATCAGTTGGTGCAAACTTCCTAAATATATTCCATTTTATATAATTTTGCTTATCATATAGCCATTGCATCTGGATTTAAAATTACCTTGTTGATTGCCATCAAACTGACACAAATTAACCAACCAAACAAAACCGTGATAAATGTTGATGGGTACTTGTTGAATTTAGGGAAAAATTGCATTTTGATAATACAGTTCTTCATTTATCAAAATGAATGGGCGATCCAAGATGGCGACCTAGAGGGAGACTGAACCCCCGGTCGCTCCAGAACCCAGGAGTTAAGAGGGGGAGGCATTGAGAGACTCGGACTGAAGTGGAGCCACGGGTGAGTCTGCCCACTGGGTAAAGCTCGGCCCGGGTGGCAGGCCCAGATAGAGGTGGCTTATCGGAGCCGGGCAGGGCAGCTAGAGTCATCCACAGGCAGCCCTGCGCACTCCGGCGGTGGGCCCCGCCCACACAACCAGCTTCTCCAGGTTCTAGGAACGGAAATGGCCTGCTAGTGAGAGCCTTTCTGACCAGAGCAGGCTCCGAGTCCCGGAGCCCTTGCAGTGCAGTGTACTCCGGCAAAGAAACAGCGGAGAGCCTCGATCTGCAAGCAGCCTCAGGGATCAGGGCAGGGCAGCCGGAGACCTCTTCAGGCAGCTCTGCCCACTCCGGCTGCGGGCTCTCTTCACGGGGCGATCCAAGATGGCGGCCTAGAGGGAGACTGCACCCCCGGTCGCTCCAGAACCCAGGAGCTAAGAGGGGGAGGCATTGAGAGACTCGGACTGAAATAGAGCCACGGGTGAGTCTGCCCACTGGGTAAAGCTCAGCCCGGGTGGCAGGCCTAGATAAAGGTGGCTTAGCGGAGCCGGGCAGGGCAGCTAGAGTTTTCCCAAGGTAGCCTTCCACACTCCGGCAGTGGGCTCTTCCCACACGGCCAGCTGCACGGTGCAGGCCCACAGTGAGAGCATTTCCGCACAGAGCCAGTTCCAAACCGTGGAACCAGTAGGGGGCTAGGGGCAGTTTTCTTCGGATGACCTGCTTTATCAGATTCCTCCAAGACATTAGGCTACTGAAGGCTGGGAGGTGATACACTGGAAATCTACTGGGACACTATAAGCCAATAGTGGAAAACTGCAATATCTTAGGGTCCCACTGACAACTGACCAATATGAGAAAACAAGGGAAGAAAATGTCCCAAACAAACCTAGATACTACATCAATAAAACCCAATGACAGCACAGCAGAAGAAATGTCAGAAAGGGAGTTCAGAATGTACGTAATTAAAACGATCAGGGAAGCTAATGAGGAGATGAAAGAGCAAATGCAGGCATTGAAGGAGGAGATGAAAGAGCAAATGCAGGCATTAAATGATCGCACCAATCAACAGTTAAAAGACCAAATACGGGAAGCAAGAGATCATGTCAATAAAGAGTTAGAGATACTGAAAAAAAACCAAACTGAAATCCTTGAAATGAAGGAAACAATAAACCAAGTTAAAAACTCCATAGAAAGCATAACCAATAGGATAGAACACCTGGAAGACAGAACCTCAGACACTGAAGACAAATTATTTAATCTTTAAAGCAAAGTTGGCGAAACAGAAAAGATGGTAAGAAATCATGAACAGAATCTACAAGAATTATGGGATATCATGAAAAGGCCAAATTTAAGAATTATTGGGATTGAGGAAGGCTTAGAGAAACAAACCAAAGGAATGAACAATCTATTCAATGAAATAATAACAGAAAATTTCCCAAATCTGAAGAATGAAATGGAAAACCAAGTACAAGAGGCTTATAGGACTCCAAATATACAAAATTACAACAGACCCACACCAAGGCACATTATTATGAAAATACCTAACATACAAAATAAAGACAGAATTTTAAAGGCCGCGAGAGAAAAGAAACAAATTACATTCAGGGGGAAACCAATAAGAATATCAGCAGATTTTTCAATCCAGACCCTAAAAGCTAGAAGGGCCTGGAACAACATATACCAAGCCCTGAAAGAAAACGGATGCCAACCAAGAATCTTATACCCAGCAAAACTTACCTTCAAATTTGACGATGAAATAAGATCCTTCCATGATAAACAAAAGCTAAAGGAATTTACAAAAAGAAAGCCAGCATTACAGAACATTCTTAGCAAAATATTCCATGAGGAAGAGATGAAAAACAACGATGAAAATCAGCAACAGGAGGCGCTAGCCTAAAGGAATAGCCAAATAAAGGAGAAACCAAATCATGTCAAAAACAAATATGAGTCAATTGACTAGGAATACAAATCATATCACAATAATAACCCTGAATGTTAATGGCCTGAATTCATCAATCAAAAGACACAGACTGGCAGATTGGATTAAAAAGAAAAATCCAACAATATGCTGCCTGCAAGAGACTCATCTCATAGAAAGAGACACCCATAGACTAAAGGTGAAAGGATGGGGAAAAACATACCATGCACACGGACACAGCAAAAAAGCTGGAGTATCCATCCTCATCTCAGATAATGTGGACTTCAAACCAAAACTAGTCAGAAGGGATAAAGAAGGACATTACATGCTGCTTAAGGGAAGCATAAACCAGCAAGACATAACAATCATAAATATCTATGCCCCGAACATTGGCTCATCCACGTACGTCAAACAAATCCTTCTCAATTCCAGAAATCAAATAGACCACAACACAATAATACTAGGCAATTTTAACACACCTCTTTCACCACTGGATAGATCGTCCAAACAAAAATTGAATAAAGAAACTATAGATCTCAACAACACAATCAACAATTTAGACTTAACGGACATATATAGAATATACCATCCAACAAAGAACGAATACACTTTCTTCTCAGCAGCACATGGATCCTTCTCTAAAATAGACCATATTTTATGCCACAAAGCTACTGTTAGCAAATACAAGAAGATAGAGATACTACCTTGTACTCTATCAGATCATAATGGATTGAAATTAGAAATAAATGACAGAATAAAAAACAGAAACTTCTCCAATACCTGGAGACTAAATAATACACTATTATATGATGAATGGATAACAGAAGACATCAGGAGGGAAATAAAAAAATTCTTAGAAGTAAACGAGAACAAAGACACATCATATCAAAATCTCTGGGACACTATGAAAGCAGTACTTAGAGGAAGATTTATTTCATGGGGCGCATTCAAAAAAAGGAGTAGAAATCAACAAATAAACGACTTAACACTACAGCTCAAAGCACTAGAAAAAGAAGAGCAGACCAATACCAAAATTAGTAGAAGACAGGAAATAGTTAAAATCAGAGCCGAAATCAACGAAATCAAAACAAAAGAAACAATTGGAAAAATTAACAAAATAAATAGTTGGTTCTTTGAAAAAATAAATAAAATTGATAAACCCTTAGCCACACTAACAAAGAGAAAGAGGGAGAAAACTCAAATTACTAAAATTCGGAATGAACAAGGAAACATCACAACAGACATGAGTGAAATACAAAACATAATTAGAAGCTATTTCGAAAATCTATACTCCAACAAAACAGAAAACCTTGAAGACATCAACAAATTTCTAGAGACATATGAACTACCTAAACTGAACGAGGAGGACATACACAACTTAAATAAACCAATTTCAAGCAATGAAATAGAAGAGGTCATCAAAAGCCTACCAACAAAGAAAAGTCCAGGACCAGATGGGTTCTCAGCCGAGTTCTACAAAACCTTTAAAGAAGAGCTCATTCCAATACTCCTCAAACTATTCCATGAAATAGAAGAGGAGGGAACCCTACCAAACTCGTTCTATGAAGCCAATATCACCCTGATACCTAAACCAGACAGAGACACATCGAGGAAAGAAAATTTCAGACCAATATCCTTAATGAACATCGATGCAAAAATTCTCAACAAAATTTTAGCAAATCGCATACAAATATATATTAAAAAGATAGTGCACCATGATCAAGTGGGTTTTATCCCAGGGATGCAAGGTTGGTTCAACATTCGGAAATCAATAAATGTCATTCACCATATCAACAGACTTAAAGTTAAGAATCACATGATTATTTCAATAGATGCAGAAAAAGCATTTGATAAAATACAGCATCCCTTCATGCTCAAAACACTAGAAAAAATTGGGATAGTGGGAATATTCCTAAACATTATAAAGGCAATCTACGCTAAGCCCATGGCTAATATCATTCTAAATGGTGAAAAACTGAAAGCGTTCCCTCTAAAAACTGGAACAAGGCAGGGATGCCCTCTTTCACCGCTTCTATTCAACATCGTCCTTGAGACTCTAGCCAGAGCAATCAGACAAACCAAAGAAATTAAAGGGATACGAATAGGAAAAGAAGAACTCAAACTATCCCTGTTCACTGATGACATGATTATATATTTAGAGGAACCTGGAAATTCCTCCAGAAAACTTTTAGAGCTCATAAGTGAATTCAGTAAAGTTGCAGGTTACAAGATCAATGCTCATAAATCCAATGCATTTTTATACATAAGTGATGAATCTTCAGAAAGAGAAATTAGGAAAACTACCCCATTCACAATAGCATCGAAAAAAATAAAATACTTGGGAATCAATGTCACAAAAGAGGTGAAAGACCTCTACAATGAGAACTACAGAACACTAAAGAAAGAAATTCAAGAAAACCTTAGAAGATGGAAAGATCTCCCATGTTCCTGGATAGGCAGAATTAATATCGTCAAAATGGCTATACTACCTAAAGTGCTATACAGATTCAATGCAATTCCAATTAAAATCCCAATGATGTACCTTGCAGAAATAGAGCAAGCAATTATGAAATTCATCTGGAAGAATAAAAAACCTAGAATAGCTAAAGCAATCCTCAGTAGCAAGAGCGAAGCAGGGGGTATTGCAATACCAGAACTTCAACTCTACTACAAAGCAATAGTAACAAAAACGGCATGGTATTGGTACCAAAATAGACAGGTAGATCAATGGTACAGAATAGAGGACATGGACACAAACCCAAATAAATACAATTTTCTCATACTAGACAAAGGTTCCAACAATATGCAATGGAGAAATGATAGCCTCTTCAACAAATGGTGCTGGGAAAACTGGAAAACTATATGCAATAGAATGAAATTAAACCCCTATCTCTCACCCTACACAAAACTCAACTCAAAATGGATCAAGGACCTCGGAATCAGACCAGAGACTCTGCATCTTATGGAAGAAAAAGTAGGTCCAAATCTTCAACTTGTTGGCTTAGGATCAGACTTCCTTAACAGGACTCCCATAGCACAAGAAATAAAAGCAAGAATCAACAACTGGGATAGATTCAAACTAAAAAGCTTTCTCTCAGCAAAGGAAGCTATCAGCAATGTGAAGAGAGAGCCTACAGAGTGGGAGAATATCTTTGCCAACCATACCTCAGATAGAGCGCTAATTTCCAGAATCTATAAAGAACTCAAAAAACTCTACATGAAGAATACAAATAATCCAATCAACAAATGGGCTAAGGAAATGAACAGACACTTCACAGAAGAAGATGTACAAGTAATCAACAGATATATGAAAAAATGTTCAACATCCCTAGTAATAAGGGAAATGCAAATCAAAACTACCCTAAGATTTCATCTCACCCCAATTAGAATGGCGATTATCAAGAATACAAGCAACAATAGGTGTTGGCGAGGATGTGGTGAAAAAGGAACACTCATACATTGCTGGTGGGGTTGCAAACTAGTGCAGCCACTCTGGAAAGCAGTGTGGAGATTCCTCAGAAAGCTTGGAATGGAAACACCATTTGACCCAGCTATCCCACTCCTTGGCCTATACCCAAAGGACTTAAAATCAGCATACTACAGAGATACAGCCTCATCAATGTTCATTGCTGCTCAATTCACCATAGCCAGATTGTGGAACCAACCTAGATGCCCTTCAGTTGATGAATGGATAAAGAAACTGTGGCATATTTATACAATGGAATATTACTCCGCAATGAAGAATGATAAAATTATGGCATTTGTAGGCAAATGGTCGAAGTTGGAGAATATCATGCTAAGTGAGATAAGCCAATCTCAAAAAACTAAAGGATGAATGATCTCGCTGATAAGCAGATGAGGACATATAATGGGGGGTGGGAGGGGCTAGCATTAGGTTTAGGGTTAGGTTTAGAGTTAGGCGAAGGAGAGCGGAAAGAATGAAGGAAAGAAGGACTGTGTAGAGGGAAAAGAGGGGTGGGAGGGGTGGTGGGAAGGGGAAAAATAAATAAACATCATTACCCTATGTAAACGTAAAAAAAATTAAAAAAAAATAAAAATAAGTAAATAAATAAAATTAAATTAAAAAAAATGAATGAATTTACAATTATTCAAAATATTTTGTTATTTTTCATGTATAACTCTTACAAATCTATTGTTAAGTACCTTTTCAGTATGATTTGTTAAAAATCTTATTGTATTTATTTCATTTTGCAATTTTTTTCTGATAGGATAAAAGATCAAAAATTACTCTTTCTCAGTTTATGTAGGAAGTATTGCTGAGTTTATAGAATTACAGTAGATTTATTGGGTGTTACTTGGCATACAATAAATATTTTGCTAATATTTACAATGTATAATTTGATGTCTATACATATTTATATCTCATAAAAGGAATTGACAAATTATTCCTTAAGTTTTCACATTTAACTCTCCACTTCCTCCAGGTCCCACCACTCTGCATATATAGATAATTACTAATCTGCTTTTTGTCACAACACATTATTTGTACTTCCTAGAATTTCATATGAATGAAATCATACATTAAGTATACCTCATTAGTCATGCTTCTTTCACTCAGTACAAGTATTTAGTGATTTATTCATGTGACTGCATATAACCAAAAGTCATTCCTTTAGATTACTAAAGTAGTACTTTATTGTACATATATTCCACAAGTTGTGTTCAGCTATACCACAATCTGTTCAGCTGCTGAGGGACATTGTTTCCATTTTTTGACTCTCAAAGATAGAGCTACAAAGATTAGTCATATAGAAATCTTTGCATGAACTTCTCTTTCATAAATACTTGGGGATAGAATAGCTGATCCATCTAGGATATTTGCTTAGTTTTTAGAAAAACAATAAGTTTTTTTTTTTCCCAAAGTGTGTATAACATTTTGACATTTCCCCTGGCAGTGTATGAGAGTTTCTATTCTTCAATATTCTCGCTTGCATGAAGTTTAGGTATTTTAATAGATGTGAATCAAAGAGGTGGCTGCTCAGCACAGTGCTTGGACTTGGAGTAACCACTGGGGCTCCAGGCGGCTGCCTGAGGAGGAGCTGCATGGCGAGCTGTTTGTTCTAGGAGTGACTGCATCAGAGCTACAGGCAGTTGCCAGAGGAGGAGGCATGTGGTGAGTTGTTTGGACTCAAAGCGACCGCTCCTGAACACCGGTGGCCTGGCCGGAAGAGGAGCGCAGTGGGTCGCTTGGTCTCCGAGCAACCGCTCCTGAACACACGGGGGACTACCCCGAGGAGGAGGAGGAGGAACAGGGCAGGTCATTTGGACTTGGAGTGACTGCCTAGGGCTACGGGCAGATGGCCGGAGGAGGAGACGCGAAGTGAGGTGCTTGGACTCCAAGTGAATGCGTCGGAACACCGGGTGGCTGTCCGGAGGAAGAGTGTGTGGCAGGTCTCTGGGACTCGAAGCTATTGTACGGGGCTCCAGGTGGCGGCTCAGAGGAGGGGCCACATAGCCAGGCGATTAGGTGCAGAGCAGGGTCCCAGGAGCTAAGTGGCTTCTTGCTGGAAGAGCCGCACAGAGACACGCCTAGGGGCGGAGTGAAGTTTCCAGGACTGCAGGCAGATTCTCTGAGGAGAGGCAGCCTAAGGAGACTCCTCTGCAAAGGGTGAGGCTCCCAGGCTCAGGAGGTAGGTCCGGGCCCCTGGGAACATTGCAGAGGAAGACAGCCCAGCCCAGGCGGTAGTTGTAGATTGAGGGGAATCTCTAGGAGGGGAACTGACCAGCGAGACCTCCCCACCGGCTGAGTCTTCCATGCCGGGTGAGGTTTTCCCACAAGGGCAGTAAACCAGAGACACAGCCCCAAACAGGCCTTGCCTCAGCCCGCAGCCTAGTTCCCCTTTGGATGACCATTGGTCAACAAGTGGAGGCACCTCTGCCCACTAGCAGGGAATATACCCCACCTGAGGGTCACCAACCCTAGAGAGGCAGCTTCCTTGTGGAGCACTGCATTATCAACTTCCTCCAAGACTTCAGGCTACTGAAGGATAAGAGGGGATATACTAGCAATCTTCAGGGACTTTATAAGTCAATAGAGGAAATCTGCAATATCTTAATGACCCACTGATTCCTGAACAATATGAGAAAACAAGGGAAGAAAATGCTCCAAACAAATCTAGATGTTACATCAATAAAATTCAATGACAGTATGGCAGAAGAAATGACAGAAAGGGAGTTCAGAATGTACATAATTAAAATGATCAGGGAAGGAAACGATGAGATGAAAGAGCAAATGCAGGCATTGAATGATAGCACCAATCGACAGTTAACAGAGCAAATACAGGAAGCAAAAGATCATTTCAATAAAGAGTTAGAGATATTGAAAAAAAAACAAACAGAAATCCTTGAAATGAAGGAAACAATAAACCAAATTAAGAACTCCATAGAAAGTACAACCAATAGGATAGAACACCTGGAAGACAGAACTTCAGATATTGAAGACAAAATATTTAACCTTGAAAACAAAGTTGAAGAAGCAGAGAAGATGGTAAGAAATCATGAACAGAATCTGCAAGAACTATGGGATATCATGAAAAGGCCAAATTTGAGAATTATTGGGATTGAGGAAGACTTAGAGAAACAAACCAAAGGAATGAACAATATATTCAATGAAATAATATCAGAAAATTTCCCAAATCTGAAGAATGAAATGGAAATCAAGTTCAAGAGGCTTATAGGAGTCCAAATACACAAAATTACAACAGACCCACACCAAGGAAAATTATAATGAAAATATCTAACATACAAAATAAAGACATAATTTTAAAGGCTGTGAGAGAAAAGAACCAAATTACATTCAGGGGGAAACCAATATGGATATCAGCAGATTTTTCAATTCAGACCCTAAAAGCTAGAAGAGACTGGAACAACATTTTTCAAGCTCTGAAAGAAAATGGATGCCAACCAAGAATCTTATACCCAGCAAAACTTACCTTCAAATTTGACAATGAAATAAAATCATTCCATGATAAACAAAAGCTAAAAGAATTTACAAAAAGAAAGCCAGCATTACAGAATATTCTCAGCAAAATATTCCATGAGGAAGAGATAAAAAACAAAGAAGCAAATCAGCAAAGGGAGGAATTATCCTAAAGGAATTGTCAAATAAAGGAGGAAACAAGTTGTGTCAAAAAATAAATAAATAAATAAAATTTAAAAAATGAACCAAATGACTGGGGATACAAATCATATCTCAATAATAACCCTGAATGTTAATAGCCTGAACTCATCAATCAAAAGACATAGACTGACAGATTGGATTAAAAAGAAAGATCCAACACTAGGTTGCCTGCAAGAGACTCACCTCATAGAAAGAGATACCCATAGACTAAAGGTAAAAGGATGGGGAAAAACATACCATGCACATGGACTCAGCAAAAAAGCTGGAGTATCCATCCTCATTTCAGATAATGTGGACTTCAAGTCAAGTTAGTCAGAAGGGATAAAGAAGGACATTTCATAGTGCTTAAGGGAAGCATAAATCAGCAAGATATAAGAATCATAAACATCTATGCCCCAAACAGTGGCTCATCCATGTATGTCAAACAAATCCTTCTCAATTTTAGAAACCAAATAGACCATAACACAATAATAGTAGGTGATTTTAACACGCCTCTCTCACCACTGGATAGATCTTCCAAACAAAAAATGAACAAAGAAACCATAGATCTCAATAACACAATCAATAATTTAGACTTCACAGACAATTATAGAATATACCATCCAACCAAGAGCAAATACACTTTTTTCTCAGCAGCACATGGATCCTTCTCTAAAATAGACCACATAATATGCCACAAAGCTAATGTTACCAAATACAAGAAGATAGAGACACTACCTTATATTCTAAGAGATCATAATGGATTGAAGTTAGAAATAAAAAAGAGTAAAAAACAGAAACTACTCCAACTCCTGGAGATTAAACAATATGCTATTATATGATGAATGGATAACAGAAGATATTAGGAAGGAAATTAAAAAATTCTTAGAGGTAAATGAGAACAAAGAAACATCATATCAAAATCTCTGGGACACTATGAAAGCAGTACTTGGAGGAAAATTTATTCATGGAGTGCATTTAATAAAAGAAGTAAAACTCAACAAATAAACGACCTAACACTACAGCTCAAAGCCCTAGAAAAAGAAGAACAGACCAACACCAAAAGTAGTAGAAGACAGGAAATAGTTAAACTCAGAGCTGAAATCAACGAAATTGAAACCAAAGAAACAATACAAAAAATTGACAAAATAAATAGTTGGTTCTTTGAAAAAATAAACAAAATTGATAAACCTTTAGCCACACTAACAAAGAGAAGACGAGAGAAAACCCTAATCACTAAAATTCGGAATGAACAAGGAAATATCACAACAGACACGACTGAAATACAAAACATAATTAGAAGCTATTTTGAAAATATATACTCCAACAAAATAGAAAATTTCGAAGACATCAACAGGTTTCTAGAGACATATGAATTGCCTAAACTGAATGAGGAGGACATGCACAATTTAAATAGACCGATTTCAAGTAATGAAATAGTAGAAGTCCTCAAAAGCCTACCAACAAAGAAAAGTCCAGGACCAGATGGATTCTCAGCCGAGTTCTACAAAACCTTTAAAGAAGAGTTCATTCCAATACTTCTCAAAGTATTCCATAAAAAAGAAGAGGAGGGAACCCTCCCAAACTCGTTCTATGAAGCCAATATCACCCTGATACCTAAACTAGACAGAGACACATCGAGGAAAGAAAATTTCAGACCAATATCCTTAATGAACATCGACGCAAAAATTCTCAACAAAATTTTAGCAAATCACATACAAAAACATATTAAAAAGATAGTGCACCATGATCATGTGGGTTTCATCCCAGGGATGCAAAGTTGGTTCAACATCAGGAAATCAATAAATGTAATTCACCATATCAATAGACTTAAAGTGAAGAATCACATGATTATTTCAATAGACGCAGAAAAAGCATTTGATAAAATACAGCACCCCTTCATGCTCAAAACACTAGAAAAAATAGGGACAGTGGGAACATTCCTTAACATTGTAAAGGCCATCTATGCTACGCCCATGGCCAATACCATTCTAAATGGTGAAAAACTGAAAGAATACCCCCTAAAAACTGGAACAAGGCAGGGATGCCCTCTTTCACCACTTCTTTTCAATATCGTCCTTGAAACTCGAGTCAGAGCAATTAGACAGACCAAAGAAATTAAAGGGATACGAATAGGAAAAGAAGAACTCAAACTATGCCTATTTGCTGAAGATATGATTATATACGTAGAGGAACCAGGAAATTCCACCAGAAAACTTTTAGATCTCATAAGTGAATTCAGTAAAGTAGCAGGATATAAAATCAATGCACATAAATCTAAGGCATTTTTATACATAAGTGATGAATCTTCAGAAAGAGAAATTAGGAAAACTACCCCATTCACAATAGAATACTTGGGAATCAATCTCACAAAAGAGGTGAAAGACCTCTACAATGAGAACTACAGAACACTAAAGAAAGAAATTCAAGAAAACCTTAGAAGATGGAAAGATCTCCCATGTTCTTGGATAGTAAGAATTAATATTGTCAAAATGGCCATACTACCAAAAGTGCTATACAGATTCAATGCAATTCCAATTAAAATCCCAATGATGTACCTTACAGAAATAGAGCAAGAAATTTGAATTTCATGTGGAAGAATAAAAATCCCAGAATAGCTAAAGCAATCCTTGGCAGAAAGAGTGAAGCAGGGGGTATCGCAATACCAGATCTTCAACTCGACTACAAAGCAATAGTAACAAAAACGACATGGTATTGGTACCAAAATAGAAAGGTGGATCAATGGTACAGAATAGAGGACATGGACACAAACCCAAATAAACACAATTTTCTCATACTAGACAAAGGGGCCAAAAATATGCAATGGAGATAAGATAGCCTCTTCAACAAATGGTGTTGGGAGAATTGGAAATCCATATGCAACAGAATGAAACTAAACCCATATCTCTCACCATGCACGAAACTAAACTCAAAATGGATTAAGGACCTCAGAATCAGACCAGAGACCTTGCATCTTATAGAAGAAAAAGTAGGTCCAGAGCTTCAACATGTCGGCTTAGGACCAGACTTCCTCAACAGGACTCCCATAGCACAAGAAATAAAAACAAGAATCAATAACTAGGATAGATTCAAACTAAAAAGCTTTCTCTCAGCAAAGGAAACTATCAGCAATGCGAAGAAAGAGCCTACAGAGTGGGAGAAAATCTTTGCCAATCATACTTCAGATAGAGCACTAATCTCCAGAATCTATAAAGAACTCAAAAAACTCTACACCAAGAATGCAAATAATCCATTCGACAAATGGGCTAAGGAAATGAATAGACACTTCACAGAAGAAGATCTACAAGCAATCAACAAACATATGGAAAAATGTTCAACATCTCTAGTAATAAGAGAAATGCAAATCAAAACCACCCTAAGATTCCATCTCACCCCAATTAGAATGGCGATTATCAAGAATACAAGCAACAACAGGTGTTGGCGAGGATGTGGGGAGAAAGGTACACTCATACATTTATGGTGGGGCTGCAAATTAGTATAGCCACTCTGGAAAGCAGTGTGGAGACTCCTTAGAAAACTTGGAATGGAACCACCATTTGACCCAGCTATCCCACTCCTTGGCCTATACCCAAAGGACTTAAAATCAGCCTACTACAGAGATACAGCCACATCAGTGTTCATAGCTGCTCAGTTCACAATAGCTGGATTGTGGAACCAACCTAGATGTCCTTCAATTGATGAATGGATAAAGAAACTGTGGTATATATATACAATGGAATATTACTCAGCCATAAAGAATAATAAATTTATGGCATTTGCAGGCAAATGGATGAAATTGGAGAATATCATGCTAAGTGAGATAAGCCAATCTCAAAAATCCAAAGGACGAATGATATCGCTAATAAGTGGATGATGACACATAATGGGGGGTGGGAGGGATTAGTGTTAGGGTTAGAGTTAGGGTTAGGGAGAGGGGCAAGAATGGAGGAAGGAAGGACTGTATATAGGGAAAAGAGGGGTGGGTGGGGTTGGGGGGAAGGGAAAAAATAACAGAATGAATCAAACAACATTACCCTATGTAAATGTATGATTACACAAATGGTATGCCTTTACACCATGTACAAACAGAGAAACAACATGTATCCCAGTTGTTTACAATAAAAAAAAAATAGATGTGCAATGTTATCTCATCTTTGCTTTGAATTTGTATGAATTTAATACTAAGATTCTGAAAACTCTTCATGTGATTGCTTGACATCTGTGTATATTCTTTGAAGAGTTATCTGTTCAAATATTCTGCCTATTTGTTTTTTCT
This sequence comes from Sciurus carolinensis, assembly GCF_902686445.1. Classification (NCBI taxonomy): domain Eukaryota; kingdom Metazoa; phylum Chordata; class Mammalia; order Rodentia; family Sciuridae; genus Sciurus; species Sciurus carolinensis. The sequence continues at coordinate 73,772,984 of NC_062215.1, forward strand.
TTTGCCAATTATTTAAGAGGTTCCTTTTTTCTCTTAGTAGAGAACTGTGTTCAGAAGCCAAGATTTTAATATTAGATAAGTGCAGACTGACCTATTACTGCTGCCAGGGTACCTTATTGGACAGATAGAGATTAGATATTGCTATGATTTGAATGTGACCCCAAAGTTCACATGTTGGTAAATTGACCCAGAATGTAGAGGTGTTGAAAGGGGGCCCTTTAAAGGTATTGAAGTCAGAGACTTCATGACTAGGTCAATGTCTTCGTGATGAGAATGAGTTTATTGTCAAAGGGTGAGCTTAGTGACCTTTTTGTCCTTTCTTTGCCTTTCTGTTTATGTATATTATAAATCACCCAGTTTTGGTGCTTTTTCATAACAGCACAATATGGACTAAGACAGATATGTATGACCATACATGAGCACACCTACACATTTATACATAATGAATACATTTACATATGACATTGAGTATCATATATATAAATATAAACATATAGATATAGATCTAACTATCTCTGTATGTTGAGTTCACAGTGAGTTGACAGTGGTAGCTCCAATTTTAATGCAACTCCCCAGGATTAATTCTAGGGTTTTTATCTATTTCTCACTTTGCATATTTGCTTAATACCAAGAAGCCTGGATCCTACTAACCTTAATGCAATTACTTATTTTTAGATTCCTTATATATAGCCAAGATCCTGGCCTATCTTCTACCTGACTCTCCTGGATATTCTTTGATTCCACTGGGGCTCTAACATGATGTGCAGGATTGTCCCTTTGCCTTGATGATTTTGAGTGACTCAGAATTCCATATATGTTACTTGGGCATTGAGTGCCTAGACTGGGCTGCACAATCTTATGGCCTGAGTCCCTCCCTACTGTCTCCATTGCCCTTAGCCACCACCTCCTACTCACTCTTATTTTCCCCAGGGAAAGAATAACAATCTGGCTTGGCACTATCTGATGGCTTTAGTAAAAAAATACATACACATTCAGGAAGCAAAGGAAAAGGAAAGAACGACAGGGGCATGTAAGAGGAAGAAGAAATTCACCTGACTTCTCAAAATGTAAACTTATATCACGGTAACAGAAAGCTATACATTTCTTTAATGTCGTTACTGCTTTTTCTGCAAATCTTGTTATTATAATTTTATTGTTATTTTTCTTGTCATTTCTTTTTGGAACATTTGGATGTGTATGCATGTTTAATTAATAAATTTTAGACAATTAATTTATAAATATTTCAGAGGTGTCTAGATGTTATTTGGATTTATAGCAAATTTCATTTTACTGTGTTCAAGAACATATTCTGTGATATTTCTAACTCTCAAATTTACTAAAACTTATGGTATATATAGCCTGGGTTATTATCTCTACTAGTGAATATTTCATGTGCCCTTGAAAACAATGTTTAGTACACATTTGCTAGGTGTTAAGTTCTACAAATGTCATTTGGGTGAAGTTGAATGTTAGTAAGATTTATAGCTTCTATTATTTATTTATTTATTTATTTACATGCTTTGTCAAATGCGGAAAGAGAGAGAATGTTAATATTCTCAATTACATTTCCAGATTTATGAAAATCTTCCATTGTTATATAAGGCTTTTTATTCCCCCACCCCTTCATGTATTTATCTGTGCTTCATGGATTTGTTTCCAGTATTTTCTGATCTTTCATGAACAATTCAGTTGTTTTCCTGAAGACTGGAAGTCTCAAAGTCAGACAGGAGAAATCTCTGTTTTCAACTCACTCAGTGCTTTGGTCCTAATTCGCTTCTTGCAGGCCGCTGGACTTGGAGCTTCCATTTCACACCAGTTGTAAACTAAAGGCCTCCTTCTTGTACCCTCAGTTCTTGTCACATGCTCTTCTCACAGTGGCAGCTGTTCAAAGGAGACAAGTGAAAAAGGAACACAACAGAGAGGGAGAGGATGAATGAGAAAGGCAGTACAAGATGTCAGTCACCATGATTTATAACCTAGTCCTAAGACAGCACTCCAACACTTCCACAGTATATTCAATTAGAATGAAGTTGCTAGGCCCAGCCCACACTCCAGGGCAGAGGATTACAGTGTGCAAATACTGTGAGGAGATCATTAAGAGCCATTGTAACAGGCTGCCTACAACAGTTTTTATCTTTTCATATAATGCTTTTCTACATGCATGCTTTTCCTTATTCTCTTTCTTTAAATTTTTAAATTTTATTTGAACATAGTCATATACTTTAGTTTTACGTATATTGTATATTTCTCAATGCAGCATACAAAGCAGGCTATTTTATGTACACATACACACACATTCACTGTATTTGTGCACCTTGTTTATTTTTACAGACTTAAGTCTACATGTACCATTTTATTTTAACCAGAATAACTATCTTAAGCACATTTTTTTTTTTGTTTTTCCTTTTTGCACTAGGGATTGAACCCAGTAGTGCTTACCCACTGAAGAACATCCCCAGTCCTTTCTTTAATTTTTTTATTTAAAGACAGGGTCTCATTAAACTTAGGGCCTTGCTAAGTTGCTGAGGCTGATTTTGAACTCATGACCTTCCCCAACTGCTAGGATTATAGGCAGGTGCCAGTGTCCCACGCCTTAAGCATATTTTTGTTTAGATCTACTATTGACAAATTCTCTCAGCTTGTGTTTCTCTTAATGATTTTATATTTTGAAAGAATATTTCCCCTGAAATAGAACTTGGTACTGTTTATTTATTTATTTACTTATTTTACACTTGAAGTTATCATTCCCTTCCTTTCTACATGAGAAAACAATTGCCATCTCTTAAATGGTTCCTTTGTGTGCAATATGTCCTATTCAATGCTCGTATGTTTATCTTTGAGTTGGATTTATTGCTGTCTGATTGGGAAATGCCTGTTCTTCTCTTTGTACTATGCTTGAAATTCAATAAGCTTCTTTGTAAAAAATGCAGAATTACAGTTTCTAAATCAAATTTGAAGTAGTTTTGAACATTATTTCCTTATACAAAGGTTTATTCTCTTGCCATTTCTCACTGGACATGTGGTAGGCCACTTGATATTGTCCTAACTATTAATGTATCTATTTGTTCTTCTCTTAATTTTCTAACTGGGCGAATTTTATTGATCTGCCCTCAGGTCCACCAATGCTTTCTCATGCATATCCTTGTACATTGTCACTCATCCACTGAATTCTTATTTAAAGTATTGTGCTTTCCAATGAGACATTCTCCATTTTACGTTTTCTCATCGTTTCAAAGTCTGATGATATTCCTTATATCTTCAGTCTTATTGTTACTAAAAATCCTTAATCACATGAACTTTCCTAAATACTTGCCTATTAATACCAATATGTGTGTCACTTTAGAATCTTTTTCTTTTCCTTGATTATGGCTAATATTTTCTTAATTCTTCAGGTCTTTTAAGTATTAATTATATTGGACATGGTGGATGATAGCAAATCTGAATTTTGTTGGTTTTCTTTTCAGAGTATTGCATGTTTTTTTCTCTGATAGGAAATCCTGGATGGGATATCTGAATCTTGGAGTCTTTGAGATATTCTTTGTTAAGACTGGTGAATTTCAGTTTTATTCTTAGTCCAGAGCATAACATTTCCTTTAGGCTGCAGTGCTTTATGGTATGGCCTTTAAAGATTTTCAGAGTGGTAAAAATGTCTCTACCTTGATTGGGCTTAAATTCTCACCTTGCAGAGCATTGCAGATCTTTGTAATGTTTATTTAGTTCCCAACACCACAGAAATGGAACTCTTCCAGGTTTAATGGAATTTTGTATGTCACATTTACACCTGAGGATTTAGCTAAGAAACTGAAAGGAATCAACACACAGACTCCCTATGTGCACCTCCTTCCTAATCAGTTTCCTTCCCTTGATAGGTAACCCCCATCAATAATCTTAGTGGCATGCCCACTAGAGTAGTGAGACTTCCACGTTCTTTTTTGTCTGTTTCTCTTACTCATGGTGCACAAATTGCCCACACATAAAAAGCTTGTGTTGTTATGTCAACAACTTGTGTTTTCCCTTCTTTCAGGAAATACATCCTATAGTGTGTAATATTCAAAGTCTGAAAACTAATGCTGTCCCAACTTCTGTTTAGTTTCTAATTATTTGTGGTAGAAGAGTAAATCTGGTGGTATTTACTTTATCATGGCCAGACATGAAAGCCAATTTGGTCAAATTTTTTTTTTTTTTTTTTTTTTTTGTGGTGCTGGGGATTGAACCCAGGTATTTGTGCTTTCAACGCTATCTCCCCAACCCAATTTGGTCCAATTTTGATGTAATTTTATACCATTTTATATACTATACTGTATTATTTTATTGTAAAATTCAACTATAATCATTTTAATTTGGTGTTGTTTACTGTTTACTTATTATATATTGATTTATCTAATGTTTATTATTACTAGTAGTAGTAGCTGTAGTATATTGGTGCTGTCAAGCAGCCACTCTAGTCTCCCAATTCCTGATTACTATTCTTCATAGATTTTTAAATATATTTTGAAGACATTTATGATCCCCAAATTTATTTTTTCCAAGAATGTTCAGTTCATCTAAATTTTGGAAATTATTAACATAATATTGTTTAAAGGAAGTTCTTCTATGGGATTTGGATGCTAAAAGGAAATAATAAGCTAAGTAATTATTGAAATATGCCATTAAATTTAGTATTTATTAAGAATAATATACATGGAGAACATGCAGAGTTGGGGTTTCTAATTTCTTACAGGTCATTCTTTTCCAAATGTGGCCTCCTTTCTTGCAATGTCATCTATAAAAAACCCTGAACTCTTACACATTACCCTGTTATGTCTTTCCAGGGTAAAGCTCCCCTTTAGCTCCCCTTTGACACACATATCCTGAAATTTTTTCTCAACAGTCATAGTATCTCAGCTTGAATACTTGCTACATGAAAATAATGTTATACCATAGAGACATCTGAAGGATTTTTTTAAACATAGATTGATTATATAATGTGAATTTTCCTCAGAAGCCTTGCCCATCTAAAACTCAGAATCAGAGAATAAAGATTTAAAGATAATTATCTACGTTATGGAGCTGAATTTAAAAATCCAAGGGATCTGGAATATATTTCAGTGGTAAAGTGTTTTTTAGCATGTGAAGGGCTCTGACTTTGATCCCCAGCAGCAAAATAAATAAATGAATGAATAAATAAAAAAGAAGCCAAGGATGATTTAACATCAGAACATCTATCAATACTATTCATTACATTAATGAACAAAAGTCTGTATAAAGAAATATATTTTTGTTCTTAGAAAAGACTTTAAAGGACTTATTTAATTGACAAAAATTATTTTCAAATGATGTGTGAAACATTGAACAGAGATTCTATTTTTCTACATACCCATAATTGTGTGGTGTAATATACTATTATGGTCAATGAAAATAATGTGATAACATTTGATCGCAACTACAAGGAATCATAAATTTAAAAGGTCTCATTATTAATATATTTTAATATGAAAATTACTTGGTACCACACATCCACTAGGAGTTAAGAACACAATCATAAATATAATTATTTTTATCTTCAAAGAGCTATGTATAATTTTATGTGTGCGTAGGGGTTAAGGAAGTAAACAATAGCAATACAATAAATGATAAAATTGGGTTAAGTACAAATTTTAGCAAAAACAAATATGGCTCATTTTAACCAAGGGATATAGAGAGTAGTTTTCACTCAATAAATTTCTTGTGAGATGTTGACATGTTAGCTGAATTGTAGAGGATTGCTAATTAAAAAAATTTCTATATTCAGAATAGTGGAAATTTATTTTTAAAGGCATGTTATTTTCAGCAAATGTTTAAAAATAGTAGAGTTTCATAGGATAGCAGAAAAATTGAATGGAGATACTACATTATGGTGGGTAGTGAGTCATGTAAAAATTACCGGCTGAAATGTATGATTTTTCAGTGACTTGATCTTTCAGTCTTCAAGTTCCATAAGCTGGACTTTCAATTCTTATTAGTCAGCATTTTTTCTTAGAATCATTTATTTAACTTCTCGCTTGCTTACAATGCTTTGTAGAGGGCCAGAGGGAATGAGACGGTGTGGTACTTCAAAACAAAATGCCAAGCATGCATTTAAAATTCAAAGCAAATGTTCTATTTGGAGATTCAGCAGAAAGAAGACATCACTACAGGAAAGTTTGCTTAAGAAGTTGCTAATCTGATATAGTTAAACAGGAGGAGGAAAAAAAATTGTCAATTGGGTTCAGCAACAAGTATCTGAGGGAAGGGTACTAAGTTTTCCAAACCTTCTTCAGACAAGTCAATAAACCTGTGATACTGACTCTCTTAGCTGCAAAACCAAATGCCTTAACTCCCAACTCAAGCAACATCACCTATCTGCTTCAGTTTCTTGTTCTGATTTTGTTACAGAATTAATACTGGGACTGTTAAATTATTGGGAGTTTCCTTTATGTTTGTCTTTTAATATCAACCTTTAGGCTATCGACTTACCTAAATAAAGTACCCTAAAGTACCTTTAGTTTATCAAATTGCTTAGATTATGTACCATGAAATATAAACACTCAGACTTTAAATGTGATTGCACCCTTTATAATGCTTTTTAAGTTGGTGAAAAATACTGCATAGGATGTATCACTTCAGTATGACTTCATGCTAAATAGACCTAAAGAAAGGCTTCTTGTCTTTAAACCCAGATGTGGGAGGAAATGCTTTTTGTTATCAAACCATATGATAGATGCACATGATTTGCACTGCCTTGTTTTTTCTTGTGAAAGAAAGTGTTAGGCATTGGATGGTACCTTTCTTTGAAAACAAACAAACAAACAAACAAAAAAAAAAAAAATCAAAGCCCTAACCCCCAGTGTTACTCTGTGTGGAGACAGGACCTTCTGGGAGGCAATTAAGGTTAGTTGAGGTGGAAGGATGGAACACTAATCTGACAAGGTTGGTGTCCTTGTAAAAAGAAAAAGACCAGAGATTTCTTTCTTTTCAAGGTCAAAGGGGAAAGGTCTTGTGAGCACACTGTGAGAAGGTGGCTATCTGCAAGTCAGGAAGAGAGGCCCCACCAGAAATCAATCTGGCATCATCTTGATCTAGTCTCACCACATTTTGTTATGGTAGCCCACATAGGCTAACACAGATACCTTCAGTGAGGGACTCAGAAAGTTTAGGAAAAAATATTTTGGAATGTGTAGATACAGAAAGTACCAGAAAGCAAAACAAGCAGTAGGTTTCTCTGATCCTTGCAGTAGGCAGCTTGATAGCCTTCAATAATCCACACCCCAGGGTACACACTTTTGTGTAATCCCCTATTTGCTTGAGAGTGAATGGGACCTACTCTTGCTTCTAGAATGTGTCAGAAGTAATGTCATTCCCTTAGATTTTCCAGACTTAGAAAACAAAAATTCATGATGTCTAATTAAATTTGAATTTCATATGACCTTTTTTGAAATATTAGCATTTTCCTTGTAATAACTAGAGGATAGACTTTAAAAATTGTTCATCTGAGACACTACCTTTAAGTCAATAGAAAGTGACTATTGGATGTTACTAGGAAAATCACATTATAAAAAGACGGCAACTTCATCCTGGCCTGAGTGTGCTTTCTCATTTGTTCTGAGGGAAGCAATCTGCCATGACTTGAGCTCCCCTGTGGACCATCTATGGTGTTAAGGAAGTGAGTGAAGTCATTGGTCAACAGACACCAAGAAATTGAGACATAACAACAGTCACATGAATGACCTTGGAAGTTAATTCTCCTTCCCTAGAGCCTTGAGATTACTTCAGCCCTGGCCAACACCTTCCAAACCGTCTCCCTGAGGAAGAGAAGTAGCTGAGCTCTGCTTATAGTCCTGATGCACAGAAACCATGAAATAATAAATATTTTTAAACTTCTAAACTTTAAGTAATGTTTTATGTAGCAATAGATGACTGATTCAGCCACTGAGTTCTTCCTACAGCAGCCAGATGATGTTTGCTTTCCTGGACATCTGTGAGAAGGCTCTGAGAAGATCTCATGTGCCTAGATGTCACAGTACATTGACCAGGCTCTCCCTCTATCTGGACCATCTTCTTCACTCCAATCCCCACTCCTTTTCACTTGTTTCTAAAACTGATTGTCCCTTAGTAGAGACCCTAACAGTCATCTCATGCGATTTGAGGCCAACACTGTATGTTTCCCTCAGATACTTTAAATAAGTTTGCTGCATTTAGTAATACACTGTGCAGCAATTTTATGTTTTCTTGTTTCTTTTAATTCTTCCACAAGTTCCAAATACTTGGCTTAACACTATGACTGGAATGCAGTTACTACTAAAGAGTGTTGAAAATAGGAAGGATCAGAGAAACATTTAAAAAGAATCCAACTGGCCAGGCACTGTGGTGCACACCTGTAATTCCAGCAGCTCAGGAGGCTGAAGCAAGTGGATCACCAGTTCGAAGTAAGTCTCAGCAATTTAGCAAGGCCTTAAGCAACTTTATGAGACCCTGTCTCTAAACAAAATGTTTAAAAAGGGCTAAGAATGTGGCTCAGTGGTTATATACCCCTTGGTTCAATCCCTGGTACCTAATAAAAATAATTAAAATAATCAATGGACCAGATCCTCCAGAATTTGGGGAGGGGAGAAGTGAAGTCTGATTGTGTTCTTTCTGACTAAAATATGACTACAGTCCTTGAAGACAATTCTGGGAGAAGAGGTCCAGGAACTCCTTAAAGCAAAGAGTACGAGATGGAGAAAATGAGGATGGGGAGGGAAAATGAAAAGGCATTTTTTCTGTTTTCCAGAAAACTAGACGCAGATCATTAGGAGATAGCCCACATTGCAGGTCCTGATGTTGAAATACTAGTACTATATTATAGGGGTGATGTGATATGGAACAAATTATTTAAATGGTCACTACACAAGTTTCTCCATTCATAAAATACAGTGAAAAAACTTACTAATAAGTGTTTAAAGAAGTACATAGAGTTGACTGAATATTCCTATTTTAAGGAATATTCTCATGATTGGTATATTTTTATTTAAGAAATTAAGGAATATCATAAAGATGAACTATTAGTAGAATATGCAACTTAGTAATAATATTTATAGTTACCAGGAACTTTCTCTATACAGAGTACATGCTAATAACCTTACATGTATTAACTCAATTCTTCCACACACTTCGTGAGGGAGGTAAAATTTGCAGATGAGTTGTCAAAAATGCAGTACAATTAAGTAAAGATGCTACTCAAATTCTGATGAGGTTGTGTCTCAATAAAGCTATCATAAATTGAAAATATTATGAGTAAAAAATATACATTGAATATCCACAACCTATGAGCATTATAGTTTAACCTATCCTACCTTATGTGTATTCAGAACATGACAGTACCCTGTAGTTGGGCAATGTAAGAGAATCTCTTATTGTATATTGTTTGTCCAGAAAAAGATTAGAAATAAAAATTTGATGTACAGTTTCTATTGATGTGTATTGCTCTTGCTCTATTGTTCAGCCAAAAAATTTTAAATCAAACCATCAAGTAAGGAACATCTATAATTTATTCAGTCAGAGCACCAGGAAATATTGGAGCAAAAATTTTAGATATGAAAGACAATATAATGAAGATTCATGGTTTTCACTGCTGACCACTATGCTGCCCTACCTCTCCTGAGGAGTCAGTTTCTACTCCACAGAGTTACTCCAGCATCAGCCCCTGTGATTGCTCTGGAAGGAAGGTTGAATTAGGTTTTATTTTGGATCACTTCCACAGATCTTTAGTTTCTGTAATTGTTGAATTTTCTTTACTTCATTTATCAGTATACATATATATATATATATATAAAATTTAAAAAAAAATGTATCATCAGAATGCTCTATGATATTAAAACTAATTTTTTTGCCTTTTGTTTTCTTTTATAATTTTAGGGAGAAAGGCATGTGTACATGATTTATGATCAAAAACATGATTTATGTTTTTGATTATGGATTGAAAATAAGTTACAAGTCCATTTTTTTTCCTTTTTTTTTTTTTTTTTTTGTTTCAGGGTTTGACCCAAGGGGCACTTAACCACTGAGCAACACCCCCAGCCCATTTTTAACATTTTATTTTGAGACAGGATCTTGCAAAGTTGCTCAGAGTTTCACTTAATTGCTGAGACTGGCTTTGAACCTGCAATCTAACCCAATCTTCCTGCCTCAGCCTCCAGAGCCACTGGGATTACAGGCATGTGCCATTGTGCCTGGGTGACAAATTCACTTCTATGGATTAAACTATTGTCCAAGAGAAGACACAGTATTGGTATAACATCAATGTTGATTTTTCTGAAAGGAAGGGGAGACTTATTTGAAAAGAAGAATGAACCAAAGGAAGTAGAAGTGCCTGCATTCAGGGAGTCAGTAGAGTCTGGATCAGTCTTAAGTCAGAGATGCTAGATCGGGTCATTGCCCTAAACTCCTGAGTTGTTAATTCAAGTCTTCTGTGTCCATATGTCTCAGAATGAAAGATTTAGTCTCTGTACTATCAAGGCAAATCAGAACAGGTTGGTGCACTTGGGTGGTGAACAAAGGAATTGAAAATGCTTTTTCCATATATACTGAACATCTACTGTCTGTGGTGTACAGTGCTTGCTAAGTGATGAAAATACAGAGGTAAATGGGCCTCACACACCTGATGAGTTAGAAATAGAAGTATTTAACTGCCATTTCATAAGTATGATAATGGTGAAATATACAAGTTTCCAGAGAGCAGACAAGATGTCGTACCTCACGGGATATTACAGAAGAAGAGATTCTTGAATAAACTTTTGAGGGGAGCCTGTCAGGTATATGAGATTGAAGGGGGCAATCCAGCTAAAGTGCACAATTTGTGAAAAGATATTAACAGAAAAGAGACTGGCACACCTGGGAAACTGCCAGTGCCTCTGTATTGCTGGAGTGGGAATAGAAAGAAGCTGTTCAGTGGGAGGAGGATGAAGGAGTCGATAAGGTCAGTTCAGGAAGAACATTCTCTGTGCTCGTGAAGCTAGGTGTTATCCTACAGATAATTAGAATCCAATTAAAATTTTTTTCACTGCATTTCCATCATCTCAAACAAAATTAAAAATCTTCGCAGGCACAGACATGGAAAATTCCTTTTGGAAATTTCCATCGAGAAGTAATATTTAGAATAACTAGGAGTATGAAGATAGAAGATATTTGTATGTTCAGTGGGAGATGATAGAGATTTTTATTTGAGTAGCAGCATGGGTGTGGCAACATTGAGATGGAGTGTAGAAGTATTGCTTTAATTGAGAAGAGTTAACTGATGATCAGTTGGTGGATGAGTAAGAGGGATAGAAAAAAATCTATGTGGGTTCTAGATTTTTGGTTTAAATGACACGACGGATAGAAATGTGAAATCTCATATGTTTGGAATTATGATAGATACAAATTGCATTAATATTCTATAAACAAAATCTGAGTACATTTTCTTAGTAAAATAAGGGTCAGGTGTATGATATTGAGGAGGTCTCTATAAAGGTGGTGTTCTCACACCAAATAACATCCAAAGGCTGGCAGCTCATGATTAGTGTGGTAGGTCCAAAGATTCAATAGAGACATCTGTCTTTTCTTTCCATTGGCCTTCCTGGGTGTTGCTCTATCCAAAAGATTACCTTATAGTTCAAAATTTTGTTCTGGAATAATTATAATAATGAGGAGTAATCAACAATAATCATACACTGCCCTTTTCCTCTTAAAGAGCCTTTATAAACATCTCATAGAATTTCTCTGGTTTTATATCTCACTCGTCAGATTCTATTCTCGGTGTCTCACCAAGGTACTGAATATGTTCAGGGTGAATTTTTTTTTTCAATAATTTGTCTAAGGAAAAGAGGAGTATGTAAGGTTATCATTGATCTCAATGACAAATGGAATTTCAGTTTGGAAGAAAAATTACCTTATCCAGCTTTGTAAACATTGCAAACCCTACTAAATACCATATTCAGAACAGGACCTCAGAAAACTTGTCAATTAGGTTAAGTCACTTTCAATGTATAAATTTCTTTGTTAACATACTTGGATATTTCCTGCTTTATAAATTCTATCACATACATAAGCCAAGACAATGTAGTTTAGAAAGGCTAGAGAATTTTATATGTTTCCTGCTTGGCTCAAGTAGAATTTAATTTGGATTTTGTTATGTGTTCATGTGTTTGGATGCATATCACTGAAACTTTGCAGATGGATGTAGAGGTAGGAATAAGACTACCTTTACTGTACACACTTAAACCAAATACTACATGTTTATTGCTGTGTTGAACTTAATCTCCCCCATCCTTTTATTTATTTATTTTTTTACTGTAAGTACTACTCTTTGGCTTTCATTGCTATTTTTAAAAGTTTGCTTTCTTTTTATATTTCTATTTTCAAGAAAAATAGAATTTTTTTCCACAGAGGGAGTTTTTATATAATTTTTCTGCATAAAACTATTATGTTTATGTGCTTATGGTTGAAGACATGATTCACATTGGTGAAAATGGATAGGGACATATATCCACAAGACACTAATTTAAAAAAAAAAAACTACAAATAAATTGAAGAAAGTCAGTAGATTAGAGGAATGGAAATAGGGTAGGAGGAGAGAAAGGAAAGAATAAGTTCTAGGAACTGAATTAGAGCAAATTATATCCCATGCTTGTATAATTATGTCAAAATGAACCCTAATTGTATGTATAACTAAAATGGCCTAATAAAAATATTGGAAAAAGAAACCATAAAAATAAATTTAAAAAAAAATGCCAGAAAATTGGTATTTTTCCACCTGTCAGGTGTTGACTGCAACACCATATGTTTAAAGCTGTCTTTATTTTAACTGACTCAGAATTCGTTTAATCAGAAGAGACTCTCTCCTGAATGTTTTGTCAGTTATTTTTAGTGTTTCAACTTCATAAATTCCTAAAGTTGTGGACAGTGGTTGAAAAAAATAGTAGTAGTCTGATAGAACGCTTAAAATGAAAATCTCAGAAATGAGGTGCCTATAGGAGATTGTAAAATCTTCAAAGTAGTCTTTATAATCTAGATGTCCTTACACATGTAGAGGGTTGTTTTGCATGCCCCAGAAAAGAGCAAGGAAGGATGTAAGCTCTTGCCTCATATTATACTGAATTTCTATGTAAGGAAGAGTTGAAAGCTGTGGCAGATTTATAAATCATCAGGATCACTGTTGAAGATAGTCTTCAAAAATGTGTGTAGACCTCCTTGAAGAGGCAGGAAGATTTCCTGTTTCCAAGCATTGAAGGTACCTTTTCTTAACATTGTCCAACCACAAAGCTGAGCAAAGATTTCAATGGACACACATGACCTAGAATGTAAATATTGCAGAATTGATTCTGAAAAGTCACTGAACAAGCAAACAATATTATAAAAATTATCAATAATGAACAGTAGCAACAATAATGCTACTGAGAGGGAAATTTTTTATTTCCATTCTTACTATATTATTTAAAATGTTCACTTCTTAATAAAAATCATGAGGCATGCAAACAAAATACTAGAAAAAATCAATCACACACAGAAAGAAAAAAATCTATGAACAGAAATTTTTCATAGGAAAGCATAAAAAAAGAGTACCTCTTAATCAATTACCTTAATGTGTCCAAAATTTAAAGGAACTCATGTCTAAATTATAAGAGAAAGGATATCACTAAAAATGTAGACATTATAAAGAAATACTGGCAAAATAGAAATACTGGCGTTGGATAATGCAATACCAAAATGGAAAAAAAAAAATCAAGCAAGAGACTCATTAGCAAATCTGAGCAGCAAGAAAAAGGAATTATTGTATTTGAATAATTATCAACTGAAATCAGTTAGACTAAAGAACAGAAAGAAAAAAGAAGAAAGCGTACAGAAAAGAGCTTCATATATATGAAAAACCCTCAAATATACCAACATATACATGGTAAGAGTCCAAAAAGGAGGGGAGAAAGTTAAAGGTGTCACTGAGAATATTTACAGATTGAATAGCCACACGTTTCCAAATTAGATGAAAATATTAATCTATATCCAAAAGCTTGTCACTCTTCAAGTAGCATAATATCAAAGAAATATATGTAAGCACATTACAATTAAACTATCTAAAACCAAGAAACAGAGAATATTTTGAAAGCAGAGAGAAGGAAGTGACTTATTACATAAATGTTATTTTCAAAATGAGATTATCAAGTAGTTTCTCTGCAGAACCATGGAAGCATGAAATTATGGGATGAGATATTACAAGTGCTTAAAGAAAAAAAAAGTCAACTAAGAATTTTATATTTCCCAAACAATTCAGAAATGAAAAATTAAGACTTTACCAGATCAATAAAGCTGAGAATTGTCAGTGGTGAACCTGCCTTATAAAAAAATATGAGAAGGAGTTCTGCAGGTTGAAATTAAAAAGTATTAGTGAGCCAACCACCTGAAGTACCATGAAATAATAAAGAATAGTATTAACATAATTATTAAGAAATAATAATTAGTATAAATGCAGAAATGTCTGTATAAATACATTGTTATGTCTAACTGATCTTTTTCTATCAGATTGAAAGGGAAAATGCATAAAGCAATAATAATAAATCTGTGGTGATTGACATCAATGTATAAAAATATAACATTAATATTAATGCCTACACAGAAAAAGGAAAAGGAATAGCACTATATAGGGAAAAAATTTTTTGTACATAACTGAAATTGGGTTGACATTAATTCAAATAGAATTGTTATAAATGAAGTTGTTCATTATAATTCTCAGGTCAACATCAAATAGGTAATTAAAAACAAATTTTTAAAAACAAAATTAAAAAACCAACTAAGTTGATCAATCAGAAATAATCTATTTGATTTAATCTAACATTGATAGGCTTTGATATCCATTTCTCAAATATTTTCTTCCCTTATTCAACTATATCAACATATTTTGAAGTTGGGCATCTCTGAATATTTGTGACTTCCATGAGTTCTTGGAATCACACAGGTCACAAGAAATGGAAACAAACTGGATTTTAGAATTAAAGAATTCTATTATCTAGTGCTTGTGTAATAGGGCCCCTTTGAAATTTAAAACCCCCAATTTTTTTCCCTTCTCCATTTTCTGATAACCTGTACTTTCTCCATTGTAGCTTTCTCTTGCTGATAATAGAAACTGAGAATTCATTCCTGCAGAACCAGAACCACATGACTGACAGCTAAGTCCACCTACCATCTGGAGCAATATCCAAGGCTCCTGGGGCAACAACTGAAGCAACATCTGAGTGCCTGGGGATCTGAGCACAGTGAAACAACTTCCTAGTCCATTCTGTTCAAGCAGGGTACCCCCATCATGATCTCTTCTCAAAGGAAATTTTACTTTTACACTTTGAGCCTGTGATGGGTGTGATCTTACCAATTCCTGAGATGACCTCAATACATCTTTTCTATTCTCTCTGGTAAAGGCCTTAGCATTTGTTTAGTGACTATAATCTCTTTAACAACCACATCTTTCTTAACCACAGTTTTACTCACATATTTCTGGCCTACTTCAAGTTTTATAAAACCTCTTTCCACTCTGCTTTATTCTCCTGATTATCACAGCAAATCTGTCTGAAAGTTGCCAACACTGTTCATGTCAGTTCCTAAATGTTGGGATGCCTTAGAATTTCCTCTGCTATATTAATTAATCACCTTTATATGCAGTCTCACAGAAGGTCTCGGGACATTGGTAAAATATAGACAACTTTATTTTGCCAGAGTGTAACATGAATGACATCTAGTGTAGTTTCTAATAGAGTGCTCCTTGTCCTCTAAAACCCCATGAACCAGTGTTTACTGTCCATAGTCCTATTGGCATTCTGATCTTCTGATGTCCCACTAGAATCATCCATTAAATTCCACTTACAAAATTCTAAAGCTTTTTCAAGTTTCATCTCTAAGTATTTCGAAATTCTCTCTCTGGCACACAGCTCTAAAGAACCCTGAACCCCATGATCAGGTTAATTGCAATGGCCCCACTCCTGGTACCAATTTCGGATTTAGTTGGTTTTTAGTCATTGAGGTCAATGGCCTGACAAGAACAACTTTGAGAAAGAAAAGTTTACTTTGTTTCTAATTTTGGGAGGTTCAGTCTGTATTGGTCAACTCCATAGCTCTGGGCCAAGGGTAAAGCAGAACATCACTGTGAAAGAGTGTGGCAAAGGAAAAGAGCTTAGGATGTGACAACCAGGAAATAGAGAGGGAGTTCTGCACACCAGGAACAAAATATGAACCCCAAAGGCAAACCCCCAATGATCTATTTCCTCCAGTCATACCCTACCTGCCTACAGTTACCACTTGATTATTTCACATCAGCAGATTAAACCCCTAATTAGATTGCAACTATCATATTCTAATCATTTCACCTCTAAATGTTCTTTCATGTATCACACATGAGCTTTTGGGGGATACCACATACCAAATCATAACACTGTCCCTTAGCTCAAGCAGGCATCAAGGGAATCTGAATTATAACCTATCTCTGACTTGCACAGACTCTTTAGACATACAAATGCTTGTTTCCTGGCTTTTTGTCCCTATAAATTGTAACTCTTCTGTAAAAAAAAAAAAAAAAAAAAAAAAAAAGCAGAAGACAAATCTGCTGTCTTTCCTGTTTTGGCCCAACTGCAATTAAATTAATTTTTCCTTCTTACGTCATTTATTTTCATTTCTGATGTGACTAGGAGACCCTCTTCCCTTAGTGCAGTTTTCTAGGAACCTAGCAGCCTTAGACATGGTTACCAACACTCTTGCGTCATCAGACGATACCTAGGTTGACATCTGGACAGGCACTTCGTCTCATGAAGTGTATAAATTATCTCCCATTCCTGGAGAAATGAAAGAACACTCTTAACTTTATCCAGTTTGTGACAGGATCAACCATATTCAAGTGTATGGTATGTGGTAAGAAACAAATATCATTGTTCTTGTGTTCTGTCCATTTCATTTCAGAACTCGTTCTTGCATTATTCCCACTTTTAAACATTCCTTCTTAGTTCTGCTGACTATGCCTTGAGAATGACCATTGATAAATTTACCAAGATTTCTTGCCCAGCTCAGGGCTCTTTTAGCATGCTAAGGCAGCTAAAGGGTGAAATTAACAGGTTCCATAGAAAAGAGGGCTGTGAAAATCAGGACACAATTTTATTAAGAAGAGAAACAGTGAAGAAAATCAAACCACTTTTTGCAGAATTACCATCTATGTATGTATGTTTGTGTATATTAAACATACATATAACTAAACATGCATATACATAAACAAAAAGCATTACTATTTAGAGAAAATCATGAACACAAGATGTATGCACAGGATTAAGGGTAAATTAGTGTACTCTTTGTCATCTCACTGAAGTAGATAAACCCAGCATCCAATGAGGAGAAACTATGTAACAGTTATAGGTGATAAAATTAGAAGTAAAATCAAGATATTCTTAGGCAGTTTTTCAAGTCAATCAAGTCCTCCTAGTTTTCTGGCATCTAAGCCAGATCCTTAAGTCATACATTCATAAAATATTAAGATTAAAAAAACCCTTTCACTTGTATGAGATAGAAAAAAAATACAGAACTTTTAAATGATTGCTGCTAATGCTGAGGTCCATTAAAAACTTGGGTTATATTCATATCTCCCCAAAGGTCATTTAAAAGTAGATGATTTTATTACCCCTAAAATGGGTTAGGTAATTAATTATGTATCCTAATGTGATTTATGAATAGGTACTTAGTATTAAATAACATCAGCTCTTATCCTCAGGGAATTAATTTGTACTCTGAGCCACCAGAAGTGAGGAAGATATGAAACGGATGATATTTTGGGAGCAAATGAAATGAGCTATAATAACTTTACATAAATAAAACTATTTTTAAGCCTTTCCATGAGTTGTATTTGTGCCTCCCTGAGGCAGGGTTGCTGTGTACTGCTCCTGCGGGAGGCCAGGGGCAAGAGAACGTTGATTACATTTTCAATAACCTGGAGTGCTTATATGCATCTTATGATATGTTGCACTTTGGTAGCTGAGATGAAAAACAACCCAGTAAAGTTCATCAATTAACACTGCTTTTGGAATAAGAAGGGTCAGACTTCCAGACTCCTTTTCAATACCGAAGTCTAGTACAGACTTTAACCCTTGTAGGGGAAAAGTCAAGGGTGAGAGATGCAAGATCTTTTAGTAAATAGCACAGACAGAAATTCTTGGTAGAAGGCTTCATACATATTTAGATGTAAATGAGATGCCAGCTAGATGTCCAGAGATGTCCATAAAAAGTAGGTTGTTATGATGTTTCCAAGGGGAATTCAGATCCTGGCATTCTGGAGCCAGCTATTGAAACAATTATAAAGGCAATAAAAAAAAATCTATACTGGAAAAACACCTTTCGTGTTCTCACTAATTCTCTCTCTATTCTCATTTTTTAATCCTAAGAATAGCATACTTTCTCTTTCTGGTAATGTAAACAGCTCTATTTACTATTTTTGTTTTTTTGTCTTTTTGATTTTTCCCATTAGTTATCAACTCTTACTTGTAAAGGAATTTACTGGTAATTAAGGTGTTGGTTGTTAACTGAGCATTGTCCAATCCATTATATGCCTCTATTAACAACTGGGTAAAATTTCAGCATGTTTCCTACTTATAGTTTCTGAATTTAAATAAGAGAAAATGTACTCTACTCATCAGGAGCACAGGTTTGCAATCACAACGGCTGTAGTTTAAATGTTAATTCTGCCATTTATGAGTTGTGTTATGAGAAGGTGACCCCACTCAGCTATTCATAATAATGCCTAAATTTATTGAGGATTTACTATGGACTGCAAATTGGCAAACATTTCATAAACATTCTTGCAATATCCATACCAGGTTACTGAGTAGGAACTATTCTGATCTACAGTTCTCTGATAAAAGAAAAGTGAGGCTTGGAGATATTTCCCTGGAGAAATGAGCACCTCACACATCTCACCCTAGTACTAGTCTGACTTTATCAGATACATGTGGTAATGATGTTTCCTTGAAAATTCTGTTGTGAGCTTTAAATTAAGGTATGAGATCTTAGATTAATCCTTTCATGTAATAAGTAACTTGTATATGCTAGCTAGAATCTTCTAATCTTCCAAATTCTGCAAACTCACAGAGTTAAAATAATAAAGTAAAATGAGAACACGTGTACATGGTATTTTAAACAATTAAGTGTAATGCAAATATGTTAGATTTGATTATATAGAATACATTTTCTTGAGTTTTTAAAATAAAAGCAGTATTATTCTAGATGAGAAGGTATACATACATACATACCACTTGCAGATGTTAGTAACTGTGTAGGCCCTGAAAAACAAAACCTTTTTATGTAACTGAAAAAGGATAGTAGAATAGACAAACAAAAAATTTTATTTTATATCCAAAAAACAGGAGTTGTTAGAAATGCATATATTTTGAAGGACTTGTAATGCAATGCAGAGATATTTAATGAGAAGTTAACGGAAGTCTCACTGGAAGAGATGAGAGCCACAAGTCCTAGAAACAGAGACATAGAGAAAGCATTCTTCTATTTTTGATTAATCATTTTTTCTTATTTTTACAAATTGAATTTTGATTCATTGTACACAAATGGGGTACAACTTTTCGTTTCTATGGTTGTGCACGATGTAGATTCATACCATTCGTGTAATCATACATGTATATAGGGTAATGATGTCTGTCTCATTCTACCATCTTTCATACCCCCACCCCCTCCTCCCTCTCATTTCCCTCTATGTAATCTAAAGTTCCTCCATTCTTCTTCACAGAGGGAGTCTATATGCACATGCATTTAGATACATGAATTCTTTACATCATGGTAATTTACATGACTACAGAGATGCTTCTGGGAGGTACTGAATAAGATGCATGAATCATGGCTATTTATTTGAATAAGCTAAAATTTTGATGAAAGATGAAAGTGTCGCGTCCCCTGCCCGCAGAGAAACACGAAACCGGATCAGGGCAAGTTCTTTATTTTCCGCAGTCTGCTTCTTCTGGCTGGCCAGCAGCGGCGGGCTGCTCTTGCAAGCGCCTTACATTACATACAACAACCAATCAGCTTATAGATCACGAGGGGAAAGCATGGACAGTAATGGAGCACAATAGTGTGGATATAGCAATCATGCAGTGTCCACGAGGACCCATGACCAATCACATTAACTTCCTCAAATAACGCCACTTGTTGGCAGAGAGTATTAGTCTGCTGGAGGTACCTGGTTTTGTTCTCAGCACTTCCTTGGCACCTTGCCAGGCGCCATCTTGGCCACACCGAAGGGCTGGGGGCCTGCAGTACCCCGACAGCTCCCCCTTTTTTATTTATTAAAAGAATGCTGGCTTGGGATCGTGCCTGTCTTAGGCGGAGTGGTCAACCATCGTCCTTACCCGTCATCGGATAACTGCAGAGCATGCTACAGCTCCTGTCTTAGGTCGGTACGCGGTTACCTCCTTCCTTACCCGTCGTTGACTACCGATCCAGCATGCTCAGCCAGACTTGAGGAGAGCTGCCAGCCTCTAAGGCCAACATGGCTTGATGGAAAATGATGCGATCTCTGGCATGAACTTGGCGTATATGCATGATAAAGCGTGTGAGGAAGATAATTGCAATAATCATTAGCACACACAATGCTCCCATTCCTGCCCATTGCTTTACAAAACTGAAGGAAGAAGATAACCAATTTTGCATTTCAGATATAGGGGCTACATTAACTCTAGTAGAATTAAGGCTAACAATTTGTGATCTAAGAATGGCAGTAAGATTATCAAATTTATAAGACCAATTGGCACGTAGCTGAGTAGATATGATTTTAGACAAATTTGCTGCATAACTAAGATTATGATAAGCTACAGGTGTAATGCACAGTCCCGGCAGATGATAAATACACCCCACGCTTAACAGTTCTTGTATAAGGTCCATTTGTTCTTGAAGTAAGTCCACACGCTGGTTCACCAAAAGTAGTCCTGCTTTTAGGTGTTGATCCACTGTTTGTTGAGTAGACAGAGCAGTAGCTGTCTGCTGGACCACTTCATTAAGCTTAGTTGCTGACTGTACTGATGTCGTCAAGGCTACAGCTGCTGTGGCGACTGCTGCTGCTGATGCAACTATGGTGGTAATAACTGCTACGGTGATTCCAAAGTCCCTCTTATTTCTGGAAAGCAATACTGGCAATTCATCATCTGTAACAGAGACTGGGACTGGTAGGAAGGTAGGAACACACATTAAGTCTGCCAGCAGGAACCTAGAAGCATTTTAACATTGAGAGATAGCACAAATCTGAAGTACAATTGAGAGAAGCAGTTGTTTTGTTACATAGTTGAACTGTTCCTCCTAAGAGACTAAAAAGAGGTTGTAAGTTAGTTTATTCCGTGGAAACACACAAACTGAGCCGCAGCTCCAGTAAAGCACCGGGTTACCCTTATTACCCAGAGTTAAAAAAAAAAAAAAAAAACCTAAACAAAGAGACAAAGAGAAAGTTTATCTTTAGGGGACCTGAAGGTCTCCTCTATTCCCCCTTTTTGTTTATCATGGATAGAATCTTATACCCATTTGTCTATCCTGCCTCGGTTATCAGTTTGCTTAATCATTTGGTACTGTTGAGTAAGGACCATAGTTTGGATTGTTTAAAGGGAATAATACAGACTTCTCCCAGCAGGGAGAAAGCTGATATTTTGAAAGTCCCAAGAAGTGAGCGCACCCTACATCCCCTATAGGCAGGTAAATTTGGTAATCAATGGGCTCCGGAGATCCTTGACATTTGCAAAGGCAGATGGCTTCATGGCTTCATTTCCTCGAATTGACCCGATTCCCTATTTCTACACTAACTACCTGTCCTTAATTCTGGCTTCATTCTCCGCTTTAGCTATAGGAACTCCCAACTGCTTTAAGGAAAAGGGGGCGTCGGTCGTTCTGGCTGCTTCGAAGCTGAAAGGGGGCAGTGAGGGGCAAGCAGTTTGGAGTTCCCCTTTTTAAAAATCGGGTCAATCGAGGGGTCCGAGGTAGAAGTCTGGTTGGGGAGGAGTAGGTTATAAAGTCATCTGGGGGTGGGTGCTTCTATGATAGAAGGACAAAAAGACATGAGTACTGAAATGAAATTAGTACAAAGTAAATGTTGCAGCATCTGGAACATGCCACTGAGTATCATGAAAATGACAGAAGTCAATCTTTCACCAGGAGGTGGAAGAACTGAGAAATTGTTCCCATAACTAGACCTAGCAAAGGCTGGAAAGGACAAGGCCTTTATTTGGGAACTTTAAGATAGTCCAGGTTATCAGGAATGTAAACACAACATTTAACTCTTAATGTCATAGATATCCCAAAAAATATAGTTAAGCTACTTAAGTCATCTGATTGTGTAAAATATCCCTTTATTGGTATAACCTGTGTTTAGTAGAGAGCTCTATATTTCTGTTACTTAGGGCTAGGTAATCATACGAGCAAACATAGATTAAGTCTACCTGTGTAGCTTAGGAAGATCTGCAGGCCTTAAACTGACTAAAAACTTCTGACTCTGGCAGTTTCTCTTGATTGTTATCAGGCACATTTGCTGAAGAATCTTTCTTTTATTTGTAGCTTCCAGTCTTTATTCTAGTGGACTAACATAAGTGTACATCTTAAGTTACATTTAATTATTATTTCTCTTAAATGCCCAAGAATGGCTATATTTTGGGTTTTACTGTTTTGCTGGGTGTCTAGGATCAAGCTGGTCAAATTGACCTGGTTCCTGTCTTGTAAAGGAGTCAGTTGAATTCCCACAGGGGTCACTTGTAGAGAACTGAAGAGCAGCTTCTTAGCTCCTCCAGTACCATTGGTTAGGCAGGGTCTCCTTGATGAGGTGACTTCTTTAGGAAGTATTAAGGGATGTCTCCCTTTTTTTATGACCCTCCTCTGTAGCAGATGTACTGAGTGATTTTTTATCCTCTAGTCTCATAATTTTAATCTCTAAGTTTGATCTTAATCATCCAGCAAGCCAGTTTCACCAGTCATAAAGTGAGAGTACTGGACTTTAACTTTAATGTTCATAACTTTACAGTTATTTACCCTTTTATCTAACTGGAGTCTGCATTAGTTCTGGAAGTTACTACTATCTGTTCTATAGGTGATGGCTTATTATCATAAGTTACCTAGGTTGCGTGTTTTTGAAGCAGCTACTTCTGCAAAACATTAACAGGTAACAGTTTTACAAAATGAAATTAGCAAGAGTAAAAATATATTCTGCTTGTATAATAGCTATCTTGAATTTTGACTGAGAACCACATTATATTTCCTATTTGAGATCATAGTAATTTTACAACAAAAACCAATCTTTTGATTATAACTTTAAATAAGCTGAAGTCTGACTTATTTTGGAGTCACTCTAACATGTAGTAAGGTGAGAGGGAGAGCCTTATCTCAGGTAAGGCGTGACTCTTTATAGATCTTAAGTGTTCTAATTCTGATGTTGATCTTTGCTTCTTCCTTAAATATCATTAAGTAGTTTACATATACTGTTTCCTGAGTCTATACAAACTTTATAATTAACACAATTTAACATTGTATCTAAAACATGAATCAAAGAAAGGCTGAGAGAGCTTTTAACTTTCCTTTTGTGTGTCAAAGTGGCAAAATATTTTCATGTTTCACAAAATTAACCTTTAAACAAGTCAGGCTCTAATGTTTAGAAATACATTTACATTTGAAATTTTTTATCTCAGTGTAAAATATAACCAATTTTACATATACCCTATTGATAACAGGTCCTCTAATAGAACACTAAATGATAGAAATTAATCCCCAATGAAATTTACTCTTTATAAGCTTAAAATTACCATTACAGACAAGTTTATCTGGAGAATAGCAGCTTGATAAATTTCCTGCTTTAAAACTTGTATACCTGAAAAATATGAACACATTTAATATACAACTAGAAACCATTTTACAATTACCTTGACACTTTTTTTTTACCAAATTTAGTTTTTAAAGAAAAATTTAGACTCTGTAACACAGTACAATACTTTAACAGTTGTTTAACCATAATTGTATACACCCCAATTTTTAAGACTAATTGTTCTAAAGAATAAAACTTAAGAGACTTGTTGAAACTTGTCCTTTACTTACACACAGACTTTCTTACTCAGAAACATTTCCTTTTTCTTTTTATTTACCAACCTATGAAAACACCAAGAATGTTTAAGTATGATACCCCATGTAATTTAAGAAGTTAAAAGTACTTGATGTTATTTAACAATTAGCATTTTAACTTTGTAAATTAACCAGACGTCTCTACAAACACATTTGAGTAATCCCATACATGTTAACTCCAATTTATTTATTTTATAAAAATCAAGATATCAGACAAGTGTCCTGAACAGGATCCGTTGCCTCTTTCCTGCTGAAGAAAAGTCCTAGAAGCAATTGATATTAGACATTGTTTAACAATAACATTTCATTAGTTTGACAACCTGGAGACTTGTAAGTTATTTTCAAAGATATTTTACTTTTATTAGTTTACCCAATTTAAATTGAACCTTTTTAAATCACGTGAATAAAAGTATTTGGATCCATTTTTAAATTTTAATTTTAAGAGCACTCAGTTTTGACAAAACATGACATTAGACAGCACGACATACAGATAACATAAAATTAAAGGCCTTGTAACTTTATAGGTAAATGTTCATTGCAATGAAACAGATGTTTAAAAACTTCAGTTGAATAAAAAATAGAACTGATCAAAAAGAAAAAAATCATTAACCTAGGTATGTAGGATCAAAATTATGAGCTCAAAAATACAGCATTAAAGAAAAACAAAACAAACAAAGAATCCTAGAAAATAAGTTAGTTAAGTTTAAAACGGACACCCCCTTTTTTTTTTTTTTTTCTTTAGGTTACCCCTCCTCCTTCCCGCTGAGACTGCTGTAATTTATAATCCATTGTAGGCTTTGACAAGGCCAGGCAGGGGGGAGGGAGGATCACCCAGGACTTTTTAACCCTTTTTTTACCTGGTTGAGAAATCAGATTAGGTTTGAATGTAGAAAATCATGAAACAATTATCTCCCAATACTTGTGGGGACTATGGCTACTATATTATGTTCCCACTCTTTCTGAAGTCTGAGAATATGATCGTTCCTCTTTAATTTTTTCTAAGATCTGACTTCCTTCTTCTAAAGGCCCCTTTAAATCCCTAAAAGGGTTTTTTGATTTACCTTGCTGTATCAAACAAGATTTAACAAGTGACCATATTGCCAGAGTTCCCATTGGCAAAGGCTCGCGTCTCTCCGCGTCGCGCAAATCCTCTCCTAGCTGTTCCCACTGAGGAAGATTTAATAATCCCTCGTCTAAAAACCACGGAGAGACTTTCTCTACAGTATCTAGGAACTTGAAGGCCGTGTTTGCCTTCAATGGTGTTCCGTGATTTTTTTTTTAAAAGTTCTCTAAGAGGCCGCTGCATTCTAATCTTAGACAGATCCGTTCCCATGACTACGAGGTAGTTTACTAGTTTAAACACATAAACAAAAGACAGGCGCGCGCACGCACACACGCTCACTCACACACGCACACAGTTTGGTACCACTTGAATCGTCCCTCCCACGGGGAACCTTTTATGATGAATCGTCCCTCCTCTGGGGAACCTCTTATGATGAATTGTCCCTCCGCTGGGGAACCTCCTGTGATGAATTGTCCCTCTGCTGGGGAACCTCCTGTAATGAATTGTCCCTCTGCTGGGGAACCTCCTGTAATGAATTGTCCCTCTGCTGGGGAACCTCCTGTAATGAATTGTCCCTCTGCTGGGGAACCTCCTGTAATGAATTGTCCCTCTGCTGGGGAACCTCCTGTAATGAATTGTCCCTCTGCTGGGGAACCTCCTGTAATGAATTGTCCCTCTGCTGGGGAACCTCCTGTAATGAATTGTCCCTCTGCTGGGGAACCTCCTGTAATGAATTGTCGCTGCTCCGCGAACCTCGAGACGTCTCACCTTTTGAACTCTCAAACTAATTTTTCTTGATTTGAAAACTTATGTGAACTTACCCTTATATTTTTTCTCAGTCCGGGTGTTTCGGCACCATCTGTCGCGTCCCCTGCCCGCAGAGAAACACGAAACCGGATCAGGGCAAGTTCTTTATTTTCCGCAGTCTGCTTCTTCTGGCTGGCCAGCAGCGGCGGGCTGCTCTTGCAAGCGCCTTACATTACATACAACAACCAATCAGCTTATAGATCACGAGGGGAAAGCATGGACAGTAATGGAGCACAATAGTGTGGATATAGCAATCATGCAGTGTCCACGAGGACCCATGACCAATCACATTAACTTCCTCAAATAACGCCACTTGTTGGCAGAGAGTATTAGTCTGCTGGAGGTACCTGGTTTTGTTCTCAGCACTTCCTTGGCACCTTGCCAGGCGCCATCTTGGCCACACCGAAGGGCTGGGGGCCTGCAGTACCCCGACATGAAAGGATCCTTTTGTAATGGCAGTATTGCAGAATATCTCTTGATTTTATTTTCCAACCATCTATTATCCACTTTTCCAGATTCCTAATTTTTTCATAACCTCAGAAAGTCCACTGTCAGTCAATGTGAACTTGTTTCAACTCTAAGGATTATCATGTGACTCAGGCTAGTCAATCAAAGTATCCCTTCTGTTGACTATAGTCCATATCACAGAGATGAGCCACTTTTAAGACCAGAAGCGAATCTATAAAGAACTCAAAAACTCTACACGAAGAATACAAATAATCCAATCAACAAATGGGCTAAGGAAATGAACAGACACTTCACAGAAGAAGATGTACAAGCAATCAACAGATATATGAAAAAATGTTCAACATCCCTAGTAATAAGGGAAATGCAAATCAAAACTACCCTAAGATTTCATCTCACCCCAATTAGAATGGCGATTATCAAGAACACAAGCAACAATAGGTCTTGGCGAGGATGTGGTGAAAAAGGAACACTCATACATTGCTGGTGGGGTTGCAAATTAGTGCAGCCACTCTGGAAAGCAGTATGGAGATTCCTCAGAAAGCTTGGAATGGAAACACCATTTGACCCAGCTATCCCACTCCTTGGCCTATACCCAAAGGACTTAAAATCAGCATACTACAGAGATACAGCCACATCAATGTTCATTGCTGCTCAATTCACCATAGCCAGATTGTGGAACCAACCTAGATGACCATCAGTTGATGAATGGATAAAGAAACTGTGGCATATATATACAATGGAATATTACTCTGCAATGAAGAATGATAAAATTATGGCATTTGCAGGCAAATGGACAAAATTGGAGAATATCATGCTAAGTGAGATAAGCCAATCTCAAAAAACTAAAGGATGAATGATCTCACTGATAAGCAGATGAGGACATATATTGGGGGGTGGGAAGGGTTAGCATTAGGTTTAGGGTTAGGTTTAGGGTTAGGGATAAGGAGTGTGGTAAGAATGAAGGAAAGAAGGACTGTATAGAGGGAAAAGAGGGGTGGGAGGGGTGGGGGGGAAGGAAAAAAAATAATGAATCAAACATCATTGCCCTATGTAAACGTATGATTACACAAATGGTATGCCTTGACTGTATGTACAAATAGAGAAACAACATGTATCCCATTTGTATACAATAATAAAAAAAAAAAAAAAAAGACCAGAAGCAGTGGACTTTGGTGAATCTATGTGTCTCTGAGCATCTCTCTTCCAACAAGACAGACGCAAGTCTGAAATTGTTGACATGGACTTGAACTTAACTGGAAGAGTTTCTGCCTCACGATTGAGAGAAAACAAACTGAGAGAGAGGAGGGGTAGGGCTCATGATCCTATTTGAGCTAATGATGATTTCTATATATTTGACTGTGGAAGTCAGAAATGAGAATCAATGCATTTAACACACTTGGAGAAAAGTTTAGTTTTGTACCCACTGCATCCAAAAGCCTTTCAGATAAGAGAGAAGGTTAGGAATGTATATTTTAGTTACCACTGTTTAAGGAACTATCATTAATTCATAGAAACAAGACCTGCTGATGGGTTTATATTTCCGACAGATGAGGTGAAAATCTCTCTGACAAGAGTTCTTTCAAAAATGCATTCACATCTAAATTACAAGATAGGTATTTATAAATATGTATTCTCTTTATCCCTCTGAGAATATAACTAAGTTTCCCTTTTTATTTTATAAATTATGCATCTCAGTAAGTTGAGGTGTCTTGACCTGCGGTTATCCTCAAATGCTTCACGACCTCGTGAGGCAACGAGAGCAGAATTTCCTTTCCCTGTTCGTCATCTAAAATCTGTCCACTAAACTGAAAGAAATTGGTTTCTGTTCTGTCCCATTTAATTCAACAGTTATTGTACTGTGCTTCAGATTTTAGGATTGAAAGGCACTGACATACAGGACACCCTCTCTGCCTTATGCTGTTCCAAGTTCACTGGGAGGGACAAACAAATAAACAGATTTATGACTTACTGTGTGCATAAAAGAAGTACATGCCGAGCGCAGTGGTAGGATGAGAAAGACATGGCTAGATACACTAGTTCAGATCAGGGTGAGTCATTACAACCACAACTTCACAGGGAAGATTCCACACTTTTCAGTGCCTATAACATCTCCACCTGGGGTGTATCAATCTCTATCAGCAATACCACACTTCCTAAAAACAAACTAACTAACAACAAAACTCGTCTTGTGTTAAATTCCTTTTCCTCAAATTGTTATAACACAATAAATGTAAGTTCACCCTCCTTCCATTTCCTCAGTTGTCAAGAAAAACATAATGGGATGGAAAGAGGAAAAAAAGACCTAAAACAGACCTGAAGATTCTGCTGATACATCCTAATACTATCAAAGAAACTGGTAACAAGGCACACTTCACAAATGTCAGTGTACATTTTTATTTAGTTTATGTTATAAAGATATGTTCTTTCTGTATCCCAGCAGCTCAGGAGCCTGAGGCAGCGGGTTCACAAGTTCAAAACCAGCCTCAGTAACTTCGCAACTTAATGAAACCCAGTCTTAAAATTTAAAAAGTGCAATATACTGGGGATGTGACTCAGTGGTTAAGAATCTCTGAATTCAATCTCTGGTACAAAACAAAAACAAACAAACAAACAAAAAGATGTGTTTCTTTCAGAATATTAATAAGTTCTGAATTAAAAAAAGAAAGATTTGTTTGCCTAGAATATGGTAGTTATTTTTTTGTTCTTCAGTTTTCCTCAAAAAAAAGAAAGAGAAAAAAAGAAAGAGGAAGGAAAGTAAATACAGGAATTTTTTACGAGTTGTTTTAAGTGGCAAACCAAATTCTTTCTGCTCTTACCAAATTTAAAACCATGAGGTAGCTGAACCCTGTTTGGAGATGAATCACGTCAAGAATTCTTGCTTGTACTTGGCAGTTAATAAAGTGAATGCATTCAGGATTCCTGCCTGCATTCTTACTTTGGTTTACACTATTGCCCAGTAGTGATGTCTCTTACATGCCCATAAGGGATTAAAAATATTTGCAGATGTTGTAATAAAATTATGTTGCTCTTTATTTATTACACCTTTCTTATTTTTTAAATATACTGATGTTGGTATTGACTTCTGTCATCATTATTAATCACAATCCCCATCTGGCATATTTACAAATAAATAGTTGATGATACTTGCAAATATTTATTAATTGGAAAAAATACAGATCTGTCACTGTACAATACATGGGTATGCATACCTAAAGGCAAAAGAATGTAGAGACATTTTTTTACATAACCTCAAGATTTTATTTTTTCATTTTGAATGATGAAGCTTAGAATTGAATCACTTGACTCTTACTTTTCTAATGTACTCTAGGTTCAGGATGTCCATCTCTTACCAACCAGTATTCTCTTAGATCTGCAATGGACCTCAATTTTCACAAAAGTCATAATGAAGTTTGTAATGTAAAGACTTTTCTAGAAAATTGGCTCACTCTGCACATGAAGTCACTCTGCTTCCATCACCACTGCTTTCCCTGTGTGTCAGACAATCCTTGCCCTTCCTTGGCAGCGTCTCACTGTGGGACTGGTGTTTACCATACTTACAGAAACTCCTGTGTGCCTTAGGAAACTTCACTCTGTGGGCACTGTGGGCAAGGAAAGCTGGATGTCCTCTTCCTAATAATTAATCATTGTAGGAAGCTTTCTGGGAAATGGTTCACACAAAAAATTTTGCTTTTTATATATAAGTAAATAAAAAAATTAAATAATCCATTTGTTACAATAGCATCAAAAGACTCATTCCTGAGAATCAACGTAAGAATAGATCTTCTAAATTTCTACATAGAAAACTATATAATATAAATGAAAAATAATAAAGACCTAAATAGTGTGTTTATATTTTGGGAGACAACATTGAAAAGATATCAGTTTTATATAAATTAGTCTATTGGTTATCATACTGATAAAAGTTAAACACCCTTTACCGTGGAAATTGACAAATTAGTGCTACATTTTTTTATGGAACATTAAAACTTTATGTCTGACTTCTTTAATTTAGTGTAATGTTTTTGAAATTTGTTGAATTTAAAGCAAGTCCCAGTATATTTCTTTTTTGTGACTGTATTCATATTCCATTTTCAAATATACCATGTTTTGTTTATCATTGTTCAACTGAGGGAATAGGAATTTTTTTTTAACTTTTTATGATACAGAGTCCTGCTGTCAATGTGTTTGTGCTATATTTGTCTGAATACCTATTTTCAAAACATTTGAGTATATACCTAGGAGCAAAACTAATTGGCAATTTGGTAATTCTCTGTTTAAATTTTGAGGAACCACAGTTTTCCCTAGAGTTTAGCAATATATGTGGGTGCCCATTTTTCTCTCTTTCCTTTTATTACAGTTATTCTAGTAAGCATGAAGTGGCAATTTACCATGGTTTTGATTTAAATTTCCTTAGTGATTAGTGATAGTAATCAACTTTTCATTTACTTATTGTTAACTTGTACAACTTCTTTGGAAGACTAGATGTATTTACTCCACGTGAACGTACATTTTACCTGTAATTCAAATATTACTTTAAGGTACATGCTATGGTTTAGATGTTGAATGTCCTCAAATGCCTGTGTATTAAGTGTTTACCAACAGGGTGACACTATTGGATGGTGGTAGAACCTTTAGAAGGTGGAGCCTTACTGGAGGTCTTTAGGTAATTGGAGGCTTGCTCTCAGAGGGAATTGTAAGACCCTGGTCCCTTCTTCTTCTTTTTGCTTCTGGGCAATGAAGAGAGAAGTTTGCTGCACCATGTACTCACCACCATTGATATCCAGCATACCTACCAGAGTCCTAAAAGCAATGAGTCTGCCTGACCATGAATTGGTACCTCTAAAACTATGAGCAAAATAAACCATTATTTATAAATTACTTATCTCAGGTATTCTTTTATAGTGACAGAAATCTGATTAACATATATGCAATCAATAGCATGTATTCACCAGAACAAAAATACAAGGATCTTCATAGCAATAGTATTCATTTTAGTCCCAAATTGCGAACAATCCAAATATCCATTGGCAATTGAATGAATAACTTTAGATATGTTGATAAGTTGGCATTTTATACAAAATTGAAACTAAACATATTTTCTCTGATATAAAAAAAATAGATGAATATTGCCACATAATTTGGAGTGAAGAGAGCCAGAATCCAATTTTTTATTCATGATAGGACTAATCATGAGTATTAGAAGTTAGGATAATGCTACTATTGGGAAGTATTCAGGGCCAGGGCAACAGGACCAGGAGCTAAGGAAGACTTTTAGCAATCTGCTCATGCTGTTGGTTGTAGCAACATGTGGGTAGGTAAGTTGAGATAACCCAAAGGTCTCTATACTACAATATGTGCACTTTTCAAAAAATAGTAGATTTAAATGTTGATTATCAATGAATGCATTACAATGATATTAATACAAGTGATACTAAATAAACTAACATTTCCTCCTTCTGAAATGAATGTCAGTAGTCACATGAAGTTCATGGTTTTCTGATGGGATTTGAAGATCTAGGATGGAGTCAACAGGATCACCTGATCCTAATTTGATGCACATTCTGGCATATTGCCATCATACCAGAAGAATTACTTGAATAAACACTTATATTTTTTCTGTTTTGGCTCACTTCTTTACCTATTTTATTATCAGAATAGTCCTGATGAGTTGTCCTTGATTTATAATGATAACCTAAAAACTTATTTTTGAGTCCAAAACTAAACGGTCTCAAATCTACATATTGCTACTTTTATTTTCCCAGAAATATGTTTCAAAGAGGCTATACTTCTAAACACATATCTCCAAAAAGTGCAATAAGAGCTATTTGAGACAGTTTTTTCACTGCTGTGACTAGAAAACCTGAGAAGAACAATTTTATAGGAGGAAAGGTTTATTTGGGGGCTCACAGTTTCAGAGGTGTGAGTCCATAGCCAGCTGGCTTCATTCCTCAGGGCTTGAGGTGAGGCAGTACGTCATGGCAGAAGAGAATGGTGCAGGGAAGCTGCTCACAAGATGATCAGGAAGAAGAGAGAGACTCACTCTCCAGATACAAAATATATGCCTCAAAGGCTTGCCCACAATGACCCACTTCCTTCAATCACACCCTACCTGCCTTCAGTTGCTACTCAGTTAATCCCATCAGGAGATTGATTCACTGATTGGGTTAAGAATCTCGTAATACAGTCACTTCACCTCTGAATGTTCTTGCACTCTTTCACACAAAAGCTTTTGGTTTTTTTTTTGGGGGGGGGGTCACATCACATCCAAACCATAATAAGAACTATGGTAAAATCAGGTAAAATATGAATACATGAAAGAGAGTCTCTTCTAAGTGATGATTTGGTAATTGACTAACTTCTTAAGGTGCTCAGGTATGTGTATCTGAAAAACTAAATGAGGAAGTGTTTTTGCTGACATGAAAAAGTGCCAGAAAGAACTGATTTCTTCTTATGTCAACAACTCTCATGAAGGGAATCACATGTTAGCATGATGAATCATAATGATATTCAATCAAGGATTCCATTACACATCTTTTTGAAATGGTTAATTCTCTGTACCCCAGGATTATTTTTTGATAACAGTTTAGTGGGTACTAGTACATTTAAAGTGACATTCAGATACCTAGACTCTATGATACTTGGCACTTTCATTCAATTCGGAATCAAATTAATATCCATGAAGAGCTTGATGAACTGTTTTTAGTTAAAAGAACAGGGATTACAAAAAAGGGAGATCATTACAAACTTGAAGTCTTAGAGAACTTGTCTATATAAATATGGGCAAAAAATATTACTGAATTGCTCACTTCTTTGTGAATTTAAATCTGGAACTAAGGTACTGTGTTCAACTTTTCTAAACCTCCAAGTATCATACTAGTTTTCATTGTTTCTCACAGATTTTCACTCCATTAAATTTTCCTGTTTTATAATGATTTTACAAATATATATATATATATATATATATATGTATATATATCAGGAATAATGAATTTCAAATTAGTGTTTTCTTTACCACACATTTCAAAGAATAGTGAACAAAATAGAAATTAGTGCCTTGAAATTCCTTTTACATGGCAGTGTGTATAACAACTTGTTCAAAAAATAGGTAACAACTAGACATAGATTTGTTCTAGCTATTTGGTCACACAATGCATAATTCAAATTACATATTTTCATGTGTAGGTAAATATGCAAATGAAATTGTTTTCATGTACTCTCAACAATTTGTGCATTATAATCTGATATAGTAATATTTTTTCATTTGAAAATTATCAGGATTAAATTCCAAGCAGGCATTTCTTAGAGTATACCATGGGCATGCATTCACTTATGATAAATGACCTCTGGCAATTGAAATGACTAGCCATGGTTCACAATGTCATCTCTCCTCACTGGCAAGCTTGTTTGCAATTCTGTGAAATACTACAAAATGGTATTCGTGGACGGTGATAGCTGTGTACATATGAAATAATGCTTCTCCGATGAGTGTTAGAGTCTGAGGGAATAAAAGTATGATATAAATGCTAAGTCATAGCAATGATGATAGTGAAGAAAAGAGCTGTGGGGTACAAGGAGGAGATTATGTACCACATAACAACTATACTGTCTGGAGTGAAGTCAGCAAAATGGCAGAATAGGAACTACCCCACTCTCATCTTCTTACACAAATATCAAAAAAGCAAGTTGAAACTGTCAGAGTCAACTTTGTCAGAATTCTGAAAAATAATCAAAGACACAGCAGCAGCCTTGAATCGTTGGAATCCTGTGTTTTCCATGTGGAATCCTGGTCACAGCTTACAGAGGAAACAGAGTAGACCTTATTTACAAATTATTGTAGATATTCATTCTGCCTTTCTAGGAAGCTACCTGAGGGACAGACACAAGGTATACATTTCAATCTCAACTATTAGGAGCTCTCTCTCTCTCTCTCTCTCTCTCTCTCTCTCTCTTTCTTTACACATAAACACACATTGTTGTATGTACACACACAAAGCATGCTCTTCTAATAGGTACAGGTTATGTTCAAAGAACCCCTAGATAGTACAGATCCTCATATATACCATGTTATTTGCCTATATATGTACCCATGATAAAATTTAATTTATAACTTATGCATAGTAAGAAATTATTAAAAACTAACGCAAAATAGAATAATTATGATAATATACTGTGATAAAATGTATGTGGTTATGATTTCTCTGTCTCCCTCTGTCTGTCCTCATTGTTCTTCCTGAGATATGAGAATCTCTGTATGGTGAGATGCTGAGATGCTGGGGGATGAATGTCATAGGCCTTGTGATGCAGTGCTAGGCTACTGTGGAAAAGTTATCTGAATACAAGCTCTGTGAGACCTAGATAGTTGTCTTGAAAGGCAAGATGGAATCAATGTCATTGGGCGATGTATGCAGTGTGGATATATTGGACAAAGTGTTGATTCACATGCTGGGTAGAATAGAGTAGGATGGGGTGAGATTTTGTCACACTCCTCATAACAATATGCAATTTAAAACTTAAAAATTCTAGTGTTTGTGAAAATGTACTCAATATGGACCATATTTGACTTCAATTAAGTTAAACTATGAAAAACAAAGCCACAGGTAAGAAGGGGCTTCTCTCTCTCTCTCTGTGTGTGTTTGTGTGTGTGTGTGTGTGTGTGTGTGTGTGTACACTACAAAAGGAAAATGAAAAAAATTGGGGGTATTTGTTTCAGGAAAAGCATTGAATCTACCCAATGAAGTTTCTATGAAGTTTTGTATGTTTGCATTTTGATGAAGTGTTTTTCACTGTAGCTAGCTATACCTTGCCTCATTTCATTCATTCATGAAGCATTCATCAACTATCTATATTTTGTTAAACATGTCTCTAGATGATGGTCCTATAATGAAGAGTATGATAGAATGTTTTTCATCAAGGTACTTACTTACAGGAACTATGGGAAGATAGATATGCCAATTGTTATTATGAACTGGCATAAGAGCTAAATAGAGGGAGGGATAATAGTAAAATAACTTAATAATGTGTCCCAGGTTCTGACCACACAGATGATCACCAACTGTAGCACTGGAGCACAATCACGTGGGCCTCATTTAAATGTGGATTTAAGGGACAAGTGGCATATCCTGGGAGAATGACTAAGGAGTCCTATGGGAGTTAGGGGGTGTTTATGGTGGGACATATGAAGGGTTTGGCACAGAAAATTATCAACTGGCACAGAATTCATTTTTAAAAAAGTAAACTAGGTATGACTTTTCCAAAGTGTACTGACTAAATGACAGTCCTGGAGAAGAACTAAGCAAACTTCCTCTGGGATGCAGAGCAAAGACCTTTAATCTAAGTTCTGATGTCAGCAGGTTTCATCAAGAATATTTCAACTGAACAAAATGCTAAGGCATGGTCAAGAATAACTGACATCTGAAGGAAAGAATATCTAAAATCAGTGGGTTTGCAGTGTGCAAATGTAAGAAGCTTGATGGAAATTGTAGTGGTTAAATACTTCAAGCATCAGCAAAATGTGTTTGGAAGATAGTGGAAAGAAAGTCATCAAGGAAAACTCATAAAGGTCTTGTGCATAATGTCTATTTTAATTTGTATGGAATCAGAGAATATTGAAGGATCTCAAAAGAAACTACATGTAACATTTGCCTCTCACATCTCACTCTTAAAGCCACATACAGGGTATTGTGGAAGGAGAGACAGGAGAAAAATGAAGCAAGTGATCTATTATAAAGTTAAGCCAGAAATCTAAGAGTCAAAATTCAGATTGAAAGTCAAAGGACAGAATATAGTATTATTTGAGGAATGATAAAAGGTTATTTATGTAAATCCATTTTTCTGGTGAAAAATTTATTTGATCTTCAGTGATGAAATATATTAGTTTAGATTAAGCCATTCTTATCCTTATATTCTTATCCTATTTATCTTCACTGATAGATCCTATTTTGTGCCCTAAGCTTTTGTTTCCACAGCCTTAGGATTGCAGTGTGAATGATGGCATGTGAGTCTTAACAGGATGGTATACCACAGTGCATCATAAGTTGGGTAAATGAACAGAACCATGGTAACATGAGAGTTTGTATCAGGAGTCTGTGGAGCCCAGTTTGGGTTTGTGAGTCTGAGAGTGGCAGGCCTATTGCTTTTCTTCAGGGGGAATGCAGACCCATGTACCTAGTACACAGGAAGACATCCTGGAAGAAGGTGGTGTAATTTAGCCTGTGTATCAGACATCTGGGGAAAGTTGACCCTTGGTAGGGGTATTCGACAAATCAGAAGGAGGAATGGGGTCAACAATGTATACAAGCAGTTTTTCAGGGAATAAACTCATTGCTGGGCAGATTTTGAAATATTATACATACAAATAGAAATTGGAGTTGCACTGACCTGCTTTACCTAACTGCTTTTTCAATTTAATAATTGTATAAGCTTAAGATTGGTAACTTCATCTCTGTGACTCTAAACTTCACATTTGCAAAATGAGTAAAGTAACATTCTCTCTGTCTCATTATCATAAAGATGAAATAAGGTACACTCTTTAGAAATACAGCATTTTCATCAATGCTGCTTAGCAGAAACTTGCTATTTATACCAGTTCCTCCTCAGTCTTCCTCAAGTACAGCTTACCCTAGGTCTAGCTAAATTTGGCCTCCTATTGCTGTGATATTGACTTATGCAAGTTTTTATAGAGGTTTAGTTTCTATAGAGGTCATAACTCAATATATTTGGACAATACTTGTCATCATCTTGTAGATGAGGAAACCAAAAAATACAGGACAACACTGAGATAATAGTCTGGATATGAAATAAGAATAATCTTCAGTTTTGAATCCACTCTTTTTCATGTAAGCGTTCTCTCTTTTAAGAATTAAAATGACTTCTTATCGGGGATGCACTAGGTTCTTAGATTTCTCCCAAATGACTCCTCATATTCAAAACTGTATGTAGCCATCATAAATAAACTCCAAGTGTCTCTGGTTTCATCAGAGTTATGATTTACCCACCCAGTATAAGAATCTGAACATAAGTAATCAAACACTGCTAGATGTTCTCATGTTATACTATTCCATCCTTATAATTAACAAAAGTTATTTTTATTGTACTAAATAGTGAAGTAAATCATGCACTTAATATTATGCAGAGGGCTGGGGAGATAGCTCAGTCGGTAGAGTGCTTGCCTTGTAAGCACAAGGCCCTGGGTTTGATCCCCAGTACCAAAAAAAAAAAAAAAAAAAAAAATTATACAGAAAAAAGATTTGAACCTAAATCTTTCTAAGTGAAAGTCCATAATGACAGACTATATCTATCACAAAACCAGATCTGTGCTGCAGAGATGTAAATCTCACTTAATTTCAAAAAAAGATGATTGATACATTACAGATAAGAAAGTCTGTCTGGTTTATAGGTAGAGAACAGAAATGAAAATAACAATTACATCTTTTCACACAGTGTTCAAGGATATGATTCAAAACTTAAAATAGAACAGAAAATATATAGCTCTTTATACTTTAACTTAAATACATATTTGCTCTCTAACAAGAAGTCTGTACACTTTGGTTTGAATCAACACCTATAAATTTGTATAGGTATTATATTCCAATACTCATATAAAATCTATACTCTTAATTTATGTTTATCAATGTTTCTGAATTTATACAGATATCTATGACTATAAATTAATTATTAATCCTCTATTATGTTATTAATTATGCCTAACATCTTTATCTACACCTCTACCATATGCAAATAATCTACAATTCTAAACTTACGTACATATTTGTACCACTCAACTTAT
Organism: Sciurus carolinensis; assembly: GCF_902686445.1. NCBI lineage: Eukaryota > Metazoa > Chordata > Mammalia > Rodentia > Sciuridae > Sciurus > Sciurus carolinensis. The sequence continues at coordinate 73,811,221 of NC_062215.1, forward strand.
ATAAATAGATATATGCCTAATTTAAATAGTTATTCAAAGTCTTGGGTGGTGGTGGGCAGGGTATAATCAGAGGTAGAGATTTTCTCAGCATGTGCAAGGCCCTGGGTTCCATCTCAGCACCTAAAAGAAAGAAAGAGAAAGAGAGTAAGGAAGGAAAGCAGGTAGAAAGAAAGAAAGGGGAAAAGAAAAGAATGGTACATTAATATCAACACCTCAACACATTTAGTTTAATTCATCTACACCTCTCAAATTACATAGATATTTAATCCCTAAATTTAGATAAATAACTACATCTCTAATTTACATTGATATGTTATCTTTTCCTTTAAATTTTTAATCAATGTATACAAAAGGGAAGTCTAATTTTTACAACTCTAAATTGGGCATGGGTTAACAAGTAAGAACTGGGTTTCCCTCCTCTGATGTTCTTATGAAAGCAGATAGATTGTGTGTGTAGCTATGCTATCATTTAAAATAATACAAAAAAGGTTTAAAAAGTCAGGATTTTTTTTCCCTAAAGCCCATAATTTCCATCTGTATAACTCTAATCCCATTAGTCCATCTGGTTGGTCCAGATGGAATGTGTTGCTCTTATACAGCCATCTGTGTTAGAAATTGACTGGTATTACTTAGACTAATAATTAGATGAAGATGTATAAGGGGTTTTGAGAAATCACCTTGTGGCTATGATGGCTTTGTATGGGATCAGGTTTGATTTGTGACCTAATTAAGTACAGCCCAGATTCTACATTGGATTTGAGTAATTACTTATCAGAGAGGGTTGTTGGTGAGAAATAGTTCTGTGCTTCCTGGGAAAGAGGGAGAAACTCAAGTGGTCATTCTGGTCGTAGATATATTAAATCCCCCCCCCAAAAGAAAACAAAATATGAAAATGAATAAAAAGAAAATTGCCTCTTTAACCTGCAGTGTCAGAGTTAAGCATCACCAGCAATGTGTTGTCCTGGTGCTCAGTCTGGAGTGAAAACTGAGATGGGTGGGTAGGTATATTAATTAGGATGCATTCTTCTCCATATACTTTTTATAAAGGGGCAAAATCCTTTCCCAGAGCTTGTCAGCAGTGAAATGTCACCTTACATTTCACTGGTCAGAATCAGTTGTGTGTGCACTGCAAAGTCTACCATTAGGGCCAATATGATTGACATCAGTCAAGTATGACTCTTCTTCAAGCTGATCACAGTCACACCAAGACTGTAGCAACACATCCACATTATAACTTTGCTAATTGAGCCAAAAGGGCTCCAGAGATTATGCAACTAGTATGTAGAAAGACAAATATCTAAAACTTATTTAATTTTTTATATAGTTATTTGTCATTCTCCCATGTGGTACTACCTTCTACACCATCCTTAGAGAGTTAAAAACTGGATGGCTTGTTACAGGTCATGAACTGTGTCTTACATGTTAAACACAGAAACATAACAGCAAAACCCAACAAGAGGCAAATGTGATTCTTAATGTATAAGGCACATAAAATTGATATCCTATGAAAGAGCCCTTCAGCTTGGTACCTTAGGTATTTGGCTTATCTGAAAGAGGACAAAGCATTTCCGTGGAGAGTCCAGTGCTATGGACTAAAAGTGTGTGTCCCCATACAATTCACATGCTCAAGTCCTAAACCCTGTTGTGATGGTTAATTCTATGTGTCAGCTTAACTGGATAAGTAGGAAATGTGCAGATACCTAGCAAAACATTATTTCTGAGTGTGTCTGTGATGGTGTATCTGGACTAAATTAGCATTTGAATTAGTAGACTGAGAATAGAAGAACCACTTTCACCAATGCGAGCAGCACAGAGCATCCCCTTGAGGGTCCACATAGAACAACAGAACAAAAGAAAATCATTTCTGTCCTTGAGCTGGGACATTCATCTCCTGCCCTCAGATTTTGGAATTTCTGGCTCTCAGGACTTTGGATGACAAAGGAATGCTCCCTAGCTTGTTATGGGACTTTTCAGTCTCTCTAATCATGTGAGTCCCTTTCTATGTAAATTTTCTGGTTTTTTTTTTTTTTTTTGTATGTGTGTGTGTATGCAAACATGTCTACATACACATTAATTCTATTTCTCTTGAGAATCCTTGCTAATGCAGTGATAGCATTTCGAGGTGGGACCTTTGAGCAATAATTATGAAGTTGGAGCCCCCATGACTATGAATAATGCCCTTATGAGTGCAGACATGAGAGATGAGTGCTTTCTCTACCATTTGAGGATATAGGAAGAAATCATTCCCACCCCTGTAAATCCAGAAACAAGATTTCACAAAGAATGGGGTCTCTGGGCACCTTGATTTTGGACTGCTCAACCTTCAGAACTCTAAGAAATATAAATCTTTGTTTTTTCTTACTCTGTCTGTGGCATTTTGTTAGGGCAGCCCTGATAAGACATGTGACTAGAACAATCATAGTAAGGCTGGATATTCACTCTCATGTCCCCAGAAGCACCTGTGTCACCTTTTCTGGGTTCCAACTGACTTTTAGGTTCACTAATTGGTTGCTAAATGTCCCATCATGTCCCTGAGGAATGAGTCTACCTCTCCCTCATGTCAAGATTAGCCTTCAAAAACTACAAATTTCAGTTCAAACAGGGAAGCCTGCATGAGGCAAAGCCTTTCAGACAAATGTTGGGTCTTAGGTGACAACAAACTTTCAACTGTTTTCTGGGAGTTTTGATTTTTTAATAAAATGTCTTCTTTCAGGGTCCAACATATTTGGTAAAGAAAGACTGAGAGATTGTAAGAAGAAAGTAGAAAAGCTCCTAAAATTTTCTATGGCAACATAAGGATGTCAAATCAAATCTTGTCTTCATGAATTAAATCACTACAGGCTACTGGAATATATGAAAAAAGCTTTGTTATTGTGTTTCACTTTTCAGATGAACTTGGATGGAATAAATCAAATAGGTATTTTGAAAACTCATGAAAAATCAGAGCTAAGTCATTTCAAGCTTGAACACTGGATTTTTATTATCAAAGCATGGCTAGGATGGACCTCATTCATTCATTGGTTATAACCCTGGAGGACTCCATGAATAAGTTTGTATTTTGTGCCAAAATACAAAATACAAAATACAGCTGTACACTTTAAATCTCTTCCTATTTCAGTGTCCTTCCATTTATTCTAATTGCTACAAGGAGAAAGTTTCAATTAGGCACTAATGATTTTAACCAGCCTGTTTAACACCTGATAATCTTTTAAAGAAAGAAGCACCAAAAGAAGCAGCCTGGAACTTTGCAGAGATGAGGAAAGAGGTGAAAGTTGGTGTTTGAGTAGCTCTAGGAAGTAAATTTTTAAAGTATTTTAAACTAAACTGTTGCATCTGATCTTTATGGAATACTATGTGAATGATCTGTGACTAAGAGAAAGTATAAATTTGGGGGATTGAAAGATATCTGAGGACTCATACCTTTGGTTTGTCTCCATTTTGTAGATAAATAACTCAAAGTACAGAGTGTCTGGAAAACATGAAAGATGATGGAAGCATTTTCTGATAGAACAATACCTAGATCCTCAAAGACTTTATTCAGCATTCTTTCCACAATACCAGGCAAAGTGTGAATCAGAAAAATTGAGAAACCACTAAGTAGAATGTTGTATTTCCCTTTGTCTGAACATTCTACAACACTTGTAGAAATTATTAACTTTTTCATATAGCCTCCCCTTGGTCCTTTCTGATACAAGACAGGCGAAGTGGAGGGCAGTCAAAGGAGAAGATCATAGTGTAGTAGGCCAGGACCAGGCCATGGAAACCTTATGTGCTGTCCTATGGGTTTTCGTTGAGGAGTCGTAGATTTGGGTTAGTTAGTAAACTTTACCTTGACTGCCAGCTGTGGTAATTTTCACAGGATACCAAAGTGCTATGCTAAGATGGATTCTGAAATTGTTGATACTCAATTTTTTAAAGTCAAACATTAGAAATTTTAGGAACTGCATATACCCTTCCCTCCAAAAAATTTATCAGCAATTAAGAACACAATGGGAGTAAGTCACTCACTGAAGGACCACAGCAAATATTTACTATTCAGGATTTTAAAATTTTCTTTGTTTCATGAAAAAAATAAGTAAATTAATAATCTCTCTCCCTCTGTATCCTCTTTCTCCTTTGTGTGGGCACACATGTGCCCACATCACACTATTCTATTCCTATTTGATTGTAGGAAAAGAGATGAATTTTGTGGAATTCTGATCTGACATCATCTGATAGTAAACGTCTTTTTAAAAGAAATAAACAAAATATGATACTTGGAGAAACTATAGAATTTCTTTCTCTTCCCTTTGGTTTTTCAAAGAGGAATACATACACATGAACACACACACATATAAACAGAGAGAGAGAGAGAGAGAGAGAGAGGGAGAGAGAGGGAGAGAGAGTTCAAATAATAAAAAGGAAAAATAATGCATGGTTTTCAAAACTCTTCATTCACTAAAAATTGTAATTAACATTTAAGGTCTTTTATTCCAGATGGGGTTCCATATGTATATCCAGATAGACTAAGAGATGAATGGGCCAGTGTTTGGAATGGTGGAAATGAAAAGCTTATAAATCTGAAACTCAAGCCTATCAACTGAATATCTGTATATAGGAAGTGAGATTATCTTATAGAGATTTCTCACATGGCTAAGATGGAGATAGGAAAACTATCTGCCACAAATTTAAGCTATGGGTTACATAATATATCGGCTCTACAGATTAAAAATTTCACTGTGGGATTAGCTTTTCATTCAGAGTCACACACATCATGAAGACAATAATATAATTTATGCTTACTTAATATCCACTAAACCCATTCTGAGTGTTTGGTATAAAGTTTCGTAAAACCCATTGGTTTGAGATTTATCTCCTGACATTGGGCATTTATTTATTGCAAGCAGAAACATTTGTTGGGGACAGTCATGCCTTTCTCAACAGATATCTGTACCTTCCAAACTAAGACACCACATCTATACATGTGTTTTTCTTTAAAAACATAATTTACCAATATTGAATTGAAAAAGGAACAACTGGATTCTATGATCAGACAACTGTATTATATTAAATCACAAAGTAGGTAGATGTTTTAGTCAGCTTTTTTTGTCACTGTGACTAAAAGACCTGACAAGAAACAATTTTACAGGATGAAAAGTTAATTTGATGCTCATGATTTCAGAACTCTAAGTCCATAGATGATCCACTCCATTGCTCTGTGCACAGGTGAGGCAGAACGTCAAGTTAGAAGGACATGACAGAGGAAAGCATTCAGGACATGACAATCAGGAAACAGAGAGAACTCTGCTCACCAAGATCAAAATATATATCCCAGCTGGGCACAGTGGTTCATGCCTATAATCTCAATGACTCTGAAGGCTTAGACAGGAGTAGTGTGAGTTTAAAGCCAGCTTCAGCAATCGAGAGGTGCTAAGCAGCTCCAGTGATACCCTGATGCTAAATAAAAAACAAAATAGAGCTGGGGATGTGGTTTAGTGGTTGAACGCACCTGGGTTCAATATCCCTGGTACCCCACCAAAAAAATAAATAAATAAATAAATAAAAAATATATATATATATTATGTGTACATACACACACACACACACACACACACACACGCACACACACACATACACAGACCCCAAAGGCACACTCCCAGTGACCAAACCTGTCTAGCTGTACCCTGTCTATAGTTACTACCAGCTAACCCCCATTAGTGGATTAATGCACTGATAAGTTTAAAATTATGACAACCCAATCATTTCACCTCTAAATTTTCTTGTTTTGTCTCACACATGAGCTTTTGAGGGACCCCCTCATGTCTAAACCATAACAATACAAGTATGGAAGTAGTGAAAATTTTGAAGACAGTAGTCAAAAAAAGGGGAAGAATGTCACAGATATATCCCAGCAATCAGTCAGCTCAGAAAATGTTGATTTCATATACAAAATGCCTAGCGCAAAAATAGTTTCCACCAAAACATGACAACACTTGAAGGAAAAAGAAATCTAATGTATAGAGTTTTCAAAACAAATTATATTTAATTGACAATATTTTGTGAGTAATCAATAGTTTACAGTCATACTTATTGCTGAAATTTAAATAAATCTGAGGAGACCACAATCACTGAAGTTATACTGAAACATAAAGATGTAATGAAATCAAATATTACCTGACTATTTAAAAATCAGAGCTATGAATTTCATGTGGATTAAAAACTATCTGATAGGTCATTTTTAAAGACTGTGGGAGGAAGCCTAAAAACCTGTCTACCCAAAAGAGCATCAGGTTGAATAACAGCTGACGCTAGCTAGATTTCCTGAATTCTCTATATGAATCTTCATTTAAAGGAGCAAAGGAGGTGCCTATCAAAATGTACTTTGCTTCTGCATAAGGCATCTTCTCTTAAGAGGATTATTCTGTACAACTTTAAAGGAATGTCCACTAACCAGAGTGAGATATACTATCATATATTTCATCATTTAACACAAAATACCTGCAGCCTTCTTGACATGAATTTACGGCTGTGAGCATCTCTTATGGTCTACAATATGACACAAATTTACTTTTCTAATGCAACCTGAGTAAATATAAGTCTGGTGGGAAGTATTTTATCTGTTGGGCATCTCAATGAAAAATTTTATTTCTAAGGTGGGAGGACCTAAAAGTGGTCAAAGATATATAACTACAATAAAATATATATTCCAGGGGAACAGGGAAGATAGCTGCTGCTGCTGGAAGAAAATCCAGAATGGAATAAATTATGTTTATAAATAAAAGACACAAAAAGCCTCTTAACAGTTTTGTTTATTTGGAAACTGTAAAGGCTAAGTTTTCTGGGGGCACTTCTATATTTTTGTTTGGGCACAGAAATATCAGCAGTAATGGGGTTATCGAAGAGGAAAGAAAAACATGTAGAAAGGGGCCTGTGAGTTACAAAAGGCATATAAACGTCACAGTAAAAATTCAAGGAGTTTGTACTCCCAGATGAAAAATGATAAATTTAACCTCAGTGTTTGATTGGCTTGAAATTGATAGGATGAGGGAAAAGAGAACTACTATAGCAGAGACTAAATACAGAGTTTCCACTAGTCTTAATGCCTAATCATTAGGAAACTGATTCCCTGGATTCAATCCTTACTTGAGAGCAATTAATTTATAATCTAGTGCCACCCAGCAGGGCAGGTTCATGTTCAGGTCCATCCAAGGAAAATTGTGCATTCAACAGAAACTTCACTGTCACAAAAGTGATACCCTTGGACTGGAAAGGGAATTGGGAAAGCACTCAGGGAACGAGGCAGAGCAATGGAGGAAAATAACAGCTATCCTTCCAAATGACTGGTCCCAGTTTCTGCTTGCAATGCTGCACTGTGCTTTATTCATGTACCAGAGATGTTTTGCAGAACCGCCTGATTCAAAAAGGGTTTCCCAGTTGGGCAAAGACAGTGATGTCCCCATGACATGAGGAAGATAAAAAATTAGTATGATACCACTCACATTTTACACTTAAATAAAATTTTTGTTAGTTCATAAATATTTAAAATAATATTTTTATTTCTCTTGCACAGTTCTATTTGGAAGGCAACGAATAATTTCCAAATTCCTAATTCATTCAAGGAAAATTAGCTTAGTAAAGAAGAGAAATTATGTGTTTGAAAAATGTGACTCCTGAAACGTCCAGTGGATAATGCTACTTCTTAGGTTTTGCTGAAGTTTTTCTTTATTAGCAGACATAATAAGATGACCATGACTTATTATTTTTGACAGTTTTTTTTTTTTTTTTTTTTTTTTTTTTGTTCCCCTAGAAGGTCCTGGAAAAAGTAAAGGCAGAAGGGAGCTTTTTTTTTTTTTTTTTTTTTTTGAGGGTAGGGTCATTACTGCATTTCTGTTCTCTTTAAAATTATGTCATGCATTTTATTCATATTTGTTTTAAAATCATGCCATTCTGGGCCTCTTGAGAAGATGCTGGTGAAATAGGGTTCAGTACAAAGGACATACTAGTGAAAGAAGCAAATCTGATCAGAGAAAGCTTTTGAAATGCTATGTTGATCTGATATTTGTGAAATGAAGGAGAATTTGGGAACAAACTGGTAGGAGTACCTCATTGAGTAGAAGAGTCTCACCTAGGACAGGCTTTATCAGCTTTATCCTCTTCTTCAGGTCTTCCCAGGCAGTGTGTCTCAGATTGACCATTGAAGCAGTGGCTCACAACATAGCAGTGAGTCCTTCCCAGAGGGACAACTGAAGGACAGACTCCCTTGTCTACAACTGTCATCCTCAAGTCATGTGGATCTATGTTGGACCAGAAGATTTCTCAGATTTTCTCAAGGACTTTGAAGGGAAAGTTGAGTAGGATGAATGAGATTTGTAACTCTGCAGTTGGTCACAGGATCCCATAGGATTGCTTGTCCACACCCCTCCCTACTCACCACCTAAATTTCCCTTACCTTCACATATTGTGTCTGCTGGCCTCAAAGGGTTGCCCAGAGGCATGACCCATATCCCATTGCAAAGAAGTCTGAGTCCCTAGGAACCATTTCCCTCTTAGACCAGGTTTGTAGTACCTGATTAAATCATAGTTGACTAAAGGAATAGCAAGAGGAACTCAAGCAGGTTAGCTGAATTTCAAACATATTCCTTCTTCTCTCATTGTTCAAGAGTAGCCCTACCTCTTCCAGGTAGCCAGGATCAATTATCCTGTCCTATCTCCTTTCCTGCTGATGTTGGAACACAAGGAGTTCAAACTATGGTTGACTGACTTTTACATTCCAGTTGCAATTTGGGTATGAGTGTGCTCTTTTTGGGGACCAGAGCTCTAACTCTGCAGAGTCCACAGTTGTAGATTGTTGGGAGTGATGGTAAATGATACATCTAGCCACCTGGAACTCAGATACACACATTCAACCTCCGTGTCATATAGAAGTTTCTGATTTAGTATCTCACATCCTGGCAAACCACTTACTACTGAGTTTAATCTCTGAGTCATCTCCACAGGTATGGCTTCCACAGACCATTCTAGCACTTGATTATGCTACTTTTCAATGATGCATTATGCAATACAGACAGTGGAACCAACGATTATGGGTCCATTCCTGCATCTTCTTCACTATGGAATGAACGTCCTGGTCAGTAGCGACATATTGTCTGGGATTTAATACCTGTGAACCAGGAAATCTATAAGCTGCAGATATTAGTGTTGATTAAAGATCTGTAGGTTATAAATGCAAGCCATTCCAGGACTAAATATCAGTTCCTGGGAAATTAAAACCAAGATTGAAGAGGTCTACTGCTATAAACTTACCATCAGGTGACAATTTGATCACTCCAAGGAAGGGCAAAAATACTATGAATTCAATAGGGAATTCTGTTGCTAGCAGGTCGAATATACAGAAGTGGAAGTAACTAGAAGACCCTTGGTGATTGGAAGTTTCTACAGCTGTGAGCCCATGCAGAGACTATATTTCTGTAATGGAGCTACTCAGTTTGTATATTCGGTGTGTAATTTGTGCCTAGATTATGATAAAGTCTGCCTAAGTCAGCTACAAAAGTTACCCTAGTCATTTTGTTTACTTTCTCTCGTTTTTCTGGATGAATTGATTAGAGTATTTTCAATTTTATTTTCAATTAACTAGTATTTATTTCATTGATTTTCTCTATTGTTTTTCTGATTTTAATTCCATTGATTTTCACTCTAATTTTTTAAGTTTATTTTTTTTTCTGTTGGGTATAGGTTTAATTTGCTCTCTATTCTTTTCTTTCCTAAGGTGAAAGTTTAGTTAATTGACCTTAGATCTTTCTTGTTTTCTAATATGTGCATTTTCAATGCTATTAAATTTCCTTCTAAGCACTGTTTTAAATGCATATCATAAATTCTGAAAAGCTGTATTTTATTTTCATATTGTTTAGAATGTTAAATTTCTTATGAGACTCTTATTTTACTAATTAATTGTTAAGAAGTATGTTACTTAAGTTCCAAATAGTTTGGCATATTCCACCTAGCTTTCTGTTATTGATAGCTCAATGAACTCCTCTATTATCTGAGAACGTACTTGAAATGGTTTCTATCGTTTTATATTTGTTAATGTATTTTTTATGGCCCAGAATGTGGTCTGAATGTTCCATGTGAGCTTGAGAAGAGTGTTTGTTCCTTGGGTTTTGGATAGAGTATTCTATAGATGTCAGTTATATCTAGTTGATTTATAGTGTAGTTCAGGCCATTTATATCTTTACTGATTTTCTGCCTGTGTGATCTGTCAATTATTGACAGAGGTGTGTTGTCATCTCCAACGTTAACAGTTCATTTGTCTATTTCTCCTTTCAAATCTATCAGTTTTTCTCTCATGTACTTTGATATTTTACTATGTGGTGTATATAATGTTTAAAGTTTGATGTCTTTCTGAATATTATCCTTCTTATTATTATGTAATGTTCTCTTTTCCCTAATCACCTTTTTTAAATTCTGAATTGTTTTGCATGAAATTAATTTAATCACTCCAGACTTTTCTTTTTTTGTATTAATATGATGTTACTTTGTTTCCCTTTCCTTTTATATTTTTCCCCATTGTGGCAAAGCACATACAAATAGCAGTAAAACATAAAATGCACTTTCCCAACAAATTTCTAAATGCATAGTATAATACTGTCAACTGCAGGCACTTTGTACAAGAGATTACCGGAACTATAACCTGCATGACTGAAACTTTACACCCACAGAACAACTCAGCCCCAATAAGCATCAGTTCACCTTCTATCTCTTTGCTTTGGATACTCAAAAAAAAAAAGTGGAATCATGAAACCTTCACTCTGTTTTTTATTGGCTTATTTCACTTAGTATAATGTCTTCAAGCCTCTCTCTCTTTAAATTTATCACCTTTTTTAAGTGATATACTTTACTAATGTTCTTTTTGTAACAAAATACTTCAGACATAACTTATATTCCCCTCAAGATCCATTCAACTCCCTCCACTTGTAAAGCTCAATGCCAGCTGCAGATGCCTCATTTCCCAGTATGAAGGGTTTGTTCTGTCTCTCATGCTTTGTTGAGGCATCATAAATCAATTTATTCCAAAGAGTCAATTAAAATTTCACTAATTGTAACTAATTTTATGAATGAGGAAACTAAAGTTCAGTATTTAAAGATGTCTGTAAGCCAGAATATAGATGGATCTTTTCAATGTGCCACCAATTATTTGTTAGGTTTATTTATTTATTTTATTTGTTCTTATTTATACATGACAGTAGAATCCATTTTGTCTTGATTATGAAAGCATGGAATGTATTTTGTTCCAATTCAGTCCTCAGTACCTCTCCTTCCCTACCCTTCCATCCACCCATGTCCCTGTCCCTATACTCTATTGATGTGTCTGCCCTTTACCCAGTTATTTTTCTGAATTAATTTCTTGTGGATGTACATGATGACATATATAACTCAGTCTTTGTCTTTTATGGATTGGTTTATTTCACTTAGCATGATAGTATCCTGATTCATCCATTGGTTTGCAAATATCATAAAGTCATTCTTCTTTATGACTGAGTAATGCTCCATTGTGTATATATATACCACATTTTATTTATCCATTCATCTGTTAAAGGACACTTTGGTTGGCTCCACAGTTTAGCTATTGTAGATTGAGTTGCCATAAACATTGTGTGCCTGCCTCATTGTAGTATGTTAATTTTAAATCACTTGGATATATATTAAGGAGTGGGATAACTGTCCAATTGTGGTTCCCTTCCGAGTTTTTGAGGAATCTCCATACTGCTTTCAATAGTAGTTGCACCAATTTGTAGTTCCACCACAATATATGGGTGTACCCTTTTCCCCACATCCTCACCAACATTTATTGTTACTTGTATCCTTGATAATTGCTATTCTGACTAGGAGTGAGATGAGATCTCAGCATAGTTTTAATTTCCTTTTCTCTAATTGCTAGAAATGTTGAACAGTTTTTCATATATTTGTTGACTCTTATTTCTTCTTTTGAGAACTGGTGGTTTAGTTTCTTTGTTTATTGAGTTATTTGGTTTTTTTGCTGTTGTTAAGTTTTTTGAGTTCTTTGTATATCTTAGATATTAATGCCCTATCTGAGGAGCAGGTGACAGAGATTTTTCCCATTCTATAGTCTCTCTCTTCATGCTCTAATTTACCGCTATTTTTATTTAAAGTGATAGATTTCTTATGGCCATATCATGTTGTTTTTGTTCTCATTTTTTTTTTTAGTACTGTGAACCCCGAGCCTTTTGCATGCAGAGAAGTGCTCTACCACTGAATTCCATCCCCAGACTTCTATTTCTTAAATTTTATTATGAGGCAGAGTTTCTCTAAGCTGCACAAGCCAGCCTGGAACAAACTGATCTTCCTTTCTCAGTCTCCCAATTAGCGTGGATTACAGGCATGCACTACTGTGCCCAGTACTTTCCTCCGTTTTAATCTATGCCAACTATTTCTGTCTTTTAATTGGTATGCTTAGACAATTTACATTTAAAACAATTATTGATATAGTTGAATTAGTAACTGGTGTCTTTGAAACTGTTTGCTGTTTGTTGTACTTGTTCCTTCTGAAATTGTTGATAATTATGGAGAGGGTGAAAATCTTAGCTAATTTCTCCTGATGAGGATGGAACATTGCCTCTTATCTTTTTCTTCTTTTTATTTTCCCTCTGTATCATATCCTGTCATAACCAATGTTTTGTAAAGCTGTCTCCTCTGCTTGCCTGAGAGCTTTATGATGGTAAGCTGTCTGAATTATTCAATATCAGTGATGCCCATCTGAATGCCTGTCAATTACAAGTTCATAATGAGTATTCATTGAATGTCAGATGGACATTTGAAGAAAAAATGCTTGGGAATAGAGTGAGGAAAGGGGAGATAAGAGGTAGCATTATTAACAGCAATAGTAATATGTTTAAATAAACTCCTGCTATATAACCTACAATGTGCTAAGTGGTATGTATTACATTTAATTACACCAAAAAATTCCTAAAAATAGATCATTAAGGAATGTAGGTTTTGCAAATGTCAAACTGCATAAGAGTTTATGGGTTGTTACTTTCTTAGCCTGAACCCCACTTTTATCTTTTGACTCCCAAAGATAAAAATGTACTTCCATCAAAGGCATCTTTCCCTGATGTGAAAATGAAGTCCAGGAGGCTTTGTTTAATCAGATATCTATCAAAAACCCTATTTGAACTCTCAGTTTAAATGTACAGATTGTATAGAAAAGGCATAGTAAGCAAAGGATTACTAATGCAAGAATTTTCTGTGCGGACAACTTAAGAAGTATTAGCTCTGTGTGTGTGTGTATATGTGTGTGTGTGTTTCTTTGACATATTTCTTTCTTTGGTCACCACCAACATGCTTTACCCTAGGGATTCACAAAATGTTCCCCAATATATATATTACTATACATGAAATTCACACTTCTGATGCTATTTGAAAAAATACATCTATAATGATTATGCCAGACAGAAAGTATTTACTCCATGTCCAAGTGAATAAAATATTTATTTCTAGAGGGGAAGCACAGCAGAAAGGAAGAAGACATACAGTAGCAATAAAAGTTGCTTTCCATGAAAGGCTTCATTCACATCACCATAAATGTTGCCAGAATCCGAATAAATTTTATTTAGAAATGAGTAGCAATAATGTGTTAATATATTTATCTGAGAATAGCACACTCTAGTAATGTGCTAGCATCTTCCTATCTGCAGATTTTCACTTTCCCTGGGAAAACATTTGGGTGTATAGCAGTGAGGAGCAGAAGAAAGGAAGTCGAACTGTTGAACCATTTTAATGCATGAGAAGAGAGAAAAGAAGAGTTCGATATAAACTCTAAATTTGTGGGGTAATTTCTTATACAGAAATAGCTAACTAATGCAATTCTTCTATGTACCATGGGGAAATTTGTGCTAATAATAAGTCAATCAATATTTTTAATGCTTGTTATAATCCTAGTGTGTTGCTAGAGCACATTTCTAGTAGATATAATCCTAAAACTTAGGTTAATAAAATATAACAGGTATAAGATTAATGAGACATTAGTTCTCCTGAAATAAATAAGATTTGAGACAGATACAGTGAACTTTAAATCTTGTTTTGTATATTCATGTTTTTCTCATTGTCTAAAAATCTTTCAATCATCATTAGTTTTTTTATGGGTGCTTGCTTTATTTTTTAGCATTTTGAAGAAATATTATTAAAGTTGATCTTATATGAATCAAAACAGCTTTTGACAAAAACAGCTGTCATTCAATTCAAATAGGCAAATTATATTTTCTTTTGGGAGGTATATATGTGTGTGCACACATATGCATATTTAACATTTTATTATCTAACAATAAAATTAATTTTTACACTTTGATTTCTAATCATAATACCTGCTAAACTCTGTTTAGAAAGGTAGCCATTATTTCTTTGGATAATATACTCTAAATAACATTATCTCATTTTGTAAATAGCAAGCCTATCTTCTGTTCTAAATGTTTCCCCTTCATATATATATTTTTTTCTTGCTTTAGTTTCAACATCAGTTCTCTGGAACAACACAATGTGAATACTAGTAGTGTGGTGGTATCATATATTTATATATGTTGGATATTTTTTCTTTAAAAGTTTCAATTATTCCTACATTGAATTTTTCATTGCTTGAACTGTGTGTGTGTGTGCAAATAAATGCATATGTAATTATTTATTTTAATGCACAATTATATGTATTATTCATTTTGAATTTTGTATATACACACACATTCAAAATAATGACATACTGTATACATATACATATCATTCTCAAATATTTCAGAACACATATGCTTATATTGAGAACATATACATATTCTCTAGTTATGTTAAATTTGTTATCTTTATTTGATTTTTCCTTTTCCTTTTTTTATCCTTTAAATCCCTTCAAGTTTAGGTTCTCCTTGTGAATCTTCTTTTATTTTCCATAATAATTTTTTCTGTTCTCTTCTTTTTCATCAGAGTTTAATTCTTTCATCTCACCTTATCTCACCCCTTGTCCCTCACTCGTCCTTCATGGTCCTTCACAGAGACCACAGTTTCATTAAATATTTTATGTTTGTAGATTTTTTTCAAGAAAAATCCTAGTATGTTTTTACATTTTTGTATGATATATTTATATTGATACTTAAAAAAAACTTTATATTTCTTCTTTTATTCAATTACATTTTGCATTTTTAGCTATTTTCAGTTTGTTTCAGAGTCACACAGTGCCAGGGCACTCACGAAATTTTCTTGATCCTAAGAGTATCTTTCCACAGCCCAGAAACAGAAAACATTTTGCTAACATATCTTCTCTGTAAATGTGCTGAAGAACCCCTTATCTTCCCAAACCACGCCCTACCCTGTACTCACCACTACAGTTACTGGCCACATTAATATGAGATACAGCCAATGCACTTCATGGAAACCTCCCACTCTCAGCAAGAGCAGTTTTACTGAAATTTCTGATAACTACTGGTCATTGGCAGGTCCTCTAACCTCTTCATGGCCTTCTGTTCTTCTCTGTCTTTTCATGTGCCCAGCATGGCTCTTGTTTGATTTCAATATGGTTAACTCAGCTCCAGTTCCAGTTATTTTAGGCATGGTCTATAGAAGCTATAGTTGGTTCAATACGAGCCCACATTCACTTAAATGGCAGGTTCTTTAATGTCTGTGTCTCTCCTTAGCTTTTTCTCTTCTTTTCCCATGTGGTTTCTGTTTAATTCCAGCTTTTACAGAACTTTTAACTGTGCAGCTTTCCACTGAAAATGGGATGGGGGATTTTTTTTATTGTTTTCTAATCTTTCTTTAATTCTATCATGTGTTACCTATTCATTTATCTAATGTATGTGTGTGTGTCTCCAGTTTCACAGAAGGAAGAATAGAAATACAGGACCATTAACATGTGTATGATAATGGATGTGATTTTAAATAACAAAAGTAACAAAGCCTGCATTTTTTATTTGTTTGTTTCTGATGTTTTAGCATTCTTATGTCATTTATGGAACACAATATTTTTTCAGGTAATTTAAAATATTACATTTTTGATTATCACAGAATTTATTTTGGCTTGATTTTGCTCCACCAAATCATTGTAAATTCAGCAGTATTCAGAGTAATTTTTCATCATGGTTCAGTTACCTTATCAACTTTTGCTTGATCTCTTTACTGTTATTTTACCGTAGTCAACATGACTGTACCCATGCCTTACTATTTCTTTGCTGTCCTTCACCTGTTCCATATTACTTCAGTATTAAATCGTGGGAGTGGGTGATAAGAGGCCTCATTTGTTGAAAAAAGGCACATTAGAATACTGATATTTGGCCAATTAGTTCCTCTGTTTCAGTGCTTTATGAGCCAGGTGTTGTCAATCATTAAGCAACGTATTCATGCACAATACTTGCTCATTCTGGGTTCACTTATTTAATTAGTACTGGTGCTTAAAAGGGAAAATGGCTATGTTGTGGTGTGTTTAATAAACAGATTAAAGATAAACACTTAGATCATAAGTTTTTTCCATTTTTTTCCCCCCTCAGTTCCTTTGCTTTGATAGGTTGGTAATTGACTAAGCCTTAACTTCTAACAGAGTATATATTAATTTATTTATTAAGTGGCACTGTGTACTGAACTCTGGGGCACTGTACCTCTGAGCCACACCCCAGCCCCCCCTATTTTTATTTTTAGACAGGGTCTCGCTAAATTGTTGAAGCTGGACTTGAACTTGCCATCCTCCTGCTTTAGCCTTCCAAGTTGCTGGGTTACAGACAGGCACCAATGTGCCTAGCCAATTGAGTATATTTGGGAGAGAATGTCTGCATCCTTAATATATTTCCCTGTGGTAGAAGACACAGATTTACTAGCCAGAATCTAACTGCAAATCACTTTGTCTCTGACTCTATTTAACCCAGTCCATCAGAAATATCATTTGTGCTTTTGCAGAACTTAGCGACTCTCTCATACTCTATATACTCAGCCCCCAAGTCCCTCCCTTCTTTAATCCCTCGGTATACGTCACCATTTCCACAAGTGCTCCTTCAGGTGCTGTCTGAGTCAATGTCCACAAACCTGCACAGGCATGAATGCCACTTTCTTTTGGTATTTTATTGCAATTTTTGTTTATCTTTCCATTTTCTTTGTCCATCAAGGTATAGTTCCAAACTTACAAAATCCACAGAACCTTCCTTAACTTGAAATATTCCATCTAATTTCACCTCTGTGAATGTCTGTCTGTTACCGCCGTTTCTCTTTTCTTTCTTTCTTTCTTTCTTTCTTTCTTTCTTTTTTTTTGGTACTGGGGTTTTAAAAACAGGGGTGCTTTACCACTGAGACACTGCTCCAGTCCGAGGTCTTTTATTTTCTATTTTGAGATAGGATCTAAGTTGCTTAGGACCTTGGTAAGTTGCTGAGGTTGGTCGCGAAGTTGGAATCCTCCTTCCTCTGCATCCCAAATCTCTGTAATTATAGGTGGACACTCCCATGCCCAGCAACTTTTTCTGGATTATGCAATACTGCATGGTTTTTCCTAGTCTGTACACTTAATGTATTTATATTCAGAATAATGCTGTTGATATTTGCTTAAGTTTTCAGTAAAGCCTAGGCCAAAATTTCTTTTGTGTGCTTTGTAGATGTTGACTTATGAGTTAAAAAGTCTCAATTTAGGAGTGAAACAGCTACATTGAATTATCTAGAAGTCTTTTGGTTAGAAAGCACTGACACCCATTGCAACAGTTGGGATCTGGAATCTGTCCCAAAAGGGCATAAGGTAAAGTCTTGTTTCCCAGCATGGCACTATTGGGAGGTGGGAGAAATTTTAAGATCTGGGCCCTAATTGGAGGTCTTAAGTCTTTGGGGAGTGCCCTTTAAGGAGAACTTTTGTCTCTCTTTTCTTTTTATCCAGTCATGAAGTGTATGGACCCAAAGCAATGAGGCTGATTAGTAATGAACTGATCCTTTTCTTTTTATAAGCTCGTTATCTGTTATATTTTCCAATAATGGAAAACTGACTAACACAATCATCTAAAATGTTTTAGATGAAGGTGGGAATATAATAACTCCCTTAACTGAAAGTTTCAGGGATCTTTCCAGGGCCTTAATTATAACTTCAGGGATTTCATTGTAAAAATAAGTATTAGGGTATATAGTAATCCCACTTTATCTGTGATTTCATTTTATACAGTTTCAGTTATAGTCTAATACTGTCTAAAATTATTACATGGAAAAGTACAGAAATAAACATCTCTTAGTATTTAAATTGTACTCTGTTCTTATTAGCATGATTAAATCACTCCATTTCACTTTGTCCAGCCTAGGATGTAAATCATGTCTTTGTCCAGCATCTCCACACATCCCACTTACTAGTCACTTAGTTCTTGTCTTATTTATCAGTTTGACTGTCAAAGAATTTTGTGTGCCAAAGGGGAGTTGTAAAACTGCTTCCTTTTTTAATTTTTATTTTTTGCTACTAGGATCAAACTTTGCACAAGCTAATCAGATGCTCTACCATTGAACCAGATGCTCTGTCCCTAAAGTATTTTCTCTAAATGTCCTCTCACACCATCACCAGAAAGGTGAGCAAAGCACAAGAAGATATTTGGAAGAAAAACCACATTTACATAACTTATATTATTATAATTTTTGTATCTCATTGTTAGTTATTGCTGTGAATCTCCTATTGATTTATAAATTAAAACTTATCATAGCTATGTATGTATAGGAATAAACATATTGCGTAGAGTTTGGTATTATCTATGCCTTCAGGAAATGACAGAGGGTCTTGAAATGTATATCCTGCAGATAAGGAAGGATGACTGTGTCAATCCATTAGAGTTTTTATAATTAGATTTCCAGATGATATGAGCAAAAATGGTCCAAATTCCCAAAACTCACCAGACCCATCTCTGGCAATTGTAGAACTAGAAAATGAACTCTAAAATTCCTCACCCTTCTTATACTCATGAGTCTTTTATATCAATCATTTACTTATTGTAATTACATTTAAAGTGTCATTATGTTAGTGATTGTTTCTTATGTTTTAATATCCTCAACAGCTCACAACATTAGACACAATAACTGTTAAGTAAATGTTTGATATTTTTTCTAATATCCCAATAGTTCACTGTTAGGACAATAAAGTAAGTAAACTAATATTACATAGAAACATTGTTACAGGAAGTGGTTCTGTTTGTTAGCAGTTTGGGCCATTCTGTGGGCTGGTGGGAGAACAAATTCTTGAGGAGCACTTTTGTGGTAAGGCTCAAACTTTTAGTAATAAGGACATTACTATCTAAAAGAAAGTCTCTAAATGATCTCTAAATGAACAGAAGACTCTTCATTTTTCATTTCTCTGCCAGTTAGTTTCACAGTTCTTCACATTTAAGTGAATTTCTTTCAATCATATAATAAAGACTCGAATGGATGTGAATTCCAAGCTGGTAACTGCATATAGCTTCCATTAGCACTTCAGAATGTGTCAGCCTGACTCTGGTAGATACTTCCCTTTTTTCTTTTCTCTAGTTTTCCTGAATACTTTTTAAATACTGCATCAAACACTTTGGGCTCATGAGAAAGAAAATGGTGGCCTGGGAATTTCTTTTCTTATATAAACACATGAAATTGAGTAACACTCTGTTAATTTGTCTCAATACCATTTGAGTGTTTTGAAATGCTTTATTACTAATTGTTTTATGTATGAAACTAAAAATAGAGGGAAAACCAGGATGTATGTCATCCATATCATCTGTCAAGTCCTTTTCATAAATAATCAAAACTCATCCAAGAAATCTGAAATTTAATATCCTCAAATATAATTTATTTAGATCTACCAATTCATGATCCATGTAAAGAATTTACAAGTTATTTTATTTTATAAACTATATCTTCTTCCTTGTTTACTATAATATTAAAAATACTTGATAACAGAAAATCATAGTGTATATACTCATAACCAACCATTATCCTATGTCCCTACATGATGATTACTAAATTTACCAAATTATCATTTCGGCAAATATAGGATATTCACATAACTAGCATTATGGTGTATATATAATTTTTATATACTTACATTTAGTATTATGTCACCAGTGCCATTCTGCACAAAATAATTTTACAGATTTGTATACAATGTCATGATTCTATTTGCCTATCCTGCCTCTTTTTTAGAAGTCAATAGATATCTATTTTGAACTTAACTTCTATCTTCAAAAATGAAGCTAAGGAGAAAGATCCAAAATAGTTTCTATTTAGGTTAATTCTAATTAATATAGATGGATGTATCATCAAATAAATCCATCTACTTGAGTGATCAAGACAGAGTGTGAATCTAAGTGTGAACCAGAGTAGAGAATGTATGTGCATAGCGATAGATTAGAGTCAGATCATAGAAAACTATTTCTAACTGAATATGTAACCATTTAAAGCTTAAAGAATCACTGAATCTGAAAATTGAATGTCTGGTTTATTTGATTCCTGAGCTTCTCTTTAGATGATAATGATGATTTTAAATGTGTGTAAGTTTTAAAAATATTTATTGTGGGGAAAAACATGTGGGCTTTGAAATAATTTGGGGTCTAGAGGTGATTAAATTGTTTTCTTCTATGCAACTTTCAGCAGATCCTGAAGTACAATTTTTATTTACTTCTTATAAGATATTCACATTCTTCATTACTTTGCCATTTATGATTCTTTATGGGATTGGAAAATTTAAAGTATAGTAAATGAAAAAGAAGTGTTAGCAAATACTTAACAAAGAATTCCTATTTATTTACCTCACAGCCCTATAGTCAGTTATCCTGTTTTATCCTTGGGCTCTACCAGCTCTAATATAGGCTGATGTGTCCACAATTTAAGCTACACCTGAGCAAGAGTCCTCAGAGAAAACTCCCCTCAGGACCAGACTGCATCATCCCCATTTGCTCCCAACTGGTCCACCCCATGTCTCCAGAGCACAGATCACTGGCTTCACATTCTGGGCCGTGATCTCTGCTTTGGCTTCACTGGAGTTACTGTCGTCCTGATTGTTTGTGGAAATTTTAGCAGTGCAGTAAAGTTCTCAGTTTATCCAACTTCCTGCCTTCCCTTGTCTCCATGGAGGCTCCTCTGTGAATATCTAGTCCTTTGGGATCCTAGCTTTGCCCTGGTTGTCATACCACCTTTATAAAATTATAGGGAAAATATTTTGAATTCCTTATATTATCAATCTAGAAATATTTTTTATAATGCCACGGCTTACCAAGTATAACTCACCTAGGTACAATTTTCTAGATGAAATGTAATCCCATTCTTGATTTATCAGAACTAATGTCCCTAGGGAACTTGGATTCAGTACCATGGAACTCTTTTGATATAGATCGCAAGGAATATTATTTATTTTTTTCAAGGTGGCCTTTTAAAGTCTCACCATTACAATCTCCAAGACAAGTTGACAGGGTGCAGAAGGGAGGTCACCCCAGATTTGCTCTAATGCCCAGCAGAGCCTGACAGATCAGCTCTTCTTCAACACATTCTCCTACCTAGCTTAGCCCAGGGGAAGTACAAAGGAGACATCACACATCATCTTGCCTGGACATATTTGTAAAAATGAAAATTGCCAATAGCATCCTCTGGACACTTGAGAATAAGAGTTTCCAGAAGGTGCCTCATCTCTGAGACTGGAGTTTTCATCTTTCTGCAGATGCCACAGACCTTGAAGACATAGTATCCTGTCCTTGAAGCATTCCAATGGTATGCCAGTTTTACTTGCACCACCTCTCAGCTGTCTTAGGATGAGTCTTGCCTTGTAGTTCTTTCTACTTTGAGATTTCAGGCTGAAAAGTGAATGTTGGTATCTGAAAGAAGTGATTATTTAAAATTTCTCAAAACATACATATTTTTTCCAGACATGATTATCAACCCTTATTTCTTGGCTTTTTCTTTTTCCATATTGGGTAATGGCAGTCTACCAAGCCCAATTTCCCTACACAGTTTTAATTGAGAATTTATCCTTGTTTCTCTTCATAAAAACTACTCAGAGGGCTGTGGAGGTAGCTCGGTAGCAGAGAACTTGCTTAGTATCAGTGAAGCTCTGAGTTTGATCTCTGGCACTAAAATTATATATATATATAAAATAGATATATATATTCATGTCACCAGGGCTGCTTTAGGGCATCTCCACTATAATCAGTGGCAAAGGCATAGAGTCAATATTCTGAGAAAATGTTGTCTTTTTTTAAATAATTGGAGTGAGGCATCATTGAGAAAAGCAATTATTCTACAAAGTTTACTTAGGTAATATTTGCCTATTAATATCTAATGTTTATTACACGAATAAGGAGCAAAAATTCTTGAGACCAAAAGAAATCTTAACATGAATGAAAAGTTGATTACTTGCACACAATACAGAGTAATGACAGGATGACCCGCCATGCACTGTAGCTGCACAGTCAAAATGCAAAATCTAACTTTCTTCCAAATGCATTTCACAGATTATATTTCATGGATCACATGGAACTGGTGCATTTGTGTATGTTGCATGCACTTTGAGGTCTAATTTTCACATAGCTTTAGTAGACTTTGCAATAATACTCTGGGTACTTGCATTTGCTTCAGGATATTAGGTGAACTAAAGATTGGCCATATAGGCTCTAGACATTTTTTCTTTCTTTTTTCACTTCCACAACAAATTATTTCTTCATAAGGCTTAAATTGCTAATACTAATAAGGACAGTAACAACAATAATATCATCAGTTTAGTAGTTACTATATTACAGGAATGAGCAATTAAATTATTTAAAAAATACATACAATATTTTATTTAATCCATATAGAAATCATCTTTAATACTTACTGTTTTTCCAATCCTACAGAGAAACTGAGTCTTCAAAGAGCAAGTAACTTGCTCAATGTTTCACAATTTTCAGGTGGTAAATCAGAGTTTCAGAATACATCTGCTTGGCTTTGAAACATGTGCTCATAATTATTGTTCTTTTTATTCTCTCCCATAGCCACAGATATGGTTAGATCTTGGTATTAAGAAAAAAAAAAAAAACCCACAGTGAAAATGATCCACTGCCTGTGATAGACTGGAAAGTTTGTATCAGGTTAGAAGTGTTGGTTATAACTGCTATAATGTCTTTTTGAAAAGCATCCTAAGTTTAAAAACCATAAAAATCAAGTGTTTTGACAATTTACAAAACTCCACATGTCTTACTATGTGACTATTTTTCACAATTTTCAACATGCTTACCTGAGGAAATAGGATAGTCACTTGGGATCTTTCATTGTGGCCAACAGTCATTTGGGAATCATACTAAGCTTGCAAAAAAAATAGAGTAAAATTCATTCAGATGGTTGCCTTAAGAGGGATATTTAACTTAGTTCCTATTCATTTTTTTTTATTGTAAACAAATGGGATACATGTTGTTTCTCTATTGGTACATGGTGTAAAGGCATACCATTTGTGTACTCATAAATTTACATAGGGTAATGTTGTTTGATTCATTCTGTTATTTTTCCCCTCCCCCCCACCCCTTCCACCCCTCTTTTCCCTCTATACAGTCCTTCTTTCCTCCATTCTTGCCCCACTCCCTAACCCTAACTCTAACCCTAACACTAACCCCTCCCACCCCCCATTATGTGTCATCATCCACTTAATAGCGATACCATTCGTCCTTTGGTTTTTTGAGATTGGCTTATCTCACTTAGAATGATATTCTCCAATTTCATCCATTTGCCTGCAAATGCCATAATTTTATCATTCTTTATGACTGAGTAATATTCCATTGTATATATATACCACATTTTCTTTATCCACTCATCAATTGAAGGACATCTAGATTGGTTCCACAATCTGGCTATTTTGAACTGAGCAGCTATGAACATTGATGTGGCTGTATCTCTGTAGTATGCCGATTTTAAGTCCTTTGGGTATAGGCCAAGGAGTGGGATAGCTGGGTCAAATGGTGGTTCCATTCCAAGTTTTCTAAGGAGTCTCCACACTGCTTTCCAGAGTGGCTGCACTAATTTACAGCCCCACCAGCAATGTATGAGTGTACCTTTCTCCCCACATCCTCGCCAACACCTGTTGTTGCTTGTATTCTTGATAATCGCCATTCTAATTGGGGTGAGATGGAATCTTAGGGTGGTTTTGATTTACATTTTTCTTATTACTAGAGATGTTGAACATTTTTCCATATGTTTGTTGATTGCTTGTAGATCTTCTTCTGTGAAGTGTCTATTCATTTCCTTAGCCCATTTGTCGATTGGATTATTTGCATTCTTGGTGTAGAGTTTTTTGAGTTCTTTATAGATTCTGGAGATTAGTGCTCTATCTGAAGTATGATTGGCAAAGATTTTCTCCCACTCTGTGGGCTCTTTCTTTGCATTGCTGATAGTTTCCTTTGCTGAGAGAAAGCTTTTTAGTTTGAATCTATCCCAGTTACTGATTCTTGTTATTATTTCTTGTGCTATGGGAGTCCTGTTGAGGAAGTCTGGTCCTAAGCCGACATGTTGAAGCTCTGGACCTACTTTTTCTTCTATAAGATGCAAGGTCTCTGGTCTGATTCCGAGGTCCTTAATCCATTTTGAGTTTAGTTTCGTGCATGGTGAGAGATATGGGTTTAGTTTCATTCTGTTGCATATGGATTTCCAATTTTCCCAGCACCATTTGTTGAAGAGGCTATCTTTTCTCCATTGCATATTTTTGGCCCCTTTGTCTAGTATGAGAAAATTGTATTAATTTGGGTTTGTGTCTGGGTCCTCTATTCTGTACCACTGATCCACCTTTCTATTTTGGTACCAATACAATGCTGTTTTTGTTACTATTGCTTTGTAGCAGAGCTCAAGATCTGGTATTGCGATACCCCCAGCTTCACTCTTTCTGCCAAGGATTGCTTTAGCTATTCTGGGTTTTTTATTCTTCCAGATGAATTTCATAATTTCTTGCTCTATTTCTGTAAGGTACATCATTGGGATTTTAATTGGAATTGCATTGAATCTGTATAGCACTTTAGGTAGTATAGCCATTTTGACGATATTAATTCTGCCTATCCAAGAACCTGGGAGATCTTTCCATCTTCTAAGGTTTTCTTTAATTTCTTTCTTTAGTGTTCTGTAGTTCTCATTGTAGAGGTCTTTCACCTCTTTTGTGAGATTGATTCCCAAGTATTTAATTTTTTTCGATGCTATTGTGAATGGGGAAGTTTTCCTAATTTCTCTTTCTGAAGATTCATCACTTATGTATAAAAATGCATTAGATTTATGAGGATTGATCTTATATCCCACTACTTTACTGAATTCACTTATGAGATCTAAAAGTTTTCTGGTGGAATTTCCTGGTTCCTCTACGTATATAATCATATCATCAGCAAATAGGGATAGTTTGAGTTGTTCTTTTCCTATTCGTATCCCTTTAATTTCTTTGGTCTAATTGCTCTGACTAGAGTTTCAAGGACGATATTGAAAAGAAGTGGTGAAAGAGGGCATCCCTGCCTTGTTTCAGTTTTTAGAGGGAATGCTTTCAGTTTTTCGCCATTTAGAATGATATTAGCCATGGGCTTAGCATAGATGGCCTTTACAATGTTAAGGAATGTTCCCACTATCCCTATTTTTTCTAGTGTTTTGAGCATGAAGGGGTACTGTATTTTATCAAATGCTTTTTCTGCATCTATTGAAATAATCATGTGATTCTTGACTTTAAGTCTGTTGATATGGTGAATGACATTTATTGATTTCCTGATGTTGAACCAACCTTGCATCCCTGGGATGAAACCCACTTGATCATGGTGCACTATCTTTTTAATATGTTTTTGTATGCGATTTGCTAAAATTTTGTTGAGAATTTTTGCGTCGATATTCATTAAGGATATTGGTCTGAAATTTTCTTTCCTCGATGTGTCTCTGTCTGGTTTAGGTATCAGGGTAATATTGGCTTCATAGAATGAGTTTGGGAGGGTTCCCTCCTCTTCTATTTTATGGAATACTTTGAGAAGTATTGGAATGAGCTCTTCTTTAAAGGTTTTGTAGAACTCGGCTGAAAACCCATCTGGTCCTGGACTTTTCTTTGTTGGTAGGCTTTTGATGACTTCTTCTATTTCATTACTTTAAATTGGTCTATTTAAATTATGTATGTCCTCCTCATTCAGTTTAGGCAATTCATATGTCTCTAGAAATCTGTTGATGTCTTCGAAATTTTCTATTTTGTTGGAGTATATATTTTCAAAATAGCTTCTAATTATGTTTTGTATTTCAGTAGTGTCTATTGTGATATTTCCTTGTTCATTCTGAATTTTAGTGATTTGGGTTTTCTCTCGTCTTCTCTTTGTTAGTGTGGCTAAAGGTTTATCAATTTTGTTTATTTTTTCGAAGAACCAACTATTTATTTTGTCAATTTTTTGTATTGTTTCTTTTGTTTCAATTTCGTTGATTTCAGCTCTGAGTTTATTTCCTGTCTTCTACTACTTTTGGTGTTGGTCTGTTCTTCTTTTTCTAGGGCTTTGAGCTGTAGTGTTAGGTTGTTTATTTTTTGAGTTTTACTTCTTTTATTAAATGCGCTCCATGAAATAAATCTTCCTCTAAGTACTGCTTTCATAGTGTCCCAGAGATTTTGATATGATGTTTCTTTGTTCTCGTTTACCTCTAAGAATTTTTTAATTTCCTTCCTAATATCTTCTGTTATCCATTCATCATATAATAGCATATTTTTTAATCTCCAGGTGTTGGAGTAGTTTCTGTTTTTTACTCTTTCATTTATTTCTAACTTCAATCCATTATGATCTGATAGAATACAAGGTAGTGTCTCTATCTTCTTGTATTTGCTAACATTAACTTTGTGGCATAATATATGGTCTATTTTAGAGAAGGATCCATGTGCTGCTGAGAATAAAGTGCATTCACTCTTGGTTGGATGGTATATTCTATAAATGTCTGTTAAGTCTAACTTATTGATTGTGTTATTGAGATCTATGATTTCTTTGTTCAATTTTTGTTTGGAAGATCTGTCCAGTGGTGAGAGAGGTGTGTTAAAATCACCTACTATTATTGTGTTATGGTCTATTTGGTTTCTAAAATTGAGAAGCATTTGTTTGACATACATGGATGAGCCACTGTTTGGGGCATAGATGTTTATGATTGTTATATCTTGCTGATTTATGCTTCCCTTAAGCACTATGAAATGTCCTTCTTTATCCCTTCTGACTAACTTTGACTTGAAGTCCACATTATCTGAAATGAGGATGGATACTCCAGCTTTTTTGCTGAGTCCATGTGCATGGTATGTTTTTCCCCATCCTTTCACCTTTAGTCTATTGGTATCTCTTTCTATGAGGTGAGTCTCTTGCAGGCAACATATTGTTGGATCTTTCTTTTTAATCCAATCTGCCTGTCTATGTCTTTTGATTGATGAATTCAGGCCATTAACATTCAGGGTTATTATTGAGATATGATTTGTATTCCCGGTCATTAGGTTCATTTTAAAAATTTTATTTATTATTTATTTTTTTTGACACAACTTGGTTCCTCCTTTACTTGACAGTTCCTTTAGGATAATTCCTCCCTTTGCTGATTTGCTTCTTTGTTTTTCATCTCTTCCTCATGGAATATTTTGCTGAGAATGTTCTGTAATGCTGGCTTTCTTTTTGTAAATTCTTTTAGCTTTTGTTTATCATGGAA
Organism: Sciurus carolinensis; assembly: GCF_902686445.1. Classification (NCBI taxonomy): domain Eukaryota; kingdom Metazoa; phylum Chordata; class Mammalia; order Rodentia; family Sciuridae; genus Sciurus; species Sciurus carolinensis. The sequence continues at coordinate 73,838,842 of NC_062215.1, forward strand.
TGATTTTATTTCATCGTCAAATTTGAAGGTAAGTTTTGCTGGGTATAAGATTCTTGGTTGGCATCCATTTTCTTTCAGAGCTTGAAAAATGTTGTTCCAGTCTCTTCTAGCTTTTAGGCTCTGGATTGAAAAATCTGCTGATATCCGTATTGGTTTCCCCTGAATGTAATTTGGTTCTTTTCTCTCACAGCCTTTAAAATTCTGTCTTTATTTTGTGTGTTCGGTATTTTCATTATAATGTGCCTTCGTGTGTGTCTGTTGTAATTTTGTGTATTTGGAGTCCTATAAGCCTCTTGAACTTGATTTTCCATTTCATTCTTCAGATTTGGGAAATTTTCTGATATTATTTCATTGAATAGATTGTTCATTCCTTTGGTTTGTTTCTCTAAGCCTTCCTCAATCCCAATAATTCTCAAATTTGGCCTTTTCATGATATCCCATAGTTCTTGCAGATTCTGTTCATGATTTCTTACCATCTTTGTTTGTTCAACTTTTTTTTCAAGGTTAAATATTTTGTCTTCAATATCTGAAGTTCTGTCTTCCAGGTGTTCTATCCTATTGGTTATGCTTTCTATGGAGTTCTTAATTTGGTTTATTGTTTCCTTCATTTCAAGGATTTCTGTTTGTTTTTTTTTCAATATCTCTAACTCTTTATTGAAATGATCTTTTGCTTCCTGTATTTGCTCTCTTAACTGTGGATTGGTGCTATCATTCAATGCCTGCATTTGCTCTTTCATCTCATCATTCAATGCCTGCATTTGCTCTTTCATCTCATCACTTGCTTCCCTGATCATTTTAATTATGTACATTCTGAACTCCCTTTCTGTCCTTTCTTCTGCCATGCTGTCGTTCGATTTTATTGATGTAACATCTAGATTTGTTTGGGGCATTTTCTTCCCTTGTTTTCTCATATTGTTCAGGAATCAGTGGGTCATTAAGATATTGCAGATTTCCTCTATTGACTTATAATGTCTCTGAAGATTGCTAGTATATCCCCTCTTATCCTTCAGTAGCCTGAAGTCTTGGAGGAAGTTGATAATGCGGTGCTCCACAAGGAAGCTGCCTCTCTAGGGTTGGTGACCCTCAGGTGGGGTATATTCCCTGCTAGTGGGCTGAGGTGCCTCCACTTGTTGACTAATGGTCATCTAAAGGGGAACTAGGCTGTGGGCTGAGGCAAGGCCTGTTTGTGCCTGTGTCTCTGGTTTTACCGTCCTGGTGGGAAAACCTCACCCAGCGGGGAAGACTCATCCGGTGGGGAGGTCTCGCTGGTCAGTTCCCCTCCTAGAGGTTCCCCTCAATCTACAACTACCGCCTGGGCTGGACTATCTTCCTCTACAATGTTCCCAGGGGCCCGGACCTACCTCCTGGGCCTGGGAGCCTCACCCTTCGCAGACGAGTTTCCTTAGGCTGCCTCTCCTCAGAGAATCTGCCCGAAGTCCTGGAAACTTCGCTCCGCCCTAAGCTAGTTCTCTAGTCTTGAAGCAGAGAATTACAGGACACCATCCCTTTATATATTTTATGTTATATTGGCCTTAACAATAAATATATAATGAACATTTGGTTACCCAGTAAAAAGAGTGCCATAATTCATTATCTTCATGTGCTGACAGGAGCTGCCATGGAATAGAACTGAAGAGGTGACACAAGTGAGCAAGATCAGTTTCTTAAGTCTCCTAGGGAGACAATTGTCTAGTTTCGATATTTGCCGTAAGTTGCACCACATGGAATGGATTTTACCTCCACAAGTAAAAGATCTGAACACCAACAAAGAGCAGAGTCAAGATGGCCATGAAGGAACTCTCCCTCACTTTCTATTTTGGATCTTATCTGCTTTCTCAAAGAGTTTTGGTGCATTTCAGTGTCAGCCTCTCTGTGCTGCTTTGACTACAACTAGCTGGAGTAGAGGAGATCTTTCTTGCTCTTCTGCTCTTTATTAGTTTCTGTGTTTATGAAATGTACCACTTTATTCTCGTGATTACTATGAACATTTGTGTCTATTGTTTTCCCCAAAAGAGAAACATGAGGTGCTGAGAGATTGAATGACAGCTCAAGGTTAGACAATACAGCTGTACTCTTTCTTTCAGATCATCTCACCTCTACCCAGCTGAAAAGTAGCATTAATACATTGATGTTCTTTTACTTAACAATGTGAGGAAGAAATTTGGTTGAATATTGCAAGTGTGTTAAAATTAATCCACAGTCTCACGTGCACGTAACATCATTTAATCTCTGTCGCATAGGGTGTGGTAAATATCATTATCATAACTTTACAGATGCAGAAAATAAGATGCAGAAAGATTAATGTTCCTGAAAAGACCACCTCACTAGCAAACGTCAGCAGAAGATTCTAACCAAGGTCTGCCTATCTGCAAAGATTTCATTTACTAAAGTCCCAAGGGAATTCACTTTGTAAATGGTCTTTGATTTTCTAAAAGAAATATCCTTACAAAAGGTAATGTTCCACTGAACATACTGATAAAACACAATGGCAGAATTTCTCCAAGAATAAGAAGCAATTACTTTCCTACTAAATTGTTGCCTGAGAACATACTCTACAAAAGTATTCGGAAAGCTATTGGGTTAACTCACTTCTTCAATTTCAAAGCGAAAATGAGACCTAATTGTTCATTAGTATTCCAGGTTGGGTAATTTCTTAACATCTCATATGGGTTTCAACCATCTCTCAATTTTTTGTGAATTGTCAGCTACTGCTCTCAGTAAAGGAAATGAGATGATTCTCCTTCTAAATTCCCAACTTTACTTAAGTAGTGTTAATTCTGCAAACTCAACATAAAAGTCGCCTAAAGTTGAAACAGGTAGTTTAGCAAGGTTGCAATTGTGTATTTGAATGACATGTGCTCGCATAAATTCTTTCAGATCTGGAAGTGCACAGGGAAAGAAGGCACCACCATAATGTCTTTGCAGTTTCATTTTCCTTATTTGGAACTGTACTTCTGACTGTGAAGGACTCACACTGTGATATATATTGGGAAGGAAATGAATGAGATACTGTTCTAAGGGCTTTTATATCCACGCAAACCCAACCATGTGCATGTTCATTAGAGGTCTATGTAGTGCACAGGCAAGCAACAAGTACTTGGAATTGCCTGCTCTGCCTAGAGGGCTGAGCTGTCTTCACAAAGTTCAGACACAGCCCAGGTCCACAAGGAACAGTTTTAATTTTTCATCAGGAAATTAGACCATTACATTTATGAAGCCACAGAAGCCTTCATTTATAAATATTTTATTCCATGGATTTCATTACCAGGGGTATCCTTTTGGGCATTTTCTGGTCTTAAACTGTAATAGAAAGGTTAAAAATTGCACTAGATTTCAGGGCATAAGTTTATATTCTGGCTCTGATTCTTAAAAGTTGAATAGCCATAAACTGAACTCTCCAAACCTTGAAGATCTCTTTTGAGTGACAGGTACCTACTACTTACCTCAAAAATTATTGTGAGAGTATTAAAAAGTGAAATGCATACTTATATATACACAGAAGATGAATTCACTAATCCATAATATCTTTTCAAGACAAAACTTCTAAATGAGGGTAACTTAGAAACATTTCATTTTCTTTCCAAATCTAAGATCTTATAGTTAAGGAAAATATAAACTTTTCTGCAATGTATGTCAAATCAATTTATAAACAATCAAAAGTAATTTTTTTTTTGGCAACAGGGATTGAACTTAGGGGCACTCAACGTGAGCCACATCCCCAGACCCATTTTGTATTTTATTTAGAGACAGAGTCTCACTGAGTTGCTCAGTGCCTTGTTGTTGCTGAGGCTGACTTTGAACCCGTGATTCTCTTGTCTCAGCCTCCTGAGCCACTAGGATTACAGGAGTGCACCAGTTTTTTACCTTTTTTTGTTTGAACTGAAATTAATGTCCTTGTCATATCTGCCATTTCATCTTGATTCAAAATATAAAGTCATTTGCATACTTAAAAACAGTTTCTAAATGACTCACTTATGTAATCCCATCTTAGAAAAATCTTACTTTTTCTTATATAAGGTTTTTAAACTTTTACCTCATATCCTGGGATCTTCAATTAAATCTTATATTGATAAATGGAAGACATTCATTTATGTTTGTGGTGTTCACATTTCCCTAAAGAAAAAGTTTATTTTTTTCCCCCATGTTGAGATAGCAAGAAAAATGTAAATCTGTTGTAAAGAAACAAAATGCCTGGCATTTATACTAGATAGTCAGTGATAACTATATGATCTTCCTTAAATAGAGAAAGTGTTTTGGTAAATCTGGGGGAGTAGGAGACTGTGCACAGGAGAAAGGAGGATGCATGTGAACCTAGGAGCGCAAGAGGCTGCGGGTGAAATGGAAGACAGCTGAAGGTGTGTTTCCTCTTAAACTTAGCTACATCAAGAGTCTCACCAAGGGAAGTTCTGCTCATCAAGTGCTTGAAAATGGTTATCCCCTGTGTGTCTGCTTTGATTTGAAAATGATTCGTGTCTCCCAAACATCCTTTGTGATTAAAGGTTGTTTCCAATGGTAGAGGTATTGGGTTGTGCTGTGTACCATTAAATAGTGAAGTCTAGTGGCAAATCCTTAGGTCACCGAGGATCTCTTCAGAGGGGATTGTGAGACACTAGTCTCTTTCTCTCTGCTTTTGTTTGAGATATGATGACTCAGTCCTGCACCTCCTGACACAATGATGCACAACCGTCCACAGTCTTCACCAGAGTCCAAACCATGTGCTCATTTGGTTTACAGCTTTGAACTTCCCAAACTGTGAACTAAATAAATCTTGTTTCTTTCAAAGTTAGCTGGCTTAGATATTTCATTGTAGTGATGGAAAGTTGTCTAATGATGAAAGGAAAAAAAAAATAGAAATAATTTCAATACTAAAGAGAACCTGAGAGGTCATCCTGTTTATTGAACTTCCAAATTCACCTGATAATTGAACCACCTGGAGAGACTTAGGAATGCATGTTCTGAGTTCCACCCTACAGCTTCCATATCAGTGCCCAAGAAATTTCAGTTCCAAGTAAGTGAAATCAGCTCAGGCTGACTTCAGCAAAAAGGAAGGCATTGAAACGATAGTAGAAATTCCTGAATTCCAGAATAATGTTGAAGATTGAAGTTTGGAAGTCATGTAGTAACATAGAAAGAGAACCAGGAACTCAATGAGTCCACCTTGCAGCCAGTCTGGGAGGAAACTTCTCCTGAAACTCCCAGGATGCTGCAGATACAGCTGCCCATCAATGGTAGACTTGACTGATGGAATCAGTGGAAATTTCATGAATTCCCTCTCCCTGCATGTTTGTACCATTAATTCCAGATTCAGAATCCAGTTATATGCATGATGGCTGAGACCAGATCCTGTATCTGTGCTTTAATAGGTAGGGAGATTTTGAAAAGTGTTTGCCCATCCTTCTTGGATACTGTAGAGAGAGGTAGGTTTTTGTAAGAGAATTATCTACTTCCTGTAGGTTAATAAATAAAACAGCAAACTATGTCAAAAATAATTCTGAATACAGGATTCAAGTTTGGTGTAGCAATTGTCTCTAATTTTTTTTTTTTTTTTTTTTTTTTAATTCACCCACCCTCATCTTTTCAGCTTGAAGCCTTTGGGTTACAATATGACTGCTGCTTCAGGCATATTCTCCAATGACATACCAATGACAATTTTGAGGCAAGAAGAAAAGATTGCAGTAAGGGTATTTTGTGTGTGTGTGTGTGTGTGTGTGTGTGTGTGTTTCCTTACAAGGTTTTGTTTTTATCTCGGATGAAATTATTTCTCAAAATTCACAGACCTCACTTCATATCTCAGTCAGCAGAGCTGATTCACATGCCATTCCCTAAGACAATTACAGGTCAAAGGCAATGGACTGTACTCCTAGATTTGTAATGTTTCTGTCTGTCTTCTCTGAGAGAGACATTTACACTATCTAGTAAATATACGGTCTATGGTAGTCCAGAAAAAGTCATTGGGATGACTGGTTTTTAGGCACTAGATGGTATCTGCCAAGGTCAGGAATTACTTGAACAAAGGAAGGACACATACAAGCTGAACAGGATCCAGTTACCAAAATGCTGTAGTTTCTAAAATCCCACAGGTGACTCTTTTGTGGTCAGTCAGAAGTTCCCTATTGTGGGACATACTGGTTTTACAAACCCAGACCTGATCCATTCTTCCTGGTTTTCATGAAGAGAAGATACATTCAGGGACTGGGTATTTTCTAAAAGTAAAAAAAATGTATTAGAACAAATATCCAGTTACTTTGTTTTCTGAACTGGCATAATGTCTATACTACATGATAAAGTGCTTTGCATGCATTGATCCTCAATTCACATAACCACTCTATAATGGGCGTATTCTTACCACATGCAAAAACTGTGGAAGAGGAGTCAACTCTCTTGTGCAGGCCTACAGAGTCAGTAAGTAATGGAACTAGGATTTCAACGTGTTGCTTAAGGTTTGCAAAATTCTCTTCTATTGCATAACACCAGTAATTTTAAGAAAATGTCTTATTCCCAGCAAAAGAGTAACATTCTGTCTCATAAGATAATTAATGAACTCAATTCAAAAACATCTTTCTTTTAAAAATGTTTTTTAGTTTGGACATTTCTGACACGACCCCTCGGATTTTGCTCACTGTCAAAGTGACTGAGTCCTCATATCTAAAAAAATTAAGGAGGCTCTTTAACTGTATTTTTGTTGTTTTATTTATTTTTTAATTTATTTATGTTTTGTCTGTTTTTGCTGACAATTTGTTCCTTAAAGTCATGCTTGAGGACCCTCATCTTCAGAAACAATTAACACAGTTTTAGAAATCTGATTAATCACCAAAATTTGCAAAGAGGAACACTATGGTCTTCAAGACTAACAGTATAAAAAAGAGATAGTGGAGATGGCTAGGGAATGGACTATGACATGTATGTAAAAACTAAGCGATTGAATTGCTTTTGAAGGGAAAGATAACAGACTATCCCTTTGCAGCCTCATGAGGGGGGTGACTTCCTCCACTTTCTTTTCAGCATCACATGTTTCCCCAGTCCTACCACTTCCAGCGCCATTCTCCCTGCCTATGTTGACTTGGGGTGACTTCCTCTTGTCTTTCTCAGTCAAGAACAGAGGAGGAAGGGCTAACATTTGTTATGACTTTCCTTGTACTTTGCACTGGTGTGACAGCTTTGACTAATCATCACCAAATTCAGTGGGCAGATCTGAGATAGGCAGAGTGTGTCTCATGACCCAAACAATTAACTGAATGACATTCATAGAATGTCCACATTGTAGCCTTTGATGCCTATTGATGAAAGAAACTGTGCTAAGCAATCAAAGGAATAGGTCAAAAGATTGACCTGAACTGCTTGTTTAAGTACCAGCCAAGACTCACTGACTCTGTGTTAATAATTGGAGAGAAATTTGACTTTCTACCAAGGATTGCAGGTGATTCTAAATCCAGACACATGTAGGTGCTGCTGTGATGGAGATCAGTGTTTTCAAAGGATTTTGGTTTCCCATTTTGAAAGTGAATGGCAAAAGAGAATTACCGTGTCACAGGAAATAAAGCAAGGGTGTTAGAAAACATTCACTAAGGGATTTTAAAAATTGTGTAACAAAGCGATGTTTGTTCTTTAAGAAATGCATATGGAAGCTAAATGACATTCTTGTGTGAGGCATCTGTTGTCCTTAAAAATAATGACAGAAGAAGTGTTCTTTGGACAAACCCCTTGGCATACAAACCGCACAAGAATTTATCATAGGAAGGGGCTAGATATTTTTATTTTTCTACATCTTCAAGTATATTACACTCTGTGAAAATTATTATTCGAATTGTTAGGAACACATTTAAAATTCCAAAAATGAGATATGTTGAGTTTTCATTGTTCTAAAACTTTACAAACATAAAATAAAGTCACATTTCTAATTTTTACCAAAATGAAAATTATAAAATGGTATCAAACTATGGTTTTCATTTACATTTTTCTAATTACTACTGATAGAGAACATTTTTAGTTGGTTATGGTCATTTATATTTCCTCATTGTGCAGAAAGTATTTATAACTTTTTGTCTCCATTCAGTTTTCTTGTTGACAGAAAGTATTTAAAAAATACAGCCAGGTGCAGTGGCTCTTATAACCTCAGCCACTCAGGAGACTGAGGTAGGAAGATTGCAAGTTCAAAGTCGACCTCAGGAACTTATCAAGTCCCCTAAGCAATTTAGGAAGAAGTTTAAATAAAATATAGAAAGAACTGATGATGAGACCCAGTGGTTGAATCCCCAGAACCAAATAAATAAATAAATATATAAGCAAACAAATAAAAATTTTAAAAAATACAGTTAATACTAATTTATTTTTACCATTCATTGGAAATATCCCTTTTCCACTCTGTGACTTGCCTTTAGATGTTTTGTGCTGTTGTTTGTGTAAAAGAAAGTTTAAAATTTAATGTATTCAAATTCCAATTCTTTCCTTTCAGATATATGCTTTTCATGTCTTTTAGTTAAGTAATATTTCTCTGTGTCCACAATATAAATATTTAATTCCTTATAATTTTCAAAATGTTCAAACAGTATTTTTTCTGTGGATATTAAATCTACCTGGAATTGATTGTTTATTATAGTGTGGGGTAGAAATCTGTATTCATATTTTTATGTGTTTACAAGCAATTTTCCCCATCCATTTATTACCTACAACAATTTCAACTCTGGTGGTGTCTCAGTAACTATGGGGTTATCACACATTGTTAAGTCTGGTTTTGAGCTCCCAATTCTAATCATGTATTCTCACATTCCCCTGCTCCTGTTGGAATTAGCACACTTTCTTAAGAACTGTGGCTTCTAAAGAAGTCCTGCGAATTCATGGAGCAAAATTCTTATTTCATTCTTCCCTTCCGACATCATCTTGTCAAATGTGATGATTTAAACACCCAATGAAACTGAGGATGACCATATCACATTCTGTGATTAAATTCTATTTGGGTTTGCATTGGACTTGCATTAAATTCAGAAAATACTTGAAAGAAAATTGTTCTTTATGATCCTGTATCTCCATGATCATGGCATAGGGTACATACATTTATACCCTTTTTCCATGACATTGGAAGAAAGTGTAATAATTTCCTCCTCAATGATCTTGGTTAATACTTGCTTAATTATTTCCTAGGTACTCTATTGTTGGAACTGCAATAAAATGTGTTATTTAAATTGGTGAACTTTTGGAACTGCCTGAATACCAGATCAGATGGAATGATATGACACTAAGTATGCCATTGCTGACTGTTAGGTGAATCAAGACATGTTTACCCACACTTCACATGTGTTTGCACAGTCAATGAGATGTTTCTCTTTATTAAATTTTCAAAACTTTTGTTGAGGTGGTCTATAAATGCTATTGATGATTTAGATTGAGTCACATAGGTACAATTATTTTGCTTGTATCTTTCTACGTAAAAATAATAAAATATTGATATGCATTTTCATTTATTTGTAACCCTAATCAGTATGTGCCAGTGTGTAGGAATCTTAGCTATTTGGCTTCCATAACTAGTATAGAACTAACCAGAGACTGGGAATGTGAGTCTCTCTTCCTTAATACTGATTTTCGAGAAAACACTTTTAAAGTTCTATGATACAACATGGTATTTGCTGAGATTTTAATAAACATTTTTATTGGATTAAAAAATTTCTTCCTACCTTTATTGTCCAAAGATATTTTTAAAAGATCATAAATGAAATAATTTTATTAAATATATTTCACAAACTATGGCTCTAAATATGTTATTTTTTTATTTGATCAATTATGACATAATTTCCTGCAATTTTTTATTGTCTGATTATAATTTTAAATGTCTGATTATTTATTTTATGTAGAATAATTTAATTCACATAAAATATAAGCAATTGTGTATTTTAAAATTGTATAATTATAATGGCTTTTCATTTTCTTCTCTGATCTTTTGTGTGTTTCTTATTCCTAAGATTGGATATATTTGCTTCTTGATTAATATTGGTAGAACTTTATCATTTCAGCAATTTATCAAATTTTACCTACTTTACTTATATTTTTATTTATTTAATTTATTTATTTGGTATCAGGGATTGAAGCCAAAGGCACTTAATCACTGAACCACATTCCCAACCCTTTTCTTTATTTGTTTTGAGACATAGTCTTGCTAAAATGCTTAGGGCCTCACTAAATTGCTGAGGCTGACCATGAATATACTATCCTCCTGCTTCAACCTCTTGAACCCCTGCGATTACAGGCATGTGCTGGCACATCCAGCTTCAAATTTTACTTTCTTTCAATACATAAATATTATTATTTGTGGGTTTCTTTTGAACTTATTTACCTGATTTATTTTATTCTTGAAATTTATTTGCATTTATTTTGCTTTCCTAATATTTTTGGAAATAGGATATATTTGGTTTTAATCATGAATTTTTAAGATAAATTTCCCCAACTATCTCTTCATTATTATTTTATTTGTGTTTGATTTTGCCGTAGTGGGGATTGATGTCTACCACTGAGTCACAGTCCCATCCCTTTTTATGTTTTACTTTAAGATAGGATCTCCTTATGGTGCCCTGGCTGGCCAGTCACCCTCCTGACACAGCCTCCTGTGTAGCTGAATTGTAGGTATGTGCTGCTGCTGCTGGCTTCATCAATATTTTATATTTATGGAATACACGAAGACTTTGTTGCTAATTGTGTTTAATTATAGTAAATATTTCTGTTACAACATTTATATAATCACTTCAGTTCAATGAATACATTCACAAATGTTTATAACCAACAGATTTTACTAAGGTTTTAAGATGCCACAGTAACATTTTTCTTATTTTGATTGCTTTGGAAAAATTGAGACAATAATATAATTCTCTATATGATCTATTTCATTTTTCTAAATAAACATTTTTTATTACTAGTTGTGGACTCTTCTTAGATATTTAAAATGATCTATTGTTGACTCCTGTTTAGAACACAAAGTTGAAGTTTCCTCATACTTCCATACTCCTGGGCCCTCCCCGACATACACTACTTCCTATTCTTTTTAAATCCTAACTAGCCTTTATTGCAATTATTGATTGAACAATCTAATTTATAACTGAGTCATAAGTCAGACTAATATTGAATTTATTATTTAATTGTAGTGACCCAGAATCAATAGCTGGCATTATTTTCAGTAACTTTGTGTACTCATGTCTAATATTCTCCAAAGTCAAACATTTCCTTATAATGCTATTGAACAGCTGGGAAATCTTGGAGGCATCCTTCTTGCCCCTGCTTATAGCTATTATATCTCAACAGTTTGCTTTCTGGGCCTGGAACACAAATTTATAATTTCTTTTTGAATATTAACTGAACAGAAATCTTCACATTTTTCCTGTGATGGAAAAACCTTTTCCTTGCTTCTATATCTTGTTATTTTATGTACTTTCCCACTTCAATTTTTTTAAATTTAAAAAATTAATTGACATAATAATTGTACATACTATGAGATACAGTGTTATAACTGAATGTATATATATAATTATGTATATACTTATATATGTACATATATATATGTAATCAGGAAAGTGAGCATATCTGTGGGTTGGTAAATGTCAACTTCATCTTTTCATGTTATCTTGAGGTATATAATAAATTGTAGTTATCCTCTGTGCTATAATATCCTAGAAAATATCTAAGGACTCTTTGGTAGTCATTATTCAATCTCTGTCTGTCCTTGCTTCTTCCCATTCCAAATTTCTATTTACTAGTCCAATTCCTACTTCTGTGAGATCAACTTTGTTAGCTTTCTCATATGACTGAGAATGTATAGTATTTATGTCTGTGTGCTTGGTTTATTTCACTTAGTATAAAAGGTATATGTCCCCAGGAAATGAACATATGTCAAAGAGATACCTTCACTTCTTTGTATTTTATCAATATCTGTTGCAGAGCTATTGACAATAGTCAAGATTTGGAATCAACAGAGGTATCCATCAATGGATGAGCAGATATAGAAAATGTGTTATAAATACATAATGGAATATTTTGCAGTCATATAAACTAATACTGTCATTTGCAGTGACATGGATGGAACTGGAGAACAATATGTTAAGTGAAATGCTCTTCCATTTTTCTGAAAACCAACTCAAAGTTATTCTGAAAATGAGTACATGGAGCATAATCTTTTGGATAATTTGTAATCTCACGATGTCTCTACACATTATTGAAAATTCTGTTTTGTGTTGAAATCTACGTTTGTTTTCTTCAAATACTTGAACTATTATTCCATTGTTTTCTATCTTCCTGTGCTGTTGATAAAATCATTTCCATTCTGAGACTTAGTTTTTAATAGTTTTTATTTTTTTTCTTCCCTGAAGTTCTTAAAAATTATTATTCTTATTTTCAGTTGGCTGAGATTGAGTATACTGTTTTGATAAGGGTATTTTATTTTACATTATTCTGCAAGCTCATTGAACACTTTACAATCTCAAATTGTATGTTTTTAAATTCTGTACACTTTATTAATTTCTTCCCACTACATTTTCCATTTTGTTTATCTTCTTATACTTCTATATTTCTTGCTCTTTGTCTCTCTCCTCTTCTCCTATTATTAGGAAGTTGGCCTTCCTGAACTGATCCTCTAAATCCTGACTTTTTCTATTTTATTTTTTATACCTCTTGATTTACTTCCTGAAAGATTTTCCTAAGTTTATCACCAGGCTTTTTTACAACATTTTTTTTGTGTATTTTGATTTCCCAGAGAGCATTTCAAATTTACATTTTTTAAAAATTTTGACATTCATGTTGTATTGTTAGGTACCATACATTTTACTTCTTTCTAAGGATGTTAATAGATATATTCCTTAGTTTGGTGATAACCTTTTCCTTGCACTGTTCTAAAGAATAAATTTAGTTTATTCTTTAGAACTTTAGAACTTTAGAATGAGTTTTTCCTTCTTCTTTGTTCCTTTTTTTTATTAGCTGTTGTTATACCTTTTATATGAGAAGTATGCTTAAAAGACAAGTGAACTTTACTTGCCCATTAATATTCAAAATTAAGCAGTAAAATAATTAGTGGTAATTTAACTCAAAGTTGAGCAACTAAAAGAATTAGTGGCATCAGTACCTAAATGGGATTGAGAATTCTCAAGTGGTCAGTTACCATGTCGGGCGTTCAATGGGATTCTTGCCTTGTCTTTGGAGGCAGGTATCTCTGCTTCCCCATATGTTGCTCAGTTTCCCCAAAAAGGGATTCTCTGTGGAAAGTGGGGTTAATCCTCTGTGGCTGTTTTCTAGAGGCAATGAAATTTCCTCTCGCTGAACCTATTGTGTAGGAAGCGCTCATCTCATGAAGGGGATGTAGTTACCCACTGGTTGGGCAGGGCAGGGAAGGTGAAACAGGATCCATCTCCTTCTTTTATATATTTTCAACTAATTTTCTATTTTTAACTTCACCCAATGTGATTCTTCTCTTTGTAAAGATACACAATGATTCTGATTTTCAAGTTCTTACTGAGTTTCCAGGATGAATCAAGTTATTACTTCCTAGGTTTAACTGTCAGTATCTTTTATTCTAGAAATAGATTTTTAATTTTATAAATCTATGCCACCACTTTGTAATTTCCTCTCCCTCATTGCCTTTGCATTGGTGAGCTTATATCTTCATTTTTTAATAGAATTTTTGGGGCAGTTTTGGGTTCATGACAAAATTCAGTATGAGGTATAGGGTTCTTACATACCCCCTACACACACCTATGGTCTTTCCCACCTATGGTTTTTCCACACCAAGGTTTTACATTTGTTACAATTGATGAGCCTATATTGACATATCTTTATCACCTTAAGTCCATGGTTTTCAACAGGGTTCACTCCTGATGTTGTAAATTCTGTGGATTTGAACAAATGTAAAATAACCTATATCTACCAGGATATGCTCACTCAGAGTAATTTCACTGCTTTAAAAATTATTCGTATTTTCAGTTTCTATGCCTTCTTCTCCCGTAACTCCTGCAACCAGTGATCTTTTGAATATCTACATAGTTTTGTCTTTTCCAAATTGTCATTGGAATCATAAAGAATGTATATTTTCAGATTAGTTTCTTTCACTTAGTAATATGTTTGAGAGTTATCTTCATGCATTTTCATGACTTGATAGCACAAATATTTTCAATACTAAATAATATTCCATTGTCTGGATGAAAATCAATTTATCATTCACCTAATGAAGGACTTTTATTGCTTCCAAGTTTTAGCAATTTTTAATAAAGTTTATATTAAAATTCATGTGTGAGTTTTTGTGTGCATAAATTTTCCACTCTTTTGACAAATATCAAGGAACACCATTATTGAATGTTATGATAAGAGTGTCATAAATTTGGTATGAAACCTCCAAACTATCTTCCAAAGTAGTTAAAAAATTTTGGGTTTCCAAGAGAAATGAATTAGGTTCCTGTTGTATACACCTTAACTGGGATTTGGAATGATCAGTGGTAAATTTTTGGCCATTTTAGTAGGATGTGGGTGGTATCTCCTTGCTTTAATCTGCATTTTGTTAATGAAATATGATGTAGTCCATCTTTTTTTATGTTTCTTTGCATCCATGTTTCTTCTTTGGTGAGGTAGGTGTTCAGGTCTTTGGTCTATTTTTTAATTGGATTGTTCATTTTCTTAGTGTTGAGTTTTAACTTTTTTTTGTATATTTTGATTAACAGACTTACCAGATACATCTTCTGTAAATTATTTTCCCAGTTGGCAGTTTTTTATTTTCTGTTCTCTTGACAGTGTTTTTTGAAGAACAAAAATGTTTAATTTCATTAAGTTTTAGCTTATCAATTCTTCCATTCATAGATTATGACTTCATGGTTATATATATAAAAAGTCATTGCCAAACCCAAAATCATCTAGATTTTATTCTGAATTATTTTCCAAGAGTTTTGCACTTTTGTGTTGTACCTTTTGATCTATAAATCTAGTATGAGTGAATTTTTTTTGAAGGGTGTAAGGTCTATGTCTAGATTCTCTCTTTCCCTTTCTGTATTTTGCTAAAGAAAAAGAAATTTGATGTCCAGTTGTCCAGTTGTTCCAATACCATTTGTTGAAAAGACTGTCTTTTCTTCAAACACATCTAATGTTCTTTTGTAAAGATCACTAGACTCTACTTATGTAGGTATATTTTAGGGCTCCGTATACCATTCTATTAATCTATTTGTTTAAAATTTGTTAACAACTACTATTTCCGGAGTATTTTTGCTTGATAGTAAGTCTTGAAGTCAGATGATGTTGGACCTCTAATTTTGTGTTCCTTTAGTATTGTGTTGGATACTCATGACCATTTTCTTTTATATATAAGCTTTTGGATCAACTTGATATCCACAAAATAAATTTCTTGGATTTGATTGAGATCATGTTGAACCTACAGATCAGTCTAGAAGAGATGATATCTTGATAATATTGAGAAATCTCTCTATACATGAACTTTGAACATGTCTCCATTCATTTCTTATTTCCTTGATTTTTTTTTTTCATCAAAATTTTGTAGCTTTCCTCTCATGTATCTTGTGCATACTTTGTTTTATTTATAAAGAAGTATTTCATTTTGGTGATGTTAATACAAATGATATTGCTATTAAATTAAAATTCTACTTTTTATGATAAAGAATTGATTTCTGAATATATTTTAGAATAGAAGAGACAGTAAGCTAGGGTCAGTGGTGCATAACTGTAATCCCAGTGACTGGGAGGCTAAGGCAGGAGGATTGTAAATTCAAGGCCAGCTTGAGCAACACAAGGGGACCTGGTCTTTCATAAATTATAGAAAAGGACTGGGGGTCACTCAGAGTTCTTTTCTTTGGATGCCTCTGCTGCCTGCACTGTTACTAAAGGCCCTGCTGCTGCCCACCAGTTCTCAAGGTGCTGCTACCACTGCCGCCACCCAGAGGTCTGTGGCCAGAGTACCTGCAGGTTTGGTTGCATGAATCTACCTCCATCTTGGGACATCAGCCAGAGCCACCATCACCATCTTGGGACACAGCCCTCTCTGTCTAGTGATACCTGCCTAGTTCCAGAAGTTCAGTGTTGGGGTGCCTGTGGGTTTGGCTGCACCTGGGTCTTTCTGCTGGAGTGGTGGTGACCACCATCTTGGGGCTTCTTCTCAGGGTCACTCCTCTGTATGAGTACATCCTTTGTGGTCTCTGTGAAAGTTAGAACAGTATTGAGATCTTGGGACTGCAATGGAGCTGAGCCTGAGGTGTCCGAAACCCAGATCCAAGGGATAAAGACTGGGTCCGTGTTGTCCTGTCTGGGCCTGGAATCATGTGTAAAGTCAGAGACAGGGCTGAGAAACCTTTGAATGCTGATGGAAACAGTTGTTCAATATTCTACTGAGATTTTTTTTTCTTCTCTAGCATTTCTACCATATTTGAAAAAAAGCATTTTCATGCATCAGTTTATTGAAGACTGTGATATATAAATGGTATTTGACAGTTTTGTTGTGTATTCTTATATTTTTAATTTTTTTGTTCTTTGTATATATTTTTCCCCTAGTGTGTTTTTTTGGGTTCTCTTTCTGTCTTTTCTCTTTCTAATGGCCAATATCTAACGATTCCTCTTCCACTCATCCTATAGATTTTTACTTCTGTCTTCTCTCCATCTCCTTCATGGACAACACATCATACATGACTTTCAAAATTGGAAATTGTAAATACTTTTACCAAATTTACTGTATATAGTGTAGACAATTACTGAACTCATCATTTCTGTTAATTGCAAGAAAACTGAATATCTTACTAGGAATTAGTGAACTTAGGACTGTATATTCTTTGCATTGGGTGCTGTTGACATTGGTTTCCCCCCTTAAAGATGAGATAGTGGGAACCTTCAGGGATACTATAAGTTTGAGGGTAGAATCTATACTGTTTCAGATTCATACTGCTGGATTTGAGACTGGGAAAATATGGGAACAACAAGAAAAAACAAAGGAATAAAGTGACCCAAACAAACCAAGGTGTTCCAATAACAGAATTTATGACAAAACAGCAAAAGGGATGTCAGAGAAGAATGTACACAGTTACACTGATCTGCAAAGTAAAGGATAGTTTAAGGAGTGAAAGCAAAGACAAAATACAGAACATGAAAGATCTCTTTAATAAAGAGTTCAAGATTGTAAAAAAAAAAATGTAGAAATCCTTGAAATGAAGGGGTCAATATACCAAATTATAAATTCAATAGAAAGTATCATCAACAGACAGGATCACTTGGAAGACCAGAACCTCAGGCAATGGAGACAAAATATATAATATTTTTTTTTCTTTTTTTAATTGTAAACAAATGGGATACATGTTGTTTCTGTTTATACATGGCGTAAAGGCATACCATTTGTGTAATCATAAATTTACATAGGGTAATGTTGTTTGATTCATTGTTATTTTTTCCCTCCCCCCCACCCCTCCCACCCCTCTTTTCCCTCTATACAGTCCTTCCTTCCTCCATTCTTGCCCCCCTCCCTAACCCTAACTCTAACCCTAACACTAACCCCTCCCACCCCCCATTATGTGTCATCATCCACTTATTAGCGATATCATTCGTCCTTTGGTTTTTTGAGATTGGCTTATCTCACTTAGCATGATATTCTCCAGTTTCATCCATTTGCCTGCAAATGCCATAATTTTATCATATTTATGGCTGAGTAATATTCCATTGTATATATATATATATATATATACCACATTTTCTTTATCCATTCATCAATTGAAGGACATCTAGGTTGGTTCCACAATCTGGCTATTGTGAACTGAGCAGCTATGAACATTGATGTGGCTGTATCTCTGTAATATACTGATTTTAAGTCCTTTGGGTATAGGCCAAGGAGTGGGATAGCTGGGTCAAATGGTGGTTCCATTCCAAGTTTTCTAAGGAATCTCCACACAGCTTTCCAGAGTGGCTGCACTAATTTGCAGCCTCACCAGAAATGTATGAGTGTACCTTTCTCCCACATCCTCGCCAACACCTGTTGTTGCTTGTATTCTTGATAATCGCCATTCTAATTGGGGTGAGATGGAATCTTAGGGTGGTTTTGATTTACATTTCTCTTATTACTAGAGATGTTGAACATTTTTCCATATGTTTGTTGATTGCTTGTAGATCTTCTTCTGTGAAGTGTCTATTCATTTCCTTAGCCCATTTGTCGATTGGATTATTTGCATTCTTGGTGCAGAGTTTTTGAGTTCTTTATAGATTCTGGAGATTAGTGCTCTATCTGAAGTATGATTGGCAAAGATTTTCTCCCACTCTGTGGGCTCTTTCTTCGCATTGCTGATAGTTTCCTTTGCTGAGAGAAAGCTTTTTAGTTTGAATCTATCCCAGTTATTAATTCTTGCTTTTATTTTTTGTGCTATGGGAGTCCTGTTGAGGAAGTCTGATCCTAAGCCGACATGTTGAGGCTCTGGACCTACTTTTTCTTCTATAAGATGCAAGGTCTCTGGTCTGATTCCGAGATCCTTAATCCATTTTGAGTTTAGTTTCGTGCATGGTGAGAGATATGGGTTTAGTTTCACTCTGTTGCATATGGATTTCCAATTCTCCCAGCACCATTTGTTGAAGAGGCTATCTTTTCTCCATTGCATATTTTTGGCCCCTTTGTCTAGTATGAGAAAATTGTATTTATTTGGGTTTGTATCCGTGTCCTCTATTCTGTACCATTGGTCCACCTTTCTATTTTGGTACCAATACCATGCCGTTTTTGTTACTATTGCTTTGTAGTAGAGTTGAAGATCTGGTATTGCGATACCCCCTGCTTCACTCTTTCTGCCAAGGGTTGCTTTAGCTATTCTGGGTTTTTTATTCTTCCAGATGAATTTCATAATTGCTTGCTCTATTTCTGTAAGGTACATCATTGGGATTTTAATTGGAATTGCATTGAATCTGTATAGCACTTTTGGTAGTATGGCCATTTTGACAATATTAATTCTTCCTATCCAAGAACATGGGAGATCTTTCCATCTTCTAAGGTTTTCTTTAATTTCTTTCTTTAGTGTTCTGTAGTTCTCATTGTAGAGGTCTTTCACCTCTTTTGTGAGATTGATTCCCAAGTATTTTATTTTTTTCGATGCTATTGTGAATGGGGTAGTTTTCCTAACTTCTCTTTCTGAAGATTCATTGCTTATGTATAAAAATGCTTTAGATTTATGTGCATTAAATATCACAACAGACACGACTGAAATACAAAACATAATAGAAGCTATTTTGAAAATCTATACTCCAACAAAATAGAAAATTTCAAAGACATCAACAGGTTTCTAGAGACATATGAATTGCCTAAACTGAACGAGGAGGACATACACAATTTAAATAGACCAATTTCAAGTAATGAAATAGATGAAGTCATCAAAAGCCTACCAACAAAGAAAAGTCCAGGACCAGGTGGGTTCTCAGCTGAGTTCTACAAAACCTTTAAAGAAGAGCTCATTCCAATACTTCTCAAAGTATTCCATAAAATAGAAGAGGAGGGAACCCTCCCAAACTCATTCTATGAAGCCAATATTACCCTGATACCTAAACCAGACAGAGACACATCGAGGAAAGAAAATTTTAGACCAATATTCTTAATGAACATCGGCACAAAAATTCTCAACAAAATCTTAGCAAATCGCATACAAAAACATATTAAAAAGATAGTGCACCATGATCAAGTGGGTTTCATCCCAGGGATGCAAGGTTGGTTCAACATCAGGAAATCAACAAATGTAATTCACCATATCAACAAACTTAAAGTCAAGAATCACATGATTATTTCAATAGATGCAGAGAAAGCATTTGATAAAATACAGCACCCCTTCATCCTCAAAACACTAGAAAAAATAGGGATAGTGGGAACATTCCTTAACATGGTAAAGGTCATCTATGCTAAGCCCATGGCTAATATCATTCTAAATGGTGAAAAACTGAAAGCATTCCCCCTAAAAACTGGAACAAGGCAGGGATGCCCTCTTTCACCACTTCTTTTCAATATCGTCCTTGAATCTCTAGCCAGAGCAATTAGACAGACCAAAAAAATTAAAGGGATACGAATAGGAAAAGAAGAACTCAAACTATCCCTATTTTCTGATGATATGATTGTATACTTAGAGGAACCAGGAAATTCCACCAGAAAACTTTTAGATCTCATTAGTGAATTCAGTAAGGTAGCGGGATATAAGATCAAAATATATAATCTTGAAAATAAAGTTGACCATGCAGAAAAGATGGTAGGAAACCATGAACAGAACTTCAGAGAATTATGGGATAACAAGGAAAGACAAAATTTAAGAGTTATTGGGATAGATGAAGGAGTGAACACAAAAACCAAAAGGAATGCACAACCTTTTCAATGAAATTATACCAGAAAATTTCCCAAACCAAACATATGAAATGAAAAATCAACTATAAGAGGTTTAAAATACCCTAAATGTACAAAATTAGAGCAGACCCAAACCAAGCACATTATAATGAGAACGACTAGCACAAAGAATAAGGATAAAATCTTGAAGTCCATGAGAGAAAAAAATCAAATTACATACAGGGGAAAATAATTTGTATCTCAACTGATTTCTCAACCCAGACCCTCAAAGCTAGGAGGACCTGGAATAATATATTTCAAGCTCTGAAAGAAAATGGATGGCATTTAAGAATTTTGTGTCCAGCAATATTAGTGTCGGATTTGAAGATGAAATAAAAACCTTCATGATAAAGAAAGTTAAAAAAATTCAGATCCAAAAAGCCTACACTAGATAACATTTGCACATTTGCAGCAAAATATTTCATGAAGATGAATTGAAAAAAAAAAAAAAAAGCCAAACCCCAGCAAAGAGAGGAACTACATTAAAGGAATAGTCAAAGGAGTAAGTAAGTCAAATTAAAAAACAGAAATAAACCAAAATGACTGGGAATATAAATCATATATCAATAATAGCCTTGAATGTTAACAGCCTAAACTCATCAATCAAAACACATAGACTGGCAGACTGAATTAAAAAAGAAGACCAAACAATATTCAGTCTCCAAGAGACTCACCTCACAGACAAAGACATTCATAGACTGAAGGTGAAAGAATGGGAAGAAACATCACTCACACACATGGAATAAACAAGTAGGAATTTCTGTCTTCTTATCAGATAAAGTGGACTTCCAGCCAAAATTAATCAGAAGAACCAAAGAAGGACAATTCATACTAACAATCATTTATGCTCTAAACAATGGAGTATCTACGTACCTCAAAAAAGAATTGGTTCTTTAAAAAGTAAATAAATTTGATAAACTCTTAGCCATGTTAATAAAGAGAAAAATAGAGAAAAATTAAGTTACTAAAATACCTAGTGAAAAAAGAAATATCACAATGGATACCAATGCAATACAGAAGACAATCAGAAATTCTTTTGAAAATTTATACTCCAATAAAACAGAAAATCATGAAGACATCAAGAAATTTCTAGAGACATATAACCTACCCAAACTGATTCAGGAAGACATACATGATTTAAACAGATCACTTAGAAGTAATGAAATAGAAAACACCATTAAAAATCTAGCAATCAAGAAAATCCCAGGACCAGAGGAATTCTCAACCAAGATCAACAAGGCCTTCAAGGAAGAATTAACACCAGTACTCCTCAAAGTATCCTATGAAATAGAAAAAGAAGGAAACCTTCAAAACTCATTATTTGAAGCTGATATCACACTAGTACCAAAACCAGACAAAGACACATCATAGAAAATAAGCTTCAGACCTATGTCCCTGATGAACATAAACACAAAAATTCTCAATAATATTCTGGTAAATTGCATACAAAAACATATTAAAAGAATTGTGAACCATGATCCAGTAGGGTTCATCCTAGGGATACAAGATTGGTTCAACATATGAAAATCAATAAAAGTAATTCATCATTTCAATGGACTTAAAAACAAGAGTCCTATGGTCATCTCATTAAATGCAGAAAAAGCATTTGACAAAATACAGCACCCATTCATGTTCAAAACACTAGGAAAACTAGGGATAGTCAGAACTTACCTCAACATGGTAAAACCTATTTATGCTAAGTCCAAGGCCAACATCATTCTAAATGGAGAAACATTGAAAGCATTCCCTCTAAAAACTGTAACAAGACAAGGTTGCCTTCTTTCACCACTTCTATTCAACATCATCCTTGAAACTCTAGCCAGAGCAATTTGATAGGAAAGAAATTAAAGGGATATGAATAGGAAAAGAACTCAAAATACCACTATTTACCCATGATATGATTCTATTTTAGAAGAGCCAAAACATTCCACTAGAAAACTTCTAGAACTAATATGTGTATTCAGCAAAATAGCAGATTATAAAATTAATACTCCCCAAATCACTGATGTTCCTATATATCAGTGATGAATCTACTGAAAGAAAATTTAGGAAAATTACTCCAATAGCCTCAAAAAAGTATTAAAAAAAAAAAAAAAAAAAAAAAAAAAAAAAACCTCTGGAATCAATCCAACAAAAGAGGTGAAAGCCCTCTACAATAAGAACTACAGGGGTCTGGGAATATAGCTCTGCTTGTAGAGTGCTTACCTCACAAGCTCAAGCTCAAGGCCCTGGGTTCAATCCCCAGCACTGCAAAACAAAACAAAACAAAACAAAGCAAAAAAACTCAATCAATCAAACAAACAAATGAAAAAAAAAAAACAAAAAACAAAAAACAACAACTACAGGACACTATAAAAAGAAATCGAAGAAGACCTTAGAAAATGGAAAGAACTCCCATGCTCCTGAATAGGCAGAATTAATATTGTCAAAATGGCCTTACTATCAAAAGCACTATACAGATTTAATGCAATTCCTATTAAAATCTCATTGACATTCTTCATAGAACTAGAAATAGCAATCATGAAATTCATTTGGAAAAATAAGAGACCCAGAATAGCCAAAGCAAACCTTAGCAAGAAGAATGAAGCAGGAGGTATCATAGTACTATACCTTAAAATATACTACAGAGCCATAGTAATAAAAATGACATGGTATTGGAACCAAACAGATATGTAAATCAGTGGCACAGAATAGAAGACACTGTGACCAACCCACATAAATACAATTATCTCATTCTAGACAAAGATGCCAAAAACATTCACTGGAGAAAAGATAGCCTTTTCATTAAATGGTGGTGGTAAAACTGGAAAGCCATATGTAAAAAAATGAAATTAAACCCCTATTTTTTACCTGGCATGAAACTTAACTCTATGTGGATCGAAGACTTAGGCACAGTACAGAAACCTTGTGCCTAATAGAAGAAAAATTAGGCACAAAATCTTTATTACCATGTCACTCTAGGATTTGACATCCTTAACGAGAATCCTAAAGCACAGGAAGTAAAATTAAGAATCAGCATGTGTGATGGATTCAAACTAAAAAGCTTCTTCTTGGCAAAGGGAACAATCAATAATGTGAAGAGAGCACCTATAGAATAGGAGAAAATCTATTTTTCATGCTCCTCAGATAGAGTATTGATTTCCAGGATATATAAACCACTCATAAAACTTAACACAATAAAAACAAACAATCCAATCAATAAATGGGCTAAAGAACTGAACAGACATGTTACAGAAGAAGAAATACAATCAATCAACAAATATATGAAAAATGTTCATCATGTCTAGCAATTAGAGAAATACAAATCAAAACTACTCTTAAGATTTCATCCCACACCAGTTGGAATGGCAATGATCAAGAATACAAGCAACAATAAATGTTGCCAAGGACATGGGGGAAAAGTACACTCATACACTGCTGGTGGGAATGCAAATTGGTGCAATCATTATGGAAAGCAGTATGGAGATTCCTCAGAAAGCTTGGAATGGACCCACCATTTGACCCAGCTATCCTACTCCTTGGTTTATACCCAAAGGACTTAAAACCAGCATACTACAGTGACACAATGTTTACAGCAACTCAATTCACAATAGCTAAACTATGGAACCAACCTAGGTGCCCTTCAACTGATGAATGGATAAAGAAAATATGATATATATATATATATATATATATATATATATATATGAATGATGGAATACTACTCAGCCTTAAAGAAAAATGAAATCAAGGCATTTGTTGGTAAATGGTTGGAGTTGGAGAATATCATGCTCAGTTAAATAAGCCAATCCCCCCAAACCAAATGCCAAATGTATTCTCTTATATGAAGATGCTAATTCACAATAAGGGTGGGGGTGACTAGGGAAGAATAGAGGTATTTCAGATTAAGTAGAGGTGAATGAAGGAGTGGAGGAGTTATGGGGGTAGAAAGGATTGTAGAATGAATCAGACATTATTACCCTATGTACATATATAACTATAAAACTGGTGGGATTCTATATCATGTACAATCAGAAGAATGATATGTATATTCCATCTATATATGATGTATCAAAGTACATTCTACTGTCATACATGACTTATTAGAACAAATTTTTTAAAAAATTATTTTAAAAAAGGGCTGAAGATGTGACTCAGTGGTTATGCACCCCTGGGTTCAATCCCCAGTACCAAAAGAGAGAGAGAGAGAGAGAGAGAGAGAGAGAGAGAGAGAGAGAGAGAGTTCTCACACAAAAATATAAAGATTAGCTAAAAAACAAAACAAACAAAACAAATATGTAGCGTAGTAATAAGGAAGTCTTTGAGATGTAGGAATGATCAACCATATTGACAATTACTCTCTTGTGCCCTTGGGCAAATCATCCATTATTTTCAATTGATGTTTTGGTTTGTTATATCAGAACTCTTTGTGCTGAGTTCTCTGGTTGTTTGCTTCTATACATATCTATTAAGTACCAAGTACATGTTTAAATGATCATCTTATTTTTAAGCAAGAATGACTGCTTAAAAAAGCCAGTGCACATGACTATTTCCTTCAAACCTATGTACAGCTTAACTGATTATATTTCTGTTGATTGGAGGCTACTTGAACAGATGGTCTGATAACTAAATTGGCCTCCAATAAAGGTGGTCCTATGGTTGACTTCTCTCTAAATACTGATATTCATACCCTTCCCACCAACTTCTCTCTTTCCTACCCAAATTAATCGACTTTGAGATGTACTTGTGTAATGTAGATTCAAGTAAATGAATTTCACGCTTTAATTTATAAATAGCACTGTTACCTTTATCAATTGGGTGACTTTTGCAATGAAACAGGAGACTATAAAAGATACCCAAATAGATGTGCAGTTGATTGTACTTGTCCTTGTAACACAGAAAGAAAATAATATATGTATAGTTTCCCTCCTTTTTGTCCTCTAGCAGGTCATATTTAAATTTATTGTGAAAAAAGCATAGAAGATTGATAGGGTTTTTTTGTGATCAAACACATTTTCCAATTAGTCTTGGCATCTTAATATAATGACGATGAATGTAATTTATTTAGCTACGTCCTATATGAAAAACTTTTATAAAGAAATGTGTCTATTGTGGGATAATTTGTTTAGATCAAAAGATACAACTAACTTGTAAAGTCTTTGAATTAAGATTGCTTTTAAACTGTGTTTTCTTGTATTTGTCTTTCCTGCTCATATATGACTTTGCTAATTCAAACATTGTAGAGGTTAGTTTTTTTCAATTATTTTTTTAAAGAACTCATCTACAGCAATAATCCAAATTGCCTCTTATTTTTTTTCCCTCAAGTAAATAATTTCAATTGAGATATGGCCACTGGTGAACACAATGATTGAATCATGCCAACAACCACACAGATAACTTCAAGCAGTTCCTTGCCCTGTTGAGTCTGGTGCTGAGGACCATGGCCATAACTGATACCTTTGTTTTACCCTTTGGGAAACCTTGAGATGGAGGGTCCTGCTAAGCCATGCCTAGATGAGAGACCCTTGGAATGGCTGTGAGATAGTAAATGCATGTTGTTATTTTAGGCTACATTTACATTTTTTTTTTCTTTTATGGTTCTGGTGTTTAAACTCAGGAGCTAGTGCAGTTATCACTGAAGTATGTTGTCAGTGAATGACATCCCCATCCCAGGGTCAATTTGTTAAGAAGAAATAGATAACTAGCCGGGCACAGTGCTGCATGCCTGTAATTCCAGCAGCTTGGGAGGCTGAGACAGGAGGTTCATGAGTTCAAAGCCAGCCTCAGCAACTGTGAAGCAGTAAACAACTCAGTGAGACCCTGTCTCTAAGTAAAATACAAAATAGGGCTGGGGATGTGGCTCAGTGGTTAAGTGCCCCTGGGTTCAATTCCTTGTACTCCCCCAAATAGATAACTAATGCAAGATCAGAAAACAGTTTATGTATTCATATATGTATGTACATATATGTATACATACATACACATGTACATGTATATGCACTGATGCTCTTTGACTTGTGACAGGCTTGACTTGTGACAGTTGCTGATAAACTCATTGCAACTTGAAAAATATTTTAAGCTTAAAATGCATTTAATATACCTAAACTACCAAGTATCATAGTTTAACCTAGACTACCTTAAACGTACTTAGAATACTTTCACTACTTAACTATTGGGCAAAATCATATAACACAAACCCATCTTTCATATGTGATTGCATGACTCACTGGGATCTGCAGTTATCTACCACTGCACAGCATTGTGAGAGTATGGTATCACATATCACTACCCCAGAAAAAGATAAAATTTAAAAATTCAAAGTATGGGTTCTATTGAGTTCAAATTACTTTTGTATCATTAAGTCACAAAATCTTGAATCAGCTATTATAAACCAGGGATCATCTCTGTGTGTATATATATATAATTGCTGTCTTCATTGACAATAACAGAAGCAGTCTAGACAGGTAGAAAAAAAATGGCAGAAAACTTGCAATAATTGGAAGATGTTAGCAGGAAAATGATGACTAGTCAGTAGCTATTGACACAGAGAAGTTCTCTGACCTTGCCCTTGAAGGTATAGAAACTTGATTCATAAGTATTTCAAAATTTGAAGAGTGATTCATGTGAAAGAAGAACATGTGGTATGAAAAATAGAGAAGTACATGCACATGGATTAGCTCTAATAGGACTATGAATTAGGAAGCTCAAGGCAAAATTGAGAGCCTTTTCTCCCAGCAGGATTTCTGGTGCACCTGCACACCTGGTGTTTCCATCTTGGAAAGGAAGAAGTCCTAATCCTAATGCCAGGGTTCCTGGCAACTTATGGATAGGTGGTAACACAATTTTTCTCTCTGGTTCTCCTTGTTGCAGTCCTCTCTTGCTCAGTAGCCCAGCAAAAGCTTTTCCTTAGGTGATACAAACCTTCTTCTCTTGAGCCTGAGCTTAAGATACTTTATCTCTGAAATGACATTTGCTGGTCTCTGAGCTTATTAACTGTGTTAATTTCACAGCTTAGCGTTTGACATCTGAGCTTTCATGTATGTGCCTGGAGGGCACATGACTCATTAAATAGAATTCCATAATAAGGGAAATCAGAAAAACTCTCCTTGAAATTTTATTTCCCAATATTTTGAGAGTGGATCTTATTAAGTTGCTGAGGCAGGGCTTGAACTTGGGATCTCCCTACATCAGCCCTCTGAGTAGCTGGGATTACAGGTGTACACCATCATGTTCAGGATATTTACCTTTATTTATTGATTTATGGAATTCTATAAGAGCACCCAGGAAGTGTGTAGTAAGCTAATCTTGGGATTCCAGTGTCTGCCAGAATTTCATTTCCCTTTTTCATACCTTTTATATTACTATATTTATCTAAGCTATTGTTCTCTCATCTACATAAGTGACATAATAATTTCTACTTCAGAGTTTTAATGTGAGTACCCAATAAGTAAAAACAAATAATGCTTAATTACAACCATAAAATTTCCCAAGTACTTGGCTAACACTCTTACATAGCTACTAATTTTGGTCATTATAACTTTCTAAGATAGTATAATTATGACTCTAATTTTATTGAAAAGAGAAATAAGGCTCAGATCAGTCAACTTACATGCATAGGTAAGGGAGTTTAGACGTGAGCCTGTGCAATGTTCTCTTAAGAAGTATGATTATCTATTTCTGCTAATTGAAGCTAAATGAAAATATATTTAGTAGAGAAACCAGAACAGTTACCAGAATATTACCGTGTGCACTACAGATTGGGTAGTAATTGTTTAGTTCTTAATTAAGCATTCTAGGATCCATGGTCCAACATAAATCATTGAACCTCAATTTTCTTATTTTGTAGTTTTCGCGATGCTGGGGATGGAACCTGGTGCCCCATGTTCACTAGGCAAGCACTTTACACCAACCTGCCCTAATCCTAACCTTTCTTATTGGTCTCATATAAAATAGCAAATTTTATATTTTTCTCTGACTTATTTTGTTCTATTTTAAATGATGAGAGACTAAATAAATATTAGAAGAACACTGAATCCTGCCTTGTGGTCCTCTTTTTCTACTTCCTTTCTTCCTTCATTTGTTGGTTTGATTATTTGTTCTTTCCTTTCTTTTTGTTGCTAATTCATACAACCTACTTTGCTGCAGATATGATACTACTTACTGAGGAAGCAGGTCAGCGTGGATTCAGGTACAGGCACTCCTGAATGTTTATTTGAATTCCATGGTGTGGTTCCTCCTGAGTTGAGCAGGACTTATACTCCATGTCATTCTCACCCAGAAGAGTCCCATGACAACAGTTAACTTTAAAGGGATTAAAAAATGCAATCCTGCCACAGGAAACCACCTCACTAAAGTGTATCTGGCCTTACTCCTTGCAAGTTCAAGGAGGCAGGAACATTTCACCATTCACTCATTTCCAACCCATTACTGCATTCTCACATCATTTTTCATTTCTTCGTTTGGCCATTCATTTATTGAATGCATAGCAAAAAAGTTAGAAACAGGAGAGATGGGGAGTAACAAAATTAAATAAAAGAAAATGTCCATTCTCATAGAATTTAAATTGCAAAAGAGGGAAAATAAATAAAATATGTCAGAATGGCGGTGGTTTGACACTGAAGATGAAGCAGGAAAAAAGGGAAGAAGAATGATAACGTGTGAGAAGAGACTACACCTTAAACAGGGCAATTAAGACAGTCTAACTGTGAAAGTGAAATTAAGCAAAAACCATAAAGAAATGAGAGATGAGTCTGAGCCATATTACCTGAGGGGAAAATCATGCATTCAGAGAGAACAGAAAACTCAATGCCCTGAGGCACATCACACCCACTATCAATCTGCTCTTAATGAAACCTAGAAAGAAACAATGTGACTGAACTAGGCAGTGAGAAAGAATATGGCATTGAGGTTCTGGAGTCCAGATGAAGTACCCAAAGGTCATCAGGAGACTTCAAACTCTGAGAGGTCTCTGGACAGAGATTCTCCTGGTCATTCAGGACTCACAGGATTTGATCTGTTCTATTACACAGCCTGCTCCTACAATCAGACTATAATAACAAGGGCAAAATAAATTTCTTGGTTATTAGAGGGAGTCTAAGATTCATCTGTGGTACAGATTGAATTAGAGGGAGAGAGAGAGAGAGGAGAGAGAGAGAGAAGTCACTCCTGGAAATGTTGGTCAGCTAGGATCTCCCCAAATCCTGGAGCATGACAAGTTGCACAGCATAAATATAGAGCACACACTGGTAAGTAAATCATGCTATTATGGTTTAGACCTGAAGTGTCCCCCAAAAGTTCAGGTGTGATACAAAGTAAGAAACTTTGGAAGTGAACTGATTGGGTTATGAGATCCTTATCCTAATTGCTGCATTAATCCAATGATATGGATTAACTAGGCAGTAACTGTTGGCAGGTATGGTATGGCTGGAGGAGGTGGGTCACTGGGGCATATCTTTGGGGTTTATCATTTGTTGCTGGTGAGAAGAGCTCTCTCTGCTTCCTGATTGTCTTATTCTGAGCAAATTTTCCCCTTCATGCCCTCAAGGCATGATGTTCTGCCTTACCTTGGACCCAGAGCTATGGGGCCAGCTCCATGGACTGAACCTCTGAAACCATGAGCCCCAAATAAACTTTTCCTCCTCTAATTGTTATTGTCATCTCTTTTGGTAACAGCAATGAAAAAACACACTAAAACATAAATTGGTACCAAGAAGAGGAGTCATTGCTATGACTAAACTGACCATGTGGTTCTAAAACTTTTGGAATTGGTTTGTAGGGGGAAAAATTCTGAAAAGTTTAGAGATGCATACTGGAAGTGTTTTGGATTGTTTTAAGCAGAGTTTAGTGGGACACTGTAGTAGGAGCTCAAAAGGCAAGAATACCAATAGAACTGTGGACAGCAATAATGAGCTCAAGAAGTTTCAGAGCAAAAGGAGGACTCTCCTGGAAATTGAACTAGAGGTCATTTGTATTAATTCAGACAAAGAAGTTGTCCATCTTTTACCCATGTCCTGAGACTTTCTGTGAGGCTGAATTTAAAGATGAAGGACTAATTTATCTGGCAGAGGAAATTTTAAGGCAATAAAGTATACATGGATAGTGTTGGTTTCTGCTTTTATAAATAGGAGCAGAAAGCAGAACAGAAAGATTTGAGAAACTTGATTTGGACAGAAATGTGTGAGCAAAACTGGGGTTAAGGAAGGTATGGTTGTTAAAGGAATTATAATCACTAAAGAAACGCTAAGTATTTTAAGCAGAATCAATAGGAAGATGGCCTAGGTATCTCAGGAACTGACAAGATCACACCCATCTCAGGCTCCAGGGTGCAAAAGTAAAAGAATCCTTTGATAAGAGACCAAGGGACCACCTTATTTGTACAGTGGCCCTAGGAAATTGTTTTACTGTGCTCAGCTGCCCAAAGGTTGCTGCAGCTGTGGTATCAGGAGGCTTGGCTATGATTCAAGATAGTAGTAGACCTTGGCATCAACCACATGATGTTGATTCAGCAAGAATACAGAATGCTGCAATTAGGGATCATGAAAACTTGCATCAAAATTTCAAAATACCTTATATGCCAGGAAAAATTAGGCAGGGTTGGAGTCCCTGCAGGGCTGCCCTTGAGAGTGTGATGCATGAAGATGTGGGAAGAAAGCTGAAGCTGCAATGGGGAATCCTAAGATTAAGAGATGCTAATAACTGGATGTCTGCCAAGGAAAGAAGCAGGAATGGAGTAGAGACAAGTCAGCAGAGAATCCATGTGGGCTGCAACCAGCAAGGTCCAATCAAGAGAGCATCATAATGACATGAGCCCCAGATGCTGGACATGGAGCTCTTTGTTTTCCCAGTTGGATTTTGGTCTTGCTTTGGTCTCAGTCCTTCTTTCTATGCCTTTATTTCTCCTTTGTGGGATAGAAATGTTTACTCTGTGCCAGTATATGTTAGAAATGTATTACTTTCTTCAGATCTTTCAGGGAAAAACATCCAAGAGTTTGCCTTTAGTCTCAGAAGAGATTTTGAACTTGAACTTTTGAGTAATGCTGGAACTGCTGGAATTGCTAAGACTAGGGGGACTATTAAAAATTGACTAATTTTTGTTTTGTTTTGTTTTGTTTTTGGTGAGATCAGTATGAACCAGTGGCAGAATATTATAGTTTGAATATGTGGTGATATGGTGTCCTCCAAAAGCTTAAATGTGATAATGAATAAATCTTTAAAGGTGCAATGATTAGATTATGAAAATCATACCTACTGAGTGAATTAATTAGTGGATATGAGTTAACCAGGTGGTAATCATAAGAAGGTTTGGAGTACTTGGATCAATGGTAACTGAGCTCTTTCTCTGTCTCCTGATTGTCGTGTCCGGAGTTAATTTCCTTCTCCATGTCCTTCTGCCATGACCTATGGAGTTGGCTGACCCTGGAGACCATAAACCCCAAGTAAACTTCTTCCTCTACTTGTTATTATCAGAATTTTTGGTCAAAAAAAAAAAAAAAAAAAAAAAGCTGACTAAAATAGACTCTTAATTTGTGCAAGGGTTGGTGCTGATTTCTTAGCAGAATTAAATTTGACCCTGCCTAAACTCCACCAAGTCAATATTACTGTGTGAATTTAATGCAAAATATAGTGCTATATAAAAAGAGTTTGTTAGAATTTTCTGGTATAAAACAGAAGAAAATAACTAGAATCTCAGAATTAGGCTATTTTGACATGACACAAGAAAGTGCAATTAACTCCTTTTCATAAGAGAAGCAGGCTTTGTTTTGTTTTTGTTTTCATTTGTAGATTTAGGGAAGATCTGTTTACAAACACAAGAACTTTTCAAAGTACATCACTAGAATTTGAAAATAGAATAGTTGGCAAGGTATCATGGTAATAAGGATCAAGTAATATATTCTTATTCTAAAGATCTTTGCTCATTTATCTTCAAATTTGAAATGCTTCTTTGGAACTAAACTAATCACTCTATGCAATCATGGTTAATTCTATCTAGTACAACTTCCTAGAATTAATCTTAACTAAGAGTCAATTAGCAGCTGAATGCTAGTCCTCACCATACTCAACATGCCTGTTTCTGCCCAAGCACATCTTGTTGCTGAAATTGAGGTTTTCACTTTGATTTTGATCACATCATGCAGATACCTCACTTGATTTTTCAATGGGAATGAGAGATCAGTTTGTTGCTACCAACCATTCATCTCACTGCTTGGGAAAAAGTTTTCATTCACTTTTGGGCTGGTGTTTATTAAACTCTATATCAATTTCTCATATATGGAGATTTAACTGTGATTCTTCAAATGAAAATTAAATGATATGATCACCAAAATATTAAAGACATTGCTTGAACCCACAAAATAAGTAACTGTCCAATATTTTCATTGAATATTAAGTTTATAGGCTAAAGGTGAACTTAAATTATCCTTTCAGTGAAATAAAATTTAAATAATAGTAAGAAGTTTAAAACTACTTGAGGAAAAACAAGTTCCTTTTGTTTATATAAGTAAAATGAAATGTTTAGAGAGATTGTTTAGAGAACAAGAGAAACCTTAGCAGTCAGGAAAAGTATGCAACTATGTCCTTCCTGTTTCAACAAACTGACCCATCAGACTTGATGGCTAATATAAAGATACAAAGACCATGGTTGTTTGGGATTCACAATCACCACATCTGTCTCTAATTGGTAGGTAGTAAGGAACCAATTGTGACATACTGGCTTGAATATACCTGCTTAAATAATGACATGTCCTGCTTCTTGTCCTATAAAGTAGCTTTGGGTTTCACCCATTTTTCTACCTTTCAGCAGTTTCCTTCATTAATTCGATAAATGATGTATCAGAAATTTTACATCAATTTATTTATTTAAGATAGATTCATGAAGACAAAGATTGTGGAAGATTGAAGGGTTTGAGCAACAAACTGACCAGATTTGCATTTAAGGAAGCTTTGTATTTAGGGGTTGAACTGAGATAATTGGAGACAGAGTTAATTCTATAACAGAAATAAATGAACAGCATTTGAGAAGGTGGGAGGATTCTATTTTTATGCTCTAATATAATGACTTGTCCCAAATAAACTATATTAGAGTTTAAATTGAAAACTATTTTCCATGAACTATCATCAACCATATATGGTTAAAGATTTGGTACATAGTATAATATGTTGCACAAGTAGGCAATCGCAAGGAATTTCAAAAAGCTGATTAATTTATAAGTTAGAGAACACTCATAGATTGTTGATACAAAATTAATGAATCCATGATCTGAAGTGTATGGAATAATAGTATTGGTGTCTATATGATTTTTTAGGAACTTAATTTTAAGTTTCTATTTAAGAGAAGGCTTGTGCATTTATGTGTGTTTGCATGTATGTTTGTGTGTGTGTGTGTTTGTGTATGTGTACAGATATAAAACTGTGACATAGAAGTGCAAGAAGAGTAAATAGTTCTAGAAGATCTAAGAATATTAAAAAAAAATTCTCTACCTTAGAAGCAAGATAAGACCATGAATTCTGCTAATTTTCTGTCCAAGAATATCCTTACGTAATGCTTTTCATGGTTATGGTGGAAATCCTTTATATTCTAAGGAAAATGCATTTTTCATGCTTTCTATATAAATTCTGACTCTATAGAGATGTTCCTATAAGCCAGGGTCATGGCTGCTCTTTTTTTCCCCTTCCTGTAACACACAAAGAATGAGGAATATAAGTGAGACCTGTCCTTTGGTTGTTACGTAGTTACTGAATTTATCTGACCGTACATTGCAAACGGTCAAACTGGCAAAACTGTTGATGATGGTGTATAGTTAGCACCTAGAAACTTCTAGAGAATGTTCTCAGAATTTTGTTCTGAGCTTTATCCTTTCTCTGTGATTTCTTTTCTCCAGAGAGTTTTTATTTTCTTTCCTCAGCTTGGTAAAATCTGAAAGATAATATATATATATATATAATGTAATATAATATTATATATATAATATACATAAAGATTATATATATATATAATATCTTTCTGTATATTTTGTGGTACTGTGAATTGAACAGAGGAGTGCTTTAATAATGAGCTATATTCCTCGGTCTTTTCTATTTTTAACTTTGAGACAAAGTTTCACTAAGTTACTCAGGCCAACTTCCAACTTGGGACACTCCTACCTCAGTCTCCCAAGTTGCTGGGGTTATAGGGATGCACCACTGTGCCCAGGTGAAACATTATGTTTTTAATAAAGAAAAATAATGTTCAACGTTCAAATGTTTCTGTAAATATCATTCACTTGCACTTTAAGATCTTGCATCTGCATGGAGTCTAAAAATGGAAAACGGAATTACTTGTACATTGTAAACACATACAAGCGGAAGTCTCTTTCAGCAGAGAAAGCTTCCTGATTAGCAGAGTGTATACAATTATAAACTCAATTGTTAAATCAAAACATATCCCTATCATCCTAGCATGTCACTTTTAATGGGCAATACATTCCCCAAGAAGCCAAGTTCTCTGCTAACAGTATTGAACCAAATCATCAAAATTCAAAGATAGGTCTATAAAATGTGAAATTCCATCAGCAAATTGCACAGTGGGCTGCAATATGGAGATTAATGGGTGGCCTGTCAGGTATTTTAATGTATGCCTTGATGGCTGAAACACATGTGATGATTAGTAAAGTTTTTGACCTGAGCAGCAAAAGATATAAAATAAAGGTTTGACACCTTCTGAATTAATAAAGCATCTGGTTACAGTGTATTTATTAATCACACACACACACACACACACACACACACACACACACACGCACACACACACAAATTTAAAAACCCTATAACTGGATGCACTTTCCTGCAGGCATGCTGGGAACTCACACTGGCCTCTTCCTAAGGACTCCTCCTAATTCAGGTTCTCTATGAAAACTCAACTGTTAGCATCTCTGAAGAATCTGAGGATCTGAACATTCACCAGCTTTAAGCCTTGAATATAAACCAACATCTGTAACTGGCATCACTTATATTTCTTTTAAGTTCCAAATACAAGATTTCTTTTTCCTAAGCCTGTTCAGAAATCTTCTCACCCAAAAAGCAATTTTCAATATTTTCTTTGAAGCATGTCACTGGAAACACAGAAGCTAAAAAATACACACCAGAGCAGAAGTGGTGGAATAAATAAATCCACTTTCACTTTGGTTATTGGTATACATTATGGGAGTCAGTAGAGGTGAAATATTGCAGGCTTACACAGGCAGATGTATCAGAGCAGTAAAGTTAACTAAGACCAAAGGGTCATAGTGATCTGCCCTATTCTTTAGTGGTGGGCTTGTGACATGAAGTGATGCTACTCTGATAATTTGGTTACAGTCATTAATGCTTAATGCCAAGTTTGTCCAACAGTGACACACGTAATTTGGAAAGGTGAAAGAAAATCTTTGGAGGTAGACATTTTCAGATGTAGGAGAACCATTACTTTTACTGAGAGATTATATTTTATTCATGATTAGATTTTCTATCCATTTCAAAGGGTCTGTTCAGTCCAGGCCCAGGAGTTGAAACATGAAAGTATAAAAATGAACACATGAATACTGCCTTCAGGAGCTCACCATTGGAAACCTGAAGATTACAGAAAATTATAAAGCAAGCTGGAAAATACCAGGTGAAATGAGCAAAGTGTTCTTACACAGAATGTAGGATATTATTTATCTTGGATAGGGAAGTACACTCAGGGTGAAAACTGAACAACAGTTTCCCAAACATTTATTTGAAATGATTTGAAGTGGGGTTAACCATTTTTCGAGGGAAAAAAAAAAAGGTAAGAAATTTATCAGAATATAAATTTTGTTTTTTCTGTAACAACTTTCCAAATATGAACTATTTCTGAAGGAAATGAACTTTCCACCAACAAAGTTGTTCAGATGTTGAGTAGCAGCTAGGGAAAGTTGTTGACAGGTTTCAACGATGGCAGTTTATAGACCTGTGAAATCAGTAGGATATTTCTAGTTGGAAAACAATTCCCTGAAAGTAATTGTCAAGGCAGTTAGAATCCACAGGATTCATAGTTCTATTTTACCATAGGATCTTCAGTGTCCTTTGTAAGACATTTGTAAACACCTTGTCAGACAAGAAAGCACCTTCTTCTTGTCCCAGAATACATAAGGAGTATTTACATTTACATTTCTGTAAATATATTTCCAAATACATTTCCTTTTAGTGTATTTGTCTGGAAGCTGGTGGATTATGTTACTTGTTGTCAACAGTTTGGGCAAACCAAACTTTTGGATGAGAACACAGATAAGAGCCATCATATCCTTAACATCAAATCAAAATGTGTTTCGCCTGTGTGTGCATTTTTGTGTGTGCTTATTTCCTTTATTTTCTGATTGAAGCAGGGATACATGACCATTTGAGAAAATGTTTGTAAATACAAAAATTGAAATCCACACAAAATTTTCAGTGTTTTTTCAGTTACACATTTAGAACTACATTATTTCTATATTGTTACACAATATATTATTTTAAATCACATAAAGACCTTCTCTGAAATTATCACTGAAAATGCAATTTTAAAAGTCTTGCAAGTTTATCCTATATTTGTACTATAATTCATTGAATTGATTCCCATTGTGAAATATTTGACCAATGAAGTGCAATGTAATCAAAATAGGATTTCAAACATTATGTTTTAAGCTTAACCAATTTTAACAATTTTAGCATTATTTTTAACTTGAAGATGTAGGAGGGATAATTCGAGGCAAGATCTTAAAGCACAAATGAATGATATTTACAGAAATTTTTAAATGTTATTTTTCTTTATTAAAAATATGTTTCAGGCAGGCATGGTGGTGAATGTCTATAATCACAATGACTTGGGAAGCTTCAAGAATTTAAGGGAGACCATAATATAAACATCTTTTCCTGAGAAAAAAGGATAGGTGCATCGCTCCAACATATTCAGGACTGCAGTCAATAAAATAGAAAAGGGAGGCTGAGTAGACAATTAAGTAGCATTTGTCCAGAAAATGTTTTTACATGAAAAGAAATGTTTGTTTTTTTAAGTCTCATGTCTGTGCACATGAAAAATTAACAGATCAGAGTTTATTCATTAACCAAACATATGTATGTAAAATATTACACATGCAATATATTATTGTGCATGGGTGGACACCACTGCTACCTAAGTCTGGAGGTGTCTTCTCCAGGTGGTGGCTGATGCCTAGGAGGCTGCCATCCACTGGTTCTCTGGGTGTCCCTGCCAAAGACCTGCCACCCTGTGCTATTGACCTGCAGTGCTACCATTGCCAGAGGGCCAGCAGGTTTGGTTGCACATGGACACCTCCATCTTGGGACACTGGCCAGCACCTGGGGGTCCAGGGTGCCAGCTGGTCTACTGACACAGACATCTAGGGGCATAGTCACTTCTTTCTGGGGATACAGGCTGGGATCCAAAGGTCCATCGTTGGGTGCTTGCAGGGTAGTTGGGTCTGGAATCTCCCTGTTGGGAGTTCAGGGTAACTGCCACCTTGCAGCTTCTTCTCAGGGTTGCTCCCCTGTGTGAGCACATCACTTCAAATTGGAACAGCATTGAGATCTTGGGACTACAGTGTGGCCAAGTGTGGGGTACCTGAGACCAAGATCCCTTGGGATGGTGAATGGGTCTCTTTGGGCTGGGGCTGGGCCTGGCAGTCCCATGAAAAGTCAGGGATAGGACTGAGAAAACTTTGAATATGAACACAAACAGTTGTTCAATTTTCCATTAAGTTTTTGTTTGTTCTTTTCTTTTCCATTTTTATTTTAATTATTATGATTTTCTTCTCTAGCATCTGTACCATATTTAAAACCAGGTATTTTTCATGCATCAGTTTATTGAAGACTGTGATATATGAATGGTATTTTGTAGTTTTGTTGTGCACTTATATTTTTATTTTTTTTATTGTATATATTTTTCCTCTCACTTATCTCTTCCCCTGGATTCTCTATCTTTTCTCCCACTAACAGTCAATCTCTACTAATTCTCTTCTACTCTTCCTATAGATTTTTACTTCTGCTTTCTCCTCTTCATGGACTAATGTCTCATATTACTTCTGTTCTCTTTTTGTACAACATTTGAAATTGTAAAACCTTTCAGCAAATTTACTGTATATTAGACAATAATTGAACTGATCATTTCTGTTTATTGCAAGAAAACTGTGGAAGTCTTAATACGAACCAGTGAGTTTGGGGCTGTATGTTGTTCACATTGGGGGCTGTTGATGTTGGCTTCTCCCTCTAAAGGTGAGTTACTGCAGACTTTCAGGGACACTATAAATCTGCAGGGTAGAATCTGTGCTGCCTCAGATCCACACTGCTAGATGGGAAAACACATGAACAACATGAAAAAGCAAGGGAATAGAGAGCTCCAAACAAGCCAAGATACTTCAATAACAGAATCCACTGACAACACACTGACAACATGTTAGAGAAGGATTTAGAATGTATATAGTTAAAATGATCTGCAAAGTAATAGATAATATAAGGAGTGAAATCAAAGACAAAATACAGGAAGTGACAGATAAGTTCAATAAAGTTAGAGATTGTGGGGAAAAAAGCAGCAGAAATCCTTGAAATGAATGAATCAATAAACCAAATTCTAAATCTAATAGAAAGTATCACCAACAGACTAGACCACTTGGAAGACAGAACCTCAGGCAATGAAGACAAATATACACTCTTGAAAATAGAGTTGACCATGCAGAGAAGATAGTAAGATACCACGAACAGAACTTCAGAGAATAATGGGATAACATGAAAAATCAAATTGAAGAGTTTTTGGATAGATAAAGGAGTAGAGATACAAACCAAAGGAATGCACAATCTTTTCAATGATTTAATATTAGAAAATTTCCCAAACCTAAAGAATGAAATGGAAAATCAACTATAAGAGGCTTAAAAGACCCTAAATGTACAATATTAGAGTAGCCCCAAACCAAGCACATTATAATGAGAATGACTAGTACAAAGATTAAGGATAAAATCTTGAAGATCATGAGAGAAAAATGTTAAATTACATATGGGGGAAACTAATTCAGATCTCAACAGATTTCTCAACCCAGATCCTTAAAGCTAGGAGGTTCTGCAATAATATGTTTCAAGCTTTGAAAGAAAATGGATGCCAATTAAGAATTTTATATCCAGCAAACTTGTTTCAGATTTGAAGATGAAATAAAAACCTTCCATGATAAAAAGAAGTTAAAAAAATTCACAATAAGAAAGCCTGAACTATAGAACATTCTCAGCAAAATATTCCATGAAGATAAAGTGAAAAAAAAAAAAAAAGGGAAAACCAGCAAAGGGAAGAATTATGCTAAAGGAATAGTCAATCAAAGGAGAAACTAAGTGAAATTAGAAACCAGAAATAATCCAAAATTACTAGGAATATAAATCATATCTCAATAATAACCTTGAATGTTAATGGCCTAAACTCATCAATCAAAACATATAGACTGGCAGATTAAATTCAAAAAACAAGACCCAACAATATTCTGTCTCCAAGAGACTCACCTCATAGGCAAAGACATCCAAGGACTGAAGGTGAAAGGATGGGAAAAATGTATCACTCACAAGGATGGCATAAACAAGCAGTAGTTTCTATCCTCATATAAGATAAAGTGAACTTCAAACCAAAGTTAATCAGATGGGACAAAGAAGGACATTTCATACTGCTTAAGGGACTTAAACATCAACAAGACATAACAATCATAAATATTTATGCTCCAAACAATGGAGCATCTATGTATCTCAAATGAACACTTGCCAACTTCAAGAATCAAATGGACCAGAGCACAGTAATAATGGGTGACTTCAACACACCTCTCTCACTACTATCTTCCAAACAAAAACTAAACAAAGAAACTGTAGAATTAAATAATACAATCAATAATTAGATTTAAAACACACATATAGAATATTTCATCCATCAATGAGCAAATACGCTTCTTCTCATAATCAAATAGATCCTTCTCTAAAATAGACTATATCTTATGCCATAAAGCAACTTTTAGCACATAAAAAAAAACAGAGATAATAGCCTATATCCTATCAGCTCATAATGGAATAAAATTAGAAACTAATGATACAATAAAAAATAGAAACTATTCCAACATATGGAGATTAAATAATATGCTATTGAATGATGCATGTAAAACAGAAGACATCAGGGAGGAGATTAAAAATTCTTAGAGATAAATGATGACATCAATACAACATATCAAAATCTCTGGGACACTCTGAAGGCAGTGCTAGGAGGAAATTCATTGCATTGCACTCCTTCATTAAAAGAATAAAAAGCCAACAAATAAATGATCTAATATTACATCTCAAAGCCCTAGAAAAAAGAACAAATCAACACCAAAGAGAGTAGTAGAGGAAATAATTAAAATCAGAGCTGAAATCAATGAAATTGAAACCAAAAAAACAATTAAAAAAATTGACAAAACGAAAAGTTGGTTCTTTGAAAAAGTAAATAAAATTGATAAACTCTATCTACACTAATGAACAGAAAAAGCAAGAAAAGTCAAATTACTAAAATACATGATGAAAAAGGAAATATCACAATGGACGTGACTGAAACGCAGAAGACAATCAGAAACTCTTTTGAAAATTTATACTCCAAAAAATAGAAAATCTTAAAGACATCAACAAATTTCTAGAGAATATGACTTCACCAAACTGAATCAGGTAGATACACATGATTTAAACAGATCAATTACAAGTAATGAAATAGAAAATGCCATCAAAAGTCTAGCAATCAAGAAAAGCCAGGACCAGAGGTATTCCCAACCAAGATCAATAAGACCTTCAAAAAAGAATTAACACCAATACTCTTCAAAGTATTCCATGATATAGAAAAGGAGGGAACTTTCTAAATTCATTCTATGAGACTGAAATCACCCTGATACCAAAACCCGACAGAAACACATCAAAGAAAGAGCCCTTCACACCAATACTCCTGATGAACATAGACAAATTTTCAATAAAATTCTTGCAAAGTGCATAGAAAAACATATTTAAAAGATAGAGCACCACAATCAAGTAGGGTTCATCCATTGATGCAAGGATGGTTCAACATATGAAAATCAATAAATGTAAGTCATCACATCAATAGACTTATGAAGAAGAATCATATGATAATCTCAATAGATGCACAAAAAGCATTTGACAAAATACAGCACACATTCATGTTTAAAACACTGGAAAAACTAGGATTAATAGGAACATAGCTCAACATCATAAAAGCTATAGATGCGAAACCAAAGGCCAATAACATTTTAAATGGAAAAAAAATTTAGAGGTAAAAACTTCCCTCTAAAAACTGGAAGAAGACAAGATTGCCATCGTTCACTACTTCTACTCATCATTGTCCTTGGAACTCTAGCCAGAGCAATAAAACAGGAGAAAAAAAATTAAAGGGATACAAATAGGAAATGAAGAAATTAAACTATTTGCTGATGAAATGGTTCTATAGTTAGAAAACCCAAAAATTTCCACTGAAGAATTTTTAGAACTAATAAATGAATTCAGGAAAGTAGCACATTATAAAATCATCACCCATAAATCAAATGTGCTCCAATACATCAGTGATAAATCTACTGAAAGAGAAATTAGGAAAACTACCCCTCTCACAATATGTCTAAAAAAATAAAACACTTGGGATTCATTCAAACAAGAGAGGTGAAAGACCTGTACAATGAAAACTACAGAACACCAAAGAAGAAGATCTTAGAAGATGGAAAGAACTTCCAAGTTCCTAGATAGGCAGAATTAATATTGTCAAAATGACCATACTACCTAAAGTGTTATACAGATTTAATGCAATTCCTATCAAAATCTCAATGACATTCTTCATAGAACTAGAAAAAGCAATCATAAAATTCATTAGGAAAAATAAGAGACCCAGAACAGCCAAAGCAAACTTTAGCAAGAAGAGTGAAGCAGGAGGTAGCACAGTACCAACACTTAAACTATACTAGAGAGTCATACTAAGAAAAACTGCATGGTATTAGCACCAAAACAGACACATATACCAATGGTACAGAATAGCAAACACAGAGACAAAGCCATATAATACATTATCTCATACTAGACAAAGATGCCAAAAACATTCACTGGAGAAAAGA
This sequence comes from Sciurus carolinensis, assembly GCF_902686445.1. NCBI lineage: Eukaryota > Metazoa > Chordata > Mammalia > Rodentia > Sciuridae > Sciurus > Sciurus carolinensis. Next base: position 73,881,277 of record NC_062215.1, read on the forward strand.
TAGCTCATTCAATAAATGGTGTGGGGAAAATTGGAAAGCCACATATAACAAAATAAAATTAAACTTTTATCTTTCACCTTGCACAAAACTCAACTCAAAGTGAATCAAAGACTTAGGCACTAGAAGAGAGACCTTGTGCCTAAGAGAAGAAAAAGTAGGCCCAAATCTTCGCCATGTTGGCTTAGGATCTGAATTCCTTAACAAGACTCCTAAAGCGCTAGAAGTAAATATCACCAATCAACAACTGGGATGGATTCAAACTATAATGTTTTTTAGCAAAAGAAACAATCAATAATGTGAAAAGAGTCCACAGAATGGGAGCAAATCTTTGCCACCTGCACCTCAGATAGGACATTAATCTCCAGGGATACATAAAGAACTCAAAAAACTTAACACTAAAAAACAAATAACCCAATCAATAGATGGGCTTAGGAAGTGAACAGATTCATCGTAGAAGACATACAATAGATCAAGAAAGTTATGAAAAAATGTTTAACATTTTTAGCAATTAGAGAAATACAAATCAAAACTACTGTAAGATTTCATCTCACCCCAGTCAGAATGGCAATTTTCAAGAATACAAAAAGCAATAAATGTTGGCGAGAACGAGGGGAAAAAGGTACACTCATACATTCCTGGTGGGAATACAAATTGGTGCAACCATTATGGAAAGCATTATGGAGATTCTTCGGAAAACTTGGAATGGAACCACCATTTGACCCAGCTATCCCATGCCTCTGTTTATACTCAAAGAACTTAAAATCAGCATACTACAGAGATGCAGCCACATTAATATTTATAGCAACTCACCTCACAAAAATTAAACTATGGAACCAACCTAGGTGCCCTTCAACAGATGAATGGATAAAGAAAATGTAGTATATACATATGATGGAATATTACTCAGCCTTAAAAAAAGAATGGAATTATGGCATTTGCCATTAAATGGATGGAGCTGCTAAGTGAAATAAGTCAATCCCAAAAAAACAAAAACTGAATGTTTTCTCTCATATGTGGATACTAGTTCACAATAAGGGTGGGGGCGGGGCTAGGGAAGAATAGAGTTACTTTAGTTCAGGTCAAGGGGAATGAAGGATAGTAGAATGAATCAGACATTATTTTCCTATGTACATATATAACTATATAACTGTTGGGATTCTACATCGTGTACAACCAGAAGAATGAGAAGTTATACTCCATCTATATACGATCTATCAAAGTGCATTCTACTGTCATGCATAACTAATTAAAACAAATAAAATTAAAGAAAGGTTTAAATATATATTATAGATCAAAATAAACAATAGCACAGAAATTTAAGTAACTATGTCGTACTCCATACATTAATCCCAGCTGTTCCACAATGCACTTTTTTTTAAACTGTTCTCATTTGAATTTATTTTTCATATCCCACAAATTTTACTAAAAGGGTTTTGTAGTTATTATTGTTTTCCTTCAAGAGTAACTGATGAGTAAGAACTGTATAGATTTAAGGAATACAACATTTTTTAGTATAAAAATATATGTTGTGGCTGTGAAATGATTCCCACAATCAAACTAGTTAACATATGCATCAGCTCAAGAAGTTCCCTATTGTGGTAGAGGTGGTAACAGTAATTAAGATTTGTCATAGTAAATGTCCAGTGTATGGTAAGCTATTAATAACTAGAGTCATCATGTGGCATGTTAGGATTTTAGAATTTATTCATCTTATCATTGAGTAGTTTACCAGTATCTTTCCATTTCCACCACCTCTAGTACTTGACAAACACCTTTTACTCTCTTTTCAAAAATTCCATATTTTGGAATCATTCATTAAAAATGATATCTTGCACTATTTGACTTTCTGTGTCTGGTTTATTTCATTTATCATATTGTCCTCTAAGTTCATGAACATTGCTGCAAACAACCAGATTTTCTTCTGTTTCAGTGCTGAATCATAATCCAATGTTTCTATATATGCAGTACTATTTCCTCATTTACTTATGCATCAATAGAAATGGTTCACTTCCAGATCTTGGCTGTTGTGAATAATGCTGTATCATGATACTGCTTTCACCTTCCTTTGGACACACACCTAAATGTAGGATTGCTGAATCATCTGGGGATTACATTTAAATTTTTCTTAGGAGCATCCCTACAATTTTCTAGAATAGTTGTAACCATTTAAGATTCCCCCAAAGTGATGTAAAATGGTACCCCTTTTATCACATCGTTGACAACACTTCTCTGTCATCTTTTTGATAATAGTTATTCTAAAAGGCGTGAGATGATATTCTAATGTTATTTCAGTTAACATTTTCTTAATATTATTTCTTTTTACCTGTCTGTTGCCTTTTCAAAAAAAGATGTATTGAGATAGCTTTCCCTTTTTTAATTGCATTATTTGTATTTTTTGCTACTGAGTTGTGGAAGTTAATTATATTTCTTTTGATATTAATACCTTATGAGACATATGTTTGCAATATTTTCCCCTTGCATAAGTTACTTTATCATTTGAAGATTGTTCCCTTTGCTGTACAGTAGCTTTTTAGTTTGATGTAGCTCCACATGCCCATTTTTGCTTTTGTTGCTTAAGCTTTTTGTGTCAAATCCTAAAAATCATTACCAAGACCAGTGTCAACCATCTTATTACCTATGTATTTTTTTTCTAAAAATTTTAAGTTTCAATTCTTTTAGATCTTTCATACATTGAAGTTGAAATGTGTGGATGATATATGTCCAATTTCATTATTTTACATATAATTCAAAATCATCTTATACCACATAGGTCCCTGGGAGTTGAACTGTGTGATCATTTGTGGGGAAGTCTACCAGGCTCCTCCTGTCTTTCTTTATCCAACTAGGGAAATGTCAACCAGAAGATCCCTTTTGGCACTGATCTGCTGAGTAGGCATGGAACACACAATTCTACAGCCCTGGTGGGACCCAGAGTGCAAGTTTAGTTAAGTGTACAGATGCGCAGAACACGATGGATCTGGAGGCCTGGGATTAGGGTCCTTAGGGCTGGTAACGTGGCTCCCTGGTTGTGGTGGTGCTGGCGGGTGCTGTTTGAATATGTGCAGACTGCACATGGAATGAGGTCCTGACCTCTGGGGAGCACTGCAGTGATTTCACACCATGTGGAGGCCTGAGGGGAAGGGCACATTAGTGCTATGGACTCACAGATGACTGAGCACCGTGATGACCTGGTGCCTAGGGGCAAGGTGCAGCACCCAGGCAGTAGTTTATACTGTGGAGGTCAGTAGCATCTCCAGGCCCTTGAGGTGTGAGGTGTTTTCTGTACTGATTCCAGAGCCCAGAGAAAAGCAATGACTCAGAATCCTAGAAAAGGGCTCCCATCAGGGGCAGCTCAAGCTCTGGGAAGGATGCACAGCAGGATCTTCTGCAAGGGGAAAGTGCTGCAGCTGTAGGGTAGACTCCTGGCTGCTCTTTCAGTTGGACTCAGGACTGATGAAGCTTGCAGGGATCCTCAGAGGCTATTACTGTAATTGTATGCTGTAGTGACAGTACCACATTAGTCCTCCTGCTCCTTGTTTCCTCAAGAGACTTTCTGTCTTACTGAGAGCTACTCCAGAATGGAGAACAGTGTGGTACAGGCAGTACACTTCCTCTACTTTTCTTTGTAGACATCTTGATTTCTGGGTTCTGTGGGAACACTACTGCTTTCATATTAGTTTGGAACTTTACGAGTGCTATTTCAATTGGTGTGTAGTTGTTTATTCATTTTTTTTTCCTTTTGGGGAGGGGTACGGTTTTGTTTTAACTTTGCTTTTTGTTTGTGGAAAATCCAAAATTGGGACTCTTACCTTTGAATGAAGGCTCTGGCTTTGGTTATCACAATAGACCAGGCTTGACCACCTGTCCTTATATATCAATAGAAGAAACAAGCAGTGGTGAAGAGCAGGAATGGAATTTTAACCACTTTGGCCATGCAGGGAAGAACAGATATAAGGGCACAGTGACCAAAGATCTGTCTTAAGAGATGGACAGAAATGTTAAGGTTTTGAAGGAAAGAGAAACAAAGGCAAGGGTTAGGGCTCGCGTAGCTGTAGAGTTTGCATAGCTGGAAGACTAGGGCATCCTGCTCAGGGTAGGGTCTGGTGCACCATCACCTAAGGACTGGTTTGGTGAAGCTCTGGGAAGGTCTTCAGTTTTTACAGAGGCAATTCGGTTCCCAATATGAAATGATTTATCCTGCTTAGTGGAGCAGCTCCAGTTTTGTTATGTGGTAATTGCTTCCTCTTAGGAGGAAAAGCTTGGTAGAAAACAAACAGAGTGGTGGAGACAAGAGGTTAAGGGAATAATTCTATAAACTGGACCTACTGTGCTGACCTCCACATGCTTTCTCTTTTGAAAAAAACTATTTACCTAGAGTCCTGTCTGGTTTAAGTCAGCAGGATGTTTCATTCTTCAGAAAACTACTTGATATTGGCAAGAGAAATACAAGCATGAAATAATACCCCTATGAGCCACACAAGTTAATCTGAAAGGGGGAGACTTACACAGACTCTTACACAGACCAGATCTCAGACTCTGGGAGATAAGGTTAAATCCCCATAACCATAAAATGTCAAAGAACAGGTTCCAACTAGAACTCGTCAGCATGAGTCAAAGTGGCCCAGCATCGTCATGCACAATGGGGACTTAAAAGTCTGAGGTCATCCTGCTGTCAGTCAAATAAAGATGTGGACCTGGGCAGGACTCTCTGGACACTTCCCTGAGATCCCCAATAAAACTAGCATGAAGGAGAGATATGGTGCCCTCTATTTTCTGAGAGGAACCACTCTCCTTTGAGAGTTTCCCTTTTTTCCTTTTCCTATCCCCTCTATAAATCCATGTCTATTATTCTGAGTGACATGTCTGAAATCTTTCTGGCATGTTTGTGAGAATGGAGGTTTGAGTTGGGGGCATTTGCATTGCTTCTGTTTCCTGGAAAGGCCAAGGTCTTTCACAATCCTGTTCTGATCTGTTCTGTGTGCCTCTCTATTGCTTAGATGTGGTTCCAGTCCCTTGTCATAAAGAGGCTTATCAATCAGCCTCTTGTTCCTAGAACCTATGAAACCTGCAGAAGAAAGTATCTCAAAGTTAAAAAAAAAAAAAAAAAAAGGACAAGGGTGGTGATGGTAAAAAGCAAAGGGAAACAGGTAAGAAGAAAATTAAATTGGTTAAGTCAATGACTCAGACCTCCTTCAGGACCTCCCAACCTGCTACCTTACCGGATCACAATAATATGTCCTTTATTTCTTGATTTTTCAACACTTTGAATTATTTCTACATTCTCTACTTTCAAGTATATGAAAGTATACATTTTTATTCACCCTTTTGATTTCTAAAAGTTATATTAGTTTTATTCTACATTTTTTTTGTAATTTTAAGTAAATTTTATGTTAAAGTTATTAGGTATATTTCTCCTGCTCTATCAGTTTTTTATAACTTTATTGAAATATGATTCGCATGTATGTAATATAGGTCATACATTTGTGAAGTCTAAAATATTACATTTTTTAGGATATTCCAGAGTTGTGCAACCATCTAGCATTCTCATCATTCCCCCCAAAATGAAACTTTTCTCCTCCTAACCACTAACCATTTCCATTGCTCCCTGTGATACTTTCTGTTGTTGCTTTTTTTTTTTTTTTTTTTTTTTTCCCTTTTTGGTGCTGGAGAGCAACTCAGGGTCTCATGCATATCAGTTAAGCACACTACCACTGATTTGCATCCCCATTCATTGTGATACTGTGAAAAATATATTTGGTTTTCTCAGTTTCCAATTTTCAACTTCTAAAATATTTTTAATTTCCTGAGAGAGTAGAACCTTTTCAGTATGCCAATGAAATTACTGGGGTTTCATGGCACCTGGGTTGCTTCAGGAGAGGGGATAGGTCACAGGAAAGACCAAGGTATGATTAGGGAGTTGGGACTTTCATCTCCACTCCTAACCTCCAGTAAGGGGAGAGGAACTGAAGGTTCAATCTATCATGAATGGCCAATGATTTAATCAATAATGCCTACATAATGAAGTTTCCATAGAAAACCACAAGAACTGCACTTGGAGGAAATTCCAGATAGTGGGGTATGTGGAGGTTTTTAGGGTTGTATGTCGAAGGCCAGGGAAGAAATGGAAGTCCCATGCCCTTCTCCCATACAACTTCACAATAGCAATAGTCTTCCATCTGGCTATTCATCTTTTTTCTTTGTAAAACTCTTTATATAAAACATAAAAATATGAGAAAGTGCTTTCCTGAATTCTTAAATTCTGTGATTCACATTATCCTATAATCCAATCCATGAAAGAAATTATGAGAACCTTGATTTATAGGCAGTTATCATAAGCAAAGGTAAAAACAGTCCAAGTCTTGCACCTAGTATCTAACTGGAGAAGGGGTACAGTCTTGTTGAATAAGTTCTCAATCTCTGAGTGTCTGACACTATTTCTGAGGAGATAATCAGAAACTATTAGTGTACTCTGCTTGCTTCTTCTGCTCTAGATGGTCACTGATCTTTCTAATCCTATATGATTTTCTCATTCTGTCCATTTCATCTAAATTAGAATGATATAATATGTAGTGTTATGTGACGGGTCTCTTTTATATAATATTTTCCCTTGACATATTCTTTCAAGATTTATCTTATGTTGCAGTATGAATTTCATTTCTTACTCTAATGAAATAATAATATATTTTATGTATGAACTGTATTTTGTTTACTCCTTCAGTCACTGATGGGGATTTGAGTTGTTCAGAGATTTTGTTTATTCAAAATAGTGCTACTATGAACATTCATGCATATTTTTAAGAGAATATGTGTTTTCAGTTCCCTGGAGTATATACCTAAGAGTAAAATTACCAATCTAAGGATAATTTTGTTCACTATTTTGTAGAATTGTCAAACTGTTTTTATAAATAATTGTGCTATTTTACACTTCCACCACCAATATACAAGGATTCCATTTTTCGTCCTCACCAATATTTACTTTCTGTCTTCTTGATTATAGACATTTTAGTGAATGTGAAGGGGCATATCATTACGATTTTCATTTGCATTTCCTTAATGATTGGAGATGTTGAACATCTTTTCATGCACTTATTTCAAATCCTTTGACCTTTAAAAATTGACTATTTTCTTTTGTGTTATTGAGTTGTAAGAGTACTTTATATATTATGGATATTAGTCCTTTATTAGGCATACGATTTGCAAATATTTTTCCCATTCGTTTTGTCTTTTCATTTTCTTGATGATTTCCTTTGCCGCACATAGGATTAATTTTATGTAATCAAATTTCTGTGTTTTCTTGCTTTCAATTTTTTTTTTTATTATTTTATTGTAAACAAATGGGATACATGTTGTTTCTCTGTTTGTACATGGCGTAAAGGCATACCATTTGTGTAATCATAAATTTACATAGAGTAATGCTGTTTGATTCATTTTGTTATTTTTTTCCCTTCCCCTCCACTCCTCCCACCTCTCTTTTCCCTCTATACAGTCCTTCCTTCCTCCATTCTTGCCCCCCTCCCTAACCCTAACTCTAACCCTAACACTAATCCCTCCCACCCCCCATTATGTGTCATCATCCACTTATTAGCGATCTCATTCGTCCTTTGGTTTTTTGAGATTGGCTTATCTCACTTGGCATGATATTCTCCAATTTCATCCATTTGCCTGCAAATGCCAAAATTGTATCATTCTTTATGGCTGAGTAATATTCCATTGTATATATATACCACAGTTTCTTTATCCATTCATCAATTGAAGGACATCTAGGTTGGTTCCACAATCTGGCTATTGTGAACTGAGCAGCTATGAACATTGATGTGGCTGTATCTCTGTAATATACGGATTTTAAGTCCTTTGGGTATAGGCCAAGGAGTGGGATAGCTGGGTCAAATGGTGGTTCCATTCCAAGTTTTCTAAGGAGTCTCCACACTGCTTTCCAGAGTGGCTGCACTAATTTACAGCCCCACCAGCAATGTATGAGTGTACCTTTCTCCCCACATCCTCGCCAACACCTGTTGTTGCTTGTATTCTTGATAATCGCCATTCTAATTGGGGTGAGATGGAATCTTAGGGTGGTTTTGATTTGCATTTCTCTTATTACTAGAGATGTTGAACATTTTTCCATATGTTTGTTGATTGCTTGTAGATCTTCTTCTGTGAAGTGTCTATTCATTTCCTTAGCCCATTTGTCGATTGGATTATTTGCATTCTTGGTGTAGAGTTTTTTGAGTTCTTTATAGATTCTGGAGATTAGTGCTCTATCTGAAGTATGAGTGGCAAAGATTTTCTCCCACTCTGTAGGCTCTCTCTTCACATTGCCAATTGTTTCCTTTGCTGAGAGAAAGCTTTTTAGTTTGAATCTATCCCAGTTATTGATTCTTGCTTTTATTTCTTGTGCTATGGGAGTCTTGTTGAGGAAGTCTGGTCCTAAGCCGACATGTTGAAGTTCTGGACCTACTTTTTCTTCTATAAGATGCACAGTCTCTGGTCTGATTCTGAGGTCCTTAATCCATTTTGAGTTTAGTTTCGTGCATGGTGAGAGATATGGGTTTAGTTTCATTCTGTTGCATATGGATTTCCAATTATCCCAGCACCATTTGTAGAAGAGACTATCTTTTCTCCATTGCATATTTTTGGCCCCTTTGTCTAGTATGAGAAAATTGTATTAATTTGGGTTTGCGTCCATGTCCTCTATTCTGTACCATTGATCCACCTTTCTATTTTGGTACCAATACCATTCCATTTTTGTTACTATTGCTTTGTAGTAGAGTTGAAGATCTGGTATTGCGATACCCCCTGCTTCACTCTTTCTACTGAGGATTGCTTTAGATATTCTGGGTTTTTTATTCTTCCAGATGAATTTCATAAATTCTTGCTCTATTTCTGTAAGGTACATCATTGGGATTTTAATTGGAATTGCATTGAATCTGTATAGCACTTTTGGTAGTATGGCCATTTTGACAATATTAATTCTTCCTATCCAAGAACATGGGACATCTTTACATCTTCTGAAACTTTCTTTAATTTCTTTCTTTAGTGTTCTGTAGTTCTCACTGTAGAGGTCTTTCACCTCTTTTGTGAGATTGATTCCCAAGTATTTTATTTTCTTCGAAGCTATTGTGAATGGTGTAGATTTCCTAATTTCTCTTTCTGAAGATTCATCACTTATGTATAAAAATGCCTTAGATTTATGTGCATTGATCTTATATCCCGCTACTGTACTGAATTCACTTATGAGATCTAAAAGTTTTCTGGTGGAATTTCCTGGTTCCTCTAAGTATATAGTCATATCATCAGCAAACAGGGATAGTTTGAGTTCTTCTTTTCCTATTCGTATCCCTTTAATTTCCTTGTTCTGTCTAATTGCTCTGACTAGAGTTTCAAGGACAATATTGAAAAGAAGTGGTGAAAGAGGGCATCCCTGCCTTATTCCAGTTTTTAGGGGGAATGCTTTCAGTTTTTCACCATTTAGAATAATATTAGCCATGGGCTTAGCATAGATGGCCTTTACAATGTTAAGGAATGTTCCCACTATCCCTATTTTTTCTAGTGTTTTGAGCATGAAAGGGTGCTGTATTTTATCAAATGCTTTTTCCGCATCTATTGAAATTATCATGTGATTCTTGACTTTAAGTCTATTGATATGGTGAATTACATTTGTTGATTTCCTGATGTTGAACCAACCATGCATCCCTGGGATGAAACCCACTTGATCATGGTGCACTATCTTTTTCATATGTTTTTGTATGCGATTTGCTAAAATTTTGTTTAGAATTTTTGTGCCGATGTTCATTAAGGATATTGGTCTGAAATTTTCTTTCCTCGATGTGTCTCTGTCTGGTTTAGGTATCAGGGTGATATTGGCTTCATAGAACGAGTTTGGGAGGGTTCCCTCCTCTTCTATTTCATGGAATACTTTGAGAAGTATTGGAATGAGCTCTTCTTTAAAGGTTTTGTAGAACTCGGCTGAAAACCCATCTGGTCCTGGGCTTTTCTTTGTTGGTAGGCTTTTGATGACTTCATCTATTTCATTACTTGAAGTTGGTCTATTTAAATTGTGTATGTCCTCCTCATTCAGTTTAGGCAATTCATATGTCTCTAGAAACCTGTTGATGTCTTCAAAATTTTCTATTTTGTTGGAGTATAGATTTTCAAAATAGCTTCTAATTATGTTTTGTATTTCAGTCGTGTCTGTTGTGATATTTCCGTGTTCATTCTGAATTTTAGTGTTTTGGGTTTTCTCTCGCCTTCTCTTTGTTAGTGTGGCTAAAGGTTTATCAATTTTGTTTATTTTTTCAAAGAACCAACTATTTATTTTGTCAATTTTTTGTATTGTTTCTTTGGTTTCAATTTCGTTGATTTCACCTCTGAGTTTAACTATTTCCTGTCTTCTACTACTTTTGGTCTTGGTCTGTTCTTCTTTTTCTAGGGTTTTGAGCTGTAGTGTTAGGTTGTTTATTTCTCGAGTTTTACTTCTTTTATTAAATGCGCTCCATGAAATAAATTTTCCTCTAAGTACTGCTTTCATAGTGTCCCAGAGATTTTGATATGATGTTTCTTTGTTCTCATTGACCTCTAAGAATTTTTTAATTTCCTTCCTAATATCTTCTGTTATCCATTCATCATATAATAGCATATTGTTTAATCTCCAGGTGTTAGAGTAGTTTCTGTTTTTAACTCTTGCATTTATTTCTAACTTCAATCCATTATGATCTGATAGAATACAAGGTAGTGTCTCTATCTTCTTGTATTTGCTGACATTAGCTTTGTGGCATAATATATGGTCTATTTAGAGAAGGATCCATGTGCTGCTGAGAAGAAAGTGTATTTGCTCTTGGTTGGATGGTATATTCTATAAATGTCTGTTAAGTCTAACTTATTGATTGTGTTATTGAGATCTATGGTTTCTTTGTTCAATTTTTGTTTGGAAGATCTGTCCAGTGGTGAGAGAGGCGTGTTAAATACACATACTACTATGTGTTATGATCTATTTGGTTTCTAAAATTGAGAAGCATTTGTTTGACATACATGGATGAGCCACTGTTTGGGGCATAGATGTTTATGATTGTTATATCTTGCTGATTTATGCTTCCCTTAAGCAGTATGAAATGTCCTTCTTTATCCCTTCTGACTAACTTTTGCTTGAAGTCCACATTATCTGAAATGAGGATGGATACTCCAGCTTTTTTGCTGAGTCCATGTGCATGGTATGTTTTTTCCCATCCTTTCACCTTTAGTCTATGGGAATCTCTTTCTATGAGGTGAGTCTTTTGCAGGCAACATATTGTTGGATCTTTCTTTTTAATCCAATCTGCCAGTCTATGTCTTTTGATTGATGAATTCAGGCCATTAACATTCAGGGTTATTATTGAGATATGATTTGTATTCCCGGTCATTTGCTTCATTTTTTAAATTTTATTTATGTATTTATTTTTTTGACACAACTTGGTTCCTCCTTTATTTGACCTTTCCTTTAGGATAATTCCTACCTTTGCTGATTTGCTTCTTTGTTTATTATCTCTTTCTCATGGAATATTTTGCTGAGAATGTTCTGTAATGCTGACTTTCTTTTCGTAAATTCTTTTAGCTTTTGTTTATCATGGAATGATTTTATTTCATCATCAAATTTGAAGGTAAGTTTTGCTGGGTATAAGATTCTTGGTTGGCACCCGTTTTCTTTCAGAGCTTGAAAAATGTTGTTCCAGGCCCTTCTAGCTTTTAGGCTCTGGATTGAAAAATCTGCTGATATCCGTATTGGTTTCCCCCTGAATGTAATTTGGTTCTTTTTTCTCACAGCCTTTAAAATTCTGTCTTTATTTTGTATGTTCGGTATTTTCATTATAATGTGCCTTGGTGTGGGTCTGTTGTAATTTTGTGTATTTGGAGTCCTATAAGCCTCTTGAACTTGATTTTCCATTTCATTCTTCAGATTTGGGAAATTTTCTGATATTATTTCATTGAATAGATTGTTCATTCCTTTGGTTTGTTTCTCTAAGCCTTCCTCAATCCCAATAATTCTCAAATTTGGCCTTTTCATGATATCCCATAGTTCTTGGAGATTCTGTTCATGATTTCTTACCATCTTCTCTGTTTGTTCAACTTTGTTTTCGAGGTTAAATATTTTGTCTTCAATATCTGAAGTTCTGTCTTCCAGGTGTTCTATCCTATTGGTTGTGCTTTCTATGGAGTTCTTAATTTGGTTTATTGTTTCCTTCATTTCAAGGATTTCTGTTTGTTTTTTTTTCAATATCTCTAACTCTTTATTGAAATAATCTTTTGCTTCCTGTATTTGCTCTGTTAACTGTCGATTGGTGCTATCATTCAATGCCTGCATTTGCTCTTTCATCTCATCATTCAATGCCTGCATTTGCTCTTTCATCTCATCGTTTGCTTCCCTGATCATTTTAATTATGTACATTCTGAACTCCCTTTCTGTCATTTCTTCTGCCATGCTGTCGTTGGATTTTATTGATGTAACATCTAGATATGTTTGGGGCATTTTCTTCCCTTGTTTTCTCATATTGTTCAGGAATCAGTGGGTCATTAAGATATTACAGATTTCCTCTATTGACTTATAATGTCCCTGAAGATTGCTAGTATATCCCCTCTTATCCTTCAGTAGCCTGCATTCTTGGAGGAAGTTGATACTGCGGTGGTCCCCTAGGAAGCTGCCTCTCTAGGAATGGTGACCCTCAGGTGGTGTATATTCCCTGATAGTGGGCAGAGGTGCCTCCACTTGTTGACCAATGGTCATCCAAAGGGGACCTAGGCTGCAGGCTGAGGCAAGGCCTGTTTGTGCCTGTGTCTCTGGTTTTACTGTCCTTGTGGGAAAACCTCACTCGGCAGGGAAGACTCACCCAGTGGGGAGGTCTCGCTGGTCAGTTCCCCTCCTAGAGGTTCCCCTCAATCTACAACTACCGCCTGGGCTGGGCTGTCTTTCTCTGCAATGTTCCCAGGGGCCCGGACCTACCTCCTGGGCCTGGGAGCCTCACCCTTTGCAGACGAGTCTCCTTAGGCTGCCCCTCCTCAGAGAAGCTGCCCGCAGTCCTGGAACCTTCGCTCCGCCCCAGGCGTGTCTCTGTGCGGCTCTTCCAGCAAGAAGCCGGTCCTAGGACCCTGCTCTGCACCTAATCACCTGGCTATGCGGCCCCTCCTCTGAGCCGCCACCTCGAGCTCCGTACAATAGCTCCAAGACCCACAGACCCACCACACACCTCCTCCTCCGGACAGCCGCCCCGTTTCCAACGCAGTCACTAGGAGTTCAAGCAACTCACTTCGTGTCTCCTCCTCCCGCCAACCACCCATAGCCCTAGGCAGTCACTCCGAGTCCAAGTGACCCACCCTGTTCCTCCTCCTCCTCGGGAAAGCCCCCCGGGTGTTAAGGAGTGGTCACTTTGAGTCCAAACAACTCACCACTCGCGTCCTCCTGTGGCAACCGCCTGGGGCTCTGATGCAGTCACTCCTAGACCAAGCGACCCTCTACGCTTCTCTTCTTCCCCCGGCAACCCCCCGGTGTTCGGAAGCGGTTGTTCTGAGTCCAAACAGCTCGCCACGCAGCTCCTCCTCTGGCGACCGCCTGTAGCTCTGATGCAGTCACTCCTAGACTAAGCGACCCGCCACGTTCCTCCTCTTCCTCCGGGCAGCGCCCCCCCGGTGTTCAGAAGCAGTCTTTCTGAGTCCAAACAGCTCGCCACGCAGCTCCTCCTCAGGCAACTGCCTGTAGCTCTGATGCAGTCACTCCTAGAGCAAGCAACCCGCTGGGCTTCTCCTCTTCCTCTGGGCAACCCCCTGGTGTTCAGAAGCGGTCATTCTGAGTGCAAACAGCTCGCCACACAGCTACTCCTCAGGCAGCCGCCCAGAGCCCCAGTGGTTGCTCTGAGTCCAAACGCTGTGCTGAGCCGCCTCCTCTACGATGTTCCCAGTTGTCCGTGTTTACCGCTCCTGTGGGGGGAGGGGCATCTCGCCGAGCAACTCCGCTTCACAAAGTTCCCTGCGTTCCGGGGTTACCGCCCCATCCGGGACACCTCCCCAACGGGAGAGACTCACCCGGCCGCTTTGAGTTGGTCCCAAGTCTCTCACTATCTCTTCTTTTGAATCCTGCATCCTGGAGCAACATGAAATGCAGCCGCCCTCTAGTCCGCCATCTTGAAAACCTACCTCTTGCTTTCAATTTTGATGTAATATGTTGAAATAAAATAAGCTTAAACATAACACTCTGCCTAAGGTTGGGTACATATACTGTATGCTTTCTTCTAAGAGTTTTATACTTTTACACTGAGACTTGTTGTCTATTTTTACTGAAATTTAGTTTTAGCTGTTCTGGATAATTTTTATTTGTGCAGAAATTTTAGGATAAGCCTGTCCATTTCTGAAAACCGAATTAAGCAAAAGCCACTATGTTTTGATAGGAATTGCATTGAATTTTTAGATCAGTGTGTGAAGTATTTCCCTCTTAATAGATTGAAAAAAATTTTGCCATTATTTATTTGAATGTCCTTTCTGTTTCTTCCTCTCTCTCATCTCTAGAAACATTCATTATATATCTGTGATGGTGCCTCAGGGGCCTGTGAGGCTCTGGGTATTTTCCTTCATTCTTTTCCTCTTTGTTGCACGTACGGTAGAATTTTAATTGATGTATACTCAGGTTTGCTGATTCTTTTTCTGCCTTCTCAAATAAACTGATTAGCCTTTTCCCATTTCAGTGTTTTACTTTTTAATTATAAAAGTTATTTTTAATAACATGTTTCTATCACTATTCTATACTTACTGAAATATTATTTTCATAATTCTATTATTTAGACATAATTTTCTTCAGTCATCTGAGCATATTCATACAAATGAATTTTACCTTTTTTATAAAAAGTCTAATATCTGCTTTTACTATAGGGTGGTTTGTATTAACTTTTTTTCTGGTTTTTTTTTTTTTTTTTTTTAGTGTTTCTCCCCCAAATATTTGGTTTTTGTCCTAGACATCATATAGCAAATTTAGAGTCAGTTTCCAGTCAGAGTTTGTTTTTATTGTATTTTTAAATTGTTTTCCTTGTTTAGAAACTTCTCTGGACTAATTTTATACTATCTGCATTTCCTGTAGTGACTGCCACTGATGATTATTCTTGGTTAGCTTAGTAATCAGCTAGACTACTGACATATTTCCTTAAATATCTTGAACCAGTAAGTTCTACACTTTATGACAGACACTGTTTCCCTGTTAACAGACACAACTTCTACACTCAGGAAGTTCACAATTTTGCCTTAGTCTTAACTTCTTGCTTGTGCACATCCTCCAGGTCAGTCAGACATGTTAAATTGGTCTCTACCGATTCTCTCCTGGGAATGGATTCAGCTCTGCAAATGCTCATGAACTTTGGGAAGTTTCAAAGCATGAAAGTTTTTCAAAGCCCCCTATGGATATGTCACTCTTCAGATACTTCTTTTAAGTTGTTGACCAGGCTTTTATTTTCCCCAACTGGTGCCACAGCCTCAGGAATCTGATATGAATGACCGCCTCTGATTGTTTCTCACAAACACTTTAGGACAACACTTCCCATGGAGTATACTCTGCTTCAGTTCAAAAATTCACAATGCTTTGTGAATAGGGCTTTCCCTGAGAGACTCAAGATATTTTGGACTTTTTGAGAAACCCCTCTGTATCTATAAGGCTGATGTTTTTCAAGATTACTAGGGACATGGTGAGAGAATGAAGGCTGCACTCCTTTTTTATAGGTTCTGGGAAGAAAACAATGTTTCTATTTTTTCAACATATTCCTTGATTCATTGTTCCCTGTAATGCCTCCCTCCTTCCATCTTTTCTGTTTTTTGAAATGAACACTTTTTTATTTAAATATTTATTCACATTCCTTTTTTTATCTTTTTTCTTCTATAATATTATGTATTTTTATTTATTGCTCTTTTTAGATTTACATGACAGTAGAGTGTATTTTGACATATTCATCTTGAAAACTCTCAAAGGCAGGTCAATTTCTTCTCATATTGGTTCATTAGGGTATCTTCTTTAGCCTCCCTTTTTCAATTAGGATATTTATATTTGCATTGAACCTATTGGAATGATCGGAGATTTTCCCCTATGTTAGCATCAATTAGCAACTTCATTTCCATTTGGAACATTAATGCTCTGTGTCATGAGTCATAATACATGCATAAGCTCCAATAATTAGATCATAGGCAATTTTTGGTGAAAATAATTCTCCTTAGTATAAACTACACTATAGATCATTACAATGCACTTGTGTATCACACCCAAAATATATTAATGCCATTCAAGGTAGGTGTTTTCACCATGCCCTCATGTTTACATAATTTCAGCTATGTTATCTTTGCACCCATCTCTCTTTTAACTCAGAAACATTTTTGTGAAAGTCCTTAAGACTATTTCTTAGTCTTCACTGGTACCTGTAAGAATTATACATATGACATAGAGGAAGTCTAATTGCTCAATTCCTGGTTTAGAAATCTGATTTCAGAATTTCTTAATTTCTTCTTCTAGATTTTTCCTCTTTTTCCCAGGCAATTTGACAGGAAAAAAAAATGTGCAAGAATTTTGTATTTCCATTGGAATTGATCTAACTGCATTTGCTATTTTAGTTCATTTTTGTCTTTGTTCCTTTATACTTGATAATTTAACTTTGCAGTGAATTCCAGATTCTAGATAATTTTAAATCAATAGTTGACATAGTTACTCTGAAACTGATTACTGTTGTTAATATATATTAAGGGTTTTGTGATTATTATTTCTTTGTAACTGATCTGATTTTTCATTAAGATTGACTTTAGAGTTTCTTTTTAGGGTTGTGTCTGACTGTAAGACACCAGAATGATACAACATGAACAAACAAGCAAATTTTGCTTTCAGTCGTCAAGTGGATAAATCCAAATCTACTGATAGTATTGGTTTTCTATTGTTGCCAAAGGAAATGATTACAAAGTAAGTAGCTTAAGGCCATGCTCATTTTGTGTCATTCACATCTGTGGGTAAGAAGTCAAGGCATGTCCACACTGCTCTCTTGGCTCAGATTCTACTGAATTAAAATCAAGGTGTTGGCAGGTTGCGTTCTTACCTCAACATTGTGATTAATTCACATTATTGCCATATTTTATTTGTTTGCTACTATTGTACTAAGGTTTGTTTTTGTTAGTTGTTGGACAGGTATTACCTATAGATCCTACAGGACTCTAAGATTCTTTTCACATAGAGCCCTCCAAATTCATTGCCAACAGAAAAATTTCCCTACATTGACTCTAAGGCTTGTCATGTCTCATAACTCCCTTATCTCTAGACCCACATAGAGAAGATTTATATGATTAGGTCAGGCACATTTGGTTATCTCTTTTAAATTCAATACCAAGTATAATAAAACTCAATCATAGATGTAAAATCCATCAAATTCTCAGTCCTGGGGGACATGTGGTATGTGTGCAGGAGAAAGTGGCAATATTGGAAAATTCCCCAACATATCAACCTGCCAGTTATAGTCATCTTATCAGGAAACTGGGATCCCTATTATAGTATGAAATTAAAATCAAAACTGTAGAACCGAAAGGTAAAATAACCCAAATTAAATTTTTTTGTTAGCAAATAATTTTACTTTGAAGGAGAGTTATTAACCCTAATATGAATCAGAAAAAGCATTCATTATAAACCCAGATAAGAAAAAATATGAAATACAGGACATAAGGAAAAACAAATGGAGGATATAGTTAAAAAAGTCTAATATGCATCAAAATTGGAGTAACAAGAAAATACATAAATATTTTTAATATAATGGTTGAAATTTTTCTATAATAAATGCAAAATATGAATCAACCAACTCCTAGGAAGAAGAGAATAAAAAAATTCATAATGTTATGCTTTGGATATGTTATAATAGTGGAGGGAGACACCACCATAATTATATGGAGAGTCTTCTTAATGAAATGATGGAATCTGTGAGCACAATACATCATTCATGTTACACTGTGCTGCCCTTTACCCTACGACTGAAATTACAATTTCTATCCATCCCTAGCATTTCTGAGATCCTATTTTTCTTCCATCTAAATTTCAACAAAGGTCAGAGAGCATTCAGAAGTCCCCACTTTCCACAGTCAGTTGCCATTCTACTTAAAGACAATTTCTAGAAAGGGAAGGAATTGCTGAAAGTTCTTTCAACTCAAATTCATAAATATGGGATTCCTACTGCATCTAAAGATATCTTTCTCAGCCCTCAGGTCATAAAGATATGCTTCTAATATTTTCTTCTAAACTTCTTTACTTTATATTCTCATATTTAGTTCTTTTATCTAATTGGGTTCTATTTTTGTGCAGGGTAGAAGGGGGGAATCAATTTATACTGTACTCTGTGAATAGTCAAATAGTCCCTCATTGTTGATTAAATAGTCCATCCTTTTGCTTTCCCCTGATTTGTACATGCCCTCTAACACATACAAAGTTCTAGAGGTAGGAGATCAACTTTCCGGTTCTCTATTACCTTCCACACATCAAGGCCATCCTGTCTTATGAGCACACTTAGTATAAAATTGCCTGTGTTGTGGAATGAGAGTCCATTTGGATTTTTTTTTCCCAAATTGCTCATGCAGTCATCTTTCTGTTTTCTCATAATTTTAATGACTAGTATTTATAATTAGCACAAATTCCATTAGAATTTTGATTGTCATTTCATTGTGTTTAATAGGAAAATTTATATGAATTGATAACTTCTTTATTATTAAAGGTTATCTTGCATGAGAAAGAATTAACTTATTTTTCTGGAAGTTTTAACTTATCTTCTTAAAATATAATTGTCTCTTTATTTATGTACCCTTTAGATAAAGTTGCTTTAAAAATGAATTTTTACTTATTGTCACGATTTTAAATAACTATTGCTATAGTAGCTTTCCTGATTTTTGTTTTTTGATAGTACTGAAAATTTTGAACCCAGAGGCACCCTACCACACCCTCTGCCTATTTTATTTTAATTTTGAGACAGAGTCTCACTGAGGAGGGCAGACTGACCTTGAACTTGTGATCTTCCTGCCTCACCTTACCAAGTCACTGAGATTGTAGCTGTGTGCCACCATGCCTGGTAGTTTTCCTCATTGTTTGTATTGATTTTGCATCCTTTAAGTTAGCCTTGATGTTTATTATTTTAAATAATTTGATTTTAAATTCTCCTGATAATTGTGTGTTAACATATCTGTAGTTCTGAATTGATATCAAAGAAGTCAAAACATTTGCTTAATTTTTTTTTTCTGGAACATTTGCACAGATTGGCACATTTAGGTCTGTGCTTGCTCTCTGTAGTCACGAACAATCTTAGACATAGATCACTTCCAACACACCAGAAGCTTCCACATGGCCCTTTCCAGTTTTTCCTCTCCAATACTTGGAACCACTACTTTGCTTTCAGCCTCTACAAATTAGTTCTGCCTATTGAAAAATCTCACAAAAGAGAGATCCTACAATTTGTTTATATCAATAGTATATTTTTGGTTTCATCTGTGTAGTCTACATTACCAGTTGGTGTCTATTGCTCAGTGTTTCCTATTGTATGATTATACTACAATGTTTATGTACTCACTTATTGGTAGACATTTGGCTGGTTCTTGCTTTGAGGCTAATATAAATAAAGCATCTGCAAATATTCTTACACAAGTCTATTTGGGTATTTATAGTTTCATTTATGGCGGAGATACTAGATATACCACAGTATAGGAGCATATATAACTTTAAAAGTAACTGTCATCATCCACTTATCAGCAGTGTGTAAAACACAAAAATAATAAATAAATAATTTAAAAAAGAAACTGTCATAGTGTTTGCTAAACTTGTTGTAAGAATTTCAAACTGGAAACATGTCAGTTCTCCTTGATCCATACCTCATTAAACACTTCTTATTATTAATCTTTTTATATGGCCATCTTAATGAGTAGGAAATGGGGGGGATATCTTTATGACTTTTCTTCCCATCAATGCTATCAAATCTTTTTCTTGGGCATAAGGGACATTGACATTTTCTTTATTATAAAGTATCTGTTCAGTTTTTTTTTTTATTTTAAATATGGGACTATTTTACTCTTTATCATGCATTTATTTATTTATTTTATATTTGTTATTGCTTTTCTACAGATACTTTAGAGATGAGTCTTTTACCTTGTGTATATTGAAAATATCTTTCTCTATTTGCATCTTACTTTTGCAGTTTAATGAATTTTTTTCTGAGAAGATTCATTTTCTTTTCTTTTCTTTTTTATCATGGTACCAGGCAATGAATCCAGGGACACCTAACCACTTAGTCACATCCCCAGCCCTTTTCTTATTTTTATTTTTAATACAGGTCCTCATTAAGTTGCTAAGGGCCTCACTAAGTTGCTCAGACTGGCTTTGAACTTGAGATCTTCCTGCCTCAACTTCCTGAGTCATTGGGATTATGAATGTGCGCCACTGTGCCCAGCAATTCTTTTACTTTTGATGAAGAACTATTTATCATGTTTACCCTCTTTTGCATTAGTGTCACTCATGTCTTATTTAAGTTACCTTTGTCCAATCTAAAGTCATGAGTATACATGGTTTTCTGCTTTGCCAAAAAGGTATATGGTTATAGCTTCGATGTTTAGGTATGATCATCACTGCCTGATGTACATGTGTTTATTTTTGTGTGTCTATTTGTGTGCAAGTGTGTGCACATAGTTGGAAGCAGGAATTAAGACTAATTTCATATATATATATATATATATGTATATATATATATATATATATATATATATATATATATATAGTAATGCAGTCCTTCTAGTAGCATTTGGAGAAATTTCTTTCATTTCACTGGGAATATTTGTAGAAAATCCATTTTATCAATGTTAACCTGCTTCTGGATTCTTAAATTTGTTTCTGTGACCTACTTATTTGCTCTTTTACAAGTAATGCTACTGTGACTAGTGAAATTCAAGGTAAGTCTTAAAATTATGTGTCTGAAATATTCCACTTTTGAAATATTTTAAGTCTTCTAGGTCTTATACATTCCACATAAATTTTAGAATATGGTCAGTTTCCATAGAACATTTTAGATATTTTATTGGGATTGCATTTCTTGTGTACATCTATTTGGGAAGAATAAACAGTTTAGTAATATTAGGGCCAGGATACATGTCTCAACTTACATTTTCTTTAATAACTCTCCATAGAGTGTTTTAGTTTTCATTGTTGAGCTTTTATGCACTTTTATTAAATTTATTCCTGATATATTCTGGATTTAGATGTTATTTTAAATGGAACTTTTAACTTTTATATCTATTCATTTCTAAAATATGTAAAAGAAAATTTAATATGTGACTTACTGTATTCCTGTGTTAGCCATAGTTCTTATTTTGTATATTTCTTATGATTTTTTATGCACACAAATAATGTTCTCCTAAAATATGAATAGTTCTATATCTTCTTTTATTTATTTATTTATTTTTCTTGCCTTATTGAAATATCTATAATTCTAGCACATAGTTGAAATGAGTTATGAATTACCTTGTCCTTATTCATGTAGAGAAAACATTCTTTTTATTTATTATTAAGTGTTATTTTAGATATAAATTTTCATTGTATCATGTGCTTTCTTTTTCTCCTTTTTCTTTTTCTGCTTTAATTCAACTGAGGACATCATTTGCTTCTGTTATTTTTTATAATAGATGTAGAATAATTTTAAGTGTATATTTAACAAACTATTGATTTTAGTCTGTTAATATGATGAATTAATTTAATTGATTTTGGACTTTGCTTTAACCTTGTATTCTTAAAATAAGTTCTACTAGAACATTATGTATTTAGTTTTTCTTTATATAGCTAAAACTGGTTGTTTAGAACTTGCTGAATATTTCCCCACTTATATTCATTTTTGTCAAGATTTGTTATTAGTATTACTTCTAATAAGACAAATTGGATTGCCTTTTATTTTTCTATATCTTTTTTTCAATTAATGTGGTTCAATTAATAGTACTATTGCTTCCAATGTTTGACAGAACTAACCAGTGAAGACATTTGGATCTAGAGTTTTCTTTGTGTGAGATTTTAGTACTAAGTAAGTTTATTGATATAGCATTTGATGTCATTTTTACTATTTTATTGTTTGTGTAAATTATGTATTTGAATGAATTTTTCTGTTTTTTTTTAATATTGATGACTTTATTTCCATGAAGTTGTTGATCTCTCCTTGTCCTTTATATGTGCATTGGGTCTAAAATGTTGCTCCTTCTTTCATTCTAGAAAGTAGAAAATAGTTTCTCCTCTCTCTCTCTCTCTCTCTCTCTCCATATATATATGTATATATACATATATTTACAAACACATAAATATATGTGTACATAGACATACACACATATATCTGTCATTCTCACTTTTCTCAACCTTATAGATGGATGTTTAACAATCTTATTACAGATTCATGAATCCTTGTTCAATAAGCCATTTTTGGCATTTCAGCATACTCTATGTATAGTTTTAGTTATTTTGTTTGCTGTTCTTATCTTTATTATTTCACTCATTTTGCTTATTTCAAATTTGTGGGCTCTTCATATTCTAACTTCTAAAATCAGAAGTAGTAGTCATTGGTATTTATCCAGACAACACCAGAAAAACCAGAAGTGAATCTTCATTATCAACATAAGGTATGTTCATCAAAATCTTATAATTGCTGTCAACATAAGGTTTAGTCACTAAAACCTTTACATTTTTAAAAAACTTCCTGACATTATGTAGAATACAGTTTACAAACTCTTACAACTTGGTAAGCAGAGGTAACCTACAATTTTAGTTTTGCATGTTGTGCATCTTTTGTGTTAAATTATATTGTTTCCTAAAATTATTTTGGAATTTAACTTAACCCCATCCCATTGTATCCCTCTTGAATACTTTATTTAACAAAACAGATTGTTTTCCAGGGAGGATTATGAAATTTACTCTAAAAATGTCTGTTGGTGAATTCATTTATAGGTAAGTATTTTTGACAACAAATCATTATTTTTGATTGATGATGTTTCTGTTCTGTTTTCCACACTGGATATCTGATCCTATGAATGACCAAGGATATGGGCACTGCTGATTGACAAAAAATTCCTCAGTATTTGGGTGTTGAAAAAAGATCATCAACACAATTCCATATTGTAAGTGGGATTACATTCAAAGTTTGATATAATGTATTAGTTTTTAATTAATATAACCAAGAAGCTCTGAGAAGGCATTTTATATGCCTTTTGATCTTTGCACTGTCAACTCTAATGTCTGATCTCCCATCAGTAATTAATCTTTGATTCTTATAGACCAGTTAAGTGTCCTTCAGCACCAAACCAGGGTGAGTTGAACTAAGTCTAGAACCAGTACAACTATGAACTTTCATTGGTTATCGAAGATATGAAAGTACTACTTCACACTATCTGCAAATACTTATATGACTCATCTACAGAATAAATTAAACTGTTACTTGCTTCAAGATTCCAAAAATGATTTTATTTAGCATAATTATATATACTTCAACCATGGTATATCAAGAAGACTTAACAACATTCTTGTAAGAAAAGGTATTGAAATATTGAAATCAAAGGGCGGAATTTAATAGGAGCAAATGAAGAAATCTTCCTTTTGTGAAGTCCTCCCTGAGTACCCACCTAAAGAGCATATAATGCCTTCCAGAAATGATTGTATTTGTTCTTATTATGTAAATTTCCAGAAACTAAACAGCTAACTAACCAAGTGTGCTCTGGATTGGCCTACACAAGATCCCATAACATTATCAAAGTTTTGAAATTTTAAATGAAAATTAGAATAATATCCATTGATGCTATCTTTCCTAGAATCATATATAGAGGTAAGATGATCAACTGCACAAAAGCAGAAAAACTGTCCATGGCACAGATTGAATGAAAGGGTGTACTCTCTGACTGAACAAGAGCTAAGTCATGTCTGCAACACAATGGAAGCTTTTGTAAGATAAGGGGTCTAAAGACAAACCCACCCATTAATTTCTGCCCTGAAGTTTTGTGACACATACCAGTTTTTACCTCCATGTAAGAATGTAGGCAAGGGCAATATGGAGGCTTTTCTGAGAGCACTTTACTTTATACTTCATACTTACCTAAGCAGGCATTATCAACTTCTTTCTCTTCTCTCTCTTGCCAAACAGTGATTCCCCACCAGAATGTGAACATTAAGAATGATCTACTGTTGGTATATTTATCAACTTTTCAATATTCTACTGAACATTAGCTTTCTGGACTATATTTTCTGATCCATTTCCTGTGATCTGTGATTATAGCAATTGTATATATGCAATCACTGAAGCTTCTCAACTTTTATTCATTTTTCACATTTTAATAATCTGAGTTGTTTCATGATGATTAATCATTTGATGATGTAGTTACACATCATGTAATCATAGACCTTGACAAGTATCAGTAAAATTATCAATAAAGAATGCATAAACAACCTACTCATTCATGAACAAGAATTAATTGAACTTGCTACTCATGTTCTCTGTGTCTTCTGATCCACTTTCACATTTCTTAGAATTTTATTTCCTCCTCTCATTCCATATCCTCTTTTTAACAAGGTTCTATTTATATTTATATTACTCATACATACATATGTTGGTGGAACAACATGAAAGCATGATACTGATTATTTACATTAGTAATGAATAAACCTTATATGCTATAAGTTTTGATTTTATAAATTTAATAAAATTGTACTTAATATAAAAAATATATATTTAAAATTCAAAACCCAGCACATATATTTCTTCTCCCACTTTTATTTTCTTTAATATATATTTTATTTAAAAAATTATTCCTGTATTATTTCTTTATGCCTCTCTTTCTTACCTATCACGACTCTAGAAAGAAAGAACTCTTATTATCTGTACCTCCAGTGAGGCTTTGCACTGCTGAGTACTAGACAATTTTATACATATACTGAATGATTGCTATTACTGTTTCCAGTTAGCATTCTAAGTTCATACATTTCAACATACATGATGACTTTCTTGGAAATTGAATGATTTCCATAATATCACTTAGAAAACAAACTTATCCTCTAGTAACTAATAGCACAGGTAAACTGAAATGAGGTTTCCCAAGGATTTATTATAAATAAGTCCATTATGACAGAAAACTAACTATATTTTATTCCTTCTCTAATATTAAGATAGTGTCATGTCACGAAATCTTTCAGTCTTAAACCACTCAATATAACTGGGGTTGAACTTAAATTGAACTGTTTCACCAGGCAAGGTAAATCTATGGCTTTTGTTAATTAGTGTTCAGAGGATATATGGGGGCAGTGAACCATAGAATGAAATTATTTTATTAATAACACTCACTATTTTCTCTTTAACAACTGTGCCTTACTCTAATCTCCTAATTTATCACCAACTCTCCAAAATAACATGTAGTGTAATTCATAATGGATATCCTGAAGGTGAGTACAGAGACAGAAATTAAATTCTAAACTTTTTTTCAAGTCAGACTATTAGATTATCATATAGGTAGTTACTCAGCATAATGCTGAAGACTTGAGCACCCTGTTAATCCAAAGATAGCATATCACAATTCTCCAGAGTCACTGCATAAAACAGATGTGATCCAAGATCAAACTGAAAGAAATATGTGGAAGAATACACATGACATTGGAAGTTGCAATGCCTTGTTCCCCATTTGTTCTGACATATCCTGGTGCCTTTCAGTCATCTGATCTACTATTGCATTTGGCTACAGCAGTACAGCTTTTCTTTCTTACCCGACTCATAATCATTACTGATAATCATAGGTGCTTCTCTTCAAAAGCTCACTTAAAAATGTGAGCCCCACAGTTTTATACCTGTATACATAATAGTAGCATTTTATATATTATTGTTAGAAAAATATCATAATCCTATTTTATATAAATTAAGGGAAGTAAAATAAGTTGTTCATTGTTAAGTAGCTGGTGCTAGATAGACTCCAAGTTTGGTGCTTTTTCCACAAAAACAGTTTCTCTCTGTTTTGAGCTGATGAAGGGTAACAGATAAAACGTTTTGATAAGCTAGGGCATTTGCATTTTAAATTAGGAGCCTTCGGGAAATCAAGAATGTCTTTCAGAAAATTCCTTTTATAGAGGTGAAGAGATATTTTAGTGGTAGGTACAGGATAAATTTAAATTAATAAAAATACAGCTTGTATTCAACTGCTACTTTAGCTATTCAGGCAATCATGGAGATTAGAGCTCATAGTTAACTCTCAAATCCTACATACAGCTTTTGGATTTCATCTTTTCTGGGTCTCAAACACCCATCTGGTTACTGAACTGAGCTTTATACAGCCCATGTCAAAAACCCTTTTCTGCTTAGCATCACTTTTTCAGTTTGACCTCTACAGTACATAGCACAACCTCTTCCATAACACACATTTGTGATCTGGATCTTCAAAACCCCCTCATGTACCCTGAATCAGGCTATAAGGAACTGCCCCATGAAGGATTGTCCCCTGGGTTGGGAGAGCTGGGTAAGCAAGGAGTCATTTATTGTCTCCTCCATTATAAGAATAATTCCCAGCCTCTCAGGAACATCCTTCACACATTCTGGCTATGCAAGGGAGTCAGAAATACTTCTCAAAAACAACATGTGCAAACCATAAAATCAAGAGGAGGGAGGAGTGGGAGGTGTAGACTAACCTCTGCATGCTTATTAATAAGGCTCTTGCTCAGCACATGCCCTCTTATTCCTTTCTTTATAAGGACATTGCATCTGAAAGGCTATAAATCACTCCTGGGACCCTTGCCTAAAATGTAATCTTAGAAATCTAGAAATTTCATTGAAAAAAAAAAAAAAAACACAGATTTATCTGTCTTAATAACTGTATTTCCTAGACAGGAAAAAGAGACTCTCCCTAAGTTACATATTTGGCATTTAGCTGAGCTAACATACTCATGGAAAATCTACCCACAATGGTGGAAAGAGTTAGTTTGACTTTGTTTCTATTCTGCTGCATAATGACCTTGGAAATCAAGAAAAGTTTTCTGGGAATTTGAAGTTACAGAAAAAGATCAACACTTATCATAAAAAGAAGAGTTTATTTCATCCATCTCCTGTTTGATTCCTGTCCTTCGATCTGACTATTACACCCACATTTTCAAAGGTCAGAGCATTGAGCTGCATTTCATCTTCAGTAGGTGGGAGGCATCACTTTTAAAAGGTACCATTTTCAGGACAGGCACAAAACAGTTCTAGGAGAGGATGATTACAAAGTCAGACCTCAAAGGTTTGATTTACTTGCTAAAGAACAGAGAGATAATAGTCCTGAAACAGGACCAAAAACAATCATGCAATGAGAATGGCATGATTTTTTAAGTGCCTAATAATTATCATATTTTTGAGACTTAATAGAAGTCAGCATGCAATCCTGATGATTTATGTAGCTCTCTCCTACTGAGATGAATTTCTATTATCCTTGCCAGGAGTTATTTCCAATAGTTAAATTCTTATTTTTGTTTTTATTACTTCTTTTTTTTTCCCCTGGATACAATCAAGAATGTGTTGATCCTACCCTTAGTAAATAAACAAAAAAATATTTAATCATTTAAGAAACACATTTTTTGGTAAGTCATGTATTTTGTAAATGAGACTCTTGAATCATCAGTAATAAATTGGTGCCCAAGAACTAATATCTTATCCTCCTAATTTGGAACCATTTTCACTTATTTTCATAGAAGAAAGGTACACATAAAAGAACTGGAAAAGGGTAAATAGATAGAACTTTTCTAGAATGATTAAATAATTACATGATTAGGATTTTAGATACCCTGAAAAAGTACACTTTATTATACTATGCATCCATTGACAAATATTTATATAGATTTTTAATGTTGTCTTCTAACTTTCATAATTAACAGTGAATTATATGCTGCCATTATACTCCTACAGTAGTCTATATTTGTCTGCATATTAATCTTTACGGTTTTAATATGCTTTTTTAATGCCATTTATCTTGTGCTTTTTCCTTTGGAGTCCATTATATATCCTTTCACTATCGATTTATATTTTCAAATACCTGTCATGATTCACTGTTCTACTACTTAGGATTAACGTATAACAGCAGACTTGGTTTTTGGCTATTGTGGTAAAATATCTGACATAAAAAACTTGTAAGGAGGAAAGGCTTATGGATCATGGTTTCAGAGGTTTTGGTACATGGTTATCTGGATCAGTTGCTTTTGAGCCTGTGCATTGACCATCATGGTGGGAGCACAAGGCAGAGGAATTATGTTCATCTGATGGTTGTCAGGAAACAAAGAAAAGAGAGAGGAGAAGTTAGGATCCATATCTCCTCAAGGGTTCACCTGCTGTTATCTGACATCTTTTACTAGGTCCCACCATCTTTCATTAGCATTACAGGCTGGTGAATGAACCTTTAGCACATGGGCCTTTGGGAGTATTCTGAATTCAAAATATAGCAATTGCTAATATGCATTTAATATGTATAAATAACTATATATCTATTATGTGACATCATGTGAATCATCATCAGACAAAAAAAAATTTATTAAGAAGTTCTATTATTGTCTCTAGGAAATAATAGGAAAAAGCTAAGGTCATAGAATTTTAACAAGTTGTTCAAGATCGCCCAGATAGTGAGGTGTTGAGTAGTTGGGACCAAATTTATCTATTTCTGCATCTCACATATAACCTTACCTATTATCTTTCTAAACAAAATTAACTGTTCATTTGTTTAAAGAATTAACAATCTAATCCAGAAAGGGTGATTTTTTAGAATAAAAAATGAGGACCATTTAGAGTTGTTTTTTAATTATTTGCAATCAATTTGTACTATATAAAAGATATTGTTTAAGAAAATGGTGAAGAATAGATTAACAGGAGAGACGGTACATTAAAGGAAATTAGGCATTGACATTTTCTAAGATGAATGGAAGAAATATGTGAGAGCCCAAATCAGCTTAGTTTTAGAAATAAAAGAAATTTCTAATAAAATTTCCAAGAAAACTTATTGGAAAGTGCTGCTGAAAGACGAGAATAAATACACAAAAGGCAAAAATTAAGAGCAAAACAATCATTAACAAAAAAGTCAAATATTTCAAATTATTTCCTCAGAAATTTTTCATCAGAAAAATATGAAAATATTATATAAGTATGTAATATAGAATAAAATTTAGGTGAAATTGCACAGTAAATATTCTGAGTATTTCTAAGAAAAAATGACTTTGATATGTACCATGTTTGTTGTGAAAACTAAATTATCTAACATTTGTAGAGCATCCAGCAGAGATTTCATTACAGAAAATGAATTTGCTAAATTCATTACTTTCCTTTCCATACTTTTAGTCAAAATTGGATTTTAATAGATTTTAGAGTCTCTTTTCTATCAGTAAATAAATTTAAGTACTAGATTTGTTCTAGGTTTGAAAATATAAAAAATGTCTGAGGTTCAATTCCTTTCCTTTACACAATTAAATCAGGAGCAGTTAAGCAGGTCCAGTAATGAAGAACTGTTCTTTCAGATTTTGTTTATTTATGGATGTCATTTTCTCCTCTTCATTTTTGAAGGACAGTTTTGGTGGGTATTGTATTATTAGTTGGAAAGTTTATTTTTGTTACTGATGCCAACATTTTGACTACTTTTGTGCCAATAATTCATTATATTCTTTTAAATATTACTTTGTATGTGATGTCTCCTTTTAAGGTTACTTCTTTGCCTCTCAGAGTTAACATGTCAATTACAATATGTTTTGGTGTGTATTTCTTTGGATTCACCACTTAATCACACATTGAACTTTTTGAATTTCAATATTCATTTTCTTCCCCAGATTTAGAAAGTTTACAACCATTATTTCTTTAAATAATTTATATTCTCTTTTCTTGCTATCTTCTCTTTCTGAAACTAATAATGCATAGGTTGGTCTGCTTGATGGTGTCCCGCAGGTCCCATAGGTTTTCTTTTCTCTTCGAAAATTTTCTTTTTGCTCTTCATAATTGTATATGACCTTGAGGTCACTGATTCTTTGTTCTGCTTCATTGAGTCTGCTATTGAACACCCTTTGTGAATTTTTTAGTTTAGTTGTTATATTCTGTAGATTGCAAATTTCTTTTTTACTTCCTTTTTATATCTCATTATTAAAATTCTCATTTTGTTCATGAATTGTTTTCCTGAGTCCAGTGAACATCTTTTCTGATAGCTATTTTGAATTATCAGATAATTTGTGCACGATAGTCATCCTTTACCTACAGTTTCCTTTTCTCCAGTTTTAGTTACCCATGGTCACACATAGTCTGATGATGTTAAACAACTCTTCTCAAAATAAACAATTTATAATTTTAAATTGGACTCTATTTTCAGTAGTATGATGGAAGCTCACACTGTCCAACTTTGCCTTTCCCAGGCAAAAACTCATCCCTTTGTTCACCAGATACATACTGTAAACAACATCCAGCAGTTAGTCACATGGTAGTTACCTGAATTATAAGATCAACTGCTAAAAAATCATGGTGCCCGTGTTAAGTAACTCATAAGTAGAAACTTCATGCTATGTCACAATGACCATGCCATTTACCTCATTTCATCTCATCATACGGAAATCATATCATGCCATATCAGTACAGGAAGAAATGTGAGTATAGTATAATAAGTTAGTTTTAGAGAAAAGGAAAGATAAATCATGTTCACTTCACAGAGCTTTTATTAGACTGCATGGTTATAATAGTTCCATACTGTTATAATTTACCATTGTTTATCATATGTTTGTATGTATAAACATACAGTGTGCATTGGATTTGGTATCTGTGGTTTCAGGTGTCCGTTTGAGTCTTGGCACACATATATTGCGCATAAAGGCGACTCCTCCAACCTCCATTTATTTGAAATCATTTTCTAGACATTTATTATATTTCTTTTATTGGGCCATTTCTCCATTTCTTCATCTTCCTTTTCATTGTTTCCTACATATTTAAAAACTAACCAGTTCTCTCATTATTTACAGATGGATAGACCTTTAACCATCAACCTGGCTAGAAACTCTGGGCTCCTCTTACACCTCTCCTGAGTCTCCTCTGGACTTCTACATTTAGATCCCTGATTAGAGGAATTTACCCATATTTTTTATTTAGAAGTTCTTTTTCTCTATGGTGTCTGTCAGCTATGTTTTGGGTCTTCTGAAACAGCAGTACATTATCTAGCTTGTTGTTGTTGTTTTTCTTAGTAGCCCAAGTTATTCAGAGAATACTGAGTTTATCAGTTCTCCAAATCATGATAGAAAGAATCTAGTTCCTCTTGCACCCCCAGAAAATCTGGACTCTTGAATGTTGACTTCACTCTTCTTTTATTGACTGTGAGGTTACAAGTTCTTTTGGCTCCTGTCTGCTGTGTGATGGGGCCTCTGGAACAAGCAAACTACCCAGTTCTTTTTTTTTTTTTTTCCCTGAGTGACCCCTAAGCATTTGAATTATGCCAAGTCTAGCTTAGTCTGGGGAAAGTCAATGCAGAAGCCCAAGAAGTGGGAAAGCCATCAACCCCATTTAAAAAGTCAGAACAGTCTATTCATTCCTTAACCTTCTCAGAGAGAAACTAGGAATCGGAACTTTTCTTATAATTGTGTGACACTGAGCCAGGAAGAAAAATGTAAGTGGATGACACAAATTTTCCTACTCATCTCCATGTGATTGGTTTCAGGTTTCTCTGGTTTCTGGATTCTCCTAAAGGGAATTAGTCCATGTATTGCTGTATAGATGTTTCTTTAGATGAAGAAGTTATGGTATGAGATTTGCTATTTAATTATCTTACAGACATCATTCTTTCTCTCCAAAGCCAAGTTTTCCTAAATGAAGAGGTTCTCATCAAAAAGGGGACTAACCCCAAACCATACAGTAATGGTAAAGTTGGGTTTTAAGCACATTCCATTTAATCTCAAAGACTTTGTTATTTCAGGTAACTGTATCATGGATTTTCAAAACATGAACACCCAAATTATTTTTTCTTTGAAATGATTACCAACTCATAGTTATTTTTTCTCCTGTATTACTTTTCCTTTTTTAATTTTATGTTTTTTCAGCTGGGGATTGAACCTAGGGGCATTTTATCACTGAACTACATCTCCAGTTTTTTTGACAACAGATCTCACTAAGTTTCTGAAATTTGTAATCCTCCTGCTTCAGCCTGCAGAGTTGTGTTTACAGGCATGTGCCACCACACTTAGCTGTATTTATTTTCTTAAAGAAAAGCAGGCAGATCTAGGATTGCACAGAACATAGATCATTGGAGACTTTCTAACAGAAGCCTGGTCCTGGGCAACAGCAAGACTAGTTTGCTCATTTTATTTAGGTCAGAAGGAAGGTGCATACATTGTTTAGGGCAAAAATGACTTATCCAAGTCAGAATTTAACTTATCTTCAGGTAATATCAAAGAGGCAGGTACACACCTGAGGTCCAGATGTAAAGGTTCACCTACCACTGTAGTGGTTTTATTATTTATGGTATCCAAGGAAATTATACAGGGAAAACTAATCAGGTTATTCAGTGATTCTATGGTTGTTAGGTATCAAGATGGCTGCAGTCATGTCACACTGAATTTGTACATTTCTACCTCATAAGCTGCTCCTGGAGTTTCACACTTGCCCCTTCCCTGATGTACTTTGAGTTTAGCATTGCATTAGCATGTGCTATGAGACAATTTATGGAGCTTGTAAGCAGAGTCCACAGTAAAAATACAGGTGCATGGAGGAAAACAGACAGAAAACAGTGATACAAGCAACAAAATCAATCAATATTTTTCACCAGAAGTCCAAGGAACAAGTCAAAAACTTATATATTTTCTACACTAAAGAAAGTATTAGACAAGATATTAATTTGGATTTAAAAGATTTCAGAGGAAAACAGTAACCTGCAACTATGGATGGAAAACAAACTTTCAATAATGACTTTTAAAGGTGAGTGTACACCACCCAGGAAGAGAATTCTGGTGGTATCATTCATCAGAGATGACTTGGTGACACCAGCTGGGGATAGATGTAGTATAACATACCACACATATTGGCCAATAGGTCACAGTCCATGAGTGTTTCCTAGAACTTATGAAAAAAAAAAAATGTCATGGCAGACCAGGAGACCAACTGCAGCTTCCTGAACTATTTATTTAGCCCACTTAGAGCATGACCCATGACCACAGAGTCCAGTAAGATCAGTGTGTTCAAATTAGGAAGGTGGTAGACTCTTCACTCTGTGGCAAGAAAGAGCTGACCCCTATGGGGGGAACAAACCACTTGTCCACTGTATTGTCCCTCACCTAAATTTAATGTGTGCTGCGTGAGAAACAGTAGCACTCTATTCATATCTCAACTCTGGCAGTATAGTGTCTATATATACAGTTTGAGTGCAAGAACTCTTTTGGGCAAGGTCCAGATTCCCCAAGTACTCATAAGGGACAGGCATCCCAGATAGGTGGATATTTACCTTTACTCATGCTTCTCTGAGGACTTCAGTTCAGTCATCGAAGGACAGTTATCTTCATTGGGCCTATATTCTTGCATTGATGACTGCTCTTCTTCTTCCTCCTTTCCTTCTCTTCTTCTCCTTCTCCTTCTCTTTTGCCCTCTCCTTTTCCCTCTCCTCCTCCTCCTCTTCCTCCTCCTTCTTCCTTTTTCAGTACTAGAAATTGAATTCAGGGCCTTACGTATGTCACACAACTGATCTATCACTAAATTACATACCCAGCCCTGCTTCCCCCTTATCTTGGCACTGGGGATTTAACTCAATGGTATATATACACAATGGATATTATTCATGAAAAAGAATTTAAATAATGTCATTTGCTGGTT
Organism: Sciurus carolinensis; assembly: GCF_902686445.1. NCBI lineage: Eukaryota > Metazoa > Chordata > Mammalia > Rodentia > Sciuridae > Sciurus > Sciurus carolinensis. The sequence continues at coordinate 73,915,101 of NC_062215.1, forward strand.
AATGGATGGAACTGGAGATTATAATGCTAAGTGAAAAAATACAGACTCAGAAAGTCAAAGATTGAATATTTTCTGTGATATTATGAAGTTAGTCTAAAATTGGAGGGGGAATAAAAGAAATGGGGGAGGGTACTTTCATCAAAATAAAAGATCAGGAGAGCAGAAAAGGGGATTGAGGGGGAGAAAAGAGAGACAGGATAAGAGAAAAACAATGGAACGAATCTAACCTAACTTTCCAATGTACAAATACGTATATATGAATATACTACAGTGAATCTCAGCATTATGTATATCCACAAAAACACTAATTTTTAAAAAATGTAAATAAATAGAAAGCTAATTTGAGTAGCAGAAATAGGGAGAGAAGAGGAGCAGAATAAGAATAAGTACTGGGGACTTCGTTGGAGAAAAATGAATTTATAATTGTGCTAAAATATAACTAATGCTATGTATAACTATTATGAATCAGCCAAGAATGAAAAAAAAATCTATTCTTTATTTCCACCAAATCTACTACCTGACAGTATATATCAGATTAAAGTTTTATGATATTTTATGTATTTGGGTCCAATCCTGGACAGCATGTTCTGTGAAATGGGTTCCCTCGTCACTGTTAAGGGCTGGTATGGGTACCCATACGTCACACTTCATTTCTCAAGGTCTTTGATCAAGGTCATTTGATTAGTTCCCTTGCTAGGAAAGGCTTTCACAAGACCAGCAGAACATTGTTTCACTTGCTATTGTGCCATCTACAATAACCTGGATGCATTAGTCTAATTGTCTAATTGACTCATGAGTTGTGGCCCTAACACCCATAGTTCTGTCCATTGGCTGCTCCTGATTTTCTCCTTTCTCAAACCAGTGGAAGATTGTACTGACTCTTGTCTTCCCTATGCAAGACCCATCTGTTTACAGCTCAGGAGTTAATCAGCTATAGGACAGGATACTGCACTGTTGTTGTGATTGTTAATTTGAAATGTCAACTTGATTGGGTTATGAGATGTCAATGTTTAGGAGGCTTCTGGGTGTGCCAGTGGGGTGTGTCTAGGAATGATTGGCATGTGAGATGTGAACTAAAGTGGAGACAGTCCCTGTGCGTGGGCAGTACTACCCAACAGGATGGTGAATTGGGTGAACTAAAAGTTGGAAGAACAAAGAAGATGCAGATGCAAGCTCCATTCTTCTTGAAGGGGTTCCTGATTGCTGCTGCAATAGACGGAGGATGCCAGACTCTCGCTTCTTCATTCTTCCAAAGCAGACTCTGCCACTGATTCTCCAGGGAGTTTCCAGAAGCCTTCAGTCTTGGACTAGGATAGTACCATTGATCCCTCTTGTTCTGGGACTTCAGCCTCTTAGATTGCACAGCTACTGGTTTTTCCAGCTCTCCAGCCTGCAGATGGCTATTGTGGACTATCTAGTTTCTGGTTGTGTGAGTCAATCCTATAAATCCCCTTTTAATTATCATATTTCCTCTTGATTCTGTTCCTCTAGAGAACCCTGATTAATACAGTTGTAAACATGTATACTACTTATTTACAGTAGAGTTTTACAATGCTACAAATTGTGGGTGAAACAGGCCACCTACCCATCCCTTATAGGTAGTTTAGTTTGCACTGTGATTGGAAAAATCTTGCTCAGTGGCTACATCTGTCATAGGGCATTGTAAACTGGTAGAAACTTCTGTATCAAAGGGATGTCTTCAATTTTGGATCTCTTCCAGAGCTGTTATCAAAAACCTAGAGGTAACTTTTGCCTGTATGGTTCTTGTCAAAAATCCCAAATCATTCAATTTGCGTAACAGATGATATCTAACTGTGTTTGTGCATCTGGTAGAGATGTACCCAGAGCCTGTACTTGGGGGTCTCAAAAATCTTTTCTTTTTCAAAGGCTTTCTGCTGGGGAATATCCCATTTCCATGTGACTCTCTTCTTAACCAACTGATGTAGTGGGTGTAAGTATTGAACTAGATGAGGAATGAAAGCTGACCAATAACCCAGGAGTTCTACAAAAACCTGTAATCATTTGCCATATAGGAGATGGGTAAGGTTTTCACTTAATCTCATACTATGCCTGAATGAAATGAGTCTTAAAAAACTGACCAGTCCTATGAACTCGGTAGAAAGTCCAGGGCACTCTTATCTTGTTGGGATTAACAGCCCACCCCTTTGTGTGCTGATGGGTACATGGTTGTTCTACATGCTATAACAGAGCAGGATCTTCACCAGAACGTATCATCAGCATAATGGAACCAGATAATATCAGTAGTGAATGAGACTAGACTGAGGTTCAGAGCCGCCATACTGTGATGGATGGTAGACCCCTGCAGAGCGGTTTTGTAATTCCTAGATGCAACACCACTTGTTTTATTCTGATGGTCTAACTTCCATAACCATCAGTACTGTCCAGGGATCTGGAGCACATTCTGGGTTGCCATAGATTCATGCACATCCAGAACCACATATACCAGAAAAATATTCTTTTCTTCACTCTTGGGGAACCAGAAAGTAGTGAATTTCAAATATGACATTTGGTCACCTCCTATAGCTCACTCATTCTTGGATGACCTTAGTCCCATTCCTAATGGGGAAGAGGAATCCATTCAAGCAGCGAACAATTCCTGAATAAGAAAATTCCTCACTTCTGTCATGACTAGGAAAGTTTGGAATTGTTGTTTTGGTTTAAATTCCTCCCAAAAGGCTAACAAGATTGCACTAGGTTGCTTATCTATCTCCTCACTGAGGGTATTTGTGCAAAGCAAATCATGCCAAATCTGCTTTCTTTCTTACTTCTGCCCCTTTATTTATTTATTGTTTTATCTCCCTTTTTTACGTGCCTTTTCCCTGCCAAGCTTTGTGAAAAGTCATACCATGTTACAGACACATTCAGAGTTTCCCAGGTTGGCAATAGCCTCACCCACATCATAAATATCTTGTCAGATAATCAGGCTGAGAAAGGAGAGAAAAAGCCCACATCATTCTCAAGGGGTGTTTTGTAACAGTTTGTTTCTCATTTTGGCCATAAAAACAGCTTTCCCAGGTCTTTGAAACACCTGGCTTGGTGCCTGCCCATCTCCTGCAGAACACCCCGAATGCTTTCCAGGGGGACACCTGAATTGGCAGATCCACTTCATTGAGCTCACTCTTCTCTCATGCTCAAGATGATCCAATCTATAAAGGAATGATTTCCTTGGACCTAGTGGACATTATATACACAGTGCCTTAAAACTTGATGAGTAGTAATATTCATTTTCTCAGCTTCATTTCCTTCCATGTCTTCCTTTTCAGGCAATCAGACTCTCCAAGGGCAGTTGTTTAAAAGTGTTTGCAATATCTAGCAATTCTGCAGCAGCATACTTCCAAATAGTCATAGCTTCCATTCGGAGAACCCCTCTTCTGCATTTGAATATTCTTTGCCTTTCCTTTATGTTGTAATAGCAGTCTAGCACAAAACGCAAGGCTCATAGGCAGGGAGGTCTCTGTCCTCTGTCACTTCAGTCTCAAGTTCTTTCTCACTGCTCTCCTCTCAGTGATTCCAATTATTTGGCTGCCATTCTAATTGCGAGATAATAGCTTATACCTGTTTCCTCTTCTAATTTTTTCCTCTCGAGTCCCATAGAGTGTCAAGAATGAATTTCAAACTTAGCATCTTGGTTTTCCACTTTCTCAATCATGGTAGAACCTAAGAGAGAGAAAGAGAGATCCTCTGACCCTGGCAATTTTGGTGGCACACATGTGTAATCCCAGCAATTCAAGAGGATGAAGCAAGAGTATAGCAAGTTTGAGGCCAGCCTCAGCAACTTAACAAGACCCCCAGACACTTAGTGAGAAACTCTCTCACAGCATAAAAAGGACTGTAGGTGTAGCTCAATGGTAAAGAGGCCTTGGTTCAGTTTCCTGTGTAAATGAGTAAATAAATATATAGTGACTTCATCCAACCTGGAATGTACCTGATATAAAATACTCAGGCACATTTCTGGTGCCAAGGTTCAGTTTCAAACCTCAACATACCACTCTAATCATTTTAATTTGTTTGTAATATGATGGAGAATTATGCAAAACAACCAACCAGGTTTATTTAAGTTTAACCCTTGTTGAGATTCAATATGCCTTAAGTCACATGAAGCTGAATCCACATACATTATAACAGAGAAACATAAACACATGATCTTAAAAAATAGGGCATATTAACTAAAAACATAAGCCGTATACTAACAAGTACTCAGTTCCTTTGGATACCACAGATGGTAATGTTGGAGGGTTGTAGGCTAGTGGGTAAAAAGAATTATGTGGATTTTCCTAACCTTAGAGTTGTACTTAATCCATCCTTTGTTTTTGGATTATTAAATTGTGAGGTTTAAGAAACACAACAGGTTTAGGGTATGATTTAATAATCCAAAGTGAATCCAAATCAGAACATTGGTCTAGTTCATTCTCTGTAGAAATTAAAACATAATATTGCCATATTTTCCCCTGTGTTCAATTTTTTTTAGGAAAATTGGTCCATTTTCTCTATTAATAAGAATAAATATTCAATTCAGCCAATAAGCAAGTTAATTTGTTAAGGATTTGCGGCTAATCAATTTACTAAAAGGTGCTCAAAATAACTAGCATTTTTACTGAATTTAATCTTTAGAGTGAGTCAACACTTGCTTTGGCAAAGTTGATTTTCAGTGTTTTTGAACAACATTGCTTAGATTTTGGGGCCTTATAAAGACATGGCCTCCAGAAGTGCTAGGAAGAATAGTCACTTCATGATCACTTAACAGAATGTGCAGAGCAGAATGGAGAACATTCTGACAGGGAGTGATAGAGGCAGGAATTTAACAGTCTTCCATGTTGATTTTCTTTTTTTTTTGGTACTGGGGATTGAACCCAGGGGTGCTTAGCAACTGGCCCACGTCCTCAACACTTTTTGTGTTTTGCATTTTGAGATAGGGCCTCACTCATTTGCTGAGACTGGCTCTGAACTCATGATCCTCCTGCCTCAGCCTTCTGAATCTCTGCTATGTTGATTTTTGTACTGAGTCTCTCTCCTATACTGTTTTCATTTTTGGGATTCCATTCAACAAGTTTATTACTCTGTGTTTGAGGTGGATCTGGAATTGGCTGAATAAAAATGATTTACATCCTAAAAGGGCCCCATGACCTCATTAGAAAGTATATCACATGTTCCTAACATGAAATTCTGCTGGAAAATCATGGAAACAAATCCTTTCATTAAGTAACTTGAACTATTTTCAATTTTTAAATTCTAACTCAACTATGGTCTTAGTATCTAGATAAGGAATAAAATAAGCTGGTATAAAAGAGGGTGTGGCTTTAAGCAGCACCTCAGAAAATATTCTAGTCATTTAACATTGTTCCTAAATATTGTTTAATACTTATTTAAAATTATCAAAAATTATAAAATGAGACTATGTTTAACACCCACTTACCCACAAAGTAGTATCTTGTTCCATCTTCTTCCTGTAGCTCAAAGTAGATAATGTTATATTATCTAATTTAAATGATAAACTGTCATCTATTTTATCTGATGAAGAAAGTGAAGCATAGAAATTAAGTAAATTACCTTGGTTTTCCTGACCCTAAAACCATTTAACCCTTAGCTCTTCTGGTATCACTGATTTCCTATTTGTAAGAAATAAGAAAATATATTTTCGTGTGTCACTTATATAATGATTTTCAAGTTTTTCATAGCAGCTTAGTCATTGAACTTCAGCAGGTACATGATAAACAGACATAGTGTCTTAAAAATTCCTATCCCTAGGCTCTGCCCAAGAGATGTTGGTCTAAGTCAGAGTACCCAAATCTGAATTGTAAGAATCTGCTCACATTAAACTTGTGAGGACACTTTACAGAGTTTATTTTGACTATATTACTAGCATCTGTTGAACAGTTTTGATGTTCTAATAAACTTATATACATATTTGATCCCACTTCCAAAACAGTTCTTCATAATATCCATTTTGTCTGAAAATGATCTCTCCCATTATTTATTTCTCTTAAACTTTAAGCTCTGTGCTCACCTCTTTTAGAAAGACTTCTTCACTCATATCAACTTATATTCCTATTATGCTACCCCAATAGCACATATAGATTACTTATACCCTTTATTAATTTTGTCCACCAATACAGTCATACTTTGACTGATTTACTCTGTGTGTGCATTTGTATACATCAAGAACACCAATTCTGAGAAGTATTAATAGTTGACTGTCCATCACAGGACTGACCCAGAACTAAAGCGCATTGATAGAACATAAACTCCAGTGTAGAGTAACCATAACTTTTATATGCATTTGGAAACCAAAAATTATGTAACTCATTTTATTGTAATATTTCCTGTGTTTCAGTGGTGTGAAATGGAACTCACACTATCTCTGAGGTGTGCCTGTAAACCAAAAACTTAACTGTATGAGATAAAACTGTAAAACTCTTTCAAGAAAACGTAAACTTAAATTTTAGCACTTACTAAATTGGTTAGAGACAGGTGGACTGGGAAAATTGAGGGGTAATGACTAAAGGGTGTGGGGTTCCTTTTAATGTAATAAATATATTTTTCATTGCAGTGATGAATTCTCAGCTCTGTGATTATACAAAAAGGCATTTGGATTGTACACTTTAAATTGCTAAGTTTTGTGGTATGAAAAATATTTCTCATAAAACATATGGTGAACAAAACAAGAGTTTTCATTATTGTTGCTCAATTCACTGTTTGATTCAGTGCTTCTATTGTGTTCTGCCATAAAGATCCCTTCACCTTCACCTTGGTTGTTACTTCTGAGCAGGTGCATTGTGAGCAGTCCAGGTCAGAACTCTATCAAAATGGTGGATTCAGGGTGTGCACTACACAATACAGTCAGTGTGTCCCATGATCATGGACCTGCTCCCACACCTGTTTTCCTATAAAGCAGGTCTAATTTTATGCGTGATTATATGACTATGATAAACATCCCATCCTTGAAGTGATAGTCTATAGGCAGAAAATGTAAATGAAAATGTAAATGTAGCAGCTCTCTGATACATTTATCAAATTCTAACAATTATTAGATGTTTTTTGTAACTGTTTTCAGTGAGAGATGACATGCTATAATTTGTTACAATTGAAAACATGTGGACTCTGTGCCCTCAGTGTCCAGTGATAGTTGAAGTTCAAAAAGTAGTGGTTAAGAAATAAAAATAAACTTCATGTACAAACAGAGAAACAAGAGGTATCCCATTTGTTTACAATAAAAATAATTTTTTAAAAAAAATAAATAAAAATAAAAATAAAAATAAAATAATTCCAGGGTATCATGAGGCCTGTGGAGTTTAATTCAGGTCATAAAGGAAAATAATATTTGCCAGGTTAAAATAAGGAAAGAAGGCTCAGGGTAGGGGTAATACTAAAACTCTGTGATATAAACATATGCATCTGTATTATCCACACTGTAGGACTACTGTGGATAAAGTGGATTTAAGAAGTAAGTTTAAAAAAGGAGGCAATTGGAGAGAGATTACTTATTGTGACGAGGGACATTCTGATACTAAGGATGGTTTTCTTAAAATCTGTAGTGTTTTGGATATTACTCAGTAGAGCAGGAGTCCCAGCCACTTAGTGGTTGATGGATAAGCATATCTTCTCAGAACTCCCACATTCCTTTGGCTCTTAGAAGTGAACTCCTCAGGATGATCTTAAAGCAAGTTTCTCTTTCTGGCTGGTCCCAGTGGGGCTTCCTAATATTGGCATTCATCAAAAGAGCATCTCTTCCATGAGCTTTCTTTCAGTAAGTGCCTTTGCTGTGATTCCATCTCATCTCTACATGATGTTGGAATAATCCCTTCTAGATACATTGTGGGTCTCATGGAATATATTATTTCATGCAAACAAGATACTTTTATAAATTTTTTTCAGAAAATATTAATTTCAATCTTTAAAAAAAATTTTGCTGTTGTTTTGTTCTAACACTCTTGATGGTGATAAATAAATGGTCAATATACCCTTTTATCTATGGATGTCCCTTGTGTTGAGACAAATGAGGTCCCATATTTTCACTTAAGAAAATTTATTAGAAAGCAGAAACATGAGAGCTGCGTGATTTTATGAATAAATTGTTTTGTTCTATTTTTAAAAGATCATTTTTGCAAATTATATGTATCATTATTAAATATACCAGTTAAGAATATCAGTTAATATGTTACTTAGTCAGCCTCAGTATCACAGGCTCACCAAAGTTAACAGGAAATTCTACAGAGTGACTCTGGTGAATAGTTTGCAGCAGTAGCATTCAGAGTCAAAAAAGGTATTGAAAATGTCAATGTTGTCTTAAAGTTATTTTTTATTCTAATTCAAGATCAATTGCCTGAAATCTTATTGAAAAAAAAACTCATTTCTAATATTTGCATCTTATTCCTGGAACGGGTTAGCTTTTTATTGCCACTGTTTACACAAAATGCATTGTAATATAAATGACTTTCATAAAAGTTGCCAACTTCCAACCACCTGCTGTGTGCTGACAGCAGTGGCAACAATTCTGCTGCTGCAAAATGATATTCAATTGCAATATCTACTGTCAGATCCACAAATCGTTCGCTTAGGTTATGTGGTTTGTTGGAATAAGACCATATTTACTAATACTCGTTTGCTATCTCTCAGCCTCCCCAGTATTATTCGTTTTGATTGATTCCATGGTGGCATGGGGCAAGCAGAAATGTGATCTTGTTTGGAAACCTCATTTTGCGGCAGTTCACATGGGGAACAACAACTGAAAAGTTTAAGGTTCAGAGAGTTTACAGATGGAAATAGGCCCAATGATAGAAAGTTCAGTGCAAAGTGGAAATGCTCTCTTGCCAATTCTGCTGTATCTGTTCCATTTTACCAGTGACATCTCATTGCAGCAGTTAGACTTGTACAGGAGTTGATGAACTCACGTGTCAAAAAGAGACAGCTTGAGAAGACCCAAATTAATCTGGTGTGAGGTAGTTAATGTGGAGATAACAGTTATTTTCTCCATGTACTGAGATATGTTGCTGTACTTTGGAGGAAAGATGAGAAAATAATCATGGAAGGATCTGTGTTCTTCATTCATTAAAACTTAAAAAAAAAAAAAAAAATCTTTCATGGATGCCCACACAGCAACAAATATGTGCCTACAGGGGCCCAGAAGCCAATGTAAATGGGTAAAATAATCCAAGTCAATGTGCTTTGGTATATATTGAAGTGACTGTTAAGTGTGGGCAACTGGCCAATGCTTACCGGTTTTAGAGATGCAGCTGCTTTTTGTTCCTCCCATCACTGCCATCCTAGAATGTGAACCTGCATTGCCATATCTTCAATTGCTTTTTCCCAATAAAAAGTCAGACGCAAAAATGATTATGTCAAGTATTACAAAATTCCAGTCAAAGAGCAAAGCATCCTGGGTGATACAGTGCAGAAGAGAGAATAGCAAAGACTGTACTACATGTGGAGGTGCAGGGCCAGGGGTGACAAATACTCAAAAGCTGGCACATACTGCTTTCTTATTCTACGTCCTCTGTATCATCATATGCACTTTGCTATAATATGGGGAAAAAAGAAACCACAAAAAATGTCAAAAGCAATTAAAGATTTACATGGAAAATTAAGAGTGTAACTCATCAAATAGTCCATCTGGAGAAAGCATAGGGATAAAACTGGCTATTGGGCTGGAGTACAGGAGTTCAGAAAATGTCCTTCAGGAATAAAATAGCTGGCATTCAAACCTACTGGAGGATCTGTGATATTTCAGTGACAATAGTATGGGTTCCCTCTATCAAAAATGAGATGAAAGAAACAGAAACCCTAGGTGTGGGGGGAGAACTAACCTGTAAAGAAGTGGACAGTTTGACTGTTAAAAAAAAAAAAGAAAAAAGAAAGAAAAAAACATAACAACTTGAAGAGGAAAATGGGAAGCTATAATTATGAGTTCTGAGCAGCTTAAAGTTCTAAAGGCACACATGACAGAATTTGTGAGGAAGGAGCAGAAAAGGAATTGTAAGAGATGGTTTTGATTGCTATCATGTTTACATTGGAAGTGCTGACCGAAATGTTGATTTTTTAAAAAGACTTAAAATACCCAAAACACTGTTTCATTAAATTATTTGTATTCACTACAAATATTAGGCAAATTCTAAGTAATGTCAAAATTCAATATTTATAAAAGTAGGATAGCAGGAAAGTGTAAATGAACTAAATATTCAACATTTTATTGCATATCAATAAATATCATAAAAATTTGATGATTCAAAAATAATAGTATATGTATGATATAAAAGTCTCCCCAGTTTACAACTCAAACAAAATTTGTAAAACAATCAAAACTCAAGAAAACTTCATTTTGCCAGTAATGGCTAATAGGACAAGCAAGACTTACATGAGGCTTTGCTAATATGCATAATTAGCCTAAAATCACTTTCTTCATTACTCTGGATATATTCATGGGAAAACAGAAATAAAAAGAGTCTTCTGAGGAATTCAAGGCAATCCACATCAGAAAACCACACAAATAACACTGAGCAGAAAAACAGAAGAATGCAGGTACCTAAGCACCAAGGAAGCTGTGTTCCTCTGCACTGACTGCATCTGAGTTTTAAAAATTACGTTAGAGAATAAACACTTTATGGTTTCAGTTAGAAGACTTCAGTCAACTAATCTGAATCGAATAAAATTCAAAATGCCTAGATAATGGTAGTTATACCCACTGCATTAAGTTATGTAGAATTACAGAAGAAAGTATGAAATGTGATTTCTGAACAAGCTGTATACAATCTTAAAAATCCATTCAAACACATTTTATCTTGCCATGCCATTTAATTTTAGTAGTTATCTCAAAACTCTCTTTGAAACAATTTGAGTGTGTTTATTAGAATGCTGTCAAATATCTCACATATTTAATTCATGTAAGATTTACCATAAACTTTCTGAAGAACTGATATATGATATGTGGCCTCCCACAGGTCTCTCTGTCACTGTCCCTGCCCTCTTTCTGTCTATTCCTTCTCCCTCATTTAGTCCCATAATTATTTATTACATTAAAACATAGCTGGCCTAAAATATACTGTTTAACCATTTTAGATGTATAACTTATTGGTATTAAATATATTCACAATAATGCATAATCAGAACTAGCCATTTGCAGATTTTTTTATTATCCCAAGCAGATGCATCATTTCCACTGAGCAATTTCCCCACCCTTCCCCACCTCATTCTACTTTCTGTCTGTATGAATGTACCTCATATAAGTGAAAGAGTACAATATTTTATTACCTCTTATTTTACTTAAAGTTTTCTCACAGTTCATCTATGTTGTAACGTGTGTTCAGAATTTTCATCCTTTGTGAGGCTGAATAATATTCCACTGCATATTATACTACACTGTGTTTGTGCGTTTATTGGTGAACACTGAATTTGCTTCCACATTTTGGTTATTGTGAGTGACGCTGCCATATACATAGGCCTCTAAATATCTCTTTGAGATTCTGCTTTCAGATCATTTTTGGTATCATCTTTGAAGTACAAATGCTGAATCCCATAGTAATTTTAAATATTTGAGGAAAGTCGTACCCTTTTCTGTACCATTTTACATTTCCACCAACAGTGTATGAGAATTCATATTACTCCATCTTCTCTTTGACACTTGCTAATGTCTGTCCACTTATTTGAGTAGTATCCATTCTAACAGGTGTATATTTCATTTTAATTTTAACTTTTGCTTCCTTAATGATTAGTGATCTCAGGCATTTTCTAATATGCTTATTTGGTGTTCGTATAGATTTTTTCGATTCCTTTGCCCATGTCTAGCAGGTTGCTTCTCATTAATAAAAACAGAGGGGTATTTCATATGTTCTATATATTAATTCCTTCTTAGATAAATGATTTTTGCGTATTTTTTTCAAATTCCATAGTTGCTTTTTCATTCACTAGTTGTGTGTTTTGATGCACAGAAGTTTTCAATTTTGATGTAGTGCTATTTGTTTTTTTCTTTGTCCTGTTTTTTTTTTTTTTTTTTGAGACATATGTAATAAATCATTGACAAGTTCAATGTTATGAGATATTCCCCCTATGTTTTGTAGTTCTAGGTCCTTTTAGGTGTTTGATTCGTTTTGACTTAATTTCGCTATACAGAATGAACTAAACAGCTCAATTTCATTCTTCTGCATGTGTGTTTTCAGTTTTCTCAGCACTGCTTATTGAAAAGGCTAACATTTCCTCACTGAATGGCTTTTGGCACACATGTCCAAAACCATTTGAGCATATATGTGAGGATTTACTTCTGGTCTCTATACTGACACTTTTGTCTGTATGTTAGTCTCTGTGCCCCTGCCACAGCTTTTATTAATATGGCCTTGTACTAGTTTCTAAATCAGAAAGTAGGAGACTTCCAACATTGCTTTTTCCTTCAAGATTGCATTGATTATTCTAGGTCTCCTGATGGAGGAATTATTTTGGTTATTAGGGGTCTGTTGATGCACATACCATTTTAGAATATATTTTTCTACTCCTGCAACATCATCATTGAGATTTTCATAGGGATTTAATTTAATTTGTGTATCATTTGGGTGACATTGACATTATAACAGTATTAAATCCTCTAATCAGAGAATGTATTCTCAAATACTTACATTATCTTTAATTTCTTTTACTAATTTAAATTTTTATTTTAGTTCAGTTTTTGGTCTATAATTTGTTCATCTACTTGATTAAATTTATTTTCTTCTATGTTTTTTTTTCAATTATTTACAGATGTCATTGTATCTTAATTCACTTTTCCAATGGTGCTTGATCAGTCTATGTGTAGAAAACGGTGATTTTTGTGTGTTTGTGTTTTAGATGTTTGAAACACTTTGAGTTAATTTCCCTTTATGATATAAATTAGAGTCCAATTTCATTCTTTTGCATGTGGATTTTTGGTTTCCCTTCACTGTTTATTAAAACAATTTAGCTGCATATGCTTACTAATTTTAATATTTTATGGGTAATCTTTAATGGTTTCTGTATGTAAGATTAAGTTATCTGGAACAGAGAAAGTTTTATTTACTCCTTTCTTGTCTGGATGACTTTAATCTCTTTTTGTGCCAATTACTTATTGCTAAGGCTTTTGGTGCTATGTTGAATAGAAGTGGCAAAAACAGGCATACTTGTCTTGTTACAGATCTTAAACAGAAAGGTTTCCCTCATTCATCACTGATTATATTAGTTGTGGGAGTATCATATATGGCCTTTACTCTGTTGAAGCTGTTTCCTACAATTCCTAGGTCATTGATCACATGAATCATGGCAGTTATTTGAATTTTTTCAAGCACTGTTACTGCAGCAATTGAGATCTAATCATGTATTGTTGCTTTCATTCTGTGAATGTGGCATATTTTACTGATTGATTTTCATATGCTGACCCAGTCTTGCAGTCCAAAAATAAATCCTATTTAGTTATGGTATAAAATCCTTTTAATATATGTTGAATTTTGTTTGCTAGCATTTTGAGAAAAATGTTTGCATCAATATTCATCAAGGATAAAGGTCTATATGTGTGTGTGTGTGTGTGTGTGTGTGTAGTGTCTTTGTCTGACTTTAGTGTCAGGGAGATGCTAGCCTTTTAGAATAAGTTTTAAAGTATCCCCTCTTCTTCAAACTTTTGGAAGAATTTGAGGATTAGTGTTAATACTTCTTTAAATGTTAATGAGAATTCACTAGTAAAGTCTTCTGATCCTGAGCCTGTCATTATTTAGAAGGATTTTGACTTTGTTTCAATCTTGTTATTGGTTATAGGCTTCTTATATTTTTTCTATTTTTGTCATAATTCAGTCTTGGTACATTGTGGTTTTCCAGAAATACATCCATTTTCTTTAGCTTATTCAATGTTTACATATAATGATTCTTAGCATTCTCTTATAATTCTTTTATTTCCATAAAAATCAGTTATCATATCTCCCCTTTCTGAGTGTTCTGCCCCCACCCCCTTTATTCACCGTGGTCAACCTGAATAAAGATTCTTAAATTCCGTTAATCTTTTTAAAGAACCAATTCTTATTTTTATGGACTTCTGTATTGCTTTTCTATTCTCTATTTTGTTTTTCTGTGCTCTACTCTCTTATTTCCCTCCTCATGATAATTTTGGGTTTAGTTTGTTATTCTTTTCTGTTTCCTTAAGGTAAAAATTTAGATTGTGGTTTGAGTTCTTTATTTTCAATGTAAGTATTTAGAGTGATGCATTTTTTATAAGCATGGTTTTTGATGAATTTCATGTTATTATGTTGCCCTTTCCCTTACAATTTTAAAGATATTTTAGAACTGTCCTGTGATTTGTTCTTTGATTCACTGGTTCAGTGTGTATTGTTAAATTTCCACATATTTGTTAACTTCCCTGATCTCCTTCTGTTTTCAATTTCTAACCTCATTTCATTTTGACAGGAAAGATACTTTGTATAAGTTAAATTTATTGATAATTGTTTTGCAGCCCTCCACACAGTCTTCAGTGGAGACTCTTTCATGTGAATTTGAAAGATATGTATAATCTATTGGTATTGTTTTCTCGAAAAGTCCAATTTTTCTGTGAATTGCTCCGATTCCTCATTGATACTGTGTAGATGTTCTATACCATTATTGAAAGTAAGATACTGAAGTCTCCTACAATTATTGAAGTACTAGTTATATCTACTTTAAATTCTTTTTATGCTTGCTTTATATATGAAAGCAAAGGTTTAAATTCATCATATTTGTTAGAGAATTGGCCAATTAATTATTACATATTGCCCATATGTATCACTTTTTAAGCTAAAATATCTATTTTCAAATATTAGCATAACCACTCAACCTTATTCTTTTTGGTTTCAATTTGTAGAAAATAACTTATTTATTTCAAGCTGTCTTTGTAGATATAAAGTAAGTTTCTCATAGATAATATGATTTGTATGATATTTTTCTTCATCTAATATTGTCATTTAGCACCTTTAATTTTTTAAATTAAATGTATTTTTAACTTTTACCTAAAAACACAAAAATCATATTTAATGGGACACCATGTGATGTTTGAATAAATGTATACATTGGGCAATCAGGATAAGCACATCTGTCTCCTCAAACATTTATTATTTCTCATAGCACAAACATTCAAAAATCCTTTCTTTTGTATGTTTGAGATATGCAGTACACAATTGTTATTTAAGTCACCATACCAGGCAATAGCACATTACAATTTCTTCTAACTGTATCTTGGTACCCATTGATAAACTTTTCTCCCACCATCCTCAAATTGTCTCCACAACCTCTAGTAACCACCACTCAATTTTCAATTTCTGTGCAGTCAACTTCTTTAAAAGTTCACATATTCATAAAATCATGTGGTACTTACCTTATACTGTATACCTGCCATATTTCACTTAATATGATTTTTTTCCAGCCATGCATATTGTCACAAAAGACATTATTTTACCCTTTTATAGCTGTATTCTGTTGTATACGCACACCATGTTTTCTTTATCCATTTGTCAGCTGATGGACAATAAGGTTGTTTCATTCTTTAGGTATTGCGAGCAATACTGTAATAAATATTGGGGTACAGATGTCTCTTTGGCACAATGTTTTAATTTTCTTTGGATATATACCCAGATGCAGGATTACTAGACCACAAGGTTGTTCTATTTTTAATTGTTTTTCATATTTTATCCCAATAGCTGCACTAATTTACATCTCCACCAGCAATGCAGAAGTATTGTCTTATCTCTGTGTTCTTTTAATCTTCTGTCTTTTCAATAATATTCATTCTTATTGGGAAAAGACAGTATTTTTTCCAGTGATGCTGATAATTCAAACCTATAATTTATTTGTTCTAATTTTACATGACAGTAGAATGCATTTATTATGCATTTTGATAAATCATACATAATACATATAATTTCTCATTTTTCTGATTGTACATGTTGTAGGATATATAAAGAACTCAAAATCTTAACACCAAAAAAACAAATAACTAAATCAATAAATGGGCTAAGGAACTAAACAGATAATTCACAGAAGAAGAAATACAATCGATCAACAAATATATGAAAAAATGTTCAACATCTCTAGCGACTAGAGATATGTTAATCAAAACTATGCTAAAATTTCACCTCACTCCAATTAGAAAGGCAATTATCAAGAATACAAGCAGCAATAAAAGTTGGTGAGGATGTGGGGAAAAAGGTACACTCATACATTCCTGGTGGGACTGCAAATTGGTGCAATCACTTTGAAAAGTAGTATGGAGATTCCTCAGAAAATTTGGAATGGAACCACTGTTAGACCCAGCTATCCCAATTCTTGATTTATAAGCGAATGACTTAAAATCAACATACTGTAATAACCCAGCCACATCAATGTTTAGAGCAGCTCAATTCACAATAGCTGAACTATGGAACCAATCTAGGTGTTCTTCAACAGATGAATGGATAAAGAAAATGTGGCATGTATATAGGATGGAATATTACTCAGCTTTAAAGAAGAATGAAATTATGGCAATAGCAGGAAAATGCATGAAGTTGGAGAATATCATGTGCAGTGAAATAAGCCAAACCCAGAAAACCAAAGGCTGAATGTTTTCCTCTTAGCAGAATTATAGGTTAGGTTTAGTAATGATGAATTACATCAGCTTTTATTTTCTTGGGAAAGTTTTAATTTTTCTTCAATTTTGAAGACATTTTGGTAAACATGGAATTCTTATTTTTGTTTTTATTTTCTTTCTGAACTTTAAATATATTATCTCACTATAATTTGCCTTCAAGTTTTCTGCTGAAAAACTCACTAATAACATTGTGGAGCCTTCCTTGTGTATCATAGGCCAATATTCTCTTTATTCTTCTGAGATTATCTTTCATTTTAGACAATTTAAGTAAAATGTGCCTCATTCTATTCATTCTGGGTCACTGTTTTTTCTGTCTTACTTCAAATGGTTTGTTTCTTTCTGTATCTTTGTCTTTTCTCAAATTTGGGAAATTTTCAGTTATCATTTCTTATAGTAAGTTCTTTGCTTTCTTTTCTTCCCTTTTCCTTGTAGAACTCCTTTTATATATATGTTGGTAATTACATCCCTTAGAGTGTTTAGTTTTCTTTATTCTTTGCTTTTGTCTTTTATTTCTTTTTCCTTTTTTTTTTTTCTTTCCCATTCTTGCTCCTCAGTCTCAATAATGACCTACTATCAATGTTGATGTTTTTTGGTACATCTGAATCTGCAGGTAGACTCCAGTAGTAAATTTTTAAGTTTCTGGTACTGTATTTTTAAGTTCCAAAATTTTAGCATAGTTCTTTTATTCATAATTTTTATGTTTTTATTTTCTATTTTTTCTATATCTTCAGGGATTTTTTTCTTTTAGTTAATTTCACATATATATTCCAGTTATTTTAATTATTCTCCCCATAAGTTAGAGTTATATATTTCTTTCTTGTTACGTTCTATAGATTTATATTATTTATTTGAGTGGTCTTGTTTCTATGTTTCTTTGTATTCCTTGCAATTATTTTGCTGGAAATTGGGTATTAGGAAAAAAAAAAAAAGTATAGTCCTCTGAAACTTTTCTGGGCATGTGTCTTCCTTGGCACTTTGCATATGTTTGTTCCACTTCCTTTTTATCCATTGCTACATTTTTATTGACATGTATTAATTATACAAACTGGTGAGTTTCAGTGTGGTGTATTGGTGCATGAATACAGCATTGCTAATTTTAAGTGTAATAGCCTCACCCTTGCTTCTTTTGGAATCCTTTCTATTCTTATATCTGCTCTGGAGAGGAATGCATGTTCCAGTAGGTAGCAGTATTTAATGCCCCTGCTGCTTGCTAATGGTTCTGTGCCTTTCATTGCCATCCATGGCATCCAGGCTGCTATTAAAACTTGCATCCATTTCCTTTATGTTCAAACTTAGAAAGACAGAAAAAAGTTTTGCAGGTAGTTTCCAAACAAGCAAGAACATTAAAGAAAGTTCCATTCCTTTCTTTGCATTCTGAAGAAGGAGCCAGGTTTTGATTGGCTTCTCCAGACCACACCATCTTGTGCTGGGTAGAGAGGCTACAGTTGAGCAAAATTCCACACCCTTTCAGACCA
The DNA here is from genome assembly GCF_902686445.1 of Sciurus carolinensis. Lineage (NCBI taxonomy): Eukaryota > Metazoa > Chordata > Mammalia > Rodentia > Sciuridae > Sciurus > Sciurus carolinensis. Next base: position 73,933,167 of record NC_062215.1, read on the forward strand.
TTTTGATTTTCGTTCTCTTAGTTAGGCATTCAGTGGTTGCTGAAGCTTCTTAACTCTTTCTAGTGAGTGCACAAGACCCCTTTATTCAATATATAGCTTTTATTTGATGTTTTTGTAGAGAAATGAAGAACTGAAGCTTCATAGTCTGAAATCTTACTGAAGTCCTTCAGTGAATCATTTGTATCTTCTGCTCTCTCCCTATGTATATATTATATAAAATAAATGTGCTATAAATATAACAATACTTATTAGTTATAGTTATCATGAAAATTACTTATTTTGTCTTAAAAATGTATTAAATTTGAATTGATACTACCTTATGTGAGATTTCATAAAATTATACTTGCATATGGCTCCATCCATCCTTTTGTTGACAAGAGTATATGTTTATATATGTGTGCCTAATATTATAGATATACGATTTTACTTCATGTAATTGCAATTTAATTGTTATAGAAATTTTTAAGTGGAGTTACAAATCATAATTATAATAGTGCTGCTTTTTTATGTGCCCATGAAACAAATTTGATTGAAGATTTTATCTTCATACACCTTGGAGATCCTTCTTGCAACCTTTCATTTCTGCTAACGGACTTTGTTTTTCACTTCTGATGGACATGTCTGATGGCAGTGAACTTACTCAGCTTCTGTATATTTGTGAAGTCTTAATTTCTTCCTCATTTTGAGTATATGATTTGGAACCTCGGAGACTGAGGCCCAGGGCACTGCACTTCAATCATGTGATCACAAGTTCTAGGGGACTTTTTAAGTACTCTCAGTTTGTGAACCATTTGAATATAGCATGCACCTAAGAGAAGATACGTTAAGAAACATTTTGTAATTCAGATCAGAAGCAGAAAGCATTTCTGGAAAGATTGAATGTTAGTAGCGGCATTCAGTAATTCAGTTCTACAATCCTGCTACAGAAAGAGAACTAACCAAGAGATGAGAAAGTCAAGAGAAGCCAATTGAGAGAAAAGTTTCCCACATTATAAGTGATGAAAATTCTTTAAATTTCACAAAATACACTTGACTTAGTGGATGCATAATAGCCTTCAACAACTTTTTTATTGAACATTCAGATGTCAGAATTGCTGGAAGCTCCCTCCTAGCCATTCTCTGGAATTGTTTCATCTCTTTACAAGAAAATACACAGTGTAAGGTTAACTACAGGTCTATGTCTGAGGGAACAGCTTACCTATCTACTTGAAATAAATAATAGCAGTATTCAGAAAGCTCATCTTCTTTCCTGTGCAATTGACTGGTAACATTTCTGGCATAACAAACACTGAGCACAAGAACATCTAGAATCTTTAATCTTTAAAGGAATGCAGATTAACAGCTACATTACAAATAAATCATCAGCACCCATTTCCCAAGTGAATTTCCTTAATCTAAAGAGAAACAGCAAGCTATTCTTTTTGTTTTGTTTTAAATAAAGCATGTTTAGTCAATGGGAAATACCAGAGTCAAATAATCATGGAATGCATTAGATGTATGCTGACCTATGTCATTCTTTGATTATGTTCCCCCCTCATAAAGAATTAGTTTGGCTGGGTGCATTGACACGTACCTGAAATCTCAGTTACTCAGGAGGCTGAAGCAGGAGGATCACATATTCAAAGGCAGCCTCTGCAACTTAGTGAGACACTGTCTCAAAATAAAAAACAAGAAGGACTCAGGATACAGCTCAATGGTAAAGTGCCCATGGGTTTAATTCCCAGTACCAAAAGTAAACCAAAAAAAACCCAAAAAAACCTAAAAACAAACCAACACACCAACAAACAAACAAAAAAAGAAAGAAAGAGGGATAGGCAGAGACAGAGACAGAGAGACACAGAATTATTGTAGTCAACCAAAGTTATACAATTTAACTACTATGATTTCCACAACTTGAGGTTTTAATCTCCACTCAAAGGACATACACAACTATCCCAGTATTTATGCAAAAAATCACATAATTAACGCCCCTCTGCCTGCAATGATCACTAATGGTAGAGCTAATAGAAGCACACCTAATAATGTGTTATGTCAGTTCCTTTTGTACAATTCACAGATCACAGTGTCAGTTCTATCTGCTGTGAGATTTAAATGAGGAAACATATATAAAGACCAGAATTAAGGAGTTGTCTACCAAATATGCAAACTGTGTTCAAGAACTGGCTATTACTAGAAGATAACATATGTGTTAATAGAAATCAGGGGATATGTGAGGTTTATCAATGAGCACAGAGATTTAACATACAAGGAATTGGAATTTTGCATTGAAACATGTGTGACTTTAGGTCAATTTCTTGCCTATATACTTTATATAACATGAAAGAGAAGAACCTTTTATTATTACCTGAATTTATCATAAGGGTCCAATGAGAAGCATTGTGAAGATTATTAGACAACAACGTTCCTACAAAATGTTCCTAAACTGTATGTGTCAATATCTTTATATATAATATAAATGTTTTTATGTTTTACACATATTAGCTTGCTAATTTTATTCTTTGTTTTTAAGAATTTCAGTTTTTCATCTCAACTTAAGGGAAGTTTGTGAAGAATATGGCCACACAGATCCAAATCTTAACAATAATACAATATGAAAAGCCATATATTTAATTCAAAAATGAATTTATAGACTCTTTCTGCTTGTTATATATGAAACTTTATCTGCATCACAGCAAAAAAATTGGTTTGAAAATATGGATTCCTTTTAATGTTGCCATAATTCACCAAATGCTTTTAAAGCACCATGGAAATCACCCTAACCTTCAGATACACATCACAGAAAGAGCTCTGTTTACAAAAAGCTCATATTTGCAACAAAAACTGCTGTCATGGATGAAGAAAATTTTAAAAATTTGTTGCAAAATCCCCAAAGGGAAAGTGGCTCTTCTCAAGGGGAAAAATGTGTACAAAGGAACAAAAACACAAGGACTTTTGTACAAATGAGAGATTATTGCAGGCAACATTCAAACAGTTGGCATGTCTATCAAAGTAATTGGCATCTTTATATTCACAAACCATGACAAAATCTAGGAGGATAGTACTTTCACATTTTATGCATAAAACTCACATGACAATGTGTGATTTTATTATATGGAATTGAATTTAAATAGATCTGTATTTACCAATGAAATCTAAGATAAAATTAATAACCCTTGTTAATTAATTTAAACTTGCTCTAAAATTTTACTTTATCATGTCCATTGTATAAATTTCAGTTTAATTGGAAAATATCCACATCAGACTTATATTATAAAACTTGATATGATGTGTAGGAATCTGTTCACGGTCTCCTAGCTTGCTGAAAAAAGAATACAAAGAGGATTCCTTGTCTTCTTTCAGAGTACCAGAGGAATTTCAAACAGAGCAGGACTCTGGGAATAGGAAGGTTCTGGATCTCATAGGGAGGAATATGATCATTAAATTAAAAACAATAGATTGACCATATTTTAAGGAATCAAATTGAAGTTAGTGGTATCAAACATATTGTGTCCATTTCCATCAGGATTTGTATGTGAAAAAGATGTTAATAACTGATCAAAAGAAAGTGAAGAAGAAATAAGTCATCTGAATTATGCGCTGCATGACATTTTAAGCAGAAATTTCCAAGCTGAGAAACTTTTCCAAAATAAATTGATTTTATTCAATGATAGATAAACAAAGTAAATGTCATACTTAGTGTTTTCCACTGCTGATATGCATATATAAATAAGTTAATCTCTTTTAATTCCAAAATAAAATTTGCCAAATGTATGTTACCCTTATTTTAACTGGACCATTGTTCTTATTTCATTCATTCTTGAAATTCACATTTCTGAAAATTAAATTCAGCACTAAACAGCTGTTTGAACTAATTTGTAGTTAACTGACTAATATCACATGCTTGCATCGTGTAGAGACAATCAGGCTTAAATACAAAGGTATAGTAGAACAGGAGTGATGAGTGGCATTTCTGCTCTTCTCTCACAGCTCTTGGTATAGTAACAAACACAGTGTAATTTCTCACATATAAGCATGGATATATGAATAAATGACTATTTCTCAGAAGACTAGAGATTATAAAAGTAAATAAGTACTTTTCTTTTTGACTGTAAGGATACATTTTTATTTAAGAAAATTTAGGTACTAAAAAAGTTCCAAAAGAAAGATAATATTACCCAAAATCATGGTAGAATAAGGGTATATTTTATGCATTTTTTTCTATATACATTTTTCTGGTTTACTTAGTATGTGAGTGTTTTTGTGTATGTGTGTGTGAAAATGTGATTTATTCCCAACTTGTTTTACTTAACGTTGTTGCTTCTACAGTCTCTTACTTTATCAAAAGCTACTTGGAAATATTTCAAATGGAGGACAATAATCCAAAGTTTGAAATTTTCAATACCATCTAGGAAGTCTTAAAATTTTAGAATTATAAATAATATTTAATAAGTAATTATATACCTTTGGTGTAAATCTTAAAAATTAGAATTTGGAGATATGAATATCTTATATCTATCTATCTATCTATAATTTAAGAAATTTGCACCAGTTTAGATTATCAAGAACAGTCCATGAGGAGATCCAAGAAGGTGGACTAGAGGGAGACTTCGTTCTTGTCACTCAGTAACTTGGGTTTCAAGCAGAGGAAATCTGTTTCTCTGTGAGGCAGTCTTTGCTGCTTATCAATCCCCTGCTGTTTACTCCATTTGTCCACCTCAATCACCTGCAGTCTGCCAGCATATTGACTACTTTTTGAGTGCAGATTGCTTACTTATTGCCACCTATCATCCGTGATTTGTCTGTTTGCTGCCTCTTGCTTGCCCATTGCCTGCCTTTCACCTACCCATCACCCACCACCTGAGGTCCACCTGCCGATTGTTCGTGGGTAGCCTGCAGACCACCAGCAGATCACTAGCTGCCTGCTGTTGCCTGGAAGTCCACTGTCATAATGAACGCAGATTTGGTTACACGTGGCCACTGCCATTTTGAGACAACAGCCAGGACCTGCAGGACCCTGGTTTGACTGCCCAATCCCAACCTCTAGGACCACTCATCCTGACTGACCACACCATGCCTCCAGGACCCCCGGCTGAACCACACCCATGCTCTGAGCTGCAGTTCCCCATTTGCCAGGCTACTGAAGACTGGGAAGTTTGAATAGTATATGACTGTTATAGTGTAGAATTTTTTTCTTTCTCCTTTTTGAAAAATTTTGTTTTTATTTATTTTTCTTGCTCCATATTCCTTCTGCTTGCTTCTTTCCTCAGAGTCTCTTTCTCCCTTTTCTCATGCTAACAACCAACTTCTTTTGATCACATTTTCATTCTTTCTATGATCTAGAACTTCTATATACGCTTATCCCATTTACAGTTACATCCTACACTCCTCCCCATTCTCTCTGTCCTCCATTAGAAACTGCAGACCTTATTGCAAATCTCTTTGTTACACTGTGCATAATAATAGAACTCATCCTCTCTGTTTATTATGACAATATTGTTAACATCTTCATAGGGGCTATTTGGTTTAGGGCTGTATATTGTCTGTACTGGATGCTGCTAATATTGATCTCTCCTTTGAAGAAGAGGTTGTGGAAACCTGCAGGGTCACTATAAGCTATAGGGGGGAAACTGTAGTACCCCAGATCTGCACTGCTAGAGGGAAAGATATGTGAACAACATAAAAAACAAGGGAAGAAAATGTTCCAAACAAGCCTAGATTCTACATTAAGAGAATCCAGTGAATCATGGTAGAAGAAATGTCAGAAAAGGAGTTCAGAATATATATAATTAAAATGATTTATGAAGCAAAGGATGAGATAAGAGAGCAAATGCAGACAATGCATGATCATTCCAACAAGCAGTTGAAAAAGCAACTGCAAGAAGCAAAAATCATTTCAACAAAGAGATAGAGATTCTCAAAAAACAAACAAACAAACAAATAGAAATCCTAACTGAAGGAAACAATAAACCAAATAAAAAACTCATGGAAAGCTTCACCAACAGGCTAGATCACTTGGAAAATGGAACCTTGGACAATGAAGATAAAATATTTGATCTTGAAAATAAAGTTGACCAAACAGAGAAGATGGTAAGAATCATGAACAAACCCTCCAAGAACTATGGAACATCATGAAAAGACCAAATTTAAGAATTATTGGGATTGAGGCAGGCACAGAGATACGAACCAAAGGAATGAACAACCTATTCAATGAAATAATATCAGAAAATATCCCAAACCTGAAGAATTAAATGGAAAATCAAATACAAGAAGTTTACAGAACACCAAATGCACAAAATTACAACAGATTCACACACCAAGGCATATTATAATGAAAATGCCTAACATACAAAATAAAGATAGGATTTTGAAGACTACTAGAGAAAAGCATCAGATTACATACAGGGGGAAACCAATACAGATATCAGTAGATTTCTCAACCCAGACTCTAAAATCTAGAAGGGTCTGGGACAACATATTTCAAGTTCTGAAAGAACATCGTTGTCAACCAAGAATCTTACACCCAGCAAAGCTTACCTTCAGATTTAAAGACAAAATAAAATCCTTCTATGATAAACAAAAGTTGAAATAATTTAAAAATAGAAAGCCTGCACTACAGAACATTCTTAGCAAAATATTCCATGAGGAGGAAATGAAAAACAACAATGTAGGTCAGCAAAGGAAGGAACTACCTTAGGGGAAAAACCAATTGAAGGAGAAACCAAGTCAAGTTAAAAATCAAAATAAGCCAAAATGACTGGGAATACAAATCATATCTCAATAAGAACCCTGAATGTTAATGACCTAAATTCATCAATCAAAAGACATAGACTGGCAGATTGGATTAAAAAGAAAGACCCAGCAATATGTTGCCTTCAAGACTCATCGCATAGAAAAGGACATCCACAGGCTAAATGTGAAAGGATGGGAAAAAACCTACCATGCATATGGACCCAGTAAAAAAGCAGGGGTTTCCATCCTTATATCAGATAAAGTGGACTTCAAGTCAAAGTGATTTAGAAGGGATAAAGAAGGACATTTCATACTACTTAAGGGAACCGTAAATCAGGAAGACATAACAATTGTAAATATTTATGCCCCCAAAAATGGCCCATCCATGCATTTCAAACAAATGCTTCTCAATTTCAGGAAACAAATAGACCACAACACAATAAGACTGGGAGACTTTAACACACTGCTGTCACCACTGGATAGATCTTCCAAACAAAAAATAAACAACAACGACAACAAAAAAAAAACCATAGAACTCAATAACACAATCAGTATTTTAGATTAAACAGACATATATAGAATATTCCATCCATCAAGGAGCAAATACACTTTCTTCTCAGCAGCACTTGGATCCTTCTCTAAAATAGATCATATGTTATGCCACAAAGCAGCCCTTAGTAAATGCAAAAAACAAAAACAAGCAAACAAACAAAAAAACCCAAAACATATACTACCTTGTGTTCTATCAGATCATAATGGAATTAAATTAGAAATCAATGACAAAATAAAACACAGAAACTACTCCAGCACCTGGAGACTAAATAATATACTATTGAATGGATAACAGATAACATGTATAACAGAAAACATTGGGGAGAGATAAAAAAATTCTTAGAGGCAAATGAGAATGACAGTATAACATATCACAATCTCTGTGACACTATGAAAGTAGTACTAAGAAGAAAATTCATGGAGTGCATTGAAGAAAAGAATAAAAAGTCAACAACTAAATGATCTAACATTACATCTCAAAGCCCTAAAAAAAAGGACAAAACAACTACCAAAAGTAGTAGAAGAGAGAAAGTAATTAAAATCAGAACTGAAATCAATGAAATTGAAACAAAAGCAACAATTTAAAAAGTTGACAAAACAAAAAGTTGGTTCTTTGATAAAGTAAACAAATATGACCCTTTACCACACTAACAAAGGAGAGAGAAAACTCAAATTACTAAAATTTGTGATGAACAACAATAACAACAAATCATGACAGACACCATTGAAATACATAACATAATTAGAAGCTATTTGGAAAATCTATACTCCAACAAAATAGAAAATCTCCAAGACATCGACAAATTTCTAGAAACATATGATCCTCCCAAACTGAAACAGGAGGACATACACAATTTAAACAGATCAATTTCAAGCAATGATAGAAGAAATCATCTAAAGTTTGCCAACAAGGAAAAACCCGGGACCAGACAGAGTCTCAGCCAAGTTCTACAAGACCTTCCAAGAAAAACTTATACCAATACTCCTCAAAGTATTTCATGAAATAGAAAAGGAAGGAACCCTTCTAAACTCATTCTTTGAAGCTAGTATCACTAATATGAATACCAGACAAAGACACATCAAGGAGAAGAAAACTTTAGTCTGATATCTCTGATGAATATAGACACAAATCCTTAATAAAATTCTGGCAAATTGCATACAATAACATATTAAGAAGATAGTGTGCCACAATCAAGTGGGGTTCATCCCAGGGATACAAGTTTGGTTCAATAAACATAATTCATCGCATCAATAGACTTAAGGTTAAGAATCATATGATTATATCAATAGCTGCAGAGAAAGAATTTGAAAAAAATACAACACACCTTCATACTCAAAACACTAGAAAAAATAGGGACAGTAGGAACATATCTCAATATTGTAAAGACTATTTATGCTAAACCCATAGCCAACATCATTCTTTTTTTTTTTTAATTCTTTTTTTATTATTGTAAACAAATGGGATACATGTTGTTTCTCTGTTTGTACATGGAGTAAAGGCATACCATTTGTGTAATCATAAATTTACAAACGGTGATATTGTTTGATTCATTCTGTTATTTTTTCCCTTCCCCCCCACCCCTCCCACCCCTCTTTTCCCTCTATACAGTCCTTCATTCCTCCATTCTTGCCCCCCTCCCTAACCCTAACCCTAACCCTAACACTGACCCCTCCCACTCCCCATTATGTGTCATCATCCACTTACCAGAGAGATCATTCGACCTTTGGTTTATTGAGACCTTTGGTTTATCTCACTTAGCATGATATTCTCCAACTGCATCCATTTGCCTGCAAATGCCATAATTTTATCATTCTTTATGGCAGAGTAATATTCCATTATATATATATATATATATATATATATATATATATATACCACAGTTTCTTTATCCATTCAATCAATTGAAGGGCATCTAGGTTGATTCCACAATCTGGCTATTGTGAATTGAGCGGCTATGAACATTGATGTGGCTGCGTCTCTGTAGTATGCTGATTTTAAGTCCTTTGGGTATAGGCCAAGGAGTGGGATAGCTGGGTCAAATGGTGGTTCCATTCCAAGTTTTCTAAGGAGTCTCCACACTGCTTTCCAGAGTGGCTGCACTAATTTGCAGCCCCACCAGCAATGTATGAGTGCACCTTTTTCCCTACATCCTTGCCAACACCTGTTGTTGCTTGTATTCTTGATAATCGACATTCTATTTGGGGTGAGATGGAATCTTAGGGTGGTTTTGATTTGCATTTCTCTTATTACTAGAGATGTGGAACATTTTTTCATACGTTTTTGGATTGCTTGTAGATCTTCTTCTGTGAAGTATCTGTTCATTTCCTTGGCCCATTTGTTGATTGGGTTATTTGTATTCTTGGTGTAGAGTTTTTTGAGTTCTTTATAGATTCTGGAGATTAGTGCTCTATCTGAAGTATGATTGGCAAAGATTTTCTCCCACTCTGTGGGCTCTTTCTTCGCATTGCTGATAGTTTCCTTTGCTGAGAGAAAGCTTTTCAGTTTGAATCTATCCCAGTTATTGATTCTTGCTTTTATTTCTTGTGCTATGGGAGTCCTGTTGAGGAAGTCTGGTCCTAAGCCGACATGTTGAAGCTCTGGACCTACTTTTTCTTCTATAAGATGCACAGTCTCTGGTCTGATTCTGAGGTCCTTAATCCATTTTGAGTTGAGTTTCGTGCATGGTGAGAGATATGAGTTTAGTTTCATTCTGTTGCATATGGATTTCCAATTTTCCCAGCACCAATATAAATTGAAGAGGCTATCTTTTCTCCATTGCATATTTTTGGCACCTTTGTCTAGTATGAGAAAATTGTATTTATTTGGGTTTGTGTCTCTATTCTGTACTATTGATCTACCTGTCTAATTTGGTGCCAATATCAAGCCATTTTTGTTACTATTGCTGTGTAGTAGAGTTGAAGATCTGGTATTGCGATACCCCATGCTTCACTCTTCCTATTAAGGATTACTTTAGCTATTCTGAGTTTCTTATTCTTCCAGATGAATTTCATGGTTGCTTGCTCTATTTCTGTAAGGTACGTCATTGGGATTTTAATTGGAATTGCATTCCAACATCATTCTTAATGGAGAAAAACAGAAAGCATTCCCTTTAAAAACTGGAACAAGACAGGTATGCCCTTTTTCACCACTTCTATTCAACATCATCCTTGAAATGCTAGCCAGAGACATTAGCCAAAGAAATTAAAGGGATACAGGTAGGAAAGAAGAACTCAAGCTATTACTATTTTGTGATGACATGATTCTATATTTAGAGGATCCAAAAAATTCCACCAGAAAATTCTAGACCTAATAAAAGAATTCATCAAAATAGGATATAAAATCAATATACATACATCTAAAGCATTTTTATTCAAAAGTGATGAATCATCTGAAAGGGAAGTGAGGAAAACAACTCCGTCCACAATAGCTTCAAAAAAATAAATAAATAAAATACTTGGGAGTCAATCTACTCAAAGAGGGGAAGCGTCTCTACAATGAAAACTAAAGAACATTAAAGAAAGAACTTTAATAAGACCTTAGAAGATGGAAAGATCTCCCATGTTCTTGGATAGGCAGAATTAATATTATCAAAATGGTCATACTTCAAAAGATGCTATACAGATTCAATGCAATTCCAATTAAAATCCCAATGATGTTCCTCAAAGAAATAGAGAAAGCAATCATGAAATTCATCTGGTAGAACAAAAGACCCAGAATAGTCAAAGCAATCCTGGGCAGGAAGAGTTATACAGGAGGTATCACATCACCAGACCTTAAACTCTACTATAGAACAATAGTAACAAAAATGGTATGGTATTGGCACCAAAATAGACAAGTAGATCAATGATGCAGGATAGGAGACACAGAGACATACCCACATAAGTACAGTTATCTCATACTAGACAAAGGTTGCCAAAAACATACAATGGAGAAAAGATAGCCTCTTCTACAAACAGTGCTAGCAAAACTGGAAATTCACATGCAGTAAAATAAAATTAAACCCCTATTTCTCACCTGTACAAAACTCAACTCGAAATGGATCAAGGATGTAGGAATTAGACCTGAGACCCTTCACCAAATACAAGAAAAAGTAGATCCAAATATCCATTACATTGACTTAGGATCAGACTTTCTTAACAAGACCCCCACATAACACAAGAAATAAAAGCAAGAATCAATAAATGGGATGGATTCAAACTAAAAAGCTTTTTCTCAGAAAAAGAAAACCATCAATAATATGAAAAGATAACCTACAGATTGGGAGAAAAATCTTTTCTACACACACTTCGGATGGAGCACTAATCTCCAAACTTTATAAAGAACTTAAAAATCTTTACATCAAAAGTACAAAGAGCCCACTCAATAAATGAGCTAAGAAAATGAGCAGACACTTTACAGAAGAAGATATACAGGTGATCAGCAAATATGTGAAAAAGTGCTCATCATCTCTAGTAATTAGAGAAATGCAAATTAAAACCACCCTAAGATTTCATCTAACTCTAATTAGAATGGTTATTATCAAGAACACAAGCAATAATAAGTGTTGGTGTGGATGTGGGGAAAAAGGCACACTCATACATTGCTGGTAGGTTGCAGAATGGTACAGCTACTCTGGAAACCAGTATGGAGATTCTTCAAAAAACTTGCAATGGACCCACCATTTGACCCAGCTATCCCACTCCTCGGTTTATACCCAAAGGACTTAAAATCAGTATACTACAGTGATTCAGCCACATAAATGTTCATAGCTACTCAATTCACAATAGCTAGATTATGGAACCCACCTAGATGCCCTTCAATTGATGAATGGAGAAAGAAACTGTGGTATATATACACAATGGACTATTACTCATCCATAGAGAAGAACAAAATTCTGGCATTTGGTGGTAAATGGATGTAGCTGGAGACTGTCTTGCTAAGTGTAATAAGCCAAGCCCAGAAAACCAAAATCTGAATGTTTTCTCTGATAAGTGGATGACGATACATAAAGAAAGGGTAGCGGTAGGGGAGAGAGAAGAATGAAGGAATTTGGATGGTTAAAAAAAAAAAAAAAGAAAAAAAGAGCAGCCCATGAGAATTTTTCTCACAATAAATGTATTAGAACTTTCATGGAAGAAATACTATTAATACTTGTGGATACATCTTGAGCACTCAAAAAACTGAGGAATTTCAGGGAGAACAAGAGAGAAAGAGAAGGAGAGAGAGAATGAGATAGAAATTGCCAAACCATTAGGATTGATAGATGACTGTTGCTGTTTACTTTCTTTCCAGACTTCTCCTAATTTTGCACTTCTGCCTTTGTGCTCTGGGGATTTATTTTAAATATCTTTATTGTATGAAAATTTGTTGTTTCAGTTGTGGACTTTTTTATTGCACCACATATCTCTGAAGAAAAAATATTACCCAAAATTATAATGTTTGAACTAGGTAGTACTTTATACATTTTCCCCAGACCTATGTTAGCCTGGTTTTCTAGGTTTGACCTTATCTTCCAGGTTCACTGTGTGTTAATTCTAACAAGTAGCCTTTCAGTCAGTGACGTGACAGCCATTGTTTTAATTAACTCTAATTGAAAATAAGTAAACATAGAAACAAACACATGGATACAAATATATTCCCTTGAGGCCGTAAGTTATCTTATCTTTAAAATAGAACCAGATAAAAATGACTGTTTTGGGATCTTAGATAAAATTCAATTGGTACGAATATTCATAACTTTCAGAAATAAGGTTTACATGTGAAATTTGGTAAATCATCTAGCATTTTATTCCCTTTCTTAGTCCTAGCAATATCTCATATATAAGACAATGTTAGAGAAGGAGGCATTCTGTAAATTACATTTTTTAGATAACAAAATGTTCATATTTTATGATACCAAATATTTTATTTATTTTTCAGTGCAGGGGACCTAAACCCAGGGCCTACCTCTGGTTAGGGAGGGCTCTGCAACAGAACTACAACCTCAATCTTGCAGTTAATATTTTCCATGAAAATTTCATATATTCATCATACGCACACAAATGCACACACACACCTTTTAAAAGCATTGTAATTTTTGTGTAAAGACAGCAAATGATTATGAAATTCACTAGAATTTAAACTCCATTACGTATCAATTTCTGTTCTAATATTTTGTCTTCATCAACTTTATTTATTAGATAAGCTGTTTCATCCCTTTCAGGCCTTAAGTTCTTTATCTGATTAAAGACTAACCAATGATTATTTTTTCAAATATTGCATGACATGACATATTAACTGTGAGGGACCAGTGTGGAGATTGGAACATAGCAAATGCTGAGTCAATAAATATGAGTTTCCCTCAAATTTTATTCATCCTCTTGTCCCTTCAGAGTAAAAACACATTTCTTACCTAACGCACAAAATAGATTAGATTTGGTATCATTAATGTGAAAAATAAAACCATGCAATATTCCTTTGATGGAGAACACAGGGAGACTTGTGGCAGAGGAAAAAACACAAATTCAAATACATGTGACTCTATTCCAGTGAAACTCCTAGTTTTAAGGGCAGGTATGTTCTATGAGCTCTAAATTCTATCCTTATTGATTCCAATAATTCCCAAAAGACTCACACCAGCTCCCCCAGAGAGAAGATGTTCCAGTTTTCTTTTCATTCTGCCCCTGAAATTGAAAGTTCAAACTTTAATCAGCCCCTGACCTATTGTGAAGACGGACTTTTGGTGACATTCTGATCATGAAGGGTGAAAGAGGAGAAGGGACTGACTGAGACAAACCTTTGATGTGTTTTCAGTTGCTCTGACTGGATGGAACTTCATCCTCCACACACCCCTCCAGCAATACAGATGAATGATGCCCTATAAGAATCCAATTCTATGACACTTCTTCAGCACTGTCCCTCTCTCTACCTAACTTGAAAATGGATCAAAAGATGTGGTGTGGATCAGAGATGGAAACAAGATGAGCTGTGCTAAGACCCTTGCTAAGACCTTATCATACTATACTTCTAAAACTCAGATAGGACCTAAAACTTTGACATAGTACATTTAGTTGATACAAGTGCCCAAATGACAGCATTGATGTGTGTGGTTATCTGAGTGCATCCCTGTAACTTCCTTAGTTGTTCTTCCTCTTCATATTTTGACAATTCATAATGAATGAGTTTTAAGAAATTGTAGAAACAAAAAAAAAAAAAACTTCCATTGAAAGGATTTCTTTCCTAAATAACTTACAAATGAAACATATAATCTGTTAAATGAAATAACTCTGTTAAATGAAATCCTACTAAGTGGATTTTGTATACAGCCTATAAAAATAATAATAACTGGTGTGTCTGTAAACACATCTAGATACAGACTCTGTAAAGATGGTTTTATATTCATTCCTTCCCTTTTTTCATCTGCACAAATATTCTGAAAAATAGTGACAAATCAGTCTGCTTTCCAAATGGGACTGTACCTTGGAGAAATCAACTTTTTGTATAAGGTCACAAAGCTACTATTTGGGATTCTGGTGCATTCTTTTTTATAATCTTTTTGTATTGTCTCTAGATAAGATGACAAGTGAATTGGTGAGTTTTGTAAAACCACTGCTCAACTTAAAAAAACATTTTATTACTTCATTAGAGATGTACATAATATTGGGTTCATTTTGACATAATTATACAAGCGTGGGATATAATTTGCTCTACTCTGTCCCCAGTAATTCCCTTTTCCTCCCTTCCTCCCTGTTCCCTTTCCTCTACACTATTGAACTTTCTTCTATTTATAAATTGGTCACCTTATGTTTTAAAATCTATTTTAAAATAATTTGTCTTGATTAAGTATGAAATTTATTCAAAATGGTACGAAACAGTTTTATTGTATAAGGAACTTTGAAGAGATCCTCCCAATTTGAGGAAATTAATTATTTCTCCTACTGTCTCCACTTTTAATGACAATGGCTTGGGAATGACACTTAAAATTGATTGGATAATTTTTTTTTTTTATTGTATACAAATGGAATACATGTCGTTTCTCTATTTGTACATAGAGTCAAGGCATACCATTTGTGTAATCATACGTTTACATAGGGCAATGATGTTTGATTATTTTTTTTCCCTTCCCCCCCACCCCTCCCACCCCTCTTTTCCCTCTATACAGTCCTTCTTTCCTTCATTCTTACCGCTCTCCTTATCCCTAACCCTAAACCTAACCCTAAACCTAATGCTAACCCCTCCCACCCCCCATTATATGTCCTCATCCGCTTATCAGCCAGATCATTTGTCCTTTAGTTTATTGAGATTGGCTTATCTCACTTAGCATGATATTCTCCAATTTCATCCATTTGCCTGCAAATGCCATAATTTTGTCATTCTTCATTGCGGAGTAATATTCCATTGTATATATATGCCACAGTTTCTTTATCCATTCATCAACTGAAGGGCATTTAGGTTGGTTCCACAATCTGGCTATGGTGAATTGAGCAGCAATGAACATTGATGTGGCTGTATCTCTGTAGTATGCTGATTTTAAGTCCTTTGGGTATAGGCCAAGGAGTGGGATAGCTGGGTCAAATGGTGTTTCCATTCCAAGCTTTCTGAGGAATCTCCACACTGCTTTCCAGAGTGGCTGCACTAATTTGCAACCCCACCAACAATGTATGAGTGTTCCTTTTTCACCACATCCTCGCCAACTCCTATTGTTGCTTGTGTTCTTGATAATCGCCATTCTAATTGGGGTGAGATGAAATCTTAGGGTAGTTTTGATTTGCATTTCCCTTATTACTAGGGATGTTGAACATTTTTTCATATATCTGTTGATTACTTGTACATCTTCTTCTGTGAAGATGAAGTGTCTGTTCATTTCCTTAGTCCATTTGTTGATTGGATTATTTGTATTCTTCGTGTACAGTTTTTTGAGTTCTTTATAGATTCTGGAAATTAGCGCTCTATCTGAGGTATGGTTGGCAAAAATATTCTCCCACTCTGTAGGCTCTCTCTTCACATTTCTGATAGTTTCCTTTGCTGAGAGAAAGCTTTTTAGTTTGAATCTATCCCAGTTGTTTATTCTTGCTTTTATTTCTTGTGCTACGGGAGTCCTGTTAAGGAAATCTGATCCTGAGCCAACAAGTTGAAGATTTGGACCTACTTTTTCTTCTATAAGATGCACAGTCTCTGGTCTGATTCCGAGGTCCTTGATCCATTTTGAGTTGAGTTTTGTGTAGGGTGAGAGATAGGGGTTTAATTTCATTCTATTGCATATAGTTTTCCAGTTTTCCCAGCACCATTTGTTGAAGAGGCTATCTTTTCTCCATTGCATATTGTTGGAACCTTTGTCTAGCATGAGAAAATTGTATTTATTTGGGTTTGTGTCCATGTCCTCTATTCTGTACCATTGATCTACCTGTCTATTTTGGTACCAATACCATGCCATTTTTGTTACTATTGCTTTGTAGTAGAGTTGAAGATCTGGTATTGCAATACCCCCTGCTTCGCTCTTGCTACTGAGGATTGCTTTAGCTATTCTAGGTTTTTTATTCTTCCAGATGAATTTCATAATTGCTTGCTCTATTTCTGCGAGGTACATCATTGGGATTTTAATTGGAATTGCATTGAATCTGTATAGAACTTTAGGTAGTATAGCCATTTTGACGATATTAATTCTGCCTATCCAGGAACATGGGAGATCTTTCCATCTTCTAAGGTTTTCTTTAATCTCTTTCTTTAGTGTTCTGTAGTTCTCATTGTAGAGGTCTTTCACCTCTTTTGTGAGATTGATTCCCAAGTATTTTATTTTTTTCGATGCTATTGTGAATGGGGTAGTTTTCCTAATTTCTCTTTCTGAAGATTCATCACTTATGTCTAAAAATGCATTGGATTTATGAGCATTGATCTTGTAACCTGCTACTTTACTGAATTCACTTATGAGTTCTAAAAGTTTTCTGGTGGAATTTCCAGGTTCCTCTAAATATATAATCATGTCATCAGCGAACAGGGATAGTTTGAGTTCTTCTTTTCCTATTCGTATCCCTTTAATTTCTTTGGTTTGTCTGATTGCTCTGGCTAGAGTCTCAAGGACGATGTTGAATAGAAGCGGTGAAAGAGGGCATCCCTGCCTTGTTCCAGTTTTTAGGGGGAACGCTTTCAGTTTTTCACCATTTAGAATGATATTAGCCATGGGCTTAGCGTAGATGGCCTTTATAATGTTTAGGAATGTTCCCATTACCCCAATTTTTTCTAGTGTTTTGAGCATGAAGGGATGCTGTATTTTATCAAATGCTTTTTCTGCATCTATTGAAATAATCATGTGATTCTTAACTTTAAGTCTGTTGATATGGTGAATGACATTTATTGATTTCCAAATGTTGAACCAACCTTGCATCCCTGGGATAAAACCCACTTGATCGTGGTGCACTATCTTTTTAATATATATTTGTATGCGATTTGCTAAAATTTTGTTGAGAATTTTTGCGTCGATGTTCATTAAGGATATTGGTCTGAAATTTTCTTTCCTTGATGTGTCTCTGTCTGGTTTAGGTATCAGGGTGATATTGGCTTCATAGAACGAGTTTGGGAGGGTTCCCTCCTCTTCTATTTCATGGAATAGTTTGAGGAGTATTGGAATGAGCTCTTCTTTAAAGGTTTTGTAGAACTCGGCTGAGAACCCATCTGGTCCTGGACTTTTCTTTGTTGGTAGGCTTTTGATGACCTCTTCTATTTCATTGCTTGAAATTGGTTTATTTAAGTTGTGTATGTCCTCCTCGTTCAGTTTAGGTAGTTCATATGTCTCTAGAAATTTGTTGATGTCTTCAAGGTTTTCTGTTTTGTTGGAGTATAGATTTTCGAAATAGATTCTAATTATGTTTTGTATTTCACTCGTGTCTGTTGTGATGTTTCCTTGTTCATTCCGAATTTTAGTAATTTGAGTTTTCTCCCTCTTTCTCTTTGTTAGTGTGGCTAAGGGTTTATCAATTTTATTTATTTTTTCAAAGAACCAACTATTTATTTTATTAATTTTTCCAATTGTTTCTTTTGTTTCGATTTCGTTGATTTCGGCTCTGATTTTAACTATTTCCTGTCGTCTACTACTTTTGGTATTGGTCTGCTCTTCTTTTTCTAGTGCTTTGAGCTGTAGTGTTAACTCGTTTATTTGTTGATTTCTACTTCTTTTTTTGAATGCGCCCCATGAAATAAATCTTCCTCTAAGTACTGCTTTCATAGTGTCCCAGAGATTTTGATATGATGTGTCTTTGTTCTCGTTTACTTCTAAGAATTTTTTATTTCCCTCCTGATGTCTTCTGTTATCCATTCATCATATAATAGTGTATTATTTAATCTCCAGGTATTGGAGAAGTTTCTGTTTTTTATTCTGTCATTTATTTCTAATTTCAATCCATTATGATCTGATAGAGTACAAGGTAGTATCTCTATCTTCTTGTATTTGCTAACAGTAGCTTTGTGGCATAAAATATGGTCTATTTTAGAGAAGGATCCATGTGCTGCTGAGAAGAAAGTGTATTCGTTCTTTGTTGGATGGTATATTCTATATATGTCCGTTAAGTCTATATTGTTGATTGTGTTGTTGAGATCTATAGTTTCTTTATTCAATTTTTGTTTGGATGATCTATCCAGTGGTGAGAGAGGTGTGTTAAAATCGCCTAGTATTATTGTGTTGTGTTCTATTTGATTTCTGGAATTGAGAAGGATTTGTTTGACGTACGTGGATGAGCCAATGTTTGGGGCATAGATATTTATGATTGTTATGTCCTGCTGATTTATGCTTCCCTTAAGCAGCATGTAATGTCCTTCTTTATCCCTTCTGACTAATTTTGGTTTGAAGTCCACATTATCTGAAATGAGGATGGATACTCCAGCTTTTTTGCTGTGTCCGTGTGCATGGTATGTTTTTCCCCATGCTTTCACCTTTAGTCTATGGGTGTCTCTTTCTATGAGATGAGTCTCTTGCAGGCAGCATATTGTTAGATTTTTCTTTTTAATCCAATCTGCCAGTCTGTGTCTTTTGATTGATGAGTTCAGTCCATTAACATTCAGGGTTATTATTGTGATATGATTTGTATTCCCAGTCAATTGACTCATATTTGTTTTTGACATGATTTGGTTTCTCCTTTATTTGGCTATTCCTTTAGGCTAGCGCCTCCTGTTGCTGATTTACATCGTTGTTTTTCATCTCTTCCTCATGGAATATTTTGCCGAGAATGTTCTGTAATGCTGGCTTTCTTTTTGTAAATTCCTTTAGCTTTTTTTTATCATGTAAGGATCTTATTTCATCATCAAATTTGAAGGTAAGTTTTGCTGGGTATAAGATTCTTGGTTGGCATCCATTTTCTTTCAGTGCTTGGTATATGTTGTTCCAGGCCCTTCTAGCTTTTAGGGTCTGGATTGAAAAATCTGCTGATATTCTTATTGGTTTCCCTCTGAATGTAATTTGATTCTTTTCTCTCGCGGCCTTTATAATTCTGTCTTTATTTTGTATGTTAGGTATTTTCATAATAATGTGCCTTGGTTTGGGTCTGTTGTAATTTTGTATGTTTGGAGTTCTATAAGCCTCTTGTACTTGGTTTTCCATTTCATTCTTCAGATTTGGGAAATTTTCTGATACTATTTCATTGAATAGATTGCTCATTCCTTTGGTTTGTTTCTCTAAGCCTTCCTCAATTCCAACAATTCTTAAATTTGGCCTTTTCATGATATCCCATAATTCTTGGAGATTCTGTGCATGATTTCTTACCATCTTCTCTGTTTGGCCAACTTTGCTTTCAAGATTAAATAATTTGTCTTCAATGTCTGAGGTTCTGTCTTCCAGGTGTTCTATCCTATTGGTTATGCTTTCTATGGAGTTTTTAACTTGGTTTATTGTTTCCTTCATTTCAACTATTTCAGTTTGTTTTTTTTTCAGTATCTCTAACTCTTTATTGAAATGATCTCTTGCTTCCCGTATTTGCTCTTTTAACTGTTGATTGGTGCGATCATTTAATGCCTGCATTTGCTCTTTCATCTCCTTCAATGCCTGCATTTGCTCTTTCATCTCCTTATTTGCTTCCCTGATCATTTTAATTATGTACATTCTGAACTCCCTTTCTGACATTTCTTCTGCTGTGCTGTCATTGAGTTTTATTGATGTAGTATCTAGATTTGTTTGGGACATTTTCTTCCCTTGTTTTCTCATATTGGTCAGCTGTCAGTGGTACCCTGAGATATTGCAGATTTCCGCTATTGGCTTATAGTGTCCCGGTAGATTTCCAGTGTATCACTTCCCAGCCTTCAGTAGCCTGATGTCTTGGAGGAATTTGATAATGCAGTGCATCCGAAGAAAGCTGCCCCTAGCCCCCTACTGGTTCCAGGGTTTGGAGCTGGCTCTGTGCGGAAAGGCTCTCACTGGGGGCCTGCACCGTGCAGCTGGCCGTGTGGGAGGAGCCCACCACCAGAGTGTGGAAGGCTACCTGGGGAAGACTCTAGCTGCCCTGCCCTGCTCTGATAAGCCACCTCTATCTGTGCCTGCCACCCGGGCCGAGCTTTACTCAGTGGGCAGACTCACCCGTGACTCTATTTTAGTCCGAGTCTCTCAATGCCTCCCCTTCTTAACTCCTGGGTTCTGGAGCGACTGGGGATGCAGTCATCCTCTAGGCCGCCATCTTGGATCGCCCCGTGGAAAGAGCCTGTGGCCGGAGTGGGCCGAGCCGCCTGAAGAGGTCTCTGGCTGCCCTGCCCTTATCCCAGAGGCTGCTTGCGGATCGAATCTCTCCGTTGGTTCGGGGACTTGTGGCTGGTTCTATTTAGAAAGCCTCTCACTGGGCGGTCTGGTCTAAGAAGCTAGACTTGAAAGGTACCTCTCCCTGCAGGGGTCCAGGCTGCTTGGGGAAGCCTCTGGCTGCCCTATCCTGGTCCCTGAAGCTGCTTGCGTGCCGGGGTATGCTGGGAGTACGCTGCACTGGCTCCGGGACTTGGAGCTTGTTCTGGTCAGAAAGGCTCTCACTAGGGGGCCGCTCCGAGAACCTGGAGAAGCTGGCTGTGTGGGCGGGGCCCACTGCTGGAGTGCGCAGGGCTGTCTGTGGAAGACTCTAGCTGCCCTGCCCTGCTCCGATAAGCCACCTCTATCTGGGCCTGCCACCCGGGCCGAGCTTTACCCAGTGGGCAGACTCACCCGTGGTTCTATTTCAGTCCGAGTCTCTCAATGCCTCCCCTTCTTAACTCCTGGGTTCTGGAGCGACTGGGGGTGCAGTCACCCTCTAGGCCGCCATCTTGGATCACCCAGTAGAAAGAACCTGCGGCCGGAGTGGGCAGAGCTGCCTGAAGAGGTCTCTGGCTGCCCTGCCCTGATCCCAGAGGCTGCTTGCGGATCGAAGCTCTCCGTTGGTTCGGGGACTTGTCGGATAATTTTTTTAAAAGTTGTGAAATATTGGTGTTGTACATTTTCTAGATGAAACACACAAAGAAATCTGGTCTGCAGAAAGTAAAATCTATACATAGGAAATTTAATGGGAGAATAATTTTCCATCAAGATACTATTTTTTATTCAATAGACAAGAAAGAGCAAATAAATTTTAATTGTATCAGCATTTTAATATAACTTTGCTATTGAAATATGTACTCAGTAGAACCATGTGAAATATTGTGTTGACTTTGGAACTTGATCTTGTTAAGGTAAAAAAATCATAATGTCTAAAGAAATCATGTTATGAACAGTTTTCCTTGTTATGGTCACACTATGAAAATGTGTCCTCAAGGGGCCACATTAGCATATCCCTGCATTAAGATGATTAGTATATGTTAAAACACTTAGCAAGCTATTTGTTTAGACTCTAGAAGATAGGATAGCACATCAGTGAACAGAAAGAGAAAATTAAGTGAAGTACAAGACACTTAGAAACATTTGAAACTGTTCTACCATAACATGCTATGTCATGAATGTTTATATCAATAGCAATGTTGCATGAAAATACTGATACTAATGTAACATAGTCTTTCCTATTGGAATAATATATTTTATCCCGCTTTGAAAGAAATTATTATTCCACTAAAAATATTTATATTATATATAATATATACAATATATTAATTATATAAATATTATTATATTTATTATACTATATTATTAAGTATATATGTATGTAATTATTACAGGAGTAAATATAGTATTAATTATATAAAACATATAATTAATATATAATATATAAATGTATTAGTTATATAAATATTTATATATAATTTTCTGTGGTCAACACATTTTTGTGTGTTTCTCACAGAAAATATAATGAAATGAGATCCCCATATTTGAGTAAGTTAGAACCAAGATGATATAATTCATTCTGGGAAATGTTGAAAAAGAAATTTGATGAATAGTTTCAGATGAAATGAACTTCAAGTTCCCTTCTATTTGAGATATTCTGAGTTTTGTATAGAGATTTTTTAATAAATGTTTCTTGAGTAATCAATAAGGAATGAAGATAAATATTTGGACTAGATCACACACTGATTGAAAATTCAAATTATTGTCATGACTGATGTGCTGGTGACAAAGGTAATTAGCTCTAGGGTGGATAGAGTGACATTCCAGTCAGATGAAGCCTTCAACCTTGTGGTAATTTGTCTATTTAAAATATGACATTTTTTCTCCTTGATCTGTACTATTTTAATTAAATTTCTACCAAAATTTATTAACCAGATTAAATTGATACCACCTTTTGTTAAAGGCAATGAAAATGTACAATATTAGATTTGCATATGAATCAACTTTTCATTTCCCTCTCAAACATCAGCCTGCCACTTGCTCTTAAAATGTGATTCTTGGGTTTAATCTGTGGAATTACTTCTATCCAATCTTTACCCATTACTTTTTTTCTGGAGGTAAGAAATAGATTCCAGACTTAAAAGACAAGGTAATAGAGGTAAATGGATGGGGCTTAATTTTCATGGTGGAAGTGGCTTTAAGAAGGAATGTTTCTGAAAAACAATGGTGCAGAATAGAAGACACAGAGACGTCCACATAAATACGGTTATCTCATATAGACAAAGGCTCCATAAACATATATTGGAGAAAAGATAGCCTTTTCAACAAATGGTGCTAGAAAAACTGGAAACCCATATGTAAAAAAAATGAAATTAAACTCCTATCTCAAACTACACAAAACTCAACTCAAAATGCATTAAGATCTAAGCATTAGACTAGAGGCCTGCACCTACTAGAATTAAAAATAGACCCAAATCTCCAACATGTCAGTTTAGGAACTCAAAAAGACTCCTAAAGCATAAGAAGTAAAATCAAGAATCAATAAATTAAATGGTATTGAACTAAAGAGTTTTCTTACAGCAAAGGAAACAATTAAGAATGTGAATAGCCTACAGAAGGGAAGAAAAACTTTGCCGCCTGCACCTAAGAGACAGCATTAATCTTCGGGATATACAAAGAACTTAACACAGAAAAAACAATAAGATGATCAATAAATGGGCAAAGGAACTGTACACACACTTCACAAAAGAAAAAATAAGATTAGACAACAAATTTATGAAAAAAAATTCAACATCTCTAGCAATTAGAGAAATGCAAATTAAAACTACACTGAGATTCCATCTCACTCCAGACAGAATGCAATTATTAAGAATACAAGTAAGAATAAATGTTGGCCAGAATCAGGGGAAAAGGTGCACTCACGCATTGCTATTAGGACTGCAAATTGATACGACCACTCTGGAAAGCAGTATGGAGATTCCTCAGTAAACTTGGAATGGAACCACTATTTGACCCAGTTATCCCACTCCTCAGTATATACCCAAAGAACTTAAAAGATCATAGTACAATCACACACACACATCAATGTTTAGAGCAGCTCAATTTGTTATAGCTAAACTATGGAACCAACCTAGATGTCCTTCCACAGTTGAATGGATTAAAAAATGTGGTACATATACACAATGGAATACTACTCCACCATAAAGAAAATGAAATTATGGCATTTGCCAGTAAATACATGGAACTGGTGACTATCATGTTAAGTGAAATAAGCCAATCCCAAAAAACCAAAGGCTGAATGTTCTCTGTGATATGTGGATGTTGACACACAGTAAGACAATCAGAAGGGATGGTAGGAAGAATAAGAGTGCTTTGGTTTACACAAAAGGGAATGGAAGGAAGGGAAGGGGGATGGGACTAGAAAGAAAGTAGAATGAATCAGACATAACTTTCCTATGTTCATATATGAATACAGTACCATTGTAACTCCATATCATGTACAATCACAAGAATGGGAAGTCATACTCCATGTGTGTATAATATGTCAAAATACTTTCTACTATCATGTATAGCTAATATGAACAAAAAAAAATTAAAAACGGGAATGTTTCTGATATCAGTTTAGTTAGAGTAAATTAAAAAATCTGGACATGAAAAATTGATAGGTTTTCATTTATAATGATGTGAAAAATTGTGAAGGTAGTTTTTACATAGTTATTCAAAGACTACAGACTAAGCATGTTGTACTTTACTCTGCTCAGATCTTTAGAGACATTTCCCTACAGCAGAATAGTCTGGTGAAGTTCCGAGACAGGGGAACATGGAATTATACCAACGACACCAGCCTAAAGGATCTTAGCAGAGCATTAGAGAATGACACTAAATGGAGACTCAGGTAAACTGTTCAATAAAAGAAGAAGTATTGTGAGAAAGGGAGGGAGGGGGATAAGAAATTAGTTAAAATATACAAGACAAATTTTATTTGAATTTGAAAGGCAGGGAAAAATTAAGTTTCTTGAGAAATATTCACTCCCTGTAAATATACTCCTTGTAAGTACCAAATTTATAGATTTAGTGCTGCACACAGTATTCCTGCTGATATTTGGTTCTTTCTATCATTGGGGGTCAAAAGGTTGTTTAAACAAATGGATTGTAATTACTAGGTTTACAGAAGGATTTTTTGTTTATTTAGGAGAAAGAAATATGATCTTTATTCCAGTCTCTCAATTGCATTTTGTTTTCTTTTTTATCTATAACATATACACATGCTGTCCTGCAATAAATTCATCATAACAGGAATTGTGGGTTGCCTGTTCAAAGCTTTGGTGATAACAGTCAGTGCTTTTGCTTCACATGAAACCCTAGATGGAAGGCACTGTGGATGTCAATTCAGATTGTGAATGGTGTTCAGGAAGAAAATAAGATTTTCATCTATGTGACAAGAGAGTGAGTGATCAAGAAGGAACAGGCTATAAGGCAGAAAAGCAAAACATAGCACAAGTAACCTGACATCAATAACACTAGACTTTTGAGAAAGGACTAGCACTCAGGAGGGAACAGAAGCACAAGCATTGGTATTTGAGTTTAGGTTTTATTTAAGTATCCGTGATACATTGGCTTGAGTTCTGGCATGTTTTGCCACATATATTTCTGCATTACAAGAGAAGAATGTCAAATGTTTCTTGAAATGCCAATTGCAGATTCTGATTGATGTGTTATTATTCTTATGTTATCATACAACCTGTTTAAAATAGGCATAAAAACCTCATTGGACAGTATTACTCCCACTTCCAAAAGAGGAAATGATGGGATTAATAGCACCTATGTCCAACAGTTGGTTCAGCCCTCACTAGTTGGAGATACTCAAAGGATGAGTGCATCCTATTGAAACAGGCTGCACAAAAGATGGTAAATCAATACTAATTTTCTCCCCTGCAAATTTCATGCTATCTCTGTTTTTATTTGCCAATCTTATTTCCCAATTTAGGGACTGAAGTTCGTGCACAACTTCAATGTGGGGCAGATTCAAAGTTTGATGCACAGGGCTAACTGACCACTAATAGGAGGATGGTAGCATAGTGAAAACTCTAATTATTTAAGTTGTCAAATTTCTAGATTATTTTCTATAGTTTAAATTGCATTTCTAAATAAAATAATAAAATTCCAAATAAAGAGCATACAGAGATTAAAAGAGAATTAAAAGAAGTAGAGTTTGTATCTGTATGAACTTTGAAATGAACTTACACATCTTTGTATCATTAAATGCTCAATGAAAATTGAATATTGATATATAAATGTCATATAAAAATTAAATTTACTCAACATTTATTAAAGGCTTGTTTTATGTCTTCTGCAAACCAAATAACATGTAATTGTGATTATATTATGGTTCCTACCTTTGAAAAGGACATTATCCTATTGATTTACTTATTTTAAATATAGCTGTCTAATCACCTTATGATTCAGGCACTAATGGGATTGATAAAAACAATTTATAAGACTGAGAATGTAGCTCAGTGGTAGAGGAGCATCCTGGGCTCAGAGAAAGAAGGTGGTAAGAAAATATGGAAGGTTGGAAGGAAGAAAGAAGAGAAGGGAGGAAGGGAGGTATAGAGGGAGGGAGAAAAGTCTTCCAGTCTTTAAGTGATCTACAATCTGAGATATTAAATTCACATACATGGAATATTCAAGATAACTACAAATGCTAGAGTGTGTGCCATCAGAAGGAATTCCAGGCCTGTGTTCAGCTTTCTACAAAAATTTCCTCTCACTAAATACAGATGTGTATTGGGCTTATTTGTACTTTGGTGTGATCAAGAGCACCACCAGCTACTTCCAGATGGATGACCTTAATCTAGTTCTTATTGAGGTGGTCTTGACATATCCTTATCTGCATTGAACAGCTAAGAATCCCAAAGAAATAAAACTTCACTACGTACAAGCCATGTTCTGGGCATAAGATCTGAAATGAGTATTAAAGAATCCATAAAGTGTTGATAAGCAGAGTTAGGTTTGCTCCAGATGAAGATATGAAGGCATCAAATCATAGAGGTGGGAGTGACAGAAAATAGGAGGAATGTGGAGAGGATGGAAGAGTACTCCACACCAGTGGGAATTTCCCACTGGAAAACAGAGGTGAAAAGGAGAACTAACTCTGAGAGGAAAGACCTTTAACAGCAGGCCGACACTGCAAAATCATTTGTGGAAAGCATATACAAACTCAGAATTTCCTTGAGCGCTTGGTATTTTGTCATAAATGTCACCAATGGGGAATTGTGACAAAGGGAATCATGTGACATTTTATATTTTATGGGGCGGGGGCAGAAAAAGAGAGAGAGAATGAGAGATAGGACCAGAACACAGTGGTCCTTTCTTATCCTTGGTCTTGATTTCCATAGTTTTAGTTACCCATGATCAACTGCAGTCTGAAAATTCTTAGCAGAAAATTCTAGATGTAAACAACCAATAAGTTTAAATTGTGCAGTGATCTGTCTTGCTTTGTTCTTCCCAGGGCAAGTCCCCTTTGTCTAGCACATCCACACTGCATGTGCTACCTGACCATTAGTTACTTAATAGCCATCTTGGATATTATATCAATCGTCCAAAATTGTAGTGTTTGCATTCAAGCCATCCCTAAGTAGTGACCTAATGCTCCTTCATTCACCTGACTTGATCAAAGTATGTGGGCATTGTATTATCTCACATTATCACAAGAAAAAATGGGATCGGAGGTATAGCTCAGTGGTAGAGTGATTGCTTAGTATGTGTGAGGCCCTAGATACAATTCTCAACATCTCAAAAAAAGGAAATAAAAAGGAAAAGTAACAGAAGAGTGATTTTAACTTCAATTTTATATATAACCATAATGCATCACTTAAAAATAAATTAATAGAAGGGATAACAAGAGATTAGATAAAAAAGGGAGAGGAAAGATAGCAGGGGATAGCACTGGAGTTCAAAATAGAGAAAACTGTTACACATATTTATGAATATGTCAAAATGAACCCCAGTATTATGTATAACTAGAATGCACTAAAATAAAGTAATAAAAAATATGAAGAAAAATAACATTTGAAATAGACAATATTCATGTTATTTTTATTACAGTAGACTGTATGGCTCTATTGTACTTGTAGTTTTTTCTGTTAATATGTTACTATATCTAATTTGTAGATCAAGCATCATAGCTGTGTATATATAGAAAAAGGTATATTACATGCAGGATAGGGGGCTCTCTGATTGCCACCTTCCCCTGGAGATCTTGTAATATATCCCCCATGGAATAATAGGGACTACTATAATCTATGTTTACTGCTGGCAGCAAGTAAGTAGTACACCAAACAAAGTTACTGTTTGACTATGAGAGTCTGTGTTCTAATAAGTCCTGGTTTAAACTTACTCATTCACAATTTAACTTGACAATGTACTCATGACTATTGATCAGAGCCCTTCTAACATGATAGCTCCTTCCTTATGCAAAAGCTTATCAGGGAGACTTGGATATAAACTAAGCATGTGTAACAGAATTTGGGGCACATATTTAGTATCCTCCATCATTTTCCCAGTATTTCTATAGCTTGGATATGGTTCTGAGTAGCCTCAAAAGGCTCATGATTGAAGGTTTTGTCCCAATGGTTTCACTATAGGGAACCATTAAGAGGTAAGACCTAGTGAAATCTGTAAATCATTGTGGTGTGCTCTTGAAGCAAGCCACGGGACCCATCTCATGCTCTCTCTACTCTGGTTAAACATTCAATAACTTATTTTCTTGCTACATATGGTCCTATCACTGCCTCTGTGTTATGATCCAGTACAGTCAAGGATCAGCCCTCATGAAGGCCATGATACACCCAAGACTCTGAGATAAATAAATCCTTTTGCTTTATAAGTTAGTCATATCACTTATTTTATCACAGTAATATAAGACTGACTAATATAAACATGGTAGTCATAGAATACAGTTGTACATACAGCCAACTACATAAAATATGTAACAGAATCCCATTATTTCACATGTTTGCACATGAACAGGTATATATTTTAAATACAGAGAGGAAACTGACACTTTGTC
Organism: Sciurus carolinensis; assembly: GCF_902686445.1. Lineage (NCBI taxonomy): Eukaryota > Metazoa > Chordata > Mammalia > Rodentia > Sciuridae > Sciurus > Sciurus carolinensis. The sequence goes on from NC_062215.1 coordinate 73,962,204, forward strand.
AGTATGTTCTGGTTCTAACACATTTCTGGTTGTATAAGGGGTAGGATTAGAGGGGAAAAGGTACAAAAAGCCCTAACTTTGGAGGAACATCATTGAATGCATTTTGATTTTGTTTACTTCAGCCCCAAATAGAATAATTAACTGGGGAATGGGGTGTAGAGAAGGACTTGGTCAGAGAAGTAAAGGAAAATTGAGTCTTCATGAGATCACTTTCTTCGGTATATTTTTAATCCCTTTGGGTAACATAGTGCATTTTTCTTAAATATGATAAAGTTAAAAACTACATAATTCTCAATCTCTTTGTATGTGATCACCAAACAATAGTCACTTTTCTGTATTCCTTCCAGATAGTTTGATACAACTTGTAAAAACGAACAAAAAAGACTTTGCATAGCACGGAAGTTAATAGAATATTGATTCCCCCTCCAAACAATACTTGAAAATCCTAGAAATATGTACTTTTTCCTGAATAAGGCAATGATATTTTGAGTGTCATAGATAAGGCCAAGTATAAACTTATAATTAATTTTTTACTTCATTGGATCCCAATTTATATCATTTCTAAAATTGAGGTAGAATCTACCCCACAGGATTATGGTAAAGATTAAGCAAGGTACACATATACAGAGAGACTTGCAAACAGCAGGACTTCACAGATATTTGCTGTATGATCAATGAAGTATCAAATGGACAGCATTTTAATGATTACCGTGTCTCAATCCTTAAACTATGATCATCATGTGATAATATTATAATTATGATCCAGGTTTTCCTTTAGAACCTGTAGTGGTCAGTTTAAACAGAGATCTCTGGTTTCTATACAATTATAAACCCTTCTGTGCAAGAAACCAGCTCTGTTTCACTGAAATGACAATCATCATTTAATGTTATTGAATTAAGACCAAGTATTCACTGAACATTTTTTACCAGCTAGTTTTCAGCTTGAAGAGGACAAAGTACATCATATTTACCCTGTCAATAATCTTGACAAGAGTTTATTGTGCCAAATTGTAAGTTATCAGGACAAAATTTTAGTCCTGTGACAGGCAGTGAAGAAAAAAATAATGAGCCACAGGAATTGCCTTGTAGCTCAGAAAACACACCCTGTGCAGGTTGCAGAGACAACCCAAAAGATGAAGGTGACTTGTTTCAAGTCTCACATGGATATACTTCATTTGAGGTCTACAAAACATGATATATCTAAGAAAAGATCAGATTTGCAAAAATGTCTGTGACAACCAGGTTTGCCTGAGAGTCCTTTTATTAACCTAGTCTACCTGTTCAGAAATGTTGAATGGGTATGTTCTTTCCATTGAAAGCACGTTGGTACATCCTTTCCAAGCATTCCTCCCCTGCCAAACCTAATAACATATCTAAAACCAACTTAATCATGAAAAATCTGCTTGACACTCTTGGAAAATTTGTTGAAAGCTGTTTAATAGTTTTGAGGGCTTAAATTCTCCTACTATGGAGAGATCAGGAGAATTTTTCCTAGGGGCATGCCTAAGTTTTTCAAAATATACATTCTTTCCACTTTTGGATTGTCCAATCCTTCATTTTAGCAATCAGTGCCCTCAACCCAAGAAAAATTTTTCTTCTGGAGGTTCTTGTTCTCTTCTCCTTAGATGATGCAGTTTTGGAGGTACCAATATAATCATTAGAGTGAAATACCTGTCACTGGCCTTCTAAGAATAAGTCAGAAGATCCCCCCACCTTTATACCCCTTAAGTTTTGACTTGCCACATTTGACGTATTTTCAAGTTTTTCTTGAAACTGCATTGCATTGCAAACATAGCATTTTAAACATGGCTTTCATTTGGGGAAACTTCTGGGTACAGATGGAGATTATAAAGGGTCTAAAGTCCTATTTTGCAACAACACGGTCCTAACTCATGCTGGCAAAGAAATATTAGATTTGAGTGTGCCTCCTACTTAGTAGTTCTTAGTTGGAATAAGGGTAGGCTCATGAGATACAGCTGTTCTTTTTAGCAACTGCTCTCTAATCTGGTTCTACACATTTCCATGTGCCCAGTCACAGTTCGGGAGCTTAAGAGAACAGATGTGGACTAAGGGCTGAGACCCAAAGTACTCACAGTGAAAGGAATCCACTCAAAATAGTCCTCAAATACATGTATCTGGTGTTCAAGGAGAAGAATAGGATTGAAAAAAATGAAAATGGGTCTGATGTAAAAAAAAATTGGAATTAGGGATGAATTTATTTTGCATTCAAGGACATTAAATGTGGAAAATATGGTCTTATGAACCCTCTTTCTAAAACAATATTTTCCGAACAGGTTACTTTGAAATAATAGATAAATACTGTTTTTCCTATCTCTCTTTTGGGAAATGTGGGAAAACAGTTCCTCCCTTTTTCCCATTCCTCTCCCCTAAGACTCTGTTAATACCACCAAACCCAAGGGAATATACAGAGTACTATGAACAGGTTTAATGTGTAGGGAATGAGATCTAGGCTTTCTGTATAACTACTGTTGAAGAACATCAACAATGTCACCCGCAACGTAATGTTTATTTCCACTATCCCCCAAACATCAGAGAGGCCACCAGAACTATTCCTCAGATTAGTTAGGGCTGAGTAATGCAAAGATGCAGTTCAGGGAACCCAGGTGACCCCACAGTGGGAAATTCATTTTTAGTTTAGATTCTAATTAGAATTTGACCTTTCATTATTAAAGGGGTGACAGAAGAACTGTAGCGGTATCAACTCTCATAACCAATATCTGTAATTACAGGTGCAAAATGATTTGCATGTTATAACTCATTTAATATTCACAAAATATTCAGAAAATCTTATGAGGAAGGAATCATTATTATTCTTTCCATTCAATGGATGAGGAAGCTAAGACTTTGGAAGCTTTAATAGATGAGTATGTAGCTTGGTCTAGAGCAAGAACACCATAATATTATGCAGCTACATTGTGGGTTTCAAAGTAAAGCAGATGGATGACCTTGCAAGACCTTAGTTCCTTGGCACTTAGATGTGAACAGAAATACAGAATGGAAGGCTGTGCAGACCAGGAGAAGAGTAAACATTCTCATACTGTGGATCTGAGGTACCAGGACTGACACTGAGGTAAGAAGGCACTCAACAAACTTAATGTCAGTTATACCCCATTACATAAAACAAATATTAGATTTTCACTTCAGAGTGTGTGAGACACTAACTGTTATTATTGTTATTATTGTGCTATTTCTGATACACTACATCAAAGTGAGAGATCTGAAAGAATCTCCTGTTTCATTTCATGCAACTTCCTTAAACTCTCTGTGCCTCAATTTCTTTGTCTGCAAAATAAGAAAAGCAAAAGTACCTACCTCTGAGAACAGTTTTGAATATTCCAAGAATCCATACACATAAAGTCTATAAAATGGTGACTGGAAGACACTGAATGCTTAATAAACCAAGCTATTGTTAATGTCACTAACTTTGATGCTCAGAATGAATAGGTAATCCTTCCTCCACTTGGTTTAAAAAATATGTCTTAATTAATTCCTGAAGATACCACTTGTCACACTAGCTCTTGAAAGACATTTCAGTCAAAGTTTTCAGGTAAATCAGACTTCGAGCTCAAAAACCCATGCCACTATTGCACACACAGTCGCTTGCCTTACCTACACCAAAAATTGTGGCAGGGAGCATCTTCAACTCTCAATATTTTCAGATGATTTCTCTTTTAGCAGGATAATTTTCTAACGGCATAGACTGGCATCAACTACTCTGCTCAGATTGAAGTTACTAAAATAAAGAAGAATTCTGTGAACAGGAGTATAATGAACTGACTTGAAATTATTGGTATCTGGGCAAATAAGATATCTTTTTGAAGCAGAGTTTCCCTCCCGCAAAAATTTAGATTTTGAATATGTGATGGCTAATTTTTGTTTTCAACTTCATTGAATCAAGAAATGACTAGAGAATTGGTACAGCACACTTCTGTTTGTGTCTGTGAGAACATCGATTGGCGTGCAGGTCAGCAAATTGAGGGGGGAAGATCCACCCTGAACAGGGGTGACACCATTCAATAGGCTGAGGGGCCCAGTTAGAGTGAAATGGCAGTAGAAGGGGGAACTTAACACACCTCCATGTGCTCAACCCTTTTCAGCAAGTGTTTTGTTTGTTTGTTTTTTGCCACTGTCACCTATGGATATCAGACTCTGGGTTCTTTGATCTTTGTATGTAGACTTGCACCCACAGTTATTTTTTGTTTCTACATGACAGTAGAATGTATTTTGGCAAAGTACACATACATAGAGTATAACTTATTCTATTTAGGATCCCATTATTGTGGTTGTACATTATGTGGAATTATCCTAGTAGTGTATTCAAGTACAAGGCTAGGAAAGTTTTGTCAGATTAATTACACCATCCTTCCTGTTTTCCTCCTTCTCGTCCCTTTGCTCTCCTTTGTCTAAACCAATGGATTTCTATTCTTCCCATCTCCACCCTCCCTTGTTTTGGGTTAGCATGCATATATCAGAGAGAACATGGAATCAACCCAAGTGTCCTTCAATGAATGAATGGATAAAGAAAATGTGATATACATACACAATGGAATTACTCAACCATAAATAAGAATGAAATAATGTCATTTGCTGGTAAATGGATAGAACTGTAGAATATCCTACTAAGTGAAATAATTTAATCCCCCAAAACCAAAAGCCAAGTGTTCTCTCTGATATGTGGATGCACCCACAGCTCTTGAGGGAGTTTTCAGGATGTTGGACAGGGACTGCATCATTGACCTCTGTTATTCTGTGACTTGTAGCTTAAACTGAGCAGCTACCTGCTTCCCTGTCTCTCCAGTCTCTAGACAGTTGTTGTGGGACTATTCTGCTTTTGATACTATAAGTCAATCTAAGAATCTCTCTCTCTCTCTCTCTTTCTCTCTGTGTATATATATATGTATGTGTATGTGTGATGTGTGTGTGTGTGTGTATACATATATATATATATGTATATGTATATATATATATATATATATATTGGTTCTGCTTCTCTGGAAAGCTTCTTTCCTTTACATACACATACCTATATCTATACCTGTGCATCTGCAAATATCAATTGAATATTTTCTTAAAAATGAAAAATGAAGTCTTATCCATCAATATAAATCAAGAACCTTCTAGATTCTTTCCAATGCTCTATGTATTTTTGGACTAGTCAAGAAAAAGTTCAAGCCATCCTTTTTGTGGTAAAACTGTTGAGCTTACATTTATTATGGCTCTGCTAAAGCAAAAGTAACCCTAGGACATGGCAGAAATTGTAAATTAACATATAGAGCCAAGGGAGAGAGCAAAATGGAAAGCAACAGGGAACGAAAAGGCAGATGATAAAAAGTGAATTATCTTGGCAAATAGGAAAGTAAAAAATACAGTAATAAAATGTGTAATGGGGGCACATTGAAGTCCAACAGAAGACCAGGAGACAGTATTCACAGAATTCTTCCATGTAACCCAAATAGAAACATAGTGATTGGTTCAGTTGAGATCTAAGTCATTGAAATGAGAATAAAATAAACATATTAATTCATAATTACAATTCAAAATCCTTCCTGTGTCTAGAGAGGGAGACCCAACACAAACCAAAGGACAAGAGAAGTAAAGTAAGTTGATTTCATTCCTTTTATTATAAGTAGCTCCCTGGGGCAGGACTGGTACATTGAGAGTCCTTATTTACAAGGCATTAATAATACATCAGTAAGACAAAAGAATGCTCCAAACAATAAACTAGCATCCCTGAGCCATTGTGTAATGCAGCTCGTTACCCAGTTCGAATCACAGCATAGTATCCCTGTTTTGCTGAACGTCCATTCTCTGGAGCATAGTGAACCTCCTCTGGAGGCACAGGACTTTCTTTAAAGAGTATGTATTATGTTTCAAAACTTGAATCATCTTGATGTGAGCACCTTTTGAGAACAAAAAGAAAAAAATTAAGCGTGGAAAGGTTTACTATGGACCATTGCTCTTGTTTTTCCTAGACATGCGTGAAAGATTTCAACATGACCCAAGAGTTTGCAAGCTAAGTCATCTTCATTCTCTCTGTTCTCAGAAATTTTAGATCTTTTAGGAGATTGATTTGTTAACCAAATAACATGGAGATTTGCAAAGAAAATGGGAAGAAGCAGAAAACTAGGACTGAAATGACCCTATAGGCAGAAATAAACATTTTGAGGAAGCAATGGGGCATTTTATATGCAGATGAATATTCTTACTTTATGTAAGTGTGCAGTTTTAAAACACAGCTGCCTTATGGATCATAAAAATGCATACAAGGTAGGCACCTATGAAAATGTTTGTGGAGCCTTGCATTGTGGTTAACAATGTGAGTTGGGGTGCCAGGAATGCCAGTTTTAAATTACAATTCAAAGTTGGTTAACTTCTCTATGTTTGTATACTCATGTACAAGGCAAGAACTTTTTATTTTACACCCCTGTTTTTCTTGGTAAATTGCATATACTCAGTAAATGACAGATATGGTCACTCTTGCGTGCTTTTATTTTGCCATTATTTTTCTTAGTATTACAATAACTGATTGTTATATTCACACTTAAATGATACTGTATCATTCTATTTAAAGACTTCCAATAAACCCATCCAGTAAAGTACTAAGTTAAAGGAGAAACATTAGTAAACTCTGGACCATCTGATTGTTGTATGTTTTTTTATAACACCTTGAAATATGGCCAGAAAGCATTGAAGAGAAGCAAAGATTTAACTCCTAAAATTTTGACTTTTGAATTCTGTGGCACTGTAAGAGTTGTACTTCTCCCAGGCTAAAAAGACAAAGGAATGCTTTACCTGATAATATAGTGTAGCAATGAAGGTCATCATATTCATGTTTTGATGTATTGAGTTAACAAGGAAAAATCATAGAGACCACTGAAGCATCTCATTTCTTAATTAGGTTTAAAGGAAGTCCCTTAGTCAAGTCCGAAGAATTCTGAAAAGGCAGTCCAGAAACCTCATTCATTTATCTCTCTCTCTATATATTTTTGAATACTTTTGTGATTTTCTTCTTCAGTAACATACTTTTGGAAAGAACAATGAGGCTAATTCTATGTTTCTTTTTATTTGTTTTTTTGCAGTGCTGGGGATGGAATCCAAGGCTTTGAGCATATTAAACAAATGCTTTACCACTGAGCTAAATTTTGTATTTGATATGCTCTTCTGCACAGTATCTACAGTAATTAACACTGTGACAGACACACAGTCAGAGATTCCACACATCTTTATGTGATTGGTTCAGTGATTGGTTCTTACATTTAGGAAAAGAAAAAGCAAAGTGTTCCCCACAGCGATTATTTGAAACATGCTGTATGAACAACGAACAAGAATTTTAGCTTATGGTATAATATTAATGGTTCTAGCAAACCTACCCCATGCACAGTTGTCAAATATATTTGAAACATCTGTTAATTTCTGAGAACTCTAGTACACCTAAGCTTCAAGTGGCCTTTTCTCCCAATAAGCAGATGTCCGTAGTTGTCTAGGAGAGTGATGTAAAATAAATGTCCTATTTTGCACTAACTTTAAATAGGAGAAATTGTTAATATTAACCCCCCAAAATCAGTGATCTTTAGCAATTAAAATAGTATCCACAAGCATCAAATTTGTCCTAGTTAGATGTAGAGGCTGAATGGAACAGTAAGATGTGGGATTTCCATGAGTGTCTCAGATTATTAAAGTGAACAATAGAGTCTGTGTGCTCAGACTCTTAAACTGCTCATGAACAAGCCCACTAATGATCTTGGCACTGGGAGGCCAATTATTATTTGTTTTTGTTTCTGTTTTTTATTTTTAATTTCTTCCTTCATAGGACTGTAACTCAGTAGGGAAAAAGAAGTTGCGTTTTGCAAGTAATGTTCATTAACTTTTAAAACACTTTCCTGTGTAGGAAAAAAAAACCTAAATAATTAACCCCTTGTAAGGGTTGTATGCATTTTGGTGTCACATTAAATTGGTTTTCAATATAGATTTCACCACTTTATAGCCATAAGACCTTGGGCATATTAAATAGCATCCTTTTTCTCATTCTATTACTGCAACATTTAATGATACAGAGGGGAAGAACATAAACTTTGTATTGGGTAGAGAAGAGTACCTTCCCATTCCGACTGATTTCCCCACTGACTTAGACTATCCCCAAAGTGACTACCCCCTATCAAAAGGAGATAGAACATCAAGATATCACCACCATAGATTCCTCAGCATTCTCACTGCAGGCTGAGATGCTCAGCAGGTAATTGCTCTATCTGTGTCTAGATGTATGTGGGGTAAACATTTACCAGACGATATTTTCATTAAGGGAGATGTAATGTGGATGCTAACACAAAATGAAGGGGGAGGGGAAGAATAAAAGTTAAGTGGATTAGACAAAGGGGAATGAAGGGAAGGGAGGGGCATAAGAATAGGAATGACAGTGGGATGAATCGGACCTAACTCTTCCATATTCATATATAAATATACCAACAGTGAATCTCCGCGTCATGTGTAACCAGAAGAACAAGATCCTAATTAGAATAAATTATACTTCATGTATGTACAATATGTCAAAATACACTCTGCTGTCATATATATTTACAAAGAATAAATAAAATTAAAAGATAAAAGAGAATGACTATTGAAATGAGATGACATATCTTTCTTTGAAGAGACTTTTGTGCTAACCTCTACAGCTAAGCAAATGCTGCAGCCCTTAAGAAGAGAACCATAAAGTCTGCACTTGTACACACATGCACACACACACACACACACGCACACACACTCATGCAGTACACAATGTGAGTGGAAGGATGCACTAGTGAATAAATGAAGGAAAAGTCCATAAGAGAAAAAGCAGGATGTACGGACTTGAAAGCTTTCATTCTCTGCATTGGTTGTTTCACATTCCTTCAAGACTCTCTTCCCACTCCTCTGGGCCACACTAGCCAAGGGGTTTATGTGCTCCCCTTTATCTTGAATTTTGAACCTAGAAAGTACAGTTAGTAGCTCATCAGTTAGTAGTTTGTATTGTGCTATTTTTAATCTATGTTTCTTTTCTAGTTCACATATGTTGCCTTATTATTAATATTTTATGATTATGATTATTATTAACAAAATAATTGATTTCCTTAAAGCCCATAAGGATACTAAGGATACTGTCACTGTCCTCCCACTCACAATAAAAATTCTGACCTTCAGAGAGACTTTTATATATGTACATTCATATATATACATATACAGACACACATATATATATACATAATATTTATACACATATATGTATATATATAGAAATAATACTAATATATGCATATTATTAATAATCAATACAAACACATCAAGTGACTGACTACTGTCTACTGGTCTCAGTGAAAAGTTTACTTTCATGATAATTCCACATATTCAGGATATACACATAATTAGTAATAATTACAGTTGATGTAACACAATAGGGTCTAGGATGGTCCATGTTTAACTATGAAATAAATAGAATACAGACAATGCTTGCTTTGGGAATTCATAAGATGAAAAGGCCTGGCATAACAGAATGGTCAAAAAGGGTTCAACTTGGGAAGGAATTTTTGGACGGTTTGTAAAATGAAGAAACATGAAGAATCATTCTAGTTGTGCAAACATCAAGAGCGAATATATGGCAGCCAGAAAGGCTAAACTGTCCCAATGAATGAACAAACTGCATAATAAATAATCCAGTTTGGTTTTGGAAGAAGTAGGTTTGGGCAGCCAATCCTAGAGGAAAAGGAGAGTTTGGTGAGTCATCCAAAATGGGTTTAAATGACGAACAAAATAATTTGCTGAAAACAAGCAAAAAATAAGGTGTACAATATGGAAAGACAGATATGACATGAATGCATGGATGTATCTGATAAACTTGGTTTTCAGGGCAGTGGAACTAGTCTGTATGTGTGATACTATAATTGTTACATGAATTCACACATTTGTCAAATGCATATGTTCTTTTTATGCCACAATGAGTAAACCTTAAGGTAAACTATGGAATTTAATGACTATGTCTCCTTGTGGCTTCCTTAATTGGGACAAATGTATTACACCAAACAAGATGTTAATAGTGGGAAACTATCGGAGGGAATTAGAGCTCGGAAGAGCATATATGGGAACTTACTATACAAACTGTTTGATTTTCTGTAAATGTAATATTGTTCAAAAATAGTAGGCAAGACTATATTTACAGAAGCAAAATGACATCTGACCATCCCTTAATCACTTGGAACAAATGTGTACCAAACATATCATTTAATAAAATTCCAAAATCTAACCAGAGTCATGTGATCATTCTCTAGTTTCAAAAATATGTCTGGTCAACTCCACATCCTCATTTCCTCACAGAAGTTCTTTGTCCTTTGGAATAAGATCCTGCACTAAACAATTTATGTTGGCACTCATGGTTTTTTCCCTTGGTTGAATTACCAAGTGTGTACTGTGTCTTATTTTGGAAGGCACTGTAATGTGTGAACTTTTCTCAATTTTAATAGTAATCTTGTAGAGCAGTCATGTGATTTTTATGGGAACTTGAAAAGGCATTCACTGGGAAAAAGATAGAGAAAATTAAAGAACCCACCACCACATAGCTAGTTAATTGTTTACATTTGTATATGTAGGTAGGATGTTTTTTGTGTTAAGATATTGTTTCATACTGTGGCTTTTTAAAAAAAGCATCTTTACTTTGAATTCTAAAACAAAATATTATCTAAAGCTTAATTAGGCTTCTCTACCATATTACTATTCAAAACTTCTTTAGGATATCCTTCAGATATGACATTATTGGTAACAAAGAAAGAGGAGAGGAATGTGTGAATCGGTGTCTTCTTATAATACATTTTCACAAACTTAGTGATCCCAAATTAATAAATATGTTGCCTTGCAGTTCTGATGATCAAAAGTCCAAAGTGAATCTTACACAGTTAACATTGAGGTCTAAGCAAGGTTTTATTCCTTCTGGTTACTCCAGGAAAGAATCCATTTCCTAGCTTTTTCTATTATACAGAGGTTGCTCTTCCTCCATCTTCAAAACGGATCCCTCCAATGTATTCCTCATCATCACATCAATTTTTCTGACTCTGATCTCCCTGCCTCTCTTTTACAAAGACTCTTATGAGTGTATTGAATCACCAGTGTATTCCAAGGTAAACACCCCATATCAAGAACTTCAACTTAACTATGTGTGCAAATTCCTTTTGCCTAGTTTATTTACTTGGAGATTAGGATGTGAACATCTTTGGGACTACATTATTCAATCTACCACAAGGCAGAGGGCAGATCAGGATGTGGGTGTAGATGGCTTATTGAAGGAGAAATGGGATGGAGAATCATTGGTTGGACAGAAGTTTAAAGACAAGAAGAGAATTCTCAAATACGGAAAGGAAGAACTAAATGTGTATCACTAGAGCCTAAATATGACATTTAACAGAGATGGTTATTTTAATGAAATTTATTATTAAGAAGATCCTTATATACCCTTGACATACACATAATATGAATTTTGGGTACCTCCATTATGGTTCCTTGAATATTATGATAACTAATGTAAAAATTCAAATTTGCAATTTTAGTTTGTCATGCATCCATACAATTTTTGAAGGATTTGCAGAGGAAAGGACTAGAAAATGCTTTTTGTATTATGCAAATTAATCTTTTGTTTCTTGTCTATGCTCAGTTTGTGAGTGTAAAAATTATGCTTCTTCAAAAGCTTTAATGTAAAATGTTTCTTTCATTTTCCCCAAGATATAGATGATTATAGTAAGCTTGATGTAAATAAAGTTTCTACTAAAAAAAGTCAGAGTTTACAGGAAATTATTCTGTTAACAAATGATAATGTTTTATGTAATAGAATACAATTCAGTAGAAAGACAAAACTGGGTTTATGCCTCTACTACTTAGTAAATATAGTTAAAATTTTAATGTGAGTCTCAAGTTCATCAGCTAAAACTAAGATAAATTAATGCCTTCCTTATAAGTATTTTTGATAATTAAGTAGGATTATATATGCAAAGCACCCAAGATATAGCACTCATTATTTATTCAGTAATCCTTATTGGCTCAGTAAATGGAAACCATCATTATGCAAATGTGTAATATCTATAAAAATTTTCACCCATTTTATGTAGTTTAATGGCTCCTTTCTTTTCCTTTTCATTCTTTTCTCTCATTTTCTTCCTACTTTTATTCAATTTTTTTGGTCAATACTATTAACAAAAATCTCTCTCAAAAGGAACCCATACAGAATTACAAAACAAACAATACAGAATTCAAATTTTTTTAAAGTAACCGACTAAACAACAGCTACGTATTATATAAAGTGACAGAAACAAACCCTAAGGTGAGAAAAGAGTCTAATTTTCAAGAGTACTGCATTAAAATATCTAAATGCTCTATTTTCAACAAAATTTATAAAGTAGGCAGTGCAACAAGAAAGCCAGTTCCATTCCCAGAAAAAAGTGACAGAAATTGGCCCTAGGAACCAAACATTTTAGAATTACTGGACCAGTATTTTATTTTTATTTATTTATTTATTTTTAATTTGTTTATATTATAAACAAATGGGATACATCTTGTTTCTCTGTACATGAACTAGAGTCATACCATTTGTGTAATCATACACTTACCTAGGGTAATAGATTTTGATTCATTCTGTTATATTTTTTCCTCCCCCGCACCCGTCCCACACCTCTTATCCCTCTATAGAGTCCCTCCTTCCTCCATTCTTGTCCCCTTCCCACCCCCTATACGTTTCATCATCCGCTTATCAGTGAGATCATTCGTCCTTTGTTTTTTTGAGATTGGCTTATCTCACTTAACATTATATTCTCCACCTGCATCCATTTGCCTGCAAATGTCATAATTTTATCATTCTTTATGTTTGAGTAATATTCCATATTATATATATACATATATATATATATATATATATATATATATATATATATACACTACAGTTTCTTTATCCATTCATCAATTGAGGGGCATCTAGTTTGGTTCCACAATCTGGCTACTGTGAATTGAGCAGCTATGAACACTGTTGTGACTGCATCACTGTAGTATGCTGATTTTAAGTCCTTTGGGTATAGGCCAAGGAGTGGGATAGCTGGGTCAAATGGTGGTTCCATTCCAAGTTTTCTAAGGAATCTCCACACTACTTTCCAGAGTGGCTGCACTAATTTGCAGCCCCAACAACAATGTATGAGTGTACCTTTTCCCAAACATCCTCACCAACACCTATTGTTGCCTGTATTCTTGATAATCACCATTCTAATTGGGGTGAGATGGAATCTTAGGGTAGTTTTGATTTGCATTTCTCTTATTACTAGAGATGTGGAACATTTTCTCATGTTTGTTGATTGCTTGTAGATCTTCTTCTGTGAAGTGTCTATTCATTTCCTTAGCCCATTTGTATTCTTGGTGTAGAGTTTTTTGAGTTCTTTATAGATTCTGGAAATTAGTGCTCTGTCTGAAGTATGCATGGCAAAGACTTTCTCCCACTCTGTAGGCTCTCTCAACGCATTGCTGATAGTTTCCTTTGCTGAGAGACAGCTTTTCAGTTTGAATCTGTAACAGTTATTGATTCTTGCTTCTATTTCTTGAGCTATTGGAGTCCTATTAAGGAAGTCTGATCCTAAACCACCAAGTTGAAGATTTGGACCTACTTTTTCTTGTATAAGATGAAGGGTCTCTGGTCTGATTTCAAGGTCCTTGATCCATTGTGAGTTGAGTTTTGTGCAGGGTGAGAGATAGGGCTTTAGTTTCATTCTGTTTCATATGAATTTCCAGTTTTCCCAGCACCATTTGGTGAAGAGACTATCTTTTCTCCATTGCATATTTTTGGCACCTTTGTCTAGTATGAAAAAATTATATTTATTTGGGTTTGTGTCCGTGTCCTCTATTCTGTACCATTGATCTACCTGTCTATTTTGTTGCCAATACCATGCCGTTTTTGTTACTATTGCTTTGTAGTATAGTTGAAGGTCTGGTATTGCGATACCCCCTGCTTCACTCTTCCTGCTAAGGATTGCTTTAACTATTCGGGTTTTCTTATTCTTCCAGATGAATTTCATGATTGCTTGCTCTATTTCTGTGAGATATGTCATTGGGATTTTAATTGGAATGGCATTGAATCTGTATAGCACTTTTGGTAGTATGTCTATTTGAATAATATTAGTTCTGCCTATCCAAGAACATGGGAGACCTTTCCATCTTCTAAGGCTTTCTTTAATTTCTTTCTTTAGTGTTCTGTAGTTCTCATTGTAGAGGTCTTTCACCTCTTTTGTTAGATTGATTCCCAAGTATTTTATTTTTGTCAAAGCTATTGTGAATGAGGTAGTTTTCCTAACTACTCTTTCTGAAGATTCATCACTTATGTATAAAAATGCATTTGATTTATGAGCATTGATCTTATATCCTGCTACTTTACTGAATTCAAGTATGAGTTCTAAAAGTTTTCTGGTGGAATTTCCTAGTTCCTCTAAATATATAATCATATCATCAGCAAATAGGGAGAGTTTGAGTTCTTCTTTTCCTATTCAGATCCCTTTAATTTCCTTGGTCTGTCTAATTGCTCTGGCTAGAGTTTCAAGGACGATATTGAAAAGAAGTGCTGAAAGAGGGCATCCCTGCCTTGTTCCAGTTTTTAGGGGGAATGCTTTCAGTTTTTCACCATTTAGAATGATATTGGACATGGGCTTAGCATAGATGGCGTTTATGATGTTAGGGAATGTTCCCACTATGCCTATTTTTTTCCAGTGTTTTGAGCCTGAAGGGATGCTGTATTTTATCAAATGCTTTTTCTGCATCTATCGAAATAATCATGTGATTCTTGACTTTAAGTCTATTGATATGGTGAATTACATTTATTGATTTCTGGATGTTGAACCAAACTTGCAACCCTGGGATAAAACCCACTTGATCATGGTGCATTATCTTTTTAATATGTTTTTGTATGCTATTTCCTAAGATTTTGTTGAGAATTTTTGCACCAATGTTCAAGAAATTTTCTTTCCTTGATATGTCTCTGTCTGGTTTAGGTACAGGGTGATATTGGTTTCATAGATAGGGTTTGGGAGGGTTCCCTCCTCCTCTATTTCAGGAAATTCTTTGAGAAGTATTGGAATGAGCTCTTCTTTAAAGGTTTTGTAGAACTCGGCTGAGAACCCATCTGGTCCTGGACTTTTCTTTGTTAGTAGGCTTTTGATGACCTCTTCTATTTCATTACTTGAAATTGGTCTATTTAAATTGTGTATGTCCTCCTCGTTCAGTTTAGGCAATTCATATGTCTCTAGAAACCTGTTGATGTCTTCAAAATTTTCTATTTTGTTGGAGTATAGATTTTCAAAATAGCTTCTAATTATGTTTTGTATTTCACTTGTATCTGTTGTGATATTTCCTTGTTCATTCCAAATTTTAGTAATTTGGGTTTTCTCTCTTCTTCTCTTTGTTAGTGTGGCTAAGGGTTTATCGATTTTGTTTATTTTTTCAAAGAACCAACTATTTATTTTGTCAATTTTTTCAATTGTTTCTTTTGTTTCAATTTCATTGATTTCGGCTCTGATTTTAACTATTTTCTATCTTCTACATTTTTTGTGTTGCTCTGTTCTTCTTTTTCTAGGGCTTTGAGCCGTAGTGTCAGGTCATTTATTTGTTGATTTTTTTCTTCTTTTATTGAATGCACTCCATGAAATAAATTTTCCTCTAAGAACTGCTTTCATAGTGTCTCAGAGATTTTGATATGTTGTTTCTTTGTTCTCATTTACCTCTAAAATTTTTTAAATTTCCTTCTAATATCTTCTGTTATCCATTCATCATACAATAGTGTATTACTTAATCGCAAGTGTTGGAGTAGTTTCTGTTTTTACTCTCTAATTTATTTCTAATTTCAATCCATTATGATCTGATAGAATACAAGGTACTATCTCCACCTTCTTGTATTTGCTAACAGTTGCTTTGTGGCATAATATATGGTCTATTTTAGAGAAGGATCCATATGCTGCTGAGAAGAAAATATATTTGCTCTTTGTTGGATGGTATATTCCATAAATGTTCGTTAAGTCTAAATGATTGATTGTGTTTTTGAGATCTATGTTTTCTTTGTTCAATTTTTGTTTGGAGGATCTGTCCAGTGGTGAGAGAGGTGTGTTAAAATCACCTAGTATTATCGTGTTGTGGTCTATTTGATTTCTGGCATTGAGAAAGATTTGTTTGACATATATGGATGAGCCACTGTTTGGGGCATAGATATGTATGATTATTATGTCTTGCTGATTTATGCTTCCCTTAACCAGTATTAAATGTCCTTCTTTATCCCTTCTGACTAACATTGGCTTGAAATCTACATTATCTGATATGAGGATGGATACTCTGACTTTTTTGCTATATCCATGTGCATGGTATGTTTTCCCCATTCTTTCACCTTTAGTCTGTGGGTATCTCTTTCTATAAGATGAGTCTCTTGCAGGCAACATATTGTTGGATCTTTCTTTTTAATCCAATCTGTCAGTCTATGTCTTTTGATTGATGAGTTCAGGCCATTAACATTTAGGATTATTATTGAGATATGATTTGTATTCCTGGTCATTTGGCTCATTTTTTTTTTTTTAACACGACTTGATTTCTCCTTTATTTGGCTGTTCCTCTAGTGTAGTTTCTCCCTTTGCTGATTTACATCATCGTTTTTCATCTCTTCCTCATGGAATATTTTGCTGAGAATGTTCTGTAATGCTGGCTTTCTTTTTGTAAATTCTTTTAGCTTTTGTTTATCATGGAAGGATTTTATTTCGTCGTCAAATCTGAAGGTAAGTTTTGCTGAGTATAAGATTCTTAGTTGGCATCCATTTTCTTTCAGAGCTTGAAAAATGTTGTTCTAGGCCCTTCTAACTTTTAGGGTCTGGATTTAAAAATCTGCTGATATCCATATTGGTTTCCCCCTGAATATAATTTGATTCTTTTCTCTCTCAGTCTTTAAAATTCTGTCTTTATTTTGTTTATAATGTATTTTTATTATAATGTGCCTTGGTGTGGGTCTATTGTAATTTTGTGTATTTGGAGTCCTATAAGCCTCTTGTACTTGATTTTCCATTTCATTCTTCAGATTTGGGAAATTTTCTGATATTATTTCATTGAATAGATTGTTTATTCCTTTGTTTCTCTGTGCCTTCCTCAATCCCAATAATTCCTAAATTTGACCTTTTCATGATATCCCATAGTTCTTGTAGATTCTGTTCATGATTTCTTACCGTCTTCTCTGTTTGGTCAACTTTGTTTTCAAGGTTTAATATTTTTTCTTCAATATCTGAGGTTCTGTCTTCCAGGTGTTCTATCCTATTGGTTATGCTTTCTACGGAGTTCTTAATTTGGTTTATTGTTTCCTTCATTTCAAGGATTTCTGGTTTGTTTGTTTTTTTCAATATCTCTAACTCTTTATTGAAATAATCTTTTGCTTCCTGTATTTGCTCTTTTAACTGATTGGTGTGATCATTCAAGGCCTGCATTTGCTCTTTCATCTCCTTGTTTGCTTCTCTGATCATTTTGATTAGGTTGATTACATTCTGAACTCCCTTTCTGACATTTCTTCTGCCATGCTGTCATTAGATTTTACTGATGTAGCATTTAGGTTTGTTTGGGACATTTTCTTCCCTTGTTTTCTCATATTGCTCAGGTATCTACCCCTCTAGTAGTGAAACTCTGAGATATTGTAGATTTCCTCTATTGTCTAATATTGTCTCTGTAGATTTCCAATAACTCACCTCTTAGTATTCAGTAGCCTGACGTCTTGGAGGAAAGTGATAATGCGGTGCTCCACTAGGAAGCTGGCTTTCTTGGGGTAGTAGCCTTCAGATGGGGTATATTCCCTGTTCGCTCTGAGTTGGTCCCGGATCTCTCAATACTTCCTCTTCTTGACTCCTGGGTCTTGTCAAAGGTCCTCCAGCCTCCTGTAGGTGTCTCAGGAACAGAGTTGCTCTTCCAATGATGATGGCCACAGCTTTAGGAGTAATTCAAAATGCTTGCAACAGCCTATAAAGAAGCCTCTGGCTAACTCCATGATGGCAACAAACCTCGGCATGGTGGTTGGGCGGGGTTGTTCAGTGGTGGCGTCTGTATTTGGCCTGCTGGTTGGGCGGGTTGGCTACCCACCGCCCAGCTCCACAAGGCAGGCTTGTTGGGTGCCCACCTGCTACATCTGCGATGCAAGCGGCCTGACTCGCCCACCAGTTCGCTTCGGGACTGCGACCAACCAGTGATGGCATTGACCTAGGTGCAGGGGTCTGGACCAGTATTTTAAATGAATTGTTATAAACATATTTAAAATACTAAAGAAAGCTATGGGCAATTGAATCTTGCCAACAGTTTGAAGACTATTCAATAGAGAAGGAATAGTCTACTGGTCAGTTTGTGGTCCGTCACCTGAACACATATGGAAAATCATAAATTTGACACTCTATTTCATCATATATAAAACTTTAACTCAAAAGAGATCAATGACCTAAATATAAAAAGGGGAACTATAAAACTCTCAGAAGAAATCAGAAGAATAAATAATCATGATCTTGGATTAAGTCTTGGATCCTACACAAAACAATGATAAATCAGATATCATCAAAAGTAAGGACTTCATCAAAGGTCATTATTAAGGAAATTAAAAATATTACCTACAAAATGGGAGAAATATTTGCAAATGATATATCTGATAATGATGAGGTATACAGAAAACAGAAAACATCCTTGCAGCACAACAGCAGTAAAATAAGAATTTTTTTTAAAAATGGATAATGTTTCAATATACAATCCCAAACAATGTATAGTAATAGCCAGAAGTATTTGGAAAAAAAACAAAAAAACTTATAATTTCATTAGTGACATGAAAATTTCATTAGGAACATGAAAATCAAAACCACAATGAAATGGCACGCCATAATACTAAGATGTCTTAAAAAAAAATTATCAAGTACTCTTAAGGAGGTGGAGAAATTGCAACCTTCATATATTGCTATTGGGAATATTAGCATGATTCAGTCTGTGGAAAACAATTCAGTGTCCTCAAAACTATAAACATATAGAAACATAGCGTAACCCAATGACCCAATATAAGTACTACCAGGTAAGTACTCTTAGACTGAAAAGTAGGGACTCCAAATCAAATTAAGTCCATGCATGCTCATGGCAGCACTATCCATAAAATTTATTTCATGGTAGAAACAGCCCAAATATATATCAAGCAAAGAGTGGATGAACACAATTTAGGATATACATATGCAATGGAATAGTGTAAAACCATTAAAGGAACAACGTATCAATATATATCACAATGAGCCTCAGTAGGGAGGCTAAGTGAAGAACCGGACAAATATTATGCATTATGTGATAATACTTACACTTTATACATATTATAAAGGGAAAAAGGAAGGGGAAGCAATTGTGCAACTGTTTATGGGATTTGCTTTTTGAGTTCATAAAAATATTTTGGAATTAGAGGTAACAGTTGCACAATAATGCCTATTTACTAAACATCACTGAATTGTTCAGTTTAAAATGGTCAATTTTATGTTTTATTAATTTCATCTCAATAAAACTGTATATTACATGTTACCTGTCATATATCACACATTCTTTACTAAATAGTATACTATTGAATATTCAATTATTCTGTAGCATTTCCAAAGTAGACAAATATGTATGTGTATGCCAGGCAAGATAGGCAGGCAATGAAATAATAAATCCATAGTGGGACAAACCTAACGGTGAAAATTACAGTGCTGTACAAAAGGAAAAAAACTAACGTAAGTAGAACCATCTCTAGCCAGGGTGCTGCCTGCAGTAAAAATTGTCCCATTTTCAGTAAAATTCTTGATAAAAATTTGCTTACAATAAAAATTAACTCTGAGATTTAAAAAAATGTGAATTTTTTGATGTTTCCATTATTCAATATTATTTATGTTATTCAAATATTCTGACCATATTTAATTTTATGTTGTTCTTATAAGCTTAAGATTATATATTAAATACCCCACTATGTGGCAATCTGGAATTCTCCTGGCATCTATACCAAATTTTGCTTTACAGATTTTGCCCTGGAATACAACAGCATAAAATTTTAGTGTTATGATATTTGACATCATTTTGAGCTATATTTTCCTTGTGGTTTCTAGCCTTTACCAATATAAATGTATCTCTTTCAATACTTTAGTAATTCCACTATGTGCTATGAACATTTTCTTTTCTTTTAAGAAAATTATCTGTTTGACTTTATTTGGTATATTTTGCTATCCTTTATTTTAGCATTAAAAGATAGTTAAAGTATTGGTAAGAACATGTAGTTTACCTTGTTTAAAAGGATTCCTTGACATCTTTCTTCACTTTAAAACATAAGTCATAAATGTGTAGTAGTTGTGCCCTTGAGTACCTGCACTATAAAATATTGCCACCAGCAGACCAGGCACGGAGTGTCACAACTTATGCAAGACATTATGTACATCTTAGAAAAAGTCAAATATGGTGACTCTCCCAAAAAGTCTCAGAAAGTGGTTGTAATATTTTTAACCATCCCTTTTAAATTATGAAATTTTAAAATCCAATCTACAAATAAATTAGGTGTTTGGATTTAATCTTTGAAGAATATTTCAAGACAAGGTCATAATTATCATCCCTTGTTAGAGAAATGCCAGTCTATCCAAATGACTGAACCCTTCTTTTTATCTCAGATATTCTGAATTCATTTGAAGTCTTATCACAGATATTTTAGGCATTGATGGCTTGCAATTTATTTTAAATACATATATATGTATAACATATATTACATAACATATATATGTTGTATATACACACTCACAGTTGGAATTCACCATGAGAAAATTATATTTTCTAATCTTGAATAAATCGTGCTTGAGTTGCACTTTTCTTTGGTCAACAAAAACAAAACAAATGATAAGCATAATATCTATTGTCTGCTTAGCACATCGAAGCAGAAACTTTGGGTTCCAACCAACAGACACAGAATTACATCCTTTCTTACCATATTAATCTCTCCCAAATGGGGACAGTTTTATCATTTATACATCAGAATGAAAATATATATAGCTAAGCATGATGGATATATGAACTGAGAGAGAATGAAACTTATTTTTATTAGTCACTCATGTTTTGTTTTGTTTTGTTACTTTGGCACAAACTAGCAAAGCCAATGTAGAAATCGGTACCAGAAACTGAACAACACTGTAACAACAAAAGTGAAGTACATAATTCTTTTTTCTTAATAGTTTTTAGTTGTCAAAGCATCTTTTATTATTTATATGTGATGCTGTGTATTGAACTCAGGGCCTCACATATGCCAGGTAAGTACTACATCACTGAGCCACAACTGCAGCCCTTTGCTTCAAGGACAGGTCATGCATACATAAGAAATTATTATTGTCTGGAGAGAAGGCAACTGTTATATCACAAAAATATAGTTGGACATCACTAGCAGTATGCTAGAAACCATTTAATGTACAAGACAAGTTTGTGACTTTTTCTGAAGAATTGGTGAAATTACTGACATGACTTGGATGCTGTAGGCTACATTAATACTATTTCTCTAGAAATAGAATTCAGGGAGGAAAATACTGGCACATAATTAAGCAATAATTAAAAGGAACACATACTCTGGACATGAAGGTACAGGATATGCGAACTAATTCTCATATAAAGTTGGATAAGAAATAGGAGGAACTGTAAGCAACAAACTATTATTAAAACTTTATTAAAATTTGACTGCATAGGACTAAATCTTGTATATATTGCAATCATGATGTTCATCAAAATATCTGAATTGATTTTATTTTGAATAAAATATCATTTAAAGAAAAAACTTAACATCTGGCTCTCACATAGAATCCTGATAAGTTCCATGTGCCTTTAATAAACCTGGAGTGAGAAGTAATTGGAAAGAATGACTGGTAACATAGTGTCACGCAGAGCTGACTGGAAGGAATCCAGCACATGGAAGGCCAACTCTGTTTTGATAGATTTATTTTTCTAATGTACTATAATTATGGATTAAAAATTGGAATAGCAGTTCAAGACATAATTTCACTGTTAGGCTATCAATTTTCTTATGGAAAATAAGTCTGAGAAGTATATGCATCACCTATCATTCCATGTCCTCTCTAAATGTGATGAAGAAGGATGAAAGGAAGGGAAGGTCCTCACAGAGCACAGAGCTATCAACCATGAAGGACAAAGGCTGGTAAGTGACCACTGAGGTCAACAGGCTTAACTAAGACATATGACCCTTGTAGCCTCTTGTATGAGGTCTTGTAGCCTCTCAGATCTGATTAAGATTTCATAAATTATGTGGTAAGTGTCTTCCATATGACTTAATTTTCTTATTTTTATTGAGCATTTGGTAACCATAATAAGACTCTCCTTATTCAACCACTCTATATGAAATATAACCGGAACCATACCTGTTCAGCAACAAGAGACTCTGAATATCAAGCATGATCCTGTGATTGCACGACAGTGTCATTTCTCCTCCCAGTGACAAGTGGTGGTGAATAAAATTTGCATGCAAAGGGGAATGGTTGTAATCTTGAAGATGGACAACTTTGGATTGCATCACCAAACCTCCCCTCCTAAGCCAGGATAATGACTCCCTAAACTGCTTCCATCCACCATGGCCATGTGACTTTCTTTGGGTTCATAAATTATTATTTAAAAGTCACATTCCACTTGCGACCAGAAGTTTGAAGACAATCCCATGATGCTTTGTGCCACCATAATTGTAAGCTCCAGAGAGAGGCAGTTCCATTAACCTCAGTTTCAAAATGAAACCCAACTACTATGGAGATGTTAAATAAAAAATAAATAAGCACTTTTCTTAGACAAGTCAATATAATTTGTGGGATTCTTGGTGACTGAAGCATAATCAAGTAAAATCTGTTCAGTACACTAACGCCGCACCACAGATTCTAACTCACTTGATTTATCCCAGGAAAAAAAGAAATCTTAAGAAAATATCTTTGTGATTTCTGTACAAAAATGGTTAATTAGAAGCATGTGTATTTTTATTTTGTCTCTTGAAGTGTCTATAAAAAGAGAAAATAAATGGAATAACAAGTGATCAACCAAATATTTATATGTGTAAAACCCCAGACTACAAATTACCCTACAAGTAAATTTGAGATTTCCAAAATCAACTGAATATCTACTTAACTATTAGAACAGATTTGAGAAGGCTCAAAACAAAGGAAAAATTGGGATTCCATTTCTGCACAAGGTAGGAATTCAGAAAAACATGGAATTGAATACAACTCATGGAATAAGGGCCTAAGTGTCCTAGATTTTTAAGGGAGAATGTCTGGGGAGATACAAGATGAAAGAGGAGGATACCGGTGGTCAGAGTGTAGTACAGAGAGTCTTAGATTTAGTGTACTAGAACAAAAAAATTCAGAATAAATGCAGTGGCCAGCGTATACAGAGTAGATATGAGAACTAGTAGAGAAGTAATAGAGATGTAAATTACTATTAGAGTAATAAAAAATGCGAAATATAAAGTAAATTCAAAATGCATGCAAAGATTCAAAATGCAATTTCTGCTTTGATAAAGAGAACAAAGCGAATGGATTCACAGAGAGATTGAAATAAGGTTCATCAAACAGGAAAAATGATTATTTCAGAAAAAGTAATTTGGATTATTTTGTTTTATTTTCTTTACCTTTCTGTATTCTGTGACATTGTCCTTTGGCTTTTCTCATTCATAGTGAATGTGTATCATTTAAAAATCAAATCATACTGCTAAAATAAATCGAGTGGTATTGTGAGAAGTAAAGCAGCAGAATTCTCAAAAACAACTTGATGGTGACACTGACCAAGCTTCTTGTCCCTGGTGGCCTTCCAGCCAGCAGTGGATCATTGGAGTCCCCCCTGGCCCACACATTCCTCATCTGCACAATAGATTACCCAGCCTAGTTGATTTCTGAACTACCTTAAGGCTCCATGCTCTGCAGTTCCAGCCAGATTACCAGTGACATGAAGAATTAAATTGTGGCTGAAATAATAAATAGAAAATGCACATTAGAAATTCCAGAAGGCAAATAGTTAAGATAATAAAATAAATCCTAACTCCTTTTTAAAATTTATGTTATTATACTGATTAAAGAGAACATGTGAATGGCACTTTTATCAGTACCCAGGGAACATCACATTGGCATTGGAATCATGGCCAATATCAGAGACAAGTCTTCGTCAATTTGATTCAGCAACAGAAAAGAGCTGAATGGAGAAGATCTGATTGTGCCTGAAGGCAGAAATTTATTATATTTTCAGTAAAAACAATTTTTGAAGTTAGATGATGGTTTTTCTCTGAATTGCTTCATTAAAATTTGATCAGAGAGAAGAATGTTTCTATTTAACTACAGAAAATGTAATTTTGGCTTCCACCCACAGAGAAGTTTTCTACAGGGTTGCTAACAATTGTGGAGAGAGATTGTATGAATTATATTTCCTTGAGATGTGCTATTCTGAAAATATTGCCATCAGGAACATATAATATATTTCTTAAAAGTATTTGCCTTAGAAAAACTAACTACTTGTAGTAAATCATGGCCCATTTATATCTGCTTAAATTCCATTTCTGGTAAATATTCTCAAATATTTGGTTGCACAAATATGCAGCTGGGCTTACCTGTGAACCCTTCACTTGTTAAGTAATGACATTTCTAAAGAATCTTTCTTGTCCATTAAATATTTAGGCTTTCCTACTGTAGGGGAGAAGCTTAATTAAGACACAAACTCCTTGTTTACCTGCATGTGGGAAAGAGGATTTCACCTACTTCAGTATTCAGTTCCACTACAACAAAAAATATCTAATCCACTTAATCTCATTTTTTTTTTCTGAAGAGCATATTTCATTTTGAAATCTCAGTGGAGCTACCATCTAATTTTAAGTACTTTATCATTTATGTCAACAAAACTTCAAGGAGAATGAGATTAATAATATTTTTAAAGATCAAGAGAGAATTCTGTTGAAACCATTATTAGTAAAAGTGCCTATTTCTTCCTATTTGTATTTCACATAGACTAGCAACAAATCACAATGTGTTAAGGAAAAAAAATAATAACACACAAAACCACTCTTAAGGTATGATATAGGAAGAATACAAAAAATTCCATTAAAGAATAAAAACCAGCAAAACTTCTGTTAGACTTCTGCTGTTAAGTCTGACATAGAAAGTTGGAACTGTGGATCTGTGGATTGAAATTTAAAACTTGTTCTGAACCAAATAATATTCCCTTAGTGTAAGCACGTGTGGTATGAGCATGCACAGAAACAACTTCAGCAGACAACACGAAATTCAAGTATGGGAATCAGGACATTGGCTTCTGTCTTCCTCATCAGCTGGTCTTACTTTCATGAATATGGTATATTAGATGTAAAAAGAGAATATCTTGGTGAAACTAATTTAAACACAAGAGGACTGAGAAGTAGGGGAAAAAAAGACCAGAGAGATTCAAAAAGGAAGGAGAACTTCACGTGCCACTGCTAGCTTTGAACATGGAGGGACCAGGGGAAAAAAGATGTTGTTGGCATTTACAAGATAGTGACAGAACTAGCCAAGAACCTAAGAGGAAGAAGTAAGAACACAGGTCACATTTGCCTAGAAGCAAATTCATCCTAAATGAAACTTGAAGTTCCACAACCCTTCCTCTGCTGCCCTGGATTCTCCACACGAGAGTGTAGGATGTCCTAAATCTGACTTTTCGCTTTGTGAGATCCTAAGAAGGAGCCCAGGTGAACTCCATTGCCTGGACTTTGACCCATGGGAGATTATGAGATAAATATTTGTTGTTTTACGGCCCTTACTCAGTGGCAATTTATTATAAAGGAATAGAAAATGACTTCTGGGAGCAAGTGACTTTCTTCAAAACTGAACAATCATCCTGCTTACAAGATGAAACTGTGTAATATTACCCCTAGTGGTTTTAAATTGAGCAACAGCTTCCCACTGCCCAGAGATGATTTACAACTTTTCAAAATATTATAAACATATTAGTTGTGTTCATATTTATCAGATTCCATTGAAAAGTATTCTGATGGTAAAGGAGAGAGAATATTCCAGAAGGAATGTAAAGTGAAAGAGAAAAAGTAAAAGAAAGAAATGTGGAATCTACAAAGAATCTATTTGTGTAATTCTCTTCAAATGCCAAAACTATGGGAAATGAAGACTCTATCAGTGGGTACCAGGGGAAAGGGATGATGGGAGATGCTGTTAGAGGAGAGGGATAGGGCAGGAATAAAAGGGTAGGTAGAATGAGGAAGTTCCTTTCTGGTGATGAAATTCTTCTACTTCTTGGTTTTACTGATGGGTACGTGAAACTAAACATTGAAATAATTGCATAGAACTGGAAGAGCTCACATCTCACATGCATGAATATACCTAAACAGATATGTTCACTTAAAAAGTGGTGACAACTGAATTAAGGTTTATAGGGCAGTTACTGCTTTCCATTTTGAAGTGTAGTTCGACAAGATCACCATGATGGAAGCTGGGTAAGAGCAAAGTGGACATTTTTGTATTATTGTTGTTAGTCTGTAATTGTCACAAAAGTCGGTAAATAAAGAATTCATTGTGATGTAGACATATAGACATATTCCTCCTTCAGTAAATCTTAAGTAAACAGAATTACAGTTCCAATCCCATCTCAGAACTAGGAAATTTTATTGGAATCCCATGAAAAACCCCATTACTTGGTCAAATGCTTCAACTATGATACTCTATTGAGTCCCTCTACCTATAATCACTGATGATTATTAATATTTTTAGATTATATACAAAGTATCTGAAACTCAGAAAAGTGAAATGGCTTGTCCAGGATCACAGAGTCACCTTTAACCTAAGGCAATGAGCAGAGAATTCTTTTGGAATATCACTGAATCGCTGGAGAAGAACAGAGTTAAGATAAAATGAGAAAACTAGAGGATATGCAGTCTTAGAATTTTGGGCCACTATAATTATACAGATGATTTCTAACTTTCTCCTGCCAGAGCAGAGATAAGAAAAAGCAAGGTGGAAGTTAATCAGTTTCACATATAGTTCTTATGGAATTGGGTTTATGAGAAAATGATTTAACCCAGTATTAGAATACTACATCTATTCAAAAAATGGCCAACTAGCTCGAAGTAATCTTTGCATTAATTGCCTATTAATTAAAATTGTCCTGTCCTCATAGGTTTCCTAAAGACTAACCAGGTCTTACTGGAATTTTTGCTACAAATTCTACATTACTCTTATTCACTGATAGAAGCAAGTTTTCAGAAGAATTTTCTTCCATGACATCTGTATGCTTCCACATATTTCCCTCCAATGAAGACAATTTCCTTCCAACTAGGGACTGAGTCTTATCTTTCCTTGTAGTCTCAAAAAGTGGCAAAGGTCTGCCTAGGGCTTAGCAGACACTTAGTCAGTGACTTGAAATAATAATGGTGAAGAAATGCCCTCTTACCGAGTATGTGAGTTTACACTAAAGCAGGCATGGAGGCACGCACCTGTAATCTAAGCAATTTAGGAGACTGAGGCAGGAGAATTGCAAGTTTGAGGCAAGCTTTGGCAATTTAGAGAGACCCTCAGCAGCATAATGAGACCCTGTCTCAAAAAAAAAAAAAAAAAAGGAAAGAAATGGGAATGGAGCTCAGTGGTAAAGCAGCCCTGGGTTCGATTCCCAGTACAAAAAAAAAGAAAAACAGCTAATGTCAGTATCACCATGCCTTTTTGGTCAAAAACCTACCAGAGAATTAGGGTTGTAATCTACAGAAACAGTTTGGAAAATAATAAACTCAAATATATTACCAAAGTCATTACTAAAGGATGAATAGAGGAATTGGGTGTTTACTTTCAAAAAGTTCAATATGTCCTTTAAAAAGTGGGAAGTGAGGAAGAAAGTAATGAGAAACAAAAAGGTAATTTTTGAAAAGTTATGGAAGAGAAACTTGTCCTTCTGAAAGAGTTGAAATATAAGGAAGAATAAAAGGCCATTAAAAGATGAATTAACACTTGGAAACTGTTGCATATATGTATGTGTGTGTGTGTGTGTGTGTGTGTGTATACATATATATATTTAAATGCATGTGTATGTTTAAGAAGGATAATACAAATTAATAGATGACAGTTACACTGTAGAAAGAATGGAAAAGTTATTCTGGAGTTAAGTCCCTCAGTTTTTTTGTTTTTTGTATTTTTTTAAATTTGACGTTGTGGATTTAAAAATATCTTCTCATAAACTGACTGTTATTTTTTGTTATGGAGACAGAGCATTTGACATCTGGTAAGAGAAAGGCAGTGCTACTAGCCTCCCCTACAGTAAAGACAAAGAGATCTTAATGAGATGACACCAAAGGAAAGGCTCAAAGCACCTGTCAATATGAATGGATGTGAGGGACACTAGAGATCCAAGCAGAAGTTAGAAAGACACCTGCAGCAAGGCAAAATAATTCATGGGTCTATTCAGCCTGCAGATCCAGATATGTTGACATTGACCTTCTCTGCCACTTAGCAGATTTCTTGTAGGCAGGAATGGAGGTGAGGATGTCTTAAAGAAATCAGTCAATGTCTGAGGTTAAATAAGACATGTGAATATGTAACTTTTTAACCTTTGACAGTAAGAATCCAGTGTGGTTTAACTTGTGAGAAATAGATAATGAAACACTCAGGAAAGTTCTATTCAGGTACTTAGGGTATAGAAAATACCCACAGATACTTTTATCACCTTGTAAGATGTAAAACATGGGCATTTTGAATAGCAAATTATATAAATCCACATCAAATTAGCATGCTCTGCTTCCTAGGACAGAAGCAAGACTTACCCACCCCCAAACCTTTCCCTTCTTGCATCGTCTGCAAATACTTTTAAAATATGGGTCTCCTAAATTTCTTTCAGGAAATCATTGCACCATTCACTAGTTCTCATTAAAACTTTTCTCCTTCTGATTCCTATCTTAAATTTTCTTTCATTAATTTCTTCCATTATGCCCAGTCATGCCCAATTTTATGTGAATATATGTGCATGACTCTTTAAAAGTAACCTCACCAGATTATTTCAGAAGAAGAATATTTGATTATAACACTTGAGGAAGCCCAAGTTCTGTACTTGTATCCAACTGGCAGATTCATATTAATGTTTAACACCTATTCCTCATAAAAAACCTCTTTTATTTTTAGTATGCAAAAATTTAATTGTTAATTAAAATTTCAGTAGCATATATCTTGGGAAGCTGAAATTCAAGAGGCCTGATGAAGTGTAAATGATTTGATGTACATGCTAAAATGGAACAAGGGGTCAGACATAATTTATCACTGCCACAACTAATCATGGGGATTGTTAAACAGGTAACAAATAAATCAAGGCCATTTTATTTATATAAATCAAAATAATAGCAATGTTGATAAGCATAGAAACATGTTTTTATTGCTTCTATATTTAAAAAATAACCCTGTATTTATCTCACTCCTTCCAGCTGTCACTCTGTTTCCTCCTTCACCTTCAACATAGTTTCTTCAAGATCATTTGCATGAGTAATCAAATGGTTAATTTGAATTGTCAAGTTGATTGGATTAAGAGATATCAAAGATTAAGAGGTTCCTGGGTGTGTTAGTGCAGGTGTGTCTAGGAATACTTAGCATGTGAGATAGGGAACTGAGGTGGAGAACTTCCCTAAGCATGGGCAGCACCACCCAATTGGATGGTAACTTGGTTGGAATAAAGGTTGGAAGAACAAAGAAGCAACAGATGCAAGCTAGATTCTTTTTGAACAGGTTCTTGATTGCTGCATCAATCATTTGGGAATATCAGACTTTCACTTCTTCACACTTTCAAAGTGGACTCTGCCAGTGATTCTCCACAGAGTTTCCGAAAGCCTTTGGTTTCAGACTGGAATAGCATTGTTGATCCCTCTTGCTCTGAAGCTTCAGACTCTTTGAGCAGCTACTGGTTCCTCCAACTCTCCAACCTGCAAACAGCCATGTGCATTATCCAGTTTCTGGTCATAGAGCAAATCTATAAATTCTCTTTTTTATAATGAGACTTCCTGTTGATTCTGTTCCTCTAGAGAATCCTAATACAAGTATGCTCTTCAATCTTGCTTGTGCATTCTCTACTGAATGCACTCTAATCCAGCAGTAGCCCTCAGAACATCACCCAATTTCTTTCAAGATGCTCATGATTTACTTATTGCTAAATGCAGTACTTACTTCCTCTCTCAGCTATATTTGACACATTCTCTTCTCCCTGAATAAACTTTCTTCAGATAATTTCCAGGATACTGTAATGTCCTAGTCCCATCAGTCCCCAATACCTGACTGCACTTATGCTACAAAGATATCATAATGTGCTTGTCCTCACTCCATCAGCCCCGGGTACCTAACTTCATCTTTGTTCCATCACTATTCTTTGAATATAGGAATACAAGGCTTGATCTTCATATCATTCCCCTCTTCTAATACACTCTGCCCTTGGTGATCTCATGCCTTTAAGTGAAATATAAATGTGAATACATCCAGAATTATATCTCCATTTCATATATCTCCATGGACATCCATGTTTTATGTACAAATTTCTACTCAACTGGTTTACTAAACTTGTCTAAAAATGAGATTCTGCTATCTACCCCTAAATCTTCCATTTCTACATTCTTTTACAAATTAATTAGTGGCAACCAAATTCATGCTCAGGTCAAAAGCCTTTGGGACAATCTTGACTCCTCTTTCTCTTGTACTTCAACTTCAAACCACCAATAAATTCTGTCAAGTTTACCTTCAAAGCATGTATAGACTACAATGACCTCTAATCCCTTCTATTGTTCCTCCATGGTCTAAACCACTATTACCTATACCCATTCCTGGTTTTTAATAATCACCCCTTACTGGTTTCTTAGCTTCCACCTATACCTTTCATCAGTTCATTTTAGGAACATCATCTATGTCCATTTTGTTAAAATATAAATCGGCCATGCTGCTTCTGCTGTATTCAAAATCTTAAGTGTTTTTTCCTCTCCACTGAAATGAAAGCTTACATAATTATTAGGAACAAGGTTCCATTTGATATATACTCCTGTTCCCTCTATTACCTCTCAGAGTTAATCACTTACTTCTCTCTCATTTATTACATTCCAGGAGTTCTCCTTAACAGCTGCAATAGATACTCTAATTATAAATTTTATTTTTAAATTTTATCCTAGAATTTAATATCCATGAGAACAGAGATCTTTCTACTTTTTCCATTGACACAATGAAACATTCAGTAGAGTGTTTAGTATGTAATAGGAATCCAAGAAATATTGGAATGAACAAATAAAAATGAAAAAAATATTAACTCAGTTGGACATTTAAGTGATTCAACATACTTATTTAGCAAAATAGATGCAGTCATTTTTGAGACTACCTTTGTGAATTTATTTTACTGTTATTCAGCAAGTACATTTTTAAATAAATGGGATATGACTAACTTTTTACCTATAATCACTATGGTCATGAATATGTGTATGCTATTATCTTTGACTGAATTTTGTTCACCTTTGTCTTCTACAATGTATTTGTGGGAAATTTTTCTGAAACTGTCTTTATCTGTTTTTTTTTTTTAATTTTGATCAAAATATCTGGCACAAACAAATTAAAGAATCAAAGATGTATCTTGGCTCATAGTTTCAGAGGTATTAACCCGTGGTCAACTAACTCCATTGCTTCAGAGCCTGAGGTGAGGCAGAACACCATGGTAGAAGAATGTGGTAGACAAAAGTTGCTCAGCTCTTGGCAACCAGGAAGTGGAGAGAGGAGCCAGGGACAAGATATATTCTCCAAAGGAATGATTCAGTGACCTACTTCCTCTAATGATGCCCCACCTGCCTACAAATTCTATATTCTCCCAGTAGTCCATTCAAGTTATTTATCCTTCTTATGAATTAGTAGATTCATTAGTAAATTTCTGGCCATTTGTAAAGCGTGCTCACTGGACTGTGAGTGGTATGACTATTGCTAGAGACCACACACATCTGGTAGTCGGTGTCCAATGAGGCTGAAGGCAGGTTTGGCAGTCTTAGATACCAGAGCACTGGTATCCTGTTCTCAGTGGCAGCCTGGGTTATACGCATGCACTTTCACATGATGAAAGCAATCTGCTCACAGATGAAAGGGACAATTTCATATTGTTAATTTGCTCAGGAAATCAGAGTCCTCATGAACAAATCACTTCCCAAAAACTCCATCTATGAACATTGATGCATTTGGGACCTAGACTTCAACACATGAGGTTTGAGGGGACATTCATATCCAAATCATAACACAACCCTAAAAGGAAGAAACTTGCCCAAGAAATAATAGAAATCAGCATATTTGTTCATTTTCATATTTTAAATAATTTTTTAAAGTCATAAGTTACACTAAAATTTCTTGCACTTTCATAACATTTTAACATTTTAAGTCCCTATCTACAACAAATCAATATCACTTTGGTATTTTTCAGAACCCTCACTATGTAAAAGTTTGCCTTTGATCCATAATATGAGCCTGGCCAAGCACCACAATAACTCGTTAATCAAATTACATATTTGCTCAAAGATGACATAGTTACCATAAAGATTATTTTCTGGGCTGGGGATATAGCTCAGTTGGTAGAGTACTTACCTGTCAAGCACAAGGTCCTGGGTTCAATCCCCAGTGTTGCAAAAAAAAAAAATTCTGTGAAAGACTATGAAAATAGGAAGAAAATGCTTTTGCCTGAAAATTTGTGACTTTATGGAGTCAAAAGGTGTTTGAATAAATTTAATAATCACAGAACAATATGAAAACAAAACTAATCTCTAAACTTTTACTTGAGTTGGAAAACTACTTAGAAATAGTCTACCATGAAACTAACTGAGGAGAGATAGGCAAAGTTTTTTTTTTTTTTAATTTAACTAATACAAGTTAATTTTATGTATGTTGGAATAGAATAAATTATTTAAAAAAACTTTAATCCTTGTATTTGTGTAAATAAGAGTGCAACTGACATTTTATAGTGTCATGGAACATAACCTAATATTTAATAATAAGTGGTAAACACCTTAACCAATTCTTCTTTTTAATCACATACCTCACAAAGACTATTATTTTGTTAAGGCGTACTTCATATATTTTTAAAATTTCTGAAAACAATATATATGAAAGTATATTACAGACATAGTAATAAAATATATTAACTAAGTCTCTCTCTTTGGCTACTCTGCTCATTCAGGCTTCTTAAATCTGTCTGAAAATGTTAGTTAGGGCTCAACTAATTCACAATCATCTGTACATATTAAGATTTCTTCAAGTTCTTTAATATAATCCCTTATTATGGTGTGAATGTAGTTGTAGGAAATATGCATAGCATTGGTGTAATTCTCTAAAAAATCCAACTTTTCTCTGTCTTTGCATATCTTTCATAAGTATTGACTTGATATTCTACAAACAATGAAAGACATTTAAAGACATATAACTTAAAGTTTAGGCCATTAGGAATTTGTTCAATGCTCTTGGGAAGTTGTAATGGACATCTCAAAAGGAGATGTAGTCAGTTGGAGGACACGTGAAACTGACATGACCAAATATGAAAGGAAAAGGCGTGCTGCACATGGTAAGACACCTCGAGCAGACTGGTTTTCCACCATGTCCCAAACATAAAGCCATACTGACAGATATTTGCTAAAGTCATCATTGTGGATTCAATGGTAATCTTCCTGTTTAAGATCAAAGCCACCAGTAATAATCATCTGTCAGAAGATATTTGAGATTTACCTATTATATTCAAAACAAGCTGTAAATTTGAGGTTGTTATTCCTTAGTTAAAAAACTTAGGCTTTCAAAACCTGTCCTTGCTAATGAGCTTTTATAGCTCTTTGTCACATAGAGTTCTGATCTTCATCTGTACTAACAAGGCTGTTTTCTTAGTCTAAGAAAATTCACAGAAATTACTCAGAATTCTTGGTTTCTGTTTCCACTTCTTTATGTTATTAAGAAATGACATCATTTTTCTCTAGTGTATTTATTTAATTCTAGTCTGATTATTTTGCTTTTTTTTTTTTTTTTTTTTTTTGCGGTACTGGGGATCAAACTCAGGGCCTTGTGCTTTTGAGGCAAGCACTCTACCAGCTGAGCTATCTCCCCAGCACTTGATTATTTTGCATTTTTACATTTGTAAATCTAAGGTACATCATTTCTGTGGTATGTCTGTTTCTTAACATATTTGGCTTATATCGCTCCAAAAAAATCTGTATAAAATTTAGTTTCTATCTTAAAACAGATCACATCTTAAAATCAAGCAAACTCCAAAGTAGTTATACTTCCCATAGTAAAACTCTGAAAGTACTGATTATCTGTATAAGCCTAGGAATAATTTTCAATTACTATAACTCTCAAGTTAGTTTTTCTGTGGAATAGAGATCTGAGTTTCAAAGTTCTTAGGATTTTGTCTGGAAGATTCCCTTCAAGGAATGTATACCAAATAAAAAAATGCTACTGCTATATAACTTCAGTATCTTCATGCTGTTGTACAACATTACTGAATATTCCTCCTTGCTAAAATCTCTAGATTTCATAGCACATAGTTTTCCTGACTTATTTTTGTAGATCTACAATGATGTGTATCCAAAGTCGACTATAATTATGGTTCTGAATTGTTGCTTTAATTCACCGTGTCTTAATAATTTCATTATGCTTATAAAAGTCAATGGAAGCAAGTAATTTCTAACTAAGAAATTATTATAATTATGTATGAAATACTCGGGAGGGAAAATAACTTTTATTTAACTTTCCATCTTCCCCTCTGTGTTTTTAATATTTCATATGAAATAGTTGATCAATTATTTAGCCAGTATTCATTGCATAAGCTGAACCTATTGGAAGAACTTGATTAACACAGAGAAGCATAGTTTTGTGGAAAACAATACTGGTTTATTGACTATAGCTAGTTTTCCAAATGTTGCTCTGTGAATGAGCCAATTCTGTCTAAATAGATACTTATTTTCTTCCATATAGCAAGAGAATTTATTTGGCCTTGACAGAAACAAGATGAATAAAGATGTGTTGGCTTTAAGAGCCTAGGGATACTTGCATTGGGAGGAGATAGTTGAAAGAAATGTAGACAGTGTTCCTTTCACTTTCTTGCATGTGCTATAATCAATATTCTCATCAAGTAACAGGACTCAACATCTGAATGGACCAGTCTTCTTTGATTAAACTCTGAACTAAGCCCCGGGGACAGCCTGAGCTGTTCCTATTTGGATATGGAATCACATGGCTGACATTTGGAGTTTTCATCAACCATTTTGGTGTTAAACATGAAAAAAGAAATAGACCTTTTCTAAATATTGCTAATTAATGCTCTCTGACAATGTCTTATCATTGGTGTTGGGAATTTTTTTTCCAATGAAACCCTGACTGTATTATTGTTAAATTCTTTCTGTTTCCTGACTTCTTAATAAAGTATGTGTTGTGTCTAGTGAAAAGTGATGCTTTTTTTTCTGTGTCTGTAAAGTCTTGTTCCTGTATTAAATTAATTTCACTCCTAAGACCAGAAGGTGTCAATGCGTGACTCTTTTTAAGGTTCAACAATATTTAAAGGTGAACAACCTTCTTAAATGCTTTAGGAACATACAATTTTACTTTCACTGACCTAGCAAAAGGAGAGCATAAGAGTATAAATGAAATTACAAACACCATCAGTGACTATTTAAGTCATCTAAATTGCAAAACACTGTGTTTGCAAATGTAATAAGAGTATGAGGTCTCACAGAATTGACATGGCTTTTTTTTAAACAATGGAAACCTAATGAACATAATTACATGGTACGATCTGATGTTTTAATTAATGTATACATTCTTCAATTATCAAATTAGGGTAATCAGCATATACACACCTTAAACATTATCATTTACTTGTGGCTACAACAGTCAAATTCCTCTCTTTTAGTTATTTTGGGATATATAATGCATTACTGTGAGCAGTAGTCATTGCCTGTGCAGTAGCACATCAGAACTTGTTCTTATCTAACTTTACCTTCTACCTGTTGTCCCCTGTACCCATCTCTTCTTCCCTGTCTTCAGGCTCTGGTAACCACTATTCTACCTTCCACCTCTATGAGATCAACTTTTTCAGGTTCCCTGTGTGAGTAAGATTGAGCAGGATTTGTCTTTCTGTGCCTGACCTATTTTACTTAACATCATGACCCACAGGTATATCTAAGTTGTTGCAAATAACAGAATTCCCTATTTATGGCTGAATAGAATTCCAATTTACACAGGTACCGCATATTCACAATGTCCAGGATTTGGAATCAACCTGAATGTCCAATAACATATAAATGAATAAAAAAATATGACACAGGAAGCAAGTTACATATTTGTAGTTCTGTCTTTTGCAAACTGTGATTTGAATCTAGGTACATAATCTCTCCATTTCATTTGTTTACTTTTGAAATCCTCATTCTTTTATGCCCCTCACTACTTTGGCATCATCTTCTCTAAGAAAACTTTCCAGGCACCTCTCATCTACATTCTGTGATTTTTCTAGGTTTACTTCCTTCTTTTGATGCCTTACATTGTGTCACAGTATGATGTCTGTCTGTGGGCCACCTCTACTGCCACCCAGACCAATAGCAGCATGAGTTAGCGGCTGGGTCTCTTTTCTCTCTTTCTTGGTTATTAAAATTTTCCATTCATAATGAGGACTTCATGTACCTTAAAGTCATTTCTTTCCAATGATGGCAAAAGGATTATTCAAACTGATTATCCACATTGAGCTTATCAGAGAAAGATGTATGTATTCAATGGGTTAAGATGTAAAGTCACAAACCTAATCACAAATCTGGATCATCCAAATATTCTTTTATTTTTATTTGATCAATATTATTAAAATTTATTTAATTTGTAAAAAAACTTTACAAATTAAGTATATACCATATTTCTAAATATGACAACTTAATACAGCATCAGCAAATTGTTCCAAATTAATGTGATTTCCAATCAAAAACCCAATTGAGTGGTGCATAAAATTCAAAAATATTTTTGGAAAATGCATATGGAGGACAAAATGCTCAAGTAAAAATAAATTTCGAAAAAGTTGAAAACATGGAGCCACCAGTCCAATAGTTTGCAAAGGCATATTACAAAGATGTGGTAATTAGGTTAGTGTGGTTTTTATGTAAACATAAACAAATACATTTAAAAAACAGAATCCAAAAAAATTAATTTATGACTATATGCTGATTTAGTTTCAATTAAGTGTAACATTTCAAATCCGTGGGGAAAATGAACAATTCAAGCAAACAAATTTAAACATCTCATTATTTCAGAACAAGAGTTAGGTCTTAGTTCATATGTTCACTCACACAGACAGACACACTCATTAGAGTCCAGATGCATTAAATGCATGAAAATTCACCCCTATAATATTTTTAAAAAATACAGTAGAACTGATTTTTAAACATTGGGACAGGGAAGTCCTTTAAAAGAAAAGAAAATTCAGAGGAAAAAGTTACAAATTTATCAAAACTGAACTGTCTTGCTTCCATGCAATAAAAAATAAAATGTAGTATGGATGTGAAAAATAAAGATAAAATTGTTGACATCTTGTTCTTCAGACAAAGCTGTAGTATCTGAATTGTACAAAAGTACATAAAATCTAAAAGAAAAAAGTAAATAAAATTGCCAGTTTTATAGACAAACAATTTACCAAGGAAAGATAGTCAATAATTTCTGAAAAGAAATGAAATTTTTTTAGTGACCTAGAAAATGTGATACTTATGAATCAATTAATTGAAATCAATAAGTTTTTAACATTTTTAATCACAAATCGGATAAATTATTTATTTATTCATTTGTTCATTCATTTATTTAGAGATGGGGATCTCACTATGTTACCCAGGCTGACCTTGAGTTACTGAGCTCAAATAATCCTTTTCCTCAGTCTCCAGAATAGCTGGATCTATGGGCTTGTGCCCCTGTGCACAGCCCTAATTTGTAATAATAACATTAAATATTGTTGGAAGTACACGTACTACATTGTGGACAGGAATTTAAAGCACAGAGTAATGGTGAAGGGCAATTTAGCCCAGTCTCCTAACATTTAAAATTTGTACACAGTATAAACTAGTAATTTCAGTCATTCATATCTCTGAAATAATACATCTTAAAACGAGAAGATATATAAAGAGAGATATTTTGTAGCATTGTTTATAATAGCATAATGATTGGAAGTGCTCTAAATATTTATCAAGAAAAGAAAAGTAAAATAAAGTATCATGATTCCAAATCATGGAATACTAACCAACAGCTACTAATAATAGAATATTTTTACATGTTTCAACTTATGAATCCTGAAGGACTTTTTTTTTTTTTATTTTGCAGTGCTGGGGATTGAACCCCAGGGCTTTATGCTTGCAAGGTAAGCACTCTACCAACTGAGCTATCTCCCCAGCCCATGAAAGACTCTTTTAAGTGAGTAATGTGGTTGTCTCCTAACTATCATTTACATAACTTCTCCATTTTCTCACAGATTACAATTTGAGAGGGATGCCTTGGATTATTGTTTTCCTTACCTCAAGTGAATTACCAAAGCATAGGTAACACTTAATGAAAACTTGAAAATGTTTGTTAAGTGAACTTACAAATCTCACCAAGAAGATCCTAATATTAAAGGATAAGTAATTCTAAAACTACCAGAGAAAAAAGAACCCACATTCCAGAAAAAAACACATCTCAAGCTTTTTATACCCACACTGAACTTTTCAGTTCTGTGTACCATCAAATTCCCCATGTGTACAACAGACTCATAGTGAGAGAAGAAATTGAGGAGGTTCCACAACCAAAAATATAAATCAAATAGTAACTTCTTTAATAGAAAACTGGATAACATTGTACGTACTATGATATCCATGTGTACATAAACAAACAAAAAACATGAATGGCACTGGAGAACATTTTGCTAAGTGAAACACACCAGAGTGGAAATACAAGTGCCACATGGTCTCACCCATTTTTTTTATGTATTTTTTTAATTTGTTCTTCTTAGTTATACATGATAGTAGACTGTGTTTTGATATATTACACATATATGGAGTATAACTTCTGATTATTCTGTACATGATGTAGAACTACAATGTTCATGTAATCATATATGCACATAGGATAGAAATGTGAGATTCATTCTACCATTTTTCCTAATCTTACTCCCCCTCCCTTCCCTTCATTCCTCTTTGTCTAATCCAAATATGTTGACCAATAAGTCAACCTTTGGAGGATGGTTGAATAGTGATCACTGGAGATAGAGAATGGTAGGGGAAAGGATAACAGGAAGAAATTCATAAAAGGATGTCAAAGATACAGTTAAACTGGAAGAATTATTCCTGGTATTTAGCATAGTAACTACTGAGCAAAGCAATCTATGAAATTCCCAACATATAAAAATGATTCATGGTAAAGTGATGGAAATAATTATAATATTGATTTGATTAACCCATTAAGTCCCAAGTTTTTAATTCTGTGAATATTTCAACAAAATCAATACAGGCACATCAAAATAGGTAGAATCATAATCTAGAGCTTATATGTCATTTATATATTTTCACATATATACATGAAATATACACACATTTTTCAAACCATCTATAATTCATGTATTAATTTCCTCAAAAGAATAGAACTCTCAAAACATAATATTTACATCAAAATTACTATAAGTGGTATAATTATTCCTTAATATATGTTACAATAGGCATCCCATATCTGGAACCATAGGACTCAATGAGTCAGTACACTTTTTACACATGTATTGAATTATGATAATGTAGCCCAAGATGTATACATTTTAAAAATTGAAACAAGCAAACAAAGAAAAATGGCTCCTACCCCATGTTAGTCTAGTGATGCTGATCCAACAGTCATGGAAAGGCATAGTGAAAACAAATTTTATTCATCACTGCTGTGTCCTCTTCACAGTGAGCACATTTACTGACCACTATCAGTCCTCCCCAAATGACATGTCACTGGATGTACTAAGTGACGTTATTGGCCCTCAGTTGCCCATCAACCAAGGCACTTCAAAGCACATTACATTATTATCTTGTATAAATGATTTCATCTGTGTTTTTAGTGTACAGCCACAAAGCCTCAGACCTTCTAATAATCCAAACATTTTGTTTAATTTACAGTGATTTGGATATCACTATACTCTGATGCACATTTTCAGCTCTAACGGAAAGAGTTCATGGTTCCATCATTTGTTCGTGTAGGACTACATCATATTTCTTCTATCATAGCTATGAGAGCATGGAGTGATAAACATTCATATTTCCAGATTTCTAGGAAAATATAATGCATTGCATGGAATTAGAAAATAAGGATATGTTTGTTGTTGTCTAACAAATACGAGAAGATTAACAAAAAGCCATTTTGTTCCAGGGTATGGACAAAAGCTGGGAAATGAGCCTGTGACCTAAAGTGAGCTCATCAAGAGGGCCATGCTGCCTAGGATGAGCAGCACCATCAAAACACATCTGCTGTGTGTCAGGCTGTGGATATCTTATCTCTAATCTTTAAAATTGTACTTAAGTATGTATTATTATCCCCATTTTACAGATTATGAAGACATAGTTCAGCTAGTATATTACTTGTCAGAAATATCAATTGCTACAGAGCATCAGATCTACCATGCAAATAAGGTTGTACTTACTCCACAAACAGTGATGAAGAAATTCAGGAACAAAGTTTGTGATTTGCCAAGTATTTCCTTGCTCATTAATGAAAGACCAATATGATCTCTGAAAAAGTTTCAAAGAGTTCCAAACAATGTGACCTCTGCAAAGGAGTCTTAGCTTGTCATGTAAAAAGTTAACTATACTGAATTTTTTTTTTTTTTTTGAGGGGATATACGGGTGAGTGAACTCAGGGGCACTCAACCACTGAACCACTTCCCCAGCTTTATTGTGTATTTTATTTAGAGACAGGGTCTCACTGAATTGCTTAGCCTCACTGTTACTGAGGCTGGCTTCGAACTCAAAATCCTCCTGCCTCAGAGTCCCAAACTGCTGGGATTACAGGCGTGCGCCATGGCACCCAACTAAAAGTTAACAAAGTAGTATGTAGCAAATCACAACAATTGGGCCTTGATTTCCTTGCCTGTACATCAGGACCAGATTTGTGGTAGGAATGCATATTTTCTAATAGTCCTTCTAATTTGGACATTGTATACCTCAACAAATTTGATCACGTGAATTATTTCCAAAATACTAGTAGTACAAGTAAAGTAGATACAAATAATTGAAGAATCTCAACACACACATGCACACACACACATATTTTCAAAACACAAAGCAACATTTCCTTTTAGTAAAACTTATGATAAAAACAGTGGATTTAAACGTGCAGAAAAGGATAGTGTTACTTCAATTTCTGATTCCAAGGGACTGAAGGAGTAAGCAGCAACAACAAAAATGTGTTACAGGAATACAGTAAAATTCTATACTATAGCTGACAGGAATGAAGAAATATACACATGGATGTGTCACCCCAAAAGATAATTGTCACTAGTGAATTATATCATTAACATAGACTGGACAAGTTTGTGTTTTTCTACAACATCAGAATTTATCAAATAGCAAGAAATTCACAAAAAATATTAATTTCATCAGCTTTAATTCACCAAGTAATCATGATTCAGGTAGTGTCCTCACTGTGGCAATCACAAGTTCTTTTGTTCATTCCAATCTTAACTATTGTCTATAACGCTGAAGCCACACCTCACACTTAACGCAATTATATATAGGTTATATAATGACTGATAAAGGTCAACAGTGGCCACAGGGTTTACAGAAGCACAACTGAAAGCAAAGGCAGAGAGATGATACAGATGCTAATGACACCCCACGTAGTAAGATAAAACACCAACTGGCCTACAGAAGTTGTTATAGGCACAGAACCTGTTCAAGGTGAAGGTGCATTGCAGACTATTTTGATGTGGACTGTGTCAAGCAGGGAAATCAAGCTGAACTTAAGCCTTGGAGAAACTTTTGAGTTCCTCAAATGTCCATCTTTGGTCTTGAGATGTTTTTAGCAGATTTGACAAGATTAAAGGTCAGTATGTGCTGTGATACCTTCATTTTAAGTTCCTCACCTTTATGTGTTTTAGGTGAGGGTTGCATTAGTCATTGGTCTAATGTGTTTGATAAGCTCACAGAACTGGTTTCTCATATTTGGGTTTGATATGCCCAGGCATCCATGTGCCTCTGATTTAATTCAATAAGTTCACAGATAATAATTTTTATTAACATTTCTTTAGTCAACTTTTTCCCACTGTGACCAAAAGATCTGACAAAAAAAATTAGAGGAAGAAACACTTATTTGAATCAAGATTTCAGATCAGTCCCTAGATGGCCAGCTCCATAGCTCTTGGCCCACGGTATGATGGAAGAAAGCAGTTCAGAATATGGTAAAAATAGTAGAGAGAACTCTGCACACCAGGGACAAAATATAGACCCCAATGTCAAGCTCCCAGTGACCTAACTTCTCTAGTCACACCCTACTTGCCTGCAGTTACTGCCTAGGTAATTCATCAGTGGATTAATGCACCAATTAGGTTAAGGTTCTCATACCCTGATCATTTTACCTCTAAACTTTCTTGCATTGTCTCACACCTGAGTTTTTAGGAGATACCTCATATCTAAACCACAACAGCATACCTCATATCTAAACCACAACAGCATACCTCATATCTAAACCATAACCGATTATCTATTGTTGGTTTTTGTCTTATGATTGTGCTATGCCACTTGGGGTTATTCTATAATGCTATAAGTCCAACATCTACTAGTTACCATTTACCCAGACAGTTTACCAAGTCATTCTGCTTAAACACTGGTACTCAAAATGGAGTAGCTCAGGACAAACTGCTGCTTTATAAAATGAAGTAACTCAGGACTTGGCACAGTCTGAAAGCTACTCTTCTCTATACCATGGAAAAACTTTTAAAAAAGTAAAATTTACTATCTTTTCAATAATCTTGAGAGAAACATATCAAGATGAGGAAATATATGCTCAGTATGATGTTTATCTATGTGTCTATTCATTGATCTATCTATCTTGCTATATATTTTTAAAATATAAATTGTAGGAGGTTTAGGGTAATAGGGTGTAGGTTTTTCCTTTCTCCAAAGCCCCAATTTAAACAAAACAAAACAACAAGAGGTTATCTAAACCAATACTCATAAATAACATTTACAACAAAACTACATTAAAAGATAGTTTCACAAAATGAAATGCATTCAAATAATGATAAAACACCAGTTGCTATAATGTCCAGGATTGTATAGACATTTGTGCAGTAGAAATCAGAGGGAAGTAAAAGGCATTTGATAGCCCTGATAACAGGAAAAAACAAGATACTCAGACAGTTTTCCTTGGATAGTTTGTCAGAGGATTTGAAATTACCAGTTGAGTCTGGAAGGCTGAGTGCATTTCACCAGAAACATCTGAAAGTCGAAAGTATCTAAAGTCTTTACCATAACCTGGCAGCTACCAGTCAAAAGCTTCTTACACAGGGTCTCATTGCAGAGAAATTTCTTGGAATGGAATTATGGAGTATGATATAAAGAGCCAGAAATAAATTTGAGAGGAAGAGATTTTTGAAAAAAAAAAAAAATAGAGAAAGAGGAAAGGCTATTAAGTATTCAAAAGAAAAGGGGGGGAAAAAACTAGTGTATTTTTCAAAACTACATAAACGAACAAACAATAATAGAAGGAAAAGCTCTATGGATTTAGAAAAGTTACCTGAATCAAGTTTCAAGTTCCTTCTAAATATTCAGAGAAATGAATGTCTCATAAAAAATGAAGAACACAAAGAATTGAGGTAAAATACTTTACAAATTTACTTCACGAAAAAGGACAAGAGAGATCAGGATAATGTTTCTGCTAGGAGCAATGAAACATGGCAGAAAGATGTGCCCATAAAACATATCAAGCAGCAATGCAGAATTCAAAATAAGGAAAGGGTAATAAGAAAATGATAGGAGATGCAAAAGAATAATGAAAGTCAGAGTTAGGAAAATCAGAGATAAAGTGAAACAATTCAGGGAAAATGGAAATAAAAATGTTGTTTCTGATATGAATACAAAATTTAAAGAAATATTATAAATAATGAACACAAAATGATACCTTGACATATATAGCTGATTAATAACAAAAGTTGAAATTCAAAATAAAGATTGAAAGAAACAAATTAAATTTCAAAAGAAGTGACAGTTATTAGAAACAAGCATAAAAGACCCAGTAAATGAATACTTGAATGAGGTAAAAACTAAAGCAGGTCAATAAAACAAATACTAGAAACTAACATACTCTTCTAAAACATTTCTGAAATTAATAAATATCTATAATCATTAGTACTAATTATCATGAAAAATAATTTCATATATATAAATATATATCATATAAAATAATAATATACATATTTACAGCATTAATAGAGGACATTTTTTTTTTTTTTTTTTTTTTTGCGGTACTGGGGATTGAACCCAGGGACTTGTGCTTGCAAAGCGAGCACTCTACCAGCAATAGAGAACATCTTGTCCTGGGAATACGCTATGTGAACTGTAACAATAAGACATTACATTCTGGTAAATCTGATGTGATCTAAAAATACTTTTAAGTTTTTTGAGTTCCTTATATACTCTTGATATCAACCCTTGTCACATGTATACTTTGAAATATTCTTTTTCAATCCTGTAAGTTGTCTCTTCATTCTGACAATTGTTGCCTTTGCTGTTCAGAATTTCTTACTTTGATGTAATTCCATTTGTCTACTTTTGCCTTTGTAGATAAAAACAAA
Organism: Sciurus carolinensis; assembly: GCF_902686445.1. NCBI lineage: Eukaryota > Metazoa > Chordata > Mammalia > Rodentia > Sciuridae > Sciurus > Sciurus carolinensis. The sequence continues at coordinate 74,007,081 of NC_062215.1, forward strand.
CAAACACATAAATAAGCCAACTAAAGAACATGGGCAATTCACCAAAGTAGACATTTCTCAATGGAAGACATACAGATGGACATCGCTAAATATCAGAGAAATGCACATCAAAACCACAATCAGATATCACCTGTCTTAAAAAGAAGAGCTGTTCACAAGAGGAGAAATGATGTTTGTCTCTCAGTATTTTCATTTCACTTTATAATAAAAAGTTAAAACATTAAAGACACTACTTATAGGTTTTTCTCACCTAATTCTTCCATTGTGTGTGACCTAAGCTGATGTAGCGTATAGCTACAAGGACAGTTTTAGTCTTTAGAAGTGTCTCACAAATTTAAATGCCTAGAACTGATGTCATTCTGCAACTGTTGTGTTTCCCACCATTCCCCTAATCCTGATTTCAAAGTATTGAAGAAAACTGACCCACAAAATGTTTTTCATGTCCCTGTGGACTCCTAACTCTGGGGATACAAAAATGAACAGAGTTCATTAGGCAAAATAATAAAAATAAATCTTTAGTGAAAATTTATGTTAAAGACCATCAGGGTACCCATCAAACCTATTTCCTTATCCAATTTTCAGTTTCCCGCTTCCATTAGCTGTGGTCACATGAATTGTTCTATGCTATTGGCTATAGGCAGAATTGATTATGGTACTCCTATGTCTTCACCAGAGGAAGTTTTAAATGCTAATTCTGAAACTCTTTCTCCTTGTTGTGTAAATGTGAAAGCCACATGTTAAAGATGGCAAAGTTACAAGTTAGTAAGGGTCTAGCTCCCAAAATCAGTGCTCAGGACACAGGAGCACTCATTTTGGACATTATTTTAGTGAGAATAAGCTATTATTTTGTTGTAACCAGATAGCTAGATTTTATATGTTAAGCCAGGTAGCATTATGATAATTAATGTAAAAATTAACACCTGAAAACAAAATCAAATAGTATAACTCAGTGGTAGAGGAACAAGAAAACAGGTACTAAAAGGTGACTATATGGAGATTCATTTAAATAGTTGCAGAATATTCAATAACTATTGTAACGTAAGAAAGGAAAGATTTTACTGAGTCTATGGCACTAAAAGAAGAGTTTGGAAAATAGACATCCAGCTGGTTTCAGCTGGATACAGTGAGTAAGATATTAGAAAAAAAAAAAAAATGAGACAAAGAGAAGAATTGGCTCTTTCAGCAGCAGAAATGAAAAAGAATTCAGGGACTTGATAAGTTGGGAGTCACAACTGATTGGAAAACTGACGTCCCTATATATGAAACAGAAAAAAAAAATTAAAAAGCTTTAAAAAAATAAAAAAAAACTTTGAGCAACAAAGTCCCTTTAAAAAGCACAATGATATTCTTAGCCAAGCCAGATAGATTCCAGGCAGCCTTGGCTAACTTGAGATACAGAGACGAAGGACAGGGGAATATACAAACAGAGAGAATTTGATAAGTCTGCCTGGAAAATAAATTTGGATATGATTGATGGTATGTGATCAGTCTGGAAGAAATAAACAAATTAGTAACCCACTGTTAAGTTGAGAAAAGCACATTACCAATAAGAAGTGAAGTGGCTCTAATTATAATTTAATAATAATAATAATAATAATAATAATAATAATAATAATAAAATGGCAAGAAACCCTTACACAGGCATATGTAGTAAAAGCTAGATAAATCATGATGGGGTGCATACCTCACTATCCTTCTCTGCTGTAGCCATGTGTGTAAATAGTTGAAAAAAAACTTCAGAATGTGAAGTCAATAGTCAGGGAGAATAATGCACAGGGAACAATATCAAAGAGAACATAATTGGGGTCTAGCCATGGATCTTCCCCACTCTACAATTGGAGAGACTGATCTGTAATTGCCTAGGAGGCCATATCATTTTCATGGGCCAATAATAGCCACATGGCTTCTGTATTCTTCTCTTAGAAAGGCGGGTTTTTACTGTAAATATATACAGGCTTAGCTACGCTATTGTAAATAGGGGGTGTTGGTAAGGGAGAGAAGAATCTGTCTTGTTCTCCTTGGTCACATGATTTAGTGTTGTTTATTTTCACACTTCACTTTTTTCCACGTTTTTTAATTGGTGTATTATAGTTTTATATGTTGATGGGATTTGTTGTTACATATTTGTGCATACACACAATATAACAATATATTTTGGCCAATATCACTCCATATAATTTCTCCCCTCTCTCCCTGCCTGCCACCTCCTCTAATGATCACCCTTTGATTTTTAGAAGATTCATTTCCACTTTTGTTTTCATTTTTCCTCTCTAGCTTCCACATATAAGAGAACATACAACCCTTAGTTTTCTGAGTTTAACTTATTTTGCTTAACATGAAGGGGTTTTTTCCATCCATTTTCTGCAAATGCCATAATTTCATTTTTCTTTATGACTGAATAAAACTCCATTGTGTCTTACCACATTTTCTTTATCCATTCATTTATTGGTGACATCTAGGCTGGTTCCACAATTTGGTTATTGTGAAATGTGCTGCTATAAACATGGGTATGCATGAATCACTGTAGTAAGATGACTTTAATTCTTCAGGGTAAATACCAAGAACTGGTAGAGCTGAGTCATTTGGTAGTGCCATGCCTAATCTTTTGAGGAGCCTACATACTGATTTCTGTAGTGATTGTACTCATTTATTTTCTCACCAACAGTCACATTTCACTTAATAAAAGGTAGGAAGTTTTCTGGGACTTCCTTGTTCATTCAAAATTATTTTAGTAAAAGTCATCTATACTTTTTCCATTGTATTTTATTCAGTTTTGTTGTTATAACTCATTACATGGACCTACCTCAAAAAGTTTAACAGTTCTCATATCATCATTTGGATTCCAGAAATGTTTAAAATAGTATAGGAAGGCCTGCATTTGAGAGACCCTGGATTTGATCCCTTGCAACATGCACACATAAACACACACATATTCACAGAGCAGAAGGGCACATGTATATTCTTCAAACATAGATGACATCCACCATTTTTGCTCATTTGTTTGTTTGATTTGTTTTGTCTTGGTACTGGGAATTGAGCCCAGGGAAGGGTTCCCATCAGCTGTATCTCCAACTCTTTTTATTTTTATTTTGAGATAAGGTCTCACTAAGTTTCTTAGGATCCCACTAAGTTACTGAGGCTGGCCTTGAACCTTCAATCCTCCTGCCTCAACTTCCCAACTAGTTGGGATTACAAGTTAGGGAATAATTCCAGTGAGATATTCCACTGTTGTCTACACATAAGTTAAAACGAGTCTTTCAGAGTCCTTGCATTCGTTAAAAACATTGATTTGTTAAGCCTAATTTTCCAAATACACTTCAATTAAAAAAAAAGTTTGTCTGTTCAGACCATAAACATTTGAGTTTTTTCCACTGTTTGTTTTTATGAACATTCTTACACATATTTCCTGGTAAAAATTAGGATGTCTTAGGCATATATTTAGGCATGATTCTTCTAGGACATTAAATAATACAAAATTCCTTAAACTTAAATACTTCTTTTTTTTTCTTTTCTTTTTTTATTGTAAACAAATGGGGTACAACTTCATTCTCTGGTTGTACATGAAGTACAGGCATACCATTTGTGTAATCATACATTTACATAAGTAATGATGTTTAACTCATTCTGTTATTTTTCCTACCCCGCACCCCTCCCTCTCCTCTTTTTCCTCTGTATAGTTCATCCGTCCTCCATTCTTGCCTCCCTCCCACTCCCCATTATGTATCATCATCCGCTTATCAGCAAGATCATTCTTCCTTTGTTTTTTTGGGATTGGCTTAGCTCACTTAGCATGATATTCTCCAATTGTATCCATATGCCTGCAAATGCCATAATTTTATTATTCTTTATGACTGAGTATATTCCATTGTATATAGATGCCACAGTTTCTTTATCCATTCACCAACTGAGAGACATCTAGGTTGGTTCCACAATCTGGTTATTGTGAATTGAGCAGCTATGAACATTGATGGCTGCATCACTGTGGTATGCTGATTTTAAGTCCTTTGGGTATAGGCCACGGAGTGGGATAGCTGGGTCAAAGGATGGGTCCATTCCAAGTTTTCTAAGGAATCTCCACACTGCTTTCCAGAGTGGCTGCACTAATTTGCAGCCCCACCAGCAATGTAAGAGTGTACCTTTCTCCCCACATCCTCGCCAACACCTGTTGTTGCTTGTATTCTTGATAATCACCATTCTAATTGGGGTGAGATGGAATCTTAGGGTGGTTTTGATTTGCATTTCTCTTATTACTAGAGATGTTGAACATTTTTCCATATGTTTGTTGATCGCTTGTAGATCTTCTTCTGTGAAGTGTCTATTCATTTCCTTAGCCCATTTGTCGATTGGATTATTTACATTCTTGGTGTAGAGTTTTTTGAGTTCTTTATAGATTCTGGAGATTAGCGCTCTATCTGAAGTATGATTGGCAAAGATTTTCTCCCACTCTGTAGGCTCTTTCTTTGCATTGCTGATAGTTTCCTTTGCTGAGAGAAAGCTTTTTAGTTTGAATCTATCCCAGTTATTAATTCTTGCTTTTATTTCTTGTGCTATGGGAGTCCTGTTGAGGAAGTCTGGTCCTAAGCCGACATGTTGAAGCTCTGGACCTACTTTTTCTTCTATAAGATGCAAGGTCTCTGGTCTGATTCTGAGATCCTTAATCCATTTTGAGTTTAGTTTCGTGCATGGTGAGAGATATGGGTTTAGTTTCATTCTGTTGCATATGGATTTCCAGTTCTCCCAGCACCATTTGTTGAAGAGGCTATCTTTTCTCCATTGCATATTGTAGGAACCTTTGTCTAGTATGAGAAAATTGTATTTATTTGGGTTTGTGTCCATGTCCTCTATTCTGTACCATTGATCAACCTTTCTATTTTGGTACCAATACCATGCCGTTTTTGTTACTATTGCTTTGTAGTAGAGTTGAAGATCTGGTATTGCGATACCCCCTGCTTCACTCTTTCTGCCAAGGATTGCTTTAGCTATTCTGGGTTTTTTATTCTTCCAGATGAATTTCATAATTGCTTGCTCTATTTCTGTAAGGTACATCATTGGGATTTTAATTGGAATTGCATTGAATCTGTATAGCACTTTTGGTAGTATGGCCATTTTGACAATATTAATTCTTCCTATCCAAGAACATGGGAGATCTTTCCATCTTCTAAGGTTTTCTTGAATTTCTTTCTTTAGTGTTCTGTAGTTCTCATTGTAGAGGTCTTTCACCTCTTTTGTGAGATTGATTCCCAAATACTTTATTTTTTTCGAAGCTATTGTGAATGGGGTAGTTTTCCTAATTTCTCTTTCTGAAGATTCATCGCTTATATATAAAAATGCCTTAGATTTATGTGCATTGATCTTATATCCCGCTACTTTACTGAATTCACTTATGAGATCTAAAAGTTTTCTGGTGGAATTTCCTGGTTCCTCTAAGTATACCATCATATCATCAGCAAATAGGGATAGTTTGAGTTCTTCTTTTCCTATTCGTATCCCTTTAATTTCTTTGGGCTGTCTAATTGCTCCGGCTAGAGTTTCAAGGATGATATTGAATAGAAGTGGTGAAAGAGGGCATCCCTGCCTTGTTCCAGTTTTTAGAGGGAATGCTTTCAGTTTTTCACCATTTAGAATGATATTAGCAATGGGTTTAGCGTAGATGGCCTTTACAATGTTAAGGAATGTTCCCACTATCCCTATTTTTTCTAGTGTTTTGAGCATGAAGGGGTGCTGTATTTTATCAAATGCTTTTTCTGCATCTATCAAAATAATCATGTGATTCTTGACTTTAAGTCTATTGATATGGTGAATGACATTTATTGATTTTCTGATGTTGAACCAACCTTGCATCCCTGGGATGAAACCCACTTGATCATGGTGCACTATCTTTTTAATATGTTTTTGTATGCGATTTGCTAAAATTTTGTTGAGAATTTTTGCGTCGATGTTCATTAAGGATATTGGTCTGAAATTTTCTTTCTTCGATGTGTCTCTGTCTGGTTTAGGAATCAGGGTAATATTGGCTTCATAGAATGAGTTTGGGAGAGTTCCCTCCTCTTCTATTTTCTGGAATACTTTGAGAAGTATTGGAATGAGTTCTTCTTTAAAAGTTTTGTAGAACTCGGCTGAGAACCCATCTGGTCCTGGACTTTTCTTTGTTGGTAGGCTTTTGATGACTTCTTCTATTTCATTACTTGAAATTGGTCTATTTAAATTGTGTATGTCCTCCTCGTTCAGTTTAGGCAATTCATATGTCTCTAGAAACCTGTTGATGTCTTCGAAATTTTCTATTTTGTTGGAGTATAGATTTTCAAAATAGCTTCTAATTATGTTTTGTATTTCGGTCGTGTCTGTTGTGATATTTCCTTGTTCATTCCGAATTTTAGTGATTTGGGTTTTCTCTCTTCTTCTCTTTGTTAGTGTGGCTAAAGGTTTATCAATTTTGTTTATTTTTTTGAAGAACCAACTATTTATTTTGTCAATTTTTTGTATTGTTTCTTTCGTTTCAATTTCGTTGATTTCAGTTTTGAGTTTAACTATTTCCTGTCTTCTACTACTTTTGGTGTTGGTCTGTTCTTCTTGTTCTAGGGCTTTGAGCTATAGTGTTAGGTCATTTATTTTTTGAGTTTTACTTCTTTTATTAAATGCGCTCCATGAAATAAATCTTCCTCTAAGTACCGCTTTCATAGTGTCCCAGAGATTTTGATATGTTGTTTCTTTGTTCTCGTTTACCTCTAAGAATTTTTTAATTTCCTTCCTAATATCTTCTGTTATCCATTCATCATATAGTAGCATATTGTTTAATCTCCAGGTGTTGGAGTAGTTTCTGTTTTTTACTCTTTCATTAATTTGTAACTTCAATCCATTATGATCTGATAGAATACAAGGTAGTGTCTCTATCTTCTTGTATTTGCTGACATTAGCTTTGTGGCATAATATATGGTCTATTTTGGAGAAGGATCCATGTGCTGCTGAGAAGAAAGTGTATTCGCTCTTGGTTGGATGGTATATTCTATAAATGTCTGTTAAGTCTAAATTATTGATTGTGTTATTGAGATCTATGGTTTCTTTGTTCAATTTTTGTTTGGAAGATCTGTCCAGTGGTGAGAGAGGCGTGTTAAAATCACCTAGTATTATTGTGTTATGGTCTATTTGGTTTCTGAAATTGAGAAGGATTTGTTTAACATACATGGATGAGCCACTGTTTGGGGCATAGATGTTTATGATTGTTATATCTTGCTGATTTATGCTTCCCTTAAGCAGTATGAAATGTCCTTCTTTATCCCTTCTAACTAACATTGGCTTGAAGTCCACATTATCTGAAATGAGGATGGATACTCCAGCTTTTTTGCTGAGCCCATGTGCATGGTATGTTTTTCCCCATCCTTTTACCTTTAGTCTATGGGTATCTCTTTCTATGAGGTGAGTCTCTTGGAGGCAACCTATTGTTGGATCTTTCTTTTTAATCCAATCTGCCAGTCTATGTCTTTTGATTGATGAATTCAGGCCATTAACATTCAGGGTTATTATTGAGATATGATTTGTATTCCCAGTCATTTGGTTCATATTTAAAATTTTTGACACATCTTGGTTCCTCCTTTATTTGACAGTACCTTTAGGATAATTCCTCCCTTTGCTGATTTGCTTCTTTGTTTTTTATCTCTTCCTCATGAAATATTTTGCTGAGAATGTTCTGTAATGCTGGCTTTCTTTTTGTAAATTCTTTTAGCTTTTGTTTATCGTGGAATGATCTTATTTCATCGTCAAATTTGAAAGTAAGTTTTGCTGGGTATAAGATTCTTGGTTGGCATCCATTTTCTTTCAGAGCTTGAAAAATGTTGTTTCAGGCCCTTCTAGCTTTTAGGGTCTGGATTGAAAAATCTGCTGATATCCGTATTGGCTTCCCCCTGAATGTAATTTGGTTCTTTTCTCTCACAGCCTTTAAAATTCTGTCTTTATTTTGTATGTTAGGTATTTTCATTATAATGTGCCTTGGTGTGGGTCTGTTGTAATTTTGTGTATTTGGAGTCCTATAAGCCTCTTAGGACTTGATTTTCCATTTCATTCTTCAGATTTGGGAAATTTTCTGATATTATTTCTTCAAATAGATTGTTCATTCCTTTGGTTTGTTTCTCTAAGCCTTCCTCAATCCCAATAATTCTCAAATTTGGCCTTTTCATGATATCCCATAGTTCTTGGAGATTCTGTTCATGATTTCTCACCATCTTCTCTGTTTCTTCAACTTTGTTTTCGAGGTTAAATATTTTGTCTTCAATATCTGAAGTTCTGTCTTCCAGCTGTTCTATCCTATTGGTTATGCTTTCTATGGAGTTCTTAATTTGGTTTATTGTTTCCTTCATTTCAAGGATTTCTGTTTGGTTTTTTTTCAATATCTCTAACTCTTTATTGAAATGATCTTTTGCTTCCTGAATTTGCTCTGTTAACTGTCGATTGGTGCGATCGTTCAATGCCTGCATTTGCTCTTTCATCTCATCGTTTGCTTCCCTAATCATTTTAATTATGTACATTCTGAACTCCCTTTCTGTCATTTCTTCTGCCATGCTGTCGTTGGATTTTATTGATGTAACATCTAGATTTGTTTGGGGCATTTTCTTCCCTTGTTTTCTCATATTGTTCAGGGATCAGTGGGTCATTAAGATATTGCAGATTTCCTCTATCAACTTATAATGTCCCTGAAGATTGCTAGTATATCCCCTCTTATCCTTCAGTAGCCTGAAGTCTTGGAGGAGGTTGATAATGCAGAGCTCCACGAAGAAGCTGCCTCTCTAGGTGTGGTAACCCTCAGGTGGCGTATATTCCCTGCTAGTGGGCGGAGGTGCCTCCACTTGTTGACCAATGGTCACCCAGTGGGGAAGTAGACTGTGGGCTGAGGCAAGGCCTGTTTGTGCCTATGTCTCTGGCTTTACCGTCCCTGTGGGAAAACCTCCCCCGGCCGGGAAGAGTCACTCGGTGGGGACGTCTCGCTAGTCAGTTGCCCTCCTAGAGGTTCCCCTCAATCTACAACTACCACCTGGGCTGGGCTGTCTTCTTCTGCAACGATCCCAGGGGCCCGGACCTACGTCCTGGGCCTGGGAGCCTCACCCTTCGCAGGCGAGTCTCCTTAGGCTGCCTCTCCCAGAGAATCTGCCCCCCGTCCTGGAATCTTCGCTCCGCCCCTAGGCGTGTCTCTGTGCGGCTCTTCCAGCAAGAAGTCACCTAGCTCCTGGGACCCTGCTCTGCACCAATCGCCTGGCTATGCAGCCCCTCCCCTGAGCCACCACCTGGAGCCCCGTACAATAGCTCCGAGACACAGAGACCCGCCACACACCTCCTCCTCCGGACAGCCGCCCGGTTTCGGACGCAGTCACTAGGAATCCAAACAACTCACTTCGGGTCTCCTCCTCCCGCCAACCACCCGTAGCCCTAGGCAGTCACTCCAAGTCCAAGTGACCCGCCCTGTTCCTCCTCCTCCTCCTTGGGGTAGCCCCCCAGGTGTTCAGGAACGGTGGCTCCGAGACCAGGTGACTCACCACGCTCCTCCTCCAGGCAGGCCACCGGTGTTCAGGAGCAGTTGCTTTTAGTCCAATCAGCTCACCACTCGCCTCCTCCTCTGGCAACCGCCTGTGGTTCTGATGCAGTCACTCCCAGGCTAAGTGTCCCACCGCTCTCCTCCTCCAGGCAGGCCACCAGTGTTCTGGAGCAGCTACTCCGAGTTCAAACAGCTCGTCACGCAGCTCCTCCTTTGGCAACCGCCTGCAGCTCTGATGCAGTCACTCCCAGGTCAAGCAACACGCCGCGCTCCTCCTCCTCCTCTGGTCAACCTCCCGGCACTCAGGAGCGCTCGCTCTGGGTTCAAACAGTTTACCACGCAGCTCCTCTTCTGGCAACCGCCTGTGGTTCTGATGCAGTCACTCCCAGACCAAGCGTCCCGCTGCGCTCCTCCTCTTCCTCCGGGCAGTCCCCTGGCGCTCAGGAGCGCCCACTCTGAGTTCAAACAGCTCACCACGCAGCTCCTCCTCTGGCAACCGCCCGTGGCTCTGATGCAGTCACTCCTAGACCCAAGCGACCCGCCGGGCCTCTCCTCCTCCTCCAGGCATCCCCCCGGTGTTCGGAAGCGGTCACTCTGGGTCCAAACAGCTCGCCACGCAGCTCCTCCCCAGGCAGCCACCCGGAGCCCCAGCGGCTGCTTGAGTCCAAGCGCTATGCTGAGCCGCCTCCTCTATGATGGTTGTCCGTGTTTACCGCTCCAGTGGGGGGAGGGGCGTCTCGCCGAGCAACTCCACTTCACAAATTCCCTGCGTTCCGGGGCTACCACCCCATCCGGGACGCCTCCCCAACAGGAGAGACTCACCCGGCAGCTTTGAGTTGGTCCCAAGTCTCTCACTATCTCCTCTTTTGAATCTTGCGTCCTGGAGCAGCGTGAAATGCAGCCGCCCTCTAGTCCGCCATCTTGGCCCCTGATTGGGTTATTTGTATTCTTGGTGTAGAGTTTTTTGAGTTCTTCATAGATTCTGGAGATTAGTGCTCTATCTGAAGTATGAGTGGCAAAGATTTTCTCCCACTATGCAGGCTCTCTCTTCACATTGCCAATTGTTTCCTTTGCTGAGAAAAAGTATTTTAGTTTGAATCTATCCCAGTTATTGATTCTTGCTTTTATTTCTTGTGCTATGGGAGTCATATTAAGGAAGTCTGATCCCAAGCTGACATCATGAAGATTTGGACCAACTTTTTCTTCTTTAAGGTGTAGGGTCTCTGGTCTGATTCCGAGGTCCTTGATCCATTGTGAGTTGAGTTTTGTGCAGGGCAAGAGATAGGGATTTAGTTTCATTCTGCTGCATAGGGATTCCCAGTTTTCCCAGCACCATTTGTTGAAGAGGCTATCTTTTCTCCATTGCATATTTTTGGCACCTTTGTCTAGTATGAGGAAACTATGTTTATTTGGGTTTGTCTCTGTGTCCTCTATTCTTACCATTGATCTACCTGTCTATTTTGGTGCCAATATCAAGCTGTTTTTGTTACTATTGCTCTGTAGTATAGTTGAAGATCGGGGGTTGCAATACCCCCTGCTTCACTCTTCCTGCTAAGGATTACTTTAGCTATTCTGGGTCTCTTATTCTTCCAAATGAATTCCATGATTGCTTGCTCTATTTCTGTGCGGTATGTCATTGGGGATTTTAATTGGAATTGCATTGAGTTTGTATAGCACTTTTGGTAATATGGCCATTTTGACAATATTAATTCTGCCTATCCAAGAACATGGGAGATCTTTCCATCTTCTAAGGTTTTCTTTAATTTCTTTCTTTAGTGTTCTCTAGTTCTCATTGTAGAGGTCTTTCACCTCTTTTGTTAGATTGATTCCCCAGTATTTTATTTTATTTTTTTGAGGCTATTGTGAATGGGGTAGTTTTCCTAAATTCTCTTTCTGAGGATTCATCACTTATGAATAAAAATGCATTAGATTTATGAGCATTGATTTTATATCCCTCTACTTTACTGAATTCATTTATGAGTTCTAGCAGTTTTCTAGTGGAATTTCCTGGCTCCTCTAAATATAGAATCATGTTATCAACAAATAAGGATACTTTGAGTTCTTCTTTTCCTATTTGTGTCCCTTTAATTTCTTTGGTCTGTCTAATTGCACTGGCTAGAATTTCAAGGACAATATTGAATCGAAGTGATGAATTTTAGCAAATCGCATACAAAAACATTAAAAAGAACATGCACCGTGATCAAGTGGGTTTTATCCCAGGGATGCAAGGTTTGTTCAACATCTGGAAATCAATAAATGTATTTCACCATATCAACAGACTTAAAGTCAAGAATCACATGGTTATTTCGATGGATGCAGAAAAAACATTTGATAAAATACAGCATCACTTCATGCTCAAAACACTAGAAAAAATAGAGATAGTAGAAACTCCTCAACATTGTAAAGGCTATCTATGCTAAGCCCATGACCAATATCATTCTAAATGATGAAAACTGAAAGCATTCCCCCTAAAAACTGGAACAAGGTAGAAATACTCTCCTTCACCACTTCTATTCAACACTGTCCTTAAATACTTCTAATAGTAATCATTGAAGATCTAATATGGTTTACATCCTTTCCAACATTTGAGATTTTAGGGTTTCTTAATTTTTGCTAGTATAATGGTTAGTAAAAGAGATCATTACATCCACCATAATCTTAATTATTTGTAAAATATCTTGTCACAAATTTATAGATCATTTACATTGTCTTTTCTATAAAAACATTCATTTTGTCCAAGGTCACTTGGCTTTAATAATGATTTTGGTAGTTTTCCATATACTCAATATTTTAATTTATTGATTTTCTGTATCATAAATTTCTTACAGAGATTTATAGCTTGCCTTTTTACTTTATTTGTATACCATGAAAAGTTGAGAAATTATATTTTTAGAATGAGGAATATTTCAGACTAAGAAAAATGAATTTTTTTTGGTCTATCAAGTTCACCTTTAAATTTTTATTAAATGAAGTTCTTAATCACAAAGTGAATGATAAAAACAAAAAATCCTGGAAAATTAAGGAGGAGGGTAGATTGATCACTGTTGGAAGGAGTCACAAAAGTGAATAGGGTAGGAAAGCAGGAATAATTTTAAAGAAACATAAGAAGGATCCTGTGGTGATGGTCTTATTCAGTATCTTGACTACTGGGGTAAATACATGAACCAATCCATGTGATAAAATTGTGTAAATCTAAATATATGTGCAATTTAATATTTATGAATATAAGTAAAACTGAAGCTATGTGAATAAGATTGCTGGACAATAATGATAGTGTGGTTGAGATTCTACTACAGTTTTACAGTATTCAAATTTCTCAACATTTGTAGTTGCTGCCTTTTTTATATTTCATTTAGGAAGAAGCATTCTCACCAGAAATTAGAAAGATATCCACCTAGATTTTTGCATTTGACATTTGATTTTTCAATCCATTAAGTGTGGATACTTGTGTGTGTCCTTATCAGTAGTGGGATTTTGTACATAATATCACATTTATTGAAGGCTGCCTCAGATGCTTTATGGGACATGTTTGGCAAATTTAGAGACAAGTCTATACAGAAACCAGACATGTTAAGATGCAGTGGGGTACAGAACCAACAAACCCACAATGTGTGAAACACAGAGACAGCTTCATTCTGGCAATAGCCGACCATGGATAACAGTGAAAAGGCTATTGAATGGTAAGTTTACAGGAACAGCTGTAGGTTGCAAATGAGCTTTTGGCACCATATCTTGCCTGGCATAATGCTGAAGAGCACAATTAATCTAACTCTCTGATTGCTTCTTTTTTATAGTAGTTTCCCATTGAGTTTCAGTGGCTCTCAAATTTGGCTTTTTATTTTATTTTTTTCTACCTAAAGAATTAATCTCATTTCTTCTCCAGAATTGAATTAATAACAAGTGTTTCATTAAATCATTGAATTATAGAATCAGAAGGATCTTTAATTCTTACTCAAACATGTCTGGGTGATTGTAAGACTCACACAGGTGCATTTTAAATCAAGACTACATCTACACAGGGGCATTTTAAATCAAGACTACATCCTTCAGAATTTCTGATTAATTGGGTTTTTCACTGGGCCTAGAAGTAATCCTAAAATGTTGTACAGGAAATTTTAATAATTTGACAATTCAGGATCTCCCAATCAAATCAAAACCCTTCAAATGAGGATAGTGAGGACCAGTGAAAAAAATTAATATACTTAAGCTTGAACTGTTTTTTTTTTCTTTTCAGGAGATCATGTAAAAGACAAAGGCAAGGTAATGTAGTAGAGAAAAGATTCATGCCTACACAAAGATGATATAGACAGGCATAGAAAAATGCATTTAGAGAGTCTGGCATTTGTTTGGTATACATGCATCTTTCTACCAGAGTCAGGAAAGCTCTTTCCACACCTCAAAGGCAAAGTGGAACCTGCCATAACAATCACCAGCTTGGGGTGTCCCTGTGCATCCTAGACTACCATCTCCTGTTGGAAACACCTGAATTTAAGTTCATTAGAGGGGCAGTAGAGCTCTCAAGAGAGACCCATCTATGATGAGCAGCTCAGACAGAAAATGTCTTTGTCACCATTGGCCTGGAGTTCCCTTTCTCTATATGGAGACATAAGGGCAGTTGGGTAACAATGTAGAATATTTGCACTCTATGAGTGCTATGAACCTCAAGGGCTCAAGGAGTTTGTTCTTAACACTTGAACCAAAAAGCATCTGATGATATCTCTTTTCCTAGAAAATTGCTATGATTCTACTCTCTTATGTATAGCTATCCTCAAAATAAGCAAAGAAACTCTATTCTTCTGTAGAAGACTTATTAGTCTATATTTTCCTCCCTCTTTGTATACCTGGTGATTTCTGGTAGGATGTGGGACATTTTGAATTTTTTCTTCTTGGGAAAAAAATCACACATTCTTTTATTCCTGCATATATTATTGATATTTTTTCAAGCATGCGTTAGGAAACAATTTGATGCTTTCATGCATTAATTTGAAGATTTAGATGTTTTGAATGCTTTTAAGATGTTAGTATCAGAGAAGTGTTCAGTGTAGGGCTATTTAATAACCCGGAAGCAAACCTCTCAATTCTACCCATTGTCACATAAATTATGGTGTTTTCTGGTGGGAATAGGGCTAATTCTGGACTCTTTTTAAGCTCTGGGTAGTTTAATCTTTGGGGATTTTTTTACTTGCCTGGGGTAGGTTTCTCCCCACAACCCAGTGTGCTCATCAACTCTCTGCTGGATATACACTCAAAGGGGATTCTGCACTTCTCTGTATGTTTTCAATCTGCAGCTATCTCCCCTGTGGTTTTCTATCTTCGACAATTTGACTGCCTTGGTGTCCCCAAAGCCTCAGTTTCACTTTTTCTCAAAGAGTTTGACCTCTGCAGTGGCTTGGAAACTCTTGAGACATTAGAATATTGGTTCAGTCATAGAGGTCACCTTCTTTATTTTCCATTTCTTCAATACCACTATTTACTGCATATGTCCAAAGTCTGAAATCCGCCCCCCATCTATCTACCCATTCTTTGTGTGTGTTTCAGTTGAAAGTGTAAGTTCTAGTCTCTGTTACTCTAACTTGACCCAAAGTGACAACTTTTGATTGACATTATTGAAAAATCTCAAAGATCTTGAAGTGTTACCATCAGAGCTTTGTTGTACAAAGAAGGAAACCTCAACAACAGAAAATTTGAGGTTTGTATCTCTGCATTCAGAAAGTTTAAAAATAAGAAAACCAAGACTTAAAATTTGTTCCATCTACTGTCAAATTCTATGACCTTTCATCTCAGGAAGGGATATGAAAGAGATTTTGACAGAACAGCAAATGAGGTGGGTCTCTGCCTGTGTTATTGTGGCAACACAGTTGCTCTTGACCTGGCCATCGTTTATTTTGTCTTCTCTGGCCAACTGAAGACCCTCTCTGTGCTTATGTAGTACTCTGTGCTAATTTCTGTCATTTACATTTGAAAATCCTTGCTAAAATGTTTGTTGTTATGGCCACGTTTGCCTTTAGGATGACTTAATTTGGGGTAAAGGCTGCATTTTTAAATATTTTATCTCCCTGTCCTTGACATCAAGCCCAAGGCCCAGCACATGGCAGGCAAAGTTTTTGTGAGTAGAACCATTTGCCTGAGATTTTCTCAAAATATTACTGTCTAAGGGTGTTTGGTTTCTTGTCTCCATTCAGCAAAGAAGTGAAGAATAAGACACAGAGATAGCCAGCAAGCAGTAGGTTTATTATAAAAGCAAAAGAAACAGATTTCTCCAAAGAGAAGGGGCTCCAGAGCTGGGAATCTGGTGGGGACTTTTGCCCTCTTCTGTTTTTGCTGTCTGGAATCTACTCTTTTCTTTATCTCCTCCTCTGTCCACACTCTCCTCACTATTATTGATTGGTCCTCCCTCTGTCCACACATCTGTTTTAGTTTTTCTCTTGGATCCCCCACTTAGGAGCATGAGTATGAAAGTGTCTGTCTGGCTGGGGCCCCAGCTTGTGACTACAAGCATTTTGTCAACCAGGAAGTTGACCTCATTGGAAGATCCTCTCAATGCTCCTTTGTTCTGCTCCTGTCCCAGACCTCTTCACTTGCCATCTCTCTCAAAAGCAAGCCTATTGTGATAATGGCCTAGGAGATTCAGAGTAGAAGAAATTTACAAGTAAAATCACAACATGCATGCCATGTGTGCTATCTTTCTGACTCTTCCATTAGTTGAAATAATGAAGAGATGTAAACGAAACAGGCTAGATTCTCAAGTTGAAGGGACTAAACTTCTAGGGAGCCTGTTTTTAAAAACATGAAAAACATGTACTACAATAGATCATTTACATCTGTGTTCTTGTAAACAAACAATCATATGGAGAAGACCTTATCAAGATCTATCAAGGGATCCACAGTGGCATGCATTTTCTGAAAGATGGTTGGATACTGCAGTGAGAACTCTGCAGTTTGAACTCAGATAGCCTCAGGTTTGATGCTTCCTTCTACCACCACACACTGTCTAATCTCTGGCAGTGACAACCTCCTAAAGTTCCTCTTGTTTTAAATGAAGATGATAGAAGTACCACATGGACTTCCTGTAGTGAGAAAGAAATGAAGGCTAATAGAGAAAGAAAGCTGTCATATGTTTTTCTTCCAGTGTTGTTGCTGGGAAGCAGTTGTTCAGTCAAGACTGTGCATTCCAGCCCTCAACACTCAGGTGAGACCATGCACAAACTCTTACTAATATGATGTGATGGATGTAATATATAGCAGATGTGTATGGTCAACAGACTTGAGATTCTCTATATTCTCCTATTTCTCATCTGCCAGCTGAGTGACCATGGAAAGGGATATCTGCATTGAAATTTGTTTTAAGGATGAATAGCTTTAAGTTAAGTCTTTGGTTTGTGGGACTGTATTACTCTCAAAGAGAAATGCTAATATTAAGCACAGAGTGTAGATCAATACATGATAGATACTATGATTGGCTCACAGATATAACTGACTTTAACTGCATAAAGATGTACATAGCTTTAGACAAGATATTTTACTGCTATGTACATTATTTCTATCACCCTGAGAGTATTGAACTAAAAGATCTATAAGGTTCTTTCCAGCTTCACATTATGTTTCCTTTTTTAAGATTATTGGCTTATTCTGAAATATAAACTACTTTGGATCAAATTCATAAGATACAAAGAGTGATATTTCTGCCTACTATAGGTGTATGAATAGTAATTATGTATGGATGTTATATGTGATCAGAAGGAATCAATTTTCAATAGTTCATATCATGAATCATGACATAATAAACACTGAGCTTGTAAAGATTACTGGACAATGTCTTATGTCCATTTGTGTTGATCATGGAGCAAAGAATGCTCAGAGTTTTATCTAAAATTTTCCATTCCAAAATAGGACCAGAGAAGTGAGATTTTAGAATTAAGTACACATATTTTAGGCCAAAGGAAAAAACAAAAAAGCCAAAACCCAATAGTATTATGAGTCCTGACAAGACAATAGTTTAGATATTGGACCAATTACAAAAATGAGGCTCGTTAACAAAGAAAGTGATTGGAGAATGATTGTACAGAATGGAATACGATCAAAATTCTTTGATGTCAGTGATTCTATAAAAAGGGTAGAGAGAAATGACAGTGTTCACAACTCCCAAGGTTTGACAGTTCTGGACTATGGTTAGATCCACAGTCTTTTCCAAGAGTGAATAGATAAAGTGATATAGAGGGGGAAGTTAGGAAATCATTACCATAAACTGGGTTGATCATAAGGATAAAGCCATTTTAAATGCCTTATTATTTGAGTAGAGAAGAAATCAGTTCAGTCCTCTGCTATCAAGGACGGTGAAATAGTGACTTGGGGATCAATAAATGACAAGAGAATGGGAAAGTGGTAGAATCTTCTTGCTTACATTTCAAAATGAGGGAAGGATTTTTGAAAGAGAAAGCAACAAAAAGACTTTTCAAACTGAAATGATGAGACTGTGGAAATAAACTTCGACTCCTAGCCTAGCAGTATATCAGTCTTCAGGGGAAGCTTTTCAATAGAGGCAAAAAGAGGTGAGAAAGTACTTGTACATAGACTTGGGACATAAGCATATGTACTTGAAAAGGGACTGGAAATTTTGCATGAAAATGACAATATTGGAAGAAGGACTTAATGATAGGTGAATGCATTTGTCATTAAGTATGGGTTCTTTAGTCTTCTGAATCCTTTTACATACTTCTTGACCACATCCATGTGTCTCAGTTTCCTCCATGACTTAGATAAAATGAAAAGTTTACACTTGAAAATTACTAGAGTTGCCCTACTTCTAATATTTTCAATTCTTTGATTTTTAAAGATGTACTTTTTTTCCCCCCTGCATTTACTAAAGTGATTTAAGGCACAGAGTGTCAAAGTGACATGAACTCTCTTGAACTACAAATGCTCTAGGTAGTTTAGCAGTGGAAAGGCACAAATAATGTGCTCATTGATGGAAAACCAGGAAAATAATATCTGCTTTGTCAATAATCCATCAATAAGAAGACACAATGGATTATGGATGAGTAAGCAAGTTGTTTAGTTTAATTAAATGAGAAATATTCTAGTCCCCGAAGAATTCCTTGTTCACATAATCTGATCATCTTATGATTTTCATTACTTGTGATTGTATCGCTCAATACATTTTCTTGTTGTGATGAATTCTTAGTAACATGAGCCCTCAGGAAAGCCATATTATATTAAATCTTTGGTGACAAGGAAAAAGAAGCTTTCAAGATTTCTCTATGTATAATATCAAAACAGACCTCAGTCAAAAGTGCCAATCAAATCAACACAAGTTTTTGAACATTGAGCTCTGGTAGGTGTAGTATTCTACAAAGGTTAGAAATTCATTGTGAAGTGAATCCTCACATGAATCAGGTTATCAAGGTATACCCATACTATGGAAAACATATTACAGATTAAAATAAAAGACAGTTCTATATTTATCTAATTGCTGGCTTAGAATAATTCATAGACATTTCTATTTGAAAACAATGAAATTCTACTAGTAAATAAGACAAGCTAAGATTTGTGTAAAAAAATGAAACAAAGTAGAATTTCTTTTTTGGAGACACATACAAATTAATAACATTGGGTTGCACAAAGTGTGTGGAGGTACAGACCTATAATCTCAGCAACTCAGGAGACTGAGCAAAAGGATCAGAAGTTTGAGGTCAGACTCAACAACTTGATAAGACACTGTCTATATTTAAAAAAAAAAAAAATGGGGAGTGAGCTGGGGATATAGTTCAGTGCTAGAGTGGCCCTGGGTTTAATTCCTAGTACTGCAATACAAAAATAAAACAGGATTGTATGTCAAGAGTGACTTTATTTTTGAATCATTCGATTTCAAATAATTCCTCTACTTGTTATGAAATAATGTATATTTAATTAAAAATTGCATACACCAAATATACTAATATTGGGGGAATAATCATATATACATATAATTTTTAGAGTTTTGGGGGTTTAAATGTTTTTTAATTTATTTTTATTGTAAACAAATGGGATACATCTTGTTTCTCTGTTTGTACGTGAAGTAGAGGCATACCATTTGTGTAATCATACATTTACCTAGGGTAATATTTTTGATTCATTCTGTTGTTTTTCCCACCGACCCCTCCCACACCTCTTTTCCCTCTATGCAGTCCCTCCTTCCTTCATTCTTGCACCCTCCCACCCCCCCCATTATGTGTCATCATCTGCTTATCAGCAAGATCATTTGTCCTTTGGTTTTTATGAGATTGGCTTATCTCACTTAGCATGATATTCTCCAATTTCATCCATTTGCCTGCAAATGCCATAATTTTATGACTTTTATGGCTGTGTAATATTCCATTGTATATATATACCACAGTTTCTTTATCCATTCATCAACTGAGGGGCATCTAGGGTATCTAGGTTGGTTCCACAATCTGAATTGAGCAGCTATGAACATTGACGTGACTGCATCACTGTAGTTTGCTGATTTTAAGTCCTTTGGGTATAGGCCAAGGGGTGGGATAGCTGGGTCAAAGGGTGGTTCCATTACATATTTTCTAAGGAATCTCCACACTGCTTTCCAGAGTGGCTTCACTAATTTGCAACCCCACCAGCAATGTATGAGTGTACCTTTATCCCCACATCCTCGCCAACACCTATTGTTGCTAGTATTCTTGATAATCACCATTTTAATTGGGGTGAGATGGAATCTTAAGGTAGTTTTGATTTGCATTTCTCGTATTACTGAAGACGTTGAACATTTTTTCATATGTTTGTTGATTGCTTGTAGATCTTCTTCTGCGAAGTGTCTGTTCATTTCCTTAGCCCATTTGTTGATTGTATTATTTGTATTCTTGGTGTAGAGCTCTTTATAGATTCTGAAAATTAATGCTCTGTGTGAAGTATGCATGGCAAACACTTTCTCCCACTCTGAAGGTTCTCTCTTCACATTGCTGATAGTTTCCTTTGCTGAGAGAAAACTGTTTAGTTCAAATCTGTCCCAGTTATTGATTCTTGCTTTCATTTCTTGTGCTATGGGAGTCCTGTTAAGGAAGTCTGATCCTAGGCCAATAAGTTGAAGATTTGGACCTACATTTTCTTCTATAAAATGCAGGGTCTCTGGTCTGATTTCAAGGTCCTTGATCCATTGTGAGTTGATTTTTGTGCAGGGTGAGAGATAGGGGTTTAGTTTCATTCTGTTGCATATGAATTTCCAGTTTTCCCAGCACCACTTGTTGAAGAGGCTATCCTTTCTCCATTGCATTTTTTTGGCACCTTTGTCTAGTATGAGGAAACTATGTTTATTTGGGTTTGTCTCTGTGTCCTCTATTCTTACCATTGATCGAACTGTCTATTTTGTTGCCAATACCATGCTGTTTTTGTTACTGTTTCTCTGTAGTATAGTTGAAGTTCTGGTATTGCAATACCCTCTGCTTCACTCTTCCTGCTAAGGATTACTTTAGCTATTCTGGGTCTCTTATTATTCCAGATGAATTTCATGATTGCTTGCTCTATTTCTGTGTGGTACGTCATCAGGATTTAATTGGAATTGCATCGAGTTTGTATAGCACTTTTGGTAGTATGACCATTTTGACAATATTAATTCTGCCTATCCAAGAACATGGGAGATCTTTCCATCTTCTAAGGTTTTCTTTAATTTCTTTCTTTAGTGTTCTATAGTTCTCATCGTAGAGGTCTTTCAACTCTTTTGTTAGATTGATTTCCAAGTATTTTATTTTTTTGAGGCTATTGTGAATGGAGTAATTTTCCTAAATTCTCTTTCTGAAGATTCATCACTTATGAATAAAAATGCATTAGATTTATGAGCATTGATCTTATATTCCGCTACTTTACTGAATTCACGAATGAGTTCTAAAAGGTTTCTGGTGGAATTTTCTGGTTCCTCTAAATATATAATCATATCATCAGCAAATAGGGAGAGTTTGAGTTCTTCTTTTCCTCTTCATGTCCTTTAAATTTCCTTGGTCTGTCTAATTGCTCTGGCTAGAGTTTCAAGGACAATGTTGAATAGAAGTGGTGAAAGAGGGCATCCCTGCCTTGTTCCAGTTTTTAGGGGGAATGCTTTCAGTTTTTCACCATTTAGAATGATATTAGCCATGGACTTAGCATAGATAGCCTTTACGATGTTAAGGAATGTTCCCACTATTCCTATTTTTTTGTGTGTTTTGAGCATGAAGGGATGCTGTATTTTATCAAATTCTTTTTCTGTATCTATTGCAATCATCGTATGATTCTTGACTTTAAGTCTATTGATATGGTGAATTACATTTATTGATTTCCTAATGTTGAACCAACCTTGTATCCCTGGGATGAAACCCACTTGATCATGGTGCACTATCTTTTTAATATATTTTTGTATGCAATTTGCTAAGATTTTATTGAAAATTTTTGAATCAATGTTCATTAAGGATATTGGTCTGAAATTTTCTTTCCTTGATGTGTCTCTGCCTGGTTTAGGCACAGGGTGAAATTGGCTTCATAGAATGAGTTTGGGAGGGTTCCCACCTCTTCTATTTCATGAAATTCTTTGAGAAGTACTGGAATGAGCTCTTCTTTAAAGGTTTTGTAGAACTCGGCTGAGAACCCATCTGGTCCTGGATTTTTCTTTGTTGGTAGGCTTTTGATGACTTCTTCTATTTCATTACTTGAAATTGATCTGTTTAAATTGAATATGTCCTCCTGGCTCAGTTTAGGTAATTCATATGTCTCTAGATACCTGTTGATGTCTTCCATATTTTCTATTTTGTCAGAATATAGATTTTCCAAATAGCTTCTATTATGTTTTGTATTTCACTCGAGTCTGTTGTGATATTTCCTTGTTCATTCCAAATTTTAGTAATTTGATTTTTCTCTCTTCTTCTCTTTGTTAGTGTGGCTAAAGGTTTATCAATTTTGTTTATTTTTTCAAAGAACCAACTATTTATTTTGTCAATTTTTTAGATCGTTTCTTTTGTTTCAATTTCATTTATTTCAACTATGATTTGAACTATTTCCTATCTTATACTATGTTTGGTGTTGCTCTGTTCTTTTTCTAGGGCTTTGAGCCGTAGTGTTAGGTTGTTTATTTGTTGATTCTTTCTTCTTTTGTTGAATGCACTCCATGAAATAAATTTTCCTATAAGAACTACTTTCATAGTGTCCCAGAGATTTTGATATGTTGTCTCTTTGCTCTCATTTACATCTAAGAATTTTTAAATTTTCCTTCCTGATGTCTTCTGTTATCCATCCATCATACAATAGCCTATTATTTAATCTCCAGGTGTTGGAGTAGTTTCTGTCCTTTACTCTGTCATTTATTTCTAATTTCAATCCTTTATGATCTGATAGAGTACAAGGTAGTATCTCTATCTTCTTGTATTTGCTAACAGTAGCTTTGTGGCATAATATACAGTCTATTTTAGAGAAGGATCCATGTGCTGCTGAGAAGAAAATGTATTCACTCTTTGTTGGATGGTATATTCTATAAATGTCCGTTAAGTCTAAATGATTGATTGTGTTTTTGAGATCTATGTTTTCTCTGTTCAAGTTTTGTTTGGAGGATCTGTCCAGTGGTGAGAGAGGTGTGTTAAAATCACCTAGTATTATTGTGTTGTGATCTATTTGATTTCTGGCATTGAGAAGGATTTGTTTGACGTACATGGATGAGCCACTGTTTGGGGCATAGATATTTATGATTGTTATGTCTTGCTGATTTATGCTTCCCTTAAGCAGTATGAAATGTCCTTCTTTATCCATTCTAACTTTGGCTTGAAATCTACATTATCTGATATGAGGATGGATCCTCCAGCTTTTTTGCTGTGTCCACGTGCATGGTATGTTCTTTCCCATCCTTTCACCTTTAGTCTGAGGGTATGTCTTTCTATGAGGTGAGTCTCTAGCAGGCAGCAAATTGTTGGATCTTTCTTTTTAATCCAATCTGCCAGTCTATGTCTCTGATTGATGACTTCAGGCCATTAACATTTAAGGTTATTATTGAGATATGATTTGTATTCCTGGTCATTTGGCTCATTTTTGTTTTTGTTTTACATTTTTTTTTTTTTTGACACAATTTGGTTTCTCCTTTATTTGGCTGCTCCTTTAGGGTTGTCCCATCCTTTGCTGATTTACATCGTTGTTTTTGATCTCTTCCTCATGGAATATTTTGCTGAGAATATTCCGTAGCACCAGCTTTCTTTCTGTAAATTCTTTTAGCTTTTGTTTATCATGGAAGGATTTTCTTTTGTCATCAAATCTCAAGGTTAGTTTTGCTGGGTATAAGATTCTTGGTTGGCATTTGTTTTCTTTCAGAGCTTGAAAAATGTTGTTCCAGGCCCTTCTAGCTTTTAGGGTGTGGGTTGAAAAATCTGCTGATATCCGTATTGGTTTCCCCCTGAATATAATTTGATTTTTTTTTCTCTCACAGCCTTTAAAATTCTATCTTTATTTTGTATGTTAGGTATTTTCATTATAATGTGCCTTGGTGTGGGTCTATTGTAATTTTTTTTATATTTGGAATCCTATAAGCCTCTTGTATTTGATTTTCCATTGTGTTCTTCAGATTTGGGAAATTTTCTGATATCATTTCATTGAATAGATTATTCATTCCTTTTGTTTGTTTCTCTGTGCCTTCCTCAATCCCAATAATTCTTAAATTTGGCCTTTTCCTGATATCCCATAATTCTTGTAGATTCTGTTCATGATTTCCTACCATCTTCTCTGTTTGGTCAACTTTGTTTTCAAGGTTAAATATTTTGTCTTTAATGTGTGAGGTTCTGTCTTCCAGGTGTTCTATACTATTGTTTATACTTTCTGTGGAGTTCTTAATTTTGTTTATTGTTTACTTCATTTCAAGGATTTCTGTCTTTTTTTTTTTTTTCAGTATCTCTAACTCTTACTGAAATGATCTTTTGCTTCCCGCCTTTGCTCTTTTAACTGTTGAGTGGTGCAATCATTCAAAGCCTGCATTTGCTCTTTCATCTCATGTTTGCTTCTCTGATCATTTTAATTATGTACATTCTGAGCTCCATTTGTGACATTTCCTCTGCCATGCTGTCATTGGATTTTATTGTTGTACCAACTAAGTTTGTTTGGGACATTTTCTTTCCTTGTTTTCTCATATTGGTCAGGTATCTACCCCTCTAGTAGTGAAACTCTGGGATATTGCAGATGTCCTCTATTGACTAATATTGTCTCTGTAGATTTCCAATAACTCACCTCTTAGCCTTCAGTAACCTGAAGTCTTGGAGGAACTTTATAATGTGGTGCTCCACAAGGAAACTGCCTCTCTAGGGGTGGTGGCCTTCAGGTGGGGTATATTCCCTGTCAGTGGGCAGAGGCACCTCCACTTGTTGACTGATGGTCAGCCAAAGGGGGATTAGACTGCAGACTGGGGCATGTGTGATCTGGGCCTGTGTCTTTGGTTCTACTGCCCTGGTGGGAAAGCTTGCCCAGTGGGGAAGACTCACCCAGTAGGGAAGTTTTGCTGGGAAGCTCTCCTCTGAGATGTTCCCTTTGGTCCAGAACTACCACCTGTACTGGGAAACCCTCCTTTGCGATGTTCTCAGGGGTCCTGACCTACAACCTGGGATGGGGAGCCTCGCCCTGCGAGGGACTCTCTCGCTGAGCAGCCCTCCTCTTGTATATTCCCTGGGGACTGGAGCTACTGCCTGGGCCTTGGACCCTCACTCTGTGACGAAGCCTCTAATTGTGCAGCTCTCCTCTGCAATGCTCCCGGTTGACTGGGTTCATGGCTTCAGCAGGGGAGTCTCACTGGGTCACTCTACTCCACGATGTTCCCTGTGTTTCGGGACTACTGCCCTATCCGGGGAACCTGCCCAGTGGGAGAGACTCACCTGGTGGCTCTGAGTTGGTCCCAAATCTCTCAACACCTTCTCTTCTTGGCTCCTGGGTCCTGTCACAGGTCCTCTAGTCTCCTGTAGGTGTCTCAAGAAGGGAGCTGCCCTTCCAATGATGATGGCCATGCCCTCAGGAATAATTCAAAATGCCTGTACCAGCCTATAAAGAAGCTGGGGCGTCCCAGCGAGGGTGCACTGAGTCAGCACAGAGGCAGTTACAGTGTTCCTCAGCAGTAGGGGGGACAGGGAGGCAGGCTCAGCAATGATGCACAACCTCGGTGTGGGGAGTCAGGCTGGCTGGCTCACCTTCTGGCTAGCTCCGCAATGCAGGTGGGCTGGCTTGTCTGCTGGCTTGCTCTGCGATGGCAACCGACCTCGGCGTAGTGGTCGGGCAGGGTCACTCAGTGATGGGCCCAGACCTCTTTGCAGGGGTCAGGCAGGGTCGCTCAGTGATGGCATCAGACTTTGGCCTGGTGGTTGTGCCGGTTGGGTGCCCGTCGGCTAGCTCCGCAATGCAGGCGGCCTGACTCACCTGCCAGCTCGCTCCACAACTGTGACCAACCCTGTATGTTTTTTTAAAAGAGCAATAAGGAGCAAAATATTTTGTACCATGTCCTCACATTTGAATGTGTAAGTGTGTGTGTGTGTGTGTGTGTGTGTTTCTGTGTGTATTTTATGCCACCTACACTTTTAATTTTCTCATGTTTCCTTTCACAGTCTCCCTGGTAAGAATAATTGCTCACAATGTTCTTGGTGAAAGGTACCCTCCGGGCCCATGACATCTTGGATTTTTCTCATTCTTAGATAAATTATCTTGTTTCTAGGGAAATCTAAGTGCAAACCTGAGTCAAGACTGTTCATTGTACACTTCTAATAAGAACTCTGCCTTTGTAAATGTCTGCAAATCCCCACCACATAAACATTCACATTCCAGTCACTCTTGGGCCATTTTTCCTGGTAAACTTGGGCAGCTAGAACGAGTGAAGTAATAGGAAGTTTGTCCTTAGTAAGCCAACTAGGGAGTTTTAAAAGTGACGTTTCCTCTGGAAAAGGTCCATAGCTAGGCTGATGCCTGCATTTGCTTTCCTTCCCTCTTAAGTTATCAGGTAACTTTTCACTGCTGCCACTTCTCTGCCCTCTGGGTATCCATATTCTGAAAGATCTAGGGGAACTTGGTGCCAATTACTTATCCATTTGCTATATCTGGTTTTTGATCTTCCTCATGGAATAGCTCTGGGCACCTTGGAAAACTTCTGCAACTGTGGCCTAATGAAAGTTGTTGGAATATGAAAGTTGTTGAAATACAATCAGACTCCAATGCTGAGCATCTTTTCCAGATCCATCCCTAATGTCAGGAACAATCAGTGGTTAATTCATCTTCTAGATTTTTCCAGGAAAATGTTAAAGCCAGGCAACAGTGCCACAAAACTACAGACACACGTAACAAGTTCTTCCAGGGGCTCATACCTACGTCTGCAGTCTCTGTGCCTAAACTTCGAAGGTAGTATCACTCCAACCTCTCTCCTTTTAGGAGATCAAAACGGCAGATTTCCCTGAAGAAATCTCTTCACAAGTACTACCCACACATTAAGTGGATTTCATATCTAATATCTGATTCATGGGGCAAGGGTTGAAGATCTATTACCTAGAAAATATTTCCTTGTAGATTCTGCATAAGATTATCTGCCTGACCATTTTTAAATACATTGTATTGTATTATTTTCTATTTTGATCTGGACTCCCCATAAAGGAGAATCTGAAACATAGGCTAATATGCATATATTATATGGGAAAATGTCTAAGGGAACTGAATTTAAGACACAGGAAAAAAGAAAGAGAAGGGAACTTATAGCAAGATGCATAATGAAGTTATCCTCCACTACATACTCCAGTTTGAGCTATCCCATGGAAATGGATGCTAAATCATGTAAGATGTTTTTCAAAATACTCCAGTCTGCAGTTGATTAAAATTTTCATCAGGGCACTTAATTCAAGGGCACCAATTGTGTTTCCTAAGAAAAAGCATTTGCACAAAAGGCAAAGGGCAGGAAGTAAGATGGTGCAGTGATATCCCATTCAGGGAATTAGAACTTACACTGTAATGCGAAGTTCGTTAGCATGACTCTGCAGTAGTTGGAGAAAAAGGAAAACTGACACTAAGAGCTGAAATGGAGCAAAGGAGGTGCCCAATATATGGGTGAGGCTTCCATTTCAATATCCTGTTATACATATGTATACATACATAAATTGGGAAGCATACTTGAGAAATTATTAAGATAGCTGTATTTCGGTTGTCACATTGGACTCTGAGAGTGGAAGATAGAGATTTGCTTCCTTCTTTTACCTTTTTAAATTTTAAATTTGGAATTAGTAAGTTTAAAAAGAAATTGTAGAATTTCTTTTTAAATACCTGGGAGGTCTCCCAGGTGTTTCTCCTGAACCCCATTCAACTTTCAATTTCTTCAAAGTCACACATTTATAAAATCAGGTGATTATTATTCTGATATATTTGTAAAAATATCTTGTTAAATTATTGTTATTGAAACAATACATTGTTTTTAATGTTTTACACTTTTAAATAAGTGGTATCTTCTATCACCAATCAGCTTGCTATTGTTGTTTTGGAATAAATATATTTGAAGATCATCCATGTTGAGACCCAGTCTTCATTTCATTAATGATAATTATTCTACAGTATTTCATATCGAGAATATATACTGTATATATTTACACTTTAATTGAGGAACACTTACATTTTCTCAGCTTTTCTTTGTTATCCAAACTACTAAGCTGCTAGGTATTATATATTTTTATATAAATATGTTTAAATTTATATAAAATATAAAATTATATACATGTATATATAATGTGTATATATAATTTTATGTGCTTAATATGCCAGATTGCTTTACAAGTGGGTTGCATAAATTTGTATTTTCACAACAGTATTAGTTGCTCTACCTTCTCTCTGCCAATGGTGTTAGACTTGTTAAATGTTGTAAGCATAATGAATATGGAAAGGTATATCACTATGACTTTACTGGTTGTTTGCCTTATTGCCACTGAAGTTGCGCATCTTTTCAATGACATTGGTTATTTTGGTTCCCCCCTTTCTAAATTGCCTAGTTTAAATCACTGCCATTTTTTCAATTAGATTTTTGTCTTTCTTGATTTTTTTATGAGTTCTGTATATATTTTGGATACTGAATCACTAAAAATAATGTCCATTGCAAATATTGTCTCCATAGCCTTGATTTTTCACTTAAATTTTTCTTACAGTTAATTTTATTGATCCAAAGTTTTAAATTTTAATGGCGTTGAACTACTAAGTGTTTTTCTTTGATTTTTAGAAATACTTTCCTACCCTACTTCTTAAACCTTTGCTTCTATATTCTCTTTTAGAAAAACTTTAGAATACTGTTTTCTTCATTTGGGTTTTGTTTTTATTTTTTTTCCCACTTGGAATTGGTGTTTGTGTGTGTGCATTCATATACTCAGAGCTAAGGCATAGAGTGAAAGGGTGTTTTGTATCAAAAATGTTTTTATTCTATGAGTATTACTTTTTGCTGTGCTGCACTAAAATTTACTGATGCTGTTGTGTTTGTTTGTTTTATTTTTTTGTTGTTGTTGTTCTGTCAGATTAGAACTACCACAACATTCATACACAAAGATTGGGCATAAGGGTTTAACTTCTGGCTTATTCAACCCTACTATTTGTCTATTCCAATTTTAATTGCATGTTATTTTAATTCATACAGACTTATAATATGTCTTGAGGAGTGGTATTGCATCTCAAATTGTTTAACTTTGATGTATCATTAGTGTAAGGTTTTTCATATGAATTTTAGGATCAACTTAAGAACTCTCAAAATAAGATACTGTCCAAGATTTTCTTTGAAAATATATGAAATTTGTGAATTAATTTGGTTAGAATGGATATTTTATGCAATGGAAAAGAAAACACATTTCATTGCCTTTTCTTTGAACATGACAAATGTTATAATTGTGTTATTCTCCTTATATATTCTTCTCAATCCAAACTACTATATAAATTATTGGAAGTGGTATTGGTTTTTCTAAGAACCCATAATGTAAAGTTTTCTATTCTTTTTAAGAAAAACTAAAGAGAAGGGACCATTCCTCTTAGCTGAGATTCCAAGAAGCTTGTGGTCCCCTGCAGTTACAGACACAATACTATGATCCTGACAGGGTCCTATGCAGTTATAAGCTCTCTCATGAATTATTTCTCATTCTCAGTGTGATATAAGTAGTCTAGAATGATATCCATTTCACCTATTGATCAAAGGAACAAATTTATTTCACTGTATCTGCAAAACAGACACATTTGAAAACATACATATGCCCTTGACATAATTACTGAGTACTCTTGAGCTTATGCTTTCACTGTATTTGTTATGTATTTAACAAGGACCCCTTTAGTTTGTTCCCAAATCTATTAATTCCAACTATATGTGATAATGAAATAATTATTATTGTTTATAGCAATTACTCTGAGTGTGAAAAATATTTCTCTTCAATAAAACATATTAAATGTTTTGCAAATAATAGAAGAATGAAATGATAAGAGTGAGAATTACTTATATATTTACATATTTTTTTAATTGCATCTGTCATTTAGTTTTTCAGGAATCTGCAATTTGTGCAGGACTTAGCAGAGGCAGCCTGACTTTTTTTCTTTGAAACAACAACTGAGAGGGCTTAACTTGGGAATGGAGGGCTCACTTTCAGGACGGCTCACTTGCATGGATAGAAATTTGGTGGTAACTTTCAGCTAGTTCTCTGGGCCTTGGATTTTCTCCATGTGGGCTTCCACATGGACTGTTTTGGGATGCCTCATAAACTACTGACTGTGTTTAAAGTAAAAGGAAGTATTGCTTAAATAAGAAAAATTGAGTATTTGTACTTAAGGTTTATAATCTTGTTTTAAATAAAACAAAACTAGAAATAGCTGAAGGTGCATTATGAATACAGTTTTTGAAACAAATGAAAATTCGCAATCTCAGTTGAGGGTATTTATTAAAAGAAAAACTCTGATTGCTATGAAAATGTTGAACAAATTAATTATCAATTATGTTATTGGTAAAAGGAACATAGTTAACAGGCATATATATTTTACATATGTAATTTTAACCAATCTTGTGCTTCAGGTAATTTGTTTATTTATTCATTGTACAGACTTGAAATCCACACAATCAAGTATTTTCTACAAAGTTTTGGCTTCCCCTTGACATGTTTTAAGTGTTCTCTGTTGCTCTAAACCCCATTTCTCTCCTACTCTAATGTGAAATATCTGCATCTCTTTTCTACAAGTCAGAATTCTCTGCATGCTGTGACAATTACAGGGTATTTAAAATGAATGTTTTGAAAAGAAGAATCTGGTTCTTAAATTGAAAATAGCTTCTCCTTTGAGCCAAATGTGGATAACCAAAAAGTCTTGGAAAAGCTTCATTCAACAGAGCCCCTGAAGCACTGCCACTGGGCAACACCTTTTTATTTCTTCATGTCCAACACATTTGGTACTACGCATGTTATTGGGCATGCAGTTGATTCTCCACAAACATACTGTAAATCGCAATTTTTTTTTTTTAATATTTAGGGCCTTATTATGCAACTAGATGTGTACGCACACACACACACCCACACACACATATATGTATATACATATATAGAGAGAGAAAGAGATAAATATATAGATATAGATATACAGATATAGATATACAGATATACTAACAGCTAGTTTAAAGGTTGTCATTAATTTTCTGATTTTACATGTAGAAACATTAATTTCACTTTAGAATATATTACTACTATTACTACTACTACTAGTACTACTGTTGTTAGTTTTTGCTTGGCTGGTTGGATTATCACTGAAATCAATTAGTTTTTACAAACAGTGAACAAGAAACTCCCACTAGTGTTACTGGAGAAAAATTTAAGGTCAAAGTTTGAATGCAGGCATTATAGTTAAGATTTTATCTATCCATTTCTTTCTTTCTATCTATTTATCTATATATCTATCTATGCAATATCAATTTATCTATTTAACTTTAGTGTAAAGAATCAAGTAAGCAGAATTCTAGTTAATATCAGAAATTTTGTTTCTTTATTTTTTAAAGTAATATTCCTGATGGTTCTTTGGCTAACTATACATTTACTCTTTTCTTTTGTTTATTATCTGTGATGGAGAATAATCATTGCAATTTAAGAAATTTACCATTAAAATTTAAAAATATTATTCATATTCTTAGTTATTTAATAGTTAATATTTTTGTTAAAAGTATCCAAAAATGCATATTGAAAGATCTATAAAACTCTAGTGAGTTTTAAGATGTTGGATAAATGTGTATTTTTGAAAAATAAAATATTTTAATAAAAGGTCTAAGTTTTTTTGAATCATATATTAGAATTCAACAAATACATCTTTATTCAAATATCAAATGACATCATTTTGACTAAGTCAAAAATTGAAAGTAGTTATTAACTTCATAGCATGAACAAGTGGGTTATAAGTATAAATCTAAAGCTTAAGGCAGCAATGGCTACTGTAATTTTATTATTATAAAATTTGTAGTCACATTTCTAAAATTTTCCATTTTGTTCAGTAATACCACTTTCTCAGCATTTTCATGAGGTGATTGATCCTGCCTCATTAATGATAAAGTATCAACTGAAGTCCATGGAGATGAGACATTTTTAGGAAACATATAACTCTTCAATATCTTTTGATTATTTTTAATGCTGTATTTTACTGGTTTACTATGAGTGATCATGGGTGTTGTTTGATCTAAATTTTTCATTCACAGGAAGTTTGTGGTGTCATGGTTTACAGTTTACTTTTTATTCCTTCTTAATATCATGCATTTTAAAATATATTTGAAAGACTCACAGCCTACGTGGAATTAAATATCTAATGGCTAACTGTATTTTAGGCTTTTTTCATGCTTAATTCCAGAGATGCTAACTAATATTCAGTTCAATTCTATAAGAAATGCAAGGATAACATATTATATTTCCATGTTTCTACCTAGGATTGTTATTTATATTTTTAATGCTTTCCTAAAAATTATAGAATTATATCTCAATATAAACTGAATAATGCACAATTTTATAATGTTAAATTTATTCTCGATCTATTTCTCTATTTTACTCTATACATTTGCTTCCTAGGCTACCACAGCAACTAATTATAAATGTTATGCATTAAAGCAACATTAGTTTACTTATTTCACAATTCTGAAGGTTAGTAATTTGAAGTTAAACTGTTAAAAGTGTTGGGTCTCTCTGGAGGCATGGAGGGAGAAATTATACATGCCTCTGTCTGAGCTTCTGTTAGTTGCCAGCAATTTGTCTCATTATTGGCTATTAGAGACATAAAATGTCTACCTCCATCTGCACACTATCTCTGTGTGCATTCTAGTGTCACTAAAGGACACTGCCATTGGATTTACAGTTTACCCTTCTCTAGCATGACATCATCTTGATCCTTACCTTAATTACCTCTGTACAGGGCTAATTTCTATTTAATGTCATATTCTGAGTTTCCCAGTAGATATGAACTTTGAAGAGAAACCATTCAATTCATTTCAGTTATATTTATTTATGCCCCAAATTCATGTCTGCCCCATGTGCAAAATATACTCACTCTATCATTTCATCTCCCAAAGTCTTAGCATCAACTTTGATCCAAAACTCCATCTAAATGTAAACACTCAGAAAGTACCAACTTGCATAATCTAAATCAGATATGGAGAGAACTCTGAGGATGATTCATCCTGGGGCAACACTGCTCTCCATTTGTAAACATAAAGAATTGGAAAATAATTTCTTTACTTCCAAAATACAAAAAGTAGGTCATCATAGAATAGATAGTCCCTACTGCTATAAGTAAAAATTAGTAGAAATAAAGGAATCACCATTTCTAAGCAAGTTTGAAATTTGGCAGGGTAAATTTCATCAGGTTTCAGGACCTGAAGACAGTCAGCTGTGGCTTAAAGTTAGGTCCTCTGAACTTCAACAATCAGAAATACCTTCTCTGACTTCTGCCTCTGCATCCACAGCTCTCTTTTTTTCTTGAAGGCTATCTTTATTAGTTCACTTCTTGCTTGTACAACTTTGGGAGTCCAACAGTTTTCTTTCAT
The DNA here is from genome assembly GCF_902686445.1 of Sciurus carolinensis. Classification (NCBI taxonomy): domain Eukaryota; kingdom Metazoa; phylum Chordata; class Mammalia; order Rodentia; family Sciuridae; genus Sciurus; species Sciurus carolinensis. The sequence goes on from NC_062215.1 coordinate 74,040,611, forward strand.
TTTGTATAATCTTTGACTCTTTTGGCTCATGTTGTATGTTTCTGCTCATATAATGTTTTCAAAAACATTACAGATCTCCCATGTATGTTAAAGAATCAATATGACTGGACAAGACTGTGATCCACACTTCCTGATTAATCCCATCTATATTTCTGGATACCACTGAGATGGAACTGTTACTTATATAACTTACCTTTGTAGCAAAACATTGTTCAGTCACACCATTGCACGCGTTTTCAATCAATGCAAGCAAGGACTTTTCAAAGCAACAAGAACTGTTTATTTTATTTTATTTTTTAATTTAACGACTCCTTTACAATTGATTTATTTTCTTTCATATTTTACAGTAAATAGAAAGGACAATTCAGACTGTGCCTTTCATACTGCTTGGAAATCTCCTCAGCTGAATATCCAAATCCATAGCCAACAAGTTATACTTTCTACTCAACAGTAGAATACAATTCAGTCATGTTTTCTGCCACTTTATAACAAGGATCATCTTTCTTCCAGGATCCAATTATGTTCCTCATTTCCTTCAGAGACCTCAGCCGAAGTTGTTTAATGCTTTCGTTTCTACCAATATTATGTCCATGATGATATATATTTATTCTCTTCTCTCCCCCTTCCTTTGAGACCTCCCCAGAATCATCTTTCATATCCATATCTACTAACAGTCTCATTACAGCAATCTAGGTGGGATTCTTTTTTCCTATCATAAGTCTAAAAATTCATCCAACCTCAGTTGGTTACCTAATTCCAAAGCATAATTTAGATGTTTGTTGCAGAAGCAGCCTACTTATCAATACCAAGTGTATATTAGTATCCTAAGGATGGAACAATAAATTATCACACAATTGGTGATTAAAACCAACAGAGGTTTATTTTCTCAGTTATGGAGACCAGTCATCCAAAATTAAGTGATCAGCATTAGCAGTGCCTTCTACAGAGTTGGGCAAATATTATCCCATTCCAGTCTATTACATTTTCTATGTTGCTAGCTATCAGCTTTCCTTGACTTATAGACACCCCACTCCAACTCTGCATCCATTTTCTCTCTGCCTTCTTCTCTGTGTCACTCTGTACCTCTTACATTTCTTACAAGGATATTATATTCCTTATGTTGGATTTAATATCCATCCTAACACACTACCATCTCATCTTAAACCTTATTTTAATTACATTTTCAAAACTCTGATTTTTTAATCTCATTCTGAGATTATAGGTTGACATGAATTGTTTTGAATGACACTATTCAACCTACCACATTAAAGTGAGTGTATTAATACCTTTCTGTTTGTGAATTAGCATTTTTTCAAGAGAATATTGCCATAGATTTTAATCTTGAAATGATAGATGTGTATTATAGTTCAATGCAGTGATGAAAGAATGCATGCAAATAAAAAGAAATGAAAAAAATTATTTTGAGTTGTATTTGGAAAGTTTGCCTATATTTGGAAATTATTATTTAGGTGTTAGAGATGCACACACAGCAATGATGAATCCTTGAGGGTACTAGAAACACTTAACATGATTAACTTACATAATTAAAATGACATTGTCAGTGAGCAAATGACAATATGATCAGCCTTTGAAAGGCATGAAGACAAAAAAAAAGAAAAACTAAAAAACAGCAAACCAACAAACAAAAAGCTAAATAGGAAATACAAGCCAATAAATACTTCAGAGCACTAATGGAATATCAGACATTGTCTGAAAATCCAAGATCTATTAAAGTGTCTGTGTGTCATTTACAGAAGAAAAAATGTGTAACTACTCAAATCCCCATTTAAGAAGAGCCAAATTTTTCACTTATGAGTTCTCCGTAAGGAGATAAACAATTTATATATATTAGGTCTTTTTACTTGTCTTATTTTTATTTTTATTTATTTATTGAAAAATTAGGGATCAGTGATGATAGCAATAATTAGCACTACAAATATAAGTTTCCATTTAAAATGCTTTCTACGCATGAGCAAATTCACTGGTAAAATATGCAATAAATCTATTCGGTTTTCCATTAAAACCTCAATTATTTATTAGTGTATCAGTGTATATATTCAACTCTATAGGAATAGGAAGTTTGATTTAAGGTCAAATGAGTGAATGTTTTCTCTAGAAGTACGCCAATTTATATGGCATTGTCAGGGAAGAACTTGTAAGTGAACAGCATTGATTTGGGGTACTTAAAATGTGACTGGGAGGGCTTTTTAAACCAGGCTTCAGTCCTATCCACAGATGCACTGAACTGAGCTGTCTTCACATACACACCCCTCACATTCTGACCTTGTGACCTGGCTCAATTGAAATTTCTGCAAGGAAATTCACCAGTGATTGTAAGTTTGTGAAATCACCCACAGACCTTCCTGAAACTGCTTAATCCCATTCTTCCAGGACAGTTTGAACTTTGCAACACCAATTACACTTTTTTATACACAAGACACATAATTATCAGCACCCTCTACAGTTTAAAGTGTAAAAACAGCCACCATCCTATGAAACCTGGGGACACATTTTTCAAGATAACTTGAGTTTGCTATTTAGCAGATTACAATCCTAGTAAGTCCCAAATAAATGCAATTTTCTTTGTTCTTGACCAGTACGTTTTTCTCTCTCTTGACATTATCCATTTGCCACAGTTACTTTAAATTAATTAAATTAGATAAGATTAAAAATTCAGCTCCTTTGACTCAGTAGTCACATATGGTTAGTGGCTGCCATATTGGCAAAACAGATAATAGTAGATTGTCATTACAGCGGAAAAGTTCCACTGGACTGGATATCACTGCTCCAGAGAAATTTATGGTCTGTGCTATTAAATATAAATCTCATATATATGAGATAAGTTATATATGTTGCATATTATATATTATATGTGTAATATATTACATACAAAATTATATATGTATCTATAAGTTAACATGTTTTACATGATAATAAAGCAGTGCTAGGTGGCCAAAAATGAAATGTGCTAATAACCAGTCCACTATGATGCTGTACCTGCTTATTTTTGGCTGCAATAGAATTTGTTACTGAATTAAAAACTTCATCTCTTCAAAAATACATGAATAGCAATGTAGCCTCCTGAAATTTGATTACAAAAAACAAGAACTGTGGTTAATTTGAAGCATTGGTCATAAGGCTGAGAAAGAAGAGACAGTCTACTCTTTCACTGGAAATTTACACACAGATAAAGTGGAACACTCGTCAGAGTGATGAATGAGATTTCTTGTTATCTTACTGTCTATATCATTTGCAGTCCACATTCCCAAACAATACTCAGATTATAAACAGAATTTAAAGGGGATAATTGTTCTGCATATTGTATCTCAAATCAACAAACATGAGAGATTTTTGTACACACACACACACACACCAGATTGATTTCACTGTTACTTTATTACTCTTAGAATTTATGAAATTTTTGCCACACAAAATACAAAGCTTATTTCTATCCATGAGTCAGTTTGTGACCTTTGTTTCTTCTGCACTCATGCTGTATTTTGTCTTTCAGATTTATACAGCATCTTAGCTATGTAGAACTAAGCAAAATTTATTTAGAAATGTGAAAGTTTTAGAGTCAGGTGAGATGAAATGTTAGGACATTTTGCATTAGTAAAATGAGCCCAACAGGTGCATATGTAAAATGCTAGGTCTTGGTTATTTGCACAAAATTATGCATGTCCTCCACTGTGGCACATTTGGTATATTGGGGTGTCTTCTATTTGAGGCAGATCACCTGCAATCTGAGTCCCAGAGAAGTGGAGCAGATCTAGAATCACAGCAATAGATTTGGGTCTTATCTCTGCTGTAGAACTTTGACCAAACCATTTTGACCTTACTGAACTTCGATTAGATTATCCAAAGCATGTAATAACAAAACATTCACTGCTTGATATTTGATAGTTAAATGGCATGAAACCAATTATAAGAAGATTACCATCTATGTCTACAGTTCATTGTATATACCAGGCCTTGGAAAAAAATGTTATAGATGTACTATCTCATTAAACTGTTTATGTAAAAGGTTATATCATTTTATCAATGATAATAATTTTATCAATTTAGAAGACTGATAGGATAAATCCAGTACCATAGAATTCTTAAATAACCTCATGGGGTATGGTTATGATTGAATGGAATTTGTCTGATTTCAGTCTGTAATATCATATATGTAAAGGTGTGATACACACATATGTAAAGACTCTTGAAGACAGTTAAGCACATGAAGATCATTGCTACTTCAGGAAGTTTAAAGAACTTACCTGGGATGATCATTAACCTCCCCTTCTTCATTTTGAAGATACACCTGTCTTTCATAATGCCTACTTGTTCTTTTCTTTTAGCTGTTCTTTTACCTGCTGATAGATTTCTATGTGACTTCCTATATGCTATGCTCCAAGAAGAGAAAGATTTTACATAATTCATAACTTTTTATTTTTAGCAACACTGATTGCCTTTTATATTTATTCACTGCCATTTAAAATGACTAAAATTTTTAAAATTTTATTTATCTCTCTTAGGTGGAGTAGCTTGTGATTTTGTACAAGGAGTTGGAATATAATTATTATTCCCATCTGACTGCCCTGGTGACATTCCAAAGAGTATTAGTAGGTGTCTGAGGATTGGAATACACATTTTTCCTTCTTTCATATTTCCTGTTTCTTTCTTCTGAACTAAACACTATATCATAGGACTGATTGTAAGAGAAAGACATTCAGGGTCACAATGAGAAAATATTCCTGAAAAGACAAATCACACCATTTCTGTTGGTTCTCTCTCTACATCATAAACCCAAACTCTACTCATCATTCTCAACTGACCCAAATATCCTCTCCCTCACCAGTGCAGCACTCTTTTATATTTATTTATTTTTTTAATAATAAGCTGGGGATTATTTTTAGTTTTCTTGTTTTTGTATGCTGCTACTATATAAATACCACCTGCTTATGCTTTTGAGAGTCTCTTCATTGTCTTGATTGTAGTTACTACACTTCTTCATGAGGTATTTGAGGCCCTTCAGTATCTGGCCTCTGCACATCATCCTGTCCCAACCAACAGGCTGATGATTGGACATGGCTTTCTACAACTTGAACTTTCGGGCCTCCCTGACGTCTCACATCAGGCTGTCTTCTAGTTGGTACTTAATAGGTGTTTACTTAGCTCCATTAAAATCACTGAAGAGTAACTTCATATTATTTTATTTCCCACTACTCCCTTTGTTTAGGAAATAAACAAACTGTGGTTACTTTGATTATTACAACATACAGTGTATTCTTATCACTTCTGACTAAAGGCATCCATTTAATGAAGAGACTGTCTCATTCACCTCGGTGGCTGTCAAGATAGGATGCCTGAGGCTGAGTGAATTGCCCCCTTCATAGCTCCTTCTTAAAGGATGTGAGAAAGGTTAGATTTACACTCTGAATACCCATGACATCAACATAAATCCTAAACACAATCCAATAATCCAGAGTGGATTTAATTATTTGTATTAGATTAAGTAGTAAGTCGCTTTCAACTTTCAGACCTCTGTGTCTGTGAGCCTGAGATCGTTAAACAGAGTTCCAAGTCAGATCCATCGGTAAAGAACTGCTCATGTCCTTTCAGGTCATCCACCCTTCTTGTAAACACACCCACCAGATATTCCAGCATCACAGAAAACCACATAGTCAGTAGTTAAGTTGAGCCCTTACTTGGTACCCAACGTTGATGAGAAACTATGAGCTGCACATCATTAAAACCCAACAATAAACAAGCGTATGGCTGTGCAATTTTTTCCTATTTTGTACATAAAAAACTGAAACTCAGAGAGGGTTAAGGGACTTGTCCAAATCTTCCAATTAACAATTTCTAGATCTAGGATTCAATTTAATATCTGTCTGTCATCAAACTGTATAGAATTCACTACTATGTGACTATGATATGGACTTAACTCATTACCAATATATATATTTCAATGATAGAAATGAAAATTCAAGGACTTGATAAATGACAAACCACTACATGTTTTGGAGGTCTTCATAAGAATTATCAGATGGTCAATAGACTTTTGCATTCTCATTTTCCTGACAAAACTAAAGTCATTAATATGCCTTTATAAACATGGAAAATGTCAGCAATTCTCTTCTTTGATTTTATTTTACCTAGTATCTTCACATTGTTTAATTTCCTAAATAGTTTGCCTATAAGGGAAGAAAAATCTCTGATAAGGTTGACATAAGGTTCTAGCTCTCTTGACAGTTACATTACTCAGAGTAAATGAATTAATCGACTTGAACATTCATATTCTATTCTTTTGTGGGCAATGTTAGTGTGAGTTTTGTAAGTATAAGTTGGTGTCCATTTTTAAAATCAATTCTAGGAGAGTCAAGATCATGATATAAAGGAAAGAGTATCTTGAAAGCAATTGGCCAGAACTGCTTTGTTTTACCTTGATCACATGGTGTAGCACTTGTGGCTATGTTACTAATCTGTGCTGCATTTTATATGAATTTATGTCCTTTTAACCATCAGACTGTCCATAATTGTTTCCTTATTGCATTATCATAATTATATTAAATTGTGCCATATTTAATTTAATTTACCCACATTAATAAAATTATTTATGGCACACTTTTTACTTTTATTTTAGTTTCGTTTCAGAAATTATCCAAATTAGTTGATGTTGATCATGTTGTTAGGGTTAGGAGCTAGGACTCAAAAGTGGGGCTTCAAGTTTCAACTCACCATTAAGACTCATTTAATAGTGAAATCAGTGAGATATTAAAAAAAACAGTTTACTTACTAGGATACATAAAAATGCTTTAGAAAATAAAGTTCAATAATTTTAATTTCTAGGACTGTGACAAAAATGAAAAGGAAAATCTTTAACCCTTTTCTCCTCCTTTCTTTGATTCCAATCGATTTTTCACCTCAAGAGTTGAGGTTATGAAAATTGCATGGTTAATAAGATAAATGATTTCCTTTTAGTTACAAATTTCAAAAAAAAATGTGTTAGTCGAAAGAGTAAAAATTCATTTTTAAAGATTTTTTTTTCACAGAAATGAAGATGTCATATCATGTAAATGGGTTAATATGTAAACAATAGGCATTTATTAAGGTCATATTTGGTTTTTGTTGTTCCATGGAAACTCTTATTTTGAATGTTTGAGCAAAACTCTACAAATGAAGGATTCCATCATTGATCTCGATCTCCCCACATACTATTCATTTGTATCTTTGAATATTCTGAACACTGTCTTTCTTTGGGTCCTGGTTCTTGGATCATCTTCTCTACTGCCATCAGATTGTTCTTTCTGTAATCTGGCTTTGAACATATTCCCCACTGAAACCTCTGAGTGGTTTCTAGGGTCATTATATAAACTTGAAAAATCTTAATCCAGAATTTAAGGGCTTTTAGGGTCTTTTATATCATCTCTTTTTTTTTTTTTTTTCCTGTTTTTAACTTCCAATACAAATCTTACTTTATTCAAATACAGTTGTCCCTCTTTCCAATCTATGAATTATATGTTTGTTTCTTGGCGAAATTATTCTTGATTCAGCATGCAGATTAACTCTACTAGTTGTAGGGAAAGACATGGGAAGATAGATAACATCTTCAAATGAGTTATTTCAGAAGCAAAGGATGGTGATGCAAGAACTAAATATATTCAAATATGTAATGATGACACATTATTTAAATGAAAATATACATCAGAAGTAGAAAGGGAGGACTGGATCCCAGGGAGAAAAATGCTGAAATTCAGCAAAAATTTCCATGTATTTTGCTGAAGTTACCAGCATGACTGAAGAGAAAGTAACAAGAAAAGATAATAAATATTAGACAAATATGTGCAATAAAAAGTATGCAATGATGCATAACAAATCTGGATTTTTATGTTTGAAAAATAAAAATACGTCTTATTAAAATAATTGAAGATGATATGATGAGAGTACCAAGAAATTACAAATGCATCAGGTGAAATTATTGAGTGAATAACAATGACCAAAGGAAGTATATGTTGTGTTGGAGGAATTGTTATGAATGTTAATTAAAATACATAAGCTGAAAAATGTTAATAAATTAGGAACTTGTACAGGCAGAAATACCAGAGAAAAACAAAATAGGGAAAAGGAGCCAGAGGAATTACATAATATTTCCATTATTTCAGTTTTGGAAATGAGACCATCTACCTTGGAGAATAATCTTGAGAATAAATTTCATACTTAAATTAAGGCTAACTTGAACAGTCTTTCCTTTTTTTTTTTTTTTTCTTCACCTTCTTCGTAATGATTTCACAATAAGAAATTAAACCAGAAAATTAATTAGATAAAGATTCAAAATGGAGCAATATGTTATATAGGTAATGTCATAATGGACACAATAGGAAAGAGTTTGAAAAGAATGTTACATCTGTAGAGGAGCAACACTTGAAGGGAAGAAGTGGAACAGAGATTAACTGGGAATTTACTAATGTATGTGTGTGCCTTATTTTGTCAAGGGTTTATTTGCAACAAATGGAAAAAATTTTGTGGTTACAAACCCCTAGCAGCATGCCTTTTCTACCAATTTATATTGTTACCTGAAGGACGTTTTTGACTGGAAAGAGTAGCACGTTACCTGTGTAGCAATTTTAGCTCTGGTGGAAGTTTACTGCTTAGATTTATCCCCTGTTAATGCAAGGTTATAAGAAATGAAATTGACAAAAGATGAAAGAATAGTACTGAGATATGGTCAAAGACTTGTTAATAATTCTTAGGGATTGTAATTGAAAATCTATTATCTGATAGCATCTTTGCATACAACTAAGAGCAATCTAAGAGAAATAATAAACTTTACTAAAATGATAGCATGTTCAAAAAAAATAAAACAGGAAAAATTCTGAGGAGTTTAAATAAATCTTAGTAATTTAGCTAGAAAGAGTAAATCATATAAAGATCACAATTTTTAAAAAATTATTTTGGGAATTTCATAGTGTTTGAAAAAAATACATTAACAAGATTGACCATAAGAAAGGAATTGTGGCCAAGTTCATTCAAATCTCCATATAAAAAAAAAAAAAAAACATTCAACTGCAGTCAGAATGTGCGAAAAAGAAGAAAAATTAGGGAAGAAATAAACTTTTTAAGTAATATTTTTTTAAAATGTTGGATTTCCAACTTCATTATCACAGCAAAATTAATTACAGCTGGATCAATGGTTTAACTTTTGAAAAGTAATTATAATGACCTTAAAATCTAAAATGGGGAAATTAATTGTGTAAAAATTTAATTACAACAGCAGAGATTTTTTTTTTTTTTTTTTTTTTTTTGCATCACAGATTGAACCCAGAAGTGCTTAATCGTTGAGCAACATCCCCAGCCCTGTAATATTTTTCTTTTTTAAATTTTGAGACAAGGTCTCACTAAGTTGTTTAGGATCACTTAGTTACTGAAGTTGGTCTTGAACTTGCAATCCTTCTCCCTCAGACTTGTGAGATGCTGTGATTACATGGGTGCACCACCACATCCGGCAACAAATGTTTTGATGCAGAGTCCGCAAAGGAAAGGGGGACATTTTACAATATAAAAATGTAAGATTTCTGGGTGAATAGAATTATACAAACAAAACTTAAAAACAACTTACAAACTACTTACAAATTGTAATAGATATGACAAGGTGAAAACTTACTGACATAAAAAAGTTAACCAGTTTATTAAAGTCGATCACAAAAATTTACTAAAAAATCATAGAAATTTATGACTATTTGTACAATGAAATTCATAACAAAAATAAAAACTAACTTAAAATGCAAAAAATATATAATAGTTTTAACTTCTAGATTAGTCACAAATAAATATTTTAAGATATAAAATTTTGATATGTTACAAAAATAAGTACTTCATGGACTGTAGCAGAATAAATTTTTGCTGTTTATTTGGAGAACAGTTTAAAATGTAAATAAAAAGTTTAATAGAATATATGCTTTTGATTCTAAAGCACCACTTCTAGGCAGGTATAGATATTTTTCTTCACCTGTGCATAAATATTTTATTAAAAAATGGTCAAGGAAGATTTTGTAAAAGCAAAACAGTGAAACAATCTAATCATCCAGAAGGTTGGGTGGGTTAAGGGAATATGAAATTTGGTACAATGTACTGATATGGAATAAAAAAATCACTACTCTAATTGTTAAAAGAAATGTGTTCCTCTCTCTTATTTAAAAAAACAAAGAACATTCTATGTGTGTAAGTGTGTGTGTGAGAGAGAGGGTAGCAGAAAGACAGATATGGAAAGAGAGAAACTATAAACAATACTCTGAATTCTAGGAGCTGCTTCTGGGAAGGGGTAGTGGAGATGCATAGCAGAAGCACATTTCCTCACTTTTCTGTTTGTCTCTGACTTTTTAACATGTGTGAATTAAATTTTTAATGAATAAAATTTTGAGGGGCTGGATTTGTGCTCAGTGGTAGAGCACTTATTCGGTATGTGTGAGGCCCTGGGTTTGATACTTAGCACCACATATAAATATATAAAATAAAAGATCCATTGTCAACTAAAAAATAAAAATAAAAATAATTTTTAAAAAATTTGAAAACTATGACCACAGTTTGAGTTGAATTTAGAGATGGGAATATTGAAAAAAAAAGGACAACTCTGGAAATTAAACATGAAATCATTGAATGAAAACTTTCAGGAGGGACAGCAGACCTGGCTCTGTGATCAGATGGATGGGGTTGGGGTTTAGTGGGATAGAAGCACTCATGATGACTACAAAGGATAGACTGAGAAATATAAGCTAGATGTGACAAAATCTGAAATAGAAAACACTTGAGAAAGAGTTTGGGAAAATGTGAAGTTATTTCAATTTTAGGTATCATATAAAAGCTAAAATCTATTCATTCATCAAAATGCATCCAAGTTGTAATTACTTTATGTGTATTAACTCAATTTAACACACATAATATGCTAATCAGAAAGACTTGAGTTAATGATGACTTTTAAAAATTGTTGGTGCACAATTGTACACACAGTGTATATTTCATTTATTATACCACACTTTCATCCTTCATTTGAGTCTGGGACCCCTGATTTTATATATAAAATTATATAAATAAATATTTTTGCAGGAACATGTGAATAAATAAATGAAAAATCAGATTATGAGCAAGATAAAGAGAGTCTCAGTCTTTAAGTTATAAAACTGTTCTACTCAGCTTTTATGTCACCGTGACCAAAATACCTGACAAGAACTATTCAGAAGAGGGATAGTTTGTTTGTGACTTATGGTTTTAGAGGTCTCAGTTCATTGATGGCCAACTCAAATACTCTGGGTCTAAGGTGATATAGCACATCATAGCACAAAGACCCAATTTAGTAAAACTACTCCTACTCTGGGTCTAAGGTGATATAGCACATCATAGCACAAAGACCCAATTTAGTAAAACTACTCAGCTCATGGCACTTAGGAGGCAAAGAGAGAGAGAGAGAGAGAGAGAGAGAGAGAGAGAGAGAGAGAGAGAGAGAGAGAGGCTGCAGGAATAACAATCCTTTCAGGGCAAGCTCCCAGTAAGCTTTCTGTTCCAGGTGCATTCCACCTGCCTCTGGTTCAAACGAGTTCAAACTAAGATGAACTGATTAGGTTACAGGTATCACAACCTAATCATTTGGGGGAACAGCTCACATCTAAACTGTAACAGCTACCTTGAAAAAAGTTTAAGTTCCTTTGGAGACATGCAGGGAAAAGTATCCAGAGAGGAATGATGTTCTGAGATCTGTGACTAGAAGGATGCTTCTTGTAGGTGTGCAATGGATGAAATTATTTAGATGATGTTCACACTGATATAGGAAGCAGCTTCGGGCATGAACCTTAAGAGTGTCAATGTTGAAGGCATAGGCAAAGGAATCATAGTAGCTAATATGCATGGAGCATTTCATCTTCCATTATCTCCATTAGAGGTGTTCGTTTCTCTCTTAACTTCAATTTGTTGATTAACAGACGCCATTGGTTATATAGCATAGCTATGTCACAATTCAAATGAATGTCACCCTGCTGTTCCAAAGGTACGTTGTTGATTCAACACATTGCACTGCACAAAATGGACAATTAGAGAAAAACATAAACGATTTTATTACCTTTGTCTCTAGTTAGATTTCGGCAAGTAATTTGATTTTTATGTATTCCGCAAATCTTTATTTCATACCCATTGGCACAAGAAAGTTTACATTCTGTTAGGTGTTTGGAATAAAATAAGAGTTTCTATTCTCAAGGAATTTATAGAACAAATAGACATTATTTACACAATAAAATGATATTATCTTCAAAGAGGGCTTGACAAAACCAGAGGTCACTTCTTGGAGGAGTTAAAATATTGGGTATGAACAATGGTATGAATGGTAAAAAGAAGGCAAACTCTTAATAAAATGATAGGAGGAAAATGTTCTTGGAAGATAAAATTGAACGAGCAAAGGTCCAGCATGAGCAAATGCATAGTCTTGTCAACAAGGAGATATTGCTTGAAGGTTGTGTAGTCATTTGGAAAGGGATTCATAGGACAGAGGTGTTATAGTTTGGATCTAGGAATGTCCCCTGAAAAGTTCAGGTGTCAGGGAGTGTAGCAATGTATAGAAGTGAGAACTTTGGATTATGAGTGCTGTAACCTCTTCAGTGGATTAAAACATTTTGTGGATTAATAATTTGAATGAACTATTTGGTAGTAACCATAGACAGGTGGGGCATAGCTGGAGGAAGTAAGTCACTGGGACATGGCCTGGACCATTTCTCTTCTCTTTCTCTTTCTTTCTCTCTCTCTCTGTTTGCTTCCTTGCTACCAGAGGCCCTTCCTCTGCCAAGCACTTCTGCCATGATGTTCTGCCTCACCTCAGGACCACAGCAAGGGAGTAGTGAATATTATTTGATTCTGTACAAGCAGAGAAATCATTTTCAATTGTATGACACCCCCAAGGGTTAGATTCTGAGTAAAATAAAGTTTGGATGTGGTTCCTTTCTTCCAGAATTCAACCATAATTAAGAAGCAGAAATAGCAATGACCTTTATTTTATTTAACTTTCTCAAGGCAGTCTGAAGTTGGGGAAGTACCTAGTCTGGGGAATGATGAGGTCTTGAATTTCAGTTGGATCTTTTCTACTTCTAACCTGTTTTACATATGAAATATTTTTCACTTTTAAAAATTTAATTTTTCCACCTGCCAAAATGTTCTCTTTAGTAGGAATCATTGGGAAAATGGGTTCCCATTGCTTCTTGTTTGAAAATCTACAAGACAGTCTTTCTCATCTACCCTCTGAAGTTCTTTCTCTCTGTCTTTTTTTTTTCTTTGTCCTTACCTATGGGGGGAAAGAAAAAAAAGATGTGGTTTACTTATTCTATTGACATTTGAGTTTGCAAAGTAGAAAAATGAGTGCAGTACACATGATTAATATTAATAATCATAATATAAGCTCCTACAAAGGTTCCCCACTAATCTTATATTATTCAGGCTCTGGTGCATAATGAACATCCTGAATATTTAATAACTGAAGGAAAGAAAACTCAATTGTAAGAACATCTTGAGCTGTCATATATATGCATGAAAAAGCCCCTTATCCCATGACAAGGGAGAACAGACCGGATCTGTCAGTGGTAAAATACGACATTTTTATACCTTTAGTCAAATGTCACTATGGATTGCAAGTGACATCTCATAACAAAGAACAACTTCCTATAGAATATGAAAAATATAAATCCTTCTTTCCCTACTAAGAATTCATATTCAAAGGTCATTACAGTGCATATGAAATCCCACTGAAGCTGCTTAATGCACTTTCTGTTTTCACTCCAATGCCATCAGGTGTTGAGAGTGGAGCTGGTATAATTAAAAGCAGGTTGTAATTTGCATAGACAGAGGCAAGAGAAAAGCAGATAAGGGAGGGTTTGCTTGGGGAAAAATGGTTGATCAACCAATACATAATAGGAAAACCATGGAATTAACATGTCTAGGCCTTTGCATTTTGTTTGTAAGAAGAAAGGTTTTTTCCCTTTTATTCTTCTTCCTTTCTTTCTTTCTACATCCCCAGACAAGGCACAGGCATTTCTTTAGGGCAAAGACATGTTCTTCCCAAGCACATAAAGACTTTATGAGATACAAAGTTTTCTAAAGAAAATGAGGGGTGTCTTTCCAGTTCAATTCACAGTGGAAATGAAATTAGTTTTGTGTATTGTGTGAATTGTGGTGGTTTTTTTCTTTATTTGTATATTTAGCATTTTGCATGTAATAACAGAGACTAAGAGAAAATCTGGGGGAAGGGACTAAACACCAAAGCAATTGAGTTTTATTTGGAGAATGAAAATGCTACCAGCAGAAGAAATCTTAGCCTGTCCTTTTATAGGATAAGCTGTTTCAAGCATTTTTTCCTCTTCATTTAAAAACTGTTACCTCTTCAAATCAGGTCTCAGTGTTGTATCATTCTTGCTTTCATGGTGCTGATTCCTACATCAGAACCTGATTCATTGGTGTTCCACATTTCTTCTCATTGTTCACTCTCATTAATGTTAATATGCTAATATTTGTCCTGATAGTTTTCACTTGGAGTCTAAGAAACCATGAAACTCAAACTTAGAAATCTTTTAAAAACTTCCCATAAACTTGAATTTGCTAAAGTTATCTCAGATCTCATAGCTGCAAGCGCAAAAGGACTGGAAGCAGACCTCAACGAATTCAGAAAAGCCTTTATTCATTTACAGACTTGGGTACAGTAGGGGCCTACTTTCTGGATGGGAAAATGGCCCTCGGTTACAGAGGGAATTTTGGTTTTATAGGGTACAATGATGTAATCATTAGAACTTGTGTACATGCAGTTGTGACCATCAAGGCCTAGTTGAACAGGTTAAAACTTTAATTTAGGAGGGTAATTGTAAAAAGATTGAAACTCATTGTTGTCTGGGGAGATAATAGTCCAGATCCTGAGGGATGAGTACTCAAATCTTGCCCATTGGTATTTGCTGTGCTTCCATTTAGGATTAATTAGCCATGGGGGATATTCATAGCTTAGAGCCCAGTATTTGGTATCTGCTCCTTTGCTCCAGGGCCCATTGTTCCTTGGCTGGTTTCTCCCCACTCCTCCCCAGTCACACCTCTTTCCATTTTTCTTCGGGGGGCTATGTTGCAGGAATATGATTTTCCATAACCCTTCAATAACCACTGGATGTTGAGTAGGATCCTGTTTACCAATGTGTTCAGGCAAACACAAGTAGCCTGGAAGTTAAAAATCTACACACCGTTCAAAACCTTGTGATTTAATTCATTCTCCCCTTAAGAATGAGTTATAAAACTGAACCAGCAACCAGAGTTGGAAGTCCATTCTATTATAAACGTTCAAACTTATAAGATATGTAAAAATTCACTTTCTACACTGATTTTTAAAACCTCGGTACATTTACTATACCTTCCAGAGTTCTTCATTTTACAGACACTACACCTTCCAAAACCACCACATGGAGGTATTAAAACCAAAGATTGCTTATGTGTTATATTGATAATTATAAAATCTCAATTAGCATGTAAGAAGATTAGGAAAATACTTTATTAACAAGGATTGTTTCTAGATATTGGAATTTGGATGATTTTTTTTTCACTCTTTCAGTTTTTATTTGTTGACTACACTTTCCCAAATTTAAAAGACTACATTGTATCTTAATCAAAAACTTCAGATAGAATCTGTACAAGGCAAAATGTATTCTCCTAGTAACTTGTAGTGTTTCTACATTCATGTATAAAATCAACAAAGCCTCTGTAGATTGTAAGCTCATGGCCCACAAATGACAGAGGCAGGATATGGGAAGCCAACCTCACATCAGCAAGCTTTCCTTTATTCTGCAGCAAAGTTAATCAATCCAGCACTGGAGAGCCCATTTTCTGGATATGGAGATGATCCTGGGGTTTCAAAAGGAGTCTGGGTTTTATAGTTTCATTGGAGACTGCAGATGGGCAGTTGAACAGGTAGGGGCTAGTTGTGCAGGTAAAACTTCAACTTAGGAAGGTAGTTATAAAAAGTCTGAAACTCATTTTCACCGGGAAAAGCTCACTACTACATGTTCATTGCTTATCTTCCTTCCTCTGGGACCCATTGTTACAAAGAGCTTCACTATTTGCTTTTCTCCTTCCAGGACTCATCTACAAGGGGGAAGGGTAAAAGTTCAGGCCCAGCATTTCTGTACTTGCCTCCTTCCTTCAAGATCCACTGGGATTGGGAAGGGGTAAATGTTTGCTTTTGGTGGAGATGCTAGGGATGAACCCAGGAAGGGATGAAAGTTTGCTTTTTCTCCTTAGGGCCCATTGTTACTGGGAAAGGATGTAGTGGGAGGGGTTTAATGTTTGACTGATTTCCCCTCCTTCCTCTGGAGCCACACTGTTCCTCCATTTTTCTTGAGTAGCTGTTTTGTAGGAATATTATTTTCCATAACCCTTCATAGATGAACTCAGCTGAAAAGTTTTAATGACAAATATTGACTACGTGGTATGTTAAGATCTATTCATTCATTTATTTGATACCATTTCTAAATGCTTACAAAATGCCTACTATGTTATTGATCATAATAAGTATTTGGCTAATGTTTATTACCTTTTGTTTTTATTTTTGTGTTTTAAACATGGAGTCAGGCACTCTTTGAGGGAATAAATTATTCAGATGACCAAGACAATTTCTCATTTTACCCCCTCTAGGACATCACTATCAGGAAGGAAAAACAAAAACAAAAACAAAAAAAAAAAACTGGTAGTTAAGTAACTAGACATCCAAGTGTCCTTCAGAAATTTTACAGAAGCTATAATTCATCTCTTTATTAAGGAATCAAAGATATTACCTGATCTCACTTCTCTGTAGAATCTAAAGAGCTGAACTTATGGAACAGAAGTTAGAATGGTGGTAGCAGAGTCTGAGGGCAGGTGACCAAGGAATATTAATTTATTAATTGAAAGCTCAGTTCTTATTCCAAATCCAATTAATGCCAATTTAATAATGAGGATACTGTTTTGAGAAAAAGGACAAAGGAGGCTTATTGCTTTACTAGCAAAGGAGAAGCACATGGGACTCCTGTCCCAGAGGCTGTGATTCTGCCCATCAGAAGGAACAGGGGACTTTTAAAGGAGCTCTTCAAAGGCTACATTCCTGGTGTGCCCTGAGAGGGGGTCTCAGGTCGCCCTGATGGTGTGTTAACATACATTTGTTAATTTGGGAGATGTTTATTTCCTAGACCCTCAGACAGGTATCTCCTTCCTGTGGAGCACAGATAACTTAAGGTCATCTTGTTCCTCACCCACAGGTTAGGGAGGGGGAGAGGGAGAAGAGGAAAGGGAAAACATGTCCCTTTAAAAAATAAGCCTCAGAGCTATATTCAAAAAGTGAAGAGGACCACAGTTACAATTTCATTTGGGAGGGATAAGTATAAGAAATAGAGATCCATGGTACATCATGGTGACTATAGTTAATAACTATACATTGCATACTTGAAAATTGCTATGGTAGTGGATTTGAACTATCCTCACCAAATAAATATACGAGGTAACCCCCAGGTTAATTAACCTGACTTACCCAATTCACATTGTATGCATACATCAAAACATCGTGTTGCACTCCATAAATACATGAGACTTTTATTTGTCAATTAAAGTTAAAACACATAGATTAACTTCAGGTGAAGAAAGGAAGAAAACTCTAGGATCACTGCATATTTTCTGACATTTTAGTTATCATTTAAAACAAACCATTCATCATGTTGTCTCATTAAAAAAAAAAAAAAAAGACCATGTCCAAACAGATGTAATAAACCAGGTAAAAGGCCATTTTAAATACAACATAAAAAATAGAAACAGACCCCTCAAGGACACCATACCTAAGTCCCTAATACTGAGCTAATGTATACATACATACCTGTATTTTGTTGCCCTGATTAGTGTGTATTATCTTCATTATATAAAAAATGAATATGACGTAGAGGGGACTGTGCTCTTTACCTGGTGTCAGTGCTGGCCAGTGGAGAGCCTGGATCAGAACTGCATATGTAAGATTCTGAAATCCTCCACTTTCATTTTAGCAGGCCACAATAAGTTTGATACTATAGAAATATTGAAGCCAGAATTAAGAACAGGTAGTTAGTGTAGAAATAGGGAATCGGGTCAAATCGAGGAAATGGAGGCCATAAAGCCATCTGCCTCTGGAAGTTGGAGACTGCCCCTGGAAGAATGGAATGTCAAGAATCTCCGGAGCCCATTGATTACCAAATTTACCTGCCTTTATCAAGGACTGCAAGCAAGGAGCTGATAATTGGTGACCCCTGGGCCCTTATCTGCCTGAATCACCCTGGCCCTCCCCCTGCCCATGGTTTCTCACTTAATGCAAAACCAGGCCTAGTCACATAGGCAGGAAGGAGAGATAAACGGGGAGAGAACTGGAGAACAAAAGAGACTTTAATCTATAAAAGATGTAGGGTGAGCACACTTCTTGGGACTTTAGAACATCAACCATGGCCCTCTTCTTCCTGCCGGGAGAAGTCTGTATTATTACCTTTAAATAAAACCTGCTTAATATGCTTGCCTTGGCGTGCTTCTCTAGTGCTCAATCTTCAACATTAGAAGGAGCAGAACTCGTCACCGGTAAACGGCGATATCAATATCACATAAATGAGTTTTAAAAACTTTTTGTGAGACTGAAAAAATACTGAAGAATATAGGTCGTGTCCATCAAAAAGAAGTTCAAAAATAAAGTGAACCCACAAACCCACCACCACATCTTAAGATCTAGGATAGCATTAGGATAGTGCCCTTCCTGTATCCTAGATCCCTATTTTCATAGTTGTATAAGAAAGCTTTGTAATTCTCTTTTTAAAATGTTAGCTAAGAAAAACATTGTTTTGAATATTTGTTAATTTTATAATGGTATCATTTGATTTGTTTCTGAGATTCATATCTGTCATTACTTGTAACTGTAGTTTATTTACTTTATTTCTGTATAATGTCCCATTGGATAATTGGAATGTTTAGGCAGTCTTTTGACACTGCCCATTTATTGTATTCAATTTTTTTTCTATACACATAATACACACACACATGCACACACCCACACACACAGATTGTAGTAGGATTCTTGTTTCTGTGTCCACACATAAGAGTTACTCTTACATAGATAACTAGGAGTGGAAATGTTAGATTAATACTTCTTATAGCAATTCATTATATCAATGTGTTAATTCAGTGTTGCAAGAAAATGTCAAGCATTTTCATAAATGGTTGTACCAAATCATACAGACTACAGTGGTTCATATCGATTCATTTTAACAAGCATCCTTTTCAATACTCTGTGCTACTAGACTTTATAATCATTAGCAATCTAAGGACTATGAAATTATATTTAATTATCAGCTCAATTTCTGTTTTTCTCACCATTAATCAAGAGAAGCATCTTCTCATGTGTCTGTGGGCCACTCACATTTCCTTCTCTGTGAAATACCTGTTCATACTTGGTCCTTTTTTTAATAGATCTTTTGCATGTGCTTTGTTAACTTGAAAGTGTTATTTCAGTTTAGAGACAAAAATAGTTTATTGTGCATGTTCCACTAATTCAGGACTTGCATTTTTAATTCCCTTAAGATTATTTTTTTCTAATCAATATTCTAAATCCCAATCCTACTTACGATCTGAATTTCTACATCTTGTTTGAGACACACTTCTCTACTCTCAGAAAATAGTTTCCTATATTGACTTTAAAAAGCATTGAAGTTGATCTTTCAAATTAATACTTTAATCCAGTAGAATTAATTTTGTGTGTAATATGAGATTTTAATGCAATTAATTTTTATGTAAATAACTAGACCTCATAATGAAGGGTGACTCTGAATTACTGATCTACACAGCCATGTCCATCTTCAGTGTTTGTATATCATTTGTGTCTCTGAGTCAGGTCTCTTTGTGTTCCAATTGTGAACGTGTCAATCTCTATGCCTGTATCAAGCATCTTAATCAGTGTAACATTATATGTCTTGATATGTGGTAGTTGAGTTTTCTCATCATCTTATTTTGATTAGACTCACTTCAGAATCTCTGTAATTTTGCTTACAAAAATAACCCTTGGGTTATTGATTAAATGTACAAAAATGCAGATATATTTGGAGAGAACTGACATATGTATTATATTGTTTTATTTAAGAACATGGTACAATTTCCTCACTTATTTAGGACTTCTTCAATGTATAATAAGGTTATAATTTCTGTATTTTACACATATTTTAATAAATTTATTCTTTCTTTATAATTTTCTTCCTTTTTAAAATAACATATTATCTTTAAAAATTACTTAATGGCAAATAGAAATTTACGGTATTGTGTTGATCTTACATACCATCACTTTGCTGATTTTTAAAAATAATTGGCCTGTGATTTTATTGTACCTTTCTGTATAAACAAACATATCAGCTACAAAAACTAAAACTAAAACTTACAGATTGTTTTAATAAAGCAGTGTCTAATTTGCTGTTTAGCTCATTTATTTCATTTTGGTTGTTTACACTTATATTTTCATTCTTTGAAATTTTTTTCTGGTTCCTTTTGAAATCTCCATCACTCTTTGAAGGATGTGTTTCTTACTAATGTGATCATTTACAGAAATTCATTTTTAATAAAAATGCTTCACGATTTCAATATTAGAGGAGTTCTTGGGGCACAAGTCCCTGGTTTTAATTTTATACATTGGATCCTATTTTGTAGACTTTTTACTTCATATATGGTGTTTCTTTATTTGAGCTCACATTTGCTAAATAATAATCTGCAAAAATCCTATATGGCTGCAATGATGTTTCTGCAAACTCTGAGACACTTGAAAAATCAATAAATGCAGCTGACTTAAAATCACTGTGGTCTCTTTCAGAGGACCCCTAGGCTGTGTCTTAATCCAATTCCCTCTGGTCCATGACTTCCTTACCAAATCAAAGTTCTGATGTAAGAGTTGAGCTTGGGAGTTACTCTGGATACTCATTACTACTCATTTCTGCAGTTTAGGTTTTTATGATTTGTCTGTTTGTGTCTGTTTGGTCTGAGGATTCATAGAAATTTTTCTTATCTAAAATTTGGCTAAATTATGCCACTTGCAGGTAACACTAGAACACTAGGCACCCAATTTTATATATAACTATAATTCACAAATTAAGAACAGATAAAGAGTAGGAATACCCAATAGAGAGAAGAAGGGGATTAGGGGAGGTTGGAGGGTAGGAGTGGGGATAGTACTGAGGGTTGGAATGGAGAAAACTATGTTATATACATTTATAAATATGTCAAAATTAACTCCACTATTATATACAATTGCAATGCACTAAAATTTAAAAAATTTTAAAGTATCTTTTCTATAGGATCTGGTTTTATTGTTTGTGTGCTATTTTTGTGAGTTGTATTTTTCCTTAGGTATCTGGCCCACAGTGTTGCTGAAAACAGTCTACAGACTGAATTATTTTCAAATGTACCACGTAGAATATGAACAGTTATGAAAATCCACAAAAACTAGGCTATAATTGGAACTTAGTTTGCAACTCTGGGTTCTTTTTCCTATAAAACAATAAGAAAGGGGCAAATACCTACATCGTTCCATACTCTATGAAAGAAATCCATAAATTCATATGAATTCTCTGTGTCTGTCTGCCCAAAGTCACGGGAAGAGCCAGTTCAGAAGAGGTGATGGGGTCATCCAATGCACTTCAGGCACTAGATTTTCCTTCCATAAAGAAAGGTGATTATCTTTTTTTTTTTTTAGCTTAGTAGAAGTGTGAATTTTTTAAATTTATTTTTATTGTAAACAAATGGGATACATGTTGTTTCTCGTAAATGAAGTAAAGGCATACCATTTGTGTAATCATACATTTACATAGGGTAATGTTGTTTGATTCATTTTGTTATTTTTTCCTTCCCCCCCACTCCTCCCACCCCTCTTTTCCCTCTATACAGTCCCTCCTTCCTCCATTCTTGCCCCCTTCCCACCCCCTATTATCCAGTTACTTCCACCCTGAGGAGCAGCACTTCCTGTAGGAGAGAAATAAACTGTTGGAAGGGTTCTGCTTTTTTTTTTTCCGGAATAAAAAACATACATTGTACACATATGTGTGTTCCTGCATCCAGTTCTAAACTAAATGAAATATGCCTAAGTCCCACCACCCACAGCTAATTATATATAATATAAGGAAAAGAGGGAAAAGAGGACTTACACAAGATCTTAGAGCAAAACAGGATCTAAATGATTGCATCCAAGGAACTTTACCATATTCCCCTGTTTTTCCTGATAGACTTCTTGAAAATTGCATAAAATGTCCCTAAAAATGAAATTGTTGTAATACTCCTGTTCTCTTAAACAGAAACTGTAAAACATTGAAGAATTCCTTGATGACTGAACTACATTATAATTAGAATCATATTCTCTATGTCTTTCTGTTTCTGCCTGTTTGTCTGTCTCTTGTGCCTTGGGCCACCTGTCTGGAATGCACTTACTGCATAATTGTAACCTCCAACCCCTCTCCCCAGTCCCAGCACACAACCTGGAAAATTGACTGGTTTCAGCTTATGTCACATCCTTGGAGATATGCTCTATCCCCAAAAATAGGAATTCTGTATTTATAGGGTTGTATGCTTTTCTTCAACAGCAGTTACCCCAATTTTTAAGTGAATAGTTATCTGTGTAATGATCTGACACAAGACTGCCTGCCTAGCCATTGCTCCCAAAGCAAAATTGTTTTCATTCTTCCATATATTATATCAATCATTAAACTCAGTTTTCAAAACTAATTATTATTTTAATCACAATATAAATGTAACTCTACATTCTACATGGTTTAGAAATTCCCCCTAATTTCCATATTTCCCTGTATAACCTCATAGTTACTGTGTTACTAAATTTCAAATTTCCATAGCATTGTTGGGTGATGGTGCCACATTAGTGTCCTATTCATTCCTCTAAGAATGTATATTTAACTCATTCTTTCTTCCTTCCAGATATCATCTTTCTTTTTCTCTTGTTGTACATCATCCTGTAATAAGCAGTTTCTTACATGCACAAATTTTATTTTTCCCATTAATTAACTGTACTAATTTCCAGAAGGGGGGAGATGTATGCGTGTGTGTGTATATATATATATATATATATCTTTTGCTCTACAAATATCTACTTAAAGTATGCCCTAAAACCAGTGCTAGTATGTCAGGACCCATTCTCTCCTGCCACCTTCAAGATAAGCAATGTTATCACTGCTAGGGCTTTTTCGAGGTTGCCATACATGGAAACTGTAAGATTACAAAGAGAGGAATATGCTTTTGCTCATTTCGCCATTCTTTAGTTTTTCATTCAAACTGCCCAGACATAAAATAAGGAAGACCTCATATAACCTAAACATAACTGCTATTTCATTATGTGAATGCATCAAATTTATCCTTTTAATCATAGACCTCAATACTCTCTCCAGGTTGAGGTAGTCTTTTTCGTTTGCTTGCTTGTCTTGCAGCATTACAAATAATTCTATATTGAACATTCTTGTACATTCTGTCACTTGGCAAATTTCTAAAAAGAGATTCTCACAAGTGCTGTTACTAGGTCAAAGGCTACTTGTACTTTAATTTTTAATTGATATTGACAGATTCCTTACCTAGAAATCAATCAACATAGTACATGAGATACAAGTGAAAGCAGTCATTTTTCTTTTTCTATGCCAAGGATAACTGGGTGCTGAAAATTTGAATTTTCTTTACATTGCCTGCTCTCAGATTCTGCAAGTTTTTCTCTAGGCAGATTATCTTTTCCGTATATGTTTTAGAAACTATATTTGTAACTAGTAACACACACATACACACACAAATCCTTTATAATATGGATTGCAAATGGTTTATTCCAAATATATATATTAATCTGTTTGCTTTGTGTGACATTTAAAAAAAAACATACTAGTGTTTTTAGATTTTCTTGTAGCCAAATGTTAATTTTTTTCTGTAAATTCTCAATTTCTTGTAGAAGTAAATATCATTCTTACTAAATATATTACTTTCAAATTTTTGCAGAAATTTTGAGTATTTTACATTTTCATTTTCGTATTTGTTCAATTTTAACATTTATTTTTACAGGTGCCATGACGGAAGAATACGTTTTTGTTTTAATATAGTGGTTTATCAAAATTTTGCACAATCATTTTTTAAATGAACCATCACTTTTTCATTGAAATAAGATATACCTTTCCCTAGACATCCTTCATATTTTTCTAAGGATTTTAATTTTTACTGTACCTTTAGTATTGAGCTATGAATTGCAGTTGTACATTCAGAGTAAAGCTATTAATTTGATATGATGACCAAAAATCCAGCATCTTACCCAATTTATTTTGCCAATACTTTGTTAGAATTTCTAGGGCTTTATAAAGTATATTATCACATGATCAATAAATGGGAAATAATCTATTTGAAGACTTTTACCCTCTTATTTAGAGAGAATGGTATATGGATTTATTAAATACATTTTCAGGCACTTTTAAGCACGGTATGTTTTTGCTTATGATTAGTTGATGCTAGAGAACTGTGCAAATAGTCTTCCCTCTAACGATTGTCACAAATGAAGGTCCACATAGTCTGTGTCTAAAGTTTAAAAGTAATGCATTCAACTATGAAAAATATATTGTTAAATAGCATGTGTCTGTCTCACTGCCTGGAAAATCAAATTAAACCTCAGAATTCTCTTCCTCAGAATTCTGTTTGAGAACATAGGGACCTGGGAATAATGGAATAGTAGTGATTTTGGTTTGTGGGTCTTCTGTGATCTTTTATAACTTTCATTGTTTCCCTTTCCTTTTAGATAATTACAATTGCATGCCAATATGAATCAGTAATAAATTATTACAGAGTTTATAGCTTTGGCTTTTTTTTTTTTTTTCCTTTCCATTATCTGCTCCTCACTCTCTTTGTTTTCCAAGTTTCTGATTTTATAGGGCTTTACAGAGACTTTATAATCTCGTTACTAAGTGTGATGACTGAGGCAAATTTTGAAGAAATACATTTAATCAGTTAAGAACTCCTATTATTTATTCATTATCTACTGATTTTTTTAATGCTGAATGATTGTTTAATCTTACCAGATTTTTCTTCACCTATAATGGTTAAATCTTTCTCTTGAAATTGGTTATTGTGATAGCTAAACCTGTCATAATTTTTATTCTGCCTTTTATTTAGGGGAGAGGTATGCCAGGGATTGAACTCAGGGATACTTAACCACTGAGACACATCCCTAGACCTTTTTATATTTTATTTTTATTTTTACTTTTAGACAGGGTCTCACTAAGTTGCTTAGGGCTCCCTAAATTGCTGAGGCTGGCTTTGAACTTGTGATCCTTCTGCCTCAGCTTCCAGAGATTCTGGGATTACAGGCATGCACCACCACAGCCGGCTTATTTTTGCCTTTAAAAATGTTTTAGTGTCTTTTCTTAAGTTTGTTGTCATTTGTGTGTCTGCCTTCAGTTTCCATGTTCAAACTTCTCATGTTTCTTTTCTTGTACTGCAGTCTCTCTTAACACAAGTAGAAATCATTATCTGCTTCACGGTGCTGGAGAAATCTGTTAAGTATGCATCTAATCGGTTTTATTGGCTCTCAGTGTTCAGGACTGCATAGGTGGTTAGCATGTGTGCGTGGTGAATGTGTGTAACAACCTCTGATATTGACCACACCATGCTTTTCCATATGAGCTGGAAAAGAGATTGTGGCATGGGGTTCAGAGCTGAAACTGGAAAATAACTGGAATGTTACATTTCCATTCTGGCCCATGTGTCCAAGTACACATAGCATTTGAATCCTGCAGAGGGTGATTATTTATTTAGTTGAAAATTCCTTGGAATAGTCAGCCCATTTCAGTTTCTTTCTGAGTCTTCTCTGCTTTTTTAAAAATGAACGTTGTTTTGCAACTAAGCTTTACTGCTCTACTTTTGATGACAGTCCTCTTTCTTCGTAAGTGAAATGCAATTTATTAATGCCACGAACCCATCAAAAATATGTAGGCCCTAGAAAGCAGTTAAAGGAGTCTCTTAGGAGTAAAATGGCCCAAGATTAAGAGTTCGAACTCTAAGAGATGCATTATGGATCCTCAGAGGTTTCTCTTGCCTTATTATATTCTCAAAATTCTGTTCTAGATTGCTTACTAGTAAATGAAGTGGCCTTGATAGGTGCTTAAATTACTGACTGCCAAACAAAGAGGAACCCTTACATGTAATAGTAATTATAAAAATATATTGATAAAACTAGTCATGAAATGTTCTCTTTAAGGTAGAAATTCTTAATATTTAATCATGTACAACAACATCTTAGGATGGAAAAATTGGAACATATGGAAGAATGCCAGTGAACCAAATGTTAAGAGATGCAGAATCAGTTTGCGCCCAGTTTCACTGCAAGTTAAACAGTACAACTTTGCAAATCTAATGTTTTTAAAGTTATTTTCCAAATGAGAATAATTCAAATTTTTATAGAAATTCTAGATACATAGATATTTAAACACTGCCAACAAGTTTTTTTTTTTCCTTCCAATTAATAATTACTAATTTGGAGTTTATTTTTTACCATCTTTAAGCTTATGCAAACATACAAAAATATGAACAAAGTTGTCTGTTGTTTGATTTCAATTTTCAAATACAGAGATGTACAACTAAATAATCATCACTGTTGTTCCTAATGGTATAGCAGGGAAAATAAAAAGCCAAAATATATGATTGAATAGTCAGAAGATTTTTCAGGTGTTTCATTGTGTTTACCCCTCAAGCAATTTTGCAATAAAAATATGCATTTTTAATCTTATATCTTACAATGACCTCTTATTTATTTACAATTGATTCATGTATTTAGGATTGCATTGACAAAGCCTGCATTTTAAAAATGTTATTTGTTTTAGTCAGCTTTTTTGCTACGGAGACTAAATGATCTGATCAGCACAATTATAGAGGAGGAGAGGTTTATTTGAGGAGAGGTTTATTGAGGTTTCAGAGGACTTAGTCCATAGAAGTCCAGTTCCATTCCTCGGGGTTTGAAGTGAGGCTGAACATCAGGGTGGAAGAATGTGGCAGAGGGAAGCAGTTCACATTGTGATCAGAAAGCAGAGAGTCTCCACTCTGCAGATATAAAATATATACACCAAAACCACACCTCAATTCCAATCTCCTCCAGCCCTACCTTATCACTTCAATTACCACTAAGTTAATCCCTATCAGGGGATTAAATTACTGATTGGGATAAGATTTTTACAACCCAATCATTTCTTCTCTGAAACTTCTTGCATTGTCTCACATGTGAGCTTTTGGGGGACACCTCACATCCAAACCATAACAGTTTCAATTCCCAGGACCAAAAAAAATAAAAAATAAATTAGTGGTCTCATAATAAAATTGAAACAAAATGAATTCTCCTCAAGTCACTTATGGATTCAGTTTCTCCAAAGCTTAGACTGGTCTAGCATTATATTTACATGCTGTTTTCACTCATGAACATAGATTCATAAATTTCTAAACCAGTAGACAATATTCAGGATGTGTAAAATAATGTCATATTATAAAGCCAAGTATGTGGGAAAGAGATAATTGTATAACTATATAATATTGCAAAGGCTGTTGATGTTCTTCACTATATAATGAGGTCAAGAGGAGTAAAATATTTTTCTGAATAAATGTAGAACATATATTTGATTTATGCATTTATGCAAATGCACATTTGTTTTAAAATTATTAGCAAGCTAGGAATAGAAAAAAATTATTTTTCATGATAAAGTTTGTAAATTACTCATTATGTGTAATGGCTCACATTAGGTGTTGATATTTAAACCCAGAAATGAGAAAGGTATGTTCGCAACAAGTTATATATTTAATTGAAATATTAAAATGTGTGTGCACACATGTGTATATATAAGTAATAAGTATTATGTGTATATGTACACATACATCTCTATATTTTTATTTGTTAAACACTGTATCTATGAAAACAATTCTAAAATGTATCTACACTGTGAAAGTAGATTTAATTAAAAAGTTTTAGACTATTTCATGGAACTTGATAAGCAGCACCTCCATTGTATATGAAAGAGAGGGTACAAAGATTAGTATTATACCCAATAGCCAAAAATGGAAACAGCCCAAATGTCCATCTATTAATAAATTAATAAGCAATATATGGTATATCCATGTTGTGAAATATTATTTGTCAGTAAAAATAATGAAATATTTTTATATGCTACCATATGAATGAGTCTTGAAAACATTCTAAATTAAATAAGTCAGTCACAAAATGATGCATACTGTATGATACCACTTATATGAAATAGCTTGAATAAAAAATTCTAGAGAGGCAGAAAGTAGATGAATGTTTGTCAAGATGTATGAGTGGTAAGGGATAGAAAGTCCCTGATACTGAGTACTGGATTTCTTTTTTCAAAAATGAAAAGTTCCTAAACATAATTGTGGTGATCACTGTGCAACTCTGAATACACTAAAAACATTGAATTGTTCCCTTAAACATGTCATGTCGTATTACGTAAATTGTGTCTCAAAAAGATGTAGAAAAGTATTAGTTATAACAACTTCAAAGGAGAACATGCTATAATTATGATAATGGTATACATTTCATATTGTGATTGAAAAGGAATAGATAATGAAAACAAGAGGGAAGTCCAGAAAGAAAGATGAATAAGATACATTCATGAAAATCTGTTGCATGATTTAGAAGGTTTTGTTTTGTTTTGTTTTGTTTTTGGTATTGGTGATTGAATCCAGGGGCACTTAAGCACTGAATCACATCCCCAGTCGTTTTGATATTTTAATTAGAGACAGGGTCTCACCCAGTTGCTTAGGGCCTTGCTAAATTTTAAGACTGGCTTTGGACATGAGATCCTCCTGCCTCAGCCTCCAGAGCCACTGGGTTTATAGGCATGCACCACAGTGCCTGCTCAAAGCTGTTTTATAAGTCATTGAAAACAATAAAAGAATACTCAAGAAATTATTCTAGAAAAATTATAATTAAATCCTTCATAGAATGTACGAATATAAACTAAGAAAAAATTTAAAATTCAAAAGAGAAGCAAAACTTTTAAGATTATTTTGGAAAAAACAGATAGTTTATCATCTTAATGTGGGGAAAGAATTATTAAATTAAGCCTTGAAATAAATTGATATTTTCCTAATTAGTATGTATAAGCATCTGTGCATAAAAATAACAACAGTGAAATGACACGACAGACTTTATAAATTTATTTTCAAAAATTAGTTTGAATGTAAGATCAATACCCAAAATAAAGAACTGCAAATCGATGGGAACAGAAATAAAAATTTTATAAAGAAAGATGATGAATAGGTAATTGTCTTAATCTTTTTCTCTTTATATACTAAAATACCTGAGTAGATAATTTATAGAGATAAGAAAACTACTTGAATCACAGTTCTGGAGTGAAAAGTTCAGGAACATGGCATCATTAACTAGTGAAGACTTTTTGAACATCCAAAAATAGGAGAAGGCATTACATGGAGAGACGAGCAAGTGTGATAACTTGGGTCTCTTTTTGTCTTCATACAAAGCCACTAATGCTCTCATGGGAATCATACCTTCATTACCTCCTCCAATGCTAATTTCTCCCCAAGTTAGTTAGTACACTAACTTACACATTTGGGAATAAAGTCTCAAATGCATGAATTTTGGAGAAGATGCATTCAAATCGTAGCAGGAATTATTAGAAAATAAATTATAACAATCTAATCATATTCATAACTTATTTTTTACTTACTTTACTGAACCTCATTAGAGCATAAGAAAAATAAGCTAAATCACCAGTGTGCCACCATTTCTTATTCCTATTTTTCAGAAGGGAAGTAGAACAGGTATGAACTTCAAATTGTATTTTTCCATAGGAGTGTGTTGTGTGTGTATGTATACATATGGAAATATATGTGGGTGCATGTATAAATACACAAATACTGAAAAAAAAAAAGCCCATTACACCCATTAACCAAAGAATGGGTAAATTAACTGTGGTTTATTTATATAACAGAATTCAAAAGTGAAATGAGACACAGGAAAAACAAATATCAGTGTGGAAGTATAACAAATCCTTTCACTGAAATAAGCAAATGCCAAAAATACATCAATAACAAACCATTTAGAGAAATATATAAAACAAGGCATGCAACATATAATTTTCACATGCATTGTTACATATGAATACATGCATATGTTTATGATAAACATTTATATATTAGCATAGGAATAATAAGACAAATCTAGAGTACTGGTAATCACTTATAAGAATAATTGATATAAACAGAAGTATCAGTTACCACAACTGATCTGTCAGTAGTTTACTAACTAAAGGTAAGAATGAGATATTTTTTCCCATTATTCTTGTTGTCTTTGCTATCTTTTAAAATAAAAATTGCCTAACTATATAATGCAAAGTGCTAGTAACGGGAATTTAACAAATATTTGATTTAGTTCTGTTAACCCTATGCATATTTTTTCCAAAAACATGATCATTTTCCAAATTTTTGGTGCTTTTAAATTGGACTCTAGTCAGTGTACAAACTGTCCTGAGGTCATTAATAGATTTGATACTGCTATAGGTCTTGCTAGGCAATTACAAAGACCAGGTCCTATAACATCCATCCCCATGTGACCAAACAATAATATAGAGAGTAGCAGGGCTTTGTAATGTTTGCTAAATTAATTTTAATAAGAAACTGAATAATATTTTGAATAAATTTTAGAATTAGTGAAGAACTATAGTTATTGAATGAATTTTACTGAGTGTTATCTACAACAAATAAAGAAAAAAAATCAAATAAAATACCAATGTCTAACTGTTTCAGAGTTTAAGTTACCTGTCTCTTATCTGAAGGGATTCTTAATTCCGTGCACTGTTAAATGAAATTTTCTATGAGGAAAAATGAAAGCCATGTAGTCAAACAACTAATTACAAGACTAATGGTCTTCCTCTAATTATTAAGCATTCTTTTCTTATTTACTAATCTCTGCCATTATTACAAAGGCTATCCATGAAGAATTAAGTTGTGAGAGAGTATTTAGGTCATTAAGATTTGTAGGAAATTTTGCAAGGGAAATACACATTTAAACATCTTGATTACTTGTGCATTTATTTATTAAAAACTAAACTAATAACTTCCTAAGTGTTAGGGTAGAAAGTCATGGTCTTTTGTGGGATCTGCGATGCAGCAGGAAGCAAATGTTCAAACATATACACATGCACACACACACACACACACACACACACACACAAGATTGTGGCTTAGAGTAATATCTAGTCTAGAAAGAACATGTGTGTTCCAGGTAATGATCTTGAAAAATGATACCCATCCTAAATAATTCCTGAAATAATACAGTACTTGAGTCATTTTCAGGATCTATATACTGATGGGTATCATTCTTTCTTGTAATTTGGAATGGCAAAGTTTATTTGGAGAAAAAAACCACTATGGGCTCCACCATCCGTCAACTTTGATTCTTTAATGGTAAACACCGTCAAGTGGTGACAAACAATGCCCCAAACAGAAGGAAATGACCAGCAGTGTTCTTTCCATAGTCTCTTCTTAAACCCTATTTATCCATGTGCAGAAAAGCAAAACTCAGAGATGCCGGGTCTAGATACGACAGGCTTTGATGGAGAATTTAGCGATGAACACGATTTTTACAAGGGAAGAAGATGGGAAAAGAGGGTGTTTTTCTGCTAAGTTTTTCTCCTCAGGTACAAGCTGCTGATCTGAACCAACCTCAAGTAATTTAGCTATTTAATTTTCAAGAAGTCTTTGCCATCCAAGCAGGTGCTAGAATTCAAGCAAGCAAATAAATTTAATATTCAGGAGTGAGGCTGGATTTTGCCTTTCCTGCAGCGTTCCGTAATTAAGATAGGAGTTGAGATAAGAATAAAAGATAAGTAAACATATTGCTTTTGTTGTTTGTCCATTTAAGGCGGTTCTTCAAAATTACTTTAATCTGCATTGGGTTGCAATATTATTTGAATAGTAATGCCTGGGATTTGTGTAAAAACCTTCTCTAAGGAGCTAAAGGAGTTTTAAGGATGGTATCTAATTACTCTTCTTAATAGCCTGGAGTAAAGAGGGCTGGGGCCAGTGGCCCCATTATCATAAATGAGAAAATATATAGGAAATCCTAACTAGCATCACTTCCAAAGTAGTTGTCATGGTTACATGGAAATGCTCCCCATCCCTACCAAGCATCCTTTCTTTCATGCCAAGTGTAACAGTTTGTTAGGTGGAGGAATGAACACAGGCTTTTTGAAACCAGAGAGACCTGTTTTGAAATCCCAGCTCTGCTAGTTATGAAATGGTAGTCTTGGACATGTGAAAGAATTTCTCAAACTTGATTTTCTTTTCGATAAAAATATGAACAGTCAATGAAATGTCATTTTATTTAAATTAAATTTATTTCAACTGGTACCTTAAGACATTAAATTATACATATTAATTGAGTACCATGTGATGTTTCAATGCACATATATTTTGTGTCATATTTGAATCAGATTAAACATACATATCTATATCCTCAGCTATTTCTTTTGGGTGGGGGGATACTAGGGATTCAACCCAGAGTGCTTTACCGCTGACTACATCCCCAGTTCTTTCATGTTTTGCTTTGAGACAGGGCCTCTTTGAATTGCACAGGGCCTCCTTAAGTTACTAAGGCTGGCCTTGATCTTGTGATCTCCCTGCCTCAGCCTCCCAAGCCACTAGGATTATAGACTCAGCTATTATTTTTTAAGGTGAAAAATTTCAGACTAGTTTCTTCTAGCTTTTTGAAATGTACAGTTAATTATTGTCATCTCTAGTTACCCTTCAGTGCAAAAGCACCCCATAACTTCTTGTTCCTTATCTAACTGCAACTTAATGCTTTTTCTTCTCTCTCCCTTCCTTGTACTCTCTCCAACCTCTGGTAATCACCAGTGCACTCTTATATTCTGTATTTTTTCAAATATTCTCTGAGTTAGATGATGAAGTAGTTGTATTTTTGTGTCTAACTTAATTTACTTAACATGATGATTTCCCATTTCATCTGCATTATTACAAAATGAGAGGTTTTAATTCTTTTTATGGTTGCATAGTATTCCCTTGGGTATGTGTACCCCATTTTTTTTTCCATTCATCAATTGATGGATACAGATTGTTTCCATTTCTTTGCTATTGTGAATAGTTCTGCAATGCACATGGGAGTACAAATGCATCTAGTAAAGCAGTATCACTTTGATGTTTTAATTAAATAGTGTTTCTAAAACACCAAGCACTATAACGTTCATATTAAGTGCTCAACCATGTTATTTCACTTAACTGCATGATATTAACCCTCAAATGCCGCACCCAGTTCAGAATCCACATTTATGTAATGTAGAATGTTGACTTAACAGTGTTAATCTGCATCCTCCTTTTTACATAGAGCCGCAACTGACTTGGACACCATTCTCTGTCTCCAGTACCCTGTGATCTGAAGCTTCTTTCACCACTCTGTAGCTTCAGATACAAATGACTATATCCCACTCACTCAAAACCCTTCAACTTCCTCGTTTTCTTCCAGATTTTCCCACAACACATGTTCCTCATTTTTTTGGCCTCATTTCCACAGAACTTATCTAAGTTTTATTTTAAATAAATCCACTTATATTATAATTGGTTTAAGCAGACTATCTTTGAAAGATCCTTCCAATCTATTTGCTGGAGAGAAGCACCCCAGAGACATGAACCTTGAGGTTTCACACATGGCAAATAATGAAAGGAGGAGCCCTGACTCACAGTCTGTGCAGTTTCATGAGTCACAGGTTGTGGGGATAGGGTGAGACCTACTCAAGTGCTGGGCACTTCACAAACACCTCTGGTTAGGGGCACCAATTTGGTCCGTTAGAGTGTTTGCTCTGTTAGTATTCGCTCTCACTCTCAAAAAGATGTCATTTGAGGCAACAAATTATGTAACAAATTTATCTTGAATGTGAATTTACATTTCACACACACCAGCTAATTTAAGAACTGATGACAGGGATTCTGAGAAATTAAGCAATTTCTGTACTAAATCATCCCCATACCGAATGCTGAAGCCAGTATTCAAAATTTAAAGCATAGTCCTTAGCACATTACAAATACTGAAGAAGTTTTTAAAAACATATAAATGGACGAACTTCCTGTTTCTTTCCAATACATATTGACATCACAATGTATGATCAGCAGGCATTGCATCTTCTGAAATAATGAGTGAATTTTTATTTCTCAATCA
The DNA here is from genome assembly GCF_902686445.1 of Sciurus carolinensis. Lineage (NCBI taxonomy): Eukaryota > Metazoa > Chordata > Mammalia > Rodentia > Sciuridae > Sciurus > Sciurus carolinensis. The sequence goes on from NC_062215.1 coordinate 74,074,884, forward strand.
TAGATCCTTCCAATCATGTTGTTGAAAGCATGGAGTGAGGCCTGGTGTCCTACTGGATTTTTTTAAAATTAAGATTGCTTTTAATCCATATATTTATTCGTGAAAAAGAAATTTTAAAAATGTATTTTTAGATTTAATTTTACTTATGTACTCTTTTTGTTGCTATAGAAAATATTTAAGTATATTGTTTGCTAGATTTTTTTTCATTTTTTTGTCTAGAAAACTTGCAAAATTACCAATTTAAGTATGTTGCTTTTACCTTTTTTGGTTTAAATACAGTTCAATTACCTATTAATAATAATTTTATCTTTTCCAATTATTACACATTTTAGTTCATTTATTTGACTTCTATACAGGCTAAGATTTTTAATGCAATACCAAAAAAAGTCATTATGGTAAAATAGTCTTATCTCAATGCAAGCCCCAAGGGAATAATTTTATCTTCAAATATTATGTTTACCGTACAGTTTTGCATATTTTTGTCATATAAAGATCCTTTTTGTTCCTGACCTAAAAGTATTTTTATCTTTCAGTTCAAGAACGCATGCTATCTTTTCTGCATCTATTCTAATGATCACATAAATTTTTCCTTAATATGGTAATTCAGAAAAATTCATCAATTATGTCTAATCAAATTTGAATTCTTGATATCAAGTTAACTTGATGAGAATATCTAAATGAATCATATATATGAACACATTTGGTTTGCCACTATATTCCTTAGAATTTTTAATATATTTTCTGTAAGGAGATCAGCCTAAAATTTTCTCTTTTTCATGCTGATCTTTTATTTAGTTATTAGGGTAATTAGCTTTATAAAATGATCAGAAAGATGTACTACTTTTTATATTCTCAGAAGAATAAATTTAAGATTAGAACAATTTCTCACTTTGTAATTAAATGGTTCCACTAAAAATATTATGCAGGTCTGAAAAAACTGCATGGAAATTTTTAATTATTAAATAAAAAACATCATTCATCATAAGACAATGTAGCATTTATCATTTTTGTCAATTTTGGTAAAATCATTCCAGGAATTTATATATTTCATACATATTTATACATTTGCATAAGAAAGACTCATAAGAGTCTTCATGATGATTTTAATTATGTGAAAACTGGCATAGTATTGTATTTTTCTACTTAGTGTTGATTAATTTTTTTTTTTTCTTTCTCCTCTTTATATCAATTTTTCTGTCTTCATTTTGATCAATCAGATTTTAGGTCCATAAGTTATTTTAATGTGTTGAAAATAATGACATTTGTATGTATAGATTCTCCATAAATGTAGCTTCTGCACTTATCTTTAGGATACTTCCTGTCTATATTATTTGGGATTTTTTAGATGCTACTCATAATTTAATGAGATAAGTATTTTTCACATTAATATTCTCATTGATATTCTGTTTCTAGCATATTTATTAAGGCTACATGTTTTACTCTAAATATAGCACTAGCTATAATGTTGTATCATCACATAGTTTTGCATTACTAATCATTAAAATTATTAATCTTTAAGATGTTCTCCAATGCTTTATATACTTTTCCTTGCTCCATTGTTTACTTATAAATTGTCATATATGAACCCAGTTTAGGATTAACCTTTATACTTTTGCTGTTTGCTTCTAGAATTCTTGCATTATCACCAGAGAAATGATAAATGCATTATAATTCAGTTTTTGAGTCCTGTATTCTACATATTAGTTCATATTTTTGTTTTAATTCTGTAATTTTACTGAGGGTATTACTTGCTTGTTCTCTTGATTACTCAAAAATATTTTAATATTTTCTACTGTGATTGTGTAATATCTATCATAATATCTATCAATTTTTGTTTTATATTTTTGAGGCCATGTAATTAGATATATACTGACATTAAATGATTCCCCTGGTGAACAGAATGAGCTATATTATGAAGCAACTACCATTTCTAGTAATCCTGTTTCTCTTAAAGCCTATTTTGTTTGATATTACTACTGATGCTCCTTTATGCTTTTGTCTTATATTTTCACTATATTACTTTCTGAAATATTTTTCCTCTTTATTTTTAATTTTAATTAATTTTACTGGTGAAATATAATTGCACATCATGGTGGGCTTCGTGGTTACATATTCATATATACGTATAACATGATTTGGTCAACTTCAGTCAGTACCAAGTACCAACACATTCCCTTCCTTGTATTCTCCCCCTGGCCCCCTACCTCTATTCTACCGATCTCCCTTCTATTTTCAGGAGACCATCATGCAAGTACCTGTTTATTTGTTTGTTTATCTTTTTCCTCTCTAATGTCCACACATGAGAGAAAGCAAAATGACTGACATAATGACTGTTGACTTTTGGAATTGAGTTATTTTGCTCAACATCTAGTTTCTTAAAAATGACATAATTTTGTTCTAATTTATGACTGAATAAAACTCCAGTGTGTGTGTGTGTGTGTGTGTGTGTGTGTGTGTGTGGTGATGAGTATGCATGTATCACTACAATATTCTGACTTTAATTGTTTGGGATAGTTGAGTCATATGATAGTTCCACTCCTATTTTTTAATCTCCATATTTATTTCCAGTGGTTGTGCTAATTACTTTTCACCATAGTATGTACTGGTATTTTAAAAATACCATATTTTGATTTTAATTGAGTCTCCCAAACTTTCATTTTTAACCTGAAAATACGGTCAATTTACATTTCATTAGTTGATGACAGGGCTGTGGTTTTCAATTTCCTGCTTATTCTTTAGAGTTTCCCATTTCCTAAATTTTTGGATTTATTTCAACATTATTTTTATCTATTGGTAGTAAAGCAATTCACTCTTCAACTCTTTTAGCAGATATATTAGAAATTTCAAGTGCGGTCTTGAATTAGGAGAGTTTAATGTTAATTGATATATCTACCTTTTGCCCAGAAAATACAAGAAGTTACATTACTCCAATTACATTTACCTTTTCATGACTTAATTTTGTGGTATAATTTAATTCTATTTCAGTGATTTTTTAAAAATCAACTCTAAATTTTATTTGCTTTAGACAGTCAAAGTTCACTCAGGTATGGTCACATATTTGATTCACAAACTTACTTTCATATTTGTTAAAAATGAAAATGTTTTACTTTTCATTTTACAATTTTACAACTACCTGGTTAAGCATGGATCTTATTTAATCTCCTTGAAATTTTCTGGGGTTTTGGAATCTGAAAATGTCTTTAATTAGTTCTTCAATTGTTTTAGTCACTTTTTCTTAGAACATTCCTTTTACCCATTATTTTTTTCCCTGAAACAACAATACCTACATGTACTTTAACCCTCTCTTCTCCTTGTTACTTGCTTTCACTTATGTATTTTCATTTTTGTTTGCATGTTTTACTCTAAATGACATCAGCTGTCCTGTCTTCTTGGCCATAATTTTCCCTTAACTGTGCCTTTTCTACTGTTCTACAATAAAATTGGGACTATCAATTTAATATATATATGTACAAACATACATATATATTAAATCAGCATCAGCTTTTATAGGTTCCATTCCTTTTGAAAAGTTTCCAGTTTGACTTTCTCACCTTGAATGGACTAAAGAATTATTTTATACTATTATTTCTCATATCTGGAGTCCCACTGGATCTGGATTGGTTGTCAATTGTTTGTACTGCCTCCAGAGTATAGAGTCCAATGCATTGATTTGCATGAGTTCCTATATGCACCCATTCGTTAAACAGTATATTTGAAATTTGGATCATCTTAAAGGATACTAAGATCCTCAGACTCTCTGGACCATACAGAAAATGTAAACCCTACCTATAGACCATCCATTGATCCATTTAAATTCTCCATTATTTTTAAACTTAGTTCAAAGCAAGAGATTGCTTACCTATTTTCCACTCTTGGTGAACTCAAGACTTCTTGTGGCCTGAATACCTCTGAACTAATTTTTACTAATATAAATATCACTACTTCTCTTTATGAGAAATATTAGTGAGAGGAAAAGAAAAAACTTATTTGTTGATATGTATGATATGTTTGAGCTTCTTGCCTCCAACCAGCACATTAGTTGGATGGAGTTCTCAAGCTATTGTATTAATTTAAATTTTTGCTTTTAATGGATCTGACTCTATAATTTCTGCATTTATGGAATCACTATTTTTTTAATTTTGGCATTTATAAAAGCAATAAACATAATCTTCCCTGCTCTTCTTTCTTACAGCAAAAGAATTTTCAATTGCTAATTGATATAATAACCCTAGCCACAGGAGTAACCTTTCTTGGCTAAAAAAAATTTATAAAATGGATATTCATTGAAAAATGACTGTTTTGAAGTACCAAACCAATTAATAAGCTAAGGATATCTCTTTAGCTTCAGAAGAAAATCTTGAAACAAGGAGAAAAATGATAATTAAATTTGATACGGTTGAATATAGGAAAGTTCTTGAATTTCAACTTCCTTATAGTAAAAAAAGGACCTCATTTTAAGTCTGTAAATATTCAATTCCCAAAGTGTTTCTGCTCAGATTGGATGACCACTACACAGACATTATAGTGGAATTCCTATATTGATCATAACAAGTAGCATGTATTTTATGCTCTGATTTTAATATCATATCTTTCTAAGTTGAATTCCCTTAGCTTGCTGTAAATCTGCCTAGAAGAAGTAACTTTGTCTCCAAATGTTGTCATTTTATGGGCTGATGTTGATAAGATGGAGTTTTATTGCAGTACATCAAATCAGTTCCAATCGTTCTTGACTTTTCAAGCCCGTGAGGAACTGTCTTCAGATCAGATGCTGCCAGTCCAAGGAATTTCCAATGAATAAAACAAATAGTGTTTTTCCTGAAGATTTCTTCAAAACAATGAACTCTCCAGGTGCATACTCCCTGATATAACCAATGGATTCCTTGGTTTCATGGTCTTTACTTCTACGAATGTCTCATCTTTGACCATGACTTGCTTGTTTGTACCAGTCTCCCTTCCTCCAGTATCTGGATTTAAACTTCTTTACCTCCTCAACTAACCTGATATTTTCCTCTCTCACAAGGGGCATTATGGAGATAAATTAAGTAGTATGACCTATACAAAGCATTACACTGACTAGGAATTCAATAAACAATATGCATTTTGTTTTGTATTTCATCAGGTTAAAATAAGGTCCCAGAAGAAGTAACTGAACCACAAACCCATTTTTCTACAGATGTTTTTAAAAAGCATAATTCATTAAAGAAAAATTAAATTTAGGAGGTTCAGTTTTTAACTCATTGGGAAAACCAGTATAATGATCTTTATCTATAAGCTGTTGTATTCACAGCAGTGGGCAGTATCTTATTTGAAGAGACTGGTTTTTCCAATGGGAAGTCTCTATTTTACTTACCATGCTGAAGAAAAAGACAATAAAATAAGGCAAATACAAGCTTAGCAAATGCACTTATTAAGTGTACATAAAGAAGAACAACTAATGTACTGAGGAGTAAAAATTCCCTACCCTTCCATTGTTGTTCCTGGGTTTTTCTCTACTTTTCTCTTCTCTGGGGTCACTGATCTACTTCTAATTGCTCTTCTGAGAATCAGAGTGGGAGGCATGAGAATGCATCAGAAACAGAAAAAACAAAAAACTTGTGCAAATACACTAGGAAGAGAGCACAGTTCTTTCCTCTAAAACTGCTCAATAAATGGATAACCTGAGACTTCAAGCTAAAAAAGACAAACAATATACGTGAGTTTACACACCTGTTTGAAAACACTATTCTGTTTAAACCCAGTTTCCTATGTTTTGTACCTAAGAGACCCTGGGAGAGGAAAGCAAAGGAATCTCACATGTGTTTGTAGTGGAAAAAGTCAATGTAAAAGTGAGATTATAAAATGAATGCTGGGCATCCTTCCTCTGCAATAACTGAAATATATTAAAATAGAAATGTCAGAGCTCATAATAAGACTGATTGGTTTGAAACTTGCAGAGAAGCTCTGAAGTTATAAATTTGGGAGAAAATAGCATTAAGATAATACATGAAATTATGTTAGGCTTGCAATCAAGCACTGCTATGCTCATTTTGCATAAAAGCTTATTACATATATGGTTGGACTACCTGAGAAGATTATACTTTCCTTAACAAAGGGTCTTAGTAGACCACATGTTCCCAATATGTGGCCAAACTTACAGAAATTATCAATAAATCCTTGTTATGTTGATTTGCTTCAATACTAATAAGCTTTGTGACCTTGGGTTATACAACTTGTATAGGTTTCAGTTTTAATACTTGTATTGTGATAACTTGAGCCAAACACTGTGTCCACTTTCTCTGAAGTTTATAGCTCTGATTTTATATACTGTTGAATTGAACTATATATCTCCTGTTGGTTGTGTATTAAATGTTAGTAGATGGATCTTCAAAGTCCATGATTAAGTGAGATATGCTAGCTGTCATTCTGGATGAGCAATGGAGGGCCTGACTTATGCCCTAAAAATAAGTTTATTGTTCAAAAGCCTACGTGGCCAGGAAACATGTTTGGTTCAAATGCATGGTGTTCTTATTGAAAAATAGCACTGAAAGTTTCATCCTGTTTTATCTATATGAGACAAATTCTTTGAAGTGAGTTTTATAAATTTGTGACTTTTCATCTACTATGACTCAGAGAAGAGAATATAATTGAAAAAATCCTTTTGGTATAAGAAATTTGAAAGTTGTGTACTCAAAGGAGTTCTTTTGGCAAAAAAGGTGATATTTTTTCCTCCTTGAAGGTAGCAGTATAAAGATGGGCATTTGTTATCTATTTGGATATTGAAGAGACTTCAAAAGGCTGCTTTCCTATTTTATTGCTTCCTCAAGTGTGTTTACTGTCAAGTGTGGTCACTTCAAGATGCTTAACCTCAATGAGCTTCTGTTTTCACATGTCAAAGCATAGAAAAATGCCAAGAACTAGTTCAAAAAATTCAAATTAAATAACTTTAAAATAATATACTTATCTGTGTGTATCTCTCTCTCTCTTTCTCTCTCTCTCTCTCTCTCTCTCTCTCTATATATATATATATATATATATATATATATATATATATATATTTATATATCTTGCACATTGCAGGCACCAGCAAGCACTCAATGAAATCCAATTACTTATTACATGGGTTAGACAGGGAATTAAAAAAAGAGCATGAAGCAGATTTTTGAGGCTTTAGTATATAGAAAAGAGGTCAAGATACAGAAATGGAAATGGAATGGAACTATTTAAAGATGAACTAACATTTCCTGAACATACAAGGCATAGCAGGCATAAAGTAAGAACTTCTTCCAGGTACTATCTATTTTTGTATCCTTAATTCTCCTGTGTAATAATGGTATTTATCCTGGGTAAATAATGGTATTCTGATTTTAGAGATTATAGAGTTGAGTTTTATAGCTCAAGAAATATTTCCAAGTCTTACTAAGTACTTGGTCTATGTTTAAGTTTGTCAGATAACATGAAGGATATGTATCTAAGCTTGAATCACTTGAATAGCATTTTAGTATAAATAGTTATCAAATATTGTATGGACACATGCATTCCAAAGAAAAAAAGGAAATTTAACTGGAATCTCCATATTTATATTTGCAAAATCTGGCAATCTTATCTATATTACTAGCCCCAATTTTTTACTACATTACCTCTCTATTTCCACAAATTATCTAATATAGATAATTTGAAGTAAATGCTTATTGTGGATAAAGCAAAGCATACAGAGTGAACAGAAGCTGAAACAGAGACAAACCTTCCAGTCTATGTGGCTACTGTCTGCATAGCTTAAGGACTGTGCTCAATGTCTTAACACCCACTTTGTGTACTATGAAATGGTCATTGTTCTGGGTAATTGATCAAAACACACTACCAAAAACACTAAGTGACTTATGAAAACCCAACCTTTTAGTTTTATTATAGCTCATGATTCTTTGGGTCAGTAATTTGGGTAGAGCTCAGATGGGTGACTCAACAGTGACATCAACTGAACAATGATTTTTCAGACACCAACTGGGCCAATCTGGAGCTACAGAGACAGCATTTTTCACACATTTATTGGTTGTAACTGGGAAGGTGAAATCAACTGGGGTTTTTCTTTATTTTGTTTTCTCTCCAACATAAGTATCAGCCCTCTCACTTGTTACTCAGTGTTCCAAGACAACAACATTGAAACAACCAGTCTTTGGTGGACAACCTCATTTGTTCACTTTCCCGTGCTATGACAAAATACATAAGAAAATCAACATAAAGGAGGAAGGATTTATTTAGGCTCATGGTTTCAAGAGTTTCAGTCCATGATCAGGTGTTTCCATTTGTTGGGGACCTTAGTGAGGCAGAACATCAAGGTGGAGAAAATGTGGCTGAGTGAAGTTGCTCACCTCATCACAATCAGGAAACCAGTAAGGAGAGGGAGGACCTGGCCTTCCAATGCACCTTTCAAGGGCCCCCAGTGAAATAATGTCTACTATCTCTCAATAGCACCACCCTGAAGATCAAACCTTCAGCACATGGGCATTAGATCTAAAATGCAACACCTGGAAATATTCAATCATCAATCCTGTTACAGTCTATTATGTCTAAACATTCACAAACCAACTCAAATTAAAGGGAAGAAGAAATAAACAATACAGCAGTGTCCAAAGTTTGGAAAGTTGAAGATTGGATGAAGAATACACAATACTGTATCAATCACTACATATAAGCTTTCAGGGTTTAATAATATTGTTGCATTTTTTTGTGTGTGTGGTGCTGGAGATTGAACCCAGGACCTTGTGCTTTTGAGGCAAGTGCTCTACCAACTGAGCTATATCCCCAACCCAATATGGTTGCATATTTTTCATGTTCAGTATATCTGCCTTCTTATTTCATTTCTTTGTCATTGATTGACACATGGTAGCTGCTCAGTGTTTAAATGTGTATATCAAATGGTAAAATGAAAATAAAATACAAACTTCTGTCTTGTCTTCAAAATATCTTTCAATTCTCAGGAAGGGAATTTGTAAGTTAAATAGGGTAAGATGAGGAAGACATAAAGTAGCAAATTCTGCTATGAATGTTCAAATTAAGAAATGATTATACCCAAAGGTGAGGGAAAATCAAGAATTATTTGGGTGTTCTGGTCTTGGTAGTCTCTAGTAGAAAAAGAGGGTTCTTTTCTTAAATCTATTTATAAAATGAATCTAATTGGTATAAAATGCTATTTATTATTTAAAAACCCATCATTAGTAACAGGAAAGGTAAAAGTGGCTAATTCTAAATGAGAAATGAGGCAAAGTTCAGAGCTTATCATATTCTAACCCAAGCAGGGAGAATGGTGTCCTCAAATGAGGTTGGATTATCCTGGGAAGTGACCTGGATACAATGGGGCTGTGTGCAATTTCCTGGACCCACTGCATGGGAGAGGATGACTTTCAATGCCACAGAGGTGCTTGACTTTTATTATCTTTACTTAAAGGATCCATGGACTCTCTTCTATAAGAAGTACTGCAGTTATATAGTTATTGGTGTGTTGTAGAAAAATAACTCCAGTTGCAATGTGAAAAAGAAAATGAAAGAAGAAATCATTTACTGAAAAGTAATGTATTAGGACGACTTATTTCTAGAAAAGTGAATAAAAAAAGAAGCATATATGAATGGGTGACATAAAACAACATAATGGTAAGCCCTACATACAGCTCTGCTATAAATGCAAGTAAATCACAGAGATTCACCAATTATGTGGAGTGTGCCCATAAAACTGACAATGGATCATGAGGTATAGTTTGAGTCTAATTTTTGGCAGGAAGATTAGTTAGAAATTTGGAAATTTATTTTAGTAGAAAATTTGAGACACACAATAGATGACAAAATGCTCCCCCAAAACAGTTTCTTCATCTATTAAAAAAAAAAAAAAAAGAAAAGAAAAACAGAGAAAAGGAAGTTTCCATATATACTCAACAAGATCCTATCTAATGAACAAATTGACAATAGGCACTTAAAAAATATCAGGCAATTATAGGTGCAGAAAATGTAAGTGAACAGCATTGTCAAGATGTTATCCTTTTGACAATATTAATTCTGCCTATCCAGGAACATGGGAGATTTTTCCATTTTCTAAGGTTTTCTTGAATTTCTTTCTTTAGTGTTCTGTAGTTCTCATTGTAGAGGTCTTTCACCTCTTTTGTGAGATTGATTCCCAAGTATTTTATTTTTTTTGAGGCTATTGTGAATGGGGTAGTTTTCCTAATTTCTCTTTCGGAAGATTCATCACTTATGTCTAAAAATGCATTGGATTTATGAGCATTGATCTTGTAACCTGCTACTTTACTGAATTCACTTATGAGTTCTAAAAGTTTTCTGGTGGAATTTCCAGGTTCCTCTAAATATATAATCATGTCATCAGCGAACAGGGATAGTTTGAGTTCTTCTTTTCCTATTCGTATCCCTTTAATTTCTTTGGTTTGTCTGATTGCTCTGGCTAGAGTCTCAAGGACGATGTTGAATAGAAGCGGTGAAAGAGGGCATCCCTGCCTTGTTCCAGTTTTTAGGGGGAACGCTTTCAGTTTTTCACCATTTAGAATGATATTAGCCATGGGCTTAGCGTAGATTGCCTTTATAATGTTAAGGAATGTTCCCACTACCCCAATTTTTTCTAGTGTTTTGAGCATGAAGGGATGCTGTATTTTATCGAATGCTTTTTCTGCATCTATTGAAATAATCATGTGATTCTTAACTTTAAGTCTGTTGATATGGTGAATGACATTTATTGATTTCCGAATGTTGAACCAACCTTGCATCCCTGGGATAAAACCCACTTGATCGTGGTGCACTATCTTTTTAATATATATTTGTATGCGATTTGCTAAAATTTTGTTGAGAATTTTTGCGTCGATGTTCATTAAGGATATTGGTCTGAAATTTTCTTTTCTCGATGTGTCTCTGTCTGGTTTAGGTATCAGGGTGATATTGGCTTCATAGAACGAGTTTGGGAGGGTTCCCTCCTCTTCTATTTCATGGAATAGTTTGAGGAGTATTGGAATGAGCTCTTCTTTAAAGGTTTTGTAGAACTCGGCTGAGAACCCATCTGGTCCTGGACTTTTAGATTCAATGCAATTCCAATTAAAATCCCAATGATGTACCTTGCAGAAATAGAGCAAGCAATTATGAAATTCATCTGGAAGAATAAAAAACCTAGAATAGCTAAAGCAATCCTCAGTAGCAAGAGCGAAGCAGGGGGTATTGCAATACCAGATCTTCAACTCTACTACAAAGCAATAGTAACAAAAATGGCATGGTATTGGTACCAAAATAGACAGGTAGATCAATGGTACAGAATAGAGGACATGGACACAAACCCAAATAAATACAATTTTCTCATACTAGACAAAGGTTCCAAAAATATGCAATGGAGGAAAGATAGCCTCTTCAACAAATGGTGCTGGGAAAACTGGAAAACCATATGCAATAGAATGAAATTAAACCCCTATCTCTCACCCTACACAAAACTCAACTCAAAATGGATCAAGGACCTCGGAATCAGACCAGAGACCCTGCATCTTATAGAAGAAAAAGTAGGTCCAAATCTTCAACTTGTTGGCTTAGGATCAGACTTCCTTAACAGGACTCCCATAGCACAAGAAATAAAAGCAAGAATCAACAACTGGGATAGATTCAAACTAAAAAGCTTTCTCTCAGCAAAGGAAACTATCAGAAATGTGAAGAGAGAGCCTACGGAGTGGGAGAATATCTTTGCCAACCATACCTCAGATAGAGCGCTAATTTCCAGAATCTATAAAGAACTCAAAAAACTCTACACGAAGAATACAAATAATCCAATCAACAAATGGTCTAAGGAAATGAACAGACACTTCACAGAAGAAGATGTACAAGTAATCAACAGATATATGAAGAAATGTTCAACATCCCTAGTAATAAGGGAAATGCAAATCAAAACTACCCTAAGATTTCATCTCACCCCAATTAGAATGGCGATTATCAAGAATACAAGCAACAATAGGTGTTGGCGAGGATGTGGTGAAAAAGGAACACTCATACATTGCTGGTGGGGATGCAAATTAGTGCAGCCACTCTGGAAAGCAGTGTGGAGATTCCTCAGAAAGCTTGGAATGGAAACACCATTTGACCCAGCTATCCCACTCCTTGGCCTATACCCAAAGGACTTAAAATCAGCATACTACAGAGATACAGCCACATCAATGTTCATTGCTGCTCAATTCACCATAGCCAGATTGTGGAACCAACCTAGATGTCCTTCAGTTGATGAATGGATAAAGAAACTGTGGCATATTTATACAATGGAATATTACTCCGCAATGAAGAATGATAAAATTATGGCATTTGTAGGCAAATGGACGAAATTGGAGAATATCATGCTAAGTGAGATAAGCCAATCTCAAAAAACTAAAGGATGAATGATCTCGCTGATAAGCGGATGAGGACATATAATGGGGGGTGGGAGGGGTTAGCATTAGGTTTAGGGTTAGGTTTAGGGTTAGGGATAAGGAGAGCGGTAAGAATGAAGGAAAGAAGGACTGTATAGAGGGAAAGAGGGGTGGGAGGGGTGGGGGGAAGGGAAAAAAATAAATAAACATCATTGCCCTAAAAAAAAAAAAAAAAAAAAAAATATTGGGGAAGAGTCTATGAAACAGCTATTGAGGGACTGTGCTCTCATTCTCATGTGAATCCCTGGGAGATTCTGAGAATACAATGGGTATCTGTCATAACAATGCATCCCTGGTTCAACTCCAGGGTTACTTTATTCTTTTTAGCTCTGTGTCTTCTCTATTTCATCTAAGATGCACTATTTTGAGATTGTGCCAAAAGAATGTGGTACAAAGGGGAAGAGTCATTTCTTAGCCCCTCCCAACCCATTCACCCATCAACACAATGTAATTTTTCTGGTAGAGCAGATGCATATGCAGCTTAGCATCCAGTTTCTTTCCTGTCAGATCAGCAGGTACCATGGACAGAGCTGTTCTGAGTGTCAAAGCAGTGAACAGAAAAGGTAAGAATGGAAGTGGATTGGAAGGAATGAGTTATGTGTAAGCCCTCAGAGGGCATTAACAGAACAATCCCAGAAATGTTGGGGGAAACTGCAGATGAATGGAATCTTTGGGTTAAATTATGGAAGTAAAATCCATAAGTTCTAGTTATTATGGTTAATTAGCATAATATAATGAAGGACAATACAATTATTTTTGCCATTAAATGCTGTAAAATGAATTAAACTTCTAGGAGCTGAACATACAGAGAATATTTGCAAATAGTGTTAGTCCCCACATATTACATAAACAGAAGGAGAAACAAAGGGAGATGCAAAAGCAACAGAAACAGCAGAAAAGCAAGATAAAATCACTTGATGAATAGAATTAGAGACCACCATATTAAGTGAAATAAGTCAAACTCAAAAGATTGTGTTGTATATTTTCTCTCATATGCAGAAGCTAGAGAGGAAAATAGACAGCAAAGGTGCAGGTATATTTCCTAAATAACAAAAGGGAAATGGGGGGTGTGGAGGGGGCAGGGGAAGGAAAGATAGTGGAATGAGACAGACATCATTACCCTATGTACATATATGATTACACAAATGGTATAACTCTACAATGTTTATAACCAGAGAAATGAAAAGTTGTGTCCCATTCGTGTACAATGAATCAAAATGCATCTGTAAAAATAAAAAATTTAAAAAAAGAGAGATCAATAGAGGAAAAGGACAAAGGGGTGGGAGGTAGGAAGGGAAGGGAGAAATGCTGGTAAGTGATATTGGCCAAATTATATTGCTAGATTGTGTACATACACAAATATGTAATAATAAATCCCATCAATATGTACAACTATAATTAACCAATAAAAATGGAAAAAAAAGGAAAAAAAAAAAGATGTTATCCTGGTGGAACTTAGAATACAGCAAGAGTATAAGACAGAGAAATTTTGCATTTTTCAGAAATAAAATATAATGGTGACTAAGGCAAAGCAAATTAACTGACAGGAAGGAAAGAAGAGATTGATTTAATGGGGGCTGGGAGATGTAGGTTCCAGGTGATCAAAACATAGATCTCATATTTATCCTACAACTTTTGGGGGCATCGGTCTACACAATATTGCTCAAATGGAACAAATTTAATTGTACAGTTTGTAACTTTAGTCAAAGTGTATATCTCACAGGAGTTGAAACTGCTTTTAATGGCTTTATTTACACTGGAGCCTTTGTAAAAATGCCCCTTCTATTTTTTGCCCAAGTATGGATGTGGGCACAGCTAAAGAAGATAAAGACAAACTTACTTTAGTCACTGAAGTGGAAAATTCTTACTAGTGACATCAGTTTTCTTATTTCTGCCATTCAACTACCAGAAGGGTTTAGACTTGTTAGTAGAGCTACTATTTTTTCAAAACCAAAATCAAACCCTGGAGCAGAGCCTGGGATATGAAATACAGTCATTACACTCAAAGCATGGTTTGGGGCTCCATCTTTCACAGTCATTTCCATTTCTCTTCCATTACATCACAAGATGGGGATAGTCACCTAACAACCTGAGCAGACAAGTAGAATCTTGTTCTGACCTTTTGCTGACCAATTTCAGAGAAGTAGGTCAAAAAGAGGAAAGGTAAAAACATACTGTGCATTTGTGAGGGGTCATTTCAGACCAATCAAACTTGCTGGCATCAATAGTCTTTACCAGTAATTGACATCGGTGAAATCTATTTCAATATAACTATTTTCAACTTGTCCAAGGTTTCATCTCAGCTATTACCATTATGTATATATTTCTCAATTTCCCTGACTCTTTCGTTATTCCAAAATCTTGTTATCTGACTTTCTATCTTGCAGTCCCCAGAATCTCACCCAGTTGATTGTTGTTGAGCAGATACTTAACAATTTTATGACTTTAATATACAGAAGATGCAGGAATGCAAAGCAATAAAGAATATTCCAAAACAGAAGGTACAATTTCTCATTAAATTCCCATCCATTTCTCATACTGAAACCACAATATGAAACTGAATTTCATTTTAACATCATTATATATCTCAAAGACATATTATGATTTACTGAACTGGTAGCTTGTTTTTCAATATTGTAGTTTTCCCATTTTTATCTAATAAATAGTAGGTTTAAAATGGGGTTTGTGAATAATTTGGGTCAAAGATCAAGCAGGAAATAATTTGTTTTTGTCATATTGTCCCTTTCCCAACTATTCAACTTTGAAATTGTAACACACATACACTCACACAAAAAAAATTGCTACAAATGATAAATAAATGAACAGGTGTAGCTGTCTTCCCATAAATATTTATTGAAAGAGAAAAATTTCTGTGGGTCAGACTTGGATCGTGAGTCTGGATGCTCACTCTTGATGCTACAGAGGATGCTGATTATGCAGTTTAAAGCATGTTACTGACCCCCATCTTTTGGATTATTTCTTACTTATCCCAAGGTTTTAATTAATCAAAAAATTGTAAGTATTTAAAATTCTTCAGTATATACTGCCATATGTTTTATTTTTTACTGTTTTTTTAGTTATACATAAAAGTAGAATCCATTTTGACATAATTGGAAAACACAGAATATATCTTGATTCAGTTCCCATGTTTTTAAGACCTGTAATTTCAAACTAATACCTATGTGTAGCCATCACTTTACATTGTTGTCAATATATCTGTACATTTATAACATCATATACATTTATAAATTCAAACATACATATGTATCCCAAACTTTTGTTTCTGTAAAAATAGGAATTCTTGATCCTACAAAGTCTTCCATATATCACATTTTTCTGAAAATGTTATTTCATATTACCATTATTAGTGCCAATTTTATAAACATTTTCTGCAAAATATTCTAGCTCATATTATTGAATTGAAAATCAGCATATTTCAAAATTATCAAAAGTACATTATAATGGGTTTAGAACTACAATATGACAATAAATATAATTGCACAAAACCATTTTATATAAACCACTGTCTGAATGACACCCATTGGCAATAATGACAGAAACATCAAGAGCATCTAGGAAGATTTCATGAAATTTAAAATACAGGAAACTTAGGGTGATCAAAAGATCATCAAATAAAGGCAATGAAGAAGGATTCACTATGTCTGCTTTTCTTAGTTCAGGAAGTACTAAGAACAATGTCCCTAGAGGGAAAAAAAAAAACAAAAAAAACTATTACCTCTCAACAGGGAAGCAAAAAATAATACAAGACCATTCCATGTTGATACCACAGATGTGCATGAAGGACTGAGTCAGTAGTGAACTTTTATGAAAGACAAGTTGACATTGTTGTAGATTATTGACATATTGTTCAACAGTGCTATTTGAGGTTCTGTGTTCAACAAACATACTAAAAGAGTTTTTAAAATGAATAAGGGTTCAGACAGTAGAACCACCTTTTGAGTTTTTAAAGGTGGAGGGTAATAGTAGAACAGCTTTCATTACATCTTCCCTCATGCTGAAAATAATTACTAACCGTGGACAAAAATATTAATATTTTTAAAACATGTTGGAAGACACAGGAAAGTGAGCAAAATTAGGGAGATATTTGAGAACTGGCATTCCTTCAAAGAGAAAACTGCATCTAGAAAGATGTATTTTACACCATTTCACCTTTTTTTGGTGCTATAAATGGATTTTTCCCTTAATCTCTTTTTTCAGATTGTTAATTTTTAATGCAATGAGACTGATTTTTGTGTGCTGACTTTGTATGTTAAAAGCATGGCAAATTGGTTTATTACCTATAACAGCTTTATTTTGGTGTCTGTAGGATTTTCTAAATGTATGTGTTGTGACCCATGGAAAGGAGATAGTTTCAGTTATTCCTTTTCAACTTGGATTCAATTTATTTCTTTTTCCTAGCTAATTGTTCTAGGTAGAATTACATTACTTTGTTGAATGTAAATGGCAAAACTGGTCATTCTGGTCTTGGTGCCAATCATAGGGAAATTATTCCTCTTTAATCACTATGGTTGAAGTTGGCTGTGTTTTCTTAATATGTGTCATTTATCATGTTGAGGACTTTTCCTACTTTTATTTTATTGTTTTTTGTTATCATAAAATAATGTTGAATTCAGTCAACTTTTAAAAACTTTTCTGCATCAGTTGAGAGAGCAACTATTCCCATTGTCCTTTTGTTATTAATATGGTCTATTATATGGATTGATTTTTGTATGTTGAAACATCTTTCCCTTCAGGGAATAAATCCTGGTTATTTGTAATGTGCAACACTTTTAATATGCTACTGAAATAAGCTCACTAATATTTTATTGAGGGTCATGGCACCAATAGGCACATTGGATATTTTTTAATTATTTTCTTTTCTTGTGGTGTCTTTGTCAAGTTTTGATATCAGCATAACGCTGGCCTCTTAAATCAGTTAGCAAGTGCTGCCTCCTCTTCTGTTTTCTTCATTTCCGAGGCACTGATATTAATTCTCCTGACTATTGCTATATTTCACCAGTCATCTGGTGCTGGACTTCTCTGGATATTTATGGTCTACTCAGATTTCCTATTGCTTCTTGAATCATTTTTTTTCAAATTCTTCATTCATAGGAATTTGTGCATGCCATCTAAGATATCTTTTCTGCTAACACACAGCTATACGTGATATTCTCTTAAAGTTTCTTTCTAAAATTTTAGTAATGCCCCTACTTTTTTATCCTGATTTTAATAATACGTGCTTTCTCTCTTTATTAAAAAAGTGATGTTTCAACTACAGTTTTGTCAATTTTGTTGATTTTTGAAATTACCAACATTAGGGATTTGACTTTATTTCTTTTCTTCTTTTTCTGCCGGAGGGGATGGTACTATAATTGAACTCAGGCACGTGGCTGCTGAGCTACATCCCTAGTCCTATTTTGTATTTTATTTAGAGACAGGGTCTCACTGAGTTGCTTAGTACCTTGCTTTTGCTGAAGCTGGCTTGGAACTTGCGATCCTCCTGCCTCAGCCTCCCCAGTCACTGGTATTACAGGCTTGTGCCACCTGGCTTGTTCTTCGTTTTTTAATCTGAAAGTTAATCTTTTTTATTCCATGCCATATACCAGTTTTGAGTTTAGTTTTTACTTTGCAACTTATAATCTATTTTCTAAGAATGTAAAGCTAGATTATTGATTTGAGATATTTCTTCTTTTTGAATTTAGTTGGTCATATTTTCTATACTACCACACATTTTCTGCATCTACTAAGTTTAGGTATATTCATTTTCATTTGTTCCAGACATTTTCTAATTTCCATTGTGACTTCTGTGGTCTATTGATTGTGTAACTGTGTTACTTTCTACATGTTGAGAATTTATCTGTTTCATTGAGTTTTAGTTTTATTCCATTGTACTAATAAATGATATTTTATCTGATTCCAATTATAAAAATTTATTTAGAGTTCTTTTTTGGCCTAACTTATTTTCTATACTGTGTTCTAATATTATTGAGTGGAGTGTTCTGGATATGTATAATAAGTCTAATAGTTCTACAGTATTGTTCAAGACCTCAATATCATTATTGAACTTATATTTGATTGTCCTGTCCATTAATGAAACAGGAATATTGAATTTTCCAACTATCATTGGACTACCATTTGCCATATCCATTCATCTACTTATACTTCATGCCAAATTGGTTCTTTTATCACTATATACTCACTTTAGTTTATTATACCAATTTGTATATTTTGGTATAATGTATAATTTTTGTTTTTGGTATGTTAGTCTAGGTATTCCTTCTTTAGTAGTTGCCTGTAATAACCTTCTGCATTCTTTCATCTTCAATCTATTAGTGTATTTAATCTAAAGTAATCAAAAAGGAACATATAATAGACTAATAAAATTTTTATCACTTTTGTCAATCTCTGATTTTCTAATCTGAAAGTTTAACTCATTTAAAAATAAAATGATTTTAATAAGGAAGGACTAAACTTCTACCAGTTTGGTGTTTTGTCTTTTGTATACATTTTAGCTTTTTAGTCCTTCGGGTCTCTAACAATGCTATTTCCTTTTTGTTTAGCTGACTTTATGTAGTAACTTGTTTCAATCCATTATTACATTTTACTCACTGTATAATTTGCAGAGTTTATTGTGTGGTTAGCTTGGGGATTATATATAATATCTTAAAGGTAGAATAATCTCAGATGGATTTACATAAAATTAAGTATAAAAACATACAATAACATAGATCTATACCTCTTTTATACATCTTTTAAATTCTGTAGAAAGTGCAAAGGTAGAGATACAAAGTTAATTACAATGGTCTTGACTTTTACATCTCTCCATTTCCAGAGATCTTCATGTCTTTGTATCACCTTGAATTACTGTCTATTGTCCTTTTTGTCAGCCTTAAGAACCCCTTTCAACATTTCCTGAAGGTTAAACACAAATTACACAGTAGAAGCAAAATTTATGATAAACTCGTAAGACATTTTTAAAATATATAAATAGCATTTGCAACTTAATATTATGAAAATCTGACTTTAAATTTGTCAAGGCTTTGAGGAGAGAATTCACAAAATAAACAGTCAATATCTCCATTAAAAAGTTACTCAACACTACTAGTCATCAGAAAAATGAGAATTAATTCCATAAGGAGATACCAGAAAGTACCCGCTAATATGGTTTATGAGGATATGGAATAAGTGGAACTGGCATACATTGTTGTTGGGGATATTAACTTCATTATTCAAACTCTCTTTAATGCATAGTAGTCAAAATTTTTAAAAAATCCAAATGATTCCTACAAGATCAATGAGTAAGCAAACTGTGTTATATTTAAATAATAAATTAATATTTAGTAATATAAAAACAAAAGTAACTGAAATGCAAAATAAAATTATGGATGAGTCTCAGTACTCTGAGCAAAATGTTTAGATACAAAAGGATGTGATTACATTTATATGATTTTTTTCAAAAGGCACAAACAATATTTTGCTGAAAAACAAAACAGAATCATTTTAAAATGATTTTCTGTAATAGGGTGGTGAATGACAGATCATTCTCTCAAGTGATAAAAATTATCCCATAACTTACTAGGGGTACTACCTACATGGATTTTCTTTTCAAAACTCCTTGAATTATACCCCTTAAAATTTGTGCATATTACAGTATATAAATTTTACTTCAAAATAACTAGTAAGAGCTGGGGATGTAGCTCAGTTCGTAGAATGCTTGCCTCACATGCACAAGGCCCTGGTGTCTTGCAGCAATATGTGTTAGAAATTACGACAAGGTGGTTAACAATAAAGATCAATTTCACTGTGCTAAGGCACAAAATATTAGGAGATAGAAACAATTAATAAAGAAAGTTATATAAAAAAAATTACAAAACTATCTTTTATAAATTCTTGTATCAAACAAATGAGTAAATTCATTAATACTGGGAACCTGGCTTCCCACTGCTGGAGAAGAAAACTGCACATATGGAAAGTAGAACAGTAGTTGTTGGTTTGAAAGTCCTACTTTTTAATTTTTCTCAGAAATAAATATATATATGTATATTATATATGTACATGTAATATGAGATACATGCATAAATATGGAAATAGAGTAGATATACTCATGTGTATATGTAGGTTTGTATAATGTATAAATGTAAATAGATATATTTACAAATATAAATATATGCACATACATATATGTTTTTCTTGATCTGTTTGCTACAAGGATTTAGAATATTGATTTGTCAGTAACAAAATGAACACTTTGAACCTGGTTTTTTTTTTATTTCTGAATATGTCTAAAAAATATATTCAGGTGCCTTGGAGAAAAGGCTCTATTAGAGACTGTAGCACAAAAATTAAAAAATAACCTGGAAAGATCTTGTTGCTCCAAAAAACTGGAAAAAAAAATTTGGCAAAATAGGACCATAAAACATGGGAGTGAAAATTTGGGAAACTTGAGAAATAATAAAATAACAATTGATTATAACCCACTGAATAAATTAAAAGTGTATGAATCAATTGTGATATGATTTACCACTTATTAATTAATTGATTGAGAATGGAAAGTCCTTTGTCTTAACCAGAACATTGACTAATCAAAGTAGAAGGAGTGTTATAGTTAGAAAATCATTTACCTACTCTCAGAGTACCTCCCAAATACTTTTTGGTTGAAAAGGGATAAATAGTAAGTCAAGAGTAGAGAAAACTGGTAGACGTACCATAAAGGGATGAAAGTTACAGCCACCATAACTGGGACAACTCAACATCACATTTCCTGATATAAAGCACTGGGAAGGGTACAGCATCATTCTTGTGGTATTCTTGCTAAAATTTATAATTTGAATCTGAACACTAGGTTGTTAATCTTAAACTGAGGGACGATACACAATAATATTAATATGCTATTAACATGAATGTACTATTAAAATATCAACATCAAGAAAGATAGGGAGCTCTGCTTCCTGACCATCATGTGAGCTGGTTCCTTCTGCCACACTCTTCCACCATGTTGTTCAGCCTTACCTCAGGCCCTGAGGAATGGAGCCGGCTGTGTATGGATGGAGACTTCTGAAACTTTGCAGGGCTGTTGACCTGCTGGTGGTAAAATCTGTCGTAACCCGGAGGAAGGCTTGGAGGTCTGGGGCGCTGTGTGACTGTGCACCAGAATAGACTGGATGGAGACATGTGCAGAAGTACAGAGTTAAAAGGAGACTGCAGTCATCGAGGTATCTTGAGTGCTGGTCCCAGAGCTACTTATGGAACCCAGTGAACTTTGAAAATGATGTATTACTGATTCAAAGCTTTTATCTACCTTCTAAAGGCCTTCAACCTTCTCCTCATCTTAAAGCATCTTTGATGAATTTTGATTCTGGAAACATAAACCATAAGGAAAACAGTCCTTAAGTAACATTTTTTTGGCCTTGCCACCTAAATCCTCTAATCAGGAGTCAAAAAAAAACATTGTCTGTGGGCCAAATCCAACCTGCCTCTTGTTTTTATTTTAAATAAAGTTTTATTGGAACACACACACAAAAAAAGAAAAAGATAGGGAATGACAGCTAAAGGAGAATAAGAGACGTCTCAATCAAACACAGTTTGTGATTCTCAATTTGCTTCTGTATCAGGAAAACAGAGGTATTAGAGTCATTTTTGACATGATTAACAAAGTTTGATTATGGACTGTGGATAAGACAACAATGAGGTATCGAGGATGTGACCTTGTTTACTATGTGTTGGTTGGTTATGAGAATGGTCCCCTTATAATACACTCACCAAAGTTCTTAAGGTATATTAAGAAATGTTTAAGACACTGATTTCTTAAAATCTCGAGACTTATCATTTTGTAGTAATCAAAATAGATCATGGGCACATTGAAGAAGGAATATATTTGAGTAAAGGAACAAAATAAGTAGAACATATAGACTTAATTTTATTAAAATTTGAATTATTTAAATATTTCACAGCAGAATATGAAAATTTTCTACCTTTTACACATGTAATTTTATATTTAGTCCTCTGGGTCCTTGTCTGGCAAAAGTTAAGCTGCCTATCAGGTCAATATGAATTCCATCAGTGCTTAGTAAAATGCAGATGATTCTTTTTTGCCATGAGTTTTATAAAAGTCATTGATCAGCTTACTCAAGGTAGAAGTCCAAATGAGTGACTGGCACATGCTACAAGAAAAATAAATCAATGTGATTCCAGGCATATAACTTTTATTTAAGACGTTTTCTTGACATAGCAAGTTTTATTAATAAACAATTAATAAAAGAGGGATTATAGATTTATTTCTAACTCTCTTGGAAAACACTTTTGAATTATTATGTTTTGGTGAAAGAAATAAAACGTTGTGGTGAAATTCCTATGCTCTAAAGTCAGAATGTCTTTGGATCCTAGTTCCAATAAATGCTAATGATATGCCTTTGGTCAAGTTGCTATACCTCCCCAGATCTCTGCTTCCTTATGTGCATACTGCAAATATAAAAAATGATAAAGATGCCCAATTCCCAGGGTTGCTGTGTGAACTAGGTGAGCTAAAGTGTGTTAAGATCTCATTATCCAGAACATGATAATTTCCCAATAAGTGCAAACTATTTCCTTATTAGCTTCATCAAATAACCCATACAGAGTTAGAAACAGTTTATTGATTGTATATTCCTAGATTTACAACATAAAGCATAAACAATGATGGCCGTGACATTCATATCAAATTTTAACACACACAACATCCCTGGGTGAGAAGATGCACGCGCACACACACACACACACATATTCTATGAGTATGTGCATGTCTATGATTGCATGCATAGAAAAATAATTTCTAGAAGGTCTATATACAAATTGGATAAATGTTTGTCATCTCTCTTAGTGAAATAATGGAAATTTTAATTTCTTCCTGACATTTTTAAGTAGTTTTTTTTTTCTTTTTAATACATAGTATGAAGGTTGTGCTTCTTTTCTCATGAGTACAAACAAACAACAAAAAAATTATAAACTGACCTTATTGGAAAAGTGACCAACTCTTCTTCTGAAAAGAGACAGCTGTGGAAGATGAAAAGCCAACTTGAGCTTTTTCCTATTTGTTTTCTCTTTTCTCAAGTGGAAAAGATCTGCAGGGAACTTAAAAAGGTTAGCAGGCTCCTGACCTTTGCTCATCATGGGAACACTCAGTGAATCCAGTCTTACTGGAAAAATAAAAGGTGAAGGAGAAGTGCTGAACTGAAGCCTTATAGACCAGACCTGAACACACACACTGGAGGAAATGCAAATATGCAGTTTAACAGAAAGAAAAAGAAATACTACTTGTAATTAGTAGGCCAATTGCATTAGCCCATGTTAATCTGAATGGCAGCCTGCTGAAAGCTATCACTGTCTCAATTGTAGAGTTTATGAAATTTAGTACCCAAGAGTTGACCTTTCCCAACATTACACAGGTATGAAGTAATAAAATAAGAATGCATATTCAAGTTTTGCATGTGTCAGAGTTCTTTTTTTATCATACATTTGCTTATTATAAATGTTACAACTTTCAAATATTTGAAATTTTTGAAAATTCAAGAAATAAATTAAAATCACAAAAATCTTGTTTGAATATACAGAACATTTGATACTAAGGTATAGAAAACGAAATTTTCCCCATATTCTGTCATTTAAATTGATATTGTATTACATGTATGTGAAAATTTTACCTTATTTTTCTTTTTTATTACTTTAACCTAAAAAAAATTTATCAAAAATTCACAAAAAGAGCAAGCTGATTTCATAATTTATCACCAATAAGAAAGTAGAACATTTGTACAGTAAGAATCATTTTTTCTTAGATTCCCAGATCTAATTTTTAAGGGTTCACCACAAATGAAGATGTATAGTACATCTGGGTTAGAGGAGATCCAAACAAGTATTAACTTTATCATGTTTAATTCCTTCACAAATGACTATGCTTTAGAACCACCAATGATAAGAGTTTTCTACTTTCGGAGTTAGACAGTTGGAAAGTATGTCTGTCTTATATGGAAATCATTAGTCTTCTAGTTAAGGAGATCTAACAATATCTGTAGGGAACATTGTGTCTGATTTCATATCAGTTCGATCTCCAAATACTTTAAGAGCTACTCTTTCCTACCACCCCTTCATCTTTGATTCATTGCCAGTATGAGGCTAGCAAACTCTGTCTCCAGCTATTATTCTTTATAAGTGCCATAATCATTTATTTCCCTTGCACACATTTCAGTTTGACTGTGGCTCCCTCAAACTGTGATCTTCCCAACTAAATAAGATTCAATGTGATTCAGCATTGTGAGCATAACACATTTAGCAATTATGAACAAAGATTTCATCTGGCATTTTAAATATATATGGTAGATGCAAGGAGTCAAAGACTCCAAGGTATATCCCAGAGGTATCAAAACCCAGATGGTCAATATTTACTCCTAAACAGGCAACAGAAGTGGCTTACTCCTGTCTATCTGCCTTGGTAGTAACAGAATTCTCTAGACTCATTACCCATGTTAGCTTAAGGTAGAGAACTGTTGCACTTATCCTTTATCCTCACAGAGTTTATAGTCTCATGGGTCGAAAGACTTATAATTACACTAGAATATAGGATAGAATTAGTACTATTGTTGAAATAAAACATGATGTTTCATGTTAAACACATGTACTATCTCTAGTCTCCCCAAATTTCTTTGTTCTTTAACAATTATGGCTTGAATATAAGCTGACGAAAGTTGTACCAGCTATCTTTATTATTTGTTGTTGTTTTCTGGTTGTATTTTTTTTTCATTTTTTAATTTGTTCTATTTAGTTATCCATGACAGCAGAATGAAGTTTGACTCATTGTAGACAAAGGGAGCACAAATTTTCATTTCTCTGGTTGTACAAGTTGCAGAGTTACACCGATCATGCAATCATACAAGTATGGGGTAATAATGTCTGTCTGTTCCATCAACTTTCCAACCCTCTACTGCAGCCCCTCTCCTCCACCCCCTCTGCCACATCCAAAGCTCCTCCATTCTTTTCTTCCCCAAACACCAACATTGTGGATCAGTATCGATTTATCAGAGAAAACATTTGATCTTTGTTTTTTTTGGGATTGTTTTATTTTGCTTAGCATGATATTCTCCAACTCCATCTATTTACTTGCAAATGCCATAATTTCATTCTTCTTTAAGGCTAAGTAATATTCCATTTGTATATATACCGTAGTTTCTTTATCCATTCATTTTATTGAAGGAAATCTAGATTGGTTCCACAGTTTGTCTTCTGTGAATTGATGTGATTGAGCTGCTATAAACATTGATGTGACTGTGTCACTGTAGTATGCTGATTTTAAGTCGTTCGGGTATAGATTGAAAAGTGGGATAACTGGATTAAATGGTTGTTCCATTCCAAGTTTTTTAAGGAATCTCCATACTGCTTTCCAGATTGGTTGTACCAATTTGTAGTCCCCACATCCTCACCAACACTTATTGTTCTTGTGTTCTTGATAATTGCCATTCTGACTGGTGTAAGATGAAATCTTAGAGTAGTTTCAATGTGCATTTCTCTAATTGCTAGAGATATTGAACATTTTTTAATGTATTTGTTGATCAAATGTATATCTTCTTCTGTGAAGTGTTTCCTCAGTTCATTAGCCCATTTATTGATTGGGTTATTTGGGTTTTTTTTTTTATGTTAAGTTTTTGGAGTTTTTTTACATATCCTGGAGATTAGGGTTCTAGTTGATGTGGGTGTGGTAAAGATTTTCTTCCATTCTGTAGACTCTCTCTTAACATTATTGAGTGTTTTCTTTGCTGAGAAGAAGCTTTTTAGTTTGAATCCGTCCCATTTATTGAGTCTTGATTTTACTTCTAATTCTTTAGGAGTCTCATTAATGAAGCCAGATCCTAAGCCAACATAGTGAAGATTTGGGCCTACCTTTTCTTCAGTTAGGCACAGGGTCTCTGTTATATTGCTCAAGTCTTTGATTCACGTTGAGTTGAGTTTTGTACAAGATGAGAGATGAGGGTTTAATTTTATTTTGTTACATGTGGATGTCCAATTTTTCCCTCACCATTTATTGAATAGGCTATCTTTTCTCCAGTCAATGTTTTTGGCACCTTTGTCTACTAGGAGGTAACTGTATTTATGTGGGTTTGTCTCTGTGTCTTCTATTCTGTTCCATAGGTCTACAAGGTCTACATGGTGCCAATACCATGTTGTTTTTATTTCTATGGTGTGGCGAGCCGCCTCGCCACCATGATAAGATGGCGCTGGATTCCTGAAGTGCTTTCTAGGTAAACAAGCCCATATTTGGTTGAGCCAACTGTTGCAAATGGGAGCACCTTTGAACATAGGCCAAGTGGCAGGAGTAGATTGGCTATTGCAAGAGTATAAAAGTGTATGAATTCAGCTCAAGAGAGGGAAGAAGAAAAACCATGGTTTTATAATAATAAGGTCCTGATTAAACTGCTGAAGGAAGATTCCTGTGTCGTGCTTTCTTGCGGGCGAGGGACACGACAAGGTGCCAATACCATGTTGTTTTTATTTCTATGGCTCTGTATTATAGTTTAAGGTCTAGTATTGTGATGTCTCTTGCTTCACTTTTCTTGAGTAGAATTACTTTGGATATTCTGGGTCTCTTGTTTTTCCAAATGAATTTTATGATTGCTTTTTCTAGTTCTCTGAAGAACACCATTGGGATTTTAATTGGAATTTTGGTAGTATGGCTATTTTGATGATATTAATTCTGCCTAAGAATAAGGGAGGTATTTCCATCTTCTAAGGTCTTCTTCAACTTCTATTTTAGCATTCTGTAGTTTCATTATAGAGGTCTTTCAACACTTTTGTTAGGTTGATTCTCAAGAATTCTATTTTTTTTTTTTGAGGCTATTGTAAATGGGGCAGTTTTCCTAATTTCTCTTTCAGAGTATTCATCACTGATGTACATTAATGCATTTGATTTGTGTGCTGAATTCATTTATTAGTTCTAGAAGTTTTATTGTGGAATTTTTTGAATCCTCTAAGTATAGAATCATGTCAGCAAATAATGATAGTTTGAGTTCTTCTTTTCCTATTCATATCCCTTAATTTCTTTTATCTGTCTTATTGCTCTGGCCAGGATTTCCAGAACTACGTTGAATAGGAGTGGTGAAAAAGGGCACCCCTTTCTTGTTCCATTTTTTAGAGGGAATGCTTTCAATTTTTCTCCCTTAAGAATGATGTTGGCTTTGGGCTTAGCATAGATAGCTTTTGCAATGTTGGGATATGTTCCTATTATCCCTAGTTATTTTAGTGTTTGAACATGAGGGTGTGCTGTTTTTTGTCACATGCTTTTTCTTCATCTTTTGAGATGATCATATGGTTCTTATCTTTAAGTCTATTTATGTGATGAATTATTTTTATTGATTTCCAGATAGTGAACTAGTCTTGCAACCCTGGAATGAACCCCACTTGGTCATAGTGCACTATCTTTTGAATATATTTTTGTATGTGATTTGCCAGAATTTTGTTGAGAATTTTTGCATCTCTCTTCATCAGACATATTGGTATTCTTTCCCTCTTGTTTCTTTGTCTGTTTTGGGTATCAGGGTGACACTAGTCTCATAGAATGAGTTTGGAAGGGTTCCTTCCTTTTCTACTTCATGGAATACTTTGAGGATTATTGGTATTAGTTATTCTTTGAAGGTCTTGTAGAACTTGGATTAGAATTCTTCTGGTCCTGGGTTTTTCTTAGTTGATAGGCTTTAGATGGTATCTTCCATTTCATTCCTTGAAATTGATTCATTTATATCATGTACATTCTCCTGATTCAGTTTGTGTAGATCATATGTTCCTAGAAATTTGTTGATGTCTGAGATTTTTCTGTATTATTGGAGTATACATTTTCAAATTGTTTCTAATTATCTTCTGTATTTAAATAGTGTTCATAATTATATTTCCTGTTTTATCACTAATATGAGTAATTTGAGTTTTCTCTCTCCTTCTCTTCATTAGTGTGGTTAAGGGTTTATCAATTTTATTTATTTTTTCTGAGAACAAACATTTTGTTTTGTCTATTTTTTACATTTTTTTGTTTCAATTTCATTGATTTCAACTTTGATTTTAATTATTTCCTGTCTTCTACTACTTTTGTTGCTTTGTTCTTTTTCTCCAGCTTTGAGATGTAATGTTAGGTCATTTAGTTGTTGATGTTTTACCCTTTTAATGAAAGAACTCAATGCAATGAACTTTCCTCTTAGCAGTGCCTTCACAGTGTCCAAGAGATTTTGATATGTTGTATTGGTGTTCTCCTTTACCTCTTAGAATTTTTTTTTTATCTCCTCCCTGATGTCATCTGCTATTCATTTTTCATTCAATAGCATATTATTTTGTCTCCAGGTGTTGGAGTAGCTTCTATTTTTCATTTTCTCATTGATTTTCTAATTTTATTGCATTATAATAAGATAGAATGCAGGGTAGTATCTCTAATATTTTTGCATTTGCTAAAAGTTGCTTTGTGACATATTGTCTATTTTAGAGAAGGAACCATGTGCTACTGAGAAGAAAGTGTGTTACCTTTTTGACGAACAAAATATTCTATTTCTGTCTGTTAAGTCTAAAATATTGATTGTATTGTTGAGTTTTATAGTTTCTTGGTTTAGTTTTTGTTTTAAAGACCTATCCAATGGTGAGAGAGATGTGTTAAAGTCATCCAGTATTATTGTGTTGTAGTCTATTTGATTCTTAAAATTGAGAAGAGTTTGTTTGATGTCTGTAGTGGCTCCATTGTTTGGGGCATATACATTTATGATTGTTACGTCTTGTTAATGTATGATTCCCATAAGCAGTATGAAATGTCCTTTTTTTCTGCTTATGTCTAACTTTGGCTTGATGTTCACTTTATCTGATGAGCATGTAAACCCTGCTTGTTTGAGCAGTTCATGTGAGGGATATGTTTTTTCCCATCCTTTCACCTTCTGTCTATGAATGTCTTTTTCTATGAGATGAGTCTCTTGAAAGCAGCATATTGTTGGGTCTGTGCCATTCTGTGTCTTTTGATTGATGAGTTTAGGCCATTAACATTCAGGGTTATTATTGAGATATGATTTGTATTATTGGTTATTTTGGTTATTATTGTTTTTTAAGTTGACTTGGGTTTCCTTTGATTGCCTTTTACTTTGCTGATTTTTATTGTTGTTTTTCATTATCTCCTCATGGAATATTTTTCTGAGGATGTTCTTTAGTGCAGGCTTTCTAGTCGTAAATTCTTTTAACTTCTGTTTATCATGGAAGGTTTTTATTTCATTATAAAAACTGAAGCTTAATTTTGCTGGATATAAAATTGTTGGTTGGCATCCATTTTCTTTCAGAGTTTGGAATATGTTCTTCCAGGATCTCCTAGCTTTGAGGGTTTGAGTTGAGAAATCTGCTGAGATCTGAATTGGTTTCACCCTGTATGTAATTGGATACTTTTCTTTTGTGGACTATCCTTATTTTGTATGCTGGGCATTTTCATTATATTGTAACTTGGTGTGGATTTGTTGCGATTTTGTACATTTTGTGTCCTGTAAGCCTCTTGTATTTGATTTTACATTTCATTCTTCAGGTTTGGAAAATTTTGTGATATTATTTCATTGAATAGATTGTTCATTCTTTTGGTTTGTATCTCTGTGACTTCTTCTATCACAATAATTCTTAAATTTGGTCTTTACATGTTATCCCATAATTCTTGGAATTTCTGTTCATGATTTCTTACCACCTTCACTGTGTAGCTAACTTTATTTTCAAGATTATATATTTTGTCTTCATTGCCTGAGGTCTTCCAAGTGATCTAATCCATTGGTGATGCTTTTTATTGAGTTGTTCTACTGTTTCCTTCATTTCAAGGATTTCTGTTTGTTTTTTCAGAATCTCTATCTCTTTATTGAAGTGATTTTTTGTTTCCCTGAATTCCTTTCATAATTCTTTATTGAAGTGATTTTTCATAGCCTGCCTTTGCTTTCTTATAGCACCCCTTACTTTTTATTATGTACATCCTGAAGTCCATCTCTGACATTTCTTCTACTGTGTTGGCAATGGATTCTATTGTTGTTGCATCTTGGTTTGTTTAGGGTACTTTCTTCCCTTGTTTTTTTCATGTTGTTCATGTGTCTTCCCCTCTAGCAGTGTGGATCTGAGGTATTACATTTTCTACCCTATAGACTTAGAGTGTCCTTGCAAGTTTCTAATACCTCACCTTTAAGGGGAGATCAATGTTAATAGTACACAGGGGAAATTATATGCAACCTGAAACCAAATAACTACTATTAAGATGTTTACATTTTTGTCTCAATAAACAGAAATGGTGCATTTGATTATTATCTACAATATAAACATTAGGCTTGTGAATGGGTCTACAGTTTCAAATACTGGACAAAGAGAGAACTGGGGTTGTGAAGGATGAGATGTTAGTGAGGTAGGAAGTGAGAATACAGAGGTATTAGATCATAGGAAGCATGAAAGAGGAATATAAAGAAGTTGGCTGTTAGGAGAAAAGAAAGAAAGAGACTCTGGGAAAACATAAGTGGGAGGAACCTATAGAAAGTGAAAAAATAAAATAAGATGGAATAAAAAAAGGGAAAGAAAAAACATTTAAAAATGTAAGATTAAAAGTATGTTCCACAAAACATTAATATACTAATTAGACATTACAGTCCTCAGTATCTCAATGCATGAAAAGTACTTGATTTAAAAAATGTTGGAGATATGAGAGTGGGAAAAGAAAGAAAGATAGAAAAAATAAGAGAGAAAAAATTCTCAAAGGTCAATTGAACATTCTTTCTGGTGAAGTTTGATATCTTCATGGCTTCCCTTCTCATTCGATGGGTAGGGTTAACTGTAGTTTGCTGTTCCACCCTCAGGATGGTGAATTTTACTAGGGTGGGAGGGTTAGTCTTGGAGGTAGGGCTGGTTGAGGCAGGGTACAGTTGTTGCTGGGCCCATGGGATGACTGCATCCCAGGAATCTCCTTCAGGATCTACTTGTGTGATGTAGGAGTATGGTCTTAGCCCCTTACATCACCTGTGCCCTTACATCACCTGTGGACCCCACAATTCTATCTCTAATTTGTTCTTTAAACTGTATTTCTCCCACCCTCACAGTTTCAATATCCTAATCAGGAACCTCTCTTTCCAGAGGTCCTGAGGACTGGGCACTAGGACCTGTATGCCTGTCATGGAGAGCTGTTCTATATTGGGGAGATCAGGACCAGGTGTTGAGAGCTGCAAGCTTGCATAGCAGCAAACACTGGGGCAGGTTTGTGACTGGGGTGTGGATTGGGAGACTGTAGATACCTTGATAATGGGGTTCCTGGCCCTGGCCTGTGTTCCAAGATGGAGACTTCCCCAGCTAAAGATAGTGACAGCAAAAGTGGAACTAACCAAGATTGTGGCAAAGGTGTCCCGAGATGGAGGTGATCACTTTCAGACATGACAGATGAAGGGCAGGCTGTGAGTGGTGTTGGGTGCCCTGTTCAGAGATTCATCACTGTGGCCTGTGGTGCTTGGCAGGCAGCTACCGCCAGGTCCTTCTGGTGACTCCAGGTGGAGGCTGCTACCTTGTGGAAACTATGACAGTGGTTGCAGTGTCCCAAGATGTAGGTGGCCAAGGGAGCCCCACGTTGGTAGATGGGGTGCCTGCCGAGTCAGTAACCACAATGGTGCAGTGGGCCTTACCTTATTTTTATGTATGAAGACTTTACAGTATTTTTTCAATCAACTCTTTTTTAAAAGAAATATTTGAGTATTAATTCTTCGTCACTTACATGTTGGCAATAAGTTTTCCTCCTCTGTTTGTTGTCTTTTTTTTTTTTTTAAATACAATTTCGAAACCTTAAATATAGTAATTTTAACCAATTTTGCTTCTTTTTTCAGTTTTGGAGGTAATTCCCAATCCTATAAATGAATTCTCCTTACTTTTATTCAAATGCTTGTTTTTCATATTTTTAGAGTTGAAAATTAGGGTGAGATTTTGACCTTTTAATATTTCTATAAACAACTGGATATTTATGAATACAGCAATCATATGTTTTACTTATATTATATAATACATGATTCTGAATGTTATTGAAAAGAACCTTCTCCTACATATTTGAAATGACTAGTTATGCAATTTCTTTACTATACTAATACTACCCTGAATTAATGTATGCTAACGTATCTTACACTGTGACTTTCCCATAGTGAAAATTATACCTTATCAGTCATTTGTAAAATTGTCCTATTCTGGTACGTTTGTCTCTTCCACATGAAATGTCGGATCAGCTTATGAAGATACAGGAAAACAAATGTTTAGGTATTGATTGCAATTATATTAGAATTTTTACATTTAGGAATTTGGTAAAAATGATTTTATTAAGTTAAAAAGCTAGCTGTAGGAAAATTATTGCTTTTAAAACTCAGAGTCCTTCCTTCAAATAATATATAATGAAAAAATTGTCAATAGAATTTTTGGAAAATATTTATAGGAAATACCCATGTCTCTAGTGCCAAGAGAAGTAATATATAACAAAAAGAAGCTGTCCAGGAATGAAGAAATAGGAAGTAGTAGGCCATAAAACAGCATTATGTGTGCTAGTGTGCTATATGTGTTTTTATTAGTAATTCAGATTCATAGTCTTCGATCTTTTTGACAATGCTGATCAAATAGTCTTTAAGCCAAAGGGCTGAATGCTTTCTCATTTTTGTTTATAGTTTTGGTGTTTATTTTCTATTTCATATAGATTTTCTATTACTTCTAATAATTAGAAGGAATTTTCTATAATTTGAATATGATGTGGAATAAAATTACTTTATACCCATATTTTTTACAGAGTTTTGCTAATACATAATAAAATAATTAATATGCTAAATAAAATATAGATTAAAATATCTCATTGCTGCTGTATGTGCTAATAGTATGGTCAACTGATTAAGATTTCCTGGTTCTATGATAAAATATTCTGATGAAATATCACTTTCTCTCTCAATATTTATATATATGATTTTTGCTTTATGACATTGACTAAGACTTCCAATTGCATATAGATTACTAACAAGAATTTAACAAGATTTTAAGAATAAATATTTATAAACAAACTCATGGTTTATAAGATGAAGATATTTAGTATTAATGTGTATATGTCTAGGTTCAAAGACATATGGTATTCTTATTTGGGTTGAATATCAAATTAAAACTAATGAGAATATTCCTACTATATCTGGAATAGTTTATATCATATGAGGATCATTGTGTCTTTCGATTTCAGGTAGCCAATTTTTGTAAAACCAACAAAATCAGATTCCATATATATGAACAGAATTAATATTTTGTATCTTTTATGTATACAGGAATAATCATGTGTCCGTCTCTTCTAATATAACCACTCTAGTGTACAAATGTATCTATTCCTACAAATTATCTGTTCTGTGAATTTTCAGATTTTCTTAGAATGTGTAATAGTTTACCATATTCCATGTTTAGTTATTAGCTCTTTATGCTTATATATGTAAATATATTCTATTTATTCTTGGTCATATTTAAAAAAATGAATTGTTACATTTTTCTTTTAAATTGAAAAATGTTTCAATTAGTTTTAAAAACACAGTTGTTGAGAATGCTAAGTTTCAGCTTTGTCCTGTAAAGGGCATGGAAGTCATGTCTCCCATTTTTATAACAAGAAATAGGTAAAGAATTTAAATTTAGTGATTTTGGGGGGCTTTATCAGAAAACTGTGGTCTCAGAAAATGATTGCTACCACAAACTCTGGACAGGTTGTTGAATCCACAGACTCAGAGAAGATCTATCTGTAGCACAAATGCTGACCTATAAAGGGAGAGGTCACTGAAATTCTGTAGTGATTTTAGTAAACCGTTGAGGTGGAGTGAGGACTACTTCCAGAGTAAGAATCTCCTGGGACTACTGCTTTAGTGAGTTGCCCCATGTACACAAATTTTGTCCCAAGAAAATTGAGCAGATTATCATACTAAAGATATCAAAATGACACTCTCATTGCTCTGTCAGGCATGTAAGGTGGATTTAACTTCTGAACATCAATCACTGCCATTCAGCTCATCAACAGGCTAAGGAAGGAAAGGAATAAGATGATATCATTTGATGGAGAAAGGAGATTTGACAAATTCCAACATCCATTTATGATCAAAAAAATTTCTCAGCAAAATAAGAACAAAGGGAGAACACATTTAACTTGATGATAGACACCTCTAAAAATCCAATAATTCTGTCAAGTATAATGGCGACAAAATGGAACACTCCCCTGACTCTGCCCAAGACTAGAAGCAAATGAAGGATTTCCCTTTTCAGAACTCTCATTTGATAACTTTCCAGAAACACATAGTACTACAATAATACAGAGAATGAAGGTTATCAATATACCAAATCGAAAGGAAGAAATAATGTTGTCCATAATTGCAGGTGACTAAATTAAAAATTCCAAAGAGTCAACAATGATAATAGCAAAACCAGAGAACCCTTGAAATCCTGTCTCTCTCTCTCTCTCTCTCTCACACACACACACACACACACACACACACACAGTATAAAAGTGTATACAAAGGGAGTGAAAGTTGCAAGGTATAAGGCAATACACAGTGCTCAATTGCTTTCCTATAGACCAAGAGTGAAAAGTGAAATACAAAATTAAAAATTCAATACTTTATAATAGCACCCAAAATAAAATAATTTTAAATCTTGCAATAAATGTATAGGAAGTATATGCCAAAAAAAAAAAATTGAGATATGAAATAGAGAAATATGTTTCTGGATTAGAAAACAAAAAGTTGTTAAAATGTCTGTTCTTCTGATTTTTTTTGGAAGAGGGTACTGGGAATTCAACCCAGGGGTGCACAACTACTTAGCCCATTCCCCTTTTTTATATATTTTGAGACAGGGTCTCCTAATGTTGCCAAAAGCTTGGTCTTTATCCCTGATACCAATCCAATAAGGACAGAGTTTTGAGAAAAAGGCAAAAGAAGGTTTATTGCTTTGCTAGCAAAGGAGAAACACAGGGGACTCATGTCCTAGAGACTGTGATTCTGCCCATCAGTAGGAAGATGGGGCTTTTAAAGAGGTGATTCAAAGGCTATGTTCCACATGTTCTCTGTTGGAGTTGTAATTCACTTGCTAATTTGGGAGATAGTCATTTCTGGGACTTCTGGTACTATTCTCAAAGTCTGGATTCTTTCATTCCTATGATGGGTGAGTGCTCAAGGACAAATTAACTCTGTCTAGGATGGGGAAGAAAGGTAATCCTGTTTCCCCAGAGATTAGGGAGGGGGAGAGATTAGGGAAGAGCAGGGAGAGAGGAAGAGAAAAGAACTTGTCCATTTTAAAAGTAAATTACATTGGCAGAACAGCAAGAATTATATTCAAATTGTAAAGTGGACCACTGTTACGCTAAGTTGCTAAGGCTGTCTTTGAACTCACATTCCTCCTGTGTCAACCACCCCAGCTACTAGGATTAGAGGCATGTACCACCATGACTGCCTTTTGCTTCTGATCTTAATCCATAAAATCTGATGTCTTTTCAATCAAAATTCCAGAAAGCTACCTTGTAGTATTAACAATAGGATTAACAATCCAGTTGTAAAGTTTTATATGAAAGGTAAAGGACCAAAAATGTCCACCATAAAATTGGAAGAGGAAAAAAAAAGTTGGAAGACTCAAAGAAATTGTCTTTATGACTAACTGTAATACTATAATAATTGAGATTATGACAGCAGCAAAATAGAAGATGTATGATTTAATGGAACAGATGAGAGAGCCCAGAAATTGATGCACACCAATGTAATCAACAGATCTTTCATAAAGGATGAAAGGCAATCTCACAGAGAATGGATCCTATTTTCAACGAATGTTGTGATGATTGGAGGGCCATATGCAAACAACTCTGTACCTTTACACCATTCACAAAAATTTTCTTAAAAAACCAAAGTGTGCATGATGACTTCCTTTCAAAGAATTCAGTATGGAAAGGGAGATAAAAGAGTAATTTCATAACAAAAGAAATCTTCGAAATACTATTTCAACCACGTGATCTAGAATAACATAGTGATTTGTATGTACTATTAGTAGAGTGTAATGAAAATGTTTTTGTCTTATGTTTTTTCCTCCCAAAACGCACAGTCCAAGTCCATCATAAGAACTCTATAAAAAAAAAAAATCTCAGTTGAAGGACATTCTACAAAATATTAGAACAAAAGTTTTCAAAACCATCAAGGTCATACAAAACAAAGAAAGTAGGAGAAAATTTCATAGCCAAGAGTTGTGTAAAGATTGATGACAACTGCCAGATTGATGACAATTGTATATGGTGGCACACATATACAATTTCAGTCGCTCAGAAATTTAAGGCAGGATTGAGGTCAACCAAGCAACTTGGCATAGACCATGATCCAAAATAAAAAGTGTTACAGATGTAGATCAACGTTAGAGCACCTACCTAGCATTTACAAAACCTTGGGTCCAATACATAGTACCAAAAAATTTTTTTAAAAAAGAGTTAGATGTAATATAATACCCTAAGATCATATATGATATCCTGGAACAAAAAAATATAGATGATAAAACATGTTAATTATTATGGATCAGTATTGGTTTATTAATTTTAACAAATTTGTTCTGTACAATCTTAGAAATAGAAGATACTAGGTATAGGGTACATGGAAACTCTCAATACTATCTTTGTAAATTTTTGTAAATCTGAAACTACTTTAAAACAATTAAAAATAATTTTTGAGTGCCTACACTGTCCTGGGCACATTAGAAGAAATATAGATTAATTTATAAAAAGAGATAAAATCTTTGCCTTCTTTGAGTTGATATATAAAGTATAAGGAAAGAAGGGAATGAAGGAAATTGAGAGACGGTTCAACAGTAACACAGGTTTATTCAGGATAAATCTGCAGAGTAAGGCCCAGAGGAGCCTGGAACCTATCTTTTGCTTCCAACTTGAGGAGATATAGGGGAATGAGGGAGGGGGGATTAGGTCCTTGCTAGCGGGTTGTCAGGGAAGGGTCCTTGTGGTGTTACCTTCATAAGGAACCAGGTGTTTTCAGGATTTCAATCCCAGAAAACAATTTCCTTTCTTATGATGAAGGAGAGTTTGGGGTTTCTTTGCTGATGATGGAGTATTGTCTGGGGCTTAGGTCAGGTGGAGTCAGTGACCTTAAGGTGACTCTGGTTCTAAGATGAAGGATATGTTCCAAAACAGCATTGCCTGTATCAAGTTCTACCTAACATTCCTAACTTTTTCTTTTTATTTAATAAGAACATGGTGATAGAAGGAGTGGCAATGTACTAAACTTCTTCTCACTGAAAGGGAGTGTGGTTGAGGAATTATGTAGGCACTGGTATTGAACAGTTCTAACAGAACTCAGCAGAACTATGTTCTGGAACCTCTGATCAGTAGGTTCTGTAAAAATGTAGGTGAATAGCAGAAACAGGGAGGGCCCAACAGCAAGACCAATAATTACACAGAGAATTGGGAAAAGAAAAGGGACTAGTCAAGCTCCTGACTAATTAGTAGGTAAACAGTGTAAGTCCTAATTCCACATAGGAAGAAGATTCCCTTATTATAGCTGAGGAGTCAGAGATATGAGACAATTTGCTTTAGCTGGAGATGAGCCTTGTAGGATGTGAGTTTGGGGGGTGGTCACGGTGGGCTTGGTGGTATTCCACACTTGTGACTGACACCTTAGGGGGGAGATCTGACAGGGAAGTTAGAGGGGAAGGAAAAGCTTCAGTCAGCATAAGAGGATAAAGGAGACAGTGGAATGTGGGTATCTATGGTGGAAATTAAAGTGAATGGAGGCCTTGAGCTTTGTTAGGATGTTCTTGCCAAGGATAGGAGTTGGGCACTCAAGAGTGACCGGGGCCTTCCATTCAGCTAACATAAACAAATGAAAAAGTCTTTAGCCTAGGATTTTAATGTGGGGTGTTGGGTTCCCATTCTCTGAGGTCCTCATTTCTACCTGCCTACAAGTAATCTATATCCTGTCTCAATCCTATCTCTTAAGAGGTCCTTGACTCTTTTCAGGGGACAGGGGCCATGACTGCTCTGGTTTCTCAGAGATTCTGGTAGGTATTGAGAATCCCTCTAGAAGGTCTGTCTAGGGACCTGTTGTTAGTTGAAAGGCAGTTCCATGGAGGGTCAAATTTCCATTACTCTCTGGAGTTTAATGGACTCTGGGCATCTTATTGCATCAGGGCAGTCCAGAGGTACAAATGGCAGATTTTGGGTACAAGGTGTACGTGAGGGAGAGATTATGCTAGGAAAACAATAAACAATATGGCAAATCATACTTTTCTGTAATTAGCACAAAAACTATCAGTGTTACCAGAGAACCTCTGAAGACCACAGAGATGGTAACTTATTAGAGCTTAAGTTGTGCTCTGATGTGACATATATTTGTGAGTGGAGGCCATTCGGGGCTTTAGAAACTTTAGCAGAGTTGCTAGAAACACAGCATTTTAATTTTTAGAGTGGCACAGGTGTGCCTCCTGGAGTTGTGGAATTTCTGTAAATGATCTTTGTGTTAACTGAAGGATTCCTTTAGATGTGTAACTTAGGACTCTCTTGGTAAAGTCAGTGAAGGTTTTTTTTTTTTTTTTTTCTGTCCTATGACATCTTTTAGATTGATTTGAAGATAAACATTAGAACTAGACCATCATACCAGTGAAAACCAGATCAAGTTTACCTATAGAAAAGATTAGGAAAATGTGTAGGTTTCAAATTGACTTAGAACATGCTTGTGATTCTGCCAGTGTCTTTTATAGCCCACCCTTTCTAATAACTTCCAGTTTTATTTATTTTGAGAGAACCGACGAGCACATATATCAAGAAATAATTTTTTTTAAATCCATTATCTTTCCTTCTAAATGTCTGTGAAGGACTGTGCTTCGGTTGTATTCTCTTGCCAGGTATTTAAGACCAGGTTGGTCAAAATTGACCATGTTTCTATCTACTACTAGGGTCAGCTGAGATTCATCAGAGATTACACTTGGGAATGTGTGAGAAGCCTAGACTTCCTCCATCAGTCAGGCCATCTGCCAGGATGGGTCAGGTTTTGCTGAACACTTGTGTCTTCCCTTGGAAGCATCAGGGACGTTTCCCTTTCCAGTGACCTTCCTCATTACAGAATGTGCACTGGTCAGTTTCCTGTCTCTTAGGGTCCTCGAAATTCCCTTGATCAGGAGTTTGGGCTGACTCATCAGAGGTGCAAGGCTGGTAGAGTGGTCCCATCTTTCCGTGTGTCTTGGCTGACCTTAGAGGACAAGTATTGAAGTACTAGTTAGTTTTTCCTTGGCCCTTTTAATTCCTTGACTTTGGTCTCCAGATTTTTGGTTTTAAACATTCATCAGGTCAGTTTCACCAGTCTTAAAATGGGAGTAACATTTTATAACTTCATCTATGTAATTTTACAGTTATCCCTTTCATTTGATTGGGGTCATTATTAGTCCTGAAAGTCAGCATCACATTCTATTCGTCCTATAGATGATGCTTATTGTCGTCAATTAACTCAGGTTGTTCTGTTAGAAGTAGCATTTCTGCAAAACCCTAACAGATAATTACAAGGTTTTACAAGGAAAATACAAAATAAACCCCAATGTATCTTTGGTAACTGATTATCATCTCAATTACATTTACCAAATCAATTACATACAAGTTTTACTTTTTAAAAACTTTTACAAATTACTTAACCCTTTACTTACATTTTGTATTATATCCCTTATTTATTAGATCAAGTAAACTTTACATTAATAATAAAAAGATCTATCTTAAGTAAAACTTTATATAAACTTAATTCTAACCTATTTTGGAACCATCCTAACATGGAAAAGGATGGGAGGCAGAGCCTTATTTCAGATGAGGCTAGACTATTGACAACTCTTAAAAGTATTTTATTTCTGAAACCAATCTTTGCCTCTTTTTAAAAGTATCATCCTACAAATTTTTCATGTATTGTTCCCTGAGTCTGAGCAGGAATTAATATAATACAACATTACATTTGAAACATAAATCAAACAGAAAGGCTAAGAGAGCTCTTAACTTAAAAAAATCAGACTCTCCCTATTACCTTGCAAAAATATATTTAAACTTTTATACTAGTATAAATGGTAACACAAAATTTTATATAATTTTGATAAAAGGTTATCTTTAAGCTGGGCATGGTGGTGCACACCTGTAATCCCAGAAGCTCAGGAGGCTGAGGCAGGAGGATCGCAGGTTCAAAGCCAGCCTCAGCAATTTAGTGAGGTGCTAAGCAACTCAGTGAGATGCTGTCTTTAAATAAAATACTAAATAGGACTGGGAATGTGGTTCAGTAGTCCTGTTGTGGGTCTCAACTTAAGAACAGACCAATCACCACTGAGAAGTTCAAATTTGAGCGTCTTTGTTAGCTGGTCAGCTGACTGTCTCACACAATGCCCAAAATGGCTATTGGGAGAACAGCCCCAGGATTAGGGTTACAGGAGTTTTTGTACCATAACTAAAGAATGTCGGTACATTAATCATAAGTGGCTGTTGCTGTGATTCAAAACTACAAACTAACATCATGAGATCTAAACTCACAAGCAGAAGGAGAAGTGGGTCTGAATGACCTTATTTGGGTACAAGTTAAAGAATGGTTACTAACATCTAGACAATTGTTCTCTGACAGGGTACATTGTCCAAGAAAAATAGGAACCAAAAAAAAAAAAAAAAAAAAACCCCAATTTTATATTATATAAGAATTGCCATTTTGTGTTGCCAAACCTGTTATGCTAAGCAACTGTTGATGAGTACAGAGATGGGGTATTCCCATGGGAGAAGCATTTCCTACATGACATGGAGTCTCAGGGCAAAATGGAGTCAGTTTGGTCATTGTCCATAGAGCCTGACCCATAACAGTCCAGTGCCCCTGGTACCCCTCCTTCAGATTGAGTGGAGAACACTCATTTTGTAAATTGTTCTAACTTTTACATTTTAAAAGTCTTGTATACTTGAAAACATGAATACATTTAACATACAGAGAACTCAGTAGTGGTTAGGGCTATTATTACACAAATATCCTTATATATTAAAAGTAAAATTTAGGGCTGGGATTGTGGCTCAGTGGTAGAGTGCTTGCCTCACATGTGTGAGGAACTGGGTTTGATTTTCAGCACCACATATAAATAAATAAATAAAATGAAAATCCATTCACAATTAAAAAATATATTTTTTAAAAAAGTAAAATTTAGAATCCATAACATTGGGTAATACTAATCACAGGTCTGAATGCATAAACAGTATTAGCAAAAATCAGAGGATAGCTTTGAAGCTGTTATACATTTGAGAAACTGTTAATGATAAGAAACAGACTTAGAACAAACAGATATAAGGTCTCTAAATGGCATTGTGGCCCTTCTATGTCAGATACAATGTATAAAAGAGAGCACTCATTGGTTACCTTGCTTATAAACCTTCAAAAACTTTCATTTTACAAACGTTTGCATACCGTTTAGACCAGGATGAGAGAGTTTTCAGAGGCATACATCTCTCATCACGTATATTCGGGTATCAACTATATTGTAATAACCTGAATTAACAGCTGTTTATTTAACCAGTTATGAAATAATCATTTAAAAACTTTAAAACAGATACAAACCATAATTCCTTTAGGAGTTAGTTTCTATAAGTAATAACCCTCAAAACACAAGAAATTATCTTGATAGGTAAGAGCAGATCAGTGTTTTAAGGAGCGCTTGTTGTTTCTAAACATAGAGAATTAGCAATGAAAAGTCAACCTTAGGATAAACCCTTGAAAACTGTGCGAATTATAGCCAACTTAATCGCATACATGAACTTTTTGTGATTTACCTTCCACAAACCTTTTGCAGCTTACTTGAATATTCTACAATTTGTTTAATTTCCATACCTATAACCTTCTTATCTCTCTTTTCTAGTTGCTGACAAATTTACA
Organism: Sciurus carolinensis; assembly: GCF_902686445.1. Classification (NCBI taxonomy): domain Eukaryota; kingdom Metazoa; phylum Chordata; class Mammalia; order Rodentia; family Sciuridae; genus Sciurus; species Sciurus carolinensis. The sequence goes on from NC_062215.1 coordinate 74,117,215, forward strand.
TTCTAAAATAATCCTTATCAAATTGGAATGAGACAGACATCATTACCCTATGTACATGTATGATCACACAAATGGTATGAATCTACATTATGTACAACCATAGAAACGAAATGATGTACCCCATTTGTGTACAATGAATCAAAATGCAGTCTATAAAAAGTTAAAAAAATTAATAATTTTAAAATATTTCAGAATTTAGAGAAATTATTTTTAATAAGATGAAATACTTTTTAATGGTACTTTAATGAAATACAGTTGAAACTTTTTGTACTCTTTTCATATAGAATTATACCTATTAGAATTTTATTTTAGCAAAGACCCAGAAACAAAGCAATCTTAAACTCTTTTTTCATTTGCCAATTTGTAAAAACACATTTAATAGACTCAAATTTATATTAATAGAATTCAAGAAGAGTTCTAAAAGTTATATTTAACAGTTGTATTTTACTCTATAAACTAAACAGATGTCTCCTCTAACACATTTATAAACATAAATCCTATTTATGTTGAATCCACTTTACTCATTTTTGACTGTTAACATTACGTTACCCATGAAAAACGAGATATCAGATAAGTGTAGTTAACAGTATAAGCTACCTTTTCCCTGCTGAAGAAACTTCTAGAAGCAATAGATATTACACTTTGAATATTTTATAGAAACCAACACTCTATTGATTGCCTACCACCTGGAAAAACATGTGGGTTAGAAATTTTAAAGACACCTTCACTCTTATTTGTTTAACAAATTTAAATTGAACTTTTCCTAAAAGTTTTTAAACCTCCACCATCAGGTCAAGTCAATCAGAAACAGAAAGACAGTGGTTAATATATGATACCTTTAAGAGGAGTCCGGGTTGGACTCAGGACCTGAGACCTTCATGCAGCACTGGGGAGTGACCCTGGTCAGCGCTTTCAGTTGTCTCAAGCCTTCTGTAACAGGGGTTCACTTGATGTTTTGAACATATCCCTGTTGCTTTGAAATATACATGTTTTATTTTTTCTTTTTCCCAACTTTCTTTTCCCTGACCTTATCCCTGATCTTCTTTTCCTTAATCTTTTTTTTCTGTAAACTTCTCTTTCCTGATCTTCTTTTCCCTAACCTTCTCCTCTCTGATCTTCTCCTTCCTGATCTCTCCTCCCTAATCTCATTTTCTCTGAATCACCTCTTTAAAAGCCCCTGTTCCTACTGATGGGGAGAACCACAGCCTTTGGGACAGGAATCCCCTCTTTTTCTCCTTTGCTACAAAGCAATAATAAATCTTCTTTTTCCTTTTTCTCAAAACCATGTCCTCCTTATTGGATTGGCATCAGGTACAAGGACTGAGCTTTCGGCAACACTTCCTCTGTCCCAAGCACGAATTTTCTCCTACAAACAGGAAACTGAAGCATGTCAGGTTCAAAATTGCCAATGCCTAAGTGAAGGGGAATTGTCCCCACATGCCCAGTAAGCCTGTCACCTGAGTCTTAAGATAGGCAGCCAGGCTGATCATGTTTAACCAACTTACAGGTGTAAATACTGTTCATCCACTAAGAAAAAGCGCAGAGAAGAGAAATGAGAGCCTTCTTGTCTGTACTTCTTACCCCTCCCTAGATCCAGGGTGAATCCCTGTAAATGTTACATGGAGGGTGGATGTATGGGTTCTTTCTTGAGATGGTGAGGAATAAAAGTCATGGACAGGAGGGTGAGACAGAGCAAAGTAACAGAACTTAGGGTAAGAGAAAGAAAACAGCTCTCAAAAAGAGGAGGGGGTCCCAAGAGAGGAATGCCTTGAAGCATTTCTCATAAGTAGAAGAAGGTGAAAGGTGAGTAGTTTTGGAGGAGAGGGCTGGAGTGGAGGTACCCAGCCTGGAGTAGAGGTCTGGACCTAGGGAAACTTGAACAATTTGCCATGCAGTAGAGTTTTTAATATCTCTGAGAAATGGGAAGTCAGATGTGCCATTCCCAGTGACTGTCATTGTCCAGCTTGCACAGGGACCTAAAAATATTATAGAGCACCAATCTTTCAGGTTTGACTGTGTTGAAGACTCAGGGTCTGAATGTGTTTGGAGAGACACCCCAAGGGAGTGGTCTCAGGGAGGCTTTGATGTGACCTGAACTTTGCTGGACAGATGGGTTGAAGAGGTTCCCCAAGGACTGGGGCAAAAAGAAAAGCCAAAATCCAGGGGTGTCCCCCAAAGAATTTTGGTTTCTCTGAGTTAATTCCAGGAACTACCAATGGAATGACAGGCAATGGATGGGCATCCTCAAAGAAAGCAAGTCATTGCCACCCAACAATGGCAGGGGTTTCCCTCACCCAGAGCTGGGATTTCTCAGAGGAACAGTAACCACAGAGCAAGAAACAGTGGCAGTGTAACTGTGGTCTGCTGTATGCTTTGAAAACAGCCCTAACTGCTCTGCCACTGCAACTTATTTTTAAAATGGACATTTTTTTTTTCTCTTCCTCTCTCTCTGCTCCTCCATAATCTCTCCAGGAGGAACAGGATTACCTTTCTTCCTCATCCTAGACTCAGCCATCATCCTTGAGTACACACCCATAGGAACAAAGGAATCCAGATTTGGGGGATGGCACCAGAAGATCTAAGAAATAACTATTTCCCAAATTAACAAGTGATTTACAACACCAACAGAGAACACATGGAATGTAGCCTTTGAATCACCTTTTTAAAAGCTCCCTGTTCCTACTGATGGGCAGAATCACAGCCTTTGGGACAGGAGTTTCCTGTGTTTCTCCTTTATTAACAAAGCAATAAAACTTCTTTTTTCCTTTTTCTCGAAATTGTATCCTCATTACTGGATTGCATTAGTGGGGGACAAGGACTGAGCTTTAGGCAACAGCAGGATTCCATTAAACCAGAAGAGTTAGAGGGCCTCATTCCATCCATAGGTGTTGGCTGCTGGTGGGTGTGAAGTCCAGCAGTGTGAGTGGTTCTTACTGGAGCTGCCCATGGAAGAGAAGGAAGAATGAGAGAGGAAAAGAGAGAGAGACCAAGTCCAGGTCAGGAGAAGACCTGGAGGGACCACCCATGGTTGGCACCTCAAAAACATGTCTCAGGTTTTGGCACAATTATGTAAGGACAGAAGCAAATAAAGGATATAGGAGAGGGGCTCAACAGTAACACAGGTCTATTTGGGACAGACTTGCAGAGTGGGGCCCAGAGGAGACTGGAACCCATCTTCTGCTTCCAATTTGGGGACATATAGGGGAATGAGGGAGGGAGGATTAGGCCTTTGCTAGGGGGTTATCAGGGAAGGGTCCTTGTGGTGTCAACTTCATAAAGAACCAGGTGTTTTCAGGATTTCAGTCCCAGAAAACAATTTCCTTGCTTATGATGATGAAGTGTTTGGGGTTTCTTTACTGATGATGGAGTATTGTCTGGGGGCTTAGGTCAGGTTGAGTCAGTGACCTTAAGGTGACTCTGGTTCTAAGATGGAAGATACACTCCAAATCAAATTGCCTGTGTCAAGTTCTGCCTAACACTAAGGAAACAACAGACAATAAAAATAGAAAGTAAGAAAACTCATTATAAAGAAATTGCACTAGTTGTTAAAGAGCAGCTTTGTGAGGCTTAGTGGAAGATGGGGGAAATAGATGTTAAGTCAGGTCATCAGCCCCAGCTATTTTCAGCATTAAACATTACAAAGTTTCTGAGACATTCATTCATATAATTTTCAAAGTAAAATGATTTTAATGTGAGTTTAAATTTGTCTGATTTTTTTTTTTTCCTCTTTGACCACAACTAAGTTATTTTTAAAACATTCACCCAACAGTTTGCTTCCTTCAGTCCCCACGACACATTTATTTTGGGTGTCAGGAAACTATGTGTGAACTCAGATCTACAAAGAAGAAAGAATCACCTGTTTCAAAGGAAAGGAAAGGCTACTTAAAGATGAAAGGACCAAAATAACAGCTACAACAAAAGCAAGGATGCTAACTATGAAACTTAGAACTTACTGTGTGCACTATTTAAGTATTTTATATGTACTTTCTCTCATGGTTCTTTCAAGAACCCTATGTGGTAGGTACTAAATATATCCCAATTTTACAGAGAAGAAAATTGATGTCTGAGGACACTTGCATGCCTCAAAAGAATATGATTCGGACCAGGGGCAGTGTCATCTGCCTTTAATCCCAGTGACTTTGGGGAGGCCAAGAAGGAGGACTGCAAGTCTGAGGCTAGCCTGGGCAACTCCCTGAAACCCTGTCTCAAAAGAAAGTAAAAACAACTGAAGATATAACTTGTGGTAAAAGTGCCATGTGTTCAATTCCCAAAACCCAGAAAAAAAAAAAAAAAGTAGGATTGAGTTTCAAGCAATCTGAAGCAGCACACATACCTTAACTGCATTTGCATACTGTGAGCTCTGTGTTGGCTCACATCAGCCGAATTTCAGTGTGTGCCAAGCAATGCTCCAGGTACTTATGCTCTGTTTTATCATTGCACTGTAAATACATTACAAGAGTTTGGTACCATAAATGCCTCTATTCTAATGATAAAGAACTAAAACAACTTCCAACTCAGCCAGTTTGGTGTCAGAAGTTCATGACCTTGGACATATAAACACAGAGGCAGAGATGCATTTTGGAGCACTTTGAGAATAGAAATGAGGACAGGATACTTATAACCAGAATAAAATAAAGAGATTATACATGATTCCATTGTTTGTCGTGTGTGTTGCTATTGTTGTTGTTTTACATTTTTTATTTTATTATTTTATCAACATTTCATTCTTTTAATACCCACCTCATATGCATGGTGATTTTTAAATTTTATCTTCTTATATCTTTCATTGCATAATTAGGTAAATTGTCTTATTTTTGTACTAATAAAAACTTTAATTCATTTAAGAATGACTTTTCCCTTTGGATTTGTATCATGAATTGTTACAAGTATTTTTAGAACAAGGTTGAAAGTATGTACATCTCATGAAACAGTAATTCCACTTCTAGGTAAAACTCTAGACTGTCATGCCCCTGGAATAAGACACTATTTTTTTTTTTTTAATTATAAAATTGTAAACAAATGGGATACATGTTGTTTCTCTGTCTGTACATGGCGTAAAGGCATACCATTTGTGTAATCATAAATCTACATAGGGTAATGTTGTTTGATTCATTCTGCCATTTTTTCCCTTCCCCCCCTCCCCTCCCACCCTTCCCCTCCATCTATACAGTCCTTCCTTCCTCCATTCCTGCCCCCCTCCCTAAACCCAACTCCAACCCCAACACTAACCCTTCCCACCCCCCATTATGTGTCATCATCCACTTATTAGCGATATCATTCGTCCTTTGGTTTTTTGAGATTGGCTTATCTCACTTAGCATGATATTCTCCAGTTTCATCCATTTGCCTGCAAATGCCATAATTTTATCGTTCTTTATGGCTGAGTAATATTCCATTGTATATATATACCACATTTTCTTTATCCATTCATCAATTGAAGGACATCTAGGTTGGTTCCACAATCTGGCTATTGTGAACTGAGCAGCTATGAACATTGATGTGGCTGTATCTCTGTAATATGCTGATTTTAAGTCCTTTGGGTATAGGCCAAGGAGTGGGATAGCTGGGTCAAATGGTGTTTCCATTCCAAGTTTTCTAAGGAATCTCCACACTGCTTTCCAGAGTGGCTGCACTAATTTGCAGCCCCACCAGCAATGTAAGAGTGTACCTTTCTCCCCACATCCTCGCCAACACCTGTTGTTGGTTGTATTCTTGATAATTGCCATTCTAATTGGGGTGAGATGGAATCTTAGGGTGGTTTTGATTTGCATTTCTCTTATTACTAGAGATGTTGAACATTTTTCCATATGTTTGTTGATTGCTTGTATATCTTCTTCTGTGAAGTGTCTATTCATTTCGTTAGCCCATTTGTCGATTGGATTATTTACATTCTTGGTGTAGAGTTTTTTGAGTTCTTTATAGATTCTGGAAATTAGCGCTCTATCTGAAGTATGATTGGCAAAGATTTTCTCCCACTCTGTAGGCTCTTTCTTTGCATTGCTGATAGTTTCCTTTGCTGAGAGAAAGCTTTTTAGTTTGAATCTATCCCAGTTATTAATTCTTGCTTTTATTTCTTGTGCTATGGGAGTCCTGTTGAGGAAGTCTGGTCCTAAGCCAACATGTTGAAGCTCTGGACCTACTTTTTCTTCTATAAGATGCAAGGTCTCTGGTCTGATTCCGAGATCCTTAATCCATTTTGAGTTTAGTTTCGTGCATGGTGAGAGATATGGGTTTAGTTTCATTCTGTTGCATATGGATTTCCAATTCTCTCAGCACCATTTGTTGAACAGGCTATCTTTTCTCCATTGCATATTGTTGGAACCTTTGTCTAGTATGAGAAAATTGTATTTATTTGGGTTTGTGTCCGTGTCCTCTATTCTGTACCATTGATCCACCTTTCTATTTTGGTACCAATACCATGCCGTTTTTGTTACTATTGCTTTGTAGTAGAGTTGAAGATCTGGTATTGCGATACCCCCTGCTTCACTCTTTCTGCCAAGGATTGCTTTAGCTATTCTGGGTTTTTTATTCTTCCAGATGAATTTCATAATTGCTTGCTCTATTTCTGTAAGGTACATCATTGGGATTTTCATTGGAATTGCATTGAATCTGTATAGCACTTTTGGTAGTATGGCCATTTTGACAATATTAATTCTTCCTATCCAAGAACATGGGAGATCTTTCCATCTTCTAAGGTTTTCTTGAATTTCTTTCTTTAGTGTTCTGTAGTTCTCATTGTAGAGGTCTTTCACCTCTTTTGTGAGATTGATTCCCAAATACTTTATTTTTTTCGAAGATATTGTGAATGGGGTAGTTTTCCTAATTTCTCTTTCTGAAGATTCATCGCTTATATATAAAAATGCCTTCGATTTATGTGCATTGATCTTATATCCCGCTACTTTACTGAAATCACTTATGAGATCTAAAAGTTTTCTGGTGGAATTTCCTGGTTCCTCTAAGTATACCATCATATCATCAGCAAATAGGGATAGTTTGAGTTCTTCTTTTCCTATTCGTATCCCTTTAATTTCTTTGGTCTGTCTAATTGCTCTGGCTAGAGTTTCAAGGACGATATTGAATAGAAGTGGTGAAAGAGGGCATCCCTGCCTTGTTCCAGTTTTTAGAGGGAATGCTTTCAGTTTTTCACCATTTAGAATGATATTAGCAATGGGTTGAGCGTAGATGGCCTTTACAATGTTAAGGAATGTTCCCACTATCCCTATTTTTTCTAGTGTTTTGAGCATGAAGGGGTGCTGTATTTTATCAAATGCTTTTTCTGCATCTATCGAAATAATCATGTGATTCTTGACTTTAAGTCTATTGATATGGTGAATGACATTTATTGATTTTCTGATGTTGAACCAACCTTGCATCCCTGGGATGAAACCCACTTGATCATGGTGCACTATCTTTTTAATATGTTTTTGTATGCGATTTGCTAAAATTTTGTTGAGAATTTTTGCGTCGATGTTCATTAAGGATATTGGTCTGAAATTTTCTTTCCTCGATGTGTCTCTGTCTGGTTTAGGAATCAGGGTAATATTGGCTTCATAGAATGAGTTTGGGAGAGTTCCCTCCTCTTCTATTTTCTGGGATACTTTGAGAAGTATTGGAATGAGTTCTTCTTTAAAAGTTTTGTAGAACTCGGCTGAGAACCCATCTGGTCCTGGACTTTTCTTTGTTGGTAGGCTTTTGATGACTTCTTCTATTTCATTGCTTGAAATTGGTCTATTTAAATTGTGTATGTCCTCCTCGTTCAGTTTAGGCAATTCATATGTCTCTAGAAACCTGTTGATGTCTTCGAAATTTTCTATTTTGTTGGAGTATAGGTTTTCAAAATAGCTTCTAATTATGTTTTGTATTTCGGTCGTGTCTGTTGTGATATTTCCTTGTTCATTCCGAATTTTAGTGATTTCGGTTTTCTCTCGTCTTCTCTTTGTTAGTGTGGCTAAAGGTTTATCAATTTTGTTTATTTTTTCGAAGAACCAACTATTTATTTTGTCAATTTTTTGTATTGTTTCTTTCGTTTCAATTTCGTTGATTTCAGCTCTGAGTTTAACTATTTCCTGTCTTCTACTACTTTTGGTGTTGGTCTGTTCTTCTTTTTCTAGGGCTTTGAGCTGTAGTGTTAGGTCATTTATTTTTTGAGTTTTACTTCTTTTATTAAATGCGCTCCATGAAATAAATCTTCCTCTAAGTACCACTTTCATAGTGTCCCAGAGATTTTGATATGTTGTTTCTTTGTTCTCGTTTACCTCTAAGAATTTTTTAATTTCCTTCCTAATATCTTCTGTTATCCATTCATCATATAGTAGCATATTGTTTAATCTCCAGGTGTTGGAGTAGTTTCTGTCTTTTACTCTTTCATTAATTTGTAACTTCAATCCATTATGATCTGATAGAATACAAGGTAGTGTCTCTATCTTCTTGTATTTGCTGACATTAGCTTTGTGGCATATTATGTGGTCTATTTTAGAGAAGGATCCATGTGCTGCTGAGAAGAAAGTGTATTCGCTCTTGGTTGGATGGTATATTCTATAAATGTCTGTTAAGTCTAAATTATTGATTATGTTATTGAGATCTATGGTTTCTTTGTTCAATTTTTGTTTGGAAGATCTGTCCAGTGGTGAAAGAGGCGTGTTAAAATCACCTAGTATTATTGTGTTATGGTCTATTTGGTTTCTAAAATTGAGAAGGATTTGTTTAACATACATGGATGAGCCACTGTTTGGGGCATAGATGTTTATGATTGTTATATCTTGCTGATTTATGCTTCCCTTAAGCAGTATGAAATGTCCTTCTTTATCCCTTCTAACTAACATTGGCTTGAAGTCCACATTATCTGAAATGAGGATGGATACTCCAGCTTTTTTGCTGAGCCCATGTGCATGGTATGTTTTTCCCCATCCTTTCACCTTTAGTCTTTGGGTATCTCTTTCTATGAGGTGAGTCTCTTGCAGGCAGCATATTGTTGGATCTTTCTTTTTAATCCAATCTGCCAGTCTATGTCTTTTGATTGATGAATTCAGGCCATTAACATTCAGGGTTATTATTGAGATAAGATTTGTATTCCCAGTCATTTGGTTCATATTTAAAATTTTTGACACATCTTGGTTCCTCCTTTATTTGACAGTTCCTTTAGGATAATTCCTCCCTTTGCTGATTTGCTTCTTTGTTTTTTATCTCTTCCTCATGAAATATTTTGCTGAGAATGTTCTGTAATGCTGGCTTTCTTTTTGTAAATTCTTTTAGCTTTTGTTTATCATGGAATGATCTTATTTCATCGTCAAATTTGAAGGTAAGTTTTGCTGGGTATAAGATTCTTGGTTGGCATTCATTTTCTTTCAGAGCTTGAAAAATGTTGTTCTAGGCCCTTCTAGCTTTTAGGGTCTGGATTGAAAAATCTGCTGATATCCGTATTGGCTTCCCCCTGAATGTAATTTGGTTCTTTTCTCTCACAGCCTTTAAAATTCTGTCTTTATTTTGTATGTTAGGTATTTTCATTATAATGTGCCTTGGTGTGGGTCTGTTGTAATTTTGTGTATTTGGAGTCCTATAAGCCTCTTGGACTTGATTTTCCATTTCATTCTTCAGATTTGGGAAATTTTCTGATATTATTTCATTGAATAGATTGTTCATTCCTTTGGTTTGTTTCTCTAAGCCTTCCTCAATCCCAATAATTCTCAAATTTGGCCTTTTCATGATATCCCATAGTTCTTGGAGATTCTGTTCATGATTTCTCACCATCTTCTCTGTTTGTTCAACTTTGTTTTCGAGGTTAAATATTTTTTCTTCAATATCTGAAGTTCTGTCTTCCAGGTGTTCTATCCTATTGGTTATGCTTTCTATGGAGTTCTTAATTTGGTTTATTGTTTCCTTCATTTCAAGGATTTCTGTTTGGTTTTTTTTCAATATCTCTAACTCTTTATTGAAATGATCTTTTGCTTCCTGAATTTGCTCTGTTAACTGTCGATTGGTGCGATCGTTCAATGCCTGCATTTGCTCTTTCATCTCATCGTTTGCTTCCCTAATCATTTTAATTATGTACATTCTGAACTCCCTTTCTGTCATTTCTTCTGCCATGCTGTCGTTGGATTTTATTGATGTAACATCTAGATTTGTTTGGGGCATTTTCTTCCCTTGTTTTCTCATATTGTTCAGGGATCAGTGGGTCATTAAGATATTGCAGATTTCCTCTATCAACTTATAATGTCCCTGAAGATTGCTAGTATATCCCCTCTTATCCTTCAGTAGCCTGAAGTCTTGGAGGAGGTTGATAATGCAGAGCTCCACGAAGAAGCTGCCTCTCTAGGTGTGGTAACCCTCAGGTGGCGTATATTCCCTGCTAGTGGGCGGAGGTGCCTCCACTTGTTGACCAATGGTCATCCAATGGGGAAGTAGACTGTGGGCTGAGGCAAGGCCTGTTTGTGCCTATGTCTCTGGCTTTACCGTCCCTGTGGGAAAACCTCCCCCGGCCGGGAAGAGTCACTCGGTGGGGACGTCTCGCTAGTCAGTTGCCCTCCTAGAGGTTCCCCTCAATCTACAACTACCTCCTGGGCTGGGCTGTCTTCTTCTGCAACGATCCCAGGGGCCCGGACCTACGTCCTGGGCCTGGGAGCCTCACCCTTTGCAGGCGAGTCTCCTTAGGCTGCCTCTCCCAGAGAATCTGCCCGCAGCCCTGGAAACTTCGCTCCGCCCCTAGGCGTGTCTCTGTGCGGCTCTTCCAGCAAGAAGCCACCTAGCTCCTGGGACCCTGCTCTGCACCAATCGCCTGGCTATGCAGCCCCTCCCCTGAGCCACCACCTGGAGCCCCGTACAATAGCTCCGAGACACAGAGACCTGCCACACACCTCCTCCTCCGGACAGCCGCCCGGTTTCCGACGCAGTCACTAGGAATCCAAACAACTCACTTCGGGTCTCCTCCTCCCACCAACCACCCGTAGCCCTAGGCAGTCACTCCAAGTCCAAGTGACCCGCCCTGTTTCTCCTCCTCCTCCTTGGGGTAGCCCCCCAGGTGTTCAGGAATGGTGGCTCTGAGACCAGGTGACTCACCACGCTCCTCCTCCAGGCAGGCCACCGGTGTTCAGGAGCGGTTGCTTTTAGTCCAATCAGCTCACCACTCGCCTCCTCCTCTGGCAACCGCCTGTGGTTCTGATGCAGTCACTCCCAGGCTAAGCGTCCCACCCCTCTCCTCCTCCAGGCAGGCCACCAGTGTTCTGGAGCAGCTGCTCCGAGTTCAAACAGCTCGTCACGCAGCTCCTCCTTTGGCAACCGCCCACAGCTCTGATGCAGCCACTCCCAGGTCAAGCAACACGCCGCGCTCCTCCTCCTCCTCCGGGCAACCTCCCGGCACTCAGGAGCGCTCGCTCTGGGTTCAAACAGTTTACCACGCAGCTCCTCTTCTGGCAACCGCCTGTGGTTCTGATGCAGTCACTCCCAGACCAAGCGTCCCGCCGCGCTCCTCCTCTTCCTCCGGGCAGTCCCCCGGCGCTCAGGAGCGCCCACTCTGAGTTCAAACAGCTCACCACGCAGCTCCTCCTCTGGCAACCGCCCGTGGCTCTGATGCAGTCACTCCTAGACCCAAGTGACCCACCGGGCCTCTCCTCCTCCTCCGGGCAACCCCCCGGTGTTCGGAAGCGGTCACTCTGGGTCCAAACAGCTCGCCACGCAGCTCCTCCCCAGGCAGCCACCCGGAGCCCCAGCGGCTGCTGGAGTCCAAGCGCTATGCTGAGCCGCCTCCTCTACGATGATCCCAGTTCTCCGTGTTTACCACTCCAGCGGGGGGAGGGGCGTCTCGCCGAGCAACTCCACTTCACAAATTCCCTGTGTTCCGGGGCTACTGCCCCATCCGGGACGCCTCCCCAACAGGAGAGACTCACCCGGCAGCTTTGAGTTGGTCCCAAGTCTCTCACTATCTCCTCTTTTGAATCTTGCGTCCTGGAGCAGCGTGAAATGCAGCCGCCCTCTAGTCCGCCATCTTCAATAAGACACTATTTGCATTACCATAGTGCATACATTAGTTTCTGTGTTTCCCCTCTGTAGTATAAAATCTCATTTAGGGGAGACACAAGGTCTTATTCATTCAGTACATTCAATGCTAAGAATTAAAGCAAGCAAACAGTAAATACTTAATATATTTTGAAATAAATGTACTCAGTGTTTTAAAAATAAACAAAATAGCAAAAACGATTGTTTTTTCAGTTATATCTACTCCGTTAGGGAATTTTCTACACTTCTTCATATCATTTTCCTTCCAGGATGTTTGTAGTATGCAAAGTTGTATAACAAAATCAAAATCAAAACAAAACAAAAAAACTCAAAACAACTAAACAATTTCTTAGTGATAAAGAGCACTTCGATTATCAAAAAGTTTTACTTCTGCAAATAAGTAATAAAACACTAAAGAAAGTTTGAGGATTTTAGCATCCAAGAACAATTTGTCATGTTTTGTACTGTATGGTATTTTTGAGAATTCCAAGAGATTAAAGGATGTGTTGGGTTTCCATTATGTAAGAATCAAATCCCCAAATATCTTAACATTTCTCCACCCCAGATAACCCAAAACATACTCAGTGTCTACTTGAATTACCCTGGAATTCAAATTCTCCACTCTCCCCAAAACAGGCATAAAACAATAATGTCATTAATAAATTTTTATTTTTATATTTCATAGGAGAGAGGAGTTTGTTTGTTATAAATTCAGTCCCTAAAAGTAGACAATTTATCTAAACCTAATAAAAGAATCTATGTCAGTTTTTAAAATGGTAATTCATGATAAAATATTTATTAGCAATTGCATAGTATTTACATTTTAATTAAAAAAAAATTTCCACACATGTGAACTCTTGGATTTTCAAGAATTTCAAAATCAACAATTTTTAAAGAACTCCCTTAATATTTTGAAATTTTGTTAACTACTACTTTAAATTTGTAATGTACATCTAAGAACAGAAGTAAGGCGATCAAATTATAAGTGAGACATTCATTAAGGCTATAACAAAAGTCCAATATTATGAGAGTTCAGTTAACATGTGATTTCACCACATGTAGTAACAGAAATGTCATTTGGGTAGTGAGACTCAGAATGGCACCTCAGTGGTCTAAAGATAATCTTATTGGCAACAGTTGCTTCAGAAATAAACATGTTACTACATTCTGGCCGAAGAACGCAAAGCAAGGTTGCTGCAAGATTTGTAGAAACATGTTTCTCTGGTGAAAACATGGATATTCAAGAATTCAGAGGTGTAGATATTTTTATTAAAAACGTAAATGCTGTGCAGTTCCTAACAAATAATTTTGTTATGTATACCCTTGAGATTATCAATTAACATCCAAGCAACTTTCTCTCTCTCTCTCTCTCTCTCTCTCTGTATGTGTGTGTAGTGTGTGTGTGTGTGTGTGTCTATGTTTCTTATGGTACTAGGGATGAAACCCAAGATAATACATTTACTTTGCAAATGCTATTCCACCAAGTTACATGCCCAGTTCAGTAAATTTCTCATTTAAATAAATTTTCTATTAGAAAAAGAGAAACAAACTTTAATTCTCAGACAACAATGTAGACTGCAAAAGAGAGAGGTGAAAATATTAGATTATCATTGGATCCTGAGCCTGTGTTAACACTATGCCTCCTATCATGTGCATTACTGAATTTCATAATTACATAGGCAGTATGGGACAGGACTTTACTTAAGGTGAAATGTTTTAACTACTTCAGAGAGTTCTAGAAATAACCACCATTAAAGCTGTTTTCTGACATCCAGCCCCTGAGCTTTCCATTAGGAAAGCCTCTTCTCACAGGCTGCCTTCCGTAAGGGCAAGTGACAAAACCTGATTTAGCCATCTTCACTGTGTTCGTGTCTGTGTCTTTTCTTCTCCAGATAGACATCTTCATTTCCCCATGTACTTTTATCACTTCCCAGAAGAGAAAGGATGTAGAAATTAGAAGTCTGATTATATCTTTCTCCCCAATTACTTAGATAGAAGAGACAGTGAACAAGAGGGCAAAATGGAAGGGCAGAGTTAGGCTTTGCTCAGGAAGCTGTCAAGGAGCGTGGAAAGAAGCAGCTCTTTTCATAGGGTCCTGTCATCTCTTGAGTGCCAGGGAATCAGCACTTATAGTCACTTTCTGGGACATGATCTGTCTACATAATGCACTTATTCAACTAGCCCTTTTAAGTAGATGTCTTGCATTAGGTGCTTCAATGCTAACAAAAAAAGTGCAACAGAGATCCTTATCCCTGAGAGCAATACAAACCAATCTAGGGTGAGAGGTCTGTAGGTACAAAGTGGGACAATGTCAAGAGAGGCAACCGATGTTTATCAAGGGCTGTTTAGGTCAGAGTCACTATCCAGTTATTTTCTTAAAGCCAGTAGGCATAAAGTTCTCCCAATTCTAAATTTTGTGGTATTATCTGCATTTTTCAAGTGTAGAAGTGAGAGTTTCCACTGTAAAATAATTTGTTGCATTAGCATATTTTTTGAAAAATTTAATACTACAAGTCACTATTAGAGGAGAAAAAAACATAAAGGCCTGGAATAAACACAAAAAACATAAAGGACAATATCCAATTACTGGTAAGATCAACATAGCATAGACCATGTCTTAAAGGGCCAGTAATAGACAAAAAAACAGACAAGAGAGGATCACCGAAACCAGTGCTGACAGACGGGAACCTTTGAAACAAACAGACCTGCACCTACAAATTTCTTCTATTCACTTTACCTTTGACAGACCAACTCCAACTGCAAGACTATATAATAATTTAGACAGCTATTCAAAAATCAGATCATTACAGTAAAATATTATCTTAGGCTTATACCTATAGGTGGCCCTTTCTTCAACTTACTTTACCTCTGACAGACCAACTTCAGTTGCAAGATGGTACAAAAATGAGACAGAGAGAGACAACAAGAGAGGAGCCCCAAAACCGTGACCAGGACACAGGAACCTTTAAATTGAGCAGCCAAGATATTTCCTAAGAGACTACCTATGAAGTAGGAGAGAAGAGACTGGATACCTAAGGAATGTTTACAAAACAGGTTTATTGAATGCAGGTTCAGAGGTGGTTCTTGCCTAAGAATTCTTCCTCTGAACAAAGCTTTTGGAATGGCTTTGAACTTTATAACCAGTGGGAGGAGGGGCTTGGATGTTTTACATAGGTTTCACAAGTTTTTTTTTTTTTTTTTTTTTTTTTTTTAACCAAGACAACAGAGATAATGTCTTTTTGTACAACAAGCCTGAAGACTAACTGTCACACCTTTTTGCAAAACTGGCATTTAGAAGAAAGAGGAAACTACCAACCACAATAACCTCTGCAGACATTCTGCTGATCTGACAAAAGGAGAAGCTTAATTATAG
Source organism: Sciurus carolinensis (assembly GCF_902686445.1). Taxonomy (NCBI): domain Eukaryota; kingdom Metazoa; phylum Chordata; class Mammalia; order Rodentia; family Sciuridae; genus Sciurus; species Sciurus carolinensis. Next base: position 74,132,575 of record NC_062215.1, read on the forward strand.
TAAATGTCTTGTTTCTTGAGCGGATGAAAATGTGATATTTAATGTTTTGGAAAACAAAAGGGATGTTATTAACAAACCAAAAATTTTAAATATTTCTGAATCTTCAAAGGCTCTTGGAAGTGAATAAAAAAAAAAAAAGAACTTGTATTGTAGGAAATAAATGGCATTTTTCTCATGGATTTTACTTTATAGTAGGTAGAAGTAAAAAAAAGCAAAAATGTCCCCAGATCAGTGGTCAGCATGGTCATATGTGGCAGGTAGAAGTTGTCCTTACTTTCTGCTGAGACACAGAATTATATCTCCACAGCAATCACAAGACCAGTAGAAACCATACACTGAGGTGACAAACCCTTGACACGTCTATTAATTAGTTCAGCTCTTCCACCCCACTCCTTACCAGCAGCAGAGACAGTCCTGTGCAATCCCAGCATGAACTGACAAGGATCACAGGAAGATTCTAGAACTGGAGTCAACATACCTTAAACAATCAATATGCAAGAAAACTAAAACCTCACTAGAACATGTGAGAAAGTGAGTCCCAGGAAGCCAAATAAAGGTATTTTGAAGTAAGGTTAATTCCTATCTATTGAGGTATTGAATTCATCATACACAGATAGCTATGCTAAAGAATCAGTTCATGTTGGGCACAGTGGTGCACACCTGTAATCCCAGCAGCTCTGGAGGCTGAGGTAGGAGGATTGTGAGTTCAAAGCCAACCTCAGCAAAAGTGAGGCACTAAGCAACTCAGTGAGACCCTGTCTCTAAATAAAATACAAAATAGGACTGACTCAGTAATTGAGTGCTTGTGAGTTCAATCCCTGGTACCCATCCCCCATCAAAAAAGCATCAGATATACTACCATCTGAGACTTAGTCACATAAATGAAATAGATAATAAAAATAAATAGTTACAGTTACTCATTTAGACTTTCCTACAATATGGCAAAAGAGGGTCTAAAATATAATTTGGGAGAGAGAATTCAAGAGAGAAGGTAAGCATCAGAAACTTTAACCTAGAAAAATAATTTAAGTTGAAATAAAGACCTTGGCCATCAGATTATGAAAGATGCAGTTGATAGTGCAGAATAGTACTAATATAAAACTATAAATGTCTAGATTTATCATGGTGAAATTTTGAAAAATTTAGAATAAGAAAAAATTATGAAAATCCCATAAGCAAAAAAAAGGTATTATTTCTTATAAAGAGTTGAGTGATATCTTCAAAATTGATGTGAAAACCACTGCATGAAATTATCTCATACAAAGTAACATTAGTCTTAAACTTAAAATAAATTAATTGAAAAAGAGAGCACATATACCAGAAATCAGAAAATTTATTATAATCTCATTCTGAATAAAGAAGTAACTCAAAAATTTAAGGCAACATAATAAAAGTACAAAACTGGAAAACAAAATAAAATTTAGAAAAAAGGAGTAGATTTGTCAGCATTAATATCAGACAAAACAGAATTCAAGTGTAAAATATCTAATAGGGAAAGAAGATTATTTCCCATCTGTAAATTTTCTAATTAACTATGAATACAAAGAAAATATTTACATTTCTGTACCTCTCTATAAATATTTCTATTACCCATCAAGCTAAAACAAAGTAAAAGCAAAAAAAAAGAAAGTAGAAGTTTTTTCGAATTGATAAAATTGATGTAAAGCTCTATCATTAAAATTAAAAACCCATCAATAAAATAAAATATTTAAATAATGAATTTAATAGTGATTAAAAGCATACACATTGGATGTTTGATTTTCAAACAAAGTTGTATTAATTAAAACATAAACTCAGTTTTCAAAAACAAACATTGGCCAACACTGTTTATACCATGAAAACATGGAAACTCAATGAGCATGGATAGAAAGTGGGTTGGGAGGGAGGGAGGAGATGGAGATCTGGAAAGCTCAGTGGATGTAATTTGCTTTCATTTTTTATTGGCCCAGTTTGACTGGTTTAACCATGTTTGTTCTATGATGAGCTAGCACACTAAGCTGAAATGTCACACCAACTCATGAATTCCCATAGCAAAATCATGAATTGTAGTAAGGCATTGAGTTAAGGGGCAACATTGTGCCAAATGGTGGTTGGAGGGGAAATGGCAACTTTCTATAACATATAGAAGGCCACGGTGAGGGTGGGAGACTTCAGTGCCTCACGAAAACCTTCATATGAAACCTTCTTTAGGAAACAACACTTCTATGGCTTGTTTAAATGGGAGAAGAGTTCCAGCTACTTCTACCCCTGCTTGGATTGTTCACCACTGAGGAGTTCAACAACATGGTGTCTACAGCCAATTCAAACTCATGGTTTTAACACCTCACATTGTTACAGTAAACTAGCTGTGCCTATTCAAGAATAAAATTAAGTATAGTCTAAAAGAAATCAGATATGCCAAACAAAAGAAAATAGCTAGCATGGCAAATATATAGATATGGGAGTCTTTTTTTAAAATCCAGAATAGTGTTTTCTTTGTGTGTATATGTGTCCACGCCACACATGAATAAGAGAGAACAAGAGCAAGTATTTTGGACTGCTTCTTGTTTGTTTACAAAGCCTATGAGCATTAGTTATTGCCAGTGGGCAAGCTAAAAGCTCAAATAATTCTCACATTTTTGGTTTTTAGCAGTACGCCATGTTCAAAGCACATTAGAATTACTCCATTTGCTGAAATTATAAGAAAATGCTTGGAATATTTGCACTGAAGCCCTTCAGGCTTCATTTTGTAGGAAGACTATCTAGTTGACTAAATTGTTTTTCTCAGTTTTTTTTTTTTTTTTAACTTGGGTTTAATTAAATTTTGTTGCATAGGTAATTCCACTGTCATTCTACATAGTCAATTCCAAAATGATGAATGCATTTGCATGCTGCAATTAACAATAAATAAGCTGGAAGAACTGTCTTTTGGCATCTATATGATTCTTTGGATATTGAACTATGAGTAGCAATTTTGTGTTATTTATAGATATATATTGGCACAGAGATCCTGTTTCTTACACATATGCATACATGTGCAGACCCACACAAAGAGTTGCATAGTTATTTGGCTATTAAGGAATGGTAAGCAGAAGCAACCTAGGATACTAAGGTCATGGTTCTGGATTCAAATAGTCTTATGTTTCTTTTTTCTAGCACAGTCATTATTTGCTTATGTGATCTCAGTATCTATGTCTACTATATAATAAAATAAAGATATCGATTTCACAGGGCTATTAAGAAGCATACAAGCACTACACAGACATTCTTGGCACAAAACATTATACTTAGTACTCAGATTTCTGTATTTGATATCATGATAAAATATATATATATATATATTCCATACTATTGCATAATATGTGTTTAGTGCTCACTACATTTCAGTCATTATTTCAAGGTTTTAACCCATTAACTTTTGTGAAAAAAACCCCATGAATTAAACCTCATTAAAACTGTCTCCTTCTTAGAGAGATCATTAGGGCCCAGAAAGTTTAAGTGACTTGCCCAAAGTCACACATTATAATAAATGCTAATTGGTCATTAATAGTTTTATCTTTTTTCCTTCTTCTACACAACTCATTCTGTGTTTCCCAACTGAAGTCTAATGGGTTATAATGCTCATATCACTTTCAGGCTTGTTTTCAGGTCTTATAATATCTTTCTCTTTGGTCATAGGCTGGTTGGCCTCACAGGAGACAGCAGAATGGTAGAGTCACTAGACAGAGCCTAGCTCCCTGAATTGCTAAGTGGAAGTGTCTTCTCATGCCCAACCTCTTCCATCAGATTGGCATCTAAGCAAAAACAAATAAACATTTCCTGTATAAAACCTTGGGATTGGACTGGAATTGTGGCTCAGTGATAGAGCACTTGCCTAGCATGTGTGAGGCACTGGGTTCAATTTTTGGCACCACATAAAATACATAAAGGTTCATCCAAAACTAATAAATACAATAGAATATTACCCAGCCACAAAGAAGAATAAAATTATGGTATTTGTAGGCAAATGGATGAAATTGGAGAATATCATGCTAAGTGAGATAAACCAATCTCAAAAACCAAAGGATGAATGATCTTGCTGATAAGCAGATGATGATACATAATGAGGTGTGGGAGGGAGGCAAGAAAGGAGAAAGGAGGGACTGTATAGAGGGACAAGAAGGGTGGGAGGGGTGGAGGGGAAGGAAAAAAATAACAGAATGAATCAAACACCATTACCCTATGTAAATGTATGATTACACAAATGGTATGCCTCTACTTCATGTACAAACAGAGAAACAAGATGTATCCCATTTGTTTACAATAAAAAAAAACTAATAAAAATATTTAAAAAAACAAAGTTGGGATTACTTTTTCCAGCCTTCACTAATATTTATTTTGTCTAAAGAACCTAAAAAGTTGAAGCTGATTGGTTTGTGGAATTCTCCAAAACTACCCTTTCTTTCTTTCTTTCTTAGAATTTCTGAATTAAAAAAAAATTCGGAACTGCTAGAACAAAAATTTAATTATAAAATAGTTTGCAAATGACTCAGGAACATGATTGTTAGTCATCTGGTCGAAAATTCAATTCATCAAATTTTCTATTTCAATTTACAACATCTTTAAATTAAATTCCTAGGTCACACAAACCATAAATGTTAGCTGGGGAGGTTTCTTCTCTATGCTGTGGTCACTGAACATGTGTAAGTGACCCTCCTGGGCTCTGAAGCAAATGCTTAGGGCAACTGTCTCTTGAAAGCCACTGTATGCTGGAAGTGACATTCTGCCTGGAAGACTTTCATTAGGAAACCCAAGATACTAAGACTCAACGATTGGGCTCAGTAGGGAGGGAACTTCAGAGTTCAAAGGAAATGCTCCTGGAGATTTAGAAACTCCACCATCTGTGCATTCACAAGAGAGTCATCCTGATTCCATTTGAATATCTTGAAGATTTAAAAAAATATACTGGATTGTTTCTGTCTACGTATGTAAGTTACTTTCTGGGTGCATGATAGAGATTTTCTCAAAATGATGATAAAGTCCTCAGCAAGGGTTTACATTCTCAACATTGTAAGAATAAAGGAATTACTTTTTAATATAGCTATATTAACATTTGATGAAGAGAAAGATTAAATGTATTTTTAAACGTACAAAGGTGGAAAAAGGAAACTACCTCTCTCACAAAAAGATGGAAATGTTTCAGTGTGTTTTGAGGATGATGGATAGATTGAGAACATGATGGAGTTGATATTAGGACATAGTGGATGATGTAATTGCAAAGGTACCATATAAACTAATTCAAACACTTCTCGTATTAGGGACAGATTTCTCAACCTTTACACTGGTGATATCTTGTGCCAGATATTTTACTGCTAGAGTGGGCTATTTGTTCTATGTGTTGTTGATGTGTAGCAGCATTTCTGACTTCTACCTACTGGATGCAAGTAACACCTCAGCAGAAGGTGTGATAAATAAAATTATCCCCACACATTGTGTCAAATATCCCCATGGTGATACAGCAAAATATCTCCTAGTTGAGAACAATTTTAGTCAGTGGAGTAAAATTTGATTTTTAGCCAGTAGGAAACAACTAAAGTTTTTTGAATAATTTCATGAGTTTTACACAGGATATTATAGTGTTATTATGTAGGATTGATTGTAAGTGAGAAGGACCAGCAAATTTGTTTGGGTTCCCACACCCTATTTTCGGAGTCAGATTTTGTTGTAATCTTTTCCTTACCATCTCCTGCAAGGTCAAGCTGGATGTTTTTCTTTGGTATGTTTTGCAATGAAGTGTCAGTGATTCGGAATGAGAGCCAGAGGAAACATAGTGAACATCTCCAAGACATTATATATACAGAGACGCTTGCTGAAATTATTGCCAAAAGCTCTGTCCTTGTCCCTAATGCCAATCAAATAACATGGTTTTGAGGAAAAGGAAAAAAGAAGGTTTATCACTTTGCTAGCAAAGGAAAAACACAGGGGACTCCTGTCCCAAAGGCTGTGATTCTGCCCATCAGCAGGAACAGGGGACTTTTAAAAAGGGAATCCATGTGTTCTCAGTTGGATTTGTAATTTACTTGTAAATTCTGAGATCTTCTGGTACTATCCACAAAGTTAGGATTACTTCATTCCTATGGTGGGTAAGTGCTCAAGGACAGCTAACTAGGTCTAGGATGGGGAAGAAAAGTAAATCCTGTTTCTCCTGAGATTAGGGAGGGGGAGAGATTAGGGAGGAGCAGAGAGAGGAAGAGAAAGAAACATGTCCATTAAAAAAATAAGCTACAGTGACAGAGCAAGGGCTACATTCAAAGTACAAAGTGGACCACTGTTACAAAATGGTGGAATGTTCTATGGAGAGACTGTCATGAAATGAAAGTTCTCATGTGAAAAAGAGGAAGAACCGGAGAAAAGGAAGAGGAAGGAAGAAGTAAAAGAAAAGGAAGCTATCAGAAGGGTAAACAAAGACCTAAGGGCACAAAGACAAAAAAAGAAAGGTTACTAAAAGGGTAAATTTAACCTGAACAATTCAGGGAGCTAAAGATCATGAGATCTAAGAGGAGACAATAAGAGATGTGTAAATACAAGATATGAGTCATGCACTGGATAATAGTGGGGCAGGAATTAAATGAATGTGAGTTACAGAGAGATGGAATTATACAGAGGCATAAGATAGCTATTGTTAACATTTTGCCAGAGTAAGAAAGATATAGAAAATGAATAGTATTCTGAAAGGGAGGAAAGATAAGTAAACATTTTCATGAGGCAAAAGAGATTGATGTCTATACGAGGAATGTGTAAGGGAAAAAAAGAAAAAAGCAATTGAAAACCCAAGGAATAAATGTTCAATATTACAGTTCTTGGTTAGAATCTGGACAGCTTCCTGTGTTTGGGCAGACACACTATTAACTACTTTCTGCATCAATGGCTTTGAGCTGCACTAAACCTTTTGAAAGAACTGAACAAAGATTGACATAATTGAATATTGCATCTATTTATGCCAAAAAGAAAACTCAAGTCCCATAACATTTGCCATTTTTCAAAAATTAAAAAATACACATATAACCTACACAAAGGAAAAAAAAATAAGCCATGTTCTTTAAAGGTCAAAATCATGAATAGAAGCACATCCACAAGAATCAATAGTGCTGCTGTATTTATAGCCAGTGCTCCTGGTATGGAGAACAGGTGGAAGGTTTTTTAGTGAACTTTGTTCTCTACTCATTTGTTACTCTTCAGACTTTTACCAGGTTTGTGCAAAAGGTCCCTGATTTTCTCAGTCAGTATAATTTACTAAAAGAAAACAACATGAAAGTCCTGTGAGTTTTCTCTAGTAAATTTGTTTTAGAAATGCAAAATAGTATGAAGAGCTCAAAATAATATGATGATCTGACTCCAAACCCAATACTTTAGTTATTTTACCTAAAACTGTTTATTTTTCATAGTTATCAAATAAGGGCTGATGTTAAAAATGTCAAGCATTGAAGTTGACTATCTCTAAGTTACTGAACTACATCCTGCCTGTCCCAGACTCCCAGAGTTGATTTCAGCTGGGGGAGGTATGTTATTCACATAGACAGTGGGCTTCACTCTTGAGATGAGTTTGGAATTGTCCACATACATGCTGCTCATTCAATGTTTTTTTTTTTTTTATTTCAAGAATGAAAAAAATGAAGCTGTTATATGATAATGTAAAAGAACAAAATGTTTTTGTATAGTCATGATTATTAAAGTTAAAATTTTATATGCTGCTAAGCAAAATGTGTTCCTAAACCATTCTTAAAGAAATCAGGCTGCAAGCCACAATCATTTCTTCCTACAGGAATTGATGAATTGCATCTCTCCTCCTACCTCCTACAAGTTAAAAGCTCTTCAGTGACTACTGTTTGCTCATACAAACACATTGCCACTCCTAGCTATTGTCTTTCTTGGTTCTTCTCACCATTATCCACTGAAGACAGACTTTGAAATGTCTCTTTTGTGCAGGCCTTTACTAGAGACTAAGGAAACACAGAGAAACAAAGTCACTTGACTGACAACAGTGATAGTCATTATAGCCATTCACAGTGGGGCATAGTCTAGGAAGCATCAGGGAAACTTACAACAGAGGGAGGCAAATGTGTGGTACTTTGAAATATGTTAGTTAATGAGGTAAGTAAAGGAGATTCAACAGAAAAGAAATTAAAACAGCAAATACAAACAGTACAGACTCATGACAAGACATGAAAATTGAGATATTTCAGAATATCCAGATCCTGGAGAACTTGGCCCCATAGTTAAAAGAAAGAAAGGCAAAGAAGCAACAATATATGGAAGGTGTAAGGAGAAGAATGTTCTGGAAACTATGTTTGCTTATCAAGCACATTATTCACAATTATTGACAGGAATTTTTCGTTGTGATAAACATGGGTAAGTAACTAAAATCCATATCAACCCCCAACCCCAGCATTTGGAGTTGCCTCTAAGGATCAAATTTTTACAAGAAATAAGGCTAGAAAGGCAAAGACTAGATCCAGAATATCTTCTTACCCATGTTCTTTCCCGAGATAATAGTCAATAAATTGTTCTTAGTCAGGAAAACACATTAACTTGTAACCCAGATAGGAATTCAACATTGACTGGACTGAAGTGGACTAAGGTTTTTTTGGGAGTTTCTTCCTTGTTTAGGATGCTTTTCCTGGAATTAAAACACATAAAGACAAAGGCTCTGTTATACCTGATGCCAAGCTGGCATTTAATTTGTCTGCCATTGATCATGTGCTAATTACTTTTGTATTCAAGAAACATCATGCAATAAAATCAGACAGATCTGCTTCAGATTAGACTTCAGTCCAAAGGTCAGTCATGTGACATTGTGTGACTTCTGTAATCTCTTGATTTCCTTCTCCTGATTTACTTATATTAGAAAATTCTGTTCTCATGCATTTATTTACATAATTTTGTTTATTTTTATTAGCTATACATCGATATAAAGAATCAGTTCTGCAAAGATTACCATAAAAACCATCATCCTCACACTTCAGTCAACCTAATTTCTATTACCCAGAGCAAGATACATTATGGCCCTATTTTATCTGACTCTTTTGATATTTGTTTCTAAACATCAGGCTGCTATTTATTATTACCATTGTTCAATGTCCATTAAAATATTTTCTAGTGAAACACATGGATTCATATCTTTTTGTATTACTCTGTCTGTATCCTCCCTGTTCATCTTCCATCCTGCTCATTCTACCAACAAGGTTAAATCATAACTAATTGAAAATTCAGTGTTTACATTTCTGTGATCATACGACTGCTGCTATTCATGGTTGAGGCACATCACAGTTGAGGCAAATATTATAACTGATCAACTTTCCCTTGTATGATTTCTTTGGCTTTGCTGTGGTTGAGATTTATTGCTTTCTATTTTTAATTCATCTAGAGTTCTAATGAAGTAGGACAGAAGTGCCTGGACACCCGAGGAATTTTCAGGAAGCAGGTTTATTGACTGTAGGGTTCAGAGGTGGCTCACCTAAGAATTCTTCCTCTGAACAAAGATTGTGGAAATTCTTTGAATTTTATACCCTGTGCTGGAGGTTGAGGGGGGAACTTGGAGGTTCATGTGACAAGTGCTCTCTGCTCCATCCCGTGGACCTAAAACAAGTTTTGCAAGTTTTTTTTTTTTTTTCCAAGAAAACAGAGAAAATCTCTTTTCATACAACCAACTTGAGGACTCGACTCTATTATACCTTTTGGGTGCAAACCTGGCACACACAAGAAAGAGGAAACTGCCAACCACAATAACCTCTGCAGACATCCTGCTGATCTGATGTCGTAAATATGGTAAGGGTCTTTTGGGTGAGGATACCTGGTCGGCTTCACTATAAACTTTTTATTAGCCCAGCCATAAACCATCTTGCTCTCATGTATTTCCCCCATTGGTACATTTAGCCTTACTTGGTATTGTAAAGCTTTCATCTTCCTGACTCCAGAAGCCCCTTACCTCCTCTGGTTTAGACAAGACTACCCTCCATTCTGCACGTATTGTCCAAGAGAACCAAAATGGGTGCCACCTACATAAACTAAAAATCCTAGTTCCTATCTTCAAAAAGTTAACAAAGTACTCTGTTTAACAGAATATTATCAAAATATTGCCATTTGAACACATAATGAATTTATAATTTTTGAGATTGGATATCTTCAGGTTTGTGTACTAAAGACCATAGGACCATAGTATGTTTTATACTTTGAGGAAAGGTGGGCGGATATATAGGAAAATTGTGCATGCTTTCTGATTTTGTGGCTGAGAACACAGCCACTGCCATTTGTTAATTATTAGCAGTGGTTTCTGTATGTTGCTACGACACAGTTTTCAGTTCTATAAAACCTTAAATATTTATGATCTGAATCTTTATGGAAAAAGTTTGCTAAACCCTGATTACAGCTCATCTCATTTTGAACTGATCACATTCCAAGTGCTTACTAGCTAGCTGTTTGTGGCTCAGGGCAAACATATTGGGTATTTCTTCTCCATAAATTTGGAGAGTTCGCTTTCTTCTCCCTTGACTTATAGCCCTATATCCTATTCTCTTTCTTCCACTTTTGTTTTTCTTCTATGTTTTAATAGAGGGCATCCTCTAGTATCTTTCTGAGAAAAGGTGAATTGAAAGTAAAATTTTATAGACCTTCATGTGTTTTTTATGCTCTCAAAATAAATCAATATTTTAGACAAGTGTGGAATCACAGATTAGGAGGCATTTGTCCCAAGCTTAACAGTTTGCTTCCTTGTCTTTCCACATTGAGGATTGCTACTGAAAAATCTGAGGATCACTTCTGTTTCCTGATCTCTTACATGAAGCTGTGTGAGCGTTTCTCTCAGGAAGCTTGTAGAATCTTTTGTTCAGAGCATTCAGAGTTTTTACAAAGTTTAGTTTGATTTTCTATTTATAAAACTTTACTTAAATTCCCTCTGTTAGTTCACTTCCTTCAGCTACACCTGGTATTTTCATGAGTACATTCTAGCACCATTTTATTACTGTTTTCTTTTTTTCTTTCTTCTTTCATTCCACCTTTCTTGTATACACAAATTTGCTTCTTGTTTTGTTCACTGCTTGCTAAAGGTGTAACATTCTAAGGTCTGTGGAGCCAGTTTTCATGTATCTATCTGTTTTGCATCTTCTCAAATATTATACCTATTTTCTCTTCTTTTTTATTGTTTATTTATTCCTGTAAACAAAACTTTAAAGTAATTCTAATGGGATTTGGAGAAAGTGCATGTTTAATCTACCAATTTAGTAGGAAAATCTGCAAATTTCTTTCTGAATCCTTGGTTTCTTATCTTTGGAGTGCTAACAGCAGCATTTACCTTAGACATTTGACATGGAAATTAGAAACAATATGTGCCTAGAATATCTGTCATACTTCAGATACTTCACAGAAATAATCCAAAAATTATATTAAAGTTCTCAAGAACAAGACACAATAGAAACCAACTGAGATAAAGTCAAAAGAGGAAGGAGAACTATAGTTTGTTAAACTCAACCTTGTGACTTTGAACTACAGTTTCATTGTAATCTATATGTACTTTCCCATATTGGTCCCTTATAAGACTATTCATTGCACTATACTATTAACAGCTCCTACTAGGACACGTAAGCCAAAAACCAGGACAATTATGAATGAAAAGTTAACATTCACTGGGGCTGAGAATTGTTAAAATAAGTATGGATTTGTTGAATGAGTCTTGTAATCTCCTGTTTGCTCATTCATTCTTAATGTGTTTAATTAATACCATATTTACTGCTTCCTAATTCTCTATTTCCAAGTGATAGACCTAATACAGGGCCAGAGATACAAGACTATACAAGTAGGGATGTTCCACAATGGACAGATCAAAACAAGTGTAGATCCATAGAAGAGGGCAGGTAGGGCAAGAGAAAAGTGGACTTGAAAGATGAAGAAACCATCCATCCATTCCTTGGAAGGGTCAACAAGAAACACTGAGAAGACATGAATATAAAGACATGAATTTAAAGTTGTAACAAAGAGTAGCAAGGAGGGAAAAACAGAACAAAAAAACCGATGACTTGCAGCTAGATTCAATATAGATACCATACACCCTCCAAACTTGCCATGGATTTTCCTGTTTTTCCAAGAGAGGACAGACAGGTTAGTGCAATTCACTCTGTCCCTCATTTCCACATTCTTCACTTCATAAAATCTAAATGGCAGTTAACAGATTCATTTATTCTGAATTTTATCAAATCATTTGTTTTTCTAATTTTATGGCCAAATATACTCCATGAGATCAGATCCCATTTGTCATAAAAACTACTGTTTTCCCCAAATGTTCTCCCTTCTCAACAAACCATCAGGTTAATTTTTGAAGCATCAGTTGTTCCCAAATGAAAATACACTGAAATAAATGAAAATCTAAGCAGTATCTTACTTTGTTTTCCACTGCTATGACATAATTCCACAGAATGCATAATTCATTAAGTCAATAAATTTTTGTCTCACCATTCTAAGAGTCTGGAAAGTCCAGTAACATGACATCTGCCTTCTGGTGACACCTACTGCATCTTAAAGTGCATCACATGGTGAGAGAGAGGGAACAGGTAAACTCATGTTAGTCTTCCTTTTCTTATAAAGCTACTATTGTCTTCACAGGGGCCCCACCTTCCAGACCTCATCTAATCTATATTAACCGCAGAAAAGCTCCACTCCCAAATACCATAAAATTATAAATTTGGGGATTAAGCTTCCAACATATGAACTTTTGAGGAACACAGTCAAACTATAACAGACAGTACTGTCCTGGGGGTAAGAGCAATATACAAATACATGTTATCTACAAGGGACTGACTTCAGATTCAGGGAAACAAGCAAATTTTTATTTGCAAATGATAGAACGATGCATATATGGAAACAGCAATCATAAGAGAAATAAAGTAACCATATTCATGTTAGACAATATAGACAAAAAAAGAAGTCTCATTAAATACAGAGGGAACATTGCTGAAAATTTCAGTTTATAAGAAACACATACCAAATATAAATGTATATAAGCCTGATAATAGAGACACAAAATACATGAAATAAAAATGGAAATGAATGAAAAGTGAACAAATAGTTGAAGAATAATAGTGATTTTTTAAATAATCATCCTTTATTATGCATGGGGTGATGTTTCCAGGACTTCCTTGGGGATACCAAAATCATCAAGTGCTCAAGTTTTTTTTTTAATATAAAATGGCCTGGTGTTTACATATAACCTACAAACATCCCCTCATGTTCTTTAAATTAACTCTACATTATTTATAATAACTAAGGCAATGTAAATGCTGTTTAGCAAATAATGACGAAGTACAATAAGTCAATTCAAGTTTAGTAGAGATGGAATTTTTTCCCAAATGTTTTCATTCTATGGTTGGTTGAATCTGTGGGTACAAAACCCATGGGTAAAAAGGAATGAATATATACCATTGTTAATAATTCACAGATGAAATACACAGAAGTTTATTCAGCTTATAGCCTTGAACAACACTGTTAAAAACTTGATCTTAAATATATAGACTACTCAACATAATAAATGCAGAATATACATTATCTTCAAGCATACATATTTTAGGGCATACCATATAGTAGACCACAAAGGAAATAAATTTTAAAGTACCAAAACCACAAATTATGCTGACACCAAACAGACTTGTAGTTTGAAATAATGAAAAAAAGAGATGAGCGGGGTGTCTTTCAAAATATTTTGAAATTAAGTTACTTATTTCAAAATAACTTGTGAGTCAAGAAAAGTAATTCTCAGGGAAATTAGAAATCTTTTGAATCTAATGAAATAAAAAAAAATAATTGCAACATTACTAGGCTATGGGCAAAATAATGATTGGAAGAAAATTTGTTTTTCAAATGAGTATAAGAAAAAGAAAGACCTCACATCACTTAACTAATCTATCACTAGCAGGAGACTAGAAAAATAAAGGGAATATTGAATAGAATGTAAGCAAACTATAAGATATAATACATTTTGGAACAAAAGTCAATTCATGAAAACAGAAAACAGCACATAAAGTCAATGAAACTGAAGGTTCCTTCTTAGAAAAGATAAACAAAGTTGATAAACCTTCATTTAGATTGGAGCCATAGCTCCTGAGCCAAATATTGTTTGCAGAATACTTTCTCCCAGGTTTTATTGAAGTGCAGCAAGCCTGCTCCTTTACATACTGTCATGGTGGTTTTCGCATTATAGAAGCAGAGTTAACTTGTTGCTATATAACCCTGTAACCTGTAGTGCCCAGGATATTTATTACTGAGCTATTTACAAACAAACAAACAAACAAAACAAAAAAAATGAGTCAATACCTGATATAGACTAAAGAAAAACGAAAGGCAAATTACTTTGGAGGTTAGATAAGAAAATTGGGACATAATCACCAACTCTTCAGAATATAGAAAAATGTGCCAATAATGAGTCAATTTAGAGGAAATTGACAAATGTTAGGAAGGCAAAAAAATCAAGAGTAAAGAGAAAATAATAAACAAATTGAATTTAAAATTCCACACATTCTCCAATTTGCACTTTCAGTAAATAGCAACAACAACAAATGGGAGACATTTCTTAATTCTATGAGGTTGATATTCTATGAAGTTGATACTTAGCAAAAGGGGACTACAGACCAGTATCTCCCATGAACACAGACATGAAATTCTTAACAAAATAGTAGTAAACTGAATCTAGCAAAGATTTGACTCCATGATCAAGTATGATTTATCTCAGTAAATGCACAGTTGGTTTAACAATGAAATAAAAAATATAATGTATGAATTTCATGTAATGAAAAAGCAGGAAAAAAGCATAACTATCTCAATAGATATAGCATAATTGAAAATAATAGCTAAGTACATAAAACCATCTATGTTCATGGTTTAGGAGATTAAATATTTTCAAGTAAGTAATATGATGGGAAACAATCTACAAATTCAATGTATAACATATAAAAATGTTAATATTTATTGAAAAATTGACAAGCTGATCTGAAAACACACAAAAGAACCAATTTTTAAAAAGCAAAAAAAAAAAAAAAGGTGAACTAAAATAAGTAATTTCAAGACTTACTATAAAACCAATATATAAAAGACCACTAGTGTTCAAGGATAAGCAAGTATTTCAAAGGGACAAAATTGATTGTCTAAAATTAAACTCTCACATTTACAGCCAATTGATTTTGACACAGGCTTTAAAATAATACAGTGGCAAATGGATAAATTTTAGCAAATCATCCTGGACAAATGACTGCATACATGCAAAAATATCCACTCAGATCTTATGACAAAATACTACTGCAACACTGATGGTCGATGAGCTCCCTTCAGGACTTCCTGTAAGGCAGGTCTAGTGGTGATAGGTAAACTCACAGTTCGTGGTTGTCAGGCAAAGCCTTTATGTCTCATTTTTAAAGTATGGAATAGCATTCTTAGTTGGCTTGGTTCTTTTTATTTTTCTTTCAGCACTTAGAATATATAATTTCTCTCTCTTCTGACCTACGAAGTTTATGCTGAGAAATCCTGTGATAGTCTTACAGAGGTTCTTGTGGGTGACAAGTAACTATTCTCTTGTTGTTTTCATAATTCTGTCTTGGACTTTTATGAATTAAGTATAATGTGTCCTGTTTTAAACTTTCTTAGATTCAATCCCAGTCTTCCAGGATTTATGTAAAAGATTTTAATTTCCTTTTTTAAATTTGAGAAACTGTGAATCATTATTTCTTTAAATAAGCTTTTTGAACTTTTCTCTTATCCATTTGTTACTCCTTTGACATGTATATCAGTTCACTTCATAGTGTCCTGTCATCATATACATAAATGCAAAAGTGAAAACCCCTAGAAGAAGACATGAAGAAAATGTTCAGAACTTGAGTTTGTGAAAGCATGATTAAGTAAAATATCAGAATATCAGATTGATAGTTGACCTTGGAGAAAAATGGAAAATGCCAAAAAAATTGGGTTCCATCATAATGACAAACTTGAATTTCAAAAGATTCCCCATTAAGGGAAAGAAAGAAAAAGCCATGCATGGTGGCTCACATCTATAATCCCAGTGGCTCTGGAGACTAAGGTAAGAGAATCACAAGTTAAAGATCAACCTCAGCAATATAGTAAAACTCTGAACCATCTCATAAGCTCCTGTCTCAAAATGAAAAATTCTTTAAAAAGGCTTAAACGTATAACTCAGTGGTAAAGCATCCCTGGGCTCAATCCCCACTACTCACACACACACACACAAGGAGGAAGGCCAGAGACAGTGTATAAAGAGTTATAACTCAGTAAAAACAAAACAATTCAATTAAAGAATGAGTAAAAGATTTAAGCAGACATTTCACTAATATAGATATATAGATGGCTAATGAGCAGATGAAATGATGTTCCCAAGCAACATAAATTAGAGAAATATTACTTTTAATTTGCAATGAGTTACCATTATATACCAAAAATAATTACTATAATGAACAAGACAGAGAATTCAAGGTATTGGTAGGAATGCAGAGAAACTAGAACTCTTATTTATTATTGGTAGGAATATAGGAATGTAAACAGTCCTGATATATTAGAAAATGTAATCATTTCTTAAAGGGCTACAAATAAATATTTTATGTGACTTAATAACTCCACTCATAGGAAACTACTCAATGGTAAAATGTGTCAACAGAAAGTCATGTATACAGATTTCATCCATAATAGTCAAAGACTAGAAACAATTAGAATACCTGTCAGCTTGTAAGAACATAAATAAAATGTGGTATTTTCATGCAATAGGTTTCTATGCAGCAATAAAAAGTACCAATTAGTGATACATGCTACAATAAATTTTCAAAATATTATAAATGAATAAAAAAGCTAAACACAATTAAAAACATGTATCAGTTCTTTATGTGAAGTATGTAGAAAAGGCAAATTAAAAAGACAGGCAGATCCTCAAGTTTACCTAAAATGGGATGGAGTTAGAGTGTTATTAAGATGGTTATGAAGAAAATTTTTTGTATGATGAAAATACTCTAAAGCTGATGTTTGTTATGGCTATACCATTCCATGAGCCTACTAAACATTTCATTAATTTTACCCAATTATACTTAAAAAATATTGTGGTTTTTTTTGGTGGCAGGTTATCCAACATTTATGGTTTCTAAATGCCTAAACTCAATACTATTCAGGAAAATACTAAAATTGACATCATATTAAAATTCCACATTTTACCTTTAAAAATAAAGATATTTAAATCAGTGTCAAGTCCTTGCCCAGAAGTAGAGGAGTAGAAACTCTTATACTACTGAACGAGATGGCTAAAATAAACTTGGAGAGAAATGAAAACTACAGTAAGGTTGAAAATATACAAGTTTACTTCCAGAAGTTTTTATTTCACATGTAAGTCTACTGCCATGTTTTTCAAACTAATGTGCAAAGAGATTAATTTGGGGTCTTGTAAAACTAAGGTTCTTACTCTTCATGAATGTAGTCTTAAAATCTGCATCTGTTTTTAAGTGATGCCAATTTTACTGGTCCATAATACACATACCCTCCTGGACATGCAGAAGGATGTTTGTAACAGCATTCTTGATGATAAAAAAAAATGTTGATATTTGACAGATTGATCAATAATAGAATGGAAAAATAAGTTGATACATAATCATACTAAGAGTTATTTTATAGTAATGAAATCAATATAGTAAATAAAATATGAAGTAGGTTAAACAACTGAAATATGCCAATATAATATGTACATATACTATATTATAAATCTATAATGTTGACAGAAAATAACAAGTAGAAGAGGAATAAAAGAAAATTGCAATTTGTGTCAAACATTTAAAAAAAACAAGAGTGAAATACATTGATTAACAGTTTAAAATACCATATATATGCAATATTTGTGCTAGATAAAATAGAGATATGAATAAAATTTATGAATAAAAAATATTGAAAATATGGAAATTGGGTGAAGGTAGAAAAAATGGAATGAATGGAATGGGGTTGACTGGGAGTTTCAGTTGAACAGATATAGAATTATTGCTTTGACTGGGTGATATGGGTGCATGATTGTTCAGTGTGTTTTTCTACATGCCATTTTATTTTAAGTATTTTGTAAATTTAAAATAACATAAAAGGTTTTATAAGAATAAACTTAATGACAAGCATACTAGAACTATATGAATAAAACCTTAAAATTCTATTTTGAAGAATAAAAAGAAAAATTTAACCCTCTACTGAAATAAAAACTGGGACCACCAAGTCCTCAATTTTCCTTAAATTTATTAACAAATGCAGTGAATTCCTAATTAAATTACAATAGAATTTTTTTAAAGAAGCTACACTACTTCTTAGTTAAATAAATAAATACAAGCTTGTAAACAGCCAAAAAAAATTCTGGAATAGAAGAGTGGTGAGAAAAATTATCCCTAGTAGATACCAAATACGATTATAGAGTTACAATAATTAAGAGTGCTAATATAGTAAAATAAGAAGCTTGAAGACCTTTCAAAATATTAACAAATCCCAAATTATTGAAGTTTGAAGTTTAGTTTTTTAAAAAAAGAGTTCCCCATTAAAAAATACAAAGATAAAAAGAAATGAAAAACCGTTGAAAACCATGAAATACATAGCTCAGAAACTGAATAACATTTTCAATAAACAGTTACAAAATTAACAGAACAGTTAATGAATGATTTTTAAAAAATGGCAAATGACATGAAAAAGCAGGTGAGAGAATGAAATATGTATGATTTAAAGTGGCTGAAAATATGCAATTTTACTCAAAACAAGAAATATTCAAATTAAAACTATAATGACACCTCAATTTCATTTGGAGTTGTAAAGTTCAAACATGTTTATAATGTGCTTCATGGTCTGAAAGAGAAGTAGGAATTTTTTTACTGTAAAATGATGAACTGTAAAATGACCACTCTATGGGGCAATTTAGAAAACTTCATCAACATTTAAAATGCACACAAACTGTGATACAACACACAATTGCTATTACTGTACCCTGCAGTAGTACTGGCACATATGCAAAATGGTGGGCGCACAGGTGCTTGTATTGAACATGTGTGTGTGTGTGTGTATGTGTGTGCGTTAGCAAAAGATGCAAACCATGTAACTATTCACCAGTAGATGGCTGTTAAATATATGTAACTGAATATCACACTACTGTGAAACGTACTGATTTGGAAGGGTCTTCAAGGTAGATAATATAAACTAAATATAAAGTAATGGATAGTATTACATGTTATTGCCGGATGAAAAGCAATCATACAGTTGATATAGTGAATATTCTTCAAAAGATACACCAAGTATCACTAGCAAAGATTGCCTAGGGGAGATAGTAGCCAAGAAGCATGGAAGGATGAGTAATTTTTACCATGTGTCTAATTGCATAGTATCTATTTTGTAACATGTTCATATAGGACCAACAAAATTAATCAAAAATATGCAAACTGAGTGACGGAATGACACTATTAGTCTTTTGTATTTTTCTGCCATTAAAAGAGTAAGAACTAAATAAGAGTTGCCAGATATTCAACATTCCAAGGAAAATTGCTAGGCCACAGATGCAGGAGGCATTCAGCAACTAGTTAGTCTGTTAGTCCCTTCTTGCCAGTCATCCCCTGCCACAGTTTACTGCCTACAGAGTGGTTCAGCGTTGATCAGGAGGCTGAGTGTTTTTTACAGAGTTGTTGGTATGCTGTGCGGCGTCCTCAACTTTGAAAATCCATCTTGAGGAAGAAAAGGAGTGATTCTCCTTCACCTTGATACAAAGGGCATAGTTGAAGAGCACTAACGCCAGACTCTCACTCTTGTTTTAGAGAGGCTTACTCAAGATTATCAAGAAGGGCGATGGGGAGCAGGCAAAGGTAAATGTTTTGCAAAGAACCTGTTTGGGATCCCCAGATGAAAGGTTGGGGCCTTTTGAAAAGAACACCCAAAAAATGTTTCTTGGCAGTTGACCTCAGAAGAAATTATCTGTCTCAAGAGATGTAGGGTACTGTAAGCTCATGAGGTACATTAGCAGCCATTGGAGAAGAGGTTGAGGATCTCTGTCCCTCAGTGAGCTCTGGTCCTGAAATATCTGGGACTGCCAGGAAGCAAAGAATACACATTTAGTATTCACCCTGCTGAGATTATCTCTGTTCTAATTGTAATACCCAAGTCCAACCAGAAAACATAGGGAAGGGAACTGTAGAACCATAACAGGAAGCTAAGAGGTTATATGTGCAAGGGGTAATGGAAAGAAGCAAGGATGCTGAGCCCAAGAGCTGGGGTCACCAGGCAGAGGCAAGGACTTCAGAGGGACTGGGGTTCAGTAGAAATGTCATCCAGAGTATAAGAAAAGGGAGAAATGCTATGACTTTTACTTTCCTTTTTTTCTTAGTCTTATTCCAGCAACTTCTATTGTCCAAACCCAGCCAGAAGTCCAATTTACTGGATGAATCGGCCAGGGTCACATGTCCTGAATCACAGACAGAGAGGGTGTAGGATGTATCTGAGAGCAGTGGTGCCCAAAATAATAAAAATAGCCAAAGCAGTCAAATAAGACCTATATTTTCTGTTGTACCCAGTGGAGTGGGGGAGAGGTAAGGATCATGAGGTGAGAAACAGAGAACAAACCAGTTGGGTTTGTCATCCTCCTTCTAACTCCTAAACACCCTATCCAAATAAAAAA
The DNA here is from genome assembly GCF_902686445.1 of Sciurus carolinensis. Taxonomy (NCBI): domain Eukaryota; kingdom Metazoa; phylum Chordata; class Mammalia; order Rodentia; family Sciuridae; genus Sciurus; species Sciurus carolinensis. The sequence continues at coordinate 74,153,237 of NC_062215.1, forward strand.
ATGCACACAGAGCTTTTCCATCCTTCTTTGGGGGAGGTGAATCTATGAAAGTTTAGACATTGTGGTGAGTGTCCTTCAAGTGCACTCCACTCCCTCACCATGGCTCCTATCACACTAAATGCAGACTCTGCAACAGAGACTAGTTCCATTCTCTAGGCTGCATACAACCACCAGCTATTGTTGTATTTCTCTTAGTGGCAAAACGCAGCATTATGGAAATACACGTTCTGATTAAAATCCTGCTAAATCTTTTTCAGTATGGACATTCTCAACCAAGTTATTTAACATCTCAGAAATGGAATATCCTCATCTATTACATGGGGACACCAATGACAAACTTTAAGTCTTTCATGGTGTGAATATTCCCACCTCACACCAGGACATTTCCATAGTTTCATTAATTCAAATATTCTTCATCTCTTCATCATCTATGAGAAGTTCATCTCTTCTATGAAAAAAGTTCAGGTCTTTTTCAAGATTAAACCTCTTGTCAAAGAGGAGTGCTGCTTCTCCATAAATCCATCTGTCTCTTCCCACCAGGCTCATCTGTTGTTGGTCACATGTAAGTTAGTGAAGCCATTCAAGATGGAAACTGTGGAGCATGAAGGAGTAAGGAGGGAGCTCCAGGAGCACAGTGGCTCCATTCTGCATTCTTCTATTTATAATCACCATTCTTGAGTGTTCACTATTCACATCCTACTTAAATTCAGACAGGCAGCCAGACTGCAAGGGTTCAAATTTTGGTTCCACATCTTGGCAACTGTGGGACTTTGAGAAGATCATTCAACCCCACTCTTCCATGGTTGTACCACAGACAAAATTGAAATAATAATTTACCTGTCTTACAGGACTATTGTGAAAAATTAGTTTATGGGAGATATTTCACTTATGTCTGGTTCATAATACACACTAAATGGAAAGTAGTATTATTACCCACTGGATGTACAGATAAGCTTTTAGATCTCCCAATAAGTAATTCATAATCATCCAGGTGTGTTTTGTTACTCAAGGAAGGGAATTTTATACTATTTATTTGTTTGCTTATTTATACATTCTTTTTTTTGCCACTAAACTATATCACCAGCCCTATACATTACTTTTTAAACATTATTTTCCAGCACATTTTTTATCACAGGGAAATGCATATGGACATGTAATTGCCCAGATTCAGTGCTCAAATATTTCTGATGGGCCTAATTTATTTCTTAGGTGGTTTCCTACAAAAACTGATAGATATCTATATAAAAAGTCACATTTCACTGAAATGAATCCCATGGGAAATGGAAATCTTATCTATGACAATGTGTCTGCCTTTATATATGCAATATCTTTATGTATGTACATTCCTTCCAAAATAGGATGATTTTAGAAAATTTTAGTATTGACTAACATTACTATTTTATTTTATATTTGCAGAAAAGGAAATGTATTTTCTAATGTCCTCATATATTTTTTCTTTACTATCTTTTCTTATAAAGAACTTTCGTCCCTGACTTGTGTTTCTAAGAAAGTCAATGCAGTTCCATCATTCTGTGCAGTTGGTAGTTTACAAAGGAGAGAAATAAATTATAAATGGGTCGACTATGACAGAAGCAATCCCCCACCTTAGAGTGCAATCTTCTCTACACTGACAAGTTCACAGCCTCACATCTCTTATACTTGGTCCCCTCTTGCTTGCCAATGGGATGATTTTCAAATTAAACCTTTACACATCCACCTCACATGGAAGCCATGTTTGATTGTCTTGGTCTGTGCCTTTCAGGTATTCTAATGAACATCTGTCATTTTTAGAGCAATATAATTTAAAGCACTCTTTGTTTGTTTCCATTTCCTCTTCCCCTTGCTAAATAAAGGTTATAGCACTACCCACTTTTCAAATCCCCCCCACCCACATACTCCTCTTCCAGCAAAGGCACATTTAGTCAGGCTGTTTTATGTCCAATTTGTGTATCGTGATGAGAAATGAGAGAATCTTTGACAGAGATCATTAATTTTATAGCTTGTGTTTCAAAAAGTAGTTCCTGGGCTATTTACATCTCTTCATATTAACACCAGAGAAAATGAGTCTGCTGAAGATATAAAAGTTGAAAGCAAAGTGTGTTTACCGTTCCCCTCTAAATATAATTCATGGCTCAGAACAGGTCTTTATGAGTCATGATCAAATATTTTCCTGGAGTTGAATTTGATGCTTGCTGCAATGACACTGAATGTCTTTGGATCTTTTGATTTGAAGACATTTGGTTTCCTGTAGGATTTCTGTATTCAAGGTGGAATTATTACAATTCATCTTGGCAGGGACAGTCACTTTTTGAATTAACTGGTATGAGTGTCAAGTGTTGCAAAAATCTTCAGTCAAGAAAAAGAAATTACTTATTTGGTGAGAAGAGAAGCTGAAAGGAATCCCAGAGATTATACAGGCTAGTCTTATTGTTTTGATAGTTAAAGCAAATGAAAATCAGAGCTATATAAGGACAAAGTTTATTCTAACCTCATACAAGCCTGGAATACAACTTGCAACTGAACTTATTTATTTATAATGAAAGAACTTCTACTCTTTCTTTCCCTTCTCCTTATTTTTCTCTTCTCTTAATGCATGTTAATTGCTCCTTTACTGGGTAGTCAATTAGAAATGTACATAAGCAGAGATTAGGTTCTAATACAAAGATGTTGTGTCAGGGTCCAAGCTTTGAGTAGAAACTCAAATGCACCCTGTTCAGCCCCAGGGCTGCAAATACCCCAAGCATACTCTTTACTAGTCCCAAAGAAAGTCTTGGAGCACTCAATGGAGAGGTTTTGGATATTTTATTATTCATGCTCCTCTTAGTCCTCACAGAGGTGGACCAGGATATAGAGGAGGACCACCCTGTGCCAGTGCCCAGGATGGATCACATGCCCTCTACCCTGGTGGATTTTTTCAGATGTTTTCTGAGTACATTTTTTACTTTACAATGAAGGTCACTCTGTTTTGATTCACATCTAAAGACTGAAGATAAGGGAAGTGGACAGTTTCTACTCTCCAATTCCTTCATTATCAGATTTTTTTAAAGAATCTTTATCTCATTGCAGACTTTCCTAAGGCATGATTAGAGTTCAACTCAACATCCTCTATCTAAAATTATTTCTAGACTTACTGCTATATATTCTATATGGAATGATCAGGGCAAAATTTAGAGATGAATATTTTTATATCTTTGGATTTCTTCCTCATCATACAAACTGATTTGTCACATTTACATGCCATCTGCCCAAAAGTTTAGTGAAATAACAGAGAGATAATAAAAGGGCAATAAATAACTGAGAGGGAAGAAGAGGTGAAGGTCATCAGGGATTTCAATGGTATTCTGGAAGACAGAAGGAAAATAGGGCATTATAACTCTGATAAGAACATGGCCCAGAGAAGCCGAGGGGAGGTGAGAGTTGAGGCCATTCTTAGAGGGGAGAAGCTCTGATGTGATGGTGGATAAAGAAGGCCAGAGTGGGAAGAGAGCACAGATCAAGAGAGCCAATAATAAGAGACATCAGGTTGCATTGCTCTCTTCCCACTCCATGCAGAACCACGGATGGACACCAGAGGGTTTACTCCAAATCACATTGGAAGGATTTCTATCCAGGGTCATTTGACTATCTGCCTGAGAACAGCCAGCCCCATCAGTTTGAATTTAGCAGAAAGATGAGGCTTTGAACTTATGGTGTGGAAGTAGAACTGGCAGTTCCATGCCTATCTGACACTGAATATGAAATAATTCATTTCAAACAGGCCATCCACATGTGGTGACTCATAATGAACACTCCACCCCTTCAGACACAAAAATCCACATATAGACAGACCTACTAAGGAGATGAGGAAACCCATGACCTTTCTTAGAGTAATCAATGTTTCCTTTCCTCCATAACTCTGAGTGAATATTCTAGTAAAGACCAGATGTTAGAGAAAAACAAATGTGCCAACAAGGCAATATGGAAGAAATTCATGAACAAAATGAAAGCACCCAGATAAAAACAAATATTTCAGAGGGAAAAAGAGAATGAAGAGACAAGATTTTTGAGAAGAAAAAATTAATTTATTAACTAATAACTGTTTGCCAGGCACTGGCTCTGGGCCAGTCACTGTAATAATAGAGAGGTTATATCCTCATAAGCAAGACAGATGATGCCTCTGCTCTCGTGGAGTTTACATGCCAATATGAACAGTGGACATTAAAGCAATCAGCAAATATTTCAGGTTGCACTAAGTACTAAATACCTAATCAAAAGATTAGAGATTTAGAGAGTCACAAGCGACACAATTGAGTTTAAGTGCAACAGAAAGCCAATTTGTGAACAAGGAAATCTGGAGAATCAGGTTATTACAATGACCAGATTTAAGCCACAAAATCCAGGCCATGGGGAAACTAATGCTTTCACTGCTGGGTGATGTCACTGCTGGGTGCTGTCCACATTAGCATGTGTCTTCATTATAGGGAACACCAGAAATTACTGCAACTGCTGTTTTAAAAAGGTCCAGGCTTCTTGCTCCCCTGCCAGAAAACTGAAGAGTCCCAAGTTTAGGTGTATCTCTAATTTTTCAAGCTAAGGTCCAACATGGGTGCACCTATGGGAGTACGTTGGGTTTTATGGCAACCGAGAAGATTTTAACAGTCAGGGAGCAACATATTCAGTTCTAGGGTATAAAAATAACTCTGACTCTTCAGTAACTTTTCCTGAGACATAGGAAGATTTTTAAGATAGCGGAACCTCAAAACAAGGAACAGACATCTAGCACCAAGAATAAAAGGATGAGGCTATGATTCTAGGGCATGTTTCAATCTTCTACCTTCAATGACTTTGTTTCTTCATTCTAGGAATGAAAGAGCAGTATTCAGTTACTGCTCAAGACCCTTAGATTTTTTACATTTAAGATTCACTGATTCAAAAAGAAAATAAACAAGGTCACAGAGTTCAAACTTGATGTTTGGAAAGTAGATGGATGAGGAAAACGAAGAGAGAATTTTCTGAACCAAACTAGAAATTCAATGCAGCCTTCCTTTGGAGAATAACAGGATGATGCAGAATTCTGACACATAGAGAGAGAGAAACAAGGAAGCTGGCTTGTGTATTTACAAGAGAGTTGAATTATTCTGCTGGAAACATGAATCAGCTGAATTGACTGGTACAAGAAGAAAACTATAGATATCTCCTGTGCTCATGTTCATAGCAGAGGGAAATTGTGTACCATTTGAAACTTATGAGAGTTAATGTCTTACCTGAGGTGTGAAGAGTCTGAGAAGATAGGAAAGAATATCATTCATTTTCTCTTTCATTTATTTGCAAACATTTTATTCCTTCTCCTACATTTATTAAGAGTAAAACATACTCCCAGCTGTAAGGACTTTCAGCCTAGGATTAAATGATTGCATCAGCATGACAAGTGTCATTAAATCAGTAAATGTGTTATGATATCAGAGAATAGAGGAGGCAACTAACAACCTGAGAAGATCATATACAGTAGCTTAATTTAGCCATTTAATAATATACATACATTTCAAAACAACATGTTTTATGTGATAAATATGTACAACTTTCATTTATCAGTAAAAAAATCAATTAAGAAAATGAAAAAATTATGTTACTAGGTACAGGAAAATATAATCCTGAGCATGGTTTCCTCAAACCATACCAAGCTACTTTCAATCTGATATGCATAAAAAGAACTATGTGTGTGAATATACGAATGCATATACACTGTATACAATAAAGGTATGAAAAAAATCTAAGACAGTTTAGTTTTATCAGATTTGTCCTCTGATCAGTTCCCTGAGCTCCACATTTCCTAACTGGTAGCATTTTTGTAAGGCTAATGTATTTAAGAAATATTTGTTTTAAGGAAAAGAAGAAAATTTTATTGGATCTTTAAAACAAGTAATATTTAGAAATGCAGAAAACAGAAACAGAAATGCAGTGTTAGGAGCAAATTGATCACTGGTACGAGTTTGACAAGTCTGATTTGGTCTAGGAATGGGGAGAGGATTATACCAAATAAATAAGCAAGCCTAGTTTGTACATTGTATCTGTACATTGGCATGAGTCTGCAGCCCAGAAGTAATTGGTAGGCTGATGAGAGAGAAATGCTTGCTCCACGGACTTGAGACCCAGCCTGAGCAACACAATGAGACCCTATTTCCTAAGAAAAAGCGAATCGTTTATGGGGCTGAGAGTGTAACTCGCTGGTAGCGCACACGCTCAGCTTGAGCAAGGCTCAGGTTTCAATCTGTAGCATTCAAATAAATAGATTTTTAAAAATGTGTGAAGAAACAAGTACAGAAATTTAAAGAAGTTAAAGAGATCCGCTCCCTCTAGAAGAAGCATTGTTTTTTTTCCCTGGATCATAGTAGTAGAAGAAACTGAGAGAAGTTTGGTACAAGAAATAATTTGGAAACAGAATGAGATCACATAAGCTATGCCTGGGAAGGAGACAAAGGTAGCTGTGAGTGGTCGCATGGAAATGGAGGGAGAGTCCAGGAACTTGGAAGCCTGGGAGGGTTCCTGAGAGTGGAAGAAATAGAAAGATAAGATTTGATAGTTGAGTCAAAATCCCAAAAAAAGATCAAAAAAGAAAAGCTAATTTAAACAACAAGATTACTGGATGTGAAGACAAGGAAACACAATAGCAAAGCATATGCCCAGAAATATAATTAATTTGCTATATTGTCTGCATGCACAAAATGTAAAAACAAATCCCTCTATTATGTACAACTATAATGTACCAATAAAAATATCTTTAAAATGAAACTGAAAAAATAAATGAAAAAAATAAAAGAACTATAATAAATTGAATGTGTCTACATGACAGGATATTGCCCTGTATCTGTAGTTCAGTGATGAAACAAATAGAATTAGAGTTTATCTGGGTTTGATTCCTATGTTTGCCACTAAGAATCTATGTTCCTCCAGTCATGGTGGTAAACACTTGTAATTCCAGAGCTCAGGAGGCTGAGGCAGGAGGATCTCGAGTTCAAAGCCAGTCTCAGCAAAAGCAAGGCACTAAACAACTCCATGAGACCTTGTCTATAAATAAAATACAAAATAGGCCTTGTATGTGGCTCAGTGGTTGAGTGATCCGGAGTTCAATCCCTGATACTTACCCCCTCAAAAAAAGTAAAGAATCTATGTCCCAGTGTGGAATTGTGGAATTATTTTAGCTCTAAATACTTTAATTTTTTCCATCAACAAAATGATGAAAATTCTATTATGTTTGCCACAGGATTCATAAAAATGTATCCTGCAATAAAAACAAATTAATGAAATAAACTAATTAATGAATTAATGAAAACATAAAGCTTTAAGTGTTTCGCACACAAATGATTAACAAATGTTCACTAATTTTAATTGCTTTCATATTGTCAAGTTCCATATGGCAATTTCCATATATGTGAAGTCAGACTCATTGTTAAAGCCTAGAATGACACCACTTCCAGCTCTCTCCACTACAGGTGATAGCACTGACATTGCAGTTGTTGAACTATTATTTTATTTCAGTCAAATTTGTAATTTTTGTTGTATCAATACCCTTTTACACTTCCGTGTTCTTTACCTGGGTGATTTGGTCTTTAGATATTTGAAGAATTCTTGATCGTATAAAATTAGCACTCATGTGAATTTCATGAGATTATCAATGGGATTGGCACCCCCACACCTACTCCCCAAAGTGTATGTCTTTGGCATTCATCACCAGTTCATGCTGTTGAACCTCCCCTTACACCCAAATTCTTCCATTCTGACATATTCTGAACTTGTTTTTCCCTATGTCAATCTTACCAAAAATCAGCCTAGATATCCTGTCTCCTAGCACAGTATTCTACATTTCTCAAATTTCCTATCAAGGCTAACTAAAAAAGTTGAATTAATTAATGCACCTGACCTCATTTTCCACTAATTTATAAAGTATGTTTTCCCAGGCAATCTAATGGTGCCAAAAGCTGCTAATTTAAATTTGTGCCTTTGCACATTATAATCCCTTCTTTTGGTACACATGACCTTTTTTCAGCTTTTATGCCTTGTGCTGGTTATGTTTTGTAAACAAATGCTTTTATTATTGGGCATCGTTCAGTATTACATAAAAGTAAATAGAAGTATTGGCAAAAGAACTTATAAAAATTAACCAAAAGAATTATCATTATTACATTTTTGCCTTAGTTATCTTTAAACTTCAGTTATTCAGAACAACCCTCTCACACTGGATGATTCCAAATAATATGACATTACTGACAATCTTAGATCAAAATATTCAATGCAATTACTTCACTGAGAAACAGATTACACTCTTTCCTTAATTAGGTTGTATAAAGGTATATTCTTCTGATATTCTATGAGAATAAGGAAATGATATACAAATTGATATGACTAGACTGTATAATCACAGCAACATTGAAAAATTTATAGTATTATCTCAATTTATGACCAGATTTTATGTAAAGTAATATCACATTAATACAATTATCTACAATTACCTTTAGCCATTTTTTCTTAACCCACATGACAATTTATCTCAATATTTCATGACTCAAACAAGTTTTCTCAAAAATATCTACTTTGGCCCCTAATTTATGAACAAATAATAATGAATTTATTAATGATTCTTTGCATTTTTAGGCATCTTGAAGCCTTAAGGCATTCTGCACAATTATTGTAAGTTATATCATCTTCTTAATTTTTATACTATAATCGGGGCAAAACTAAACAAGACTATCTTAAGTCAATTATAGTTTTATTTAAAAGATACACAATTTTTTTTAATGGAAAGGTACTTTTGTTAGGAAAATGAGTGAGTTGTAGAAATATTTTTTAAAGTACATTGGAAAATGAAAAGAATATATCATGAAAAGCCATGATTCTGATTATAAAATTAGAGAAAATAAATAAGTCTTCTAGGGAGATATCTCAGCAGTCATTTTTTGCAAGAACATCTGTACTTTCTCTAAATATTGGGCAGTGGATAATAGTTAATACTGTAACCAAACACATTGATAAATTATAGATAAGAGTTCCCTCAGTAGCTTGGTAAGGGATAGGTGACTGTGTCCTATAATGTTAAATGTCAAACATTAGAACTATTAACAGAAAAAAATGAGCAAATATATTGATTTCAAGAACATAATGGGAGCCAGGCGGCCTACATTGCGGAGGTAGGTGACGGGCAGCTATCCCGTCCAGCCAGCAGGCCAAGGACAGACGTCATAACTGAGCGACCATGCCTGACCCCTGCACCTAGGTCAATGTCATCACTGGTTGGTCGCAGTTGCAGAGGGAGCTGGTGGGTGAGTCAGGCCACTTGCATCTCGGAGGTAGCAGGCAGGCACCCAACCTGCCTGCCTTGTGGAGCTGGGCAGTGGGTAGTCAGCTCGCCCAACCACCAGGCCAAATACAGATGCCACCACTCAACAACCCTGCCTGACTACCACGCAGAGGTTTGTCGCAATCACGGAGTTAGCCAGAGGCTTCTTTATAGACTGGTGCAGGCATTTTGAGTTACTCCTGAGGGCGTGGCCATCATCATTGGAAGGGCAACTCCCTTCCTGAGACACCAACAGGAGGCTAGAGGACCTTTGACAAGAACCAGGAGCCAAGAAGAGGAGGTATCGACAGACTCAGGACCAACTCAGAGCCATCACAGAATACACCCCACCTGAAGGCCACCACCCCTAGAAGACCAGCTTCCTAGTGGAGCACCACAACATCAAGTTCCTCCAAGACTTCAAGCTACTGAAGGCTAAGAGGTGAGTTATTGGAAAACTACAAAGACACTATTAATCAATAGAGAAAATCTGCAATATCCCAGAGTTTCACTATTAAGGGGTAAATACCTGAACAATATGAGAAAACAAGGGAAGAAAATGTCCCACCAAACCTAGATGATATAGCAATAATATCCAATGACAGCATGGCAGAAGAAATGTCAGAAAGGGAGTTCAGAATGTACATAATCAAAACAATCAGGGAAGCAAACAAGGAGATGAAAGAGCAAATGCAGGCATTGAAGAATGAGATGAAAGGGCAAATGCAGGCATTGAATGATCACACCAATGGACAGTTAAAAGAGCAAATACAGGAAGCAAAAGATTATTTCAATAAAGAGTTAGAGATATTGAAAAAAAAAAAACCAGAAATCCTTGAAATGAAGCAAACAATAAACCAAATTAAAAACTCCACAGAAAGCATAACCAATAGGATAGAACACCTGGAAGACAGAACCTCAGATATTGAGGAAAAAATATTTAATCTTGAAAACAAAGTTGACCAAACAGAGAAGATGGTAAGAAATCATGAACAGAATCTACAAGAACTATGGGATATCATGAAAAGGCCAAATTTAAGAATTATTGAGATTGAGGAAGGCTTAGAGAAACCAACAAATGGAATGAACAATCTACTCAATGAAATAATATCAGAAAATTTCCCAAATCTGAAGAATGAAATGGAAAATCAAGTATAAGAGGCTTATAGTACTCTTAATACAAAAAATTACAATAGGCCCACACCAAGGCACATTATAATGAAAATACCTAACATACAAAATAAAGACAATTTTAAAGGTTGTGAGAGAAAAGAATCAAATTACATTCAGGGGGAAACCAATATAGATATCAGCAGATTTTTCAACCCAAACCCTAAAAGCTAGAAGGGCCTGGAACAACAGTTTTCAAACCCTGAAAGAAAATGAATGCCAACCAAGAATCTTATACCCATCAAAACTTACCTTTAGATTTGACTATGAAATAAAATCCTTCCATGATAAACAAAAGCTAAAAGAATTTACAAAAAGAAAGCCAGCATTACAGAACATTCTCAGCAAAATATTCCATGAGGAAGAGATGAAAAACAACGATGTAAATGAGCAAAAGGAGGAACTACCCTGAAGGAACAACCAAACGAAGGAGAAATCAAGTTGTGTCAAAAAAAAAAAAAAAAAAAAAAAAAAAAAAAAAGAGCCAAATGACCGGGAATACAAAACATATCTCAATAATAACCCTGAATGTTAATGGCCTGAACTCATCAATCAAAAGACATAGACTGGCAGATTGGATTAAAAAGAAAGATCCAAAAATTTGCTGCTTGCAAGAGACTCATCTCATAGAAAGAGATACCCACAGAGTAAAGGTGAAAGGATGGGGAAAAACATACCATGCTCATGGACACAGCAAAAAATCCGGACTATCCATCCTCATATCAGATAATGTGGACTTCAAGTCAAAGTTAGAAGGGATAAAGAAGGACATTACATGCTGCTTAAGGGAAGCATAAATCAGCAAGACATAACAATCATAAATATCTATGCCCCAAACAGTGGCTTATCCATATACATCAAACAAACCCTTCTCAATGCCAGAAATCAAATAGACCACAATGCAATAATACTAGGTGTTTTTAACACACCTCTTTGACCAGTGGACAGATCCCCCGAACAAAGATTGAACAAAGAAAACATAGATCTCAAAAACACAATCAATAATTTAGACGTAACGGACATTTATAGAATATACCATCCAACAAAGAGTGAATACACTTTCTTCTCAGCAGCACATGGATTCTTCTCTAAAATAGACCATATATTATGCCACAAAGCTACTGTTAGCAAATACAAGAAGATAAAGATAATACCTTGCATTCTATCAGATCATAATGGATTGAAATTAGAAATAAGTGACAGAATGAAAAACAGAAACTACTCCAAAACCTGGAGATTAAATAATACACTATTGTATCAGGGATGGATAACAGAAGATATCAGGAAGGAAATTAAAAAAATTCTTAGAGGTAAATGAGAACAAAGAAACATTATATCAAAATCTCTGGGACACTATGAAAGCAGTTCTTAGAGGAAAATTTATTTCATGGAGTACATTCAACAAAAGAAATAGAAATCAACAAATAAACAACCTAACACTAAGCCCTAGAAAAAGAAGAGCAGACCAACACTAAAGGTAGTAGAAGACAGAAAATAGATAAAATCAGAGCTGAAATCAATGAAATTGAATCAAAAGAAACGATCAAAAAATTGACAAAATAAATAGTTGGTTCTTTGAAAAAATAAACAAAATTGATAAACCTTTAACCACACTAACAAAGAGAAGGAGAGAGAAAAGTCAAATTACTAAAATTCGGAATGAACAAGGAAATATCACTTCAGACATGAGTTTAATACAAAACATAATTAGAAGCTATTTTGAAAATTTATACTCCAACAAAACAGAAAACCTCGAAGACATCAACAAGTTTCTAGAGACATATGAATTACCTAAACTGAATGAGGAGGACATACACAATTTAAATAGATCACTTTCAAGTAATGAAATAAAATTCATCAAAAGCCTACCAAAAGAAAATTCCAGGACCAGATGGGTTCTCAGCCGAGTTCTACAAAACCTTTAAAGAAAAGCTCATTCCAATACTACTCAAAGTATTTCATGAATTAGAAGAGGAGGGAACCCTCCCAAACTCATTCTAAAGCCAATATTACCCTGATACCTAAACCAGACAGAGACACATCGAGGAAAGAAAATTTCAGACCAATATCCTTAATGAACATTGGTGCAACAATTCTCAACAAAATCTTAGCAAATCGCATAGAAAAATATATTAAAAAGATAGCATACCACAATCAAGGGGGTTTTATCCCAGGGATGCAAGGTTGGTTCAACATTCAGAAATCAATAAATGTAATTCACCATATCAACAGACTTAAAGTCAAGAATCACACGATTATTGCAATAGATACAGAAAAAGCATTTGATAAAATACAGCATCGCTTCTTGCTAAAAACATACAAAAAAAATAGGGATAGTGGGAACATTCCGTAACATTGTAAAGGCCATCTATGCTAAGTCCACGGTCAATATCATTCTAAATGGTGAAAAACTGAAAGTATTCCCCCTAAAAACTGGAACAAGGCAGGGATGCCCTCTTTCACCACTTCTATTCAACATTGTCCTCGAAACTCTAGCCAGAGTAATTAGACAGACCAAGGAAATTAAATGGATACAAATAGGAAAAGAAGAACTCAAACTATCCCTATTTGCTGATGAGATCATCATATATTTAGAGGAACCAGGAAATTCCACCAGAAAACTTTTAGAACTCATAAGTGAATTCAGTAAAGTAGCATGATATAAGATTAATACTCATAAATCCAATGCATTTTTAAGCATAAGTGATGAATCTTCAGAAAGTGAAATTAGGAAAACTACCCCATTCACAATAGCTTTGAAAAAAATAAATACTTGGGAATCAATCTCACAAAAGAGGTGAAAGACCTCTACAATGAGAACTACAGAACACTAAAGAAAGAGATTCAAGAAAACCTTAGAAAATGGAAAGATCTCCCATATTCTTGGATAGGCAGAACTAATATTGTCAAAATAGCCATAATACCAAAAGTGCTATACAGATTCAATGCAATTCCAATTAAAATCCCAATGACGTACCTTACAGAAATAGAGCAAGCAATTATGAAATTCATCTGGAAGAATAAGAAACCCAGAACAGCTAAAGCAATCCTTAGAAGGAAGAGTGAAGCAGGGGGTATAGTAATACCAGAACTTCAACTCTGCTACAAAGCAATAGTAACAAAAACGGCATGGTATTGGCACCAAAATAGATAGGTAGATCAATGGTAAGAATAGAGGACACAGAGACAAACCCAAATAAATACAATTTTCTCATACTAGACAAAGGTGCCAAAAATATGCAATGGAGAAAAGATAGCCTCTTCAACAAATGGTGTTGGAAAACTGGAAATCCACATGCAACAGAATGAAGCTAAACCCATATCTCTCACCCTGCACAAAAATCAACCCACAATGGATCAAGGACCTTGAAATCAGACCATATACCCTGCATCTTATAGAAGAAAAAGTAGGTCCAAATCTTCACCTTGTTGGCTTAGGATCAGACTTCCTTAACAGGACTCCCATAGCACAAAAAATAAAAGCAAGAATCAATAACTGGGATAGATTCAAACTAAACAGCTTTCTCTCAGCAAAGGAAACTATCAGCAATGTGAAGAGAGAGTCTACAGAGTGGGAGAAAATCTTTGCCACTCATACTTCAGATAGAGCACTAATCTCTGGAATCTATAAAGAACTCAAATTCTTTATGCCAAGAATACAAATAACCCAATTAACAAATGGGATAAGGAAATTAGCAGACACTTCACAGAAGAATATCTACAAGCAATCAACAGATACATGAAAAAAAGTTCAACATCTCTAGTAATAAGAGAAATGCAAATCAAAACCACCCTAAGATTCCATCTCACCCCAATTAGAATGGCGATTATCAAGCAACAACAGGCGTTGCCGAGGATGTGGGGAAAAAGGTACACTCATACATTGCTGGTGGGGCTGCAAATTAGTGCAGCCACTCTGGAAAGCAGTGTGGAGATTCCTGAGAAAACTTGGAATGGCACCACCATTTGACCCATCTCTCCCACTCCTCGGCCTATTCCCAAAGGACTTAAAATCAGCATACTACAGAGATACAGCCACAACAATGTTCATAACTGCTCAATTCACAATAGCTAGTTTGTGGAACAAACCTAGATGCCCCTCAATTGATGAATGGATAAAGAAACTGTGGTATATATATATATACCATGGAATATTACTCATCCATAAAGAATAATAAAATAATGCATTTGCAGGCATATGGATACAATTGGAGAATATCATGCTAAGTGGGATAAGCCAATCTCAAAAAATCAAAGGAAGAATGATCTTGCTGATAAGCGAATGATGACACATATAGGGGGTGAGAAGGGGACAAGAATGGAGGAAGAAGGGACTCTATAGAGGGATAATAGGGGTTGGAGGGGTGGAGGGAGAAAAAAGGTAACAGAATGAATCAAAAACTATTACCCTAGGTAAATGTATGATCATACAAATGTTATGCCTCTACTTCATGTACAAATAGAGAAACAAGATGTATCCCATTTGTTTACAATAAAAATGAATTAAAAAAAGAACATAATGCATTTATGATAAAGAAAATGAAAATTACTTTCAATCACACTGCCTCACTCCTGATCTTTTTATATTGTCCTTGTTGATGGGGATCAACCCCAGTACCTTGTAAGTGTTAGACATGTACTGTACCACCAAGCGACAACCTTGTTCCCACCCCTGACTTCATATGATTACTATTAGCAGTGGAAAAAAGATCCAAAATTTCTAATAGATTATTGAATACCATGAATTCAGCTTAACTTGAAGAATGGTCATGGATTGAAGAATGACCTACATGCTACTTCTAAAGTCATATGATAAAGAGAAGCTCATTCAGCCAGGAGGCTCTCCTGTGAGGTGCTAGGAGGATGGCAGTTGGGTTTCATTTTGTTTTTCTCTGTTATTAATGATACAGACAAGAGGATAAACAACACATTAAATTAAATAAGCAGACAGTAGCAGATTGGAAAGAGTTGCATGCTGATGCAATACAATCATGCCCAAAGCAAGCTGGAAATAAAAAATGAACCCAAGAGATGACAATGCACTATTTTTTTCAATTTTTAAATTTGTTCTAATTAGTTATACATAACAGCAGAATGCATTTAAGAATTTTGCTAAATCATGCATAAATGGAGTATAATTTCTCATTTTTCTGATTGTACATATTGTAGGATCACATCAGTCATACAGTCATACATGTACATATAATAATGTCTGTTTCACTCTACAATCCTTCCTATCCTCATACCCTTTCCCTTCCCTTTACTCCCCTCTGCCTAATCTAAAGTAATTCTATTCTTCCCTAGTTCCAGCAACCCGCCCCCCCATTGTGGATGCTTATTGACAATGCACTATTTAAGACTGAAAATAGCATGCAAACACACACAATGAAATACAAAGACTCAGAGGAAATGGTGGAGAAAATGGAAAGAATCAGGTTAAAATAATTAAAAACTGAATGACTCAGTATACATAATATATGTGTTACTAATATAATTAAGTAGCTAGGGATCACTTAATATTCTACCTACCTCTCCTTTATTATATATCATAACACTTGGAATGCCAACTTAATGTTTTTTTGTAAATGGTTACTTAAATGGAAATATATATGTATATGTGTACATACATAATATATAGTGCAATTTCTTTTGAAATATTATAAAAGCCAAAGATAAGAGACAGTGATTTAGCAAAGATCCAAGTTTTTTATATTTTTTTTCTTAGTACCCTGTTAATACAGAAAATATCACTTACAGCTCTGTGCCTTGTGTAGACATGAGAGACAAGTAGATCCTCACTGTTTAGTTCTGTATTCTTGACCAAAGAAATTGAGATTGTGCAAGTGTGTGTTGTCATTTTCTGCAAATCCACAACCTTACAGTACTGTGGGCCCCCTTCACAGTTACATTCTCTGTGATCATAGGTGCCTTTTCAAAACTTTGATGTATAAAATAATCTTCATGATGTCACAAACAGTAAAATTGAAAATGGAAAGTCTACTGAGAATGCATACAGAGAAAGAAAAGACATTTGAGAATAGCAATTGGGCCTAACCTCAATACACATTGAGACTGATTATTCTCTCTCTGTGTGAGAAGGAACCAGGCTGGTAATGGAGCCACCGATCAGCATAACACCACCAATTTATTGACTCCCACTGTAATAGACTTCAGACAGGTACATCACAAATTACAAAATACTAAAAATATCAAGAGCCTGCCAAGTTGGTCATAGATTCACCAAATTTTGTTGGCCTCGTCTGTAGTAATTACATTAAAACATTCTTGGAACATGCACAGCCAACTGTCAAATCTTAGGCTCTCTGAATGGGAAGAGAGATTAGGCAATCTATATGCACCCTCAAACTAGATGCATAAATCCCAAGTAAGTGGTCATGTAGCCTCTTATTGCACATTTCCAGTGATGGGAAATTCACTGACTCACTAGGCAGTTCATTCCATTTCAGGACAACTTTAATTATTTGAAAATCCTTTCTTCCATTAAGTCCAATTCTATCTCCTAATAATTTCCACTTAAAGAACTTAGGATTCTTTTTCTCCTCTCAGGCTACACAAAAAAGAGAAGAAGAAAGAAACTTAAAAATTTCTCCTAAATATAGGCCACTAATAAAGGCCATTTGAAGACAGCAATCATTTAGACTTAAGTCTTTGAAACAAGGTAAAATTATTATTTTTTAACTCTTTTTTGTGTATGCCCTCAATTGTATGTCCATCACCTTTTTGTTTGCTCTCTATTCTTTCTTGATTCCTTTAAACAGTCTTATTTAGGATTTAATCTACCATTAATCTAAACATGATGCAATCATCATAAAGTGAAGTGATGCTGTCACCATTTGGTGCTGACCACTACATCTATTCTCTGTCCAAAAGACAATAATAGCTATCTTGGAACCTGTCTGCACTGATGAGGTACATTTATGTGATGGTTGGTTATCTATATGGGATAACTTTTGTTGGGTCCTCTTCTCAAGCCACATTTTTTATTGGTAGTTAGTAATCTTTAAGCAGAACTCTAATCCCTCATTGCACAGTCCCTTGGTGAGGTGAATGTGAAGTCATAAATTCTCATTATTAGATTATTGACTGAGCAAATGAGGAGACTTGTAGTTATGATAATTTTGAGTTGTGAAGGAAAGGGGAGTAGAAAAATGTAAGTCTGTGATAAAATACACATTTTGCTAACTTACACATTTTTCCTGTAGTTATTCCTAAGAAATGTGTGATGAGATGGAAATATTATCTTTGTAGATAAGTAGACCTGTCTTTGAATCCGTGTTCAACCATTATCCCAATTTAGAAAAATTGCAAAACATCTCTAAACCTTTATTTCCTCCTTCATATGATCTAGAAAACTCTAGCACCTATGATGAGAATAAAATAGGGTGATATACCATACTGATGAGCTAAATTAGCAAGCATGGGGTTCTACATTGACAGTCACCTCCTCTGTCTCCTTAACACCTAACATATAACTAGTGAAAGTTTTTCAAGATGACAAATGACTCCTTAATAACTTAATTACTCTTAATTCAAACTTCAGCCAAGATTGGATGCATGCCTAAGAATTGTTACTTTAGGGGAAATAAAAATAACATTTGACTGCATACATCCCTCCCCCACCTCCCACTGCCATTGTGTCTTGGTCCCTGGTTCCTTCTAATTTCTCACAGTGGTTTTGTTTTGTTGTTTTTTGTTTTGTTTGTTGTTGTTGTTGTTGTTTCTGTGAAAGTTAAAAGGTTAGGTAGTATTGGGGAAAGAGAAAGAAGGCAGCCGGGACAAAGATGAGACCCTGAGTCACTGGTCATTCAGAGGTCAGCTTAGGAAGGGTGCTTCTATGTACCGAAAGTGGGTGGGGGGACTACAAAGTAAGTGAGGGGATAGAAAGAGATTATCTGCTTCATTTTGAGAAGTATACAGTCAAATTTGGGATATTTATCAACAGGTATGTGCTAGAACCAAATAGAAGATATATGGGAAGAGAGGAAATTTAAAAGTCCAGTAGAGGAGAATTGATCCAAAGTGCAGGAAAGATTCCTTTTTAAGAAAGATTTTTTTTTTTTTTTCCCCCAGAAGAGCAACAGGAAGTCAGGGCACTGGTTAGAATGAGGCAATCAGTCAAGAGTCATGGAGCACATGTCATGAGACATATCAGAAGTTAATGTGAGAGAAAAACTGATAGAGACTTTGGGTTATTTCCCCCAGCTTCTCCCTTTTTAAGCAGGGAGTAGCTTGGAGATGTTGTCACCCATTTTTCCATAGAAATGGAATGTAGAGATTGACAATGGGGAAATGTATCTTTATGCTTTAAATATAGCTCTTGCTACTCTGCCACTGCAACCTATTTTTAAAATAGAAATGTTTCTTTCTCTTCCTCTTTCCCTGCTCCTCCTTAATCTATCCCTTTCCCTAATCTCAGGGGAAATAGGATTACCTTTCTTGCCCATTTTAGGCAGATTTATCTATTCCTGAGTACATGCCCACCATAGGAACAAGTAATCCAGACTTTGGGGATGGTACTAGAAGATCTCAGAAATGACTGTTTCCCAAATTAACAAGTGAATTGTAATTCCAACAGAGAAGGATTCAGAACACAGATGGGCAGAAAAGTTCCCAGGAATTGCATTGTCACTGAGCCATAATCATCTGGGTATGGAAGGTGGAATTTTCCAAGGGTCAGACAAAAAGCACCAAAATGAACATGCTCTCTACCCATAACCCGAGTTGACCATGACCAAATCAACTTGCTAGTTCAATGTCTTATGTCTTATTAAAGCATATTTTAAGATCTAGAAATACTGAGATTATGCTAATATGCATGCCTTGGCTAAATATCACCACCATAACTATCACAGAAATTCGAACCATAAATAATGAAGCTGTTGGTTAGATCTGAGCCCATTAAACAGGAGGGTAGTAATTGCTGTATCAGGACTTGGAGGAGCCACAAGGATCTTCAGTCTTCTCTTATTTTTATATTATAAATTCTGATGACAGGTCCTGGTGGGTCCTGTTTACTTGGCTGGTTTTGTGGAGACTCTGCTTGCTTTTTATGTTACATTTTGATTTATTCACCTTTAAATAGGTGTGATTGCTATTTTCTTGGCTGCTGGACTCTGGTTCATATTCCCATGAATACAGTAGTTAAGAAAAATATCTTTTATCTTGACTAAGGAGGGTTTACAAAACACTCTTTGAAAGAACAAATTAAATCCATCACCTTAATCATGGTTTGAATAAGTGAGATTCCATTTTTTAAAGCTCCTTTAGCTCTCAATTACGTGTCATTTCAGTTATTTCTTAAAAGGTCAGTAGTAAGTTTATGAGTCTTTTTCTGAGAGGTTTTGTTTCATTTGTGCCTGGAAGCATGAAATGAGAGATTCCATTGTGCTTATGTGTGTGCACACACACAATCACACACACAAGTCACACAGTCACACAAATACATACACTCTGTGCAGCAGAGTAGAATAAGATCATACTGCAGTATCAGCCTGACCTAATTCAACACAAAGTCCCTGGAATTATTTGCTGTGTCATGTTGGACAATGTACTCAACATCTCTGAGCCTCAGTTTCTTAGACTATAAATCTTCCATAAATTTATTGTACTAGTTTGAATAATGGCAGCAGGGTGTGTAGGAAACAAAGATGTTTATCATATATTTGCTAGTATTATCATCCATATGTATAAAGAATTTAGCATAAAGTCACATGCATAGGTGTTATTTAAGACATAGAGTCTAGTATTATAGTTATTACAGTTTCACCATCATATAAAGTGTGAAGCATCAAGTTGAATACCATATGTCTGTGTGTGTCTGTGTATAAAACTGACACAAAATAAATAAATGATAGCTGCACAGTATGTTGGGAATAAAATACAGTTGTTATACAAATGGAGTAGGTGAATCTTATCTAGCTCAGAACCATGTGAACAGGACACCCTTGATAAATGGTGGTGATAAGAGGGAGGATTCATACACAAGAAAGCTCCCACCACAAAACTAAACCCACAGGAGTAACTTAATAAATGGTGGATGCTATTGTGTTCTCCATAACCAGCATCACACCTAATAGCTTCATCCATTGCTTCAATCCATCCCCATATCAATGCTGCATATTAAAGCTTCTTAAGTAGATCAATTTTATTTTACGAGGTCAGCCTTCATTTTCAGCAAGTCCCCAGGCATTTTGTTTTGTTTTCTCTTTTCCAAAGTGTTTAGGTCTTATTGATACAGGGTTTATCTAAAGCAAACAGTGAGAGTCTGTACAAAGGAAAGAGTCAAGTAGAGGAAAAGAGACGTCTATGTCAGAATAACAGTGACTGTGGGCAGGTTGGATGTTTGTAGTAGCTGCGACTCGGCTGGCATGGAAAGTCTGTACATCATTCTGTCAGCGCAGAGCTGACCATCACTGAACAAGCTCACCACCAAGCACAGGCTGTGGGAGAAAAATGTGAAGGAGGTAGTTCTGTTAAGGAATTTTTCCTCTGTGCATAATTCCAAGCATTAGGACTACAGTCTATTTAACTAAGGAGGTGGCTCTGCTTTAGTCAGTCTTCAAGTTGCTATTCTGAGAAAAGTGTTTCGAATAAACCAAAAGAAAGAGAACAAGCTGTGTGAAAGTGTCTTGTGATTGCTGTTCTACTTGTTTTTGTAACTGGTCATGGGATACTCCTGGGTGGAGATTCTGATAGCTGAGAAAATTCAAACAAGACTTCACATTAAGACACACATGTACACTCTAAATAGATGAACAAATAGAAACTTTCAAGTACTATTTGACATGAGCTTAAGAAAGTCATGCTGCATGTACCATAGATTTAAAGGTCCTCAAATTCTGTGCCCACTGGAAATCAAGCAGAAGAACTCATCTAAGTGAAGTATTTGCCTGTCTCACCTGAATGTTTTTGTTGACTTAGGCTTGTCAGCTCTGTACAAGAAAGCTCAAATATGCTTGATGTTTGAAGATATTCTCCCTTGTGAGGAGATTAAAGCCATGATTATGATTAAGCTGATGAGCTCCTGGTCCTCATGATGGGAATTCCAGAGGCATCAGCCCTCCCATTTTTCCACCACTGTTTTGCTGAGACTTTGACACTCTGCTTTAAAGAAGCAAGTAAAAAATCCAATGCTCTTCAGGAATGAACTCCGTGACTTAAATCTATTATATATAAGTGACTATTAGCCAACTTTCCTGAAAATGGATTTGGGTCAAAGTAAAAGAAGAAGAAAGAATAAGGTGATTAAAGATAAAGAAGTAATGATATTGAGAAGGTCTAAGTGATATGCAGTTCAAAGAACAATTTCACCACTGTATTATACAAAGAAATACTCCCTGACTTGGTATTGGAAAACACCAATGCTATGAAATGTAGATATGCACAAATGCTATGAAATGTAGATATGGCTTTTGCAAATCTGTTAATGCAGAAGTGCAGATCTCTGTCTAGCTTATTTGTTTAAAAAATTCCCAGGGTTAATTTGCTATCTGACTTTATTAAAACAATGGTGGCGTTTTAACAAAATTCTTCAGGACTTTGAATTCCAAAAGGCAAGTGAGACCCCAAACATGGGAAACACCCTCACTTGATTGAGGCGCAATCTTTTTATTAAAGCATTTTGTATTATTCTTTTGCTTAGTTTTCTCTTCTGGTGCTTTGGTTGTTTGGGTAATTCAACCTTTTGAGAAACTGCCAGGTTGTTTCCCAAAGTGATTATACCACTCTTACACTCCCACCAGTGAACCAAGCCTGCTTCTCCACATCTTCCTCAAGGTTTGCTGTCCTTTGTGTTCCTGATGTTAGCCACCCTGTAGGATACAAAGAGCTTCCTTCTGATTTTGAATTGCATTTCTCTAATGGCTAATGATGTTGAGCATATTTCTATGTATTTATTACCCATTTCTATGTTTTCTTGCAGAAATATCTATTGAAATCATTTCCACATTTTAAACTGGATTATCTTTTTTTATTTTTGCATTGAAGTGTTCTTTTTATGTTCCACATACTATTTTTTTTTTTTTTTTTTTGCCAGACACCTGATTTGCAAATATGCTCTCCCATTCTCTGGACTATCTTTCATCACTGAATAACATAATTTGCAATACAAATAGGCTTATATTTAGATTTATGGTCCATTATGAATCAATCTTTGTGTAAGATATGAGGCTGTGGTTCACCTTCACTCTTTTGCATGTGGAGGAACCAGACCCATTTGTTGATAAGACTATTCTTTGCCCACTTAGTTATCTTTGTACGTTTGTTAAAATCCATTGAATTCTATATGTGTTATTTCTAAACTCTTAATTGTATTTAATTGAAATATGTGTGTGTGTAGTATGATATGCGATGTGATGTCTGTCCTTATTCTGGTACCACTTTGTTTCAATTACTATGGCTATAGAATTTTTTCAACTTGACTGTTGTTAATAGATACTGAGTATCTTTTTGGAATGACCAAATGTTCTGAAATTTTATGCTAGTGGCAAGGATACACCTCTTTTAATGTCTTAAGTCCACTGAATTCTACCTTTAAATGTGTGGATTTTATGATGTGTAAAGTATATTTCACCATAAAGACTTTGTAAAGGCAGAAAACACCTCCCAGAGAAGTGTAGGTCACATCTAGGTTTGGTATAAGAATTTATAGATAGCGAAAAAAGAGCTTCCAGATGGAACATCTAGGGTTGCAAATGCAGAATGGTCTGTTACCTACCTACTGTTCAAGAAACTCAAACAAGTATATTATTTGTGAGGTAGAAAAAAAAATATTGCAGGTACTGTGGCAAAGGAAGGAAAAAGTCTATTGGGAATCTTATTCTAGGTGATAGAAAGGAATTCAGATTTTATTTTGTTGGTTAATGAAAATATTTTGGCCAAGTGCCCTATATTTATGTACTTACATACTTCCAAAATTAAAAATATATGCACATGCTACTAAGTCATTAAATCAGTATATAATATTGAAGTCATAATGTTTTATAATTTATAATGCAATATATATATATTACACATTTAAGTATATAATAGTTAATACTATTTAAGTATTATTCAGAAAAAAATGCAAATGTAAAATAAAAGTAAAAATAAGCAATAGTTCCACTGTTCAATAAAATCAAGTTCATTCTTTAGGTATGCCTAAATAAATACAGTACTCTTCATTGTCTATAAAGAAAAAAGAAAGAGGAGGGATCAAGAAGAGAGAGAAAATAGTGTGCTTTAATTCATAATGTAAAAGGCAAAAGATATTTCAAATTTCAAAGGAAGTTTAATTGTTTTTAATTGCCCATGTTAGTACAAGAGTGTCCACAAATTATGCCTTTTTGACTTACTCTGTTTTAGGAAAAGAGTAGAAAATGATTTGTGTCATTACATTACCAGGAAGATAGCCTTTAGGATTACATCATATAAAAATAATAATAAATAGGTAAGGCTCTCTTGCCTCTTGTCTACTTGAAGAAAAGTCAGATCACTGAAGGAATAGATGATTTTTCTAATTTTCTTTTACCCTTCTTCTATGGAAAAATAAAAGCCTTACATTTTATAAACTAGAATACAAAGTTCTCATTATTTCATTTAATTGTACCTTCTGTTTGGAGAGAAAGCATTTATAATTTCCACTTTATAATGAAGAAATTACAGAGAAAAAACCATGGCATGTGTAAATTTCTGTATACTACATGCAATATTGAACATCTGTAACCTTTTTTAATTCTTACCAAAACTGTATGAACTAAATGTTATCTCCTCATTTTACAGGTAGGACAGCAAAGTTAAAAACAATGACCACACTGGGCACAGTGGTGCATTCTTATAATCCTAGCAGCTCAGGAGGCTGAGACAGGAGGATTACAAGTTCAAAGCCAGCTTCTGCAACCTAGTGAGGTCCTGAGTAACTTAGCAAGACCCTGTCTCAAAAGATTAAAAAAAAAGGAGGAGTGCTGGGGACGTGGCTCAGTGTTGGAGCATCCCTGGGTTCAATCCATGGTACCAAAAACAAAACAACAACCAAGCAATAAACATCCCAAAAAACAAAAACAAAAAACAAAACACAAAAAAACCTATTTAGCTTCAACTGTGTGCTAGACAATGTTTGAGACATCAAAGACATGGCATGAGTAAGACAGAGCAAGCACTTGACTTCACTCGGACAACTTTGTAGCATAATAAACAAATAAAAGCAGAGACATATTATACAATTCCAAGTGAAAATAAAATTCACAGGAAATAAAACAGGGTAAGAAGGCAGAAACTGGCTGAGGGTTGACGGCATATTTTAGATGAAGTCATCAAGGAAATCTTCTCTGAGGAGGGGACATTGATGAAGAGATTGGAATAAAAGCCAGGAGTGTGCCTTGCCTAGAGGGTATTTGAGTGTTCCAGGAAGAGGGAGAAGCAGAGCAAAGGCTATGCAGTTTAAAGAAACAATGAATCTGTCGTAATTGAGAAAGAGTTGGTGTACTGGGGAGGACTGTGGTCTTATCTGAGATTTAAAATATTTAGGTGTAGAAACAGCAAAAGTCAACAGGACGCTCACTGATCAAGAAGAGCAGTTGTTAAAAAGAGGTCAGCAATGGAATGGAGGGGAAAGAGAGAGATGGGAATTACTGAACGAAGGAAAACCTAGCCAGATCTATTGTAGGTTTTGATTTCTTCGCATGTTTTGCCTAAAAGATTGGTAAATGTTTTTCCTAGAGAGATCTGGGGGAAACCAAAATGGGAATAAACTTTGTGGTTGGTGAGATATGAATACTGTTTGGAGTTTTTTCTTAGCCATGCAAATAAGGATGTAGGACAAGCAGAGGATTTTTGCATATTTTATTGATTTCCAAGGCTCATCTTCCTATCACACTTTAACACCACTCTGAGACAGAGATACTTGATTCAACCACTGTTCTCTTCCATTGCTGGTAATCAGGGAGTGATCTGATGTAGCTGCCCTTGTCTGATCTTAGACCAATTAAATTGTAGCTATTTATATTGTTAGGACTTCAATTAAGTGAGGTGTGTTGTTAGTCTTCTGCCATGTAAATGCCCTTCTGCTTTTTATCCAAAATATTGGAACTATTCCACATGCAAATAGTATTTGGGGTCACATGACTGGATGGACTGCTCTGTGTTATCAATATAGTTGGGAAGACAAGGAGCCTTAACTTAGCCCTTTGGCATGTCAGTGTTTAGAAGTAGTAAAGTCAGGATGGAATCAGCAAAAGAAAACAAAATAAAGTCTCAATTGGATTAGAAAAATGGAAGAAAGTGGCATTTTAGAAACCAGAGAAAGTATTTATTTCTAGAAGAAAGAGATGACCAACTGTATTAAATGTTGCTTAAAGCTCAAATAAGATGAAAAGTGGACTAAAGTTCAAACTTGGCAAAATATAAGCCATTAGTGACCTTGACAATTAGGGGAAGTTGCTCTGCAGAGAGGCAGAGTCAAAAGTCTAAGAGGAGGTGCATGGAGAAAATAAGAGATGAGGAAGTTTTAGAATATGGAAATTAAAAAATCAGATGAAGGGTGAATGAAGAGAGAAGTTTCATTTCAGTGTAGCTTTTACTCTACATTATCATGAAGTCATGAAGAAAATAGAAAGAAGAAAGGAAAAAGGACATAGGAAAGAAGTAGGAGATTACAGGGACACGGTTGTTAGTTGAGGAAATGAGAAAGGATGATTTTTGACATTGGAAGCTTAACCGTAGAAGGCAACCATAACAACGGTCCTTTTGCTCCATGGAAGAAACTCCCTTACCTTGAGCAGAGGGGAGATCACCCACCTGTACTAAGAGCAAGCAGAGTTATCTAAGGGATGGTGACCGCACTAAAGCACACCATGCTTCCAAGTCCCTCCTAGATGAAATATACCCCATGCTTCATGCTTTTATTTAATGTTCACGTGGCTACAGAGGTGGAGGGAAAGCTAGATTCCTGGGTTGCTGCAGCAGTTTAGAGTGCTCTATGAAATGGAAGGTGCTGCATTTGACTTCCATTAGATTGTTGTCAGAGCCATTTTTTCATCCCCGGGCCAATGTTTTTCTGCATACCACCCTAGCAGCACATCTACATACTTTATTGGCAATAGTAAAAAAGCCTTGCTGGAGAAGAAACTTTGTGCATTGCTTCCTGTGGCTTTCTGTGTGTGGGTAGCTCATATACAAGGACAATTTAGAACACAGTTGGCCCCCTGGGTCTCCTGGTGTGACTTTCCTCGGGGTGTGATTGCTGTGGCAGCACCACCTGGCACCCTCTGAAGTTACCAACTGTTGTGCTTTGGAGGAATGCATGAAGGCCTGGGACTCACGGGGAGCCATCAACACTATACATCTTCTGAGAATTGGAAAATGTAAAAGATTATTGCTGAGATTTGTTTCAAAAAAGATTTTTTTTCTGCCTTTTTAAGATTTCAAACATGTGACGCATGTGTGTTTCTGTTGATAGGTATC
Organism: Sciurus carolinensis; assembly: GCF_902686445.1. Classification (NCBI taxonomy): domain Eukaryota; kingdom Metazoa; phylum Chordata; class Mammalia; order Rodentia; family Sciuridae; genus Sciurus; species Sciurus carolinensis. The sequence continues at coordinate 74,180,175 of NC_062215.1, forward strand.
CATCTAGTTCTATGATACCTGCAGAATAACTATACTTTAATTTAGCCCTTGAGGGATTCAAAGCCTACTGACAACATCAATCCATATGAAATAATTGTGATAAAAGAGTACAATTTGGAAAAAATGCCCAAGTTCCAGAGTGGAGAGTTAAAACAACACTCTACATCTAGCAGGTCACATGAGGCCCTCACTTCTATATTTCCTTTTGAAGCTTGTAGGGGGTGAACATTCCAGGAATTCCAGAAATGGAAAACAAGCATTCCAAAGACGGAGATCTAAAATGAAAATAATTTGCAGAATTGTGATTCTTAGTATTTCTCCACCTTTCTGGAAATTGATTAAATTGTAAATTACTCAAGGGAAATGATCACGTCTTTCATTTTTCTGTCATCTAATCATGGAAATTGTCAGTAGAAGATCGACATGGAGCAACAACTGGTGTCAGCATAAACAAGTCCAGGTGACTGTGATCACAGGACCTGCAGGACCGCGCCCATCAGTGACCTCACTCCCTGTGGACTGGACACCATGTGCCCACAGGAAACACTGGCCCCTTCCCACATGGGGTCTCTTCCCCTGTACTCCACCATGGTGCGATTTCAAAGCTCAAGATATTTCAGGTCTGCACGGATGACTGTCACCAGAGATGTGGCTGTGCCCACTGTTGTCACCTAGCTAATCACATGAACTCATCTCCAAGTTTTTCCAGGAGAGTCAGGGATGTGCCTTCCTCTTTCATTCCACATATATACAGAGGAGCCAAAGGAAAGGGCGTGTGAAGGTATCCACGCTGTCACTAATAGGTACTGTGAGAATTTAAATACCACTTTGGGCTGTAAATGTGAACATGCCTCTGACAGTGACCAGAGGGATCAAGAGAGGAAGTACATCATTTATCCCAACCATGTGGTAGACAAAGCTGGGACTCGGTCCTGCTTCTGATGGACCCAAGGCTCCAGACTGATCTGGCTATCAGGGTGCTCCAAGGACTTCCTTCTGCTTCAAGGGAGCTCTGGACCTAGGATTCCAAAAAAGAAAGGACCCAGCTTCTGAGCAATCAGGCAAGAAAAGGAAGTGAAAGGGATACAAATAGGAAAAGAAGTAAAATAATCTCTCTGTGCTGATGACATGATCCTCCATGTAAAATGTTCCCCTCCCCCAAAGAAAAATCTGTACCAGACTTGTAGAACTGATAAATTCAGCAAAGTAGAAGGATACAAAAGCAACATACAAAATCAATAGCTCTCCTATACTCTAATAATTATTTTGCCGAGAGAGAAATCAGGAAAACTATCTCATTCACAATAACCTAAAAAAAGAAACAAATAAAATACTTGGTAATTAATCTAGCCAAGGAGATAAAAGCCCTCTTAATGAAAATGATAGGATACTAAAGAAAGAAATTGAAGAAGACTTCAGAAGGTCAAAAGATTTTCCATGGTTTTGGTAGGCAGAATTATTTTTGTCAAAATGGCAAGTTACCTATAATGTCATACATATTCAATGCAATCCCCACCAAAATACTAATGAAGTTCTTCCCAAAACTAGAAAAAAACAGTTGTAAAATTCATTTGGAAAAATAAAAAAACAGGAATAGTCGAGTCAATTCTGAGCGAGAAAAGTTGGAGGCATCACAATACCTTATCTCAAATTATACTACTGAGATGTACATCTATTTTATTGCATGCACTGTGACTTTGGGGAGAGATTAAAAATGGGGATAACAGTCCTGCTCCTCTTTGCAACCTGACCGGCTGGGATCTCATTTTTAACCCCATCCTGTCCTGCCTACCTTGTAGATATGGACTATGTGCTGGTCTCTTTGGCTCCAGTGTACCTTCTGATCTACAGACTTTTCTCACCAGGCCTCTCTTATGTATTTATGTCTATTCCTCTCTTTCTGTACATTTTTACATAGGTAAACAAAAGAGTGGAGACCAAACTAAAAGAAGATAAAAAGTCTATGGGGTGTGGTCAACATGGAGGCACTCTGTTCTGGTCTTCCTTCAGGGAAGGGTTTCTGCCCAGTGACTGGGGTGCCTCCAGCTGTCAGGCAGCATGTCAGCCACTTCAGGTCCTCACTTCAGGTCACTCCAGCATATCAGTCACTTTAGGTCAGCTTCAGCTGCAGTGTTGCCTCCGCTGAGGCCACGTTCCTCTTGGCTAGCACACATGCAATAATGAAGCAAGGCAGGGGTGTCCAGGTCCAGTCCTTGGCCCAACATGAGACAACTCCATCAGCAAATAATCTGGAACTCTCATCTGTTTGGTCCAGGCTTTTGGGTCTTCGCTACAACTCCTCTTTTCTCTTCATAGTAGTAATCCCTACAAGCATTTGACACTTCAAACTGTGTCAGTGTCTGCTCTCGAAAAGCGCAGTGTGTCACAGGGAAGTGGAACAGTTAGCTGCATTATAACTAGTGACTTTCCGTAGAAAGCTGCAGTAATATTTTGTTTCTATTTCAGTTGATCTTCCTTAATGAATAAAGACTCCTTTTGTGATGGTTTAAACTCTTAACAACATTTTTCCAAGAGTATGTCAGGGTGTTTTCTGAATGAGTGGCAGCTGAGATTACATCATGAAGGTCTGGAACAGGGGAGGGACTTGGAAACTGGGAATCAGAGAAAGTCTAAAAGAAGTACCAGGGTGAGAATTAGGTCATTCCCTGCATGGGACAAGTGCAAGGCATCAGATGGACTAGACCATGTGTGTTGCCCGCTGAGGTAAGAAAAAGACTAATGTCATATTGTCATAATGCTTTGCACATGAAAGAACTCAATAAATGGTGGCTGCTTATTGTTTTCTATTGCTTTCATTATGCCTTTTTCCGGAAATGGAAGAAAGAGAGAACATGATGAAGACAAGCTTTACCTACTCTGTAACTTTGCCCCAGGCCAATCTTCTTACCCATTAAAACCAAGAAGGAAATTGCTTAGCATCCGTAGTTAAATAAAAATAAATGAATAAATTGCTTATAATTTTCTGCAAAGTCTTTACACAAATGCAGAAATGAGGAACTAAGAAAAAGAAATTAGGAATGATAATAATAATAAAAATTGAGATAATGAGCATTTGAGAATAAGCGATGATTCATTCTTTTAATTGCAGTACAGATCAGAATTGATTCAGGCCATCTCAGAGGAGGCATGTGAAGAAATGGAGAAAAGGGGTGTGAATAAATATCAAAACGATTTCAAAGGCATTAAGATAAACTTAGATAAAAGACTGGTAAAATATTGAATTTTAAATAAATATTCAAGGGATGAAAAGTCATAAAAAAATCCTCTCCATGTCTATATATAGATAACTGAATTTGCTTAAAAAGAATGTGCTTATATCAATATAGCCCAATATCTGTTCTCTTTAGAGACATCAGCCAGGCTTTTCTCTGTTAAATGATTTTGTGGGTACTGTACTTACCAGTATCTATATCTTCTTAAACTAAAAACATAATCAGTAGCACTGGAAATTTCTATGTCATCATTGAATCCACTGCTGTTGTTTTAGGACTGATGATACAGAGTCCCAGGGAGACACAGCAGTTTATGTCAAGTGAAGAGATAGGAGAGCCAGGAGGAGAGCACAGGGCTGCGTTCCAGGCCAGCACACTTTATTATAACCCAACTTGTAAAGCATCATTCGACTGAAGCCCAGACCGGGCTCCATTTCTCCATGACATATTGCAAAATTCTCTTTGTCTCAAATGGAGGTATAAAGTGATTTAGAGGTGTAACGATGGACTGATTTTTCTCAGACAAGGGCAGATCTACGGATTTGCTGATTTCTATAGGGCAAATATTCACAAATGTGCTCACTACGGACACGTTTAAGCTGCAAAGGGACATCACTCCACACTGCTGGGAAAAGATGTGAATCAACAACCTTGATCAAAACCATGCAGAACATTAAACTCAACCTACCCGTGCTAATTGTCCACATCCCCTCTTGTCTTGCATTCCATGAAAGCCCGGAGAAGCATTTCTCATGAGCTACAAATATAGTCAGTCAGTGAAGAAACAAATGTCCACTACTAAAAAGAAAATTCTGTGGGACTGACTCTATATTTTGAATTATTCTATTTGAGGTCCTTGGTAATTAGGGTGTGGGGGATGGTATAAAAAATGTTTCACATCTTCCCAAACTAGTATGCCAAGTAATAAAGTATAAATCTTGTCTCCATTGAAAATTCATAGTCCTGGACCTGGGAAAATAGAATAATATAATATTTGAAGTTGAAGCAACTTTCATCACATAATGGAAGTTTCCTGTTCCCTCCCTTAACAAATGAGAACCAGAAGTTTGCATACAAAGCTTATTGACAACATAAAACTAGAGTCCTGACTCTTAGCTTCTAATCATGCTCAAATCCATTGCCCTGAACCAACCTAAATGAAATTTCTTTCCAAAATTAACACTGGTTCATCTAACCTCCCCCACCTTTTTCATCTAGAAATTGAAAAATTTGCCATTTTTCCCCTATGGGATGATTTTAACATTATGTCCTAGGTTCATAGCATGGGCATCTCTCCAACATCTCCTCCTTGAATTCTATATTTTCTGTAAACATTCTTTCCCTTTTGTCTTCATCCTAAAACTTACTCACAAAACATTTATTGTATAGTACCTCAATACCAGCACTCAGATTTCTCACAATCCAAAATGGAAGGCAGATAATTCAAAACAACAACGGTTTGAAAGGAAAAGGATAGATTAATAATGAGTACTAGCACACATAGGAAAAGACATGTTGGGGAAATCTAATCTTTTTTAGGTAATAAGTGGTTCAGAAGATAGAAACTAATCTGGTTCTTGTAGGATGGTGAGGAATTTGGAAATAGGTTGAAAGAGTGCAGCCTAGTCAGTGGAAATAATGGTGTGATCACATGATCACATTCTTTTTTAAGTAACCAAGAGATGTGTCCTCTCCCAACTTAAACTTCCTTTGTACTTATTTCCTTTAAATCCAAGATGCTATGTATAAACAATATCTTCACCAAGAGTAAGGGAACAGAGGTTTTCAAGATGGCGGACTAGAGGGCAGCTGCATTGCTCCAGGACGCAGGATTCAAAAGAGGAGACAGTGAGAGACTTGGGACCAACTCAAAGCCGCCGGGTGAGTCTCTCCCGTTGGGGAGTCACCCCGGATGGGGCAGAAGTCCCAGAACGCAGGGAACTTTGTGAAGTAGAGTTGCCCGGCGAGACGCCCCTCTCCCCCACTGGAGCCGTAAACACGGACCACTGGGATCCTTGTAGAGGAGGCGGCTCAACACAGCGCTTGGACTCAGAGCAACCACTGGGGCTCTGGGCGGCTGCCTGAGGAGGAGCTGCGTGGCGAGCAGTTTGGACTCAGAGTGATCGCTTCTGAACACCGGAGGGTTGCCTGGAGGAAGAGGAGAAGCAGGGCAAGTCGCTTGGTCTAGGAGTGACTGCATCACAGCCACAGGCGATTGCCAGAGGAGGAGGTGAGTGATGAGTTGATTGGACTCAAAGCGACCGCTCCTGAACACCGGGGGCCTGCCTGGAGGAGGAGCGCGGTGGGTCACTTGGGACTCCGCGCAACCGCTCCTGAACACCCGGGGGGTTACCCCGAGGAGGAGGAGGAACAGGGTGGGTCACTTGGACTCGGAGTGACTGCCTAGGGCTACAGGCGGTTGGCGGGAGGAGGAGACGTGAAGTGAGTTGCTTGGACTCCTAGTGACTGCGTCAGAACACCGGGCCACTGTCCGGAGAAGGAAGTGTGTGGCGGGTCTCTGGGTCTCGGAGCTATTGTACGGGGCTCCAGGTGGCGGCTCAGAGGAGGGGCCGCATAGCCAGGCGATTAGGTGCAGAGCAGGGTCCCAGGACCAAGGCGGTTTCTTGCTGGAAGAGCCGCACAGAGACACGCCTAGGGGCGGAGCGAAGTTTCTAGGACTGCAGGCAGATTCTCTGAGGAGAGGCAGCCTAAGGAGACTCGTCTGGGAAAGGGTGAGGCTCCTATGCCCAGGAGGTAGGTCCAGGCACCTGGGAACGTTGCAGAGGAAGACAGCCCAGCTCAGGCGGTAGTTGTAGATTGAGGAGAACCTCTAGGAGGGGAACTGACCAGCGAGACCTCCCCACCGGGTGAATCTTCCCCGCTGGGTGAGATTTTTCCACAAGGTCAGTAAAACCAGAGACACAGGCACAAACAGGCCTTGCCTCAGCCCGCAGCCCAGTTCCCCTTTGGATGACCATTGGTCAACAAGTGGAGGCACCTCTGAGGGTCACCAACCCTAGAGAGGCAGCTTCCTTGTGGAGCACCGCATTATCAACTTCCTCCAAGACTTCAGGCTACTGAAGGATAAGAGGGGATAAACTAACAATCTTCAGGGACATTATAAGTCGATAGAGGAAATCTGCAATATCTTAATGACCCTCTGATTCCTGAACAATATGAGAAAACAAGGGAAGAAAATGCCCCAAACAAATCTAGATGTTACATCAATAAAATCCAACGACAGCATGGCAGAAGAAATGACAGAAAGGGAGTTCAGAATGTACATAATTAAAATGATCAGGGAAGCAAATGATGAGATGAAAGAGCAAATGCAGGCATTGAATGATGAGATGAAAGAGCAAATGCAGGCATTGAATGACAGCACCAATCGACAGTTAAAAGAGCAAATACAGGAAGCAAAAGATCATCTCAATAAAGAGTTAGAGATATTGAAAAAAAAAACCAAACAGAAATCCTTGACATGAAGGAAACAATAAACCAAATTAAGAACTCCATAGAAAGCATAACCAATAGGATAGAACACCTGGAAGACAGAATCTCAGATACTGAAGACAAAATATTTAACCTTGAAAACAAAGTGGTACAAACAGAGAAGATGGTAAGAAATCATGAACAGAATCTCCAAGAACTATGGGATATCATGAAAAGGCCAAATTTGAGAATTATTGGGATTGAGGAAGGTTTAGAGAAACAAACCAAAGGAATAAACAATCTATTAAATGAAATAATATCAGAAAATTTCCCAAATCCGAAGAATGAAATGGAAAATCAAGTTCAAGAGGCTTATAGGACTCCAAATACACAAAATTATGACAGACCCACACCAAGGCACATTATAATGAAAATACCTAACATACAAAATAAAGACAAAATTTTAAAGGCTGTGAGAGAAAAGAACCAAATTACATTCAGGGGGAAACCAATACGGATATCAGCAGATTTTTCAATCCAGACCTTAAAGCTATAAGGGCCTGGAACAACATTTTTCAAGCTCTGAAAGAAAATGGATGCCAACCAAGAATCTTATACCCAGCAAAACTTACCTTCAAATTTGACAATGAAATAAGATCCCTCCATGATAAACAAAAGCTAAAAGAATTTACGAAAAGAAAGCCAGCATTACAGAACATTCTCAGCAAAATATTCCATGAGGAAGAGATAAAAAACAAAGAAGCAAATCAGCAAAGGGAGGAATTATCCTGAAGGAACTGTCAAATAAAGGAGGAACCAAGTTGTGTCAAAAAAATAAATAAATAAATAAATAAAATTTAAAAAATGAACCAAATGACCGGGAATACAAATCGTATCTCAATAATAACCCTGAATGTTAATGGCCTAAATTCAAAAGACATAGACTAGCAGATGAGATTAAAAAGAAAGATCCAACAATAGGTTGCTTGCAAGAGACTCACCTCATAGAAAGAGATATCCATAGACTAAAGGTGAAAGGATGGAGAAAAACATACCATGCACATGGACTCAACAAAAAAGCTGGGGTATCCATCCTCATTTCAGATAATGTGGACTTCAAGCCAAAGTTAGTCTGAAGGGATAAAGAAGGACATTTCATACTGCTTAAGGGAAGCATAAATCAGCAAGATATAACAATCATAAACAACTATGTCCCAAACAGTGGTGCATCCATGTATGTCAAACAAATCCTTCTCAATTTTAGAAACCAAATAGACCGTAACACAATAATACTAGGTGATTTTAACACGCCTCTCTCACCACTGGACAGATCTTCCAAACAAAAATTGAACAAAGAAACCATAGATCTCAATAACACAATCAATAATTTAGACTTAACAGACATTTATAGAATATACCATCCAACCAAGAGCGAATACACTCTCTTCTCAGCAGCACATGGATCCTTCTCTAAAATAGACCATATATTATGCCACAAAGCTAATGTTAGCAAATACAAGAAGATAGAGACACTACCTTGTATTCTATCAGATCATAATGGATTGAAGTTAGAAATAAATGAAAGAGTAAAAACCAGAAACTACTCCAACACTACTGGAGATTAAACAATATGCTATTATATGATGAATGGATAACAGAAGATATTAGGAAGGAAATTAAAAAATTCTTAGAGGTAAATGAGAACAAAGAAACATCATATCAAAATCTCTGGGACACTATGAAAGCAGTACTTAGAGGAAAATTTATTTCATGGAGCTCATTTAATAAAAGAAGTAAAACTCAACAAATAAACGACCTAACACTACAGCTCAAAGACCTAGAAAAAGAAGAACAGACCAACACCAAAAGTAGTAGAAGACAGGAAATAGTTAAACTCAGAGCTGAAATCAACGAAATTGAAACAAAAGAAACAATACAAAAAATTGACAAAATAAATCGTTGGTTCTTCGAAAAAATAAACAAAATTGATAAACCTTTAGCCACACTAACAAAGAGAAGACAAGAGAAAACCCAAATCACTAAAATTTGGAATGAACAAGGAAATATCACAACAGACACGCCTGTAAACAAAACATAATTAGAAGCTATTTTGAAAATCTATACTCCAACAAAATAGAAAATTTTGAAGACATCAACAGGTTTCTAGAGACATATGAATTGCCTAAACTGAATGAGGAGGACATACACAATTTAAATAGACCAATTTCAAGTAATGAAATAGAAGAAGTCATCAAAAGCCTACCAACAAAGAAAAGTCCAGGACCAGATGGGTTCTCAGCCGAGTTCTACAAAACCTTTAAAGAAGAGCTCATTCCAATACTTATCAAAGCATTCCAGAAAATAGAAGAGGTGGGAACCCTCCCAAACTCATTCTATGAAGCCAACATTACCCTGATACCTAAACCAGACAGAGACACATCGAGGAAAGAAAATTTCAGACCAATATCCTTAATGAACATAGACGCAAAAATTCTCAACAAAATTTTAGCAAATCGCATACGAAAACATATTAAAAAGATAGTGCACCATGATCAAGTGGGTTTCATCCCAGGGATGCAAGGTTGGTTCAACATCAGGAAATCAATAAATGTAATTCATCAAATCAAGAGACTTAAAGTCAAGAATCACATGATTATTTCAAAAGATGCTGAAAAAGCATTTGATAAAATACAGCACCCCTTCATGCTCAGAACACTAGAAAAAATAGGGATAGTGGGAACATTCTTTAACATTGTAAAGGCCATCTATGCTAAGCCCATGGCTAATATCATTCTAAATGGTGAAAAACTGAAAGCATTCCCCCTAAAAACTGGAACAAGACAGGGATGCCCTCTTTCACCACTTCTACTCAATATCGTCCTTGAAACTCTAGCCAGAGCAATTAGACAGACCAAAGAAATTAAAGGGATACGAATAGGAAAAGAAGAACTCAAACTATCCCTATTTGTGGATGATATGATTATATACTTAGAGGAACCAGGAAATCCCAGCAGAAAACTTTTAGATCTCATTAATGAATTCAGCAAAGTAGTGGGATATAAGATCAATGCACATAAATCTAAGGCATTTTTATATATAATGATGAATCTTCAGAAAGAGAAATTAGGAAAACTACCCCATTCACAATAGCATCGAAAAAAATAAAATACTTGGTAATCAATCTCACAAAAGAGGTGAAAGCCCTCTACAATGAGAACTACAGAACACTAAAGAAAGAAATTAAAGAAAACCCCAGAAGATGGAAAGATCTCCCATGTTCTTGGATAGGAAGAATTAATATTGTCAAAATGGCCATACTACCAAAAGTGCTATACAGATTCAATGCAATTCCAATTAAAATCCCAATGATGTACCTTAGAGAAGTAGAGCAAGCAATTATGAAATTCATCTGGAAGAATAAAAACCTAGAATAGCTAAAGCAATCCTTGGCAGAAAGAGTGAAGCAGGGGGTATCCCAATACCAGATCTTCAACTCTACTACAAAGCAATAGTAACAAAAACGGCATGGTATTGGTACCAAAATAGAAAGGTGGATCAATGGTACAGAATAGAGGACACGGATACAAACCCAAATAAATACAATTTTCTCATACTAGACAAAGGCGCCAAAAATATGCAATGGAGAAAAGGTAGCCTCTTCAACAAATGGTGCTGGGAGAATTGGAAATCCATATGCAATAGAATGAAACTAAACCCATATCTCTCAGCATGCACGAAACTCAACTCAAAATGGATTAAGGACCTCGAAATTAGACCAGAGACCTTGCATCTTATAGAAGAAAAAGTAGGTCCAGAGCCTCAACATGTCGACTTAGGACCAGACTTCCTCAACAGGACTCCCATAGCACAAGAAATAAAAGCAAGAATCAATAACTGGGATAGATTCAAACTAAAAAGCTTTCTCTCAGCAAAGGAAACTATCAGCAATGCGAAGAAAGAGCCTACAGAGTGGGAGAAAATCTTTGCCAATCATACTTCAGATAGAGCACTAATCTCCAGAATGTATAAAGAACTCAAAAAACTCTGCACCAAGAATGTAAATAATCCAATTGACAAATGGGGTAAGGAAATGAAGAGACACTTCACAGAAGAAGATCTACAAGCAATCATCAAACATATGGAAAAATATTCAACATGTCTAGTAATAAGAGAAAAGCAAATCAAAACCACCCTAAGATTCCATCTCACACCAATTAGAATGGCGATTATCAAGAATACAAGCAACAACAGGTGTTGGCGAGGATGTGGGGAGAAAGGTACACTCATACATTGCTGGTGGGGCTCTAAATTAGTGCAGCCACTCTGGAAAGCAGTGTGGAGACTCCTTAGAAAACTTGGAATGGAACCACCATTTGAACCAGCTATCCCACTCCTTGGCCTATACCCAAAGGACTTAAAATCAGCATATTACAGAGATATAGCCACATCAATGTTCATAGCTGCTCAATTCACAATAGCCAGATTTTGGAACCAACCTATATGTCCTTCAATTGATGAATGGATAAAGAAACTGTGGTATATATACATATATATACAATGGAATATTACTCAGCCATAAAGAATGATACAATTATGGCATTTGCAGGCAAATGGATGAAATTGGAGAATATCATGCTAAGTGAGATAAGCCAATCTCAATAAACTAAAGGACGAATGATATTGCTAATAAGTGGATGATGACACATAATGTGGGGAGGGAGGGGTTAGTGTTAGGGTTAGAGTTAGGGTTAGGGAGGGGAACAAGAATGGAGGAAGGAAGGACTGTATAGAGGGAAAAGAGGGGTGGGAGTGGTGGGGGGGAAGGGAAAAATAACAGAATGAATCAAGCAATATTACCCTATGTAATTTTATGATTACACAAATTGTATGCCTTTACTCCATGTACAAACAGAGAAACAACATATATCTCATTTGTATATAATAAAAAAAAATTATACAGCAAAAAAAAAAAAAAAAAAAGAGTAAGGGAACATAGATCCTTCTCTTTTCTCTTGTAAGTTCTCCAATGTGGGAGAATGTCATTGGGACACTGTCAAGTTTCAGGATCACTTGGATACTGCTTGAACTATATATAGACTTAGGAAATAGCTATCTATGGGGGGGTTCCTCTGTGCACTGATTAATCTGTTGAGAAAGATACCTGCTGAGAAAGAGAGGGCCCAAATTGTGGTAGACTTTGATAAAATTTTCCAGCTAGTCACTAATTAAATAAACAAGCATGTTACAAGTACATGATTTGACACACTTGTTGAGACTCTAACACAGAGAATTCCAATACATGTGCAATATGTTGACTAACGTAACAAAAGAGTTATGGGTGGGAGCAAAATTATAATGTGCTAAGGAAATGATATGCATAATTGCGTTAGGATTAATAGATATAATAAATATACCAATAAGATCACAAAATGGAATAAAGCTGTATCAGAGAAATATTTCTATGTATTACTAGAATTAAACTAGTATAAACTGAAACTTTCTATACTAAGATGTGTATGATAAATCCTATAGCAAATCTAATGAAATAATAAAATAATCATTAATGACACTTTAATGCTGAAATAAAAAATATTTAATGAAAAATAAAATTATAATGGTAGGGGAAAACAAAAAATTCAAGAGGCATATAATAAATGTAAAAGTAAATGGCAGACATAAACTACATCAATAATAACATTAAATGTGAATGGATTAAATAATGGAATAAAAAGGCAGATAATGTCACACTGCATTAAAAACATAATTTGGCTACATGTTTGTAGGAGAAACACTTACTATTCAAAGACACAAGTAGAATGAGAATAAAAGGATGAAAGAAAGTGTATCATGCCAACAGCAAAAACAGGAAGGCTCGAGTAGCTCTGCTCACCTTATGTGAGCATAATATAAAATATTATATAAAATAAAAACTGTTACTAGAGATAAAAGGGATCTTCTTATAATGACGAAAGGGCTAATCCAGGAGGAAGATAGAATAATACAAACATATGTACTTAATAACAAAGAATCAAAACATGCAAAACAAAAACTGACAGATATGAAGAAATAGACAATTAAAAATAGTAGTTGGAGACTCCAATACGTAACTTTCAATAATGGATGGAACCACAAGAAAAAAGATTAACACGAGAATAGAACACAGAAGGAATACTTTAAATCAATGAATTTTAATAAATATCCGTATAATATTTTATACAACAAAAGCAAAATATACGTATTTCTCAAATATATTAGAGCATTCTCTGACATCAACCATTCCCCGCATTATAAAACATAACTCAGTAAATGTTAAAGGATAGAAATTATGCACAGCAAATTCTTCAACTACAATGTTATAAAATTAGACATTTCATCAATTTTTTTTTTGAAAGATAAAAAAATCAGAGTTTTAAACAGTGGTCTGTTCTGCCATAATTGGGAGTATACATCAGAACAGATTAGAGAGGCCTCAGGGCAAAGAGATTTCAACTAAGGCAGAGGAGGTGAGGGGGAATTCAGAGAAAACTCACAAGAGCTACCTCTATCCAGTCAGAAGAAAGCAACCACTAAAAATGCATGATAAAGGTGGCAAAAGTCATCAGAACAAGTACCAAAACAAGAACGACAAAGTAAGGAGAAAGCTTGCAGTATAAATAACATTGGGAAATATTTTTAGGTTATTACATCTTTAAGGTTAGTAATGAGTGGGAGAGTGCATGGTTTTTTGGAGTGAGAGAGACATTGGTAAAGAGAATGTCTGCCTTTTACAATGGAGTTTCACACCTGAGTTCATTCCTGTGAATTAAAGCAGAAGATGTAAATTAGGTAAAGAATGCAATTTGGACTAAGCTCCTGACTAGTTTAAATCAGGAGCCACTCAGTCAAATTAACCACGCATGAGGATCTAAAGCAAGTACAGCATTAGAGGAGGGTGACATTGTAGCTCATAGTTGAACACAACTGTTGTCTATATGAAGGGGATATGAAAATATGGGATTGAGCAGGCCTCTAGAGCATGACAGGTCAGTGAAAAACAATGACTTAAGACTGCATAACAGAAAGGTGAAGAGGAGTTTTTGTTCAGTGGCTAATTTAATGGCCCCAAGAGTTTCCTCCAGAGTCTACTCCTTATTGGATGGGTCAGCATTTCTGAGTAAGTCAGAATTAAATTGTTGTGCTAGTTCTGGTCTTCAAAAGGAAATGAGAGTCAGGGCATGGTGGTACATGCCTGTAATCCCAGTGACTTGGGAGGCTGAAGTAGGAGGACCATAAATTCAAAGCCAGCCTTGGCAACTTACCAAGCACTATACAACTTAGAGAGTCTAATCTCAAAATAAAACATAAACAGAGCTGGGAATGTGGCTCATGGTTAAGTACCTCTGTGACCAAACCTGGGTACAGAAAAAATAAAAGGAAATGAGAAATGTTTTGAGTCAGTAAGGGATTCTGATACATTATATGACTTCGTAAGACATACTTTAGCAAAATCTTTATTTGTGACTTAGACAAATAAAAAAATAGAAGTGTCACAAATTCATACATTGATGAGAAATTGCTCAAAGTTGCCTGAAAGGTGATAATTGTGATAGACAATGAAATATCCTTTTATGAATGAAATGTGGAGAAACTTAAAAATTTTTTAAAGAGAAGAATACTAATTAGACTACCTGTGAGCCCCTAAACATCATCTCTCTATTTCACTCTTCAATATCTTCCTCTGTTCCCACAGCAGAGATTCCAGAACTGCCTAGATTCTTCACTCGTTCAGAAAGTTTTCTACCACTTCCAACACTCCAATATGCATGCACGTGCCTCCACATTGTTTGAGAAGATCTTTCAATCCCTTCTTAGCAGAAATGTCTCCTGAACAGGTGGTTTTCTTTCATAGTCCTCCAACCAACCTCTTACTGGAATGTTAGACCCATAATCACACTACTGTTCCTTGCTAGTCAACAGAAAATAAACACACATAGAAACCATTTAATAGATTAAGAGATTGGAAATAAATTGAATCCTCAAAACTTGTCTTCCCCCACCAGTGGCTACAGGGATGCTGCTTTTCAGAACAACTGCAGAGTGGGAGAAGGGGGATAGGAAGGGAACAAGAGAAAAGATAACGAGGCTCACAATTTTACCAAGGATCCATATTGTTTTCTTGAATCAGATTGTTGCAAGTCCTTGGGTAATTTATGGAGTTCTGAAAAACTTGATATTTTTTATCAGTAAATTTTTTTATTGAGGTGTGGAATAGAGAGGTTCCTTCTCCCCCATTCCAAATTGTGTATGTGATATTTAATTAGATTTTCATCTTCTAGGTATATATGTAAGGCAAAGGAAACAAAACAGATGAAAGAGGAGAATATGAAGGAGAAAAGGTGGTGAATAGAAGAGAGGAAGGAAAAGAACAATCAACTGACATTTGAGTGTTTGATTTTCCAAAGTTGAGGCTGAACAGTTCTTATCCCTGGACAAATATCTTTTGGATCTTAAAAACATTTCACTATTTCAAAATAGGAAAAATGCACTTATAATTTTTTTTTTCATTTTTTAAAATTTATTTTGATTCATTGTACACAAATGGGGTACAACTGTTGTTTCTCTGGTTGTACACAAAGTAGAATCACACCATTTGTGTAATTATACATGTACATAGGGTAAAGATGTTTGTCTCCTTCAGTTATTTTTCTTTCTCCCCACCTCCTCCCACCCCTCATTTCCCTTTACACAATCCATCCTTCTTCCATTCTTCACTGACCCACTTCCCTGTTATGTATCATCATCCACTTATGAGAGAGATCATTCAACCTTTGGTTTTTTGGGATTGGCTTATCTCACTTAGCATGATATTCCACAACTGCATTCATTTACTGCAAATGCTATAATTTTATTCTTCTTCATGACTGAGTAATATTCCATTGTGCATATATACCACAGTTTCTTTATCCATTCATCTATGGAAGAGCATCTAGGTTGGTTCCACATTCTAGCTATTGTGAATTGGGATAGATTCAAACGAAAAAGCTTTTTCTCAGCAAAGGAAACTATCAACAATGTGAAGAGAGAACCTACAGAGTGGGAGAAAATCTTTGCCACTCATACTTCAGATAGAGCACTAATCTCTGGAATCTATAAAGAACTCAAATTCTTTATGCCAAGAATACAAATAACCCAATCAATAAATGGGATAAGGAAATAAGCAGACACTTCACAGAAGAATATCTACAAGCAATCAACAGATACATGAAAAAAAGTTCAACATCTCTAGTAATAAGAGAAATGCAAATCAAAACTACCCTAAGATTCCATCTCACACCAATTAGAATGGCGATTATCAAGCAACAACAGGCGTTGCCGAGGATGTGGGGAAAAAGGTACACTCACAATGTAACACATTGCTGGAGGGGATGCAAATTAGTGCAGCCACTCTGGAAAGCAGTGTGGAGATTCCTTAGAAAACTTGGAATGGAACCACCATTTGACCCAGCTATCCCACTCCTTGGCCTACACCTAAAGGACTTAAAATCAGCATACTACAGTGATGCAGCCACATCAATGTTCATAGCAATTATAATTTTTTAATTTCAAAGCATGATAATTTATTTGGAAGAAATGTAGAAAATAGTAATAATTTCCTGTTGCCAGTGGTTATTAGGATGCAAATTCAGAGGATCTCATAAAGTGACTGGACCCCTGAGCACATTGCAGATTCATGAACCTATCATACACTCCCTCATGGCACAAGGGGTGTTAGAGAAATGCCACTCACTCCTTTCGCCTCTTTATGTGGACATATAAAAAATAACATTACCTCAATAATGTTCTGTTGTTACTTTTGTACCTGCTCCTGAGTTTTTGATAGACTGGGAAATTCCTTTTCCATAAACCTTTGCCTTAAAATAAAATAAACCTTTGTCTCTTAAGTTATCTCAGAGAGCAGTATTAAAAAAACAAGGACCCAATGATATGTTGCCTTCAAGAGACTCAACTCATAGAAAAAGACACCCACAGACTAAAGATGAAAGGATAGGAAAAAACATATCATGCACACAGACTCACTAAAAAGCAGGGGTTTCCATCCTCATATCAGATAAAGTGGACTTCAAGCCAAAGTTAGCCAGAAAGGAAAAAGAAGGATATTTCATACTGCTCAAGGGAAACATAAATCAGCAAGACATAACAATCATAAACATTTATGCCCCAAACAATTGAGCATCTATGTACACCAAACAAATCCTTCTCAATTCCAGGAACCAAATAGACAACAACACAATAATATTAGATGACTTTAACACACCTCTCTCACCACTGGATAGATCTTCAAATGAAAATTGAACAAAGAAACCACAGAATTCAATAACACAATCAGTAATCTAGACTTAACAGACATATATAGACTACTTCATCCATCAGCAAGTGAACACACTTTCTTTTCAGCAGCACATGGATCCTTATCTAAAATACAACATGTGTTATGCCACAAAGCTACTCCTAGCAAATACAAAAAAATAGAGATACTACCTTGCATTCTATCAGATCATAATGGAATGAAATTGGAAATCAATGATAAAATGAAAAACAGAAATTTCTCCAATACCTAGAGACTAAATAATACACTATTGAATGATGCCTGGATAACAGAAGACATCAGGGAGGAGATAAGAAAATTCTTAGAGATCAATGAGAACAGTGATACAACATATCAAAATCTCTGGAATGCTATGAAAGCAGTAGTAAGAGGAAAATTCATTTCATGGAGCACATTCAATAAAAGAATAAATCAAAAAAAATAATGACCTTACATTACTGCTCAAAGCCCTAGAAAAAGAAGAATAGATCAATACCAAAAGTATAAGATAGGAAATAATTGAAATCAGAGCTGAAATCAATGAAATTGAAAAAAAGAAACAATTCAAAAAATTGACAAAATAAAAAATGAGTTATTTGAAAAAATAGACAAAATTGATAAAACCTTAGCCACACTGACAAAGAGAAGGAGAGAGAACACTCAAATTACTAAAATTCATGATGAAAAAGGAAATATCATGACAGACACTATGGAAATACAACACATAATTAGAAGTTATTTTGAAAATCTATACTCCAACAAAAAAGAAAATCTCGAGACATAGGTAGGTTTCTAGAGACATATGATCCACCTATATGAATCAGGAGGACATACACAATTTAAACAGATTAATTACAGGCAATGAAATAGAAGAAGCCATCAAAAGCCCACCAATAAAGAAAAGTCTAGGACCAGAGAGATTCTCAGCTGAGTTCTACATGATCTTCAAAGAAGAACTAATTCAAATACTCCTCAAAATATTCAATGAAATAGAAAAGGAATACTCATTCCAAACTCATTCTATGAAGCTAGTATCACTCTGATACTAAAACCAGACAAAGACACATCAAGGAAAGAAAACTTCTGACGAATATCCCTGATGAACACAGATGCAAAAATTCTTAACAAAATTCTAACAAATTGCATACAAAAACATATTTAAAAGATAGTGCACCATGATCAAGTGGGGTTTATCCCAGGGATAAAAGGTTGGTTCAACATATAGAAATCAATAAATGTAATTCACCACATCAACAGACTTAAAGTTAAGAATCACATGATTATTTCAATAGATGCAGAAAAAGCATTTGATAAAATACTGTATCCCTTCATTCTCAAAACACTAGAAAAAATAGGGTTAGTAGGAACATACCTCAACATTGTAAATGCTATCTATGCTAAGTCCATGGCCAACATTATTCTAAATGGAGAAAATCTGAAAGCACTCCCTCTAAAACTGGAATAAAGCAGGGATGCCCTTTTCCATCATTTCTATTCGACACTGTCCTTGAAACTGTAGGCAGAGCAATTAAACAGTCCAAAAAAATTAAAGGGATATGAATAGGAAAAAAGAACCCAAACTATCACTATTTGCCAATGATATGATTCTATACTTGGAGGATCCAAAAAATTCCACAAGAAAACTTCTAGAACTCATAAATAATTTCAGCAAAATAGCAGGATATAAAATCAACATGCATAAATCTAATGCATTTTTATTCATAAGTGACAAATCCTCTGAAAGAGAAATTAAGAAAACTACCCTATTCACAATAGCCTCAAAAAATCAAAAATGCAATACTTGGGAATCAATCTAACAAAAGAGGTGGAAGACCTCTTCAATGAAAACTACAGAACACTAAAGAAAAAAATTAAACAAAACCTTAGAAGATGGAAAGATCTCCCATGTTCTTGGATAGACAGAATTAATATTGTCAAAATGTTCATACTACCAAAAGTGCTATACAAACTCAATGCAATTCCAATTAAAATCCCAATGACATATCCCACAGAAATAGAGAAAGCAATCAGTAAATTCATTTGGAAGAATAACAGACCCAGAATAGCCAAAGCAATCCTTAGCAGGAAGAGCGAAGCAAGAGGTATTACAATACCAGACCTTCAACTATACTACAGAGCAATTAACAAAAACCACATGGCACTGGCCGCAAAATAAACTGGTAGATCAATGGTACAGAATAGAGGACACAGAGACATACCCACATAAATACAGTTATCTCATATTAGACAAAGTTGCCAAAAACATACAATGGAAAAAAGATAACCTCTTCAACAAATGGCGATGGGAAAACTAGAAATCCATATATAGCAAATTGAAATTAAACCTCTCTCACCCTGTACAAAACTCAACTCGAAATGGATCAAGGACCTAGGATCAAAGACCCTGCACCAAATAGAAGAAAAAGTAGACCCAAATCTTCATCATGTTGGCTTAGGATCAGACTTCCTTAACATGACTCCCAAAGCATAAGAAATAAAAGCAGAAATTAATTAATTGGGTAGATTCAAACTAAAAAGCTCTTTCTCAGCAAAGGAAACAATCAACAATGTGAAGAGAGAGCCTATAGAGTGGGAGAAAATCTTTTCCACACATACTTCAGATAGAGCACATTCTCCAGAATTTGTAAATCTTTACGCCAAGAATACAAATAACCCAATTAATAAATGGGCTAAAGAAATGAGCAGACACTTCACAGAAGAAGATTTACAAGCAATCAATAGATATATAAAAGATGTTCGACATCTCTAGTAATAAGAGAAATGCAAATCAAAACTACCCTAAGATTCCATCTCACCCCAATTAGAATGGCAATTATCAAGAACACAGGCAACAATAGGTGTTGGCGAGGATGTGGGGAAAAAGGTACACTCATACATTGCTGGTGGAGCTGCAAATTAGTGCAGCCACTCTGGAAAGCAGTGTGGAGATTCCTTAGAAAACTTGGAATGGAACCACCATTTGATCCAGCTATCCCATTCCTTGGCCTATACCCAAAGAAATTAAACTCAGCATACTACAGTGATGCAGTCACATCAATGTTTATAGTAGCTCAATTCACAATAGCTAGATTGTGGAACCAAAGGAGATGCCCTTCAATAGAAGAATGGATAAAGAAACTGAGGTATATATACACAATGGAATATCACTCAGTTATAAAGAATAATAAAATTATGGCATCTGCAGTTAAATGGATGGAGTTGGAGAATAACATGCAAAGTGAAATAAGCCAATCCCAAAAAACCAAAGGCCGACTGATTTCTCTCCTAAATGGATGATAATAACAGGAAAGGGGGTCAGGGAAGAATGGAGGAAGGATGAATTGTGTAAAGGTAAATGAGGGGTGGGAGGGGGTGGGGAGAAAGTAAAACAACAGAATGAGACAAACATCATTACCCTATGTACATGTATGGTTGTACAAACAGTGTGAATCCACTTTGTGTGCAACCAGAGAAATGGAAGTTGTATCCCATTTGTGCACAATGAATCAAATAATAATAATATTAATATTAATAATAATAATAAAAACAGTTACTCATTCATTATTTTTCTGTTATGGAGGCTAGGACCTACTTCTTGGTTCACAGGTGGCACCATCTCATCATGTCGTCACATGGTGGAAGGGAAAGAGGACACTTTGTTACCTCTTTTATAAGGGTACTAATATCATCTATGAGGGTAGAGTCCAAAGACCCCATCTATCAATATTCTCATTTTGGGGATTACATTTAAACATGAATTTGGAAAGGACTCAAACCTTCAGTCAATAGCAATGATCCATTTTTAGGACAGAAAGTAGAATTAGCATTCTCCAGAGACATAATAGCTTTCCTTCCTATATAAATTAAAATTATTTTGTTCCTCTTTACTGACATTTTCTTGAGAATAGTACATCCTCCAGTTGATAGCCACATACTAAACATCAGAGGCTGTGTTAATCTGTTCCAGTAGAAATCAACAACATTAAGTGTATAGTTAAGCAGCAATTTGGCTAAGATGACGGTAGGTCACTAACATGACAAGAGTTATCTTTATGTTCAGAGGGCATGCAAACTGCATGAGTGTGGTCATAATGGGAACAACACTGCAGTATTCTTCAGTACTTTAAACCTTTAATGGTAGCTTAATTTCTGCAGTTCCTATAAGGTGCATAATTACTTCTGATTTACTATCTTTGCAGGGAGGAAAGGGCAGTTGTATGGAAATTTCAGATACTTCATCTTTACTATCAATGTGGTTTTTACTCCATAGATCATGGAACCCAGTGAGGGTTCTGCAAGTTGCTTAGAGTATTTATTCCAATTATACCCTCAGACACTAGAGAAATGATAAAAGGGCAGGGTGCAGGAGGATTGAATCTATGGGGAAGTGACTTGACCTAGAGCATCAGTCGTAACTGGTGTTTATAGGGCCTTCAGTAGCTGGAAGATTCTGATGTGTTTTTGTTTCACTGGTATCAGTGGAACATCAATATTCAAAGCCAACAACTTTGGAAAAGTCTGAGTGTACCATTTTTCTCCTGTGCAGTTTTAGTCAGATACATTATCCTAGGTTTCTTTCCAGAAGGGTTTAGGGGATGATTAGCATACATACTTGCTCTGATATTGCAGAATCCTTCCTTCTACTCTCTCTTCCTTCTTCTATTCAGTCAAGAAGTTCTGGGCCCGTGAACAGTCTTAACTTGGAGGATCAGGGGCTTCTTAGCAGGAATACTATCTGCTTTATGGGCAGTAGTTCACCCTTCTTTCATTTCATCTTTCCTTCTTTCCTCCTTTCTTTCTTATTTCATTCATTCTTTCTTTTCGTCCTTCCTTCATTTCTTTTTCTGTGGTAATATAAGTCAGATAATACCACAAACAGATATTGACTTATGTTGTCTCATTTAATTACAAGATCTATGAGCCCTCACCACAGATCCCAGGGAACAAGCTAATCTCATTGTCATTTCAGCCTTGCTCTATGTTTAGTAATTACTTCTTGCATTTGACTGTTAAATGCCATCACCTGGCCCCTGTGCTTCAGAATCCCATCGTCTGCATTAGTACTGCCCACACATCATCTGCACTGATACTAGGGAGCTCAGGTCCATGGCACCACCTTCTACTTTCAGCTCCTGCCTACAGAGGAAAACCTGCACCTGTCTAAGCAGTTTTATCTAAGCTAAAGCAATGACATGTATGCCTACACAGAAAACAAAATCAAGCAATAGTTTCTTTGGTTCCACATAATTCATATATTTCTCCATTTCCACCTCCACTTCCCTAAGCCTTCTGGCCTTTTACTTCAATGCTCTCGTACTGAAGTCCTGCCATTTCTGCAACACTTACTGTTAACCATCTATATACCTGAGTTTCAAATACCTGTCCCCATAGTACATCCAGTGTGCTTCCATCTGACTTTCCTAGGATGTGAGTCTGCAGGCATTGAACATTGTTTCCACACCATTAAATTCTCACCTATTCAAATTTATATTCCAACCTCCCACTCCTGCTCCTATCCCCTCAAGATCTGTTTTTATACATCTTCTCCAGATTCCTACTAGTGTCTTCTAATGTTGGTACTTCTTTTTCTTTTGGAGTTATTTCCTTCTGGGCACTGAACTTCATGATCCTATTTGCACTGGGTTGAGATCTGACCCTGTTAACTAACCTGGTGCAGATGAGGGAGGTGAAGGAGGAGCTTCAGAAGGATAAGTATTAACTTTCAAGATCCTTGCTTCAGATGAGATCTTATAGGGATGTGGTTTGAGAAAAAGACATGAAAAAGTAACTGAACAAGCCATGAGGAAACCTGGAGTAAGAATAATCCAGTAAATATAAATCAAAGAGCAGAAAATCATAACACAAATTGGACAGAATTTTATGGTTGCATGACAGCATAGTATGCATGGAACAGAGCCTGGGAAAAGGAGAGTAGTAAGCAGTAAGATCAGAGAACTTGCTAAATCTTACCAACACTTTATGAGGATTTGCCAAAATCCATTCCAGCTGCTTTGCCAATATTCCATAGACTTGGTGGTCCATGAACCATAAGAAATATATTTCTTATAATTCTAGAAGTTGGGGAGTTTAAGACCAAGAAAGATAGTGTGTCTAGTGAGGACTTACCTTCGGCCTATGGATGCTGACCTCTTGTTCTGTCTTTACCAGGTGAAGGGGAAAAGGGGACTCCCTCAGACCTCAAAAGTAGGGCACTAATCCCATTGGTGAGAGTGGGACTCACAAATTCCAAAGACTTCACCTCCTAACACCATCACCTTGGTGATGATTCATATTTCAGCACATAAATTGCAGTGGGGTATGAAGATTCAGTCCACTGTAGGCATGAACCATCATTGTCTCCAACTCACAGCAAAGTAAATCGTATCAGGTTCAAATACTTTTGGTAAGTGCATTCTCCTAGTATTTAAACCAAGGGGAGAAGTCTGGCACTCCTTGAAAAACACCTCTATGCTCTTGATCCCAGTTATTATTTCAGCCCCTGTTGCACTGACAGGCAGCAACTAGATTTGCACAGGTGGGATGTGACAGTACTTCGTCTTCAGTGCCAACTTTCATTCTCTCACTTTCTTAGCCAGGGATGGCCCTTTTATACTATTTTAAATGTCAACCTTCTAGCCCTCTCAGTTCCCCTCCTCTTATGTAGTTCTCTACATAGCATTTTGCATTTTAATATTACACATAAAGATGGACTTATGTGTTTACTGAGTTTCCCCAGCTATAATGTGAGCTTTAGGAGGGCATGCTGCTTTGCATCCTACTGTAATGCCACATCACCGAAGGCTGCCTGGTATATAGTAGGCCTGCCATACACACTTATTAAATAAATTAATGATGAATAAATACCTGAAGTTCACTTAGAACAGTATCTGACAGGTTCTGAGAGTTGAATAAATGGTAGTTATTGCTGCTGTTTGTGTTATGGGGCACAACTTAAGAACAGACCATCACCACCGAGAAGTCCAAATTTGAGAGTCTTTATTAAGTTGGCCGACTGACTGTCTCACACAATGCCCAAAAAAATGACTATTGGGAGAACAGCCCCGACCACAGGGTTGTAGGGGTTCTTATACCAAAAGTCACATCAATCATAAGTGTCTGTTGCTATGATTCGAAATTACAAACTAACATAATGAGATCATCAACAGAGGGGGAAGTGGGTCAAAATGACCCTTACCTAAGTACAAACTAAAGAATGGTTGCTAACATCCACGCAATTACCATTTACATGGTACATTGGTTAAGAGCAATAGGAATTAAAAGAGAGCAATTCTTTACTACATAGGAGTTGCCATTGTATATTATTAAACATGTCATACCAAGTAACTGATGATGGGCACAGAGGCGGGGTGTTCCCATGGGAGAAGCTTATTTCCTACATAATATGGAGTCTTAGAGCAAAATGGAGTCTGTTTAGTCATTTCCCTTAGAGTCTGGCCTATAACATTCTCATGGAGCCAGATCTGTCAGCCCATCACATTTACTTAAGCTCTCTAATTTTTTTAATCTGTCACCTGCAAAATGAAACAATTATCTGTCCCATATGATTTGTGAAAGTAGATAATGTATGGAATGGAAACTGCACATAGTAGGAGATCAATACCTGATAGTTTTTATCTTTTTAATATTTCTTTTTCAATTGAGGAAGTATCAAATTCTATATGATTGATTTGCCTAAGTTGTAATTAAATTAAGTTTAATTACAGTCAGATGAATTTGCAGATTTTTTTTGTTCCTTCCAACATTTTCCTTCCCCACTTATTATTCACTTTTCACTAAATGCAGTCATCATGGTTTAGCCTCAAGGTTTTGTTTACAAATGACTTCATGGGAAAACCAAACACTTTCTCACACTTGTAAGCAGGCATTACAGAGCCAATGTGGATTATTTTAAAATGTAGGAAGAGTCCCAGGATTCTTGAAGAAAGTGAATTATTCTGAAAAATACTCAGGCCACAATCCTCTGCCTCTTTTTGACTAAGGAAAAAGTGAATCCTAGTGCTCCTGTTGACTCTGGTACGCCTGATTAGACTGGTTGCCAAGTCTTCAGACTTGGTCAATGCTGGCTCATTGGCCTGATGTTCCTCTTAGCTGTATCATGTAATAAGTGAAAGAAGTACTTGCTTTGATTTCCTTTAACTTAAAGAAGTAGTTACCCAGAAATGGTTAAGATTTTATTTCTCTTTTCACTGAAAATAGAATTCTCTGGAATTATTCCAGTTATTTAAAATTAACACCACCTCAGTATCAGCTTGACTCTTCATGAATTCTCTCTTAACCATTTACTGAGTGATGCTGCATAATTGAGCTTTGCTGAGCTTGAGGCTCAGTTTTGATATCTGTAAAAGGAACAATAATACTTTACAAGGTCACAATGAAAATAAAATTAAAGGAAGATCATATAAGTGTATGGTAGCTACAAGTAATATAAGAGAGCTAATAAATGTCATAGTCTAGCATGTGTTTTATGTTAAAAGCGTCTATCTAGTGACTATAATATAATAGGAATTGCTCTGTATTCTTTGTTTGGGTTAACTCATTAAATTGTCACTACTTTTTCAAATATGCAGTTATCTTCATTTATAGCTACTGGCCTACAGAGAAAGCTCACAGATCTGAACCAAAGTTCATAGGGTGCTAGTCAGCATGATTTCCATACTTCCTCTTACCACTGACCATATGTCATTCAATCTCTTTTGTCCCCCATGCAGGAGGTACTAATATACTCAGAATTTTACAGAGAAGGTGATGCTGTCACAAGAAAGTCAGGTAACTGTGTGCAAAGTCCCACTGTCAAGAACCACTAGACTGAAGAGGCTTGCTGAGTCCAGGCACAGACTTTACCACTATGCCCTATTGCTTTTTGATCAGTGACACTAAGTGATTAAAGGAATTGAAAGAACACATGTTCTTAGAAATCACCTCTGATGCAACTCTATTTTTTATGCATATGCAGCTCACAACCAGGGACATCTGTAACAATGCCCAGGATGGATATGGGGCTGGAGCTCTCAACCTCCTCCTTTCACACTGTGCAGTCCCCATCACACACACATCACCACACTCAGATTCATGCTGAAAACTCAGTACTCAGTTGCAAAGCAGAGATAAATAGGGAGTTAATTGGTTTTATACATCTCAATTGGGATATTTGTTCATGTGAAAAAAACTCACTACATTAAATGTAATTTGATTTAGAAATATTTTTTCCTCGAAAGGATTCTAAATAATGTCCCCATATTCTATGTAATAAAGGCAGAAGGGATGATATTTCCAATTAAGCTCTTGAAAACATCTTATCTGTAAATTATTTTGCCAAATTTACAGCAATAAATTCCATAGAAGCTAATGTGGAGATTGGGAACATACTGTTCGTTCAGAAAGAGGGACAAAGAAATCATATAAACATAATCATCATCTTGTAAGAAAACCTTCCTGAGGAAAGGGGTTTTTGCTGATCTGCTTGCTGAGATAATTGACAGCTGAGTATTTGTAAAAATATTTTACCCATTTAAAATTTTTCTGTGTAACTCAAACATGGGCTATGTATTCCTAACACCTACCTCCCCATAATATCCTATATCTAACCTTACCATGTGAAATATTAACTGCTTGTTTATTTAACTGTCTTTGCTACTTCCTTGAGGTCAGTGGCTTCCAGTAAGTTATTTCTGTGTCCCCGAAATCTTGCCTTTGCCTGAGAATTATGCAAGAAAAGCTCATAGTTGATTAGTTACAATTACAGAGTTGACCAGGCAGGGGCCATAAGCCCATTAGATATCATGAAGGAAAAGAAAATGAAGACAAAAACATCAGGAGACATGTTTTCTGCATACAAAATAACTCGATCTGAATGATTCTCAGTCATATTAATTTTTTGTTTCTCCAATGAATAAGATTTTGAAGGGGACAGAGGTATAACTAAATGGTAGAGGGCTTGTCTAGCACTCACAAGGCCCTGAGTTTGATCCCCAGCACTGTAAAAATAAGTTAATTAAAATAAATTGAAATTTTATGATATAAATAGTTTACCAATTCTGCACTGTTTACGATACACTGTATGTGAAAATTTATGTTTTAGTCATTCAGATGGTAGTCATATTTGAAACATTTCATGTGTATTATCTTAAAAGATTGAAGTTAATCATACGAACACAATTTTGTGTTATTTCAGAGACTGGGAGAAAGTTAGCAAGTCTCCTTTTCCTATTTTGGCTGCTGTGATGCTGTGCCCTACAGGATGACTCCATGTCCTGGTGTGAGTACAGGTGATGTCATCTTCCCTAGGTTAAATTTCCAAATGATGTCACTGCTGTATTCTGCTTATCAAGAAACTGAAGTTAATGATAATATATTTGGCTTATACCAGCTTCATTTGAGTTTTATAGGGTAGAAAGACAGGCATTCTAAGGCTCGTTTGTACCATTTCTCCATCAAGTCTTCCAAATAATCTCCCTTCCAACCAAAATATCTTTGATTATCCATGGTTCCATATCTCCTCTACAAAATGCCTTTTTTTCCACAATAGTTATTGATCATTAAAAAAATAAAAAGAAAATAATCTTTTCTAACACAGAGATAATTTACATTTGTCTCTCCAGCTATAAAAAATTTCCAATCTGCTATGGTTTGAATCTGGGGTGTCACCCCATGAAGATGTGGTTTCCCAACAAAGTAATATCCAGGGATGAGACTTTGGGAAAGTGATTGGTTCATGAATGAGCTAACATTATTAATAGATCAGTCCATTTAATAGACTAATAATAGAATATTTGGAGGTGGTGGAAACTCTGTGTAGCTGGGCCATGATTAGAGACTGAATTAAGTTAATGGGGTAATGTCCTTGGATACTACATCTTATTCCTAGTTCCTTCTTCAGTTTCTCTCTCTCTGCTTCCTGACTGCCATGATTTGAGTGACCGTTCTCTGCTGTGACTATCCTCCATATTATTCTGCCTCATCTCAATCCCAAAGCAATGGATCTGCCAACTATGCAGTACAACCTTGCTTCACTTACTCCCTGAAGACATGACCAGGCACTGAGTTGTGTCCCATGGATAAGGAAACAAAATACAAGATGTTCCTTGCCTTCTAGAGGGTTATGTCTAATTGAAGAGAAACGTACACAGATTTCTGCAGTTCATTATATGGTCAGTGACTTATTCAGAGTTTAGGCAATACATGTTACAGTTGTATAGAAGTGGGAAAGATTTTAAAGTACAGTTTTAAAAAAAAAATCACCTACAGTCTTTGTGCCTAGAACTTGGATTCCCATCAAAGTATGATGTGGGAAACTGAGCACCATTCACGTGGTTTCAAAATGCCCATAGTTCATACACCCTAACTAATGAACCATTGGATGTTGGATGCCCTCCTTTTCTTGGAATGTATCTGGACAATCTCAGTTTAGATTTCTCTTGTACTTGCAGCATGTTCTCAACACAAAATGGTAGTTTGTGGAGCAATTGCAGAATCTAAAATAAATTTGGAGGAATTGGAACCTATGTCACGGAGATTGGTCTATATGGCTGGAGTTGAATCAGAAGTGGTTTTTACAAGAGTTTCCTCAATTTAAAACAGGCTACACATTTGGCATTCTGAACACACTTTTCTATAGAAATAATATGCAAATCCAGTTTATTTTTCAAACTTATTTAACAAAACACATTTAGTCATTCATATACCATAAGAAGAGGAGTGCCGCACTATTTTAAAAGGTCAGTTCAATGTTTAGCAATGTTTCTCAGGAGAAATGCAGATACAGCTCTTCTTTGAAATATCAGAAAGTTTGGTATAGAATTCAGGGGAAGATATGTAATCAGGAATCAAGAATATTCTTGAGCTAGTCTGTGGGGGAAATTGTTGAGTGGAAAGCATCCAAATAGGAGGAGAGTCCAGTTTGGAAGCAGAGTCACTAGCATTTACAAGTACATTTATAAGAAACCATTTATAAGTACAATTTGGCGGCAAACAGAGGCAGATGATTGTGAACTCACAAAGGAAGTTGCCAGCCTGACCCAGCAGTTACCTACTGTGGGCCCAAGTGTGCATCTGGATCAGCGTAACTGAAATAGGCACAAAGGGGATTTTTCCTAGGGCATCCAAACTTGGGATACCAACAAAACAGAGATTCTGTTGTCACCAGAGTCCCACAAGAGCTATCGGGAAGATACCAGTAATGGCCAGACAGGAGTGTCTGCACTCCAGATCCGAACCTGAATAATTTACATCCATATCATCAAATGTGAAACTGCAGAGGATTAGGCTCGACACCATAAAAGTGGAGTTTATGGGATGCTCCCTAGATCCAGTTATTCGGCAGAGATCAGCATCTCCCAGCAACAGAGGTTATGGATCGAATCTCAAATACCCACCTGTAGAGTTTGAAAGTTCAGTCAAAACTAAATCCCACCTACTGGAACTTTTAATTTTGAACTCTGCACCAGTCCTGCTACAGGAGTACACAGCTTGTCAGCAATCCCCAGGCGATCCCATCCTACCCTGGGAGTCAGGGAGCTGAGAGCTGCCACAACCAACGTTAGTTCCCAGTCACAATGCTGGCAGGTTGGTGAGGATCACAAAGATGTTGGACTTAACAACCCCCAGCACTTGGTCTAAAGGCTACAGAGATCAAAAACAAATAAAAAGAATAAAAATTCATCCTTGCCAACAGTTTTGACCACCTTAGGAGAAACAAGCCCTTTCTTTTTCATTACGAATTTTTATCTTTTTTTCCTATCCCCATTTTGACTCTTTTTTAAATTTAATATTTAAAAAGTTTTAGAATTTCATGTCATTTGATTATATTTTACTTTTTTCCATTCTGTAAGTTTGTGGGGGGGTCGGAGTGTGTGGGTGGGTATGTTCTCACTGTATGGGTAAGTTAAAAAAAATATATATATATATATGTTCACATAATTTTACTTTTATTTTAATTGCTTTTTCTTCATGTGTTTGTCCTTTAGCTTTCATTTGACTTATGTGGGATTAAATTATATGTGGGTTTGCGTTGTTTTCATCTTACATTTGTTTGTTTCTTTGTACCTTGGTTTTCATTCCTCTTATTGCCTCTTCTTCACTCTGTTCCCCAAGTGATAGCCAAATTTTCGTGCTCCCTCTTCAGCATTTTATTACTTTTAGTTATTATTATTCCTCCTCTTCGATAGCTGTAATCTGTTAATATTTCCTGTCTCTCTTCTGTTCACTTTTTAAATATTTCAAATTTTCCACCTTTCTATTCATTTTTCACTTAAAAACCACAATTCCGATATTTTATACAATTTCAATACAATGAGTGATATAGTAGACACCTGAAGTTTAACACCTGATCTAGCTCATGGTAGTTTATTGTTGGTGCCGATGCTAACTGCTAACCTTACTGTTCCTATACAGGTAACAATTAGTGTTAGAGACACTAAAGTAGACACCAGACATTTATCTTAGGACCGTACATCTGTTGCTGACATTATTACTACTTCTGGCTCCCCTCTTCCTCTAAGAGGGGATGGAAAGTGATTAGAACACTTCAAGTTCACAGAGTAGAAATTCTTCTGTTGAGCAACCCTCAAAACTCAGTCAAATAACAGCAAACCTCACACAGCACACATTCTAGCTCCATTCAAGCCTCAACAATATTTCAACACATAGTACAGAGGAGACAAAAACCTCAAACTAACAACCAGGCCCTAAGTGGAACAACCAGAGAGGAACCTTAGGTCTTACTCTGGGACATCTGTTCATACTTTAAAAACAGAGATAAGTCCCAGAACATAAAATATAGTTGCTTACAAAATGTTTAAAGAGGAAGGGGAATCCATGTCAAATGACCACGATTCTAAGCCCTCTGAAAATATGTGGAAACAGGCAAACAAATCTCTCCACAAAATTCAAATTACTACAACAAAGGATCCCATAGATATGGAAGTGGATGAAATTCCAAAGAAAGACTATAAAAAACTGATAATCAAAATGTTCAAAGAACTAAAAAAAGATTAAAAGAATGAATTAAGAAAAGAATTATGGGAGATGAAAGATCATTTCAATGAAGAAATAGAAATATTGAAAAGAAATCAATTAGAACTCCTAGAGTGAATCAAATTTAAAATTCACTTGAATGTGTGGTGTGGTGGTGAACACCTAACAATCCCAGCGACTCTGGATGATGAAGCAGGAGGATTCCAAGTTCAAAGCCAGTCTCAGCAACTTAGCAAGACCCTAAGCAACTTAGAGAAATTCTGCTTCTAAATAAAAGAGTTTAGAAAGGTCTGGGGATATGGCTCAGTGGTTAAGCATCTCTGTGTTCAATCCCTGGTAACAAAAAAAAATAAAATAAAATAAAATAAAAAATTCACTCGAAAGTATAACCAACAGGTTATATTGCGGAGAAAGTGAACTTCAGTGAAATTCAGGCCTTGAAGACAAAATTTTGGACCTTGAAGATAGTATATATAGTCTTGAATATTTAGTATTCAATAAGGGAAAAAAAAGAAAACTCATGATCTAAATATATAAGAACTCTGGGACAGCATCAAGAGAACAAATCTGAGTCATTGTAATACAACAGGTTACAGAGATATAGGCGAAAAGCATTAAGGACATTGTCAGTGAGATAGTAGCATAAAATATTTCCCATATTAGAAATGAGATATTCACATACAAGAACCATACAGAACCCCAAATAGACAAGATCAAAACAGAACCTTTCCATGACACACCATAATCAAAATATCTAACATAGAAAATAAGGAAATAATATTAAAAACTGCAAGAGAAAAATTTGATGTCAAATTTAGAGTCAGACCAAAAAAGGCTCATTTGTGACTTCTCAATTCAGACCTAAAACTCAAGGGGAACCTGGAATGAGATAACCAAGCTCTAAAAGAAAATAATTGCCATTCAAGTGATCTCTCAAAACTGATGGGAAAAAGCCTTCCATGATAAGGATAAATTAAAATAATTCACAACTACTAAGCCAGTACTACAAAGAATACACAAAGTTATACTGTAGACAGAGAACCCCCTTAAAATCCCCACTTTCCCAAAGAGATGAAAATTACTAGAGGAGCAACAAACTAAATGAAAATAAAGACAGGATTAAGTATATCAAATGAACCAAAATGGAAGGAAACAACAAACATCTATCAATAGTAATGCTGCAAATAACAGGTTTTGACCACATAAATTAAAGGACATAGATTGGTAGAATGGATTAAAAAAATCCAACTATATATAGTTTGCAAAACTTCATGCCATAGATGAGATATCCATAGACTGAAAGTAAAAAGATGGAAAATAATTCCATTTAAATGGAGTCCAAAAATAAGCACTAGTAAATATTCTCAACTCCGACAAAATAGATTTCAAGTAAAAATTAATCAGAAGAGACAGAGAAGGCCACCACATACTGATAAAAGTAACAATCCAATAACAAGTTTTAGCAATAAAAAGTACACTTGACCCAAATGTCAGTGTACTTAGTTACATTAGAAACAAACACAAAAACAAACAAAAAACACACACAAAACTTTCTTAACATTTAATACCAGATGCAGCCAAATATAAGAAAATGAAGTTATTTCAAGACACCCTTAACACCAATAGGTTGATCACCCAAATATTAAATCAGTAAGGATATTTTTGACCCAAATAATACAATAAATTAAATGAATTTAATAGATGTCTATAGAATTTTTCCTTCAAAACAGTTTAATTTACTTTCTTTTACTTTCCTTTCAACAGCTTATACTTTTTTAACTTTCCTTTCAATCTAGACCTTATTATAGGACACATTGTAAGTCTTAGCAAATAAAATATATATTTGGTGTTCTATATGGCTCCTATATGTGAATGTCTATCTCTTTTCTAATATAAGAAAATTTTTATGCTACTGTCTCACTGAAAATGTTCTTAGTGCCTTTCACTGCTATCTTCTTAATCTAAAATTCATACGGAAAAAATAAGAAATTCAGAATAGCTAACACAATCCTGAAGAAGAAAGGTGATGCAAGACATATCACAATACCTCATCTCAAAAATACTATAGAACTAAAGAGAAAAAACACAGCATTTAATTGGCATCAAAATAGACATCATAATCCCAGCAGCTTGAGAGGCTAAGGCAGGAGGATCTCTAGTTCAAAGCCAGCCTCAGCAACGGCAATGTACTAAGCATCTAAGTGAGACCCTGTCTCTAAATAAAACACAAAATAGTGCTGGTAATGTGGCTCAGTGGTTGCTTGCTCCTGAGTTTGATCCCTGGTAGCCATCCTGCCACAAAAAAATTAGACATGAACATAAGTGGAATAAAATAGAAGACACAGTGCAGGGGGTGGGGGTGCTGGGGATGTGACTCAGTGGTTGAATGCCCCAGAGTTCAATCCCCAATAGCAACTCCCCACAAAAAATTAGATATGAACACAATTGTAATAAAATAAATGACAGGGTGCTGGGGTTGTGGCTCAGTGGTAGAGTGCTCACCTAGCATATGTCAGGCACTGGTTTCAATCTTCAGCACCACATTAAAAAATTAAATAAAGGTATTGTGTCTATCTACAACTAAAAAGTTTTGTTTTTTTTTTTTTTAAAACAGAAGACACAGAGGCAAATTCACATATGTACAGTCATCTGATATTTGACAAAGGTGCCAAAAACATATGTTGTCAAAAAGATACCCTTTTTAACAAATGGTGCTGGCAAAACTGGATATCCATATGCAGAAAAATTAAACTAAATTTCTATCTCTTACTCTGCACAAAAGTCAAATTAAAATAGGTTGAAGATTTACGAAGTAGTCTAGAATCTTTGCAAGTGCTAGAAGAACACATAAGGCCAACACTCAATCATATTTTTGCAGGCATTGATTTTCTTAATAAGACCCCTAAAGCTAAAGAAATGAATCCAAATGTCAATAAGTGGGATCTCATCAAATTAAAAAGCTATACATAGCAAAGGAGACGATTAAGAGTAGGAAGACAGAACTCACAAAATGGGATATACTCTTTGCTGTCTACTCCTTTCATAGGGGATTAATATCCAGAATATATAAAGAACTCAAAAAAGTTTAACACCAGAATCAAACAAACTCACAAACAAAAAACCACAAAGAATGCAATCAACCAATGGAAAAAAAAAATTCTACAGAAATTTTTCAAAAGACAGAACACAAATGGCCAACAAATATATGAAAAAAAAATATTAAACATCTGTAACAATCAGGAAAATGTAAATCAAAACTGAACTAAGATTTCATTCCAAGTCAGTCAGAATGGCTATTATTGAGACTACAATAATAAATGATGGTGAGAGTGTGGGGAAAGGTACACTTACACGTTGTCAGTGGGACTGCAAATTAATGCAACCAATTTGAACAGCAGTATGGTGATTTTTCAAAAAACTAGGAACGAGATCACCATATGACCAGAAGCTATGACACTTCTTTGTATTTATCTGAAATAAGTAAAATCATCATACTATAATGATATATTCACATAAATGTTTATAGCAACACAATTCACAATAGCCAAATTTTGGAACCAGCCCAAATGCCCTTCAATAGAAGAATGAGTTAAGGACCTGTGGTGTATATACCACAATAGAGTTTTTTTGTTTTGTTTTGTTTTGTTTCTGCTGTACTTTCTTTTATTATCACCATAGTCTTTGCATAGAGATACACAGCAACGATAGCAGGTTTCTTTTTTAAAGCTTAGTATTATATATTGAATATCTTTCCCCAGTTTAATTTTACATTACTCTGCCAAGGAAAAAGAATTAAAAGTCAAGTTATCTGAAGCCTGGACACCCTTCCATGATTAGCTGGGTTACGTAAAAGTTGGTGTCTTTATTTTTCCTGCTATGTAAGCAGATCTAGGCCCTAGAAATATGGGACCAGGTTATAATTGTTTCTGAAAAGTGTTTTATAAAATCAGATGGCCTGTTATGAGCCAGGTTCCAAAGTAAGGAAAGTGGTAGGGAAAGGACATTCTCTTTCAGGAAAAAAACCCAGAATTTCTGAAGACTTGCAGTTCATAATTTTTTTCTAAAATGGTTGAAGGAGGGGGTAAAAATCTTAAAATGAGCTTCAAAGAACTGTCTCTGTGAGGGACCAATAGTTGTCTTGCTGAGGAGGGTTACTGCCAAGGAGGGGGATGACTATGCTGACCATCCCTACCCTCCCAGCTAGGGAAATAGAAATGGAAAGTTCATTGCCCAGTGGCTGTGAAAGTGAGCTGAAGCTTAAGGAGTACTGAATTCTCTAAGAGGTTTCTTCGAGAAACAGACAACTCAGACTCTTCCTCTCACTTGAGCAAAGAAGTTATTTTTAAAAGCACTTGGGAAGTTTCCTCTCCACCTCAAGGTGGGAAGGTTCAGAGAAGGGAGTCATCAGTACAGCCACCTTTTAGACCATAACGGAATTCCTGAAGGTTGGAGACCCCATAGAAGTGGACAAAGGCTGCTGCCACCACCAGGACGTGGAAAATCTGGTGGGACTGGAACCATATGTCAAACTTCCCAGGAAAGAAGCGCTCAGGAATCCGAGCAGCATAAAGGCCGGTTCCAGTGATGTACAACACAGCCATGAGAAAGATCCAGCCCATCTGGCCCACTGTGGTGGCCTTGACAAAACCCTCAGTGATCGTAAAGTGCATGGTGGGCACCACGCCGCTCAAGCCAAGTCCCAGGAACACTGCTGCTCTTGTTGGCCGATGCTCAGGAGTGGCAAACTGATCCCACTGTGCCACAATGATGGCAGAGATGCCCAGGACACAGATGATGGAGAGGTAGATGAGCCGAGGCTGTGGGGAGCAGTAGAAGGAGTAATAGAGCCAGGGGACAAAGCTCCCCATAATCAGTAGAGCAATCCCTGAATAGTCCAGTTTGGAAAAAGTCTGAGAGACTTTCTCTGAATGACAATAGACAGTGTGGAAGAGCCAGGAGAAGCTGAGGCAGAGTACTGCACTCAAAAAGAACATGCCAAAAACCACTTTCTCCTGAAGAGGGATTATGAAGTATGCATTTGGTCTAAGCATAGTCAAGATTCCCAAAAAGAGAAACAGCACAAAACCAAGTAGATGGGTCCAGATGTTGCCAGTTTCTGTGTGGATGCGGAAGATGCTCTTGAAGCAAGCCCGAAAGGAGGGCATGGGTGGTCTGTGGCCATGTAGCAGATAGTCATTGTCCTTCAGCCATTCAGGGAGTACCTCATACGGGATGACCTTCCAACGTCCCTCCCAGACCTTATGCACGAACTCCTCCATCTTCTCCATGGCATGGTGGGCCTGCAGGGGAAGCGTGAGTACCTGTTCCTCCTCCTCTTCTTCCTGGGGCCCTGGGCATGTTTGCTTTTCAGCCTCGTTGGGCTTGGCAATTACCGGCTCACCCTTCTCTTCTGGCAGGGGTCCCAGTTCAGCTAGTTCCACCGAGTCAGTTTCCATGTTACTGGTAGAAGCCTCACTGCCCTGTGCCCCCACAGATCCTCTGTGGGAAGACATCTGGCTGGCACCTCAGTGCCCTTCAGCCTGGGGAATGGCTGGCTCTCTCAGTTCCAGGGGCAGAGATCTCCCTGTGATGGCAACAGGCCGGGTGGACAGGCTCTGCTGGGCACCACGGTCCCCCAGCTACATCCCGCGGCACTGGAAGCGGCCTGAGGCCCAGCGGCCCCCGATCTTCAGCGTCTTTCCCGACCGGAAGGGGCGCGCGACCTCGCGGCGTCACCTCCGCAACAGAGTTTCAATCACTCTTAAAAGAAGAACGAAATTATGCCATTTTCCAGTACATGAATGGAGCGGGAGAACATCATGCCAAGGGAAATAAGTTAGACTCAGCAAATCAAGAATTTAATGTGTTTTCTTATATATGGAAGCAAGAAGAAAATGCCGGGAAAGAGGGGGATATTGAATATCATAAAGACAGGGAAGAGCGGTGGAGCAGGTTAAGGAGGAGGGAAGGGAAAGGAGAGGAAATGTGGAATGGATATTACAAAATCACGCTAAGTGCGTATATATATATATATTTATATATATAAATATATCACAGTGAATTCTCCTTTATGTGTATCTATAAAGCGTCAATCAAAAATAAATGAATAAATAACTTAAAAAATATTCAATAGAGTAGAAGCAGAGGGACATGGGGAGGGAGGTAGAGAGGGAAAGGGGAGGCATGGGGGAACCAAAATAGCATAAATCAAATTCCATGCACCTATGATTTTTTAAAAATGAACTTAACTATTATTTGTAACAATAATGCATTAATATAAGGAAAACAAAGAAATGAATATCCATTATTGCCAAACAATGTGTTTTTTTCTTCTCCACCATTTCTGGGTCAAATTTGCTGTCTCAAAAATTTTTGGTCTTCTAAGTATCTACTGATCTTCCTCAATTTATAACTTACATTGAAATTGCATTCCCAATAAGCTTGTCATATAGGAAAAACATGAACCAATAAATTAATTTAATGCATTTAACTGACTGAACATCATAGTTCAGCAGCACAGCACACTGAACCTATGAGTTGTTTCCTATCACCATGACTTGGCTACTAGGTAGTTGTGGCTTGCTTCCACTGCCCAGCATCTTGTGAGACCATAAGACCACATATGACTAGCCTCAGGAAAGAGCAAAATTTAAAATTTGAATTACATTTTCTTTATTCATTTGTATTCTGACAAGTACTTAGGCTATTTCCATAATGTAATTGTGATAATGTGATTCCATCAGGGAAAAAGAAGAATGAAATTATGTCATTGGTAGTGAAATGGGTGGAACTGGAGAACATCATGCTAAATGAAATGTCAGACTGAAAAAGCCAAGGGTCAAATATTTCCTCTCATATGCAGAAACTCGAGAGAAAAAAGGAGTTGAAAAGTATGTCTTGCAAAATTGGAAGGGAGATCAGTACAGCAGAAGCAGGGGACCAATGTGGAGTGAAGAGGAAAGGGAAAGGGGAAGAACTGGGAAATGAATTTGACAAAATTACTCTGGGGGCATGTATGACTTCATCACCAATGTGTTCCAATTTTATATTAACTCTAATTCACCGATTTAAATAAGTAAATAATTAATAGAGTACAGGAAAGGGACCCAGGGAGGATGAATGGGATGAAACCAGGAAGTTCTAAGTACTGAAATGGAGCAAACTATGTTATATGCATTTATGAGTATGTCAAAATGAACCACACTATGGTGCATCACTATAGAGCACTAATAAAAAGCATTCAAATACAGTTGTTAGTGAATATGTGTCACTTTGGTACTACTGTTAATTTGAAAAACCATGCAATGAATCATGGTAAGTCAGGAACTCTATTTACTGTGGATAGAGCTATAACTTTATTCTTCCAATGTATATTGTTATCTCTTCTTAAACTCTGGATTTCTGTAGCTGTAAAATTAACTGCTACATTCCAGAAATTACCCTAACATTTTAGGGTTAGAAAAAAGTGTAAGGCAGATAAGGATCATGATAATCTATTTCCATCATTCCCATTTCTTTCTCTGTATTCCTTGCTATAAGTCTTTGTTAACCATTAACTCTTCTTAATATTTGTAATCACCATAGGTTCTCACTGAAATTAACAGAGAGAGGTGCTAAGCTCCATTCCTAGAATACAGTACCTGTTCATATATACTTCTTACCTTGAATAGTTTCATGAGATATAACAATACTATCATCCTTTATAAAGTAATGTGTATAAAGTAAGTAAAGTACAATTGTTTTCAAATGCTAATGTCTCCTTTTTTGTCTTCCCATAGATATCTACTATAATATTTGTAAAATTTATCTTCATGATGATCCTAAATAAGTCATATTATACATTATGTTCTCAATTATTGAAACTATCTCGTCAACTCTTTTGATTGGTGAAGCACCAAGTTGTTATGTTTTGTTTGATGTAATCCAGTACACCATAGTCACAGTGGACTGGTCAATAGTTGAACATCTACTTACCATGGGGCAGTCAGATGATCTAAACACTTGTATTGGGAAGTTTTGTCTAAACCTCCTGATCACATGAGAGTAAATATGGTGACCTATCATCACTGAATTTCAATATGAGTCTGACCTTTTATTCTTTATTCTAAGATTTACCTCTTAGGAAGAGATATTTTTGGCTCTCCCATAAAGAAGCCAACCAATTCTGCAACTAAAATTTCTTCAGAATCCACAATAAAGCACTTTTAAGAATCTGATCTGTTTGAGGAATAAAGCACTAGAATTTTCCGTGTCTTGCTCAGAAAACTGGATTAACTCTGAAATGAACTCTGCCAAGCACCAAGTCTTGGTAATAATTTTTTCCAAATGTGAAAAAGAAAAGATTTGTCAAATATGTCAGTAAAACTATTTCCTTAATGGAAATGGGAAAGTTCAAATACAAGAGAGTCAAAAGAAATAGGGTCTTAAGTACCAGTAGAAACAGAAGAGTGAAACTAGAACTCACAGCAACAAAGAATGTTCAGGATTTGTGGATGTCCTGATGGCTAACTTTAGTCTTCTTGTGCCATTTATGGTTGGGAGGGTCAGGATCAAGATGGTCTAAAGATACTTATTCTATTACTTTATGCTGTAATTTAACATGAAAATAAATAACCTTCAGAACTCACTGTCACACTTAAAAGATGGAGATAACATATTTATCATTTATATCTCACTGATTGTGGTGGGATCAAATGAATGTATATTGACTATTACATTGTAAAGTGCACAAAAGACATATTTGTTCTCACAATAATCATCACAGGCCCTCTGACCTCACCTGCATCTCTCATAGTTCATATCTAAAGGCAGGGGTACATCATTGCCCAATCTATGACAGTCACTATATGCAGTTGAACTCCAGATCCACATGTGACCTTTTACAGATCATTCCTACATGTGTGATACACAACTCCTGAGTTAAAATGAACTCAAGAAAATGCCTCATTATCCTCCACAAATTATACTCATTTTGTGTTGTTATGATTAGTACCATCACCATTTGCTAAAGCAGAAAGCAGGGTCTGTTTGGCTCCTTTCCCCATTCATTGATTAGGTTATATGTTTTTCTTTTCTTTTCTGTTCTTTCTTTCTTTCTCTTTTTTCTTTCTTTCTTTCTTTCTTTCTTTCTTTCTTTCTTTCTTTCTTTCTTTCTTTCTTTCTTTCTTTTTTTCTGGTATTGGCTTTTTGAGTTTTTTTATATCCCAGAAATTCCCTTCTTAAAAGAAGAAATACAAATGATCCAGAAATACATGGGAAAAAAGTTCAACATCTCTAGCAATTAGAGAAATGCAAATTCAAACTACTCACTCCACTAAGAATGGCAACTGTCAAGAATCCAAGAAACAAGTGTTGGCGAGAAAGTGGGGAAAGGAAATGCTCACGCATTGTAGGTGGGGCTCCAAATTGGTGCAACCACTCTAGAAAGCAATATAGAAATTCCCCAAAAAACTAGGAATGGAACTACCATTTGACACAGTTATCCCACTCTTCATCATATATTAAAAAATGTAAAGTCAACATACTTCAATAACAGCCACATCAATGTTTATAGCAGCACAATTCATAATGGTTAAACTATGGAAACACCCTAGATGCCTACCAACAGATGAATGCATAAAGAAATTGTGATATATATACCCAATGGAATAGAACTCATCCATAAAGAAGAATGACTTTATGACATTTGCCAGTAAATGAATGGATCTGGAGACTACCATGCCTAAGTGAAATAAGCCAATTCCAAAAAAACAAAGGGAATTTTTTTGCTGATATGTGAAACTAAGACACAATAAAGGAGGGGAGAAGAAAAGTTCAATAGATTACACAAAAAGGAAGGAAGGGAGGGGAGGGGACTTGGAATAGGAAGGATAGTAGAATAAATCTAACATAATCTTCCTGTGTACACATATGAAAATAGCTAACTGAATTCCACCATTGTGTCTACCCACAGAATGAGGTTTAATTAGAATAACATATATTCCATTCTTATATAACTTTATCAAAATGCATTCTACTTTCATGTAAAATTAAGAAAAAACAATTTAAAAAAAGACAAAAATAATTACCAACATCTCTAAATTTATTTCATTCCCTGGGATTTTCATCTTGAGTGATTTAGTAAAATCCTAGATAAAGTAGAATGTTAATTCTTCTCTTCTTATTGCCCATTTCAATTTGGTCCCTATAGATCTACTTCATAAGAAAAACTTGAATAAATATGCTCCTATCTATCCTTCTCCTTTTTACACAGATTACTATTTTTCTGAACTACTTTAACATTTTGTCACAAATTTCTCTATCTAGTTTTTTTGCCTTTAATCTTATTCCCATAACTTTATTCTCCACACTGACACCCGAGTGTGAAGTTGTAAACACACATGTAACAGTGTTCCCCTATTTTCAAAACCATTTGATTGTTTCAAACTTTCTTTCATTAAAATCTAAATCTTTTAATTTGGTTTGGAAGAACTTCAGTGAAATGACCTGGCCCTTACCTACCTCATTAGCCCTCTGCTTCTGTCCTTCTAGTACCTTATGTTGCAGTTATATAAAACTTCTTTTAGTATATTGAGTGCATCATGTTCTATTTTATTACTTAGTCATTTAGGCATTAGTTGGTTCACTGAATTTTCAACTTACCTATTTCTGGGTTTACTCTCTTCTTTCAGAGATTCACCATCTTTTATTTGTTGTTGTTGTGATTTTGGTACTAGGGATAGAACCCAAGGGTGCTTCACCACTAAGCTTCATTACCAATACTTTTATTTATTTATATATTTAGTTTTATTTTGAGACTGAATCTTGATAAATCTTTGAGGGTCTCACTGAGTTGCCCAGGGGGCCTTAAACTCATGTCCTCCTACTTCAGTCTCCTGAGTCATTGTGATTACAAGTGTGCATCACCTTGTCTAGTTAATTACTTTATTTTTTATATTTAGACAATTAGGAGGGGGAAAGGGTAGTCATTATTAATTATTCTAGATATACATGATAGACTTGGATTCTCTCAGGAAAACTAGGAATAATGGTCACTCTACCTTCAACCTATGCTTTATTTCCAGGGCAATTTTTCCAAAGATAATGTGAAAAATGTGTTTCACTATTGACTTAAAATCATTCAGTAGCTTTCCAATAGTCACAAATTACTGTTTCTCAAGATATACAAGGTCATTCAAGTCTACTTTTCCATCTAACTTTCACTATTTGGCCCCCTTTTTTGTGAAGTCCCAAGTATTTGTAGTTCTCTGGAAATGTCTCATTTTCTTACATCTGAGTCTTGCTATATTCTTGCTTCCTAAAATACCTTAAACACTGATTCTTTAGTTAAATTCCACCTCACTTTCAAACTTTATTCTCTATTGAAATTACATCCCACAGTCTTGGCCAACATCTTCTTTCTAAAGTTTAAAATAATGTCTGAATTTAAAATAAAATGAAATAGAGCTGAAAGCAGGGAACCATTTGTGACCTAAAAAAACAACTCCAATTGACTTTCCTTAATAGTTGTTTTATCCATCAATTTACACTGTCTATATTTACTTCCACTGTATGTATCTACTACCACCACTATTGTGTTAGTAAGCTCTTTCACTAACTTTTTAAATTTTCATTCACTCCTTTATGATTTGTCATACACATTTTCTGTACCTCTGCTTATTTTGTCATGATAAAATTAATATTTTATCTTA
Organism: Sciurus carolinensis; assembly: GCF_902686445.1. Lineage (NCBI taxonomy): Eukaryota > Metazoa > Chordata > Mammalia > Rodentia > Sciuridae > Sciurus > Sciurus carolinensis. Next base: position 74,222,867 of record NC_062215.1, read on the forward strand.
ATTCACAGAATTCTTTATAATCCAGCTCTACATACCATCAGCAGACTCCTCTCCTCCACCTTCACCCTTACCCTGCCCTTTTTACACACCAAACCCTGTAGTCCCCAGTCTTGCTCATTATGAGACTTACATGACTTTATCATTTCCTTCACTTGTCTGTAGATTCTTGGGCTTTTTGTTGTTGCAGTTGTCTCAATTCCCAGGAAGCATAATCCATGCCCTTCTCTGCCTCTCTCTTCTATGTTCAACATCTCTTACTCTCAAGAGGTGCTGGGGAGTGTCTATTCCGGGTCACACCCTCAGGGTAAGCCCATTCTTTCTTGTTCACTGAAATGGAAATTGCTACTCCCCACCATTCACCTCATGCCTTCTCCTCCCGTGACTACTTGTCATTACAATTGCCTTAACATCCTTTAAAACCAGTCAGGCAGTCACATTATTTTAAGGAGTGAAATTTATGTTACAGATAAAATAGAAAAATTTTAAAAAGTCAATTATCTTAATGAGTTGCAAGTGTAGAAATAAAAAGGGGCATTTGAAAGGGCTTGCTAAGGTGCCGTGTATGATGGAAATGAGATTCTTACTGCTAAAGTCCAATAGCAGAGAGGCCAACTGTGTCTGAATGCCAAGAACAGGACAGACAACTGTCTTTCCATGTAATGAGTTAACTTTCAAGAAAAGCAGTGTGGGGAAGCATGGGGGAGTGCATTAGCTAACTGCAGCATAGAAAGCTGCATGATGGGAAGAAAAGGTCCAGTTGGAAAGGAAAAGCAGTGGAATAGAAGATATAGATCCAATAATAGAGCTGACATTCTGTTTCAGGCCACAGACTCCCTCTGGTGTGAAGAAGGTAGATTCCTGGGGGAAATGAGGTCAGATGTCACAGTCTCATTTTTCAGGCAATATACATTAAATGAGGAGAGAATATCTATACTTATTTCAATCTACTAACTTCATTTCTGGAAACTGGCCTAGATAACTCTAACAGGTGCTTAATGTGAAAGCCTGTTTGTTATGATTTGAATGTTCTTTGCTTTGCTTTGTGTATTTCTGTTATCTTTGCTGGGTTGACTTGGTTTTAACTCAGCAAGAAGACAAGAGTTATCCTGCAAACAGGGCCGAATGATGGTTATTATCAGAAAAATGGTTAAGCTTTATTAGGCTCCTCTTAGTTATTGTTCATGAACTCAATTCACATCATTTTCATCTGCCCCAAACTTCCTTTGAGTCTCTGTAAGTATAAAACTGACTAGAAATGATTAGTAGCTATTTTCATTCACATGCATGTCTTACACATCTTTAAAATTATTTCCTAGGCTGGGTGTATAACTCAGTGCTGAAGCACCTAAATAACATGTATGAGACCCTGGTTTCCATGCTCCATACCCAGGGAAGAGAGTTGGCACTTCCGTTAGATTAGGTGAGTCTAATATCTGACAAGAGTTAAGCATCAGTTCCCTTATTTTACAGTTTAAGTTGTTAGAGACGTACACAGGATTGATGATTTTGTTTTCTGGAGTTAGGTACTCTGCATTTTTCACCTCCCTGGAATAATTCAGACCTGAAACACAGACTTCTCTGTTCTCACATAAACCTGATGGTCCCAAGTTGGTCATCTAACTCCCAGGTCAGATTTCAGAAATCCAGGACTTAGCTGCAATATGGATGTCAACTCGAAGCACAAGAACCACCAGAAAGAAAGCAATAAAGGCTCCATTCCCACAAACAAGGGAACTGATGTTTGAACAACTTTCTCTCCCCTTTGTCATTTTCATTTTATAAAGTTTTATCCCTGACTGATACATTTTACTTTGTCTATAATTGTTTCAAAAAACCAACCCTAACTTAGGCAGTTTTATTTTATTTTATGTTAGGGAGTTGAGCATTCAAAGACTTGGTATCAGGAGGGATACCAAATCTCTGGAGGCTCAACTCCCTTACGTAAAATTTCATAGTATCTTTTCATAACCAACACACATCATCCCACATACTTTAATTCATCTCTAGACTTTTTTAACCTCCAATACAATGTAAATCCTATAAAATAGTTGTTATAAAGTTTCACTTAGGGAAAATGATGAGCAAAGGTCAGTACATGTTCAGTGCAGAGGCAATATTATTTATTTATTTTTTTGTAATATTTTAGCTATGAGGTTGATCAGGCTTCTGACTTTGAAGGAAAGCATTAAAACAACAACAATTAAAAGAAAGAAAGTTCGCATCTGTTCTACATGCCACTGTTAAAATGCAGAATTTGAAGTTGATCTGGTTCCTAAAATGAAGGAATTGTGACATCATCAGATGTGGTAAAAGCCCAAGTGCCATAAGATAAGTATGAGAAGTCTTTCTAGTACAATGTTGTCATTGGAATAAAGCACTGAGACAGGGTTCTTTTGGTTTTAAACTCTAAAATGTTTGTGATATACATATATACCTAATTTAAAAAAAATCATCATATTTGCTAAATTCATGGATTTTGAAAAAGTTAGGACAGAAAACTTAGGCGTGCAATAAACAATTGGAAAATTTGATATATGGTCTTTTCTGTTGTAATTATTTTTCTCAAGATAAGTGATTTGTATTTTATTAAAAGAAATATCAATTTTATTGAGTAAAATAAAACATCTGCACACATTTTTATAATAGAATAGAATCTTAATTTAGTATCACAAAAATTTCCCAAACTCCTAAAGGTTCTCTCCTGAGTCCCTTTGAGTAATGTGGAAATGGTTCACCCCAGGTTTTTCAACCTCAGCATAATTCTCTGTTGCCAAACTACCATCTCTGAAGTAGCTCTGACAATAAAGTTTATTCATTTTATTACAAAATACATGTTAGTTGCATGTAATTTGGAAAGTGCAAAAAAGTAATAATCAGAGGCATGATCATATTATAAACAAAGTTTGTCTCCTTGGGCTTTTCTATTTCCCAGTTGTAATGTGTAATCTGGATTTTCATCTTGATGGGTTGAGAGACACCTAGGATTAAGAAACTTGAGGGTGTGTCTATGAGAGTGTTTCCAGAGATGATCCACATGAGGAAGAGCAAACTAAGGGAAGATATGTGCCATGAATGTGGGCACTGTCCAATAAGCTGGAGGTCCAGATGGAATAAATGGTGAAGAAAGACGAAACTGGAAGCAGATGAGAGCTCTATTCATTTTGAAAAGGTGCTTCTATTGCTGCTGGCATTGTCCATGAACTTCAAACACCAACTTCCTCACTCTTCAATGTGGACTGTTACCAGTGAGTCTCCAGGGAGTTTCCAGGCCTTCAGGCTTGTGGTGGGGTTCAATCATTGGTTTTCTTGTTCTGAGGCTTTAACTTTGAGAACTGAGGAGCTATTGGTTCCTCTGGCTCTACAGATTGTAAAATAGCTATTGTGGGACTATCCAATTTCTGATAGTGTAAATCTATATAATAAATCCCATATTATGGTAATACATATACAGATCATGTTCTGCTCTGCTAGAGAAACCTGACTAATACACTAATACACTGTGAACATTTTTGCATGTAATGAAATATACTTATTAAACTGTATTAAAATGACTGTATATTATTCTGTTGAAAGGTTACTCCATAATTATCTACTCATTTCTTTATTTTTGGAAGTTTTTTTCAAGATGCCATCTGTTGAAAACAATCTTTTATTAAACATGCTCATAAATATTTGATATTTCATATGATACATTTGGTGTGGATTTGTAGAACAACAAAAAACAATAAAAAGAAAACACAAATTAACACAAAACATTATTCTTTTTTAAGAATAAATGATTTTCTTTAGCATAAGTGGATATTCCTATGCAAGGGATCAGTCAGGTTAATCATGAATCTCAATGGTGGGACGTATTCAGACAAATGTTTGCATCAGATTATCTTAGAGAGCAGTTGGCATCATGAGGGCATTCTTGTAGATAAACGTGTACCCTCCAAACTTAATTGTGGTTAGTTTTAGAATCAAAGTTACCCACAGCTTCAATAATTTACAAGAATTCACAGAAACCACTGAGAGGTTATCCTCAAACTTAAGTACATAGAAAGAATTCATATCAAAATCAGCACTAGGAAAAGACAGAGAAGGCAGAGTCTGACTGACCAATGGGAACAAAGTCAATACTAATTTGTTTCCAGACCCACAGGCACGACTTTGCATAGGCTTGAAACATTAGAATGTGCTGTCTCTAAACTCAAGGGCCTTCGGTAGACAAAATGTAGTGTTTGAGAAGACAGACATTTCAGGCAGAGAAGATAAATGCAACAAAGGAACAAGTTCTGGAAGCAACCATTAAGAACACAGTATAAACAATCCGGAGAGTTGGGGGCCATCTGATGGAGGTAAAAGATATGGAGAAGTTATGGATTATCTGAGAAATTCCAGAAGAACACCTGACAAGGACTGTATTCTTGGTCAAGTAGCTAAGTCCTTGGGTTTGTGTTACAAAGTCTTTCTCTTTCATTCTTCCTCTGGATTTTAATTAATGTTTAAAAACATAAAAATTTATAAATGTAACTGGGGTAGTGTGTTGTTTTAATACATGCATATATTAGATTATGTTTAAAAGTGTTTAAATATATCTATCTTCTTAAAAGTGCATCATTTCTTTCTGGTCAAAGCTTCAAAAAATTCTTCTACTTCATTCTGTGTCTTCCTTTACCATTTTTGTTTCTTTTTAATGGGGAATTTGAACTCAGTGGCAATTTGAAACAGAATCATATCCCTAGCTCTTACTATTTATTTATTTTTTAAAATTTTAGGCAGGGTCTCATTGAATTTCTGAGAATGGTCTTGAACTTGGAATCCTCCTGAGTCACTGGAATTACAGGTGTGCTCCACCACACTCGGCCTATCTCTTCCTTCTATTTCTCTTTCTTCCTTTTTCTTTCTCCAATAATTCTTTAGTGATTATCATTATCTATTCCTGCACTTAAAATTAGGTATTCAAATATGAATAAATCATAACTTTGCCCTCGAGAACAACATTGCAATCTTTTGAGACATAAAGAGATACACAAATAATAACTACACAATATGGTAAAAGTAAAGCTTCAAATTGGTCCTTGAGCACAGAGGAGTGGCAGCTAACCCAGTTAGAGGGATAAGGGGAGTAGAAGTCTTTGCATAAGAAGTGGAATAAATAAGTTGTAATGATTAGTCAGGGTTAGAGAAGGAAAAGGTGAAGCAAAAACAAAAAAATTGAGAGAGCAGATCTCATGACTATACTCACACACAGAAAAAGAAGGAAAGAAGAATAAACACAGATGAAACAACTAGCAGTCACCAATCATATAATTATCCACCAGGTGCTGTCATACTACATCATATTTATTACCTTAGGTTTTTTTTTAACTGTCAATCACTAAGAACCATTTGTTCTTTCCTGTTTTTTATCTGTTGCTTTGATTGTAATTCTACCTGGCATTACCAATGAATAGCTTGTTCCACATGGAACTTAACACATAAATTTGACAATGCATAAACCAATCTCTATCCTGTTCAGTAAGAAATATCTTCTTACACAAATAGGCAATGTAAAATAACTAAAAATATTTAAGTACTTCCTCTCAATGACTTCACCTTTCTTGAACCCATAACTAACAATGCTCAGCAGACAGGTACACTTCATGGAATGTGACCTGTGAGGTTGCACAATATGCCATGCTTCTAAGACACTCATGCTTGGTTTAATGCTCAGCTATCTACTTCTTTTTTATTATTTGTTATCTTTAGATATGCATTGCAGTAGAGTATACTTTAACATATTATATATGCATGGAGTGTAACCCATTCTGATTACAACCTATTCTTGTGCCTGTGCATGGTATGCAGTTACCCTGGTTATGTGTTCATATATCAGCATAGTAAAGTTATATCCAATTCATTCTACTCTCTTTCCTATTCTCATTTTTCCTCCCTTTCCTTCATTCCTGTTTGTCTAATCCAATGAATTTCTACCCTGTCTTGTTTGGGGTTAACATCCATATGTGAGAAAGAACATTTCAGTCTTTCGTGTTTTGGGACTGGCTTATTTTACTTAGCATGATAGTCTCTAGTTCCATCCATTTACCAGAAAATGCCATGATTCATTCTTCTTTATGACTGAGTAATATTCCATTGTGTACATATACCATTTTTTCTTTATCTACTCTTCTGTTGAAAGGTACCTAGATTGGTTCCATAACTTGGCTATTGTGAATTGAGCTGCTATGTACTGATGTGGCTGCAACTCTACAGTATGCTTATTTTAACTCCTTTGTGTATAAACCAAGGAGTGGGATAACTGGGTCTAATGGTGGTTCCATTCCAAGTTTTCTGAAGAATCTGCATACTGCTTTCCAGAGTGGTTGCACCAATTTGCAGTCCCAACAGCAATGTATGAGTGAACCTTTTTCACCACATGCTTACCAACATGTATTGTTACTTGTATTCTTCATAACTGTCATTCTGATTAGAGTGAGATAGACTCTCAGTGTAGTTTTAATTTGCATTTCTCTAATTGCTAGAGATGATGAATGATTTTTCATGTATTTTTCTTAACCATTCACATTTCTTCTTCTGTGAAGTGTCTGTTCAGTTCCTTTGCCCATTTATTGATTGGGTTATTTGTTTTTTTTGTGTTAAGGTTTTTTGAGTTCTTTGTGTATCCTGAAGATTAATGCTTTATCTGAGGTGCAGGTGGTAAAGATTTTCTTCCATTCTGTAGAGTATCTCTTTTTTTTTTTATTGTAAACAAATGGGATACAGGTTTTTTCTTTGTTTGTAAATGGAGTAAAGGCATATCATTTGTGTAATCATAAATTTACATAGGGTGAGGTTGTTTGATTCTTTCTGTTATTTTTCCCTTCCCCATCACCCCTCCCACCCCTCTTTTCCCTCTATACAGTCTTTCATTCCTCCATTCTTGACCCCCTCCCTAACCCTAACTCTAACCCTAACACTAACCCCTCCCACCCCCCATTATGTGTCATCATCCACTTAATAGCGATATCATTCGTCCTTTGGTTTTTTGAGATTGGCATATCTCACTTAGCATGATATTCTCCAGTTTCATCCATTTGCCTACAAATGCCATAATTTTATCATTCTTTATGGCTGAGTAATATTCCATTGTATATATATATATATATATATATATATATATATATATATATATACCACAGTTTCTTTATCCATTCATCAATTGAAGGACATCTAGGTTGGTTCCACAGTCTGGCTATTGTGAATTGAGCAGCTAGAACATTGATGTGACTGTATCTCTGTAGTATACTGATTCTCAGTCCTTTGGGTATAGGCCAAGGAGTGGGATAGCTGGTTCAAATGGTGGTTCCATTCCAAGTTTTCTAAGGAGTCTCCACACTGCTTTCCAGAGTGGCTGCACTAATTTGCAGCCCCACCAGCAATGTATGAGTGTACCTTTTTACCCACATCCTCGCCAACACCTGTTGTTGCTTGTATTCTTCATAATCACATTCTAATTGGGGTGAGATGGAATCTTAGGGTAGTTTTGATTTGCATTTCTCTTATTACTAGAGATGTTGAACATTTTTCCATATGTTTGTTGATTGCTTGTAGATCTTCTTCTGTGAAGTGTCTGTTCATTTCCTTAGCCCATTTGTTGATTGGGTTATTTGTATTCTTGGTGTTGAGTTTTTTGAGTTCTTTATAGATTCTGGAGATTAGTACTCTATGTAAAGTATGATTGGCAAAGATTTTCTCCCACTCTCTAGGCTCTTTCTTCGCATTGCTGATAGTTTCTTTGCTGAGAGAAAACTTTTTAGTTTGAATCTATCCCAGTTATTGATTCTTGCTTTTATTTCTTGTGCTATGGGAGTCCTGTTGAGGAAGTCTGGTCCTAGGCCGACATGTTGAAGATTTGGACCTACTTTTTCTTCTATAATCTGCAGGGTCTCTGGTCTGATTCTGAGGTCCTTAATCCATTTTGAGTTTAGTTTCGTGCATGGTGAGAGATATGGGTTTAGTTTCGTTCTGTTGCATATGGATTTCCAATTCTCCCAGCAAAACTTGTTGAAGAGGCTATTTTTCTTCATTGCATATTTTTGTCAACTTTCTCTAGTCTGAGAAAATTGTATTTATTTGGGTTTGTGTGTATGTCCTCTATTCTGTACCATTGATCTACCTGTCTATTTTGGTACCAATATCATGCCGTTTTTGTTACTATTGCTTTGTAGTAGAGTTGAAGTTCTGGTATTGCGATACCCCCAGCTTAATTTTTCCTGCAAAGGATTGCTTTAGCTATTCTGGGTTTCTTATTCTTCCATATGAATTTCATGATTGCTTGTTCTATTTCTGTAAGGTACATCATTGGGATTTTAATTGGAATTGCATTGAATCTCTATAGCACTTTTGGTAGTATGGCCATTTTGAAAATATTAATTCTGCCTATCCAAGAACATGGGAGATCTTTCCATCTTCTAAGGTTTTCTTTAATTTCTTTCTTTAGTTTTGTAGAGGTCTTTCACCTCTTTTGTTAGATTGATTCCCAAGTATTTTATTTTTTTCAAAGCTATTGTGAATGGGGTAGTTTTCCTAACTTCTCTTTCTGAAGATTCGTCACTTATGTATAAAAATGCCTTAGATTTATGAGCATTGATCTTTTATCATGCTACTTTTCTGAATTCACTTATGAGTTCTAAAAGTTTTCTGGTGGAATTTCCTGGTTCCTCTATGTATATAATCATATTATGAGCAAATAGGGATAGTTTGAGTTCTTCTTTTCCTATTCGTATCCCTTTAATTTCTTTGGGCTGTCTAATTGCTCTGGCTAGAGTTTCAAGGACTATATTGAATAGAAGTGGTGAAAGAGGGCATCCCGCCTTATTCCAGTTTTTAGGGGGAATGCTTTCAATTTTTCACCATTTAGAATGATATTAGCCATGGTCTTAGCATAGATGGCCTTTACAATGTTAAGGAATTTTCCCACTATCCCTATTTTTTCTAGTGTTTTGAGCATGAAGGGGTGCTGTATTTTTTCAAATGCTTTTTCTGCATCTATTGGAATAATCATGTGATTCTTGACTTTAGTCTCTTGATATGGTGAATTACATTTATTGATTTCCTGATGTTGAACCAACCTTGCATCCCTGGGATGAAACCCACTTGATCATGGTGCATTATCTTTTTAATATGTTTTTGTATGCGATTTGCTAAAATTTTGTTGAGAATTTTTGCGTCGATGTTCATTAAGGATATTGGTCTGAAATTTTCTTTCCTCGATGTGTCTCTGTCTGGTTTAGGTATCAGGGTGATATTGGCTTCATAGAATGAGTTTGGGAGGGTTCCCTCCTCTTCTATTTTATGGAATACTTTGAAAAGTATTGGAATGAGCTCTTCTTTAAAGGTTTTGTAGAACTCGACTGAACCCATCTGGTCCTGGACATTTTTTGTTGGTAGGCTTTTGATGACTTCTTCTATTTCATTACTTGAAATTGGTCTATTTAAATTGTGTATGTCCTCCTCGTTCAGTTTAGGTAATTCATATGTCTCTAGAAACTTGTTGATGTCTTTGAAATTTTCTATTTTTTTGGAGTATAGATATTCAAAATAGCTTCTAATTATGTTTTGTATTTCAGGCGTGTCTTTGTGATACTTCCTTGTTCAGTCCAAATTTTAGTGATTTGGGTTTTCTCTTGTCTTCTTTTTGTTAGTGTGCTTAAGGGTTTATCAATTTTGTTTATTTTTTCGAAGAACCAACTATTTATTTTGTCAATTTTTTGTATTTTTTTTTGTATCAATTTTGTTGATTTCTGCTGTGAATTTAACTATTTCCTGTCTTCTACTACTTTTGGTGTTGGTCTGTTCTTCTTTTTCTAGGTCCTTGAGCTGTAGTGTGAGGGCGTTTATTTGTTGAGTTTTACTTCTTTTATTGAATGCGCTCCATGAAATATATTTTTCTCTAAGTACTGCTTTCATAGTGTCCCAGAGATTTTGATATGATGTTTCTTTGTTCTCATTTACCTCTAAGAATTTTTTAATTTCCTTCCTAATATCTTCTGTTATCCATTCATTATATAATAGCATATTGTTCAATCTCCAGGTGTTGGAGTAGATTCTGTTTTTAACTCTTTCATTTATTTCTAACTTCAGTCCATTATGATCTGATAGAATACAAGGTAGTGTCTCTATCTTCTTGTATTTGCTGACATTAGCTTTGTGGCATAATATATGGTCTATTTTAGAGAAGGATCCATGTGCTGCTGAGAAGAAAGTGTATTCGCTCTTGGTTGGATGGTATATTCTATAAATGTCCGTTAAGTCTAAATTATTGATTGTGTTATTGAGATCTATGGTTTCTTTGTTCAATTTTTGTTTGGAAGATCTTTCCACTGGTAAGAGAGGTGTGTTAAAATCACCTAGTATTATTGTGTTATGGACTATTTGGTTTCTGAGTTTGAGAAGGATTTGTTTGACATACATGGATGAGCCACTGTTTGTGGCATAGATATTTATGATTGTTATATCTTGCTGATTTATGCTTCCCTTAAGCAGTATGAAATGTCCTTCTTTATCCCTTCAGACTAACTTTGGCTTGAAGTCCACATTATCTGAAATGAGGATGGATACCCCAGCTTTTTTGCTGAGTCCATGTGCATGGTATGTTTTTCCCCATCCTTTCACCTTTAGTCTATGGGTATCTCTTTCTATGAGGTGAGTCTCTTGTAGGCAACCTATTGTTGGATCTTTCTTTTTAATCCAATCTGCCAGTCTATGTCTTTTGATTGATGAATTCAGGCCATTAACATTCAGGGTTATTATTGAGATATGATTTGTATTCCCCGTCATTTGACTCATTTTATTTATTTATTTATTTATTTTTGACACGATTTGGTTCCTCATTTATTTGACAGTTCCTTTAGGATAGCTCCTCCTTTTTCTGATTTGCTTCTTTCTTTTTCATCTCTTCCTCATGGAATATTTTGCTGAGAATGTTCTGTAATGCTGGCTTTCTTTTTGTAAATTCTTTTAGCTTTTGTTTATCATGGAAGGATTTGATTTCATTGTCAAATCTGAAGGTAAGTTTTGCTGGGTATAAGATTCTTGGTTGGAAGTTGGCGGACTAGAGGGCGGCTGCATTTCATGTTGCTCCAGGACGCAAGATTCAAAAGAGGAGATAGTGAGAGACTTGGGACCAACTCAAAGCTGCAAGGTGAATCTCTCCCGTTGGGGAGGTGTCCCGGATGGGGCGGTAGCCGCGAAACGCAAGGAACTTGGTGAAGTAGAGTTGCTCGGCAAGTTGCCCCTCCCCCCGCTGGAGCGGTAAACACGGACAACTGGGATCATCTTAGAGGAGGCGGCTCAGCACAGCGCTTGGACTCGGAGCAACCACTGGGGCTCCGGGCGGCTGCCTGAGGAGGAGCTGCATGGAGAGCAATTTGGACTCAGAGTGATCGCTTCTGAACACCGGGGGGTTGCCCGGAGGAAGAGGAGAAGCACAGCGGGTCACTTGGTCTAGGAGTGACTGCATCAGAGCCACAGGCAGTTGCCAGAGGAGGAGGTGAATGGTGAGGTGATTGGACTCAAAGCGACCGCTCTTGAACACCGGGGGCCTGCCTGGAGGAGGAGCGCGGTGGGTCACTTGGGTCTCCGATCGACCGCTCCTGAACACCTGGGGGGGCTACGCCGAGGAGGAGGAGGAACAGGGTGGATCACTTGGACTCGGAGTGATTGCCTAGGGCTACAGGCGGTTGGCGGGAGGAGGAGACGTGAAGTGAGTTGCTTGGATTCCTAGTGACTGCGTCGGAACACCGGGGGGCTGTCCGGAGGAGGAGGTGTGTGGCAGGTCTCTGGGTCGTGGAGATATTGTACGGGGCTCCAGGTGGCGGCTCAGAGGAGGGGCTGCATAGCCAGGCAATTAGGTGTCGAGCAGGGTCCCATGACCAAGGTGGCCTCTTGCTGGAAGAGGCGCACAGAGACATGCGTAGGGGCGGAGCGAAGTTTCCAGGATTGCGGGCATATTCTCTGAGGAGAGGCAGCCTAAGGAGACTCATCTTCGAAGGGTGAGGCTCCTATGCCCACGAGGTAGGTCCTGGCCCCTGGGAAGGTTGCAGAGGAAGACAGCCCAGCTCAGGTGGTAGTTGTAGATTGAGGGGAACCTCTAGGAGGGGAACTGACCAGCGAGACCTCCCCACCGGGTGAGTCTTCCCTGCAGGGTGAGGTTTTCCCACAAGGTCAGTAAAACCAGAGACACAGGCACAAACAGGCCTTTCCTCAGCCCACAGCCTAGTTCCCCTTTGGATGACCATTGGTCAACAAGTGGAAGCACCTCTGAGGGTCACCAATCCTAGAGAGGCAGCTTCCTTGTGGAGCACCGCATTATCAACTTCCTCCAAGACTTCAGGCTACTGAAGGATAAGAGGGAATATACTAGCAATCTTCAGGGACATTATAAGTCAATAGATGAAATCTGCAACATCTCAGCAGTCCACTGATACCTGAACAATATGAGAAAACAAGGGAAGAAAATGCCTCAAACAAATATAGATGTTATATCAATAAAATCCAACGACAGCATGGCAGAAGAAATGACAGAAAGGGAGTTCAGAATGTACATAATTAAAATGATCAGGGAAGCAAATGATGAGATGAAAGAGCAAATGCAGGCATTGAATGATGAGATGAAAGAGCAAATGCAGGCATTGAATGATGAGATGAAAGAGCAAATGCAGGCATTGAATGATCGCACCAATGGACAGTTAACAGAGCAAATTCAGGAAGCAAAAGATCATTTCAATAAAGAGTTAGAGATATTGAAAAAAAACCAAACAGAAATCCTTGACATGAAGGAAACAATAAACCAAATTAAGAACTCCATAGAAAGCATAACTAATAGGATAGAACAGCTGGAAGACAGAAATTCAGATATTGAAGACAAAATATTTAACCTTGAAAACAAAGTGGAACAAACAGAGAAGATGGTAAGAAATCATGAACAGAATCTCCAAGAACTATGGGATATCATGAAAAGGTCAAATTTGAGAATTATTGGGATTGAGGAAGGCTTAGAGAAACAAACCAAAGGAATGAACAATCTATTCAATGAAATAATATCAGAAAATTTCCCAAATCTGAAGAATGAAATGGAAAATCAAGTTCAAGAGGCTTATAGGACTCCAAATACACAAAATTACAACAGACCCACACCAAGGCACATTATAATGAAAATACCTAACATACAAAATAAAGATAGAATTTTAAAGGCTGTGAGAGAAAAGAACCAAATTACATTCAGGGGGAAACCAATGCAGATATCAGCAGATTTTTCAATTCAGACCCTAAAAACTAGAAGGGCCTGGAACAACATTTTTCAAGCTCTGAAAGAAAATGGATGCCAACCAAGAATCTTATACCCAGCAAAACTTACCTTCAAATTTGACAATGAAATAAAATCATTCCATGATAAACAAAGGCTAAAAGAATTTACGAAAAGAAAGCCAGCATTACAGAACATTCTCAGCAATATATTCCATTAGGAAGAGATAAAAAACAAAGAAGCAAATCAGCAAAGGGAGGAATTATCCTAAAGGAACTGTCAAATAAAGGAGGAACCAAGTTGAGTCAAAAAAGTAAAAAAATAAATAAATAAAATTTTAAAAATGAAGCAAATGATCGGGAATACAAATCATATCTCAATAATAACCCTGAATGTTAATGGCCTGAATTCATCAATCAAAAGACATAGACTGGCAGATTGGATTAAAAAGAAAGATCCAACAATAGGTTGCCTACAAGAGACTCACCTCATAGAAAGAGATACCCATAGACTAAAGGTGAAAGGATGGGGAAAAACATACCATGCACATGGACTCAGCAAAAAAGCTGGGGTATCCATCCTCATTTCAGATAATGTGGACTTCAAGCCAAAGTTAGTCTGAAGGGATAAAGAAGGACATTTCATATTGCTTAAGGGAAGCATAAATCAGCAAGATATAACAATCATAAATATCTATGCCCCAAACAGTGGCTCATCCATGTATGTCAAACAAATCCTTCTCAATTTTAGAAACCAAATAGTCCATAACACAATAATACTAGGTGATTTTAACATACCTCTCTCACCAGTGGAAAGATCTTCCAAACAAAAATTGAACAAAGAAACCATAGATCTCAATAACACAATCAATAATTTAGACTTAACGGACATTTATAGAATATACCATCCAACCAAGAGCGAATACACTTTCTTCTCAGCAGCACATGGATCCTTCTCTAAAATAGAGCATATATTATGCCACAAAGCTAATGTCAGCAAATACAAGAAGATAGAGACACTACCTTGCATTCTATCAGATCATAATGGACTGAAGTTAGAAATAAATGAAAGAGTTAAAAACAGAATCTACTCCAACACCTGGAGATTAAACAATATGCTATTATATGATGAAAGGATAACAGAAGATATTAGGAAGGAAATTAAAAAATTCTTAGAGGTAAATGAGAACAAAGAAACATCATATCAAAATCTCTGGGACACTATGAAAGCAGTACTTAGAGGAAAATTTATTTCATGGAGCGCATTCAATAAAAGAAGTAAAACTCAACAAATCAATGACCTAATGCTACAGCTCAAGGACCTAGAAAAAGAAGAACAGACCAACACCAAAAGTAGTAGAAGACAGGAAATAGTTAAACTCAGAGCAGAAATCAATGAAATTGAAACAAAAGAAACAATACAAAAAATTGACAAAATAAATAGTTGGTTCTTTGAAAAAATAAACAAAATTGATAAACCTTTAGCCACACTAACAAAGAGAAGACAAGAGAAAACCCAAATCACTAAAATTCAGAATGAACAAGGAAATATCACAACAGACACGCCTGAAATACAAAACATAATTAGAAGCTATTTTGAAAATCTATACTCCAAAAAAATAGAAAATTTCAAAGACATCAACAAGTTTCTAGAGACATGAATTACCTAAACTGAACGAGGAGGACATACACAATTTAAATAGACCAATTTCAAGTAATGAAATAGAAGAAGTCATCAAAAGCCTACCAACAAAGAAAAGTCCAGGACCAGATGGGTTCTCAGCCAAGTTCTACAAAATCTTTAAAGAAGAGCTCATTCTAATACTTCTCAAAGTATTCCATAAAATAGAAGAGGAGGGAACCTTCTCAAACTCATCCTATGAAGTCAATATTACCCTGATACCTAAACCAGACAGAGACACATCGAGGAAAGAAAACTTCAGACCAATATCCTTAAAGAACATCGATGCAAAAATTCTCAACAAAATTTTAGCAAATCGCATACAAAAATATATTAAAAAGATAGTGCACCATGATCAAGTGGGTTTCATCCCAGGGATGCAAGGTTGGTTCAACATCAGGAAATCAATAAATGCAATTCACCATATCAATATACTTACAGTCAAGAATCACATGATTATTTCAATAGATGCAGAAAAAGCATTTGATAAAATACAGCACCCCTTCATGCTCAGAACACTAGAAAAAATAGGGATAGTGGGAACATTCCTTCACATTGTAAAGGCCATCTATGCTAAGCCCATGGCTAATATCATTCTAAATGGTGAAAAACTGAAAGCATTCCCCCTAAAAACTGGAACAAGGCAGGGATGCCCTCTTTCACCACTTCTTTTCAATATCGTCCTTGAAACTCTAGCCAGAGCAATTAGACAGCCCAAAGAAATTAAAGGGATACGAATAGGAAAAGAAGAACTCAAACTATCCCTATTTGTGGATGATATGATTGTATATTTACAGGAACCCAGAAATTCCACCAGAAAACTTTTAGATCTCATTAGTGAATTCAGTAAAGTAGCGGGATATAAGATCAATGCACATAAATCTAAGGCATTTTTATACATAAGTGATGAATCTTCAGAAAGAGAAATTAGGAAATCTACCCCATTCACAATAGCATCGAAAAAAATAAAATACTTGGGAATCAATCTCACAAAAGAGGTGAAAGACCTCTACAATGAGAACTATAGAACACTAAAGAAAGAAATTCAAGAAAACCTTAGAAAATGGAAAGATCTCCAATGTTCTTGGATAGGAGGAATTAATATTGTCAAAATGGCCATACTACCTAAAGTACTATACAGATTCAATGCAATTCCAATTAAAATCCCAATGATGTACCTTACAGAAATAGAGCAAGCAATTATGAAATTCATAATAAAAAGAATAAAAAACCCAGAGTAGCTAAAGCAATCCTTGGCAGAAAGAGTGAAGCAGCGGGTATTGCAATACCAGATCTTCAACTCTACTACAAAACAATAGTAACAAAAACGGCATGGTATTGGTATCAAAATAGAAAAGTGGATCAATGGTAAAGAATAGAGGACACGGATACAAACCCGAATAAATACAATTTTCTTATACTAGACAAAGGGGCCAAAAATATGCAATGGAGAAAAGATAGCCTCTTCAACAAATGGTGCTGGGAGAATTGGAAATCCATATGCAACAGAATGAAACTAAACCCATATCTCTCACCATGCACGAAATTAAACTCAAAATGGATAAAGGATCTCGGAATCAGACCAGAGACCTTGCATCTTATAGAAGAAAAATTAGGTCCAGAGCTTCAACATGTCGGCTTAGGACCAGACTTCCTCAACAGGACTCCCATAGCACAAGAAATAAAAGCAAGAATTAATAACTGGGATAGACTCAAACTAAAAAGCTTTCTCTCAGCAAAGGAAACTATCAGCAATGCGAAGAAAGAGCCTAGAGAGTGGGAGAAAATCTTTGCCAATCATACTTCAGATAGGGCACTAATCTCCAGAATCTATAAAGAACTCAAAAAACTCTACACCAAGAATGCAAATAATCCAATCGATAAATGGGCTAAGGAAATGAATAGACACTTCACAGAAGAAGATCTACAAGCAATCAACAAACATATGGAAAAATGTTCAACATCTCTAGTAATAAGAGAAATGCAAATCAAAACCACCCTAAGATTCCATCTCACCCCAATTAGAATGGCGATTATCAAGAATACAAGCAACAACAGGTGTTGGTGAGGATGTGGGGAGAAAGGTACACTCATACATTGCTGGTGGGGCTGCAAATTAGTGCAGCCACTCTGGAAAGCAGTGTGGAGACTCCTTAGAAAACTTGGAATGGAACCACCATTTGAACCAGCTATCCCACTCCTTGGCCTATACCCAAAGGACTTAAAATCAGCATATTACAGAGACACAGCCACATCAATGTTCATAGCTGCTCAGTTCACAATAGCCAGATTGTGGAACCAACCTAGATGTCCTTCAATTGATGAATGGATAACGAAGCTGTGGTATATATACACAATGGAATATTACTCAGCCATAAAGAATGATACAATTATGGCATTTGCAGGCAAATGGATGAAACTGGAGAATATCCTGGTAAGTGAGATAAGCCAATCTCAAAAAACAAAGGACGAATGATATCGCTAATAAGTGGATGATGACACATAATGGGGGGTGGGAGGGGTTAGTGTTAGGGTTAGAGTTAGGGTTAGGGAGAAGGGCAAGAGTGGAGGAAGGAAGGACTGTATAGAGGGAAAAGAGGGATGGGAGGGGTGATGGGGAAGGGAAAAAAATAACAGAATGAATCAAACACAATTACCCTATGTAAATTTATGATTACACAAATGGTATGCCTTTACGTCATGTACAATAGAGAAGCAACATGTATCCCATTTGGTTACAATTAAAAATAAGAATAAATAGAATAAAGGTATTTCATCCATCTACAACTTGAAAAACACATTAAAAATATAATAAAACAGTTTTGGAGTATTTAAAAAAAAAAAAAAAGATTCTTGGTTGGCATCCATTTTCTTTTAGGGCTTGAAAAATTTTGTTCCAGGCCCTTCTAGCTTTTTGGCTCTGGATTGAAAAATCTGCTGATATCCGTATTGGTTTCCCCCTGAATGTAATTTGGTTCTTTTCTCTCACAGCCTTTAAAATTCTGTCTTTATTTTGTATGTTAGGTATTTTCATTATAATGTGCCTTGGTGTGGGTCTGTTGTAATTTTGTGTATTTGGAGTCCTATAAGCCTCTTGAACTTGATTTTCCATTTCATTCTTCAGATCTGGGAAATTTTCTGAAATTATTTCAATGAGTAGATTGTTCATTCCTTTGGTTTTTTTCTCTAAGCCTTCCTCAATCCCAATAATTCTCAAATTTGACCTTTTCATGATATCCCATAGTTCTTGGAGATTCTGTTCATGATTTCTTACCATCTTCTCTGTTTGGTCTACTTTATTTTCAAGGTTAAATATTTTTTCTTCAATATCTGAGGTTCTGTCTTCCAGGTGTTCTGTCCTACTGGTTGTGCTTTCTATGGAGTTCTTAATTTGGTTTATTGTTTCCTTCATGTCAAGGATTTCTGTTTGGTTTTTTTTCAATATCTCTAACTCTTTATTGAAATGATCATTTGCTTCCGTATTTGCTCTGTTAACTGTCGATTGGTGTGATCATTCAATGCCTGCATTTGCTCTTTCATTTCATCATTTGCTTCCCTAATCATGTTAATTATGTACATTCTGAACTCCCTTTCTGTCATTTCTTCTGCCATGCTGTCATTGGATTTTATTGATGTAACATCTAGATTTGTTTGGGACCTTCTCTTGCCTTGTTTTCTCATATTGTTTAGGTATCAGTGGACTGCTGAGATGTTGCAGATTTCATCTATTGACTTAAAATGTCCCTGAAGATTTCTAGTATATCCCCTCTTAACCTTCAGTATCCTGAAGTGTTGGAGGAAGTTGATAATGCAGTGATCCACAAGGAAGCTGCCTCTCTAGGGGTGGTGGCCTTCAGGTGCGGTATATTCCCCTAGTGGGCAGAGGTGTCTCCACTTGTTGACCAGTGGTCAACTACAGGGGAACTAGGCTGCGGGCTGAGGCAAGGCCTGTTTGGGCTGTGTCTCTGGTTTTACTGTCCTTGTGGGAAAACCTCACCTGGTGGGGAAGACTCACCCGGTGGGGAGTTCTTTCTGGTCAGTTCCCCTCCTGGCGGTTCCCCTCAATCCACAACTACCGCCTGGGCAAGGCAGCCTTCCTAGGCAACGTTCCCAGGGGCCCAGACCTACCTCCTGTGCCTGGGAGCCTCACCCTTCGTAGACAAGTCTCCTTAGGCTACCTCTCCTTAGAGAAGCTGCCCGCAATCCTGGAACCTCCGCTCCACCCCTCAGTTTGTCTCTGTGCAGCTCTTCCACCGAGAAGCCGCCTAGGTCCCGGGACCGTGCTTTGCACCTAATCACCTGGCTATGCGGCCCCTCCTCTGAACAGCCACCCCGTACAGTCACTCCGAGCCCCCAAGTATCTTTTTACATTACTGATTTTTCTTTTGCTATTTAAAAGTTTCTAGTTTGATACCATTCATTTATTGATTCTTGATTTTACTTCATTCACTTTAGGAATCTTATTGTGGAATTCCATTCTTGAGCCAATGTGTTGGAGAGTTAGGTCTGCTTTTTCTTTTAGTAGGCTAGTTTTCAGTCTAATGCCTAGATCCTTGTCCACTTTGAATTTAGTTTTGTGCAGGATGAGAGATGTTCAATTTCAGTCTACTACATATGAATTTCCAGTTTTCCCAACACTGTTAAAGAGGCTAACTTTTCTTAAAATGCCCTTACTACCAAAAGCACTATAAAGATTTAATGCAATTTCCATTAAAATTCCAATGATGTTCTTCATAGAAATAGATAAAGCAGTCATGAAATTCATTTGGAAAAATAAGAGGCCCAGAGTAGTCAAAAAAAAAAAAAATTCTTAGTGATAAAAGTTACACAGGAGGCATCACAATACCAGACAAATTATAGTACAGAGCTACAGTAACAAAAACAGCATGTTATTGGCACAAAAAGAAACTTGAATATCAATGGAACAGAATAGAAGACACAGAGACATACACACTTATATACAGTTATCTCATACTACACAAAGGCACCTTAAACATACATTGAATAGAAGTTATCTACTTATTTACAATCTAAATTCCAAATAATAGTTGAAAAAACATACTTTTATTTCAGGATTCCTCTGAAATCCTGGGCCCTGCCAACTTTGTAGCTGGTACTGTCCACAGATAGCACTCTGAATTGCATGGTATTTAGACTTTTAACTCTCACAAACATCCTGTGGGATACATATTATCTTAATCTTCATTTTCATGAGAGGAATGTGAGGCACACCAGTAGCCGGGGTTAAGACAACCGATAAGGAGACAAAGAGATCTAAAGCAGACTGTCAAAGCCCGACTTTTAATAATATGCACATGAGGCAAACTTTGGGAATTATTGCATATATAATGCTGTCAGAGCCACAGAAAGTGAAAGGGGAAAAAGTATTCCTCAACAAAGAGGGAAGTTATCCTCCAAAACCAGAAGGAATAGAAGGAATAGTGGTGCTAATGTTAAAGATGCTGCCGTGTAAGTGATGGGGCTGTATGGTTCTGCAACTTGGTGATAATGGCATGGTAGGGAACTGCACATGTAATTTTCATTTTTGGAGTCCCAATAGGTGAAATCCCTGAATATTTGAAGTACTTTCATGCTAGAGATCTGAGTAGTCCAGAAAAAACACTCGCACCTCCCTGCATCAGGGCATGGGTGCCAGGTGATATCACTTTATGAAACAGATTCATATGATGCCACAGCAGACCAGGAGCTAGTGACATTTGGGAGAAGATACATGGAGGATTCTGTCTGGTGGTAGCATGCCTAGTCTCCACGGTCAGCAGCAGTCCTGGGCCATACACCCATGCAGAACCGTGGTGGTACATCCGTGGTGGTCTGATGAAAGCAATGATGTCCCCCACAGTTCTGGGCCTCCGGTTACTCTTGGCTTCTGCCCATTTACAAGTCAGGACTTCCATACTTTATAGCTATTTATCCACTCCCTGAGATGCTTTCGATAACTTCCACATTTTCTCACGGGAGCCCTAATATATATCTGTTACTTGTAAACAGAAGCCCTTACTGAGACAAAGACCAAATGCAAAGATGACATAAATCTTGACATTTCAAAGCAAAAGACAGCCCCAGAAGAGTGAGGTGCTGTGGGCCAGACATGAAAGAAAGAATGAATTGCAGAAATACCATAAAAAGGTAAAATTAGAATGGCTTAATTATTCATTTTAAAATTAAAAATTAATTATCGAGATTAATAACAATCTTACATTAATGGAAGGCATTTCCTACCCGAGAACCTCTAAAAGCCCTTTTGAATTTATAAGCTAAGGTAAAATATAGAACATAAAATCATTAATTAAAACATGAAATTCATGAAATATATACCTCCTTAACCAGCAAGAAAAAGGATTTGTGGAAACCTTTTATTAGTGTGCATCATTAACAGAATATTGGGGAGACAGTAGTGCTTGAACTGTTATCTCTGTGTATGCCTTTGTAGTATGAAGTCCTTCGCCTCCTTGTACTGTGTCTCCAGACACCTCTGCCAAGTTGCTTTCCCTCCTCTTCTCACTTGTTCATATCCCCAAATGACTCTTGTGGAAGATCTCTCCAAGGGTGAAGTATGGTGGGAGAGAGGGTGTACAATGCAGGAAGCAAATGTGTCTGTCTTCTATACTCATAATTCACAAAGCAAGAAGCCAGACTAAGGAAAATCCAAAGAAAAAACAAAAAATGATTTTTGTGGGTGAGGTTGTAAATAGACAGTAAGAACAATATTTTCTATTAATATACATGACTTCAAGCACAGGGTCTCTTGTAAGTTTTCTCTTACCCAGAATTTAAAAAAAGTTATAACAATAGCTACCACCTTTTCAGTATTTAATAGAACACAAAGCCCACTGCACACAGTTTTGTGCATGTCTAAATAACCTCAACGATTCAGTATTTATAAATATTAATGTTCTGTTGGTCACAGTGCATTGGGGTGGGGCCAGAACTCAATGGCTCAGCAAGTGAAATACTGAGTAGAACTTCATAAAGAATGATGTGCAAATTGTATGGGCAAGGTTAAGGGTGTCTGAGAGCTAAAAATTTTGGAAAGGAATTTCTAAGTCCAGCAGAAGCTGAGACCATAGCAAAATTTAGCCAGTGCAAAGGGATCCCACAGAAATGAAGAAGGGACCTGCGAACATCTTTCCAGGTCTCTATTCTCCAACCTTGAGAGACCCTTCCATGATCTCCTGGGGATGCTGTACATAAGGTAAGCCTTCCAAAAGCCAGGGTGGGGCAGAGAAGGTGTGGACATGGATCAGGTAGAGTAGGTGGAGATAAAACAATAAGCACAGCAGTCAAATTGGCATATAGGTAAACTGAAGTACAGAGGTTCATTGACCTGTGCAAGTAGCTCTGATAGAGCCAAAGTGGAAACTGAAACTAAAGCAGCACATTTTCTTTCCCTGTTTACCTCTCTCTGACTCTCCACACCTCTCTAAGACTTCTCAGATTTTCCCACCTACACACCTTTGAAGTTAGAGGCAATTCCATATGAATTATGGATTCATCCCTTTCAAGACCCATGGATACAAGCTTCAGGAGAAGTCCTTTGAGAAGCCCAGAGGTTTCTTCCCCATTTTCATAGTACACAGGTCTTTATGGAACTAAAATGACATCTACAGAAATGGCAAATTTAATCTCCACTTTCTAGCCTGTTGTGAATCCTTGGAGTGTTTGTTTAGGAGTGACTTCACCTTAAAAATAATCCTTGGTAACCTGATTTTAAGAGCAAGTTAGGCAGTTAGGCAGGGAAAAATGTGACCTTGACAAAGACAGGTAGAGAAGCGAAACCAGAAACAGTTATTTCTCACAATGGCCAATGTGGAAAATGACAGGGGTTGGCATGACTCCTGGAGGGGAGTAAGAGTTATGGGAATGAACTCCTTCTTTGGGCCCACATGAAAGCTGTACATGCTTTTGTTCTGATCCCCTGGGAGGAAATATCCCCAGCAGCTTGGAAGGGAAGAGAGCTGAGTGTCTGGAACACCCTGGGTTGGTGGAGGAGACTTCAGAATTGGAAGCAAACCACTTCCCCCACCTACTAGCATTTATTAGAAATATATTATGCATTTGCATTTTAATAGGTATTTTATATGCTTTCTCCTTTGGTCCTCATTAACAATGTTTTAATTTTTTTTTCTCATTGCATAGAGAGCACACTAGAGATCAGAGAGGTAAAATAGCTCAATCAAGGTCACATAAAATTGGAGGAATCTGACTTTCAAACCCACACTACTCCTGCTCTGCCTAAATTCAGTCTTAACCCTAAAATATATGCTCAATCTGGGATGGCTGACTGTGGTGGAGAAGGACCATGTGGTCTTCCTATGTTTGGTAAGAGGATCTCTTATGGGGTTGAGACTTAGGTTCCAACATCAAAATGAAGGCAGCGTTCAGCAATGGTAATGGATGTTCCTAGTTACCAGTTTAGTTGTCATACTCTATATGTTTTGGACTTGGTTTCATTTTGCCATCCAAAGTTTCACACATGTGTCAGGAAACTTTTCATCACTGTGAACAACTTAGAAGAAAAAGTTGATTTTGGGTTCATGGCTTAAGAATTTTCAGTCCATAATCAACCAACTCCGTGGATCTGGGCCTGATGTGTGACAGAATATCATGGCAGAAGATCATGGTGGAGAAAAAGTTGCTCAAGCCATGGCAGCTGGAAAGAAGAAAGACAGGCATAAGAGCCAAAATATAAAACTAAAAGCACCCCCACATGCACAGTAATCTACTTCTTCCAGCCATACCTTACCTGCCTATAGATTTTACCCAACATGATTTCTTTAATCTGTCAAACACATCATAATTTAATCATGAAGAGAGCTCTTATGATCTAATCATTTCTATTCTGGACATTTCTTCATTAACACATAAGCTGGTTCCAAACCATAACAATGTGTCAGCAGCTTGGAAACCAGTGTGGCAATGTGGGAGGTGATTAAGAGAAGGGTCCTTGGTGGAATTTCTTAGGTCATTGATAGTGTGCCCTCTGAAGGGATTAAAATAACTCCTGTGGGACCACTATACTCTCAAAAAAGCAAGTTGCTGTAAGAGCAAGACTGACCACTGAATGGCTCCCTACCTTCCTTTCCTCTGGGAGATCTCTTCATATCACTCAAGTCTCCACCATTTGCCATGGGGTACCTGCCAGAGATGGTGCTGTGGTATTTGGACATTCAAACAGTGAGGAAACAAACAAACAAAAACACCCTTTTTTCTTTTTTCAACTTAGCCAGTCTCTGGTACTATTATAGTACTAGAAAACAGACTAAAAGAGCATATGCCCATGTCACACTATGGTTAAGGTCAGAAGCTTTAATCACACAGAGCTGGGCTCATGCCCAATATTTATCACAATTCTGCAGAATGATCTTTGCCAAGTGACTTAAATTCTTAGCTTTTGTTGTCTTACCTGTAAAAAGCAATGAACCAGTTACCACTTCATAGGATGGTTATGAGCATTCAGTGAAATCATGCATCAAATACATTTTGTGTAACACATGGAAGTAGGCTCCTGGATTCTACCTTGTAGCATTAATGTTAATAATGTAGCGCACTTAGTAAGATGACGTTATGAATTACTGATTGCCTTCTAAGTCTGGTTAGTTAAAAAAGTCAAAGTGCTTGTATTTAGATGAAACAAAGAATTCGGTTTTGGAAGGAAAAAGAGGTTCCTAAGTCAGAACAGGTAGAAGCATTTTGTGAAGAAGAGAAAATCTGACCAAACTACTGAGGCTTAGGGCAGGAAAGACTGAAAAAAGGCAGGCTGGAACCAGAAGAGTACCCTTTGCTGGGCTTTTCTGACAGTTTCAACTTCCTGGTTCACAGGTGCTCAACCTGGCTGCTTGTTGGAGTCACAAAAGAAATTTATGGATGCCTGAGAATCACCTTGGAGATACTTTTTAAAAATTTTCTATTTTTTTTTTTTTTTTTAGTTATACATGACAGTAGAGTCTACTGTGACATGATTATACAAACATGCAGTATATCTTATTCTAATTAGGATCCCAGTCTTCTAGATGTACACAATATGGAGATTTACTGTGGTGTATTCATATATGAACACAGGAAAATTATGTCAGAGTCATTCCACTGTTTTACCTATTCCAATCCCCCCTCCCTTCCTTTCATTTCCCTTTATCTGATCCACTGAAATTCCATTCTTCTCCTCCTCCCTTTGTTGTATGTTAGCATCCACAAATCAGAGTTATCCCACTCCTCAGCATATATCCAAAGGATATAAAGTCAGCCTACTACAGTGATGCAGCCACATCTAGGTTTATAGCAGCACAATCCCCCTTAGAGATTCTGATTTAACTGATCTGGTGCAGCAGGAACCTGAGTAGTCATTGGAGTCACCTAGTGATCCTATTGTGTAGCAGTGTCTGCTTGTGTGACCTCTTAGCATGATTGTCTCCTTCCTCAGCCACCAACAGAAATTCCATTGAACCAGATCTCGCCACTTCCAGTCTCAGGCTTTTGTTTCCTGCCTCCATAAAATACGAGTTCTCCCCACTTCCTCCTGCTCCATCTTCTTCTCCTCCTTCTCCTTCTCTTCTTTTTCCTTTATTTAGTACTGGAACCCAAGTCTCCAGCATGGTAGACA
Organism: Sciurus carolinensis; assembly: GCF_902686445.1. Taxonomy (NCBI): domain Eukaryota; kingdom Metazoa; phylum Chordata; class Mammalia; order Rodentia; family Sciuridae; genus Sciurus; species Sciurus carolinensis. Next base: position 74,248,435 of record NC_062215.1, read on the forward strand.
ACAACTCCAACACTGAGCTATGCCTCCATCCTTTCTAGAGCCATCCCTCCTGGCACCCTCTGAAGTGTGTTACAGACCTAGCTTAGACACTGTGGAGGTCAGGGTCTCTCTGGCAGTAGCTATGTCTGCAGTGGGTAGCTCACTGACCATCAAGAAGAGGCTAACTATGATTCCATGAGCCTTCCTGGATCTTCACTCCCCTATTGATGGTATTCATTGAATTCAGCTTTGCCTTAAAAGAGGTTGTTGGAAATAAACCAATCAATATATTAGTTTTATTGTCCTGGGTCCATACAATGCTATAGACTCTAGCAGACCACAATAGATATTGAGTAAATATTCTTACAAAATCTCCTGCTTTTTAAATAGTGAGTGCTCCATAAAATTGTCTGTTCCTAAGCTGCCCCAGTCCTCTTTTCAAGGGAAAATATCTGGTTGGTGCAATATTTCTAATATTCTGTAAACCAGATAATGTACGTATGACCTGCTGAGCAGGGAAAGCATACTGAAAATAAAATTAAAAACAAATCATCACTGTCAACTGCAGCAGCATAAATTCTCCCTTTTTTAGACTTTTAAAAATATGACTCCCCCTCCCAGGGGTCAACTCTACCTAACCTACGCTGGAGGTTGTTGCCCTTAAAGTTATCATACGTTTTGTAAAATCCCACCCTCCTGTAAAGGCAGGGAGAGGAGAGATTCAGAGAGAGGGAACCAGCAGAGCATTTCATTGGAATTAGGGGACTTCCTCCACGTGAGCTGTTTAGTGTGGTTTATCAGATCCCAAGACTTACAGGGGGCAAGACCGCATATGGCTTTGCATTCTCCCTTCTTCACTGAGGTGACTGGGGCAGCAGCAGAAAAGGCCATCATTTCCCATCATAAACACCCAGCTTCCATAAGCTATCCAAATGCAAAGAGAGTTTTGAATGCGACCTTATGGGAAATGAAGAAAAGTCAGTTTAACGTCAACTGAAATGTCTTGTTCTTTGCCTTCAGTCCTTCTATTTATTTCTTCTCCCCTTTGGAGATTTTCACAAGCTGTCATGGCAATTCTTCAGGCAATTTCCTGACTTTTCCTTAGAATCTGTACAATGAAAGGCCACTTGTGCAATTTAAAAGCAGAAGCAAATTGCTTTGTAGGTTATTGAGTTCCTACTGGGAGAGAGGGCCTGAACTGCTCTGGTCACACAGAACTGACCTTTGCCCTCCCAGCAGCGGGTAACGATGGAGAGCACAGTGGCTCCTGGTCTGAATTTGTTTCCTTCTGCTGGTCCGGGGCACTAGTCTCCCCCAGTCTAAACTACCACAAGTCATTCACAACAATCAACAAGAGAGGAACAAATGCTCATCACACCTAAGGAACACACCTTCTATCCATACCTTCAACACACAAGCTCCATCCTGTGCCAGAATCTCCAGAAGATACAACATACTCTGTCTCTTTGCCTTTTTTTAGAGAACATAAACAACAGCTAACAGTTAAGTGAGAACGGCTATTTCTGTGCTTGTGGGAATGACTTAAAAGGCAGAGGGAATTTAGGTAGAAGAAGCAGAGAACAAACCTCATTGTTGTAGAGAGCAGCAGGAAATCAGTGGACCAGAAAGAAAACTTGTAAGGATGTGTTGTATTTCAGGTAGCCTGTTTTTTCAGAGAAGATGGTGATGATAAAAAAAGACTGTGCAAATTTTTGCCAGGCATACACCAAAAATTAACCCTCTTTGCCACCTGCATTCATTAGACTTTTGTTGCTGTTACTAGTATACCTGAAAATAATAACTTACAGGAGGATTCAGTCCAGGGTTGGTTGGCTGCAAGACAGAAAGATGGTAGAAGAGTAATACAGACAAAAATAGTAGCCCAGTGACAGATGGAGGAGAAGACAAATCCTTTTAGGACATCCCCACACTGACCTACTTCCTCCAACTAGGTCCCACCTAGTAGTCCATTCAGCTATGAATGGATTAATCCATGGGTGAGCTCAGAGCCCTCAAGATCCAATCATTGTCTGAAAACCCCACCTCTGACCCTTGCTGCATTGGGGGCCATACTCTCAACACATAAGCTTTTGTGGATATCTCAGTTCCAAACTATAACACCATTCCATCTACACTAGAGCATTTTCAGTGTTATAACTAGAATGGGTCTCAGATAGTTCTTCATCCTAGACTCTACAAAGAAGCATTACAAACCAATGGAAAGTATAGAGCTGGGAAACTCTGTTCTAATCCTGGATGAGCCTTGCCTTGGACACATGACTCAATTTACATAAATCCCAATTTTGTCATCTTCAATATGTTAACAATAATACCTAACCTAAGAGTTACTATAAAGATTAAATAAAACGTTTTGAGTACTATTACCACTTTTTTTGGATAGATTGCTATATTTTATCAAGTTTTATTGTATTCTGTAGTGTAATTTTTAAAAAGCAGCTCAGTTGAGACTTTAATTCATTTGCTACAAGTCATGTGGATCAGTAGAAATGGGGTAGGATCCATATCTTGTGCTATTTATTCAGTATTGCCTTTGGCACCTTACAGAGTACGGATTTGTGGACATTTGATGACTTGATTAGGTTCCCATCCTTAGTGACCTATAGGTCTTCCTCCTCCTTGTCTGTCAATCAGCAAGTCAATGAATATTTAATGAGTTCTGAGGGCTTCAGAAGATACTGAAAGTCATTGAAAAGACAAATGAACTAACTAATTGGGCATATAAAGGAAGATCATCATTGAATTATAACCCAAATGCCAATACAGCATAATTCTACAGGTATCATACCAAGAATGGGCTCAAAAAAGAAATTTATTCTGCCTAGACAGTTTTATAGCTGTCTCTCTAATTTTTTAAATTCACATAGGTGAAAAAATTACAGATGGCACCATGTTTCTGGCAATAAGAATGACTTATCTAAACATCAAGAGTACACATTTATCCCTTGCCCTCAATGCTCAAGACAGTCTATGAAAGTGGCACATGAAGTGAAAGATATTGAGTATTGAAAGCAAAAATGGTGAGATGGAGAGTGTTTTTGCACAGTATTTCAGCATCCCATTAAATTCTGTTCTGTGGAAAATATGTTGTGGCTTTCTACGTGCTTTTAAACTACAGTATCACCTTTGTATAACCTTTGGAAGGTGCTACCAGATTCATTTTATTTTTATGAACTTTAAAATCTGAGATTTAGAAGTTCTGTGCAATGCTCTTGACCATGAGGAGAAACTAGCCACTATTTTGTCTTCATCCTACAATGCCCTTCTAACTGATTAGAGTGATGTAAATGAATGGGTCTTGGATTCACTACATTCTTTAATACTAACTTCCTGTGTGAAAGTTCCTTGGAACAGTGTTGTTCAGATACAGAAAGAGCAACTGAATAGGTTCTATTATTATGGAGAATTAAGTAGTATCTCTCAAATTTGTATCCAAGAATATTATCTATATTCCAAAAGAAATGGACAGGCATTTATTGAAATATGGTGTGTTCAATTCCTTGGGCAAATTTCTGAATGCCCTCACAATATATTCATATATAACCTCAAATGCCTGAAATTCCTTAACCCAATTTTTCTCAAGATTCCTGGATATTAGAATCACAGAGGGAGGTTTTAAAAATACTTGTAATTGGGTTGGGGATATAGCTTAGTGGGTAGAGTGCTTGCCTTGTAAGCAGTAAGGTCCCAAGTGCAATCCCCAGCACTGCAAAAAAAAAAAAAAAAAAAAAAAAAAATACTTGTAACTAGATCTCAACCTTAGAGGCACTGATACCTGCATAGATGAATGTGTGGAGTAGAGAGTGTTCTTTTTTCAGGCACATCATTTTTTTGTTTTATCAATGCAGACATAACCTGTCTTAATGTACAGTGCTGCATCCATGTGTAAGCTAAAATGTTACTGTCCACACTCCACCCCAGGTCTTTTGGTTAGGGAATGTTCCTTTGGATGTAGATAGAACGCTGCTGACAGAAAGAGTCTAAAGTGGTACAAGGAGATGCACACACATGATTCATATAAAAGAAGTCTCCATGGGGAGAGGGTAAGAGAGCAAATAAATACCTCATTTTACCCAAAGGTTGATCTGCAGCTGACAAGCTGAGAATAGATGGGCTTTGTTCATGCCCAATCTTGTTCAATAGAGACCATCTCATCCCGCATGACTGAAATCAGATGGTAATGCCAGCATTTGGGCTTTTGCTCTGGGTTTTTGGAATTCTTCAGGTCAGCTGTTTGCTTTACATTGTGCACAAAAACAAGACTCATCCCATGCCCCAGGTCTGACTTAAATGCTGCATTCATTACCTGAATCAACTCTTAAAACAATAAGGTATAATTTTCCAAAGACCATGCACTAAAAAGTAATGAAGCATTTTAGCTTTTGCTTAAGATGAGTGCAGATAGAAGTGGGAGTGTTTCGAGGGAGAGTGAGACTCCCAGGAAGAGTTGGATAATCATTTCTGAGGACTCATTATTTGGGATTTCTCTCTATAGGATGCCAGCTTTTTGGTTATTTAAGTCTGAGGAGAACTGACATTTATAAAAATTTCTAAAGAATAAAACTAGGATTTCTTAAGGTAAAAGACAGAAAAACAAAAGCACAGCAATCTCCTTTTCCCTGCAGGATCTTAAATCTTTAGATCATTTTGCCCTTACCTGATTTAGCTTTTATGTCCACAGGGAACCTGAGAACAGTGGTGTTCACCTTTCCCTATCAGGAGGGTTAAGCGCTACTGCAGATCTGAAATCATACAAGAAAGTATGTTGATTTACCATGATCAAATATTTGCATATCGGAAGCGACTGTATGAATATGGGTAACTTTGGGGATTGGAGGGAGAGAGGAAAAGTCTGGGAGGGGTGACATATCACACTGGTTATATGTGAAGCATCTAAGACTTATTATTTTTTTTTTGAAGGGTGAAGAGGAAAGAAAAGGAAGATAGCAAAGGAAGGAGGGAGCAGAGGAAAACAAGGAGGGCAAAATGCCAGTGAGGATATTGGGCAGTTCACATTATAAATAGGAAGTACAAATTAGAATCCTGTCAAAGGTTAGGCAGTTCAGACGGGGAATGAGTCACTGGGGGGACAGAGGCTTGCCCTAACCCAGAACCCTGCACACACTCACTCTTTGGGGAAACACTGGTGCTCAAGCATCTTTCGTCTCACAACAAGCAACTGCAGCATGAGGAAGGAGGAGGGAAGCTGTCATGCACATGTTTTACCAGAGAGACCACAGCAAGTTTTATCTGACCAAATAAGGGGAGGGTGGAATTCTAACGGGAAAAAGGAATGTGCTAAGAATACTCTACGTCGGTATTCTCTCTCTTCTTTCTCTGTCATTCCCATATCTAACTAGATAGATAACTAAACTTCTCTAAGTCAGAGTGAAGATAGATACAGATATAGATGTAGATATAGATATAGATATAGATATAGATAGATACAAATACAGTTATAGATTTAAAAATGGAAATGGATATAGATATGGGCATAGATAATTTCAGTTGAAATATCATATACGATTTTCTTTTTGGTACCTTCATTGAAACCAGGGATGCTCTAACACTGAACTATATTCCCAGTTCTTTTTATATTTTTTATTTTGAGACAAGGTCTTGTTAAGTTGCTGCGGCTGGCACCAAACTTGCTATCCTCTTGCCTCAGCCTACTGAGTTGCTGCAGATAGAGGGTTTGCCACCATGCCTGGCTCACTATGATTTACATACTCATAATTCCTTATGTCCTAAAATCATGTGAAGTATTTAAAATGACTTACAAAATTTTATACAAAGTTCATAGTTTTGGTAATGAAGTCATGAGGTTTTCTTATGAGAAAGACATTTCTATTTTTCTATATGCGTCTTTGTGTATATTTTACTAATTTATCTTTTTTTATTATTTCCCTGAAGAACTTATCTGTGTCATTAGCCTGCATCTCATAAACCTCTTTCTTTCCAATGATTCTTTTTTTTTAAGTTTATTTTTAGTATAAACAAATGGGATACATGTTTCTGTTTGTACATGCAGTAACAGCATACCATTTGCGTAATCATACATTCACATAGGGTAATGAGATTTGATTCATTCTGTTATTTTTTTCTTCCCCTCCACCCCTCCCAACCCTCTTTTCCCTCTATACAGTACCTCCTTCCTCCATTCTTGCCCCCCTCCCAACCCCCATTACATGTCATCATCCACTTATCAGTGAGATCATTTGTCTTTTGGATTTTTGAGATTGGCTTATCTCACTTAGCATGGTATTTTCCAATTTCATTCATTTGCCTGCAAATGCCATAATTTTATTATTCTTTATAGCTGAGTAATATTCCATTGTATAAATATATATATATACCACATTTTCTTTATCCATTCATCTATTGAAGGACATCTAGGTTGGTTCCACAGTCTGGCTATTGTGAATTGAGCAGCTATGAACATTGATGTGGCTGTATCTCTGTAGTAAGCTGATTTTAAGTCCTTTGGGTATAGGCCAAGGAATGGGATAGCTGGGTCAAATGGTTCCAATCCAAGTTTTCTAAGGAATCTCCACACTGCTTTCCAGAGTGGCTGCACTAATTTGCAGCCCCACCAGTAATGTATGAGTGTACCTTTATCCCCACATCCTCTCCAACACCTATTGTTGCTTGTATTCTTGATAATCACCATTCTAATTGGGGTGAGATGGAATCTTAGTGTAGTTTTGATTTGCGTTTCTCTTATTACTAAAGATGGTGAACATTTTTTCATATGTTTGTTGATTGCTTGTAGATCTTCTTCTGTGAAGTGTCTGTTCATATCCTTAGCCCATTTTTTTTTTTTTTTTTGCGGTGCTGGGGATCAAACCCAGAGCCTTGTGCTTGCAAGGTGAGCACTCTACCAACTGAGCTATCTCCCCAGCCCCAGCCCATTTGTTGATTGGGTTATTTGTATTCTTCGTGTAGCGTTTTTTTGAGTTCTTTATATATTCTGGAAATTAGTGCTCTATCTGAAGTATGAGTGGCAAAGATATTCTCCCACTCTGTAGGCTCTCTCTTCACATTGCTGATAGTTTCTTTTGCTGAGAGAAAGCTATTTAGTTTGAATCTATCCCAGTTACTGATTCTTGCTTTTATTTCTTGTGCTATGGGAGTCCTGTTAAGGAAGTCTGAACCTAAGCCAACAAGTTGAAGGTTTGGACCTACTTTTTCTTCTATAAAATGAAGGGTCTCTGGTCTGCTTTCAAGGTCCTTGATCCATTTTGAGTTGATTTTTGTGCAGGGTGAGAGATAGGGGTTTAGTTTCATTCTGTTGCATATGGATTTCTAGTTTTCCCAGCACCATTTTTTGAAGAGCCTATCTTTTCTCCATTGCATATTTTTGGCACCTTTCTCTAGTATGAGAAAATTGTATTTATTTGGGTTTGTGTCTGTGTCCTCTATTCTGTACCATCGATCTACCTGTCTATTTTGGTACCAATACCATGCTGTTTTTGTTACTATTGCTTGGTAGTAGAGTTGAAGTTCTGGTATTGTGATACCCTCGTTTCATTCTTCCTGCTAAGGATTGCTTTACCTATTCTGGGTTTCTTATTCTTCCAGATGAATTTCATGATTGCTTGCTCTATTTCTGTAAGGTACGTCATTGGGATTTTGATTGGATTTGCATTGCCTCTGTATAGCACTTTTGGTAGTATGGCCATTTTGACAATATTAATTCTGCCTATCCAAGAACATGGGAGATCTTTCCATCTTCTAAGGTCTTCCTCAATTTCTTTCTTCAATGTTTTGTAGTTTTCATTGTAGAGATCTTTTACCTCTTTGGTTAGATTGATTCCCAAGTATTTTAATTTTTTTGAGGCTATTGCAAATGGAGTTGTTTTCCTCATTTCACCTGGGGCTGTTTCGTCGCTTGCATATAAAAATCCTTTAGATTTATGTGTGTTGATTTTATAGCCTGCTACTTTGCTGAATTCATTGATGAGGTCTAGAGGTTTTCTGGAGGAGTTTTTTGGATCCTCTAAATATAGAATCATGTCATTAGCAAATAGTGACAGCTTAAGTTCCTCTTTTCCTATTTATATCCCTTTAATTTCTTTGGTTGCCTAATTGCTCTGGCTAGAATTTCGAGGATAATGTTGAATAGAAGTGGTGAAAGAGGACATCCCTGTCTTGTTCCCGTTTTTAAAGGGAATGGTTTCAGTTTTTCTCCATTAAGAATGATGTTGGCCATGGGGTTAGCATAAATAACCTTTAAAATGTTCAGGTATATTCCTACTATCCCTATTTTTTCTAGTATTTTGAGCCTGAAGTGGTGTTGTATTTTGTCAAATGCTTTTTCTGCGTCAATTGAAATAACCATATGATTCTTATCCTTAAGTCTATTGACATGATGGATTACGTTTATTGATTTATGGGTGTTAAACCATCCTTGCATTCCAGGGATGAACCCCACTTGATCGTGGTGCACAATTTTCTTAATATGTTTTTGGATATGGTTTGCCAATATTTTGTTAAGGATCTTTGCATCTATATTCATCAAGGATATTGGTCTAAAATTTTCTTTCCTTGATGTGTCTTTGCCTGGTTTGTGTATGAGGGTGATATTAGTAAAAAAGTGGAGGTTTCCATCCTTATATCAGATAAAGTGGACTTCAAGCCAAAGTTAGTCAGAAGGGATAAAGAAGGACATTTCATACTGCTTAAGGGAACCATAAATCAGGAAGACATACGATATCAAATATTTATGCCCCAGACAATGGTGCATCCCTGCACATCAAACAAATCCTTCTCAATTTCAGGAATCACATAGACCACAACACAATAATTCTGGGTGATTTTAATGCACCGCTGTCACCACTACATAGATCTTCCAAACAAAAACCAACCAAAGAAACCATAGAACTCAATAACACAATCAATAACCTAGACTTAATAGACATATATAGAATATTCCATCCATCAACAAGCAGATTCACTTTCTTCTCAGCAGCACATGGAACCTTCTCGAAAATAGACCATATGTTATGCTACAAAGCAACCCTTAGGAAATGCGAAAAAAATAGAGATACTGCCTTGTGTTCTATCAGATCATAATGGACTGAGAATAGAAATCAATGTCAAAATAAAAATCAGAAATTACTCCAACACCTGGAGACTAAATAGTATGCTATAGAATGAAACATGGATAACAAAAAATATGAGGGAGGAGATAAAAAAAATTCTTAGAGGTCAATGAGAATGACGATACAACATATCAAAATCCCTGGGACACTATGAAAGCGGTACTAAGAGGAAAATTCATTGCATGGAGTACATTCCAGAAAAGAATGAAAAGTCAACAACTAAATGACCTAACATTACATCTCAAAGCCCTAGAAAAAGAAAAACAGTAATAGCAAAAGTAGTAGGAGACAGGAAATAATTAAAATCAGAGCTGAAATCAATGAAATTGAAACAAAAGAAACAATTCAAAAAGTTGACAAAACAAAAAGTTGGTTCTTTGAGAAAGTAAACAAAATAGACAAACCCTTAGCCACACTAACAAAGAGAAGGAGAGAGAAAACTCAAATTACTAAAATTTGTGATGAAACAGGAAATATCACCATAGACACCACTGAGATACAGAACATAATAAGAAGCTACTTTGAAAATCTGTATTCCAACAAAATAGAAACTACTGAAGACATTGACAAATTTCTAGAGACATATGCTCCTCCCAAACTGAACCAGGAGGACATACACAATTTAAACAGATCAAGCAATGAAATAGAAGCCATTAAAAATCTAGCATCCAAGAAAAGCCCAGGACCAGACAGATTCTCAGCCGATTTCTACAAGACCTTCAAAGAAGAACTCATTCCAATACTTCTCAAAGTATTCCAGGAAATAGAAAAGGAGGGTACCCTACCAAACTCATTCTATGAAGCTAATATCACCCTCATACCCAAACCAGGCTAATTTATCTTAATTCATATATAAAAGTGATTGCATGTATATATGATTAAAATAGTTTAAATTATGAAATATACAAAATGCTGACATTTTACTCTGAGTTACTATTTTATTAGAAGATAAAATGTACCAAAACTCCACTTATTAGTAACAAGAGATTCAAGTTGGGAGGCTAAGTACTTTAATTGAGTTTGTAACTATATCACATGTTTCTATTTCATTATAAAAGTAAGAAATGTAAGCAGATAATTACCTCTAATGGGATTTGAAAGGGAAAAAAGTGGAAATATTTTCAGCTCCCAAGAGAAATCTTGTATCTATAAATGGGCACATGGGAAACATATATTTTCCTCAAAACACATCTGTTTTATGGAAAGAAAGTTGGGAGCACACTTCCATTAACATAAACAAAATGTAAACTACAATATTTTACACTTAAAAAGGCACAAGGAACTAGTTTTATTACTACATGAATGGGGAATAAACTGTGAGCTTTTTAAAGTCTATTTCTCCCCAACACCAAAACAATTTTAAGTGTGATTCAATAACATTGCAATGAAGACAGCAGAGTTGAACTGGAGACATATACACACTCTTCCATAAATATCTTGGCATCATCAGGGAGGGTATGATTCTGTCACCCAACATTCCTCTACCAATTATTCTTCCCAGGTGAGTGATCCCCATTGTACACAAAGACATGAATACACATGTACACACACACATACACACACACACACACACACAGGCATACTGGCTTACCTAGTGATTTTCCTAACTCATAGGAACAGATGATTTTATTCCAGTATAGATGAGATAAGTCTCAGGCTATTGTATCTTTTATTCCATGAGATCTAGGGCTAAGGCCTTTACACACTTCTAAGAGGTGGTACACTTCATATAGTCATTTAATACTGAACTCCAAAGATAATGTCATGTTGGGGACTGATGCTCTTCATTTGGAGCTATTGTTTGATGGTACATGAGCCCTGTCTTGAGACATGAGAGTCACCAATGAAGCTGCTATAGAGAGGTGGTGGGAACCTATGCAGAAAGGTCATAGAAAACTAAAAATATGTTCACCATTTTTCTTCTCATTATGGAACTTGTTTTCAGAATTGACCTTCGTGGAAAGTCTTGCACAAGGAAAAAATAAATAAAAGTATGCAGGTCTCCTTTTTGCTAGAGTCACCCAGATGAGACATCAGAGAAGGAATGGTAACATCCTGTGAACCAAAGTTATAGAAAAGCTTATCTATCGACAGAAAGAACTTTTCTTAGAAGTTCACTCAAAATCCAAAACAGCTCAACCAATTACAAGAGACTGAATACAACGTAGTGAAGAATTGTGTTGACAACTTCTATGGTTTGAATGTGTTTTGTCCTTCTAAGGCTTATGTTGGAAACTCGATTCCCAAAGTGCTGATTTTGAGGTGGTGTTCAGTGGAAGTGTCTGACTTATTTGAAAGGAATTAACATAATTTCAGAGTTTGGTTTTCCCAAGAAGGTTGTTATACAAGAAGAACCCGGCCCATCCCAGCTGCTCTGACTTCCTGTCTTGCCATATATTCCCTCTCTCTCACCTGCACTTCTGCCATAATGCCATCTGCCATACTGTGTTGTTGTCAAGAATTTCTCACAAGAATGAGCATCATGTCTTTGATCCTACAGAACTGTGAACCTATATAAACTTCCTTTCTTTATAAAGAACCCAGCTTTAGGTATTTTCTTATAGTAACAAAAAGCAGACTAATACAGATTAACTCTTCAAAGACTAAAGTGAAACAATATTAATAATACAGGAAATGACTTAGGGAAAAAAAAAGAAATGGATTACAAAAGACTAAAACACAGATGTTAAGTGAAATTACCTGTTCTTATCAGTTTCATAGGGAAGAAACACTAAAAGTTTGTAATTTTGTTTTTCACATAGTTTATAGATTATACTGTTTGTATAATTTATTCTGAAATGTGAATGCAGGGATTTCCAATAAAATAAAATTATGTTATCTTTTTAAAATAAATTAATCCTTTTCCAGGCACAGTGGCACATGCCTGCAATCCCAGTGGCTCAGGAGTCTGAGACAGGAGGATTGAGAGTTCAAAACCAGATTCAGCAAAATCAAGGTGCTAAGTAACTCACTGAGACCATGTCTCTAAATAAAATACAAAACAAGGCTGGGGATGTGACTCAGTGGTTGAATGCCTCTGAGTTCAATGCCTGTTACCAAGAGAAAAAATACATTCATCCCTCTATATCCACGGAGGTTTGTTCTCTGATCCATTGTGATTCCAAAATTTAAGGATGTCTTACATAAAATGGCATAGTATTAGAAGATAACCTATGTATATATTTTCAAACTCCTCTAGATTACTTCTAATACCTGATACTGTGTAAGTAGTTGATTTACCATATTATTTAGGATATAATGACAAAAAAATCTGTGCACATTCACTACAAATGTAATTGTTTTGTCAAATATCTTTGATTCCTAGTTACTTGAATTCATTGATATGGAAACTGCAGATATAGAAGATGACTGAATTTTCTGATACTATTAGATGGGGGTGACTTCATTTAGTGGACTGCTTTAACTACAACAGTAAATAGTCTGTTCCCCAGAGTGGTTCAACCAACTAATCAGTATTATTCACACAATTCTGCTTTGGCAAGATGTATATCTATCAGAATATGTGAAATGTTTCCATGCTTCTCTGTAAGAGATTTTCTAATCCTTATGTAATTCTTTTTTTTTTCAAAAACTTTCCACACAAAACATCTTTTTATACATGCAATATCCTCAGACTGAGATAGATAATTGGGCAATATGTTCCAGAAGTTTAATGATAGATTTATAACCTTGTCCTTCTTTGTGATATTAGGTAAATTATTTGTCTGTAAGCCTCTGGTGTCTCTTAATATAAAAACGTACCATTTCTGACCACACAGAAGACCCAAGAGGCATAAAACAAAATCTGATTACATCAAGGCTGGCACTCCTCAAATCCCATTTCATCTGCTTCCCTCTGAGTTTTGCCTTGTTACTACTTTTGGTGAGTCATAGTATTTTTAAAATAAAAAGAAAACTCACATAGTTCAAAAAAAAAGGTAGCACCTTGAATTGAAGTTTTATTTCTATTTCTGATTGTGTGAGTCTTACCTAATTATCTGGAGATCTGATTTACCACACAGCATGAACCGCCTGTTGGGTGTGGGTTTTCCTCCACCAGTTCTCTGAGAAGTCAGGCTCCTGCCTGCTCATTGCTCTTGGTACACCCTGGGGTCACAGTCAAAAGAGGAGTTACAAGTCCACATATTTTCTGGTGGCCAGCTCTTCACTGGTAGTAGAAGGAGCTTTTAGAGTCCATACCACTCCCTAAAAAATAGCTGACTTGTAGGTTTTAAAGAGAACTATCCTGTGAAGATTAATATTTTTCATATATGAAAATAGGAAACATAGTGTGGTGACTTCCTTTTTATGCAAGATGAATAAATACCCTTTGATTTTAATGTTGTTAGAAAGCAGTTATGATTTTTTGTATTGTCAACTAATTACACTTATATTTTTATATTATTTTTATGTTGTCAACTAATTATACTATTATAATTCTTTCATATATATATATGAATATTATTATACTTAAACTGAAAAGTGTCAATGTCTTATCCATAATATCTCTACACTATGTTGCCCTCATGCTTACCTATTCCATAGTTGTCCAAGTAATTTTCAAAAGTTTAATCCTGTGTCTTGAATGTTAAAATGTATTCAATTTATTTCTGAATTAAGTGAACTGATGATTAATTTAAAAATAAGACTACAGATCTCACCTTTAAAATATGGAAAAAGCAAGTAAAATTCAAAAGAGGAGATTCCTAAAATTTATTTTTAAGTAAGAGAGAACTAGATATGAGTCATAATTGAGGTTTGTGTGGAAATATATGTACATAAAGTGCTAAGGAAACGAGAGTTTGTTGGTAGATATCTGTGTGCATATAATTTAAAGACAAATGCTAAACATCAAATGTGAATTTTCAAGATGACTAGGCATAAATAAGTGTCAATCAGCAAAGAAACACCTTAAAGATTTTTCAAGGAATATTTCCTATAACATTGATATTAATAATGGGGAAAAAACACAAGTTGTTGGTAGGTGAGCAAGTACTACTCAAAAGCATCAAAATCTTTAAGTTATATTCTTCTGTGGGAAACAAATCCGCTGGGTCATTCTTCGCAGCCCCCTCTAACTGCATGAAGTTGGAACTAAGGACTTTAAAGAAGGAAACTCAGTAATAGCTGCCTTTTATTCAAAAGAGAGACTAAAACTAGTTCATTCAAAGACCGTGGAAGTGTCAAGTAAAATAGAACACGTTGCTTGAGACAGATAGAGCACATTTCCTGAGACAGTGAGCCCCAAACCTATGGCACCTGGGAATGCAAGCACAGATTTTACAAGCTATGTAGTTGACATAAATTTACAAACCGAAAGTTTAACATGAAAATTGATCAGTCAAGCCTCAGGACACCTAGTTCAGTAAAGACACCTCCTTAAAATCAGAAGCTAATAGCATTTTATTTTCCCATCAGTGATATGTGAGAGACTGTTCCTTCTCACAAAAAACAGCCTTGTTCTATTTTCATTAAAGCCCTTATCTCATTGTGATTATAATGTGGAATTCTCTAATGCCTAATGATGTAGAACATTTTATCTTGTGCTTTTTAAGTATTTGTGTATCCTCCTTTCCTTTTGCCTCTTTTCTAATTAGATTATTTGTTCTGTATTCGAAGTTTTGAGAGTTCTAGATTCTAGTTCATTAGCAGAAATGGTGTTTGCAAATATTTTCTGCCTCATTAGGTTATCTTTTCATTCTTTTTACAAGGCCTTACACAGAGCAAAATCTTGATTTTTAGAAGTTAGTTTATCAATTCTTCTTATGATTTGCATTTTTTTTCACATTAAAAAATCTTGCCCAGTCATGAATCCTCCAAATGTCCTGTTATTTTACTAGATTTTCTGTTTGCCTTTAACATTTAGCTATGTGCCCCATTTTAATTCATTATATTAAGATTTGAGCCTTATTTCTATTTCTTTTCTCTTTTCCATTTTTCTTTTATTTATTTGCATAGGGATGTCCAGTTGTTCTGATATCATTTATTTAAAATGTCTCCAATTTAATGCTCCTATATGCTTGACAAAAATCAGTTGAATACTTATGAAAGTCTGTTCCTAAATTCCTTATTCTGTTCAATTTGTGAACATCTATCCTTTTACAAATAGCATGTGGTATTGACTACTGCAGCTACATGATATCTTGAAGCTAGGTAGACCATTTCCCACCACCTAATATTCTTCCAAAGTTGTTTTAGCTATTCTAGTATCTTTGGTTTTGCATGCAAATTTTAGAAAAAAATTTTTTAAATCTATAAGAACATATCACTGAGATTTTGATATGTTAAACCCCTATAACATCTTTATTGTGCTGAACATTCTAATCCATGAATGCAGTATACCAAAGATTACATAATACTAATTACGTCACACACACACACACACACACACACATATATACATTTAATAACGTTCACCTTTGATATCTTTCATCAGTATTATGTAATTTTCAGCATAATTTGTGCTTGTTTGTTAAAATTACAACTGTTTAATTTTTGAACAATAATAAACAGAACTATATGTTTAATTTTGATGCAGCATTCATTGATAATATATAATTGTCCTTTGTATGGTGATATTGTACTTGCAACCTTGTTGACCCTGCCTACTAGTTTTGGGATCATTTTGTAGATTATTTGGATTTTCTCCATACACAATAAAGCCTTCTGAAAACAAAGACAATTTTTTCACTGTTTAATATATATTCCTCTTATTTCTTTTTCTTAACTTATCACATTGGCAATAAGTTTCAGTGCTATACTGTATAAGATAGTAAGCAGATTTTCTTGAATTTTCTTCTGTCATTAGGCAAATATATTTATTCATGAATTTACATTTCTGCCAGCAATGTAAAATGGATTGCAATTTTTCCATATCATTGTCAGTATCTGTTATTATTATCATTAGTGTTCAGAATATCTCACTGCTGTGTTGATTTCCATTTTCCTAATGATATTAGACATCGTTTCAAGTGTTTTTTTTTACCATTTATCTATATATCTCTCTGTGTCATCTTCTCCTTTTCCTTTCACCCTGAAAACACCATAAAGATGTAATTTGGGTCAATTTAGTCATCACCTTTTACATTAAATGCTATTTATAGCTGAACCACTTAGTAAACAGCTTACTTTTACTTTCTATCACATTTTTTTATATTTCCAGGAATAAATATATTTTTATTGTTTTTATTTTATGCTCCTTTGTATATTTTTTGCTGTAGAATTACTCTGAATCTCACTACAAGCTCTCTTAAGACATTAACATATCAGATAATACATCAGTATATTCTTAGAAAAATTTCTTCAAAAGTTTCTGACTCATTTAAAATTGTACTGAATATCTCTGATTCTGGTGCAAAACTTCTGTGTAGGCTTCTTCTGAATCACTATGATGGAAATTTTCTTTGGGTACCTTGATTACTGAATTCGTATACTTTATGTTGGTCTATTCTCTTTTTCCAGTGAGGCATATAATTCCATAGATTCTTAATATAAATCAAGTATAACAGGTATGTTTTCACAGATATTTTGTAAAATTCTTTAATATATTTTGTCATTGGATTGTTAATTTAACTTGCAACAGAATTCTAAATCAAAGGTAATTTTTTTAAATTAAAAAATCTCATTTCTTTGTTGGTATAAGAGAAGTCTTAAGCCATTTTTACTGCTGATTATTTTTATATGTGACATGTGTGTGTGTGCGTGTTTGTGTGTGTGTGTGTGTGTGTATTGTCTATATCATGTTGCAGGCCTATATTCACCCAAAGAGCCAGGTACACTGAGCTCTTTTACCCTAGGCATTCACACATTGCATATAAGAATTTTTTTTTTTCAATCAGTAATTCTGTTGCTGATTCTAAATCACTATGAAACATGTCTTAGGAACATGTTTCTTATAATTCTGAATTGCTTCCCTGTTTTTCTAATCTTTATTTTACTATTACCTATCTTTACCTATCTTTTTACTATTGCCTACCATTTTTGTGTTAATTTTCAAAAGATTTCTGCATCCAATACACATCCGATTACATTTTCAACCTTCTATTGAAATTTTTTATATGCATAGTTTTGAAAAGTCGTTTTGCTTTGTGAGTATTCCTATTTCTTCTAAGTTCATTCCTTGCTTCATAATTGCAAAGTATTTTCAAATTTCTCTAAAGACACATCGATATTATTTATTTGAAGTTTTACTTTTCTTGACAAAGCTATCTTAACTTTTTTTTATTATTAGATCTGGTCTCAATCTCTCATGCTAAAGAATTTTTCAGATAAAAATGTTAGGTTGTCTATCATAATTAAGTAGAGGAAAGAAAACCTCTTTGTAAACACTGAGAGTGTGTATCTTGCATTTGCCTGATGGAGATTACATTGATTTCTTTGGTTAGACTGGTCCGAGTTATCAGAGAAACTTTGCCAACTTCCAGATGAAGGGGCTAAGGCCTGACTACCAGCATTCTGGAAACTGAGTAGAGTACATTTTTGCATGCAGAATTCTGCATGCTACAGTTCTTCTTTGCCTCCAGTAGGCATGCATACACTCATGACTATGATTTTTGTGCAAGACCTGGTCCTCAGTGTCTTGACCTCCTCTTATTTTGAGACATTTTATTTTATTCTCTTTGAAGGATAACTTCCAATGTTCACCAGGAATCATGCAGGTACTGACTGCTTTCCTCCATCATACCCTTCTTCCATGATGTTCTGTCTCACCTTTACCCCAGAGCAATGAAGTGTGGACATCTACAGATTGAGACCTCTGAAACAATGAGCATCACATAAACTTTTCCTCCTCTAAAATTGTTCTTGCCAGTTCACATGTACACACATTGTATTTCTTGGGATTCTCCAGAGAAATCCAACCAAATAGATATGTGGGTGGATGGGTGGATGTATTACTGGATATATGGATAACTGGAAAGATATATAAAATTTATTTTAAGATCTCAGTATCTGTTGGATATCCTGGCACCCTAGAGATCCCGTAACAAGAAGATGTTGTACTTAGTGTACAAAGTCCATCTGTTGAAAGCATTCCTTCTTATTCTGGGAATTCAATCCATTCTATTGAAATCTTCAACAGATTGACTAAGGACCCACACACATATTATGAAGACTAATGTGCTTTACTTAAATTCACCAATTTAATTGTTAATCTTGTTCTACAGAAACATCCTTAATGATGTTTGACCAAATGTCTGGGAACCATTATCAGACAAGTTCACACAAGATTAACCACGACACACATACACACACACACACACACGCACACACACGCACACATGCACAAATTTTTTAATTACCCCATGTTATGAGGAGGTATTACCCAAAACTTATGTGTGAATGCAGGAAAGTTCAGAATTTAAATTGATAAATGGATGGTAACTGTATTGGGGGTGTGCACTTGGAGAATATGTTATTCCCGGCTCTTTGAAATTAAGTTCTCTCTGCTTCCTGGTTGTCATGAGCTGAACAATTTCTTCCATCATGCCCTTCCACCATTATGTTCTGCCTTGCCTGAGGCCCACAACTTTGGAGTCAGCTGACATTGTACTGAACCTCTGAATCCAAGAAACAAAATAAACTTTTCCTCCTGACAAATTGTTCTTGTCAGGTCTTTTGGTCACAGCAATGCAAAACTGACTAATATAGTCCATGAAATAGAATGGATGATACCTCAGTTCTTAGACTCAGAAAAACCAGGATTCAATTTGTTTCATATTCTGAAGCTCATTTTCTCCTTTCTTCTTCCTCCTTCTCCTTCTTTTCCTCCTTCTCTTCCTCCTCTTTCTTCCTTTTTCTTCATTGCTGTTACATTTTCAATATGGGGCAACCCCCAAAAGTGCAAGTGTGAGACAATGTAAGAAGGTTTAGAGGTGAAATGGTTGGGTTATGAGAACCTAAATAATTATTCCACTGAGATGGATTAACTCAGCACTAACTGTAGCAGGTAGGGCATGACTGGAGGAGGTAGGTTACAGGGGGAGTGACTTTCAGGTATGTATTTTTTCCCCTGGTGACAGTAGCTCTCTTTGTTTCCTGATTTCCATGACTTGAGCTGCTTTTCCCCCCATCAGAACCTTCCACTTTCATGTTCTACCTCACATTAGGTCCAGAGCTGTGGAGTTTGTTGTATCTCTGAAACCATGAGCCCCAAACAATATATTCTTCCTCTAATTGCTCTTCTCAGATCTTTTACAGTCATGAAAAATCGGACTGTAACAATTTTCTTATAATAAGCAGGGTTATAGTCTCACATGCTTCTAAGAAGATCAACTGCTTTGTAAAGCAGTGGGAGGAAGGAACTGAAAAGGCAGATGGAGCAGTCAGCCTGTTGGGCTCTTAGTAAAGGCTCTAAAATGGTGCCACATAACTTTTGTTATTATTATAGAATTTGTCTACATATAATTAATCAGGGAGTCATTTCCTACTGATTTCAACTGAAATAACATCCTCCAGCACTCACTAACCTTCTTTCTGTATCATATTTGCCCTCTTATTACTCTAGGAGGGTGGGGTTTACACTTGCATTTTGGCAAAGTATCTTGTACATGGCTGGAGCTACAAAATATTTTTTAATATTTAACAGGTTGTCAATATCAGAGAAATGAGATATATGCTCAAATCACTTTAACTCTTTTATTTTTATACCCAACTTTGTCTTTTCCAAAACTCAGCACTATAAAAGCAGCTGTTAATAATAAAAAGAAGAATAATAGAAAAAATTGTCCTTAGACAAACTGAAAATTTCTAGTTGTTAAATATGTTATCAAAAAATGAATAGACAAGCCACGGACAATGAAAAGATATTTTTCAGATGAAAATATACATTTGTCAAAAGATTGGTATTCAGGATTTATAAAAATCTACTACATTTCAACAATAAAAAAGACAATCAATACAACTAGAAGCAAGCAAAACATTTTCACAGACATTTCACAAAAGAAAATATGACAATAAACACATGAAAAATGATTCAGTATTATCAGACTACAGAGAAACATTCGTGAATTATACTGAGATACAATTACCTCCCACTAGGATGGTAAAAATTAAAGACTGGTAATAACAAATGTTAGCAGGTATGAGAAACAGTAAATCTGCTACAATGTCGGTAGATATATGAAATGGTACTAATTGCTGTGGGGAAAAAACTAAGAATCATGATTATCCTGCCTGTTGTTTCACGGGAAATAGCTAGGAGGTAACATGACAAAACTCTGAGATGGTGCTAGAGTTCAGTTGTGGTAGGTATTTGGTTACCTGAGTATATGCATTTGACAACACATAGTAGGAGAACTTAAGATTTATGTAGTTCATCTTTTGTAAATATAAGTATTATTAACAATATTGAACTCTGTTTGTTAATGGACAGGCTGATGTATTTATCATATGTTTATTTAACTTACTGTGAAATGAATCAAAAATGATAAGGTTGATTAATTGATGGAGATCTGGATGAAGAAGGGGTTAGATGTGATAAGCCAGCAGTGTAAAAAGTCTGTAGTAGAGTCTAGAGGATAGACACTGCAAAATTCACCCAATTTTACTATAGGCTTGAGAACTTTTATAATAAAATTTTAGAAAATATAAAATCAAAATTTAAAGAATTGATAGTCAAAGATATTATAATTTTTCAAATTGTTGGATGCTCTAGTTGCTCTTTTGAGTGCTGAATTTGTAAGACTCCAGGTCAGAAGGTCAGATGGACTGGCTTACAGTCCTCTTCACCTGGAATTAGTTGGTTCCCCACCACACAACAATCTGAATTTCACTCTATATAAGCCTATCTTGTTCTCAAAATGTCACTTAAAAGGCAATCATCTGAAGAAGACATAGGCACTTATTCTTTCCCCTGACTTTGGGAGATAAATTCTAAGTTTTCAAGAACACTCCATGTATATGTCAAAAGTCATGAACTGCATTTCAAGTCCACAGAGCACATGC
Source organism: Sciurus carolinensis (assembly GCF_902686445.1). Lineage (NCBI taxonomy): Eukaryota > Metazoa > Chordata > Mammalia > Rodentia > Sciuridae > Sciurus > Sciurus carolinensis. Next base: position 74,269,479 of record NC_062215.1, read on the forward strand.
TGCGGACCTGCAGTGAAGTTGTCCCAATTCTTGTGAAATTATTCAGCAACAATCACCCTACATATGGTTAAATCAATACCTGGAATTCAATACCTGGAGTTTTGGGATATTTTTTCTACTGAGTATTTCTACGCATGCTGCGTCACAGAAGTTGCTTCTAATGCTATGGCTCTAAGATGACTTAGGAGAAAAAATACAATTATAAATCTCCTCAAAAATATTCTGATTCAAATGTTGCAAAGTAGAGAGGATTACAAATTGAACATGTTTTAAATCTCATTAAAGATATCATTCCCCACCTATATTCCTTCTCAGTTTGCAAAATACATCTAGATGCTCCAGGTCCAGGTAATATTTACCCTATTTCTTTGTACTATTTCTAACACTGGGTTATAACCATTTGCATAGGAAAATTCTGCTAGACTGTGCCACCTCAAGGGAAGTCCAAAACATGTTTTGCCTATTTCAACTGGGTGCAAGATTCATTTACAAGACAGAAGCAAAATTAACTATGTGATAAGTTGAATCAATGGAAGAATGAATATTGTTGACTTGATTTATTGTGGTTAAACTTTGATTTAATGTGTTATATTATATATAGCAAGATATATCACTTAGGGATCATTTAGTTGCAAATAAATAACAAAAGTCAACCCAAATTGATTAAGATAACAAGACTCATGCAATGAAAAGCTCAGTGTTAAGATTCGCTTTGCATGTGCATATCCTGGAGTTAATGTGAACCTGTCATCTCTTCTTCTCGATTCTCCTCTACCCTGCTATTCACCAGATATTTGTCTTAGTAACAATCAGGTTTCCCTATGATTCCAGTTGACTGCCTTTGGGGGAAATCCTTCCAGATTCTGTTCAAGTAGAAGTGTAAGAGTTCTTTTCCACGAATCTGCAGCAATAGTCAAGAATCATACTCATTGGTGCAGTTTCGATGTCTCCCTACTCATATGTCAAAGCTTTTGTTTCACATAAACTCACAATTTCTATTGCACACACAATGAATAAGTTCGAAATCCATAAAGGGTCCATAAAGAATATATAAACCCTTATTTGAATGACATATATAATAAAATACTTTTTCTGAAGCATTCCTCACATACAATACTAGTCAAAGTGTTTTTATTACTTTGTTCTCCAAATTATCTTTCAGACAGATCATATTTTATACACAAATCACTTCCTTCATTTTTTTTTCTTCTTGTCATAAAAACTGAAAAACTTATTGATGTGGCTGAAGCCATTTCCTTCACTCTTTCATTGCTTATTGAAATTGCATCTATCATCTTTCAAGGGTCAGCTCAAACTCTGCCTGTCCTTTAATATTTTATAACAGTCCCAAAAGTGGATACTATGCTTCACATTTCTGAATTGAGATGATATTTAGCATCCCTGCCAAACATTGTGCATAGCACATAATACACAGTGGCCTTGCATAGGAATCTCAGTTTTGTACCAGAGCTGAAAGCACTTGATAGGAATTTAGTTTGTAATAACATGCCTCACCTTCAACTTTTCTTAGCTAGAAGCTGAGTAGAAAATGTGCAAATCATAAATCTAACCAAGAATCAACAGATGTTACAATCCTTTTATTTGGCATACTTCTGACATTCTAGAAGTTGTTGCTGCAATTATCACTATTTAATTATCACAATTGTAAACTTTTGAAGAGTGAATAATCTTTATCAAAGCTTTTCTGCATCCTAATCTACCACAGTGCCTTGAAGATCAAAGATATTCCATACATTTTTATCTAATAACTTCAGTTGCAGTTATCTACTTTGGGAGATTTTTGCAGTGGAAATTTTCAAGTAAAAGATGCTACATACTTTTTTAGTAATATATGTATCACTTTTTAATAGATTTCTTGTCTTTTCCGAAATTGTTTTGTCTCCAATACATTTGTCAAAAGCCCTTCTCTATAGGAGTCTATCTATGCAGTCTGTAGAACACTGAGCTATTTCATTTCCTTTTTAATCTTATTGTAATAAAATTCTAACAGTAAAATGATAGAAGAGAAAAAATTACTCATCATAGTATTTAGGGTGGACATTTTCTCTTTTTGACCTGTAAGATTGACATTGTTTAAAATGATTTTCAACGTAATTATTTGTCTTCATTGTACATATAGCTGTGTAAATTCTGAATTTGACATTTTTAAATGTATTTCCCAAGATGAGTAGCTTAAGTAGAAACATGGTTTGTTTTGATATGTGCTTACAATTTTTATTATAGTGATTTTCTTTTTTTAAAATTTTTATTTGTTATAATTAGTTATACATGAGAGTAAGAGTGCATTTATACATTTTGATAAATCATACATAAATGGAGTATAATTTCTCATTTTTCTGATTGTACATATTGTGGGATCACATCAGTCATCCCACATGTACTTCATACATGTACATGAAGTAATAATGTCTGTTTCACTCTACTATTCTTCCTACCCACATGCCCCTTCCCCTCCCTTCACTCCCCTCTACCTAATTTAAAGTAACTGTAGTGTTCCCTAGGGCCCCCATGCCCTTATTGTGAATTAGCATCCACAGATCAGAGAAAACATTTGACCTTTGTTTTTTTGGGTTTGGTTTATTTTGCTTAGCATGATGTTTCCAAATCCTTTGACACTTGCCATTCAAAGGCAGTCTACATTCCCTCCCCTGATCTTGGGTGATATCTTTGGGACTGCCTCAAAACATAGAAGATAGCAGAAATGGTAGGGCATGACTTCTGTGACTACTTTAAAAGGGGATGTGGAGCTTTTGCTAGCCTCTCATAGGTTAGTCAATCCAAGAGAACAGATTTGGCCTATATGATGTCCCACTCTCTTGAGATGAACATGTGGGAAGAACTGTGCGGAGACATAGTGCAGACAGAGACATCCAATATTTCCCTTCTCTCCAGGCCCCAGCTGTTTGAATTTCCCAGCCAAAGAGACAGGTATACCAGGGAGGGAGCCTCCAATATGTATCCAACTTCATACTCATCTGACTGTAAAGGCATGTCACAGCCCAGGTCAGTTCTACCTAGCCAAGCCTAATCAGTCCCCACATTCATGAGCAAAATAGATCATGTTTTTGCCTTAAGCTATTGTTCTGAAGTGGTTTATTATGCAACAGTAGATATCTAGAACACTTTTACACCTGGTAGCAAAAATAAAATTCTTTACAGTTAATTTAAGTTCTCAAACCTAAATATTGAGACCAACCAAAGTTATGATACAATGTTTTTAGCATCTCTATGGGTGGTTTTTCCTGATGAAAGCAATTGGTCATGAAGAGAAAATTATTTTTCTATTTGTTCTGGGTAGAAGAAAGTAAGTAATAAATTAGATTAAGTCTTTTTCCCTCTAATTGCCATTAGTATGTTTCATATTTTGTGAATGAAACGTGTGTACAGTATACTCCTGAGGGCTTATATATTTGTTAATTTACTTAAGCATTATTTTTTGAGCTTATTGTCTGGGTCTATAGCTCCCTCCAGGTATCAGCTCATGTGTTCCTTTGAGTATTCTAGAAGCTACAAACAGTGCAGGCAATTGGTGCAATAAAATAATCTTATTGGCAATTTTTAAGAATGCACACTAAAACACAAAGATCTCATTTCAAACCCACCAAATTGCTTGTGTTTAAAAGATAGAAAACAACACCACCAACAACAGAAGTAGACATTTTCATGCATCGACAACAATGGTATATTTGATTATTTCCACCATTATATTAATAGATAAGATATGGCATTTACAATAAAATATTTTATACAAAATTGCAAAATTACAATTATAATATAAAGGGACAAAACCTAAAAAATCAACAGTCAGCAGAAATAAACAGTAGTAGAAGGATATGAACATTTACCACACCATATAAATATTTTCTTCTTTTTGGTACTCAGGATTACCCAGGTGAAGTTAACCACTGAGCCATATCCCCAGCTTTTTAAACTTTTATTTGTTTTAATTGAAGACAGGGTCTCACTAAGTTGCTTTGGGCCTAATTTGCTGAGGGTGTTGATGAACTTGTGATCTTCCTGACTCAGCCTCCTGACTCACTGGGATTATAGGCATGAGCTACTGTGCCCAGCTACCAAATATTTTATTAAAATTTAAATTAAAAAATTTAAATTAAAATTTAAATTAAAAAATTAACAATGTATATCAATGCAGTGTATTTAGCTATATATTTATATAAATGATTATGTGCACATACATAATATAGTTTGATTTCCACATACATTAATAGCAAATGTTCAAAACATTGCTAAGAAAAACACATATCAACATTGGTATACTGGTTACCTCTATCAGTGAATGAAAGAGAGTGGTAACAGAAAGGAAAATGCTCTTCAGGGCAAATTATAGTATCTGTCTTTAGTCATAACAACATTACTATCAAACTATTATTATTAATTAGCTGATTGAGCCAAAATTGACGAAGTGTTAGCAGTTGTTAGTTCTGGTTAGTGGGTACATGAGATTTATTATTTTTCCTGTATTTTTATGTACATTTGAAATATTTTACAAATAAGACCTATTTAGTCTCAGAATATATTCACAATACTTTACTTTTTGTGTAAGTACCTGTGAAGAGATTTTGGGGAAGTGTTGTGGGACTCAAATATTAATCCTAGATACTAATCCTAGAACTGTGACAAGAAAGATTAAAGAAATACACAGTGATCTTTAATGACTCATAAGGGTTCATTAAGGCAGCACATTGGAAAAGGAAATTCCAGTGTGGTGACACTGAAGGACCAACATCATGCAGACATGAAATGGCATACCAGAGCAAGCTGCAAGTGGGAAGTGCAGCAGAGGAGGAGGTTAGGTTGTTCTCAGAATGAACAGATCGAAGGACACCTTCCTAGCTCCTTTGTGGAGAGATGCCAGGGCCCAGAGCTAAGAGCAAACCAGGATGTATGGATAGGTGTTCCCCAGGGTCACCACTAGCTTATTATTTTATTTTTTAAATTTTTAGTTGTAGATGAATATAATACTTTATTTGTTTATTTATTTTTATGTGGTGCTGGGGATGAAACCCAGTGCCTCACATGTGTGAGGTGAGTGCTCTACCACTGAGCTACAACCTCAGCCCCAACCACTACCTTATTTTATAACCACAGCAAACCATTGCTTTTTAGTAATCCTCTCTCTTGTAGGACCAAATTATTGTAGTATTAATAATTTAATAGAATTAATAATAGCAATGGCAAAGAAAGGAAATAAAAGCAGTAAAAATTTTATTTTAATGACCTTTGTCTATGTAATCATGTCAGTAAGCAATAAAGATTTAAACAAGTAAAATAAAGTGAGTATCCCAGTATTATCAAAGCAAAACAATCACAGGGATAAGTTTCTACTTTAAAGATATTATCTACATATGAAATGGTATACCTCACAGTCCTCGTGTCTTAAAGTCTAACATCAAATAATAATTCTAACTGGTCAAACAGAATAGAAGATTAAAACCACTGAAATGATTACCTTAAGTTAAGTATATGCTAAGTACCCCAATTTGATAATTACATATTATATGCATGATTTATCACACTGCACCCATACATATGCACAATTGAAATAAAAATCAGTAAAAGATGATCTGAAACAGAAGCAAAAACATTTAAAAAATCTATCTAAACATACGTACATAATTTACAAAATATTTACCTATTTTAAAACACAAAAATGGTTTTGACCATTGCTTCGCATGCTGAAGAAAAAATAAGATAGCAGTTTTGAAGTAACTGAAGTTCTGTTTCTTCATGTTTTTCTCATGGCACAATGAATGTTTCATTTCAGTAGGAGTCTGTGTGATACCATGGGGGTTACACCGAAAACAAGCTCGAACATTTCCACCCCAACACTAACTTACTTTTCAAATGATTGGGTAGGGTGAGTTCCGAAATTCAATTCAGTTCCATTTTGGAAAGACAAAACACCTGTCTTCTTCAAGGTGAAATTGGAGCAGGCCCTTGCGTGTTCTTCAGGGGTGGGAGTATCTAACCAAGTGGACCAGCACCTCATCATAAATAACTCTCCAGCCTGTAGCAGTGGCTCCCACTTGGGAAAAAGGAGGAATGTAAGTTTAAATCTAGTGATATTTTGACTACCAACTGCTTCAGAACATATTACATTTCTGAAATGAGACTCTGATTGGGAGCTAAGATATTCCAGTTATTCTAAGAACCACCAGAAAGTTATGGAGACTGAGCAAGTTTTACATCAGGAACAGAGGATGGGTATTCTTTTTCTCATACTTAGAAATTCCTTGTTGGAATTGCTCCACATGAACCTAACGTAGTTATAATGTAGTTCATAAATATTTGGTTTAATTATTGATAACTGAGTTAGTCAGTTTGGGCAGTTATAAACAAACCACAGAGTAGGTGGTTTAATTTTTTTTTTTTTTTAAACAAAAGTTCATTAAAAAACAACAACAAAAAATACTTTCTTACATTTCTTGACTCCACAAGTCCAAGATCAGATCAAGGTGCAAATAGGGTTGTTTCTGATGAGGTTTCTCTTCCTGACCTGCAGATGGCACCTCCTTGCTGTGTCCTTACCTCATTGCTTGCTGCATGTTCAGAAACAGAGTATTCACTGGAGTCTCTTCCTCTTCTTACAAGGGTGCTCGTTTATGACCCCACTAAACCTTAATATATCCCTGGAGACCCTATATTCAAATCTCATCACATTGGAGATAAGGTTTCAGTATATGGATTTGGGGGAGACACAATTGATTCCATATAATAACCCAGTAGAGAAAAGATCAACCAACAAATACTATTGAATGCTGCCTTTATTTTAACAGCATTTGGCAATAAAATGGCAACTGATGGGATGGGATGAGCATGAGAATAGCTCTTGTGGAGGACAGGACAATTGAATAGACTCAAGAAGGGAAGAGAGAGGTTAAGTCCACATCTAACTCTTGTCTGACCAATACTTCTGAAGAGGGGTGTTTCCCACACCTGCACCACAGATGTATTTTGAGACAATCTAGTTTGAAGATAGTAGCCTTCCTGGAGGCAGGTTTGCATGTCTGAGTTTTTCTCCAAACTGTATTAAAATGTGAATTTGAGCCAAACTGTTAGATGTGCTCAGTCTTCATGTAGATTTACTCAAACTATATTTGTCATGTAGTTAATTTTGTTATAGAGGACGGATGACAGAAAGTGAAGAAAGAGTAAAATGTTACAATAAGAAAGCATTAGAGTGCAGCTCAGGGGTGGAGTGCTAGCCTAGCATTGTGAGGCACTGGGTTGGATCCTCAACACCATATAAAAATAAATAAATAAAATAAAGGTATTGTGTCCATCTACAGCTAAACATATTAAAAAAAAAAGAAAGTATTAGGAAAGTAAAAACCATGCTAGCCTCAATTCAAAGTTCAAAATGAGAATAGATAACATGAAGGAATGTACTCAGGAAGAAGAGTAAAATGATGTGGGGTGGGAGAAAGAAACATAATTAGACTTACATGCCTCAAATTATTTTATTCCACAAAACCATAGAGAGAAATCAAAACATAATTTATCAAAAAATTCTTGAATCTTTCTGAACTCCATCCTGGAGAAGCCTGGTTCTTTTATAGCATAATGAATGGCAGAGCTTACATCAAAATATATCATCATGGATTTCTGGAAATAACCAAAGGGAGGACCCTCAAAGTTTGAACGAGGGATAAATCAGTGGTCACCCTGTAAGAAATAAGGAGCTAATATGTTAAAAATCAAATTGTTCCCTATCTTAGAAGCTCATTTTGCAGCAAAGCAGTGTCTTCAAAATGCTAAGAGAAAACATTTTCAAGCTAAAAATTTTATACCTGACCTATCTGCTAAACAAGTATGAGAAAGAAGTAAATTTTCAAATAAGCAAGATCTAGAATTTTTCAATTTCCTCTTGTGTGTATGTGTGGGGGTATATGTTTTAAGATGCCCCTTCCCCAAATAAGAGAAAGAACCAAGGAGCATGAATCCTTGCAAAGGAAATGTAATGCAGAATAAAGCACAGTGAAGGGAAAACCCAGGAGAATAGCCGAGCACCAGGTCTGGTGAGCAAAAGTCTTGACTGGAGCAGTAAGATCAAAGACTTCAGGAGGCAAAGAGGAAATGAAACCGCATACCTGATGTGTTTTAGAATGCAGAAGGGAGAATCGCACTCTTAGCAGTTTAAAGATAAATTTTCCATAGACATATAGGCAATCAAACATGATACATAACAAAAATTACAAGAGAAAAAATGTAATTAGAGTACAGTTATTGTCTTAAGTCAGCTAATATTTATGTGTTCATAATGCTGTAAACACTAACATGATGTAGCAAACAATTGTACAATTATTCTTCTGGTTGGAGAGTAAAGGGTGTGTTATTTTTCACAGTAGAAAAAGCATATAAAGTGTCTAAAATTGAAATGACAAAAGTTAGCAGCATGAATGTACATGTTATTTAGAAAATAGAGGATATACCATAAGAAGAAGGATATACCATAACTTTGAGTGAATTAAAGTCAGTGAAGAAGATGGGTGAGACAGAGAACTGGTTTTTCATTGTGTTACCATTTTACTTTATCAAGTTTCTAGTTGATTAAATATTTTTTTAAAAATTAATTAGTCTATTAAAAGTTAACTGTAGAATACATACTATGACCTAGGAATGGAGATTGTCACTGTGAGATTGTGAGAAATACTGAAAACATTTTAGTATGTGTTCTGCAGAAAATTTAGAAATTAGTTGAAAGTCAAAGTCTCCAGTAATTGTTAAGTTTTGCAGGACAATGATGAAATGACAGGTAGACAAAGAAAACTGTCCCTTACAGGCTAAGTAGTCATGGAACTTGGGAGAGGAGGTAGGACTTCAACAGGTTTAGGAAGGAGACACCATATGACTTGGAATTTGGCAACATTTTATGAACACTTTCCCTGTTTCAGGTGTTTTTTTGAGTATTTCTATTCCCTCCTTTTCAGATTAGAAACTCTGAGCATCAACACCATCAACACGAGTTGAGTATTTTGCCTGAACTCTCTTGAATTTTAAGTAGAGCGGCAGGGTTGAATGAGAAATTTACATTAAGATAGTTCACAGTTTTGTCATCTGAAAAATAAGTATAATAGGCAGAGTGAATTCCAAGATATCGTTCATGGTCTGTTCTTTGATCCTATAATCTCCACCTTGTTATTTTGCTCCGGATTTGTGTGAAGATGAAGTGGGAGAGCAATATAGCTGCATGCACACAGTTGTGCTTGTGTTTCCATTTTTATAATCTAAATTATAATTCTCATTTCCCTTCAGTTTAACAAATAATGGTAATAACAAAGAAAAAGAAAAGAGGGTGGTGGTTAGGCCCCCAGTGTTCAAAATCCAATAAGGCACCAGCTAATTAGCTCCTGTGACTGTAGTTACTCTCCTTCACTGATGACAAGTGGCCATTTCTTAATTTCTAGGTCAGTGAATTCAAGTTTTGGAAAACAGCCCAGTTTACAGGTTCAAGCATCTTTAACTTCCATTCTAATCAGGGTGGGTATTTTGACTGAATTCTTGACCCAGAGCACAGCATTTAATCTCTTCATGAATTACCAGCCTCACGTGTACAGACCTCATACACTGAGGTGCTTGAGTTGGCATGCGCTCACCGAGTATTAAGAGCTAAGTCTGATAATACCGGGTCTCAAGTCAGGTTTTCTCATTGCCTGTATTTTACCAGTGCAGGGAAGTAGAACACAGTTTGAGATCATAGGATTTGGTCTCAAGATCTGTCCCTAAGTCCTTCCTGTATCCTTGCTGTATGACCTTGAAGCTTAAACTCTCTAAGACTGTGCTTTTTTTATTTGACAATTTGGAAAGAAAGGAAAAAATGTGGTGGGAGGTGGGGCTTCTGCACAAAGCTGCTGTTTCAGAGATAATGAACATAAAACTTTTTAGCACAAGGCTTAACACACTAAGGTTTTTCAATAAATGTCTATGATGTTTGTTGTTTGATGTGGTGTTTAATTATCTATTTGCATATATATCTACCTCCTTTCTATCTCATCTATCATCTGTTTATCTATTTCATCTGTCTATTCATTCTTCTGTCAGTTCATGCATCCATGTGTCTATTCATTTATTCACCCATCTATCTATCATCTATCTATCTATGTATCTTTATATCTATTTCAGAAATTTAGCAACAAAAGATATTTCCATTCTTGCCACAGTTAACTACTTGGTTACTTTAGGACCAGGGACTCTGAATACAGTATTCCCAAGATGGTGCATTGTTGTACTGAGTACCTTGATCTGAAGATGACTAGTAGGGTCTCAGAAGTAAGGTCAGTCTGAATTTTGGCTTTCATTCCCTTGCCTTCTTCCTGTTCTTCCTAAATGAACCATAAAAACTAGAATTTTTCTCCATAGAAGGCTTGTCTCCTCTTTTCCCCCTGAAAGTTCCTCCTGAGACAAATATCCCATCTCATACTAGCAAGAAACGAATGTCCTACAGAGACACAGAAAGAAAAAATAGGATATACAGGCATTACTGGGTTCCTCTCCTTATTTTATCATCATTATATCCTACCCTCTTTGTCTAGTCATGGTTCTCCATTACAATTCCCTGCTGTCACAAATCTTAACATGATAATACAGAGATTTCCTTGGGTTGTCAGATCCTCATTTAGAAGTTTCCTGTGTCATCTAAAAGTTTGGTTAAATAAATTTGCCATGCTTCTCTCTTGTTAATCTTTCTTTTGTTACAAGAATATCAGTCAGGACTCTTGTGGTATTGACTACACTGAAGAATAGGCATTTGGAACCAATTCATTCCATGTTTCATTTCATCCTTTTCCAACAATGACTAGAAGAACATTAATTAGAGAAGTTATACAGTCTTTTGGAGACTAATTTCTCATTGGTAAAACAGGAATTCTGGGTCTTACTTTGTAGAAGGCTTGTGAGAATAAAAGATAATATATAAACTGCAGGTCATATAGCATTAGCTCAGTAGAAGCTTTCATGTCTGTTATTGACACTTTAGCTGAAGAAAAAAATAGATGATTGTTATTTTCATTTCAGAATTTGATCACCATAAACACTAATGTTTCTTTATTTCATTATGAGGTGATTAAATTTATATCATCTAATTGGCCCTCAAAAGTTCTGAAAAAGATTCTTGAACTCTCAATAGATTTTTATTTTCTTCAGAATAGAATCAACATCTCCTAAATTGAATGGGGAAGGACCCCAGAATACAGTTTTCCTATTTCCTTCATTTGAAGGGGAAGAAACTTAGGCTCAGAGTGGAAAAGGACTTGGCTGGAACCACTCAGGCCCTTAGGTGGAGAATTCTGTTAGAGGGGTTTCACAGCCTTATGGTACAGCATTCGTTAATTTCCATATTAAACCTCTGCTGGTTTTAAAACCCTGCTGTCCTTCTTATCTGTCTTTTCACTCTCAAACCATAGCACAGCATCAGAACGATCTTTTCTGCACAGAAATACACCCTAATCTTTCCAGTTAACATCCCTAACCTGTTTAAAACAGGAAGAGTGATTGTATCTTGTATCTTGTCCCAGTTTCCACAGAACTGTGAGGAAAAGTGTCCCTGACACTGACTGCCTAGCTCTCATCAGATTGATGCTTTCATAGTCAGATTTCTGAAACTGAAGAACAGCATTGCATTAAGGAAGTCCTTCAGCATTTTTATCTTCACAATACCAATTTTCCTAATTTCTCCTTTTGGATCTGCTTTGCTGGTCCATTATCTCTTCAGTCTTCTCTTTTCTCACCCCTGTGAAGTCCCACAGTGTGAGGGCATTTTTTATTTATGTGAATGGACTCAGTGAGGAATAGTTCTTCCTGATAAAAGGACAAGAGAGCAGAGTGGACTAAATCAATTAGGCATTTTTAGCTTATATCTGTGAGGGTGGGAGAAGACCAAAAATGCAGAGGAGAAAGGCAGCCTAATATTTGGCTCTGTATTTAGAATCTTCTGGACTTGTTTAGCTAGGATTGCTGTCTTCCCCCCTGGGTGTGTGATGAGGAAGGAAGGAAAGCATCAAGAAAGCGCAGTGATGGGATTGAGCCCCACCTTCACCTCCAGATGTCACTCTTGCGTTTCCCTGCTCACCTCTTCAGTCTTGTCTGGGTTCAAAATCCTACCCTTTACAGTGTGACCTTATATATTCATCTTTTGTATCCTCAATATCTCTGCATGTAAAATGGAGATGAGAGTGCTTTGCATTTATTCTTCAAAAATCTGAATAACAGTGTTTAAGAAAGTACCTGACTAAAGAATCACCCCACATATGGTAAGGAAGAAGCTGCTGTGACTGTTGACAGAATATTGAAGAAAATGGAGAGTTTACATCCCAAAATATTAGTGAGACTGATGCACCCTTAATCCTCAAGCATATTAGTTTTCATAAAACAAATAAAAATAGTTTTGTCATAGAAGTCAAACTTAAGGAATGAACCACTAGACAAGTGTTAGCAACTGAAGTTATTTGTTGAAGAAGAATGGACTGGTTTATCAACAACGGACCCCTGGGAGATTATGGATATTGACATAGGGATTAGATGAGGTGTATTTCACCTTGTGGAAGAAGTCAAGGTAGTTAACTAAACCTTTCAGCACAAAATATTTCTTGGCTTCTTCTATCAAAATGTTATTATCCTAAGCTTGAAGGAACATAAATCACATCCATGATTAAATTATTAGGCATTTTTTCTTTTGCATGTTATTATTTATTTTTCCACAGAGAAGTTACTAGTGTGACTCGCTGGGTTTAAACCCCAGCACAAAAATTAATTAATTAATAATATTGAAAATTATTAACTCTATCAGCCTTCAGTCTTATGCTCAATTGATATTATGTGTTCTTTGGTTTGATCTAGACTAATGTTAAAAATTAATACCAAAGAGGCTGCATCCTCTTGCCTACTGTGAGAGCTGGTAATGTTCTAAGACTCCTCTGTATCAGCTCTCAAATTTTACCTTAGTGGAAATTGTGTTGTTTAGCTTGAAGTTCAAGGTCACACAGAGTCAGGAATGGATCTCAAGTTTGGAGTCTGCCAAGGGTTTGAGAGAATATGTCTTATTCTGAAAAACTTTGACATACATGGAATAAATAAAACTGTAAGTTTTATTCTACTGGTTCTTTCCATTTTTTCTCATACAGTGGATTGTCAGGTTTGAAAAATATACTTTATTCCTCAATATTTACTCATGTGATTCTTTTGTATTTGCATAGTATTTCATTCCTCTATAGAACACCTAACCATAACTTTTGGAATTATTTTGCAGACCACAGTTTGCATGGTGCTACTTCAACACACATGACCTTAACTCAAACTAAACAATACTGTCATTGAAGAACCAGCATCAGCAATTACTGTATCTCTTTGCCCACTGAACATCAGGCATATAGTGGGTGCTATGCAAGTATTCAGTAGTACTACTTATTTTCATATTCATATTAAGAAAATGATGTCAATGTGCAATTAGCTCAATATCTAAACCAAGATGGAATTTATTTTTCTGTTGCAGCTGACCATGGTCCAGTTGAGATGTATTTTAATAAATTGGCCAGAAATCTTTCATTAGAAAGACTATTATTGGTGCTGGATGTAGAACCTAGGGCCCTCTAAATGAAAACTCTACGACTGAACCAGGTCATACACCCCCACCCCAACACAAGATTATTTATTTTTAACTCTCAATGAATTTAAAAAAAAATAGGTCTTCTTAAATGCTTGCCTTATCATAAGCTTATGGTTTAAAGAACATTTATTAAACTCATTTATTTTTTTATGGGGCACTGGGAATGGAACAGAGAGCTATGCTAGGCAAGCACTGTACCAGTGAACCACATCCTCAGACCCAAACTCAATGTCAGGAAATCTTATAAATATTGGATGACAAGAAGCTAGGTATAATAGCTAAGTTTTCTAGGACATATAAATTATTAACTTTTGTTCAACATTTTTAAGGATTTAGGCTATACCTTATTCTTGTCTTTATAAAATTTCAAATATATTATTTTCTGAAAACATATCAGGGTCCTTCCTGTCTTGGTTTACATTCCTTTTGAAATACATCATGGTATTTATCTCATATTTAACCAATAACCCATTCAACAATGTTAATGAGAAGGCCCCGAAGTCTCCCATGTGTTTGTTCAGCAGTGTATAAGCAAGTGAACTAAGGCTTGTCCACTGAAATCAGGAAGCTCAGAGACTGAAAGGTAAGCCTAGAAATGGACAATTGACAAGCAAAGTCCTAATAGTACAGTCATAAGTCACAACAGAAGGAAAGCTAAGAGAACCAGCTGGGACATTTATGGACAGTACACAATGGGGAAAGGGTTCTTTATTTGACCTTTATTCAAATGAAGGGTGTGGTTTTCTTAACTTCAATTTTCATCTCTACAAATTCTTCCTCTTTCTGAATTTAGGTGTGTATATTATTTTTCTCATATTCATTCCATTTTCTCACCTTTCTGTTTTTTAGCTTTAACTTTTGGATAATGTATCATATCATCTTAAAAAAATATTTCTTTTACATTGATAGATGAGCACAGTGAGGTTTATTTATACGTATGATGCATATATAATTAATCTCTTAACTGGATTCATGACATACTCCAAGGTCAGTATTAGTGAATGATATTGATGACCTTGGTAAAGATTGAGTTGTAGATAATCACACAACAGTTACTCTCCTATCAAAATTATACACTCAAATGTGCAAAGTGTTTACTTATTGAAAAGAATGTCTTATGAGGCAGAATTAATCAAAGATGTGGTGAAGAAAAATGTCTGTTATAGTTTCCATCATGTTCTTACATTTCTGTGTCTTTTCAACGAGAGGAACTAAGTCAATCTAGAAAGAATTGCTCTCATCAGACGCTTGTATTCCAGCATCGTAAATCTCAGGCCTATTTGGATCAGTGCAGGTAGGTCATGCAATGGTTCAAAAGGAATTCTCTTTCTTTCTGACTGATATACAACTTTTCAGAATGTTTTCTTTTGCTTCTTAATGACAGGATCCAGCTGGACAGTATAGCATTTAATTCCTCTGATATGAATGCAGTGTTTCTCCTAGCTCTTCCTCATCTTTCAACATTTACCTGTGACTTTGCAATGAAACAGACAATTCTTCAACTCAAAAGTTCACGTCAACTTCTTTTAAGAAAATGATAACTGAAAAAGATGTACAAACTTTTCTGGATTTTTATGACTTTTGTTAAGAGCTCTTGTATTTCTAGCACAATACAGAACTTCTTGACCAATAGTGTAATGTAAATTTGTATCATTTTATTGATTAACTTATTTTTCTTAGCATTATCTGGCCAGTTGTCATTTTTCTCATTTCATCCTTAAAAATCTTATTCATTTCTTTATATTTTCCTCTTAGTTGCTTAATTTGTATTCTTTATCCCAATTCCAAAATGTAGATCAGGAATTAGAGCATTTGATCCATTATCCACAAACCTAAGCAGGCCATCATTTCCAGAACCTGGGACACGGCCACCAATTGGAGTGTCCCAGTCACCCCAAATCCTGCCATTCCTCACTAAGATTTTTAGGAAATCAACACCTTACCACCTGCCCACTATTCATGTAAAATTCATATTTGGGAGCTTTCTGTTGTCCTATTGACATTCAAATCCATGAATGACTTCTACCCTGAGGAAGTAAAACGCCCTTTGTCCTCATTTCTTTTTTCTCTATAGTGTGACTCAGCCCAGTTACCTTGTTCATATAGGTAAATGTACAACCCAGTCATATCCCTGAGACTTCTTCAAAAGTTTTAACTTCCTTTTGATTCCCCAAACCAGACAACCAAGATTTCAAACAAAAAGATGACTTATTTATATCAAAACACAAAATTATATATGCTTTTATGGTTAACACGTTTTCATTTTTGCAAATCTTCTGTTTTTTGTTTCCATGGCAACTCTTTGAGGTAAGTGAGACACTCAGGTCCTCTTCCAGCTCCTGCCTGTCAAAACTGTGACTCAAGTGACCCCTCTGCTTTACCCTTTCTTATTCAGCTAACTCAAGAGCAGTCTTGATCTCTTTTGAATTCTACATCTCTGAGAGAGCTAGCTCTCAGCATTCCCATCTCAATTTTTTAAACTTTGTATGTATATTTGAATAGAATTCTTTTCCTAAGGTAAAAGAGCATATATTTTATATCTCCACTTCTCATGTTAAGAGAGGCTAGCCTTCAAATTCAGGGAGTACTTGTCTGGTTCAGAGATGAGCAAAACTCAGCTTGAAAGTCAAACCAGGCCAACTGCCTATTTTTGTGTAGCCCATGAGCTAACAATGTTGTTTTGCATTTTTAAATAGTTGAAAAAAATCAAAAGAAGAATACTTCATAGCACATGAATATTACATGAAATTTAAATTTCATTTTTCATACATAAACTTCTATTGGAACCCAGATGCACTCATTATTTTATGTAGTGTCCGTTGCTGTTTTCATACTTCAAAGGCAAAGTTGAGTAGTTCCAACAGAGACCAGCCCTTGAAGCCTAAAATATTTACTATCTGTCCACTTACACAAATATTTTCCAGTACCTGTTACTGATATTTTCTCCCCTCCTTGCTTATAGATATAATGTCAATAGCTAATATTTTATTGCTCTACATAGTTTTACAAAATACTTCTACATTTCTCATTGTTTTAACTATTCCTAACAACCAAGACAGGTAAATATTTTTATATTCATGTTACAAATTAGATACCCAAAATTCAACATAGAATTTCAATGGTCCCTATGTTAGATGGCCAAGGAGACGAGGGCTGAGATGAACTGAAATCTTCCAACAGCAAATCCCCTTGGTGATGGTTTATTCATAACTATAAGTCAGCTGGGCTGAATTAAGGAGTACCTAGAAACTGGCAAATCATTTCTCAATGGTTTCTAGAGGAAATGAACATGTGAGTCTGAGTGGATTAAGTGGGTAAGATCTGCACTATGTATGAAATACTGAAGGTAAGTTGTCCAATCCCTTGGGATACAAAAGGTAAATTGTCATCTTCTGCAAGAGCTTGGGTGGAATTTTCCTTCTGTTGACTTTAACATCAGAATTGCATGCCTCGGGACTCTAGGACTTATACTACCAGTCCTCCAGTCTCAGATTTTCTCTTTTCAGTCTCAGAGTTACAACATAGGCTTCCCTTTTTATGAGGACTTTGAACTTGTACTAAGCCACACTACCCACATTCCAGCCTCTCAGTCTACAATGACCTGTATGGGTTTTCTTCCCTCCATAATTGTTTGAACCAATTCCCCTAATAAATCTTCTCTCCTGTGTCTATATCCACATTTTACTGTTTCTCTCTCTGTAGAACTCCAACTAATACACCACCTCTTGTTTGCTTGGTCATGAAGTGACCTAAATATGACTTTTACATGTGCCCTATCTGTCACCTTCGTTTTCCTTATCCCAGTACAGAAACATCCACATAAAAGGTCATCCTCACATCTCTCTTGTGCAACCTGTCATTTCTGATCACAATTTTTTCGTTCTAAGTCAAATTGAGCTTTGTGCAATTTTCTGAATTGTCACACTGGCTCTTGTTCCATGCTTTCTTTCAGATGCTGTTCCTTTTCTCTCTTTTAAAAATTTTTTTTTCTCCACATTTTTATTGTTTCCTTATGGTCGTACATAATGGTGGAATTCATTTTTATATATTTGTACATGAACACAATATAATAATATAATTTGGCCCATATCCCACCTCAACACTTCTGCCTCTTTTCTTTTCAATGTCACTTTTCTACCTAACTTTTAATTATCCTTTAGACCTTAAATGAACAATAACTCCCTTAGTCAGGAGCCAGGTCCTGAATGCTCATCAGAAATCTAGGCCATTCTTCATAGCACCTGCTATCCATGCTTCTTGTTCACTTGTTGGATTCCTCAAGTAAATTGTGGCCCCTTGCCAGCAGGTGCCATATCTGTCAATCTTGTTATGTGATTATTCCCATAATCTCCCTCAAAATTCATGTAAAGGGCTGGCTAATACTTGTTGAATGATTAAATGAATTGTAGAGGAAATCAAGAGATTTTTTTTCAGATAATGTAAACTAGAGATGATTTTACACACTGTTATACAGTTTGAGTATCCCTTTATTGCTTTGAGTATCCCTTGAGACCAGAAGGTTTTTGAATTTCTGATTTTTTCAGATTTAGGAATATTTACATGTACATAATGAGATATCTTGGGGGTGAGACCCAGGTTTAAACACAAAATTCATTTATATTTATTATATACTTTGTACAAATAGCCTGAAGATAATTTTATATAACAGTTTCAGTGCACTCACAGTTTGACTGTGACCTTTCACATTAGGTCAGGTATGAAATTATTTATCCATTTGTGGTGACATGTTGTTAAAAAGTTACAGTTTTTTTTAAACATTTCAGATTTTGCATATTTAGATTGGGAACTCTCACCTGTATTAACACTATAAAGTCATCTTACAAATCCTAAAGAATGACAAAATAAAAAATGTATTTTTATGTAAGAGAAAATGCTAAATAACCTATATCCACATGCCCAATAAGTTGAACCCAGTCTGTTTGTCACCAGTCAATTTGGTAAGGTTTCCTGCATCTTAGAATTTGAAAGCAGAGGCTAAAAGGACAGTTCAGCATCCAGCACATTCCAGCTCTCTATGCTACATCCTCATCTTTGTTCCAATCAGTCTACCAGCTGCTACCTAGAAACCCAAAGGGAAACTCCACAGCACTGGAGCACAGTACTACATGAGTATACTACCAGTGTTTCAGGATGATGCCTTGGATGATGAACTCTCTTTACCTGATTATTGGGACGAATAACTGTTTTCTCACTGATTGTAAGTTTGTGTGCTAAAAGAAGTTTCCTTTTTTTCCCTGCTTTAGGTGAGCATTATTCCCCCAAAGGAAATAATGCCTTTTTAGACATCCTCTGAGCAAAT
This sequence comes from Sciurus carolinensis, assembly GCF_902686445.1. NCBI lineage: Eukaryota > Metazoa > Chordata > Mammalia > Rodentia > Sciuridae > Sciurus > Sciurus carolinensis. The sequence continues at coordinate 74,288,441 of NC_062215.1, forward strand.
ACCAGCTACACTCTGCATTCACCAGGGAGTGTCCCTGAGAGTTGACCTATCATAAGGCTTTCTGCAGAGATGAAGTGATGCCTATAGTCCCATGTCTCATGTTACCAAGTCTCTGCTTTAAAGCTGCATGAGTGTAATTGTCCTGAGAAAGCCTCATGTTGATATTAATGATTGTTAAGAACTCTCTTTAAAACCTGCTTATCTTCCTGGAAGATTTCCAACTAATTTCATGTTGCAGAAGAGGTCTGGGTCAGAGTATTTTCAGCAGAGTCAAAATGCATTCCTTGAATTAGTTCTGGTAGCAGGTAGATAGAGTTGGTTGTGGTTCAAGACTGAAATTGGTTAGACTCCTCCCTTAACTTTGTGATTCTGCTAAATAAATGTTCACTTTCCCATTTTCCAAGTGAGAAACTGAGTCACGGATAGGGTAAAAGATTTGCCCAAATCTTCATAGATAATAATTAACAAAAAGAATGTTAAAACAAAGTGTTTTTGACATCAATGATGATGTATTAATTTAAGTAAATTAATTTCTTCAGGCCAGATATTCTTATCTTCAAAATGAGAAGAAATATTACATCTTTTCTCACTTGATTAAGACAATAAGTAGCAAGAAAGTGGTAACATGCATATAGGACTGAACATACAATAAGTCAACAACAAATGATTCAATTACTCTGTCACTACTACATGTCACTGAGAATGCTTGACTCATTTAAATTCTCTTCAAAAGCCAATATTTCTTTTTTCCCACAATTTTATTATAATAAAATATGCAGAATAAAGTTTATCATTTAAAGTGTACAATTCAGTGATATGTAATATATCCCTATTTTGTACAACCATCACCATTATCCATCTCCAGAATACTTCTTTTTAAGCTGAACCTCTGTATATCTGAGTCAAATTTTCATTGCTGTGACCAAAATACTTGACAAGAACAACTTAGAGGAGGAAAGTTCCTCGTAGGCTCACAGTTTCAGAGATTTAGTTCATGGTTTGATGGTTGTTCTGGGCCTGAGGTGAGACAGAATATCATGGCAGAAAGAAATGGTGGAGGAAAACTGTTTATTATAATCAGAAAGTGTGGGGTGGGGGGAGGGGAGAGAAAGAGAGAGAGTGAGAGAGAGGATGCAAGGAGCCAGGGACAAAACATAATCTCCAAAGGTATGCTACTAGTGACCTACTTCCTCTAGCCTATCCCTTCCTGCTCAGTTACCACCCAGTCTCTTCAAATTATTAAGCCATCAAATGGATTAACCCACTGATAACATCACAGTACTCACAATCCAAACTTTTCATCTCTGACCATCTCTACATTGCATAACACATGAACTTTGCAGGGACACTTACTATTCCAGACCGTAACACTATCAAATGATAACTCTCCACACTCTTTTCCTCCCAGCTCCAAGCAGTCACCGTTTGACTTCCTGTCCTTATTATTTTGACTCCTCTAAACACTTCATATAAGTGGAGTCAGTATTTCTTAAATAAGAGCTTTACAGACAACCAAGGATCCTGGGAGATAAGGACACGTTCACAAATTCTCTGGGGCACAGCCTGTGGGAAGAGAGTTGCTGTGCCTGCCCTTTCACTGAGAGCATACTTGGCCCTTTAAGTTGAAGGCACTTCTCCCCCATACTGGTGAAGGATATGCTCTGAGACAGGCTTGAATTCTCGAAGGCCCTTTTGAAGAGTTGGCGCTTCTCCTCGGAGGACACAGCTGAACTGGATTTACCTTTCTGATACATCAGTGCTGTCATTAACACTCATGTTTCCTCCCCAGAGATGGATTTGGCATTAATGGACCTGGCTCTCAGCAACCTCCATGTGTTGTAGTCATACTGAGCTGATCCACAGCTCTGGTACTTCCACAATGCTTTTCAGTCTGGCCTCTGGCTGAGACGAGTACACGCTGTAATATTATTTACCTGATCAGATTTTGGCTCAGGAAAATTTCTACTTTTTGAACCTCATAAAAAGTAAAATATATTCAGATTTAGTTTGCCATTGAGTGGATGTTTGTGTCCTCCACAAAATTAGTATGTTGGAATCTTAACCACTAAAGTCAGAAGTTAGAAGGTGGGAACTTAGGGAGGTAATATAATCATGAGGATAGAGCCTTTGCAAATGGTATTTGTACTTTTCGAAAGAAACTGCAGAAAGCTGCCTCCTCCTTTCCCTAACACATGATGCAAGGAGAAAGCGACTCTCTGCAACCCAAAATAGTTCCCTTATCTGACCTGGCCACTCTGTCACCTTGCTCATGAACTTCCAGCTTCCAGAACTCTGAAAAATAAATGTCTGTTGTTTATAAGCCACTTTGATTATAGTAATTTATTATAGCATTCAGGGATTAAGGCATATTTTAAAATTTTGAATATTTTAAAATGGCTTTTGTTTTGTCCCCCACATATTATATGTCTATTTGTAGTAAGAGCTACATTTTGTCCTCTTTTATTCCATTGACTTAAACCAAATACAGATACTTAAAGGAGAATTCAATTCCATACAATTTTCCACATACTTTTCATTTTACTCTTTGATATGTTATATGAGCAGAATTGAGCTCAACAAAGGTAGGAAGGAAACTAATGTTTTTGTTAAACACATGAGTATTTATTTGAAATATTTGGAGTGATGAAAAATTGATCCTTGAAGATCAGAAAGACTTATTTACTTGTTGTCTATCAGCTACTGATGAGAAGAGTTGGAAATTGAAGTCATGACTATCTGACCAAAACCCTAAAACCCTAAAAGGTCAACTTCTTTGGGATTGCATGTTATTGCAAATATTTCTATCAAGATAATCAATTTGGTTCAATATTTAGAGTCATGTCTTCTCTTTCAGGGAGGACATCTCAAAGGCTTTTCATAGATCATCTGCAAATAATTTATTCAAGGTTATAAAGATAATTTATGCAAAGACAGAACTAGAATTCAAAACCTATTCACAGCATAAGTTGCTTACAAATTGCTACCAAGTCCTGTGTTGAATAAAGCATGACTGCCTTTTCTCCACCTCACTTAATTTAATGTTGTATGATACGTGTCATTTTCTTTCTACAAATTACAGAATGGTAAAGATGTAAGTAATGGCAGTTAGCCTTGTGGAAGGCACTAGTGATCATCGACTCCACTAAGTGGTTTGCATGAAATAATTTGATCTTCAGAATCTGTTAAGGTTTTGGTTTGATTTAGTTTGGTTTCCCAATTTACATTTGCTAAAATGAAGGACTAAAGTGGTTTATTTATTTCAAGTCACAAAATTAGGGAATGGAATTCTATGGAATTTGAACTCTGTTTTATCTTGCCAAAATGTCCATGCATCTCTCCCATAGATTTGTGGTTTTGAAACTCATTCCATGAAATTCTTAAGTCTGTCTCTTCAGGTGACTCAAAATAATATTTCCTCCCTGCTCCTTCATTAAATAACTCTAACAAGGGTCATTAGTGTTTGAGAATTGCTAAAGTCAGTGGCATTTATCTATCCTCACCTGACTTAATCTCTCAGCATTTAATGACACTTCACTTTCTCCTGATAAAGCATTTTCTTCTCTGGTCTCTAGATTATTTGTTTTTTCTCATTCCTCAATGAACATTTCTTTGTCTGGCTTATCCCCCTCTAGCAAATCATGTCCCCAGCTCTATTTTCTAGATATATTCATATCCTAGATAATCTCAAAATGTCTTTCCCTCTCTCTCCTTCATACTCACATATGTATATATCTTCCTATACCGATGCATACGTTTTCATATATATATATATGTGTATATATATATATATATATATATATATATATATTTTTTTTTTTTTTTTTTTTTTTTGTCAAATGTCTTGCCAGATGAGACCTCTTCTCAGCTTCAAACATATTCTGGGCCGCCTGTCCAATATCTATACTTGATACCTAATTGTAATTTCAAATTTAAGATAATCTCAACATTGTGTAACCCATAGTTATAAATTCACAGCCACTATTCCCCAAAACAAACACTTTGCTCACATTCATTGCTCACGTTGTATAAGCCAAAGTTTAATCTCTTGATTCTTTCTTCTACCATTTCCTTCTAATTCATCTGCAAGCCCTATTGGTTCTTCATGGTGCCATCTATTGTTGTACTCTCTGCTACTACAGATCTAGTCTAAGCTACTGTCCCTTCCCCCGGGTTTCTGAAAGGGTCTCTATTGGTTCTCACATTTTTCCTACCTGTTCCACTAGGGTCCTTTCTCCACTGAGCTGTTAGATAGTTTTCTGAGAGGGTACACCTGAATAGTGTCATTACCCTGTTCAACCCCTTTCAGTTTTTAATTTTGGTATGTTAACTAATTGTCCCACGCACAGATATCTTAATAAACACCACACACAGTAGGTTGTTTTTCATAGCAGTCTGTTGTAATTTCAAACACACAGAATCATGAGAAGAAGATATCAGCAAAGTGAGATAAGAAATGCAGCTGCTGTGAGGGGACACGGCAGAGGTGACAGTTCCCTGTGGAATGCTGAGACCAGCGTGGCTCCAGAACCCTGAACTCGACCTTTTACCAAATCAATGAGCTTGCTTTTGAACAGTTTTGAGCCAGAGATACAGTCTAGGATAATTCAGTTGAGCAATGAGAGGACCCAGGACAGCACTTTTAGCTATGTTGAAATCAATAAAGCCAGGGAGTAGTTGTTTCATGTTTCTCCAGCAACCCCAAAGGTCATGTTGACTGGAAGTTAATGGTCCAAGGAATAAGATGCTAATAATGTTCTAAGGAATGGGAGCTCAGGGATTAATTGCTTGACTCTTCATTAACCAAGAACAACACAGCAAGACACATTTGTCTTCCACACAAAATCATACAAAATTCTCTCTTTATTAAATATACATTATTTACAGTTTAAGTCTTTCTTCTGTACAACAATAACCATAGAAAACAAAGAAATCTAAGGCTAACTTTTATTTTCCCCATACAGTGTATTAAGACATGTTACGTGGTCTACAAAACTGACTTGGAATGAGGCAACATCACTTGGGATTCTGTTATAGAAACAAAAATAAGAAGATCCAAGGGAAAAGAGAGTCTCCAGCAGATCCACAAAGGATATGACTTGTTTTGTGCTTTTACCATCCTAAATAGTCTGATAGTCCGATATATAAATATATTGGACTATTTATGTCATTTTTTATTTTAGTATTTACTTGTTAAAAGTAATTTCCCCTACTCTCTCATTCCTCATATATAGAGGACTTGAACATGCCAGAGGAGGACTAATTTCCCATTTGAAATGGGCATTGTGATGTTGGGAAATTACATTTTTATGAACCAAATCTGAATTGTTGCCTGATTTTACTAATAAAGTTTGATTGGAAAATGGCCTTGCTTATTCATTTACAAATGGCCACCTTTTGACAAAAGGAAGTGTCTGCTCAAGACAACATAGGATATCAAGAGGCCTGTCAACTGCCAGATTCAGGAGAAAATTCATGGTCTTGGTCCTCACCAAATACAAAATCCCTCTTACAATGTAACTATGCTACTTTAAGCAACATTTGGTATTTTTTGCAAGAGTATTTAAGGCAGGACAAGGTTACACTGGTTGATTCTGCCATTCAATGTGAAGAGACTATGCTAACATTTCATGTAAAACCTTTGGGATTGGAGTTGACTATAATGAAAACACATGAATAGGCAGACGCCCATTAATATTATCCTGTAAAGTTGCATGTAAATTGATTACCTGTGGGGAGACTTTTCAAAGAGGCTGAAAAGTAATACAATGCTTCTTCTGCATACTCAGTGACTTTTTTCATGTCCTCTGAGACTGCTGTTTGGATTTGAAGCATGGGAGAATATGATACTAATGGCATAAGACCAAGCTGTCACCACTAACACAGTTAGCTTCACCTTTGGTCATGACTTAGGACTATTCCCCTTAAATTACCCTGCTCTTTTGTAAAACATTTCCCTGGGTCATTGGGGAGGATCGAGAGAAACAGTGTTCCAGACAGTATTATAGGTGGCTCCAGTATGCACTGTCAGGGCTGGAGAGTATTGTAGCTTCTTACTATATGACATGTCTATGGATTGAAGGACCAGGGAAGGAGGACAAACGACCATGAGACAGACTAAAGAGTCTCAGGACTTCTACTCATGAAGGCTCTGTGTAGGACAGTGGACCTAGGGAATTTTTTGTTAGTTGATTTTTCTTAAAGCTTTATCTGGGTATTTAACTTGGGTAAGTTAAGTAGTTGTGGTGATAGTCGTAAAGCACCCTGGGAAAATCTTAATGAAATAAAACCTCAGAAAATAATGTAGACACAGTAGAGTTGGGAAGGGTCAAAAAATTTCATGCAAAGGTGAGTAGAGACTTCCTCATGCAAAGCCCGTGATATTGCCTCTGACCTAATGTATAAGACAATGGCCCAAATGCACTGAAGAGACACCTGAGTTAGGAGCTAGAAAGTGGAGGAACTGTCACTGATTCATGGTGGAAGCAATGACCATCCTCACCTCCAACACCCACTAACTGCTGCCACAAATCCCTCCTCCTTTTTGATACATTCCCAGCAGGCTTGGTCAAAACACCAAAACCAACATTTGCCCTACACTTAGCTCATATCTTTCCAGCCACTTTATAGACTATAAACGTTACAAAAAACGAACAACTAGCTTACAAATACAATATTTCACTAGAAAATGTGCTTTCCTGTTCTTCCTCATAGCAACCTAGTGCAAAATAAGAGGAAAATAATCACTCAAAAATAGCAAAACAGTTAATTATTAAAAACTTACATGAAGGATTCAAATAATTGTCAACACAAAGTAGGAATGTTTCTTTCCCTATCAAGCAGATATGTAGGTAGAATTTTCTGGAAAATACTTGAGTAACAGCCCTATTTTTTACAGTGTGTGTGTGTTGCACTTTTCCCCTGTAGGTGGTTCTACTATTTGGAATCTATGAATGGAACTGAGAACTAGGGAAAACCAAAATCTGCAAACTAGATGTCTCAAGAAAGAGTGTGGGTAAGGATGTAGGATACAGGGCAAGAAAGAGCCAAGAATAGTGTGTGAAAGTAAGTCCATTACACTATGTGTCTTTTAACAATAACATTTGCAAACTGCATGAGAGACATGAAATAGCACTCAGTTATCCTCCAAGTATTCCCAGAGTTTTGATTTTGTTAAATCACACTCCATTAACCTCCTGTGCCATCTTTAAGAACAAAGAAGACTATTTATTTATTTAGTCTACACAGGACCTGTAGGACAATTGGGGATACAAGTATACCCAAGCCTTTAGCTTAAATAGGAATGAGTTGCAAAACTATACAGATGCTCAAAGCATTTTGTCAGGATGGTATTATAGCAAGAGTTTCATGGATTGAACCTGTGGAGGAATACAAAGGAAACCAGGGAAGTTGGTAGACAAAGAATAAAGATTTTTTTTCTAGAAAAAATTCAATATGCCTAATTTCTGTATCCCTGGATATCTTGGAGAAGTGGCTCTGATAGTACCTTTTAGGTATGGTGTCTCCTACTGAATTAATGTGATACAGAGAAATGGCCAGCATGATCTTTGGGATTGAAAAAATTCACCCAGGGCACAGAAGGAAGAACTGCACAATATTTTTAGTCAATTATGTACTCAAGGATAGACTTCATCTACCTCTCATAGATGATGTTCCTAAGTAGAGTCCAAAGGTTCTTTAAAAGAGGAATACATGATGGAGAACCACAAAGCCATCTTCAGAAAGATCTAGAAGAGCAATGATATGCAATGGCAATAAAAGAACTGAGAAAAGAGAAGAGAGGAGCAGAAGTGGAGAGTACACGTTTCTACTCTAAGTAATCCCAAAGTTTCTCTTAAATTTAACTTATAGGAAAGAGAACTCTTTTAAAATCCCTCAACTAGAACTGAAGCAATACAGAGAATTCAGCTTTCTCAAAAGTATGCCATAGACAAGCATCATTTATTTTTGCTCTACTAGAAGACTTGATCCATTTGTGTCCATAGAAATATATTTGTGTAAATAGATACTTACTTTGAAAGTGGGAAACAGAGAAGTTTATTGCAGATGCAAGTAATAATTGAGAAACAAAATTATAAATATCCCCTATAAATTTTTCAGTTTCTTGAAGTCTCTAGCAAGTGCTTTACAAAAATTATTGCACTGGGTCTTTGCCCTGTTCTCATAGCACTTTATGAATATCCCTATTAAAACAATATGTGCCACCTTTGCTAGACTCTCAACTCACCAAGGAAAAGAGAAAGGTAGAATTTATGTTTGTATAACAATGCCCAGCACAATCCTTGGAGTAGAGAGCACCCAATGTATACTGCTTGAATGAAACAGAAAGAAGAGAACAACCAATTCCTTTGTTCTGATTCTGCTCCTGCTACACTGTGACTGGGCATGTTTCTGACAAAAGGCAGAAATCAGGTTAGTACCACTTCTGTTATTACCAAAGAGAACAAAAATCACTTTAAAACATCAACTGCAGGATTCTTAAAATAAATCTCCCTTGTGTTTTTGAAAGTGAATAGAAGAGGCTAAGCTATTCATAAAAAATATATCTAGAGAAATGAAGAACATTTATTTCTCTAGATGGATTCCCATAGAAACCATGGAAAACTTGCCCTCTCCACACAGTGAATGATACAGTCTTAGATGTATTGTGTGGTAACCAAATTTACTGTTGCTTACATAAATTGATATGTTTGGTGGAAATAATGTTAATGAAACAGACCCCTTAGAATGTGAACTTGCACAGATCTTTTTGGTTTTACTGTAAAGTAACCATATACCTTAAAACATCTCTGTAAAGAACAGCTACTATATAGACTGAGTGTGGAATTGGAGGAGATTATGGAGGTCTAGGTAGACACATGATGTGTTAAGAAACAAATATCACAGTGGAAACAGGTAGTTAAAGGAGGATTAGCATGCTTTCAAAGTCTAGTTTTAGATTATAATTGCCTAAAGATTGAAATACTCACACAATTGCAGAGTTACTGATAATGGAACAGATCTTGTCCCAGAAAAGAAAGACAGGTATAGTTAGCATTTATTCCTAATTGTCAAGTGTGTTTTAGTTTAGAAAGTGTGTTTTCAGATACATCCAGTGAAAGTCATAGTGTTTTCTGGGGTTATGGAAAAGTCCAACCCTGTGAAAATAATTCTGATTCAGCCCTGAGACTATTCAAGCACTGTTGTACAACTACACTGTCTGGGCATCCATCTGCCTTTGGCCTAGGGTACACAGACAGCTTATATATACAGTCCATGCATGCAGGTGGGGTGCCAGTAGTTTGTGGTGTCCCTGTGGCTGGGACAGAGCTTCACAAATTTTCCATCCAATACAACTACATACAAGCATATGTAAGTCAATGAAAAAGTTAGATACTATGACTTTTACTAGTCCTCTATTTCTTATATCAGGACATGTCAGCAAAATGTGGGACTCACTTCTTAGAGATTTGAGTAAGGGAGAGTTTCAGCTTTATTGCTCACACCTTCCTTTTCCTTTCCATTTTCCTTTTGGAGATGCTTCAGGCTAAACACACTACACTTCATGGTGACTTTTATTTCAGGTGACAAAGTAATATGTAGCCAAGCAAAATCCTAATTTATACAGCCTTTTCATAGAAATAAAAAATTCAAGTGAAAACTGGAGAAAGAGGAAGAAAGGGTGGCAGAAAACAGTATTTAAAGATGTATCATTTTATTCAGTGATCATTCATCTTATTAAAATATTTTTTAAAAATACTCTTGTTTAGAATCACTATAAAATAAATTTATTAGGAAAATGATAATTATATACCAACTGATGAGGGGACTAAAAAATCCACAGAAAAGTTTAAGAATAGGCTGTATATTTAGAGTAATGTCTTAAAGTTGAGATATGTGATTATAAACTCAACCCTCCTTCACAAGCTCTGAAAATGGAAGAAAAACTGGAGACTGATACAGAATGAAGCTAATCACTTTCTCATTGTGAGCTTTCCAACACAGGAGGAATGTTAAGGAATCAGAGGTAAGAGATGGTAAGAGCAAGATGGACAGTCTGTTAACTGTCAAGACTGACCAACAGCAAGGTGGTAATTATTTTGCAAATCAAATTTACCTAGAGAGAATTAGTATGTATTTTTCTCAACTGTGGATCATTCTACTGGCATCTCTAGGACCCTGGAGCATTGATATCCTTTATCTCTTATCTTTCTCCAAGGTAGTCCCAGGGCAAAGAGTTAGACATATTGCTACAGAAAAATCATCAGAATTATTTTGCCCCATAGATAATCTCAAGATGGCTTCTTGAAAGGATGAATTCCATACTTTGCTAAGAAAAGGGGCAAAGAGCCTGAAAAGTGTTGCTGTCTCATCTGGTAATATGAGTCTGCAGAAAAGTGTGTAAGTGGAGGCTTCTCAATGTATAGAATGTAGCAGATTTTAAAATGGGCTGTGCTACAGAACACAAGGGCGCCTCTGAAATCAGTCAGTGGATGATCTGGAGGTGACCATAACACCACATGCGTCAGTGTGTCCTAAATCTCCTAAAAACAGCTCAAAGGACAGAGATGGATTCATCATATCTGTTCCAAAATGTGAAACCTGCAAACCAACATTCAATTTCTGTGCCAGGTCTTTCATGAGTAGATGGAAAGGAAGAATTCTGCTCAATATTTTTCTTCTTTTATGAAGTTTTTCCCCATATATATATATATATTTAAAGCTGAGTTAAGATGTTACACTTTTTTTTTGGAACCAGGTATTATTTTAGACTTTTATTTGAATTTCTTTATGCTGCAGCAAATTACATATATATGTATATATATATTTTTTTACCTGAATATAATAATCCCAGGAATAACCTAGCTAACATGTCTTACAAAATTGGAGGAGGCATTTTTTGAAATTATGGAATATCTACTTCCTAACAACTTTCTTTTTACCTCCTAATTTCAAGCGACTATTTCCATGCTTCCTCTAGGTTTAGCTATTATGTGCTGTTTCTAAAGTGTTGGCCCCAGGAGACAGTGATAAGAAAGAAACAAAATAATCGCTCACTACTATCAGCAATTATATTTGAAAATACTCAGGGGACAGGAATCATAGCAAGAAAGGATGAGTTAGGGTAAGGGGCATAAGGAAATTAAATTAACACAAGTCATTCATGTTCCATGTAAAATGCCACCAATGCAAACCAGGTCGGAAGGATCTCTCTGCCCTGGGTTCCCTCCTACAAAGGAACTGGAAAAGGGGGACAATGTCAGGATGCCTAAGTCACAAAGCTCAATTTCAAGGTAAGCCTGCCAGATATATGTGTCTGCAAAACTAAAAAATGCGTTTTAGAAACTGGAACACAAAGCTGAATGTGTGTGTGTGTGTGTGTGTGTGTGCACACGCATATGTGTCTCTTCCTTGTATAGAACGGTAAAGTCAGTGTCTTGAGTGGTCATTTTCACCATGATAGAGGTGTCAGACAGGAAGGCAGTAACCATAGCTGCCTGGTCTCCTGAGCTGGGTCAAGGGGATTGATATCGTGGTGGATGCAGGTTATGTTTCAAAAAAGGAATGGCAAACATTTAAGAGAGAATGACTGAATTAAAAGACAAAAGAGAGAGAAGGAGAAAAAATTAACAAGCAACCACAGAAATGAGTATCAGGTGACCCTGCAGTTTTTCAGATGAAATATTCCCGTTTACACTCGCTGACTGTGTTTTGCAAGTCAATATCATTTCTGAAGGAACTGTCCAAATTCTCTGGATATTCCTTCTCCTTCATCTGGTTAGTGCGATGTGACTGCTTATGCTGGTAAAGGAGGCGGGTCATGATGCCGATGATGCAGAAGGTGATGAATATCACCACAGCTATTACTCCTGTGGGGAAAGGAGGAGGGAAAAGAGAAGAAAATTATCACAGATCATCCGCAAGGGGGAAGATTCAGTGTAGACAAGGAAGCACTTCAGAGAAAACAGAACAAAACAAACACACAAACCAAACTCTGCCACAAACCCAGAAACAAAGACCTGCTAAATAACTTGTCTTCAATTACTATAAAACCTGTTTCTTCCACACTAGGGAGGGAGAAAATCAGTTTAAATCATGGAAAGTTTTGTTGCATGACCAAGAATGCTACCTTATAAAGTTGGAATTGGAATAGCAAAGGATTTCTTTGTAAGTTTTTTCAAGATCTGCTTTAAATACTGTGTCTGGACCATTTGTAATTAGCACATTTCACTGTCACCCTGTAACTAAGACTTTTAGAATTACTTTAACATCCTAGAAAATAATACTTAAATATTTTACATCTTGAAACATGCTCTCCTGATATAAATTTGTTTAATGTTCTGATTGTTTGCTAAAAATTTCACTAATAATAAATACTTATCAATGATTTAGGGCATTTCTACCCTGCTCTATACTCTGCTAACTCAGACCTGGGACATCTCCCTGTTCTTGTGAAATTCATAGTCTACTGAGGTGGTAAACTTCTGCCCATTCTGTTACTTCCACCTTTTCTTTGATTGTGTGTAGTTTTTCTAGATCTATTTCACAAGTTGTCCTCATTGACCTTAATATCTTGTTCCTATCTTTGCTAGAAAATGCCTGGGACATGAAAGACAGTTCAGGTAAAACTGATAAAATGTGGAAGTTGGAGAATGTGTCTCTACACATTACAACACTAAAATGCTTCAAAATACTATTGATAATCAAAGATATTACATTACTAATAAATTATATATTCTGGTTGGATTTTTTTCTAAATAGTGTAAATGTTGTAAAAAAAAGTCCATATTAGAAATTTGTTGTTGGACACTTTGTGTTACACAAGCATGGTTACTGGAGATTAAATATGTGGCTGCATGCCTTTGCCGTTTTTTCTTTTTTGAGATCTGGGGCCAAATTAAGATTGCTTACACTTTTATATATTCCCTAATTATTAGGTAATTATTCTCCAACTGTTTTAGAAGAAGGCAAAATAAAACCACCTAAGTTAACAAATATATGGATAAACTGCATGGAAGTGAGTGACTCCCCTGAGTGGGCTACAGCTTCAAGACATGAAAGAGGGAATAGTTTTCTCCTCCTTCAGTGCATGGTTTATTCAGAGTTGGAGAGTGTTCAGGCCTCTGGAATTTTCCTATGGGGTTGAGATAACTTTTCTACTCTTACAAGGACTCACAGAAGCATGCAAATGAGTGGTGAAAAGTCAGCAGTCACAAGTCTCTTCTCCACTTGTCAAGTGAAAGCTTACAGGAAGAGAAACAGGCACAGAATTCTTTCTGAAATTTTTGATGCAAACAAAAATCAAGTTCAACCCTCTTCCCTTAAGCAGAAATTCAGGTCAGATATTTTGCGAACTTCCATAAGGATTGGCCATGGATCACCTTCCTTGCAATCCCCTTGTAATGATGCACTACTGGTTCCTCTGACCATTTGCACTCCTCCCTCAGAACAGTCATTGCTCCTTCTATTTCTGTTTGCTTATCCCCTCCCCACTTAGGCTGTAATTTCTGAGGGCAGTATTAATATCTTTCATCCCACATCCCTATGCTTAACACAGGATCTGACCTGCTACTGGGGCTCATCAAGTATCAGTTAAATGAATACTGAAAACTTTTAAAAGGAGAATGATATCTGGTGCTGATCAGTTTATCTAGGCTGCCAGAAGGCAGGGATGGGGGCACCTGCTAGGCTGATAGTTCTGAGATGAAAATTCATCTATTCTCTCTCAGGCATCTTATATTAAACAAGGTTTGGGAGTCATTCTGTGTTGCAAGACCCAGATGGAAAAATCAAGCAACTGCAGGCAGCAGTCAAGTTAAGGCAGAATAAAAAAGGGTGAGGCCAACAGGCAGTTAGAAAATGGAAAAGCAAGGGAGGGAGTCAGGAGCTGAGTTTGCAGCAGAGCAGACAAGATCTGCATCTGTAACCATATGCGCTGCTGGATTTGAAACTACAGTCCTGTGGGCTTCGCCCTGCTCATTAGATCTAACCCAAATCACTTGGTGGAGAAAGCCCAACAGGACTGCAGCTTCGCCCATCTGTCTGCTTCAACGTGGCTTCTTCCCCATGTGTAGTTTTATTGGTCTTCTTTGTTTGTGCTTTAGGAAAAGTGACAACTGGATGAGATGAACAGGATGCAGGCTGCCTGTCTGTAAGTAAATGTTCCAGCTGTTGACTCAGTGTTCAGCTGCTGATGAATCAGAGGCAGGAGGAATTCACAGAGCTGCTAGAGTCTGGGGGGAGGGTGCCTTTGATCATGCGGCACACATGACTCTTCATTGAAAAGGCTCACAGTCTTGCAGATAATGTGGGATTCTGGGTTTTGGATGGCTGTTGTTAAGGACAGCTTCAGATAACTTCTTTCAAAGTAGAGGATCATTTTTATCTTTTCTACTCTCAAAGACAAAGAATGGCTTACCTCCAATGACCGCTGAATCACTCCGGACTGCATTGGTAAGTGGTTCCCGTTCATCTGTCTTCCCAAAGGGATCTAAGGAGCAAAAGACCTGAAACTTCACTCTTCATTGGCACCACCAGAAAACAGGATATAAAACACCTACAGATTATACCAAGTGCACTCAAATAATTGTGAGTTAGCATTTTGGAAGGAACTCCAGTGAAAACAAAAAGAAGCACTTGAAATACACTGCTAATAACCCATAGTTTCTAGATGCTCTTAGCTGAAATGTAAATTTCAGGATAAAGAATCGAGCCAGATAATATTGGTGTCTTGGCCATATGCCCTTCCCCTGAGGTCCTTTTTTTGCTTTGCCCTGTATGTATGAATAGGCTTCTTACTGTAAGTGCACGTGCCTTTCTGCATGAGGGTTTTCTTCAGTCCCAAGAGGATTCTGAGCCCATTCACAGAGAAGGACAAAAGTACTGGAGAATTAATACTTCCAGGAGCAACCCTCACAGAATGAGAGATACATATATGATGTAAGTGGATTATATGTACACTATGGAAAAAAAAATCCCAGCAAGTTTAAAAGCACACAGACCTGGCTCTGAATCCTTGCTTGTGCTATTACATGAGATCTCTTGAAATGACAAGTTGCACACATATTGAAAGTGGGCAGTGATACTTATGTGCATGGATACAATGCATACAAATATTCAGGACCCGGTGGATAATACATTTAATAAATAGCCACTGTCATTATTATCATTTTGTCATTGAATTCTCAGGAAATGACAAAATGAGTATTAAGTTTTTTTGGTATGAAGAAACAAGAATGGAGCCAGTAAGTAACTTGTTCAATGCCCTGTACTCATTTGTTGCAGAGTCAGAATCCAAACCACAGTTGCCACAGTCAGACCTTTTCTATTACACCTTACCACTGCCAGGGAAAACCTAAGATCAGTAAAGTGTTGGAGGCAGCAAAACCCAACCCCTTTCTTTGCTCATAATTAATAACTTTCCTGGCAATGTATAATGCACTCTTTCATGATATCATTAGAGCTATGTGTCATTTAGATATTTTTGTCTGTTATATGGGAAAAATAATAGTCTCCACTTCATAAGATTTTGTAGGCATCATACAAGTTAATGTATGTTTTTAAAATAGTGTCCAACACAATGCATCTGTTGAATAATCTTGCTTATTATAATTGTGGTGATTATGTTACATGCACATACATGTGAGCATGCACATCCTAGTCTCACTGCGGGACATCAAGCTCCTAATGGAAAAGACCAAGTCTTACACATTATGTATCACAGCAGTTGCTACACTGCCATGTGTGGCAACACATAAAAGATGTTGGGAAAGTATTTATTGTGGAACTGAGTGAATAGTGTTGAGGGGTGTGCTCCCTGTGTTACATTCAGGGGGATTTTTCTAAGACTAATGAAACTAGAGCTCAGAAAAATTACTAGGAGAGAGAGAATGATGGAGTCAAACGGGAAGGACATTCATGAAGAAGCTGGTGTGGGCAGGTGTTCTGGGTTGGCAGCACTCATAGTTCGTTCTAATTAAAAGAACTTTGGTTGTGCAACTTGATAATGCTATTAATCATCTTGGGATGTTAGACAGTTTACATGTATATGTACATGAGATTGATGACAATAGGAGGGACAGTGATCATGGTGTTTCTGTGTGACACAGAGAACAAGTAGACAAAGGGAAGGTGGAAGTGAAGAGGAAAAGAAGCAAGAAAAAGGAGAGGATATATACAAGAAGGTAGAGGGAGGAAGGAAAGAAGGGAGGAAGAGAGTGGTAGGGAGAAGGAGGGAGAGAGAAGGAGGGAGGGAGGGAGGAAGGG
Source organism: Sciurus carolinensis (assembly GCF_902686445.1). NCBI lineage: Eukaryota > Metazoa > Chordata > Mammalia > Rodentia > Sciuridae > Sciurus > Sciurus carolinensis. The sequence continues at coordinate 74,304,704 of NC_062215.1, forward strand.
AGGGAGGGAGGAAGGAAGGAAGGAAGGAAGGAATTAAACCCCAAACTATTTAGTCATTCTATTTCCTATGTCCTCTGAAATCTGCTGTTATTATGTATCTCTATGTCTATATTCCTTCCTGGAATTCCTCCTGCTTTGTCATGAATGTTTAAAACTTAGCTACCCACGCAGGGGTCAGAGCATGGTTTCTGATTACTCTAACTTGGGTTGGTTCCTCTTTAATTTAGTCTATGCACTACTTTTTAACAGTATAAACCAATGCAGCCTAGGTTTTAACCCAGATTTCTCAATATCTAGCATATTTTGCTGTTGATGGATTAATACATATTAATTCAATTTATTAATTCTAACTCTGACATATTTATTAAAGCTACAAATGAAACACTTCTGAAATGAAATGATGATGGTTTCAGTAACATGATTACAAAATTTTTAATATAACATGATTATATCCATGCTTGATGTGCACCTCTAGGAAAGTAACCCCTCATATATTCAATGGTGAATATTTTCTTTTTTTCCCTTTCTTTTGGAATAATTTTTTAATGGTTTCTCTAAATTGTCTTCTACAACTTTAAAGCCAACTATGTGTTTTAACTCCCCCTCTGAAAAAATGAATCACTTCACTTAAATACATACCTATATACTTCTTTCTATGTCTCCATATCTATCTGTCTCAATATTAAACACACGCAAATAATGTTTCATAAAACTCCCTATTTTTGAATGCTAGACTCTTGCATTTGTTTCTGAGACTTACCCAAAGGGAGTTTTCCCTGATTTATTAAACATGATAAACTGTACTAGAAATTCACACATCTAATTAGTTCAGCAACCAGACTGTACCTCCCTTACCCTTATATGCTTTGATCTTCAAAGCAGTAGCCACTTAAACAACAAGAACTATGTGCATATATACACACATATAATATGTATATATGTATATATATATGTGTTATGTAAAATATATGAAGTTCTGTATTTAGTTCTAATAGCTCATCACATGAAATAGTATTATATTAAATATATATGAAATCATGAAATTCAAGGTAAAGGATTGAGTGCTATTAACTGGTTCTTTAATCTGGAAGCTTCTAGAAGACAGCTAAGGTAGTCTTAATGAAGGGACTTCATTGGGCATTCTTAGGAATTTACCTGATGAAGAATGGACAGTGGTCACTGCATTCACTTCTGAATCCACCACAGAGCTACAGCTAGATTCTGTCAAGGTCCCCTGGACAGTCACAGGTGCAATGGTGGCATGACGCAGGGCAGCCTTCAGTGGTGCTATATGGTTGTACTGGACTGAAGACAGGCATCCAACAAAACCTAGGGCATTTGCTTTAGCAGTTTCAGAATCCAATCCAAGATTATCTGCAATGTAAAAGAACATCTTAAACATACATTTAAAAATATTCCCTATGTTTTTTGAGTATCATATAAAATAACTGAAATGACCTTGTTATTCTTTATATAAGGGAAAAAAAAAAACTTCCCATTTCTATCTCCTCTTTCCAACTTCAACCATCCTGCTGGAAGCATCAACATATCAACCAGATTTTGTGGAAAACTGCTTTTAGATAGAAATGTTTCAAAACAAAATTTCTATTCATGTATTTTATTAACTGTAAGACGGACAATAAATCCATCCTATACTTTTGGTGTTTAATAGAATTTGTTTCAGCATTTCCATTATCATTATCTGTGGATGCAGGTAATTATGGCATCCATACTACAATACTCATTAAAAATATCAGTGAAAATGGAGCAAGAGAAAAAAAATGATAAGATGCAGACACTGCTATTAGAAATCAAAATGGTCTTCCCACAGATTTATTGTATATATTGTTTTAAGATACCTGTGTAGACTGACCTGTTGAGAAAATTTCTACCCTCTTGGTTCTGTCTCACCAGTACTGACTGGTGAGAGGTTTGTTATTTTGATAGCATTCAAGTTCCCAAAGTAGTTTTGAATCTTTATAAAAAATGAAGGTGCAATCATTTGGGTTCACAATAAGATCAAGTGTCTCATTTCTTCAAGATTTTTAACAATATTACTCAGCATCCCATTTCTTTCCCTTAAATGGGGTCATTTGAAGAAATTGCTGTGATGCAATTACATAAAACTTTAATGTATAATAAACCATTTTCTTAAAGTATGATAGTTTTAACATAATTAGGTGGTTCAAATGGTTATTTTACTATGATCTTTTTATTTTCTGGAACTGGGCAGCAACTTTCCTTAGTACCCGTATACATTACAATTTTATTTTGATTCATAACTGGTCAAAGGGTGCCTTCATGGATCTGTGAGTATGCATTATTTTGACAGCATTAAGGAAAAGATGTGATAAGATTATAGTTAAAAATAATAAATTAACATCCCTTGATAATTCCTTTTCTAATTTATGCCCTCAATTTTCCTCCCTCTTCAATAACATGTAAAATTTATCAATTTATCATCTCTCATTTCTTACATGAGAAGAGAGTAATTGTATATTAACTTTATGTGACTGCCATAACAAATTATCACAAACTTAAACAACTTATATCAAATAGCTTAAAACACAAATTGATTATCTTTCATTTTTGTAGGTTAGAAGTCTGATATAGCATTCACTGGACCCACAATGTCAGCAAGACTGATTTCTTCTGGAGTCACAGCATGATGTGTTTTGTTATAATTCTGAAATGTCCCTGCAAAGCTCCTGTGTTAGGCAATGCAACAATGTTCAGAGATGAAAAATATTGACCTATTAAAGGTATAAACCTCATCAGTGGATTAATCCATTTGATTAATTAATAACTTGAATAGCCTACTTGATGGTAGGAAGGTAGGGCATGGTTGAAAGAATTAGGTCACTGAGGATCTTGGACTGCATCTGTTCCTGGTCTCTTTCTCTCTGCTTCCTGAGTGCCATAAGCTAAGCAACTTTCCTCCACCATGTCCTTGCCCCATGATGTCCTTCCTCATCTCAGGCCAGAACAATGGAGCTGGCCAACCATAAACTGAAACCACTGAAACTGTGAACCCAAAATAATCTTTTCCTCCTGTATGTTGTTCTTTACGGGAACTTTAGTCAATCAAAAGGTAACACATTTTCTTTTCAGTTTATAGCTTCTAGAATCTGCTCCTTTTCCATAGCTTAGTATCCTTCCTCTATCTTCAGTGAAAACAATGTTGCCTTTCTATGTTCCTTTTTCCATAGTCACATACACCTGTAATTCCATTCTTTGGCCTCCTTCTTTCACCTTAAGTATTCTTGATATTACTTTGTATTCATGCTGATAATCAAAGATGATATTTCTATTTTAAATACAGCCCATTGGGAACATTAATTCTATTTGCAAACTTAATTCCTCTTTGTCCCATAGTCTAACATATTCATAAATTCTAGGGATTAGAACATGTAATCTTTGTGATTCATTATTCTGCCTATGATTCCATGTTGGATATGCTGTGAGAACCATCCAGGAGATGGTAATTAAGGTTCAATATCATTTTGATATTCCTCTTCTCAGTGTAAGAGAACACTAGGGTATGGGAGGAAACTGACAACTTCCAAATATTCAAATAAACATCCTACATCCATAGAACACATTTTTTGCTTAGGAAAGGATCACATATACTTATCTGCTAACGTGAATTTTAAGACTATGATCCATATGAGATATCTTGCACCTTGTTATGCAGTAGTTTTCTAGATCAAAAAGCTTCAATAGGCTGGAGGCTATTAACTTGTATCATCAGAACTCAGTGTAGCCAGCTATAATTCAGAATGCATGTTAGTTTCTGATTAGTTGTTAACAAAGAGTAAAATTAGAAATCAGTAGTATTTAGAGGAAGAAGGAGACTAGAAGGGAATCATAAGTTGGCATGAAATTTTTGCATTGTAGGATATAAAAGCAGTGAAAAGTGACATGCTATTGCAGCTGTGCCTCGAGGGTCTTAGTCAAAAGTGCCAGATTTCATTCCCAACATTCAACTGGAATGCTGCCGACATTGGTGCCAAGGTCTTTGGAGGACATCACTATACTGACTGTCATAAATACCAGCTCCAGGTACAAGAATAGGCACAGAGATAAAAAATGGGCAAAATTCCAGAGTGGAATTCTCTGCTTAAAGGAAAATTGTGTTGAATAAAGTCTTATCTCTTGAGAAATATGTTTATTCTAGGTGTAGAATAAGAATAGAGACCTTGAAATATTTTTGGAAAGAAATGAAGAGAGCAAGAATTCCTGGTATGAAAAAATACTCTCAGTATGAGGTCTCAGATAAAGATTTATCAGATTCTTGCATAAATGGAAAGGCAAAAACCTTAGAATGGTTTCAAATGATTCTTGCTTTTTATAATAGTGTTAGCTACTATGTGGTAGGGAATAAAAATAAATGAAAAAAAAAACTGCCAAATGAAAGAACAAACACACATTCATCAATCATTGAATAGCTACTATAAAACACTAAATAATTGCTGTTTAAATATTTTTAGATTTCCTTCAAACTGTCTTTCAGGTATTTGCTATGATCCTACAAATTTATAGAGGAAGCAACTGAGATCCAGATAATGTGAAAGATACAGTGGAGTTAGAATTGAGGTTTAGACCTAAGTTGTTTTGTCTTTAAATGCTATACTCATTATCTAAGATATGATACCTCTCAAATAAAAAAAAAAATAAACTTCAAAAATTTTCTATACAGAGTGAAATAGTTTTACATAAATTGTTTTTAAGAAATGAGTTGCAAAAACTAAGAAAAGTAAAGTATTTTCAATGAATGTCTCATGCAATTTATTGAACTCTGTGTTACATGAAAGACATAATGTACTAACCAATCCACTTAATTCAGTTTTTAGATTACATTTGCATTAGACTCATAAGGAATCAAGTGATGAAACTATTTGGTGTGCTCATCTAGTGAATGAATATCCCAGAAGAACATAAGAGTGGAAGTGGATTCCCAGAAGCATATAGATGAGAGTGCAAAGATCCTGCTACTAAAAAATACTGGGGTTCTCTTTGCCCTGTTACTGAGATTTTCTGTTAATATTTAAAATTCCCATGCAAACAAGGAGAATTACAAAGTTTTCGTTACATATGCTACCATTTTGAGAAACCACAGGCGTCTTACAAGGAAAATTGGCAGCCTTTCCATTGGTCTTATCTGAAAAAGACTTAGTTCATCCCTCTCAACACAATTTAAATCCAATCAAAATACAGTTTCTGACTCACTTTATATTCTAGCACCATTCCTTCAAACACTGATGTAGAAGCAGCATGGGGTGCTGTCAAGGTATAGAGGAAGTTAGACATTAGTTATTTCTGTAAAAGGGTGTGCCATCAACCACAGTCAGCAAGCAAGCACACTTCAGTGAGCAGTCCACCTGTTTTTAACCCTCATGTAGCACTGACTCTTGTTCTGATATGAGAAACTTGGGGTTTCAATCTACATTGCATATGTAACTTCTGTTTCCCCATTTCTGAGCTCCAGTTTGCCCATGGTAAAACAGTGATCATTGTATTTGCCACATGCACCATGGTAGAAATAAACATAATGATATAGTATAATTCTTAGCTCAGTACCCATGATTCATTTTTGATGTTTTGTTGTGGTTGCTGTTTGTATATTTATTTATTTGGTGCAACATATAGTTTTGATACAGGTTATGCATCATGGGATGTGGGATAACTAAAGAAACTATTTAGTATATTTGTTATCTCATATACTTATCAATTTATTCTTGGGGTGAGAACATTAAATATTTACTTTTTTGTCAATTTTCAAATGTACAACATATTCTTATTAATTGCAGTCACCATGACATACAGCAGTTATCTTGACCTTATCCTCCTGATCTAACTGAAATTTTCATGCTTTATCAACATCTTCCCATAACAAATGCATATTATCTTTAGTAGTAGTTTTAGAAGTAGCAATATCTTTTTACTCCTCCTACTGTTCATCAGTTCCAAACTTCTTAGCCTGAATTCAATACCCTTAAATATGCCCAAGTAATATTGCCTTGAGAAATAAGATGTAAATGCTGATGTGCTTGCTGTGCAATCTTTCCATTAAATTTTCACTTCACATTGACTCACAGTTGAATATACGAAATGCTCAAAGTTTGAATGACTCAGTTGGCTAATTTATTATAGACTAACTTTTTCAGGCATTTTAAAACCTGACTTTTACATTAATTTGCAAACACTTTTATTTCTTTAAAGTAAAGCTGAACTCCCCTATTAAATCTAGTGGATTTGTGATGCCAAGGAAAGTAGCACAGAACCAATTTTAGCCCCAGAAATGATTCACACAGTTGCAATTGTTTGACAAGAAGAGTCAGATAAAGCAGATTCAGGCTAATTTTATGCAGGCAAGTTTTTTCAGGTTTTTTTTTTTAATAAAAAAATAGAGTAAGAGAGATCAGCAATTTGCTAAAAACAGGCATTGCTCTGGATGTAACATGGCATGTACTATATGTTAGAAGTCATTTATGACATTCAAATCTAGAAGTGTCACAAAACAAGCCATGCAGACTGATATGACCTAGACTTATAAGAGTAAAATGTTGTACCAAGATGAAATATAAATAAGGGGAGCTGAAGTCAGTGGAAGGTAAGAGGAGCATACACAAATGAAGAGTCTTTCTCTAGAGTTCTTTGTGGCTTTCAGGATGGGGTAGGGGACAAAGAGTCTGAAAACTTAACAATCAGAAGTTTGCAAAGTCTATGAACCATGTTTCTCAGGGAAAATTTTAATCCTGAAAGGGGAATATCAAACTGGATTAAACACACAGACACATGTATGCAAACTTGGAATTTGTTTCTTGCTTTCATATTTTGATGCTATGGTCATTTATACAATATCCTATGTAAATATTACATCCTTATAAAATGAAAAATATTAGGATAATCCAATTAGAGGGAAAAAAGCATAAGTTCAAATTATTTTCTAAATCAAATTAACCAATCCTTGACCAATCTAAGTCTAGAACCTTGGTCTGTTGGCTCCTATCATTCTTTTTTTTTCATTATGTCATGCTTAATATCCTTCTTTGTGTGCAAAACATATATCTACTTATAGACCACCTATGACAAACACAGTCCTATATTCATGATGGTGGATTTATAATGGCTAATCAATAAATTTCCTCCCATCTCTGTGAACTTTCAATCATTTCGTAGGATGAATTTAACAGACCAGCAAAGATATCAGGTAATAAATCTTATGGTAGAGAGAGATCACCGTGGCTGTGGGGTTGGAGAAGGGAACTCTGGGACAATGTAGAGCAGGCAACATTAAGAAAGCAAAAGAACTTACAGAGAACCATATCAAAAAATATGTTTCAGGACCTCTATGCAATCAGTAGTTTTAGTATGAGAGTACACACAAATTTACATTTTAAAAACACTTTATTAGGCAGTTATGATGTAGATGGTTCATGGCCCACACTTTGAGAAATACTGATTTAGGAAAGATTGCTTGGGGTAAATGTGCTTAAATAAATGTTAAAATGATTAATAGAGTGTGGTTACAAAGCCTGCACAAGGCATAGAGGGACAAAGTACATCCCATATAAGACAAAGAAAAATCAAGTTACTTTTGGGCAATAGGGTAAAGGATGATTTTGGAAAGATTTATAGGAGCTGTATAGTGTTAATGATTTTCATATTCCCAAGGCATTTTTCCTATTGCTACTACATGATTTTACTTCACGATAATGACTGTCCTCTTCTTGTTTTCAAGAAACCCCTCTTTTTGAGATCTTTATCCCCTTCAACTAGAGCAAAGAACCCAATATGAAGAATTAGTTAGAATAAATTTAAGTAACATTAGTGTTATGTATTGGATATGAACTGTCCCCATAAAACTCCTGTTAATGTAGGAATGTTCTGAAGGGACATGATTAGATTATGAGAGCTCTCATCTGTTGAATGGGTTAATCCATTTGATGGATTAATAACTGGATGTGAATAAGTGGTTGGTAACTATAGGAAAGTAGGATGTGGCTGGAGGAAGTTAGGTCACTGGGGGAACACTTTTGGGGTTTTATCCTTGGCTTCTTACACTCTTTCTTTGCTTCTTGACTTCCATGAGCTAAGTTGCTTTCCTCTTCCTCATTTTAAGCCCAGAGTGATGAAGTTAACTGACCATGGACTGAAACCTCTGAAACTATGGGCCAAAATTAATGCTTCCTTTGGTAAGTCATTGTCAGGTCTTTTGGACACACCAATGAATCAGTAAGGAAATTAATGAATGAAAAACAAGTATTTCCTATTATAAACAGTAATACAGTTTAATCAGGGATACATTAATAGGTAGATCTCAGACGTTTTCATTCTGGTCATTTATAAATACACCTTTGCTTTATTTTTACATTCACACAAGTGACATACTATACAGAACTCTGAGAACACAGGCAAGTTCTGTTAAAAACTTAATTCATATTTCTAACAGCTCTATCAGGAGTGCTCAAAATATATTCGTCTTCATTATTCTCAGACTTTTGTGTCCTAAAGCTAAATAAACTGCCTATATAGCATCTGCACATTTGGGCAAGTTTGATTGTTGCATGGCATGGAATTGATTGTTTGTAATGACTTGTTATGGTTTGGATATAAGGTATCCCCCAAAAGCCCACATGTGAGACAATGTAAGAAGGTTCAGTGGAGAAATGATTGGGTTGTGAGAGTCTTAACCCAATCAGTGAATTAATCCCTGAATTGATTAACTGAGTGGTAACTGGAGGCAGTGGGTGTGTAGCTGGAGGAAGTGGTTAAGTTGGGACATGGCTAGGGGATGCATAATTTGTATTTGGAGAATAGAGTCTCTTTCTGCTTCCTGATCATGAAGTGAGATGCTTCCCTTCACCATGAGCCTGCTGTTCATGTATTGAGACCTCTGAAATTGTGAGCCATCAAATAAGCTTTTCCTCTTCTATAACTGGTTGGGTCCTTTCAGTCACAGCAGCAAAAGAAACTGACTAAAATGTGACTTTACACACTTAACACATGAAGACCTATGTACCTACTCTTCACATGATGAGGAGACCTCCCTGGAGCTCCTTTCCTTCAGATATAAGTATGAAAATCATCTTCAGGGAGAAATTCCATGGGGACCTGAAGAGCACATTCCCAGTCCCCCTCTCTATTTCTCAACACTGAACCCAGCTCATTTTTCTTCCAAACTTTTTTCTATAAACTATGTAACTATGTAATCTCATATACACATGTGTGTGGGTGTGTAGGCGCATGAGTGTGTGTGGTTGTTGGTTTATCTTTTACGCACCTCTATAAACCATAAGTATCACGAAGAAAGTATGCTTTTCCTTCCAGGGAACTAACTATTTCTTAACAAGTTCATAAACTGTTACATACAATTTGCAAAATATTTTTTAATCTTTGAATGGATCTACATTGCATAGGGTCTGACACATAGTAGGTCTTACACAACTCTCCTTTTTTCTTTATTTTGATACTAGGGGATCAAACACAGGATCTCATGCATGGAAGAAAAGTGCTCTACCACTGAGCTACATATCCAGTCTTTTTTATTTTTTATTTTGAGACAGGGTCTCTCCAAGTTTCCCAGGTTGGCCTGGAACTTGAGATCCTCCTGTCTCAATCTCCCAAGTAGCTGGGATTATAGACAGGTGTCAGCACACTCAACACCAACTTTTATTTAAGTAAAAATGCAGACATACAAGATAGGTGGATGAATGGATGGATAAATAGTAGAAACAATATAATACAAGAAGTCAATAAAGAAAAACACTCAGTGTAGTAAATAAAAATTATATCACTTGAGAATTAATTACTTCAACCTAAAATTCCACTGGCTGAATACATTTTTCACTTTTTAATTAGGTTGCTTGGTACCATGCATTATATAAATGCACCTTTGTGGATACAGGGCAGCGACTGCTGAATCACTGAGACCTTAAAAACATTCAACTTTTGTAATTCTAGGCATCATACTCTCAAGGATTATTTTGCTTATTTTACATGTAAAAATAACTTTTCTGCCATTAAGACTTGAATTTACAAGTTGATGCAGAAATTATTCCTTTGGGATTAAAAGAAACAAAAAGATTTCCTCCTAGGCTATTCATTAATTTTTTCATGTGGGGTCAGAACTGAAGGACTCTCATGTTCAGGTTTACAACCATATTGTTTGCTTTGCTAAAGGAAAAGAGCAAAAGTTGGGGACTTTATGTCCCAAAAGAGAATCTTTAGCAGAGCTCAAAATAATCTATAGAATTATACTACTCTGATGGGGAATTACAAGTGATGGAGTTAAAACTTCAGAAAAAGTAAGTTATACTAGAGAACTTTGGGGATTTGATGATTTTTTTATTTACAGAGTTTATGCAATGCAATTTTTTTTTAGAATGTTTTCTACAGCAGTGACAGATAATCCAATTGTAAGGGATCTAAACAATAAAGTGCTAATTTTCTCACATAGTAAGTTGTCTAGTGACATGGAAAGCTGTGATTCCAGAATACCAGATCACCCTTTGTGACTGTCTCAATGTCAAGCTGGGATGAGGTGATAATGGAGCTTCAGACATGATGTCTAGGTGCAAGCAGGTCAAAAAGGAAAAAGAACAAGAGCCTGTCTCATCTCGTGTCTCTATTCCAAGAAGAAAATCCTGCCCCAAGACCTCATATACTCAGCCACCTCACAAGATTCTTTTAATTATCTGTAGTGTGGACCATATTTATGCTTAATCCAGTCACTAGCATGGGATATAGACATTTGCTTAGACTAGTTTTCAAACCTTCTGATCTCAAGATCCCTTTTCAACTTTTGAAAAGTTTTTAGAAATCTCTATGTATTTTTTAATCTACTGATGTCCATTTTATTAGAAATTAAAATGGAGAAAGCTTTAAAACAAGAACTCACAACACACACTCCATGAGTACTCCTAGTAATGAAATCATGAAAGAGAACAACCTCTGAAAAAAACTCCTCTACAAGTATAAGACAACTGAACAAAATAAAGGCAAATAGCATGTATTGGGAAAATGGATAGTTTTGACCAAGTGGGTTCCTTGAAAAGATCTCAAAATATGCTTCCCCCAATGATACCCGAAACAATTTTTAAGAACCACCAGATCATACAACTAGGAGGAATCCTTAGTGATCACAGATAGAGACAACTGTTCTAAGAGCATGAGACTTTGTAGAAGAGGAAGAATGGTTATACAAAACTGGAATTCTGTTAGGAAGAGAGATGGTGCAAGTCAATCTCTGGAATCAAAACAAAATTTAATCATTCAAGATATCTATCTATCCATATATATTTAGTTTAAAAAATAATTTTTGATATTCATATACTGACTTCTAAAAAGATCCTGAGGTCACATGTATACACACATATTTTGATCATATGTTTATAAAATATATATATATTATAATATTTTAATTTAAAAGTCAATTATTTTTGAAGAGTCATAACTGATCTGATCAGAACTCTGGTGTCTATACTGAATGACTTTAATTTGACTGTTGTTAATAAGGAAAAGTGGAGTTATTCTTTGGTGACTGAGTAGAGTCTAGTAAAGCCAAAGAAGAAATTGCCCCATATATAATGTTTACATAGAGAGCTGCTTTTGTTTATGCCAAGTCTCCTCTATTCTGGAACTAACTTATATCATACATCACATACAATCAGATAACATAATGTGCCATGCAGGGTAACATTTGTAGTGTTGCTCCATAAGAATACTAGTGATCGAATTTCTATCAGAATATGCAGTAAAACATCATACAGACAAATGACACATATTAGCTTTTAAGATTTTGAAAGGACAAGATAGTGTGGCATTATACCCACCATGCAGATAAGAAAATAAAGCTCATAATGATTCAGCAAGATGCCCATTCATATATTAGTTAGAATTCCTAGACTTTCATTACTAATTTTTTTTGCCCATCCTACTACACTTTTGAATCCATTAACCTATGCTTAACAGTGTATCTCATTTTATAGAATATCTCTTCTTATAATATCATACCATTAGTCACCTAGTACAATATAGATAATTTGCAGTATAGCAAGGCTACAAAACACTACTTAAAGATGAATTCTGTTCAGATGTCTTGGGACAAAGATTTGGGTGTGGTTGGGGAGAGCAGATCCTTGGTTACAGAGACCTGTCCAGACCTGAACTGTGTGTATGAGTAGCCACTTGTCCATAGCTAGAGCAAGCTTATAACAGTCTTACTGCCTGGCAAGGATTTTTCTGAAAACCAACAACAATGCACTGCTCCAAGGGTCTGCTGAGGTAAGTGTGATGTATTTGTTTCTGTATATCCAAACTGTAATCCAGTTTGTGATTGGTAGTTTTTCTATAACATACAATAATTAATGGGAACAATTGCGGTAACATGGTGGCCATTCAGCAGACACCCTTTTTTACACTGTAGTTGACCTAAATGTAAAAATGAGCTGGTCTCTCTACAAGGAAAACTACAGAACACTAAAGAAGGAAATTGAAAAAGACCTTAGGAGATTTAAAGATCTCCCATGCTCTTGGATAGGCAGAGTTAATATTGTCAAAATGATCATACTACCAAAAGTGTTATAAATATTTAATGCAATTCCTATTAAAATTCCAATGACATTCTTCATAGAACTAGAAAAAGAAATCATAAAATTCATTTGTAAAAATAAGGCACCCAGAATAGCCAAAGCAATCCTTAGCAAGAAGAGTGAAGCAGGAGGCATCACAATACCAGACTTTAAATTATATTCTACAGCATATAGTAACAAAAACAGCATGGTATTGGCACCAAAATAGACAAGTAGACCAATGGTATAGAATAGAAGACACAGAGACAAACTCATCTATAGATGGTTATCTCATACTAGACAAAGTCACCACAAACATACATTGGAGAAAAGACAGCCTATTCAACAAATAGTGCTGGGAAAACCGAAAATACATATGTAACAAAATGAAATTAAACCTCTATCTCTCATCCTGCAATAAAATTAACTCAAAGTGGATCAAATATTAGGCAGTAGAATAGGAACCCTGTGCTTAAACAGAAGAAAAAGTAGACCCAGATCTTCATTTATGTCAGCTTAGGACCTGACTTCCTTAACAAGACTCCTAAAGTGCAAGAAATAAAAGCAAGAATCAATAAATGGGATGGATTCAAACTAAAAAGCTTCTTCTCAGCAATCAATAACATGATTAGAGAAACTACAGAATGGAAGAAAATCTTTACCACATGCATCTCAGATAGAGCACTAATCTCCAGGATATATAAAGAACTCAAAAAACTTAACACTAAAATTACAAAAAACAATCAATAAATGGGCTAAGGAACTGGGCAGACACTTCACAGAAGAAGATATACAATTAATCGCAAATCTATTAAAAAAAGTTCATTATCTGTAGTAATTAGAGAAATGGAAATCAAAAATACCCTAAGATTTCATCTCACTCCAATTAGAATGTTTATCATCAAGAATATAAGCAACAATAGGTATTGCTGAGAATGTGGGAAAAAGGTACACTCATATGTTGCTGAGGCATTGCAAATTGGTGTAGCCACTCTGGAAAGTTGTATGGAGGTTCCTCAGAAAACTTGAAATGGATCCACCATTTGACCCAACTATCCCACTCCTTAGTTTATACCCAAAGTACTTAAAATCAGCATACTGCAATAACGCATCCACATCAATGTTTACAGCAACTCAATTCTCACTACCTAAACTATGAAACCAACCTAGATGCCCTTCAATAGATGAATGGATAAAGAAAATGTGGAACATATATACAATTGAATATCACTCAGTCTTAAAGTAGAATGAAATTATGACATTTGCGGGTAAATGGATGGAGCTGGAAAATATCATGCTAAGACAAATAAGTCAAACCCAAAAGATTAAAGGCTGAATATTTTCTCTGATAAGTGAATGTTGATCCATAATGAGGTGGGTAGTGAAGAATGAAGGAACTTTGGATTGTGCAGAGGGGAGTGAGAGGATGCAAGGGAGTGTGAGGATGGGAGAGACTGTGGAATTAGACAAACACTATTACCCTGTATACATGTATGACTATACTACCAGTGTTACTCTGCACCATGTACAGCCAGAGGAATAAGAAGTTGTGCTCCATTTGTGTACAATGTGTCAGAATGCATTCTACTGTCATGCATAACTAATTAGAAAAAAACTATAAAAATAAAATTTAAAAATTGAGCTTGTCATAGTTTCCACCCTGAAGTTGGATTTTTGAGACAAAAACATAAGACCTGTGTTAGTTTTATGTCACTGTGACCAAAATACCTGACCAGAACAACTTAATAGAGGAAAAGTTTATTTTGAGATAATTATTTTAGAGGTTCAATCATTAGTCAACCAACTCCATTGCTCTGGGTCTGAGGTGAAGAACATCATTCCAGAAGGGCGTAGGAGAGGAAAACTGCTTGGCTCATAGCGGCCAGAAAGCAAAGAGGGGCTAGGTACTAGAGACAAAATACAAACCCCAGGAACATGCTCCAGTGACCCACCTCCTCCAGCCATATTCCACTTATCTACAGTTACCACCCAGTTAGTCCATTCAAATAATTAACACACCAATTAAAACTCTCTTGATTGAACCATTTCACTCTAAAATTCCTGCATCAAGACAGGTGCTTACTCTCATTTGTAAGTCACAGTAATTCCTGATGTGGCAGAGTGAATAATAGTCCCTAAAGCTGCCCTTGTCCAAGTCCACGGTACCGGTGATTATGTACTGTAAATGGCAAATGGAACTTGACTGATATGGGTCCTAAGATGTAAAGATTATTTTGGATTATCCTAATAAACTTAATGTAATTACAAGGATCCTGTAAAAAGGAACTAGAAAGATCAAAGGCAGAAAGTGCAACACTAGAGAGATCTGAGGGAAAAGGCTACCAACCAAAGAATGCACTGGCTACTGCAAGTTGAAAATGAAAAGACACTAGAGAATTCTGAAGCCCCCAGAAGTAACAAAGCCTTGATGATGCACTAATTTTTGTCCACAAACTCAGTGAAGAATTCTGACTTCCCAAACTGTAAGATAATAATGTATGCAGTCTTAATCCACCAAGTGTGTGGCAGTTACCAGTAATAGCAATATGAAAATTGCATACTTAGGAACATTCTGTGAATGCTATTAAGAGGTTCTTTGCAGCTATATTTAAAGCATGCCCACCTATTAATATTTAACAACTATATGACAATAATAGTTTTCTCATTTAAATGCTTCTTTCAATAAATCTGATAATATGAAATAGTCTCTACTTTGCATGCTTTCATTATACCTGAATTTCAGTTGCCATAATTTAAATAGCATCATTCCCCCCAAAATAATAGTTCAAGTCTGTTACAATGTAACTACTAATGTGTTACTAGTTCTTTTTTTCACAAATGAATATAAAATAATTGGTGAGCTCTGTGATCAAAGTTCTATCACATAATTTCTTTCAAGGTCTGTGAGTGATTGGGCACTGCATAATAGTTCACACCCAGAAAGGAAAATGTATAATTAATATCGCTTCTTCTTTCTCACGTAGTAACAAGTTTGTGTACCATTTTACAAAAATGGATAATCAAAACAGGCAACTAGAGCTTGGTGTAGTCCTGCACACCTATAATTCCAGCTACTTGGGAGGCTGAGGAAGGAGGATTGAAAGTTGGAGACAAGTGTGGGCAACTTAGTGAAACTCTGTTTCAAAATAAGAGGAGCTGGGGTAAAGCTTAGTGGTAAAGCACCACTGGGTTCAATTCTCAGTACCACACACATAAATACATGTGTACACACACACAGAGAAGGGAATAAAGGGACTTGATGAGCAAATGTGAAAGTGCAGCAAAGAAATGAAAACTGATAACATTAGAAGTGAAAAAATTCAAATGTAAATGGCACTAGAGAGGAAATGACTGATCAGGGAAATGCCAATACTGACCCTGTGTGAGAAACCACAGGTACACAGCCACAGGGAATCAGTGACATTGAAGAGGAAAGTAGTTATGACAAAGAGCACTTCCCAGAGGAAGTGATGCTAGTCAAAAACTTCACATTAAAGGACCCTCCTAGATATTTCATGGAATTGAAAGCACAAAAGATGCAATGTTAGAAACTGATCCTGACTTAGAAAATAAGATGACAGTTCACCAAGGTTTAAGAAAGATTTAAGTCAAACAATCAGAAGGCCACCACAGTTCAAATGATTCTTGACAAGTTTTTAGACAGAAATAAAAGACAGTTTCTCAATGTTTCTAGAGCTTTATATTACAGTGTACTGAGTACACTGTTTTAGTGCACTTTTACTAAATTTTATTTTTCCTAAATATAGATAAATTTAAGGCTTTGACAAAGAAAGTTTAAAGGTCACAGAACCACCATAAGTTTGCATGCATTATTAAGAACACTTAAGTTTGTTCAACCCAGAGAGCCTCTCTCCCTTCCTCCCTAAGGAAAGGAGATGCCACCTGACTGGAAACCTAATGAGGTAATCATGTTTGATGACTGTTTCCTATGCTCTTCTTCAAGATAGCTTGTATGTATTTTAGAATGTGTCTTGATGTCTTCATGATAAGAAGAAGCATATTTCTGGGATTTCACTACAAGTGGCATTTTGAAACTAGTACGCTTTGTTGCCTATATCAAATCACACCACAAAGTTGATTTGAGAAATACTAATGAGGATGAACTGAGCACAAAGCCTTGGTTATGCTGTCTTTATCAGGGCTGACTTCTTAGTTTTTTAGAGCAGGCACATCACAATTACATGGTATCACTCACCACTCTAGAGTTTTCCCAGCCTAGAAACCTCCTCCTGAAGGCAATCTCTTACCCATGCCAGTGCCTGTTTAAAGACAGTGATTCATCATCCTCCACATGCCACAGAATTCCTTGTCTGTAGGTCTTGCTTAAAACTTAAAGTGATACTTCCTTGTTTTGTCTCTTGAAGATTTTTTTTTTTGATAAACAATGAGGTGACTGCCAAGTTTCAGTGGGGCAGATGTGAGGAAAAGTACGTCACCCATTGACTTCCCTATAGGGAAAGGGACACATGAGGGAATTCCCCAGCTTTCAAAGTCACTGGTTTTCAGAAATTTCTAATATTGTCATTCTATTAGAATTTTTAGATTTACCTAAAATGGAAACATTACCTTCCCTCTTATGTGATCTGATTCTATGGAGCACAAAGTCATAATATAACCCTTAGTTATAATTTATAATTTACTACCTGCTATCAGAGATAAAATAATAATAGTGGCTCATATAAACTCAGAGTTCCTTCTTTTTCCCCTTGTTAATATGAAGCCTAATATATTATGCAGTCTACCATTGGTTTCTACATTTGACTTCAGATATCATCAGAGAATCAAAATTTTTTCCCTAGATTTATGCTCCCCTCTATACAGTCTGGAGCCTTTGTCTTGCTCTTCATAAGATGACTTTAGGATCTCCAGTCATTACCCCTATGATGCAGGCAGAAGAAAGAGGAAGAGTAGAAGGGCAAAGATGTACATATGTGCAAAATTATCCATCTAGATAATCCAAGTGACTACTGCTTATAGCCTATGGTGTAAGAGAATGTCATATGGTTATTCATAACTCAGTGGAGGCTATTAATACAACATGCTTAATTTGGGACACTATTCCTTAAAAAAAATCAGCTAAAACAATAAAAAGAGAAAAAAAGATAAAAGAAAAACACCATTATATTCAATTCAGAAGAGAGGGAGAATTAATATTGAAATGGTAACAGTCTTTGGATCAACACTCTTCAGCCAAATAAACTATTTTTGATCTCTTCTCCCAATGAAATATTTATACAATTTTCTCACTAAGCAGTTTTTTAAAAGTTTATTTTTATATATTTATTTAATAATTTAATTTTTATTGTGACACTCCCTAGGTTCAACATTCAACTCTTCCATTTGATAACATTGGGTATTTGACCAACCTACGTTATCTTTTGTACTCAGTTTCATTTAATCTATGAAATGAAGATGAATATAGTGCCTGTATATGGTAGACTAAAGAGGACAGAAATCTTTGGCATGTATTTCATTGATAGACAGGGTTCTTTTTCTTTTCCATTTGAATTTTAATTGACTTATAAATGATTTATGTGATGGAATCCATAGGAAATTATACTTTGCCAATTCTGAGATTAGCTTTCACCTTTAGTCTGATAGACTTTATGGTTTGAATATAAGATATTCACCAAAAGCTCCTGTATTATCATTCAAAGATAAAATGGTTGAATCATGACAGCTCTAATCAATCCATTCTCATCCGAATGGACTGATTTTTGGTGGTAATGGTAGACCAATAGGGCATGGTTGGTGAAGGTAGGTTCCTGGGGGTGTGTCCTGGAAGAGTTCATCTTTTTTCCCGCACTCCTTCAACCCCCTTTCTGCTTCCTGGCTACCTTGAAGGAGGAATAGCTTTCCTCTTTCACACCCTTCTGCTATGATGTTCTGCCTTGCCTTAGACCTAGAGCAATGCAGTCAAACCATCATGGACTGAATCTCTAAAACCTGTGCAAAAGTAAACTTCCTCCTCTAAATTCTTCTTTTTAGGTATTTTGGTCACAGGAATGTGACCAAACTGACTAACAGAGACACTATGTGGAAGTACCTTGAAACCAAATGGAGAAAGATAAGGACCAGATCAGTTTAGCTTTCCAACTGGTCTGTACAAAACCACCAAACACAGGAGTAAATCCATTTAGACTCTCCTGACTGGCCACACCCCTAGCTAGACATCACTAAATGACTTATTCAACACACAAAGACTTGTAGAACCAAGCTAGCAAGCTCTATCCAAATTCTTCACCTAAAAAATAGTGAGAAATTTTAAAACAGATGTTGTGTAAAGCTATGTTGATGTTAATTGTGGGGTAACTTAATACACATCAATAGACCCTTAATTTGTTGTGAACATTAAATGTAATAATAAAGGCAAAGGTCTTAACTTATTGCCTGGCACATGGCAAATACTCAATTTTTATCTTACATATTAAATTCTAAGACCTCATATGCCTATCTGTAGAAGAGATTCCCCATCCAATGCAGGGTTCTGTCATACACTCATCAGCTTAGAACTATATTCGTTCTAATTAGACTTCCAGCTAATATTTTTTTTTCATCCAACCTTTTCATAATTTCCTCTCTTTTGGTGTACTAACTTTTTGACCCTGTAATATTGCAAGATATACAAAGTTAGGTTTATTACTTACATGCTTTTTATTAAAAACTACATGGCATAGCAATATACCCATGACTTTTAGAGTCAGGAAAATCTGATTTTTGCATACCAGGTCAGCCAATTAGTGAACAGATAAGTGATAGTTTTAATTCTCTATGTCAGCCATGTAGAAAACAGGTATTGTATTTGAGAATAAAAAAGCATTGGCAAGGTCATGGAGGAATTAAAATGAGAAGAAAATGTAAAGAGTACATTATCAAATCAACCAGCACTGTGGGCAATGAGCACTTTCTCTTGCTAGGACAATTCTGGGAGCCAAAGGAGATCACAAGCATCATTCTAGTTCCACCTGATGAGGGTAGAGCTGGGATATCAATATGCCAGCTTATATTATAATTGCCTGAGGATTATTCCCAGCAGGCACAAAACCTGGCACTTCTGGACCGCCATATAAATAGCAAAGCAGGCTTCCTGAACAGAGGTGGCCACCAGGATAATGTGAAGAGCTGTAAGTTTTAAGTGAGCATGGAAGTGGTACGGGGAGGGTGATAGAATACAACACCAGCAGCATCTGCTAAAGTACTTGGAGAAGTTACTAAATTGGATTTCCTCACCTCTCAAACGAAGATAAAATAATGAATCCAAACTTATAATGAACTCAGTGTGTATTGTTTCTAATACTCCCAAATTCCTACCCTTGTGGCATCCAAGGACATCAGAGAAAGAATTTGAGAAAACTGCTGGAATGCAATTAATGATAGTTGACTAAAACTCAGTAATCCTCCTAAAAATAAAAACACCTGACTGTTTTTGAAATATTTTACTCCTGGAAACCTAGAAGTGTCAGAGATAAGAGTTGAGATAAAACTGTCTTGGTTTAAATCACTTAAATATTATAATAAAAGCAAGAGGAAAAACCTCATGTGAAAAAATGATAATATAAACAAAAAGCACTTGCTATCTTTTTATCACAGTGATTATTGGCATTAGCAGTAACAGATGTGAAGCATATTTTCATTTAAATTAATCAGTGAGCATCAGTTACGTTGTAAAAGAGCATTTGAGTGGATGTCTACAAAAATGTTCAACAGTATAATCAAAAACATAAAGCAACATCTTTAAAAAGAAGCCCTCCAGGAAAAGACAAGGAAATACTATATTTAAGAATTTTTTCACCTTCTTGCTTAAAACCATCCATGGCTTTCCTTTTTATCTTAGATAAAATGAAGCAAACAATCCTGACTCTTTGAGAGTTAAGCCTACTAGTTTATCCCAACCCTTACTAGTCCAAGGCCTTCTGGGAGCCTGGCTGTGCAGATTCATAATTTTCCTATCCATTACAGGGAGTGAAGACATTGTACAAGAAAGAGATCTAGGAGGTATGGGTGGTGCCCATCTAACAAGCTTTCTTTTCAGGTTGAATTTCATAGAAATTCTTCTATTTCCATTTCCAGATCCTATATCTATAACTATCTTTACTTACATCTACATATTAAGCAGCCACTGTACACTAAAACAGTGTGTATATAAATGCATAATACTTATGCACTTGCACTAATATTTAATCATCAAAACAATCCTCATAGGTAGTCATGATGAGTCCTGTGCTTATAGATAAGAAAATCGATGTCAGATGAATTGCAAAACTTAACAGTGGCTTAGCATAGTTGACTGAGCCAAGCCTTGGGCTGGGTCTTTCCAAAACCAGAGCTCACACACCTACCACTATATTCTCCTGACTTTATGAGTCAGGCAAGTTTCAGTACTTGCTGCTCAGATGCATTTCTAACGGATGCTTAATGAATAAACGGCTTTTTCCAGAAGAGCAAAATGGAATTACAAAGAGACAATATCTGGGGAGATAGAAGGGATAGCTAACTATCATAAAAGAGTATGTTAATTCATCCTTCACTGTTTATGGAAGACATAGATAGGAAGAGTTTTTATGGTCACTACAAGTTTTTGTCCATTAGCTGAAGTAAGATATAGGGAAACACAGGGCAACCATTCAAATATGAAGTCAGTATTCTTCAAGGTTACTGACATGTTCTATTTCAACATGTCAATGTACACACACACAAACACACACACACACGCACACACACATATATGCAGATATATAAGTATGATATACAGGTATTATGTATATATGGAAATCTAGAGACCTAGGAAAGCTGGTGGTAAAAATTCCAGTCTGAAAATCAGCAGACTGGAAGACTATAAAAAGCTGATGTTTCATTTTGAATTCAAAGACAGGAAAAGACCAAAATCTAGCTCAAGCAGCTCAGCAGAAAGAGGAGTTTCCCCTTACTTTGCTCCCTTGGGGCCTCTTTCCTCTATTCAGATCAACTGATTGACTGGATGAGGGTCACCCACATTGGGAAGGGCAATCTGTCTTACTCTAACAATTCCAAAGTGAATTTCATCCACAAACACTCTCACAGACACACCCAGAATAGTGTTTGACTAATTTCAGGGGACCTATGGCCCAATCAAGTTGACACATAAAATTAACCCTTTTGTTTACTTTTTGCAGAGCTAAATATATAATTTTTTTTTACAATCTCAATTCAAATTTTCTCCACCCAACCTTACACAAAGGAATTATCATCTTATCAAGATACACAACAAGCCAATGACAAGGAAGCAAGATGAACACGAATGGTACCTAAAGGAAAGCTTTTGGTTATAGAAAAGATAGCACTCTGATTTCTAAAAAAGTCAGAATTTCTGAGCATTGTTCAGCTGCACATTTTACCAGAGCACAAGGCTGAATGACAAGTTGTGAGACTAGTTCACTATCTCAGTCCTTCAATATCTTTCTTCCCTTTTATGAAGCCCTGGCAAGGCAAACACCTTGAGTCTTAAATTCTTTCAACATATCACCCTTAAAATGAAACTATGAACTATCATAATTTAAGTCAACAAAATTCTATGAATTAGGAGTTTCTATCCAGAAGGTTTAAGGATTCACAGAACTATCACACTGCTTAAACAACTCCAATAGAAGCTGGTAGCATGTGACTCTAAATTCCATATTCTCTCCACCATGTCAAGAAAAAGGAAAAAGATGAGGATTGACCAGATACTTTTATACACAAAAGTAATAATATAGTTCAAGAGAGAGGAAGAGATTGCAGATAGCAAGTGCCTGGGCCTGGGTTTGCAATAGGCAGTCAATTAAAACAGTACTACCACGGGAACCCAGAGTGTGTGATCAGAGCATACACGGGTATGAAGGTAAGGCAAGGGGAGTTTGGAATTCCACCATATGAAAAAAAAAAAACTCATAAAATGCCCACACTTTCTCTTCATATGATTATTGAGTACAAGCCAGTATTTTAACTGGGACTATCACGGAGCTCAGTTTCTTTTTCATCAGAAATGGAAAAGCAGGTTTTCTTGTAACCTAGAAATTCATCAGTTTAGGTCACCAAATTGACTTTCAATTTCCCTTTTTTTCCTTTTTTAAAAATAAAATTAAATATGACTTTGGGGTCTGCTTTAGCATTAGGATTTTCAAAGTCAAATTTCATCAAATTTCCATATAGTACAATATCAGAAAATGTTCAAAACTAGAATAAACTTCAAAGATCACCTGGCAGTCCCTGACATTTCAAAGAGAATGAATTCACAGCCAAGAGAGTTTTAGCAGCTGCTCAGTGTCACACAGCTCTGTGAGTACAAAGACATTTCTGCCTGCACACATACTGCTTATCACCAGTTGGGGGACTGACAACATGTCCTTGAATCACTGGTTAGAGAAAGACCTTGCAATGGTATGCAGTGACTCTTATTATCCTAAGTGATGTTTCAGGCTTTACAGGGTAAGATTTAGCAGTACGTTTGCACAAAAGGCAGGTATTTAGAAGAATAAATCAAGCAAGAGTTATCTTTGAAGATTTTCTTGTGGGAATGAGAATGTGGGCAACATAGGTTATAAGTGAAGATTTGCTGGATTGATCCCACTCACTTAACCCTTGGATATTCATGGCTTTCAAAAAAAACCAAATCCTGTCAGATTACCTAGTATAATTTTCCTTACCTAAAGTCGACTGATTATGAACATCATTCACAAAATACCTTCACAGCCACACTAGTGAATTTAAAATAGGTATTCAAATGAATACATATACACACATGTTCACTACAGCATTATTTACAATAACCAAAGTGGAAATAACCCATGTCCATCAAATACTAAATAGATTAAAAATACATAGTACCTTCATACAATGTAATATTACTTACTCATTAGAAGAAATGAAGTACTGATATTTAGAAAGCAATGTTATGAACCTCAAAATTATCCTAAGTGAAAGAAATCAGACACAAAATATCCCCAGTGTATGATTCCATTTATATGAAGTGTTCTGAAAAGGCAAATTAAAATAGATAGAAGAGTAATACTTCCCAAGGCTTCAGAAGAGGGAGGGATGGGGAGTGACTATTTAAGGGTATAGGATCTCCTCTGTGGATAGTGAAAATGTTTTAGAGGTAGAATAGAGTAATGTTTGCACAGAATTGTAATTGTATTAAATGCCATTGAGTTACATACTTATAAATTTTTTAAAAAATTAGTTATATTTATTTTTATTAGTTATTACTTTAATTGTACACATTAAAGGATACAGTGTGGTAACTTGATACATATAGAGTATATAATGGTCAAATCAAGGTAGTTGACTTTATAATGGTTAATTTTATCTCATATGGATTTACCTCAATAAGGCACAAACAGAGAATGATATAAAGACCTGTTGATGGATCATGTGTCAGTTTGGCTAGGTTATAGTAGTCTCCTGTTACTTAATCAAGCACTAATCACTATCAATATATTTTGTGACTAAAGTTCATAATCAGTTGACTTTAGGTAAGAAAAATCATCCTAGGCAATATGGGTGGGTCAAGTTCCAGCATGTTCAAGACCTTTATAACAGGGTGACTTTTCAAGCTTCCCTGAAGAAGAAATTCCATGTGTGGGCAGTAGTTTCTGCCTATGTCTAAAAGCTTCAGCCTGTACTTCCTATGTTCCTAAACTATGGACTACAGACATCATCATCCCCAGTCTCCATAACCACAGGAACTAATTCTGTATAATAAGTTATGGTGCATGATCACTACTGATTGTGCTTCACTGTTTGAACTCTGACTGAAAACAGTGGGTTGTAAAATCAGGAAATCTGTCATCTAAATGCCCTTAGTTCTCTCTCAGTCAGCTCTGCACAGTCTCCTCACAAGATGGAAATCTTAGAGAAAAATGAAATAGTTCTAAACAGTACACTTTATAACCTGACATCCATATTTCTTGGAGAAATGAATAAATCTAAGTGCCATAAGACTTCAGGGCTATGACAGGTGAGAAAAACAGTCATAGCTAAGGTCAAGGATGTGTTCTGAAAAGTGACAAATGAATGGACTTTTACTCAGAAGATACTGAAATCCTGGACATGACTCTGTTCCCCAGCAGGAACTTCAGAACCCCTCCATCTTCAAGGAAGAGATTGGAAACTCTTTCATAGGAAATCTGCCTGCCCCAAGAATGGTCTAAATATAAAGACTGTGGGCTTCCTCTAATTAGAGACTCTGTTCACTTCTGGGTAGATCCCAGTCATGGCATCTGGTCAAACTCATTCTGAAACATGAGCAGACATTCCAGGGTCATGGAAATTTGAAGTAACCCTCAAATAAGGGAATGAGAGACTCAGTGCCTTAAATTAGAAAAAACAATTTGGGAAAAGAAATTATGCAGTGATAAGACTAATGCCAAACCCCCTCTTTGATTTTCTAGGATTTCAAATGGGGCTCTCCTCATTGCAATCTGAAATGTTTCTCTTCCCCCTGTCCTTGATGATAAAGATTTCTCAAATTCAGAAGCAGTTGAGCAGGATGGAGAGCTAGCTTAAAGGAGGAGGGAGAATAATTCAGCATTACCATCTATTATAATGTGTGCCCCCTTTTAGTAAACGTGGGTGCAGCCCAGACCAGGATTGTGGTATTTCCATCTGGATTGACTGGCCAAAGTTACACTTCTTTTCCATTCCTATTGTTGCTTCCCTTCCTGTTTTCATACGCAATGAATTTTTCAAATTTTCCAGTTCCAATTCCATACCTGTCATTTGCACCTGATACTCAGTTTTCTTGGCATGGCCCTATGCAGACTCTGTTCCCTTACTGTGCAAAAGATAGTTATTAACATACCCTCCACACCAAGTCTCTTTCTTCTCCATCCTACTTGATATACACAAAAGAGACTTACAACAGCAACTCTAACCACAAGAGTTCTCTGGTTCCTGCTCCTACCTACACAGTAAAGTTTGGACTCTTTTGCAGAGAACTAGATGTCTTCTGCAATATCCTCCTATCTCAACATTCATGTTTTCCTTGTACGACCTTTAAGAGATGACTAAGAGATGACTTTCAGCCACCATTATAAACTATCTAAGGCAAGCGACTTATGTAAAAAGAGGTTTATTTAGCTTTAGAGGTTCAAAGACAAGATGCTGGCATTGACTCTGTTCTGTTTGGGATACTCTTAGTTGCATCATGTCATGCTAGGTAGCAACGGCAAGAGCATGTGTGAGAGATTGCAGTTAAATCTGAAACCAGAAGTCAAAGACAGACTAGATGGGACCAGGCGCATGCGTTTAAAACAATTTTCTCTCAAAAACTAACCAGGTCCACAGAAAAATTCCCTCTGAGGACACTGCCTACAGTGGACCTACAGACCTCCCATTAGGTCTCACCTCTGAACAGTTCTGCCTCCCAATATTTCTATAATGAAAATCAAACATACTGTCTCCCTCTCTCTCTCTTTTTTTTTCCACCAGGGGTGCTTAACTACTGAGCAGCATCCCCACTGAGCCTTTTTCTTATATTTTATTTTTTATGTTATGAATATTTATTTATAAATATAAGTCCCCAAAATGGCATATTTGCAAATCAGTTATAACACTGAGACATAATACATTTAAGATTGGTACTATTTCTGAAATATACTTTTCTTGGACAACATATAAAATACCATTTTTGCCTAGCTAGCATAACTTTGAAAAATTGACACAATGAACTGGGCCATGGTAGCACATGTTTGTAATCCCAGTGGCTCAGGAGGCTGAGTTAGGAGTATCACAAGTTCAAAGTCAGTCTCAGCAACCCAGCAAGGCCCCAGGCAACTCAAACAAAATATAAAAAAGGTCTGGGAATGTGACTCAGTGGTTAAGCTCCACTGTTTTTTATTTTATTTTATTTAGAAACAGTTGCTTAGGGCCTTGCTAAGTTGCTAAAGCTGACTTTGAACCTGAAATTCTCCTGTCTCAGTCTCCCAAGCTTCTGGGATTACAGGCATGCACCACTGTGCCTGGCCCAAACATTCAATATATGGATCCTTATGTTATAAACCACACTAAGAGCATAGTAGGCTTCATGAATGGCATTAACTGATGTCCATTTATGAATTAGTGATGTTACTGTAGAAGTGAATTGGTTATCATAGGAGTGGGTTATTTTGATAAAAAGGATGCATTTGACTAAATTTTTCTTTATTTTTCATACATGTGCAATTGTCCTTTCACCACATTATGATGGAGCTTGGAAACCCTCACCAGATGCTAGTGCCATGCTCTTGGACTTCTATTGCTTATAAATTACCAGTCTGTGGTATTGTGTTATACCAGAAGTAAACAAACTAAGACACAGGTCTCTATCTCTCTCTCTCTTATGAACCCTAAGCACATCCAATCTGCACAACACTTATCAAAACTATTCATATTATAATTGTTAAATAAGTATCATATTTTCATGGATGTGTTTATTTTTTAATAACAGAGGCCCATAAGCCATACTTATTTAAAATTTTTATACTTTAATTTATTACCTTGCCTTCATATCATAGATGTTTAAGAGATAAATGAATTATCTACAAATAATTCTAGGGAGTAATTTTCCTGATAACAAATATATGTTTTAAGAGAGATAATCCCTATCCAAAGTTTATATTCAATGGGTATATTTTGAAAATGATGAGGAAATAATGAGAAAGGTAAGGTATAGATCCAAATATTTGAATTAATTAGAGTAGGAAGTAGTTGAACTCAAATCAGAAATTTTTCTACCTGGAATGTTTTACTTATTTATTCTCCCCACTGGGAAAAGTCATTGTGAATCTTTAACAACCAAAAATTAGGGAAGTTTAGAATATTAGCCACAGGACCCTAACTCTGACACTGATAAGTGGTAATAATAATTGTAGAAATGAAAAAGAAGAAAAAAATCCAGGGACACAAGGCAAATCTGTTTTAGAAGTGGATGAAGAGATATTATGATCCCTAAATGAGAAGAACGTCATGCTACTTTAATCCATTTTAACATTCAATCTATTTTCATTAATGGCATCCTGCAAAATCAAAATTTCAGTAGACCAAATGAGTAAGCAATGGGTACACCACCCTTCTTGAGCCTCTGATTCCCTCTCTTTCCCCAGGGGAAGACATGTAGAATTCTGATCTCTGTTTTTCCACTAATTTCTTTTATTTTCTAACCAATTAGGTACTTTTATTCTCAACAAGCTTGGGAGATGTCTCTACAAGACTGCTACAAGGAGTTCATTACTCTTATCCATGTTCTCTTCACTTCATTACCTTGTTAGCAACGACACTTATAACACTGGTCCAGATTCCCCAGGCAAAGGACAAAAATGCGAATAGCAGTGCCATTGGCAAGGAAAAGGAATATCAACCAAAGAAAATCAATAGGCAGTATGGTTGTATGACCTTATTAACAATAACTTCTGTCTTTAAACATTACTAGGTGTCAGACATTTTACAAGTGTTATCTTTTATTTTCAGAAGAAATCCATAAAGCAAGTATGACCACTACCTTACAGATGAGGACACTAAGGTTCAAAGAGCTTATTTAGAAGTGAGATAAATAGCAAGTGAACTTCATAAAATTTGAGGTCAGAGTTATCTGATCCCAAACATATACATTTTTCCATCTCACGACCACATACCATTGTAAGAAGAAAAGATAGCATACTGGGAGCCTGGACAGCCTCGTCCAAGATCTAGTGGCAAGTAGTTACCTGACATTGGGGCCATTAGTGTGTGTAGCATAATAACTTTTCAGGTTACTACTTTATATACACACACACACACAAACACATATACACACACACATACATATATATATATGTATATATAATATGTATATGTATAAAATTTTATATATTGCATATATATAATATATATACAATGTTTTATATATTGTATATATAAAATTTCTCTAAATATATGGAACACTTAATATGTACTTGCCAATATTGTAGCAAGGAAACTAAAACCATAAATAAGACTGAAGTCCTGTCTTTGGAGTTTTATGATTACCCCACTATGAGAAGGGGAAAAGTAATGTTTGATATCTTCAAATATCAGACCAAATTTAGGTTTTTTTTCTTTTTGTACTAAGGATTGAACTCAGGGGCACATTACCATTCAGCTACATCCCCATCCCTTTTTTTATTTTATTATTTTATTTGGAGATGAGGGCCTCACTGAGTTGCTGAGACTGATCTTGAACTTGGTATTCTCTTGCTTCGGTTTCCCAAGTTGCTGGGATTATAAGTGTATACAACAAAACCTGGCTTAGATTTCATGATTTAAAGCTTAGTTGACATATCAAGTATCAAACTGCTGTAGACTACCAGCAGAAGCTTTGCTCCTGAGAACTTAAGTTTAAATAACATTAGGTAGTGTCAGTCTTTTTTAACTTTTAAGATAATTATATTGGAAACTGAATATTGTCCACACCCCCTACTTCTACTATTTGCAACTGTCAGTAAGAAGCAAGAGCATACACTGTCCCATCCATTCATTCCCTCATATGAGGAAAGAAAGGGAAATTCAGGTTCATTATGCAAGAATCCAGAGGCCATGTTTTCTCTCTCCTATGGGACACACTTATCTTTGAAACAAAATGGGAAACCAATGTCATTCTGAGAAAGAAAGGGTTGGATAAGGAGGCTTCTCATATTTTTATCATCATCATCATCATCATCCTTTAGTACTGTTCTTGAAATATACTTATTGAGATATTATTATATAACAGGCATACCTTCTGCATTATCACCTAATTTTCCAAAGAGGATTTATGTTAAAATACACCTGTATTTTAATTGAGATACCTAAAGTTCAGCAATTAAGCAATTTTTCTACTCACATTAGTTAAAAGTGGACTTAGAGTATGAACCCAGGACTGATTCCAAAGCCTGACTTATAAGAAATTCATGATTAAAGCCTTACTTATCTTTCTACTTTAAACCCACGAAGTCTGAAGAGACAAGTCTTTGATGTGGGAAAAAGCAGTGTGTTCTCTTATAATTCCTCATGTTTGTCCTCAAAAAATAAAATGTGGCAGGGTTAATTGGGAATATGGAATCTGACCAGTAATGTCTGCCTTTCACTGCCAACTCTGCTACCTACTAGGCTTATGTTATTGGGCAAGTCATCTATGGCTTGACTTTCTCATCTATAAAATTATAAGTAATGAGAGTACCTGATGTGATAAAAAAGAAGTTAACCTAAAAACAAGCTTAGACTTGGAACACAGCAGTGCATTATTTAATAATACTAATGATAACTACTAGGTTTTATTATAATCTTAGTATTAGTGTATCATAAACTTTATGCCATTATTAGTCTGATTATTTGGTTATAATGGGGAAAACCTAGTATTTAGCTTTGGAGAACTTTCATATTCCTAACCATACCCTGATAATATCCCTTAGAGAAAAGTAGCTTTTAAATTAAGCAAGATTTATAGCAGGGATTTTTAACTTGTTCATTTGTGTCACTATCAATATGGCCAACCGCATTATGTGGCCCATAGTAATGATCAATAACTTTGTTTGAAGACAATTAATTTGAACTTTTTATCAATAATAGTCATGCTCCATACCTTCTGGTCAACCATACAAAACATCCTTTACTAAAGCAGACAGGCAAAGATGGTAAGTCTGGTACTTTGCAAGGCCACCCCTCTTAGAAACAGATTTGCAATTGCTCCACCCAGCTGAGAACAGTCTGTATTTGGAAGCAACATATCATCGATACTTTTGCTTCATTCATTTTTTACCTGTTAGTAACACAGAACAGACAAGTGAGGATATCAAATGAGTAACTCAAGGGCATGTTGTTCAAAGAGTGCTTTTGCTCTTAGAAAAAACAGTCAACTTTTACAGAGCAGCAGAGTATGAAGGAGGCCTGGGCCCCTATCATGAAGTGATTCATTTAAGAAATAGAAATAAAATTGCATCTTAAATCAGAAGATAATACACATTTCTGTTGCATGAGGAGAAACTAAATCATCTATTGAGCTTATCCATGAGGAAAAATGCAGTTCATTACTTTAAAAAGAAATAATAACAAAAAAATCCCATATAACCCAGCCGCAATTCATCGTTGGTTATCTATGAAGTAGAAAATAGAAGATGTGTATTTAGGAGTTGGGATAAATACTGAAATCTAAAATTTCAGGATGCTTTAAAACACGCCATTTACTACATGGTTCAGATGGTCAGATTAGATTAATGAATGTGAAGTATTTTATTACTCCAGAAAATTGTGTCATTAAGAATTACTTGGACACAATTTTGAAAAATTAAACACAATTTTATAATCTAAGTCAGGAGGAGTCAGTGGTTTGGGATCTTTTTATTTCCTAAAGATCTATATATAGCCATAAACAAAGCAAAATATTATTAAAGACACCTATGCATTTAAATGAAATGCTTTTTATTGGAGTGTTATGGAGCTATGAACTTGTTCACAGGAAGTAGCATGCATTTCTTCAAGGAGTATCTCTCAACTGTTATATTTTTCTGTTACAACACGTTTGAACTGTTGATGCACACAGGCATGATTCTTTCCCAAGATTATACATGACTCCTAGCCTACTTCAGTGACGTCATCACCTTTCATCCTGCTTGAAAAAGAAAGCAAAATGCAAATGAGAAAAGTGGTGGTATTATTGGATTGGTTGATTTTTCCCTCTCACAGTCCACTTCTCTCAGGTGATGCATCTCAACTTCCTTTTGAGAAATAACCTTTCCTTGTTTTCAACAAAGGTGGCTAACACTAAGTCAACTTCCCCTGTGTAACCATAGTGGGAAGATAATCCAGACTTGGCATTCAGGGTGTTTCAAACACCTGGACATTGTGATAGCTGTGATTGTCAGTCGGCACAAATTGATATTCAGAAATTCAGTCCCAGGGCTCCCCTTTCCCTCGCCTTAGTTGGGGACCTGGAGGAAACTTCTCCCCTACCTGATTATCAGCTTCGTGTCCATTGAAGCTCTGGTCCCCTAGCCCCGCCTCGCTGCCTCCATTGTGGGTCCTAAATGAGTCGATCTTTCCAGGAATGAACCAGATGTTTATGAAACCAGCGACCTACCTGAGGATGATCAAGCAAAGTTTGATGTGGATCTGGAGGAGCTGACCAGCACAAGTGTGGACACATCATTGTCAATCCCAGTGCTGCCTATGACAAGTTCAAGGACCAGAGAGTGGGGACAAAGGGACTTGATTTCTCAGATCGCATTGGAAAAACCAAGAGGACAGGATATGAGTCTGGAGAATACGAGATGCTTGGAGAGGGTCTGGGAGTGAAGGAGACACCTCAGCAAAAGTACCAGCGACTACTGCTTGAGGTCTGAGAGTTGACAACTGAAGTTGAGAAAATCAAGATAACAGTGAAGGAGTCAGCCACTGAGAAGAAGCTGACCCCTGTGGTGCTGATTAAACAGCTGGCATCCCTGAAGCAGGAGCTGATTGTTGCTCACCTGGAAAAGTTGCTGGGACCAGATGCCACCATCAACCTCACTGACATGGTGGAGCTTTGGCTAAACATCTACTGTTGCAGTTGAAAGCAAAAAAGAACAGCTCAGGATGCCCACAGACAGCAGCCTCCTCACTTATGAACTACATTCTGGGTCTGAGCAGGACAAATTACCTCAAGCTGCCAAAGTTACAGAACTTGAGACGTGTCTGACAGGAGGCAACTATACACTGTGATCAGAATGGTCAGAATCCCCTTTTGGCAGATCTGCAGGGAGCCTATCTTATGGAGACTTTAGAACTGTTGCAGGCAAAGGTGAGTGCCTTGGACTTTGTAGTTTTAGACCAAGTAGAGGCCCAGGTACAGAGTGTCCTGGGGAAGGTGAATGAGACTGCCAAGCATAAAGCCTCTGTGGAGGATGCAGATAACACAAAGCAAGGTGCACCAACTATACGAAACCATGCAGCATGGGAGCCTCATTGCTTCCACCCTTCCTGAGCTAGTACAGAGACTTGTTACCATTCAAACAGCTGCAAGAACAAGTCATGCAGTTTGGTCAGCTCCTGACACATATTGATACTACCCAGCAGCTGATTGTCAGTTCTCTCAAAGACAATTCCATCCTCTTGACTCAGGTGCAGACAACCATTCATGAAAACCTGACCATGGTTGAGGGGAATTTTGCCAGCATTGACAAGCAGATGAAGAAGGTGGGGAAGTGAGCACCTTTGGGAAGTGGAGATCAAGGGTAGCCCCTGCTCTTCTAAACTCTTAACAGCTTACATAGTGTTTCCCTTCATTATAACTATTAAAATCCCATCCCATTTGACACTGGGGGCAAGGGTTCTTCTTACATGTGGGGTTTATACCCCTCCCCTGATGAATACAGAGTGGTAGTTGGGGGATATTAAATGTGGGCTCCTCTTAGACCCAGGGAAGGAAGAAATGCCCAGCTTCATGCCAGGTCCTGGCCAAAACTGCTTTGCCTAGTGTAGGGGGGGGGTTTGAGCCCTGGCTTCCAACAAAGTTTTTATGGCTGACTATAATACTGTACAGCTGTTTCTGACCATTAAATGCTGTTGTATTCTGTATATTAAAAAAAAAAAAAAAAAAAAAGAAAACACAAAATTCAATCCCAGAACTTCTCCTGGAACTTTTAAAATGAAGGGCTTTCTTTCCATATAGGATGCAGAACTGGTAGTATTTAAGACTGGAGTGGCTGATTGTCCCATTGTTACCACTGAAATCCTACCTGAAAGTGACACTCCACAAAGAGCTAAGCAGAGTCAAACATGGGAGTAGGAAACAGACTGAGAAGGACTTGGATTATGATGACATTGGAGCTTTTAACTCAGCAGAATCATATGCCTTGCAACTCTCATTTTCACCAAGTATTGTAAACTCTTTTTGCTGTCATTGTTTATGCTGGTAAGAACTTGATACACCCTTGGGACAGTGCTAATTGACAGTGAGTCACATTCACTTATTCATAACTCACTATGTTTCAGAACTGCTCATTAGGAGCACATTTGTACAGATCCTTAGAAGTTACCTTTGCAGTCACTTTCAAGACACAGTAGAAGTGAATCAGTAGTCTTTTATGTTCTATAGTCTTTAACACTCAGAAATCATCAAAACTAACATTTATTGAGCATATGCTAAATACCAAGTACTTTGAATATAAAGTTTCATAGAATCCTTACACAGTTCCGTGCATCAAATGAATGATATTCTCATTTTATAAATGCAGTAAATTAATCAGAGTCACATAACAGAAATTTTGGGAAAGGAAGAGATATCAACATAAGTCAGTTTGTCCCTACAAAATTAAGCATCTTTCACTATAGTTTTGTTTCTCAGTTTAGTATTGACTGTGCCAGATTTGAATCATAAGAACAAACTGTGCACAAAATCAAAAAGGTATTAGAGAAAAGTCTTCTCAAATGAGCACTTTGAAGGACCCACTTTTTATTTATGTGCATAAATTCTCCTGTGTTTTCTCATATAGCAGTCTTACCTTCCCCTCTACAAGATTTTAAGAACAGGACAAATAATGTCTCAACGGCCTACAATATTCTTAAGTAGCATAGGACAATGTCAATAGATTGGACATCCTAAAATGTAATTCTTCATTAAAACCAAAACATAACTTTAATGCCTACATCTGCTATGCTTTATGGTGAAAAACAAACAGAAACAACAAATAAAATACATATTAAAATGATAATAAAGTGATATATTGTATTAAAATTAGCAAAAAATTCTGCTGAGATTTCACCCAGAGGCTTGATTTCACTGAGATTTGAAACTCAAATTTAAATTCCTCCTATATTCAGGAAATTAAAAAGAAAAAAAAGGAGAAATGGACATTGATAGCACCAGATGACACTGGTAGTACTGAAATTGGTAGCACCTATTGGCACTTGGCAGAATAATAACAAACCTTACCAGTATGAAAAC
Organism: Sciurus carolinensis; assembly: GCF_902686445.1. Taxonomy (NCBI): domain Eukaryota; kingdom Metazoa; phylum Chordata; class Mammalia; order Rodentia; family Sciuridae; genus Sciurus; species Sciurus carolinensis. The sequence goes on from NC_062215.1 coordinate 74,339,207, forward strand.
TTCCCAATATCTTAGTCTCCAGATTCCTCCTACTAGTTAATTTCTACTAAGTATGGGTAAGTGCATGTGTAAAGAAGTAGAAACAGGCTACCATGGGAAAGTACTAGAAAGTAGCAAGTAACAGATTTAGATCTCAAGTCATTAGATACTAGAATTAGCAGAGTCAGAAAGTTTAACAGCCATTAGTGAAATGTTTAAAGAGAGGAAAAGTTGGAAACAAATAAGAAATGAGCAGGGACAAGAGAGTATCTTAATGGAATGGTATTTTAGAGAAAGAAAAAGAACAACAGGTAACTTTAAGAAATTAAAGACATATTAATGAAAAATAATGCATCCAATAGGTCAGAGGGTACTAGGCATACATGAAGAATCAATTATTTGAAGATAAAACCAAATAATTGCCCATAATGCAAGCTATTGTGTCAAAGATTAAAAATTATTATGAAAGGAGAGTAACAGATATGAGGACAGAATTAGAAATTCAAAGAATTAATTATCCAATACTGAACTAAAATAATTGAATAGAGAAGATGTGAAAGAAAATATTTGTTATGTTGAGAATTTCTAAAGACTAATGAATATATATAGATGAATAATACATATGAACTAGATACATAGGCACATGTGAACTAATTAATAGATTCAGGAAGCCTAACAGATCAAGTACAGTACTTAAAAATTTCAATAACCAGACATCTGATTATAAAACTATAGAAAACCAGAGAAAATGAGATGATCTTAAAAGTAGCTTAGTGGGGGTAGAGGTGGTCAGAGCACTTGCAAAAGCAGGACCTGATAACAGGCATTTCAACAACAGCAACTGAAATCAGAAGACAAGAGTGAAGTGGTATGTTTGTGAATATTTAAAACTGGCTCTTCAGGGGGAAGAGACGGGGAGCATCCTGGCATGCAGGGTTTTGATTTTCACAGTATAAGCACCCCCAGTATCCATAATGCAAGGTACCAAGTAACACTGTGACATCACAGAATGCAGAGCCAGAGAAAGATGTGTTTTGTGCCTAATGTGAACCAGCATTGTCTCCACCACAACTTGAAACATTTTTTCAATATCTGAAGGAAAGTCTCCTTCAGCGTTGAATTGCATGTCTAGCAAAATTGTCTTCTAAGATGAAGGTGAAATAAACCCCCTTTTTTTTTAAGATAAAATTGACAATCAAGGAAACTTCACACGGGAAAAAGATAACTGAAAGGATTTGGTTCAGAAAGAAGAAAATCAAATATGGTAGAAAGTAGAAAGTAGGCACAGGAAGGAACTGGAAATAAAAAGTTAGTGACAGTATTAGCAAATCAAAATTTAAACAGTTTCTACAGAAAAATATAATAATTAGGAGGGGGAAATTGGATAAGAAGTAAACAAAAGTACATCCCAAATTGCTTATTATTGATTGATTCATTTACCTGTCACTTGGGAAACTAAAATTGACCTGTTCTAGACTTACAGCACTTAGGTTTCTGGATCCACATTTTATCCTAGAAATTATTTACCTTTTCTCAGTCTAGAGGGCCAGTGAAACATCTAGTCATTTCCCTTCTTTATCAATTCTTTCTACGGTTGAGCAGTTATGATAGCATGGGGCACTCTCTGAGGCTGTTTTCCAGAGACTTCCTGTCTCTTGCAAGTTGACATGCTGTAGTGGAGCCACTGTGGCTTCTGGATTCTTGCTCACATCAGTAGGTAAGAAACAATCCCCCTGAGTGCTCCATTACTCCAATCAGAACTGCTAAAGCAATCATTCCAGAAGGGCCTGACAAAATCCACACTGTAAATTCTGACAGAATTTCATAAGAAGAAAGTTCCTTGTGCTAAGGTTATTCCCCCTTAAAATGCATAAACTTATCAGTGTTTTCTGCACTGTATTGTGACTGATAGAGTGACAAAGAACATGAGAGAATCATAGAAAACTTGATCAATAGAATATAAGGGGACAGAAAGAGCTCCACCTGTACAAGCAATCTGAAAATATGAAAGGACCAGCACTTGCTGATATGAAAAGCAGAGATGGCCAGATAAATTTAAAAATCAAAATTCAGCAGCATGTTCTTCATCAGATCATATATAGGGTTTAAAGAAAATATAGGGCTTAAAGAAAAAGAAAGTTTGAAAGGACAAGACAATAAAAGATAGACCAGTCAAACAGTAACCAAGGCAAAGCTCTAATAGCTATATCATTAATAGACAAAATAGATTTAATCTCAGAAGACATTATAAAAGTTAAAAGAGATCATTTATGTGTGATAAATGTTCAGTTAATCGAGAAGATATAAAAATTTCAATTTTGCATGTACGTAATAAATACCTTTTTGTAGAAAAGTGAAAATTCACAAAACTTACAATAGAAAAAAAATCCACTATTATATTAGATCCTGATCATTTTTCAATCATCCAATTTCTTTACTTTATGTCTTCAAGTAAAATACAAGTAAATTAAAATAAAAAAGTGAAAGCTTTCAAATAAATTCATTTAAAAATTAAGTAAAAATCATATTATTCAATTGCTTACCAATTTACCTCCTCAAGTGTCTATACAGCTATAAATCCCATTCTCCACTCTAGTCATATATGCATTTTAGCATTTTCTGTATCAGAAATTTTAGTCCTAAATCTTTGATATCAAGGGAAGAAAAGGTCCAGATTTGAACCACTAAAATTCTCAATGAATGTAATTTATTTATTCATTTATTTTAGCAAAGCACATTGCACAGGTTACAGTAGAACAACAGACCTGTGACTTTACCCAGGACAAGTGACCTTATAGTCCTGAACTCCACTGCTGGGGAAAAGTTATAATTGAGCCGGAACTGCTGGTCCATCTGTTTGAAAACAGAAAACAAAGGTCCATCAGCCAAGGTCCTCAGGTAAAGGGCATAAAACACACTCATCTGAACTCAACTCCCCTGGGATCTTCTCTCAGGAGAGATTAGAAATTTCGAACTAATTTTCTCATAATGTATACAAAATACTTCTTTCTTCATTGTGAAATATTGGCTTTCACAGATATCTCCCCAGAAATTCTATAGAACTTTTGACAGGTATTTATCTTCTCACTGAGAATTTCACACCAAATTCTTTGCTGTAAACAAGTAAATAAACAAACCTGCGGAGGCACTTTCTGTATGGTGTTAACACTGAATGGGAATAGGCAGTAATTTCCCATTGCTCTCCACTTCTCCCCTTTTGTCCTCAGGGTCACCACAGGTCTCCTTTCTGCCCTAATTCTGACCTGGTCTCATCAAGGTGTGGATTGAGGGATGCCCTGGCAAAGGACTGTAGTTTGAACATTTGGCTCCGGGAAGAGAGACTAACTGGGCAGATGCCAGGGACATAATTGGCAGACCACTCATACTTTGCAAAATTGAACAAAAGTCACTATTGTGGTTGGCTGGACTGCATTTCTAGGGTCTTCAGAGATCCTTCCTTGTCTCCATTGCTAATTGCAGCACTACCTGTTTCCCCTCTTCCTTGTTCCTAGGCAGCACTCCCCATCAGTTATGGTTTGGATATGAGGTATCCCCCAAAAGCTCATGTGTGAGACAGGGCCAAAAGGTTCAGAGGAGAAGTGATTCGGTTGTAAGAGTTTTCAACCAATCAGTGAATAATCCCCTGATAGGGATTAACTGAGTGGTAACCAAAGTGGTAGGATGTGACTGGAGGAGGTGAGAATTGGGGTGAAGCTTTGGGTATATATTTGTATCTGGCCAGTGGACTCTCTGCTTCCTGATCACCATGATGTGAGCTGCTTCCCTCCACCACCTTCTCTCACCATGATGTTCAGCCTCACCTCGAGCCCTGAGGAATGGAAATGGCCTTCTATGGACTAAGATCTCTGAAATTGTGAACCCTCAAATAAACTTCTCCTCTTCAATTGTTCTGGTCAGATATTTTAGTCACAGTGGCAAAATAGCTGACTAAACACCATCCATCACCACTCTTTTTTTAGTCTACTCAAATCTAACTTGTTTCTTCCAGACTCTACTCTTATATCTATATAATGCTACCCATAGAAACACTGCTTGTTATCTTGACTTCACCTGTAAGAAGAGGAAACTAAGACCTCCTAGGCTGTGTGCCTACCTTTGCACATCTCAGGGAGCAGCAGATCTGGGACTAATATCCAATCTTTCCATTTCCCTTCTTCCTTGACTTTCTTTCTATACCTGTTTACTCTTAGTGATTCTTCTCAGTAATCTCCTGGTCCTGAGGCAGTTTCTTCTATGGCAGAAATCACTGGCTATGAACTATGGTACATGATCGCATGCTTTATTACCATTTTATGAAAGAAATTGCTCTGTAATATTTACAACTTATTGAACAATTGTATGTATGAGACATGATACTAATGCATACTTCCAAAGTTATTTCTCTCTGGAATACTATGAATTAGGTTTTATTATCTCCATGTTACAGACGGAGAGATTGATGTCACAGAGATCAATGACTTGACCATTGTCATCTGGGTCACCCAACATAAGACATTATGTCTGTTTTACTTGTCATACCTCAATAAGTATTTGAGAAACTTGTAAATGATCACTGTATCCATTTTTGAATCTCTAGTATATACTTTGAATACTTTGAAATAACTGACTATGGTATGCCAGACTGTAAGGACCCCATAAGTTCACTTCATTCTGAAGGTTTCTGTGGGTTCATGAGATTAGCTACCTTCTTTTTCATTTTTACCATGACTTTTTCTGTTTCTAACCTTGCATTTAATATATTGCAGTATAATGATCTAACTCTCTCTCTGTCTCCTGACATTAACTTATTGGCTCTTTGAGGGCTCAGATCACATATATCCACATGTTTTCTGTAGGTCATAGCACAGCAACTGGCAAAGTTTGCTGAGTTATACTGAACATCCTGTATTGCTTTTTCTTCTATCTGGTGAGCTATGAAGACGGAGTTCATCAAAGTACAAGGGTATCCCTGGTGTGCCCCACACCTTTAGCTACAACAGAAGGTATTCAGCACTCTTGGTTCACAATTTTTCATCTGTTTAATTCTCATGGGTTTGGATTCATCCCTTGCCCCAGAGGAGTTTTCTTCCTGTTTTCTTGTAGAGATCTCTCCTGCCTCCTTCTACTCTATTTTCAGGGCTCTCCTTTCCAGCAGGAGACAGGACACTTCCCCTCATGCTTTACTGCCCAGGTAGGAGAAGGGTTAAATTGAACAATGATTTCCTGCCAAGTGAAGAGTAGTAGCAGGATTCTCAGAACTGTAGGCTGAGTTGAGATTCCTCTGGTATCTCACCTCATCACCAGACCTCCTCACCTCATCACCAGGCCCAGTAGGGCCAGTTTACATCCACAAGTATTTCCCTGGACAATGAACCTCTGCTCAAATGGCACACATGGAAGAGCCAATTGTCCAAGAACCTGAGCTATTCCTGCCTTACTGTTTTTCTTCCGACTCCTTTGTACTTTAACCAGATGACAAATGAAGGAGAGAAGTGGGTAAGTGATACTCAAACAGGCTTTTAGTAAAATGAGTGTCTATAAAAGGTGTGAGAGGAAGTGGGATGACTCAAAGAAGTCTTCACATTACTAATGCACTGTGAATGCCTTGGGGGAATGATTCCAGTCCTGGCATAGAGGAAGGGCACCTGCACGCTAATACTGTGTGTTAGTCAGCTTTTTGTTACTATGACCAAAATACCTGAGAAGAACAACTTGGAGGAGAAAAATTTTATTTTGGTTCATAGTTTCATAGGTTCTGTATATAGTTGACTAACTTCAAGGCAGGAGCATTGTGGAGGAAGATAGAAGAAAGCTGTCAGCTCATGGCAGCCAGGAAAGAGAGAATGGAGAGTGTCAGGGAGAGACACAGTTGAAGCCACTCCTCCAGTGACCTACTTCCTCCATCCATGCACCCTGCCTATAATTTTCAGTTGTTCACTCAGCTACCAGGGCATTAATCCAGCAAAGGGATTGATCCACTTGTGAGGTCAGAGGCCTAATTATTGCCTAAAACCTATATCTCTGAACCTTACAGTGGATCATGCTTAAAAAAACATTAGCTTTGGAAGGGATATTCCAGATTCAAACCATAATATACTGGTTCAGGTGTTGAGTTACCTATCTGAAAAATTAAGCAAATGCCTAGGGCAAAAATAAAATAAAAGGGGGGTACACAAAGATTTCTTTATAGGACTCCATTGTCTATGATATGGACTAAGAAATTTTTGAGGTAGCTAGTGGGAAATGCATCATTTTTGTCACTCTTCCTTATGTCTATTTTATTATTTAGTATTGTTTTGCTCTGTATTTACAATTGGTGAAGTACTGTAGTCTTTTAAGCCTTAAATTTAAAGTTTTCATTGTGGTCTAGAGAAAGTCTGCTAATCTCAGAACCAAGAACACCAAGTATCCTTATCAAGTTATTAAATAAATGGGGAAAGGAGGATAATGGAAAAATCTTTTTTGAGCAAGGTCTAGATGCAGTACTTTGTGTGTGGTCCTTTAGATACATTCTTTCATATAATCTTTACAAGGTCTGACTCAGACTGGTTGTATTCATCCTCATATATATATATATATATATATATATGTATATATATATATATGGAGAGAGATAGAGATAGAGAGAGAGAGAGAGAGAGAGAGAGAGAGAGAGAGAGAGATACAGTTGTAGACACAGATATATAAGTAGACTCAAGGTCAGAAAGATGAGTAACTTTTCTAAGATCACAGATCATAAGTGACAGAGCATGATTCTCACTTGAGCCTGTGTCCCTCCAGGGATGCTTCTTAGCCTCAGGATCTTCATCTCTCAAAGGAAAGTATTAGAGAGTTGGTTTAAGACAATGAGTCCTTCTTTACAGCTTAGTATTCTGTTGACCTTTGGTTAAACTGACTTAATCTGTATAATATTATCAGTGCATTTTATATAATGACACTGAAGTTCACCTTTACCACCAGGGCATGGGGTGGAAGTTGCATATGAGCCTTAAAATATTCTAGACAGGGATAGGGATATAGCACAGTAGTAAAGTGCTCGCCTAGCATGTATGAGGCCCTGGGTTTGATCCCAGCATTGCCCAGACCCAACAAACAAACAAAACAAAATCACTAGCCAATTCCAAGTCTCAAATCATTGCCAAGAGTTCTCATTCTGGGCAGCAAGCCCAGGCCCCATGTTCTCCTTTCCATGGTCACAGAGAGCAGAGTTGATGAGACTCAAGGCCAGGTGTTGTGGGGGAATATAGTTTTAGAGACTGCAGTGTAGCTGGATGCTTATAGTGATAGCTGTTCCCTCTCCTCTAGCAGTTTCTGGGTAGTACCTGAGACCTCCCCCACAGGGGTGGGAGTGAGGCAGGGATGTAATACTAACCTGCTCCTCTAGGTTTTCACTAAAGTGCTTGTTCTAGTGGGTAGAAGAGGAAGAGCTCTAAATTGGGTGAGGGAAATGAAAGTTACAGGGACAAAAGTGTGTTTTGTTCCTGTGCCATTAAACTTACTTAAAGTTAAAAGCAAAAGTCTTTGCCTGACCTTCTTTTTGCTGCTTCAGTACTTTGGAAATAACATGTTTTCATCAAATATGTGCTTATTACTGAGTACAAATTATTTAGATGGAAGAGGGAAAAAAAATGTACCCTTATTGTCCTATCTGTTTTTGTGGAAAAGAAAAAAAGAAAAAGAAAGGAAGATAAAACAGACCTATGTTCAAATGGCCAAGAGAGCACTCCCCAGTTTTTCCATGGTGTTCACAGTCAAAACAAAGTCAGAAGAGAAGTCATCATAACTATTTTTTTCATACCCTGTTTGGCCCCAACCTAAAATTGCTCACAGATTGCCCCTCTACTTATCTAAGGAGTAAATGTTAGAGGTAAACCCATTAAATTCTGATAACTCTAGATTTACTTGAACCACATATTTGACAATTATTCCTGAACTTCTATTTACTTCAGATAAGTAATAGCCATTCTTCTATATTCCACAGCCAAAAGTTTACCCAATGCTGCCAATGCTACTTCTCTGAACTTTCTCAGATTTTTTTCTCATTGGCTCCCACACTGCACTAGTTATGGCTCCCATGATCTCTTCCTGGTTTTGGATTTATATCTCCACACTCCCAAATATGTCTTTCAATCCAATGATCACAGGGAAGCCACAAAAGTGGCAATTCAGCCATGCTACTCCCATTCATAAAATCCAGTGGTTTCCCTCCCCTTCTAGACAAGGTCAGTTCAATCTCCTTCACATGGGAACTTCAGCCCTGTGAAATTCATCCATGTAGTTCAAAAATATTTACTGAGAACTTTTATATGTCAAACACTGCTTGGTAATGTTGGGGTTCTGTGATAATGGAGGCATACAAAAATCCCTGTTCTCATAAAACTTACATTTTAGAGGATAGAGATCAGACAGTAAATTCTATAAATAAGTAAACTCCATTGTATGTTGCATAGCATCAGGTGATAAGAGAAAACAGTAAGGCAGGCTAGGGTAGTGGAAGCTTAGGGTTTAAGTTAAGGAGACAGGTTTCAATATGCCAAAACTGAAGTTAGATATGCATTTGGGATTAATTCATCCGCATAGACATGACATTTGAAAATGGGAAGCTGAATGAGATGAGCTGATGAGAAAGTGTGCCTACAGAACAGAATGAATCTGAAGTCCTAGTGTGCTCTAGTGGATATAGCTTAAACAGATGAGGGAGAACCAATTAGAGACCAGAATGACTCACAGAGGCAGAAAAATGACAGGCAAGAAGGGTATCTTGCAAGCAATTGAGATGTCAGTTAAGTCCCAAGAATGGAGACAAATCATTGTGTCAATGCTACTGAGAGGAAAAGTAAAAGTGAGACCAAGACACAACCACTGGTTTCTGCAGTATTAGGTCACTGGTGACTCAAGAAGTACAATTTTGGTGCAGCCCAGTGGGGGAGCATCATTTGTGTGGGTTTAAGGAAAAGTAATGGGTAATTTGAAAACTAAATATAAGAGCAACATTTCCAAAAAAAATCAGACAATGAAATAAGAGAAAAAATGGGACAGTCTATGAAGTCAGGTAGGAAAGATATTTCTTCCACTGACCCAGAAAGATTTTTGTTTGATAGTTTGTTTGTTTTGCTTTGGTTGTTAATGCATGTGATAATTGCCTGTCTTATGCTTTGGGGAGCCATTTAATAGAGCTGAAAAAATAGTAAAAAGGCATAGAAGAGAATGCTAGAGTGAGGTTTGTGGGCAGGCTATGAGATCTGTCCCACTGGTAGTACGATTCTCTAGAATCATGAACCATTCAAATTCAGCAACAGAAAGGAGAGAGCAAAAGACATAGGTGCAAGTAGGTGCATAATATGCCACTGAAAGTGTATGGACATTCTCTTCTGAATGCTACATTGTTCACAAAAGAAGAAAGCAAAGTTATGTGCCAATAGTGGAGATGAAATTACAATTGTTAGTGTTATAAGAAGAGTTTAAAATGGCCAGGTTGCAAAACAGGAGAATGGATGGCTTAAAAAATATGGAGTGATTGTTAGATTTCATGGGTCCCTTGAGGTTATTATTGAAGAGGGGATAGTCTAGACTCTGCCTATTCTTTGCTGTGACTGACCCTCACGTACTGTCTGACCTATGTGCAATGACAACTAAAATTTCATAGAATGCCACACACTATCCTCTTCCAGAAAACTCTTCCAGTACTCATGTGGACCCTCATTCTGGGCCCTTCCCTCCCTCTTCTCCAACTAGTCAATTCCTATTCAACCTTCAAGGGTTGGTTTTCTCCTAACTTCCTCTAGAAGGTGTATGGTTTGGATGTGGTGTCCCCCAAAAGCACATGTATGAAACAGTGCAAGGTTTGGAGGATAAATTATTGGGTTATAATATTACCTACTCAGTGAATTGATCTGTGATGGGATTAACTGCGTGGTAATGGAGGCAGGTGGGGTGTGACTGGAGGAAGAAGTTCATTGGGTGCGTGGCTACAGGGTATATATTTTGTATCCGGAGAGTGGATTTTTCCCTCTTTCTGCTTTCTGATCATTATGTGAACTGATTCCCTTTGCCACACTTTTCTGCCATAATGTCCTGACTCACCTTGAACCCAAGGAATGGAGCCAGCCACTTATGGACTGAGACCTCTGAAACCGTGAGCCCCTAAATAAACCTTTCCTCCTCTACATTTGTTCTGGTCAGATCTTACAGTCTCAGCAGTGAGAAAGCTGACTAAAACAGGAGGTAGTACTGAGATCCATTTGTGACCTGTGCCCCACTCACCTGTCCCATATCACCTGTGCTCACTACCCCATAGCTCTTAGCACATTTTGTGAGTCCTCTTTCCTATGTGCCTTCCCCACTATAATCTACTTATCAAACTCAAGCAAATGTTAGAGTTACCTTCTGCTTACCCCTCTGGAATAGTTTTGGAATATGTAGATCTACGCGTGAGGCTTGAGATTTTACATTGCTAATGCGGTCCCCGGGGTGATGCTGAAGCTAGTGGGAAGTGAGAGCGCATCCTCTGAGAGCCTCTGTGAGCGTTGGTCCAAGACTGAGGCCTTGTGCTGCATATTGATAACCCCAGCACTTGGCTCTGCACTTGGCTTAGGTCAGAAGCTCAGAATAGCTTGACTGAGGAGACATCGCACCTTGGAAGAGTAGAAAGAACGAAAGCAAGGTACCTGAATGGCAAGCTCTCTCCCCTCTCGGTTAATCTTCAGATGGTGCATCTTTCTATTGGCAAAGTTCTCTACATCGATGGTGAATACATGTGTTTCTTCCTTGCCTAGCTGATAGCGAACCTGTAAACTTCCTTGAAAGAAAAAAAATAAAAATCAGAATTAAGAATAGTAATTACAAAATGCAGAGGCATGGTCAGACTGTCATTTTAACTAGTTGCTTCCATTTTCTAGGGACTCATGTCTCATTCTAGTCACAATTTAAACTTTTAAAATATATTATATGTGTTCATCATGGTCCAAATAGCAAATTTAAAGCATGTGTTTATGGTGTGTTATCAGTAATTAAAAAGTCAGTTTGAAAAACAAACCCATCACGAACTCGATTTGTGATTGGACTGTGAGAAATTTTAGTAAAAGATAGTTAAGATATTTTTTTGTTCTGTTAACTTCCTACAACTTCTTGTATCTCTCTTCTTCCCACTGGCCTTCATCCTTTTAGATTTAAAAAGAAGAGGAAAAGTTCCTGGCGTTCTCATCTGCTGATATAAAATGCCTCTGATGATTGTTGTGTGGTGTGGTTAGGGTACAGTGACCCATTTTAACCCCTTATGGTCCATGGGGACATTCAAATTTCACTAGGATAGTGTTTTTCAAATAGCTGTTCATTATCCTCTGGAGGTTAGGAAATCAATTTAAGGCATCTCAGTCGACATTTCTTACAAAACGGAACAGAATTGGAAAGGAAATATGAGAATCCCAAAAGACATATTAAGGACAAGAAGGGAATTAGTTTTGTGAGGAGAGGAAGGAGAGAGAGAGACAGAGAGAGAGAAGGAGGGATAGGAAATATGACATCGCAATGCAAAATGATTACTTATGGACCATATTTTTAAAAGTCTGAAAATCATTCTGTATGAGAAAACCAATGTGGGGAAGAATAAACATTTATTGAGTGGCTACTTTTTCATATATGATTTTTATTTTACCCTCTCTCTAACATGATTGGCTGAGGCAGTTGAGCCCGAGTAGCCCAAGTGTACAGAGCATGTCCTTTATTTTCCCACTCCAAGGGTCATCTGCTCTGGTGTCATTGGAGGCCTTACACACAGATCCCAAAAACTTTTTGTGGGCATACAGAGGGACAGGAAAACTTGCAATCAAGGAATAGTGTCATAAGCTGAGGTCATTAGACAGAAAGGTACATTTACTCAAATTTGGTCCAAGAAGCATTAAGGTGACTCTTCCTGATCCCTTTAGTCTGTCATTCTCCAGAAATATCTTCTTGACTTTCCCAATCCATATTTTTCCTAAACTGCCACAGGACAACAATAGGTTCATGAGTAAACCATATGTCCGTGACTGATCTCAGGGCTTACCCAAGCACTGGAACTTTCTTTTTTCTTTTTTCTTCTTTCTCGCTCTCTCCCCCTCTCCTCTCCCTCTCTCTCTCTCTCTCTCTCTCTCTCTCTCTCTCTCCACCCTGCTCTCTCCCTCTTGCCCTCCTTTCTTCCCACTCCTTCCCTCCCAGATGGTTTTAAAAATAAATTTCTTCTTGTGAAATTTCAGAGTGCATAAATGTGAAATAACATTTCAAAATAGTCTAAGACTAAATGGAACAAAATGATTTGGGGCGATAATACCATCACCCAACAGTCAGTCAACAGACAAAGCTTTATATAGCTAAATCTGCTTTTTTCTGGATCCTTCTAATTCTAAGAACTTGGATATTTTAATGTTTAATTTGACCCAATAAAGTAAATCAGTGTGTGATAATTATATGCCAGGCATGGTGATAAATACCACATTCTTCAGGCTATTTGGATTCCTTACTGTTATGGTAATTTATGCTTGCACAGGTGTTATTTACATATTTTTCCGTTTTAGAAATTGCTTCCATTTTATACATCTTTACTAACAAGGACTTCACAATCATCCCTCTTAGGTATCAGTAATCTCCGTTACTCTGAGGTATCTTAGGTATCAGTCCCTTTCCATTACAGTACTCTGAAGCATCTCCAGCATCCTAATTTGTGATGAAAACACTTTAACTAGTTCTTTTAATGCCCAGTACTTCTTAACTTCTCAGAAATTCCGATGACATCCATGCCCCTCAAAGTACCACAATACCATATTCTGAAACCCCTTGTTAACTCATTTTCCCAGACTCCTAAGAGGAGAAAATTCAATCCAGAACTTTTTAAAATAAATCTTTGGGAGGCATGGGGGTGAGATGAGAAGGATCGTGGATTGGTGCAAGGAATGAATTAATCACCTTCTGCAGCATCTTCTTCAGCTGTTTGGTCAGGGAACTAAGAGGCTGCCCTCTGGAGATTTAGCAGGTCACTGAGACTCCTGTCCAGTACTTTCAAGTTCACTTGTCTCTGCAGAATCCTCAGTCCCAGAGCTAATTCTCCTTTTCTCTGACCCTCCTCTGCCTCTCTTATTTGCTTCATCTGCCTACTTCCATCTTCTCTATAGTGTTTCCCAGTCCTATTCACATGTAGACTTGCACCAATGGTAAAAACAGCAATTTACAGTCCTGTATACCATGGACTGACAAAAAATAAACTAACTGTCCTAACAGAGAGTGCATTAGAATTTTGCTAATACATTGTTATTTATTTCTCTTCTATTTGGTCTCAATAGTTTTTTTTTTCTTTTGTTAATATTTATTAACACCACTACAATATAAAGATCACCTATTATTTTGCATGTGCGTATGGATAGAGATAAGATGTTCACAATCTGTAAATTAAAAATAAATCTGATTTGCTTCTCATTTGGGTTGTTTTTTTCCAAATATGCTCTTGGAATACATATATTTATAATGGAATGACCTTTTGTTAACAGTAAGTAACTTATAAAAATTTTAAAGTGTCCTATTAATATTGGTGCACTCAAGTTATATCTAGCTTCTTTTTCTTTTTTAAAAATGTTTTCAGGCAAAATCCATACCATTTTATTTAGAACTAAATACCAATATTATCAATGTCATTTAAAAGAAACAAAAGTAGAAAATCTATATGTTTTTTTAAAGTGACTTAAACATAACAATAAGTAATCTTCTTTCAAGGGAAGGTAATCACATTCTGATAACATTTCTCTGAATTTTCTGGACTGAGCTATATTCCCTGGCTTAGTAGACAAATTTCATCATGATTGGCTTCCTGTTCACTATTCTGCTTTCATTTGAAAGATTGTTTTTATTTTCTTGATTTTAAAGTTAAAGAAAAAAAAAAAACAAAAACAAACAGAGGTTCTGTGAAGTGAGTAACTTTTCAATGTGCAGAGTCAGATTTAGAAACTAAATCTAGCTGTTTCTAAAGATCACAAGTTTCCTCTAGACCACAATAGCCCTGAGTGATCATCTTTGACCAGAATGGTTTCCATGATGATCTTTCTGGTTAGATTTTCTACCACTAAACTTCAGACTGCAGCACAAAGTTGTCTCTTCCAGGAAGCACTCTCTGGCTTCTATAGGCTGACCTTGCTCCAGTAGGCTCTCTGATCACCTTTGTTAAAAAATGTACTGTGTGTTGTCTATTTGCAGATTCCTCACATTTATCTGTAAACTCCTAGGAGCTCAGGATGTGTCTTATCCATCTTTCATTTCCAGGGTTTGGTCCATGTTGAGCACTCCATAAATTGGAGGGGCTAGGGAACAACCCAATTCTGGGTAGCACTTATGTTCAGTAAGACCAGAGACCAATCATTCTGAGATATTGTCTCACCAAATTGGTCTAGAATTGTGTGTTCATCTACCTGGAAAATCCCAAAGGTGGCATGCCAAAGGAACTCAACAATTCCTGGTGGTCCCATCTGGAGTTGAGCAGAACCTACACTGGTTTAGCCTCCTCACCTGTGTCTGAGAATGTCAGGTCTCAGGAAATTCATTAGGTTTGCATGTCACCAACTGTCATGAGTGTCATACTTCTTGTCAGTATTTAGGGTTCCATACCTCTGAATTTGCCTTATATTATAAATCCAGTTTTTGAAATATATTTCAAATCAGAAGACTTTATTCAAGTGGGAACTAGCAACGAAACAGATAAACTTGGAGTTGCTTGAGTGGGATTAAGGACTAAGAGAGCCGCTCTGTCACTGTTACTGCCTTGTCCCCTTCCATCCTGTCCCTACCCCACAGCCTCATTTGACCAACAGAATTCCTTAGTTTCTCAGGAGGACAGTGGAAAATACTTGCCCCTTCAAAGAGACAACTCATACCACTGGGACTTAGTAACATCTTCCCTAGACAACTTATTATATTACTGATGTGAGTCCCACAAGCCAGAACCCAGAGCACAGCCCCTCTCTCAGGCCTGATCCTTGGTACCCTCACACTCCAGACGACACATCTGACAAGTTTATCACTGAGTCTGATTAGGCTTTAAGTTGATCAATGATGACTCTGTACATGTCCAGGTAGACAAAACTGACTCAGGAAAGAGCCCTATAGGTTACAGAGAAACTGTGCTTACTTTGGGAGATGTTGAGCCTGCTTTCAAAGATGCCCTAATAATCAGAAAAGGAAATCAAGTAGTTTGTAGCAAGGTATTTTGCTATTTATATCCCGTTATAAATCAAGAATTGAAAAGTCAAAATAATATTCAGTTTGTCATCTCAAATAGATCTTAGGTAAAGATCCTTGTCCCTTTGTTGTTCAAGAATACCATTTTCTGTTTTACTGTCTCACATTTAGTATACCTATTCTAACCTGTCTCCCACACTTACCATTAGTGTGTGCATTATAAGACATAGTTGGCCATGTGACTATAGTACCTAAAAGATCCCAGGGATTCCTAATGCTTCATGATGTTTAACTTCTTAACCTTATATTCTTACTCTTCCAATGTCATCACATACATATTGTTCATATGTTAATTTCACCTGAGCACTCTGTATCCTCCCCCCAAAAACTGTTCTTCCTCTATGAATCTGTATGACTTTGCTTAGTCTTATTTTTGTTTTCTTCTCAGCTGAACAGACCCCTCCACACTGCTTTCATATGAATGTCTGGCACACTACCCTGCATTGTTGAGACCCAGTTCTTGTGGCCCAGATCTCCACTTGCGCCTATGACTAACACTAGTTTTCTTCACGTTATTGTCACTGTTCCCATTTTGTAATAACAATCTCAATTTATGATGGCTCCTTTGTCTTTCTCCTTCTCTTGAGTTCAAACTCTCCAGGATGTATATTTGCTTTTTTTCATCATTGTATCTACAAGGTATAGTATATGGCCTATCTTAGTATACAGAATACATTTATTGAATAAAATAACCACTCTGCAGAATGTTATCACCACATTCCCCAAATTAAATGAATGTTTATTCAATGTTTGCTCTGTATAAGACACCAGAGAAACAAATAGCCATATAAAATATTTCTATCTTTCAAGAGTTTGAAAGAGACTAAAGCAACTGACATACCTTGTGTGATAATGTGCCCACTATGTATCAGATATTTTACCTGGTGTATGAGGTCAAACTGGAATGTCCCTCAAAGATTCACGTGTAGAAGACTTAGTTCTCAGTGCACCTGTGTTCAGTGGGGGAATTTTACAAAATGATTTAACATGAGGGCTCTGAACTCATCAATGGATTAAGCAATTGATGGATTCATAGTTGGATGTTTTTATTGGGAGGCAATGGAACCTGTAGGACGTGGGGTCTAATTGGATGACATTGGTCACTGGGGGAGTGCCCTAAAATGGATACTTTTTATAACCATTTTCTCATTTTCTCTCTCTGCTTTCTAGCTTCCATTAAGTGAAGAATTTTGCTCTGCATTGCCCTTCCACCATCATGCATTGCCTCATCACAGGTCTAAAATCATAGAGTCAACTAACTGTGGACTAAAACTCTGAAATCATGAAACAAAATAAATCTTTCCTCCTCTAAGTTGATTTTCTCTGGCATTTTATCATGGCATTGAAAAGACAACCTATGCACCTTGCACTAAATATAATTATTTTTCAACTCCTAACATTAGGAAATGGAATTTCAGGGATCCTGAAGAGGGAAGGCAATCTTGAAGAAAGAACTAAAGATATCACATCTGTTACTTTCAAACGTATTGCAAAACAACAATAATCAAAATAGCATGGTACTAGTATTATAACAGACAAATAGACCAATGGAACAAAATAGAGAACTCAAAAATAAATCCACATGATATGGCAAAATCATCCTTGAGAAGGGTACCCAGAATAAACAAAGGGGTAAAGAAGAGTTTCTTCAGATACTGGTCTTGGAAAAACTGGATATCCTCATTCAAAAGAAATAAAATTGGATCCTATACAAAAGTTAATTTAGAGTGGACTGAAGACTTCAATGTAAAGTCTAAAATTGTACAATTAGAAGAGAACATGGAAGGAATACTCGTAACATCAGTCTTGGCAATGATTTCTGGATATACAACAAAAGCATAGAAAACAAAAGTAAAAAATAATAAGTAGAACTAAACCAAACTAAGAAGTTTATGCACAGCAAAGAAAACAATCAACAAAATGAAAAGGTGACCTACAGAATGGGAAAAATATTTGCATGTAATGTATCTGATATATTCAAAATATAAAAGGAAATCATATAATTCAATAGCAAAAACAAACAAACTACCTGGTTAGAAAAACACTGGTGGAGTTGCAAATTGGTGCAGCCACTCTGGAAAGCAGTATGGAGAATCCTAAGAAAACTTGGAATGGACCCATCTTTTGACCCAGTTATCCCACTCCTTGGTTTACACCCAAAGGATCTAAAATCAGCAAACTACAGTAATACAGCCACATCAATTTTTATAGCAGCTCAGTTAACAATAGCTAGATTGTGGAACCACCCTAGATGCCCTTCAACAGATAATGGATAAAGAAACTCTGGTATATATACACAATGGAATACTACTCAGCCATAAAGAATAATAATATTATGGGAATGGATGGAATTGGAGAATATCATGCTAAGTGAAATAAGCCAAGTCCAAAAAACCAAAGTCCAAATGTTTTCCCTGATAAGTGGAGGATGATATATAATGGGGGTGAGGGTGGAGAATGAGAGAATAATGGGGGAGCTTTAGAATATGTAGAAGAAAATGAGAGGGAGGGGGGTATGTAAAATGTTGGAATGAGACAGACATCATTGCCCTGTTTACATGTATGATTACATGAATGGTATGAATCTGCATTGTGTACACTCATAGAAATGAAATTATGTACCCCAATTGTGTACAATGAATCAAAATGAAGTCTGTAAAAAATTAAAAGCTAAATAAAAATAATTTAAAAAATGACCTAAATAGACAATTTTCCAAAGAAGACATACAGATGAGCAATATAATGTGAAACGGTGTTTGACATCACTATTTATCAGAGAAGCAAATGAAAACCACCATGGGTATCACCTAATGCTTGTTGGGATGCCTATAACTGAAAAGATGAAAGATATCAAGTGTTTGCAAAGGTGTGAATAAAAGGGAATTCTTACACAGTTTCCTTGGGAATGTAGACTGGTACAGCCTTTATGGAAAACAGTCTGAATATTTGTAAAGAAAACTTGGAATGGACCCATCTTTTGACCCAGTTATCCCACTCCTTGGTTTACACCCAAAGGACCTAAAGACTAAGACTGTTTTACGGAAAACAGTCTGAATATTTGTAAAGAAATTAAGAATGGAGCTACCATGTGATCTAACATTCCCATTTCTGGATATATATCCAAAAGAAATAAAACCAGCATCACAGATGGATAGTTATATTCTCATGTTCATTTCAGCATGATTCAGTTAGTTCAAATTTGGGAAAAATTATGTGTACACTGAGGCAAGGATAAAGAAATAAAATGTGGCATATGTGTACAGTGTAATATTATTGAATTATGAAAATATAGGAAAACCTTCCATTTATAACTTTCAATCCTTTGGGAAAACTGCTTATGTGGAGAAAGGCAGATGGATACAGAAAGCATCATGTGACCCACTTTTACACTTATATGTGGACTGCAAAGGTAGAACTCACAGAAGCAAAGGGAAGAATGGTGGTTGCTAGGGGAAGGGTGAAGAAAATGAGAGATATTGGCAAAGGATAGAAACTTCCAGCTAGAAGATGAACAAGGTTTGGAGATCCAATGCATAGCATGAATATGTTAATTAAATTGATTATGACACAATGTAAATACCTGAGAAATCATCAATTTGTGCGCCTTCAGTATATTCAGTTTATGTCAAGTTAAATTTTAACAAAATGCACTGAGATGATTTCAAATGTTTTTAAAAGTTTAACATTCTTATACTTCTTGGCAAAAAGACATTTTGCGCTTAAAAAAATGCAAACTCTGTGAAAGATAAAGTCATTTTCCCCCTGCAAATGCAAACATTAAGGTTGTTCTCCATAGTTTCTATCTTGGGCAAGGTGAGGACAGATTAGAAAGAAAAGAATCAGCTATCCTGAAGAACATATTCTCAGCTATTTGAGAATTTCTCATGAATCAGTAACCACAAAGCGCTGAGCATTCCCAGATCCACTCAGCTATGATGGTTTTCTAGGGCTCAATTCATTTCTTATTCAAAAACAACCTTGAAAACTCTCAGAGGAAGTAATAAACAGGTACCAAATCCTCCAGCCTATGCAGCCTATAGGTTCTGGTTTACTTTATTCAGCCTTATTCTAAGCACTTTAATAAGGAACAATTATCTTCTTCTATTTCAGCACTTCTGTTTACGTTAGCACAAAATATCCCACAACCTGTCTTACCTTTAACTCAACAGACATTTGCATAGAAAAAGAGTCCCATTACTGCCAGTGAAGGCAGACCAATTACCACTCTTCCTTGGCACTCTCTTCTGATCCGTTTCCCTATTGCCTGCTTCATAGAATAGGAGCCTTTCTTCAATAAAAGAGAAAAATACATTGAACTATAAAATTAGGGATTTCTTTAATTTTTATTTTTCATTTGCTACATCTATATATGTATACATAGATATTGGTGAATCTAAACAAGTTCCACTGTACAGGTCCATCCGTTGAATTCAACTTTCACAGGATGTGTTAGTCAACAAAATTCCCAGGGAGAGACTGGCTGATGTTCTATGTGCTTAGAGATTTCATTGAGCTACTGAAGATCTGTTTTTTTTTCTTCTGAGACCCAATTAAAGCTCACATACACTTAAAAAACTCTCTCTTCTTATTTGTATATGATTTATGAGGTTTGAAGGCAATAGTCATTAGGACTCAACATAGTAATTAGACTTTAAAGGATTTAGGATGAGGCAGCTTTGTAAATTTTATGTTCACTTTTTATGATCCAATTGCTTTTGGATATAGACACTTTTGATCATGACACTTAAAATTTTAAAATATTTGTAACTAGTGTTACGTGTGTGTGTGTGTGTGTGTGTGTGTGTGTGTGTGTTTGAGTGTTTGAATATGTTTTTAAAGTTTCCATAACCACTGATACTGGGGGTGATACAAATTTAGGAAATTTTAAGTCACAAATTGTGACTTGCTGCTAGGTTGGCTGAAATGCCACTGAGAGCCACTATTTCTCTCTTAAAAGGAGTTTATGCCATTTTTTCCATCTCTGTAACACCCTGTGCAGGGGGTCAACCAGAGCAGATCCTCCATCAACATGCCACAGACAGAAGGTCAACATCCATTATGTTGTACCTGGAACACTGTTATGAGTACCTGTTGGAGAAGCAAGATGTGCTTTCTGCTGAGATATCCACAGTCTAGCAAGCAACTCAGAGCAATAAGCTGGCGATGACAGACAAGAGAAATACAGGGCAGTAATTTACTCACATGAGAGATTGGGGAAATCAGAGAAGCCTTGCCAGGGGACCTAAGACCTGATTTGCGGTCTTGAAGACCAGATAAAAAATAGTCATGAGGAGAAGATTGACACAAATAGTTTTACTTGACAAAAGAGCTTATTAATAGCAGTGAGGCAGAAAACAGAATGGAGTGTCTATCTTGTGGTTGAGTGGAGAGTGGGTATGCTTGTGAGAAGTTAGTAGAAGACAATATTTGTGGGATATTTTGGAATATGAAACAAAACTCTTATCTTCAAGAAAGCCATTTCCTCTATCTATGATCTTCCTAAACCCACCATTTATTTTTTCTAAATGTTACTTATGAAAATTTCAAAGGAAATGTTACTGTGAATGGCAGTACTGGTATGCTTTAAAAAATATTCCAGGGAGTTGGCTGGGTGGTATTTGACCCACAGCACAAACATATCCATATAACAGGGAGCTGAGTCAAACAGTATTTAATAGCCAACTCTAAAATTATATCTAATATTATGCATTCTACTTAGTAAACATTCAGAAATGTTTGGGGGTTCAGAGTGATGATTTCTAAGATTTAATGATGTGAAAATTATAGGAATGCTATCTGTACTCCAAGGTCATATGTTTCTCAGTATCTGTCAGAACTATGTGGTCTGCCAAGTGCGGAGAAGACAGAGCAGTTAGTGAGTGCTTCAGGCATTTCCTTAAATGAAAATATAAATGATGGTCAATTAGAGATGATTTCTTGAACCACTTTCTAAAATCATTAACAAATAGCATAACTAGCTCTTGAGTAATTTCAGACGTTTGCCACAGTGCAAAGTCATGAAGACCTAACCACAAGATTGTATTTATTGCACAGAGTCAATCAGATGGGGAACCTTGTTTTATCACTAAGTGGTGGTGGGGGGGTACAACAATTTCTACCTGTGGAGTCCTACCTGTGCAGAGACAGGGACCCTGCTCATAAAGTTGTTCCTTCCAGATAACTAATTATTTTTTACCCCCAAAATGGCCTGATAAATAGAAATATTGTTTTTCATCTGAAAGACTCATTCAAAGAAGAGGAATATGAGTTCTTTTGAGTGTATATTCTGTGCCAAACCTTGGGCAAGGTTCTTATGTGTTTATGCATGACATTTCAGTCAATGGAAGGCTTTAGTGGCATTTGAGGATACCCTAGTGTGCAGGCTCACAGTGTCTGTTTCTTGACTCACTCTGAGAATCCTGCCCCAATCCCCATGAGGTCAAGCTGACCCCACCATCAGGACTGTGGCAGTGCCAGTGATTTACAATAGTTGTTATTATTCTGTGTGACAAATGAAAAAAACATGAAGTTCAATAAAGTTAAAATTTCATCTAAAGTTTTGGTGGTAGCACAGAGATTTAAACTCTAAGCCTGTAAAACACCATGGATTTAGGTAGGTGGGAATTAGGGAAGGATCTTCCCTTAATGAGCTGAGATACAACAGAGAGAAAAGATGATAATAGCAGTCCAGGATAGTTCTTATGTTTGTCCTCATTCTTACTTTCCTGAACATGTGGTATAAATCAACCTGAAAGAATGATAAAGAACATCCCCTGCCCACCACTCTTATCCATGCTCTTTCACACATGCATACTCATAACATACACATATCATACACTTGGCTGACACTATATGGTTTAACCTCGCAAGGATTTAAACATTTCATATACACTGAGAAAAATAACAAGGAAATTTGTTCTCTACCATGAGGGTGAATGTCAAGTAGTATGTAAACATGAATAATGGCCCATGGGGGATAAAATCAAATATAATGTGAGTAATTCTCCATAGAGTCACAGATGAGAAAATCAGGACTGAAAAACCTGGGCTCAGAAATCATGAGTAGTGCCATGACAATGAATTGTGATATGATGAGGCTATTCATTGGCAGCTAGCCTATGTGTGCGTACTGAGTGCCTGCTGGATGCCTATCTTTTGTTGAGTGCTGGGACTATATAACCAAGGCTTCTGAGCTGGTGGAGCTCACATCTACAGGGAAAAACAGATGGTGAATCTTCATCTACAAACTAAACAAATGTCATGACCCAGAGCAAAAGTCCCAGGATTTGTAGGAACAAGTAATGCACAAAGAAGAAGCCAGTTTGTTGGAGAGGATCCCCCCACTAACCCTGAAATGCCTGAGAAACTACATGATCTTCCCATTAACCATACTTTCTCTAGCATCCTCTCCCTATTAACATCAAATTTGCCTTTCTCCACCAAGCCTGTGGTAGTGCTACTGCACTGTGGAGAAACTTCCCTACATAGCGACATAATGAAGTCCAAAGCCTGGCCTGCCTTCTCAGAGTTTTGTCAACCGGTCAGTTAGCTGTATTTTCAGGAATACCCTGCTAGTGTCCTTAAATTCCACCCAACAGAGATCCACATATAAATTCTCCCCAACTACTCCTTCCCCATAATAAGTGATGTTTAAATACCTGCCAGATGAATGAATGCATTTCAGAAAACCTGCGCATAGGAGAAAAACTAATGTCATTTTTCCACTATGTCAAGTACGTCTGGTCTTCTAGGCAAAGTTGAAAATTGTGCCTATCTTGAAGGAATGTAATTGCATTTGGTTTCTCCAATATTTAGAAAATATATCTGAAGCTCTTCAAGAAACACTTTCTAATCAGCAATACATTATATTTCAGAGAAAAGTGGAGAATGTGTGAAACGTTTTAAGGAGATTTAATTTACCATGTTTAGCTAGACCGGATCAGATGCTGAAGAGTTTGGTAAACTGTGAACCTAAGTTTATACAGCAGGAGTCTGAAGAGTCATGAAGATTCTCATATTGAGGATATCCTTAGATGTATTTTAGAAAATTTATAAATAGAAACTTCAGGCCTCAGGGAAACTGTAGGATGGATGGGAATGGGAAACAGCTGAAAAGCTATAGGCAGAGACCATGCAAGATTGGATGAAAGAAAAGTTCATTTTAGACAGGATTTGGTGGCATGTTGCATGTATGGAGGAAAAGAAAAGAATGAGGATCCTGGGATGTTAGGTCCAGGGATGACTCAGAGACAGCCTGCTCTCTATTACTTCCCAAGATAATCACTCTCATTCTCTGTGGCCAGTTAGACCTTGACACACCAACCTTTTTGAAGGAAAATCTTTGCATAAGTCATTCTTCCTATTGTAGTCAGCTATAGTCAACACAGTCAACCCCACACATTCCCAGATCTCAGTCCAGGTATCTCTCAGAGAAGACTTCTTTGCCACCGCCATCCCCCATTTCAAGTGAACTCACATAGTATTGAAAAAGGAATAAAGTACCCTGTAATTTCTCACATGAAATTTGTTCACAATTATATTCCTACTAATGTGGATGTTTTATAAATATGTTATTCTTCCAGCTGGATGTGAAGTCCAGTAGGACAGAGATTCTGTTTCTTAATTCTCTGCATCTTAGGTACTTATCAAAGACACCTGACACATGGTAGTTAATAAATATAAATCTAATGAAGGAAAGAAGGAGTCAATAAATAGATTTAAGTAAGACAATATAGAAAGAAAAAAGAAATTTTAAAACATGAGAAAAATCAAGTAAGAACCAGAAAATTTACATAGGATACTACTAGCTAAAAATGGTAAACAAATAGCAAGCAATGAAAGACTAAAATTTTGAAGAGAAGTAGAGACTGAAAATGTTTATTTGAGAGTCATGAACAAAGAGGGGTTGTGCAGATAAGATAGCAGACCTGTTCAATTCAGACACTCACACATAATATGACATTTTGTTTTATAGTAAGTTAGGAATAGTACCTTCAGGTTAGTTCTTCTCTGTTCCTCAACCAAAAGACTGGTTATAATATACAGTGGACACAAACCATGTTTTTTTGAAGATGCCCTGTACCCTTTTCAATGACAGAATCCATGACACTGTGTCCTAGTTCAAACTGTGAGCCTGTATACACAACATGCTTTTTCTGAGAGGAAGGACAGAGTAGTTGTTTCAAACCAATTTTTCTGGGTCCAAGTTCAATGCCTTGAGACTTCACCTGGGAGACCTCAGGCAGATCAAACAAATACCCAGTGCACTACCTTCTATCTGCCAAATGGATGTGCTCACTGCATCTACTTCATAAAACTGTGAGGTTGAAGCCATATTAAGTTATTTTAAGAGCATTTCAACCATAACATTTACAAATGTTAACTAGAATTATCATCACAATTATGATTATTGTTATTTATTTCCTCCGAAGCTACATTTGCAGGAATTCCACAAGGAATCAGGATAAAGAATGCATCCTCTTCCTCCCGATCATCAACTAGTTGGCTTGTGCTCTTTCCTCTGTGTCATTATTTTTGTCACTGTTAAAATGACTCTGAAAAGAGCTCTATTAATGCAGCACCATATTAAAGAGCTCCATTTGCACGACAGGGAATTGGAAAGAAGCGAGTGTAGTGTTGAACATTGAAACAGCCGCCTGGAGAGCTAGTCTCATTACCAATTGATATCAATTGAGTACGTACAATTTGCTAGGTAGGAAGCAGCCTAGAAGAATTCTCACAGACCTAATCCTCATATGCAGTTCAAATTTTTGCCCATTGAAAATCTTGGAACAAATCAATTCCTGGAAGTAGCAGGTTTTTATAGAAAGAAACCAAATGATTCTTATTTACTTGCTTTTTGTAAACAAAATTGTGCCCAAAATATCATATTTGCTGGTTACTAATTCAATTACATTTGAATTCTGCCCTAAACCAAAAAATGGCCCAAATAATATCCCCACCACTTTCCCTAGGCAAGGGAGGTACTAAAAATAGAGCAATCTGTGAAAGAAGGAAAGAGGGCCATCTGATCTGCATATATTTCATCTAGAAAACTCCCTAAAGTAGGAAAAGAAATGTGTTATTTTAGCCAAAGTTGGGAATTAGTCACTAAGGTATTTCAAAGCCAATTAGCTCTGAATTGTAGAACTACAACCTATGTTTTAAACAACCCCTCCCCCTGCATTTTTATTGCTGATTAATGAATGTTTCTAATAGTTCAAAGTTAGTACAGAGCCCTGACTTTCTTCCTAAAGGCCACTTAGTGCTACATACCTGGTTTTATAATCCCAATTGCAAAGTCATTCCTTCACAAATTGAGGTTCCACTTTGGTAAAAGTTGGCCTGTTACTAGTGCACAATTCCCTCTTTCGGGGTAAAATAAGATGTGCTTACTCTTGCCTTGGGTGGGGAGGGCTTCGTTACTGTTAGAATGCTGAGAGGCATAAACTTAAGTCCTTAGAGATGGAAGTCTTGGAAATCAAAGGTATTATTTATTGTTTGCAATTTATATTTGTAAAGTACTGCAAGTTCCCTGGGGAAAGTGGGAATGCAAACACTAGGTATGTGTATAATTAATAACTTCAATGGGGATTATGGCTTCTCTAGGTAAGAATGTGTGTACATTGACACACATGCAAGGCAGTTAAATGATTTCAAAACAACCCAGGGCATATTCCCCCTGGATGTAGGGAGAGTTCATTTGTAGATCACTCAAGAACATGGATGGGAGCTATCACAGAAAAAGCACGTTGCAATCCACTGTCCTTCCTGGAGACCAAAGCACATGTTCACATTGAGCTGGGAAGTGACTCCACTGTGCTAACTTGAGGACAACCAGCAGGATAATCATTATGACAAAATGTAACAAAATTGCTCTCCCAGAGAATCATAGACCAAAACTGAGAAACAAATCATGGTCTGCCATTCTTCCTTCTATAAAAAAGTCCACAAATTTGGCATGTTTGACCTGATCAGATGGATGTAATGAAAACCTACAAGAGGTAAGCCATCTATGGTAAAAATGATTTCATTTTAGAGGCTGATTTTATTTTTAGATGACATTAAAATTTCTTATAATATCATCCCTAACCTATTACCATCTGACTAATACTATTATATAAGTGCATTTGTATGGAATTTTACAAAGTACCTTGCTAACCATTTATTGATTCCACAATCTTTCACAAGATTTCTAAGGTGAATAACTTCCTTAAATCTCCTTTTAGCCAATTTTTCCCTGTACTCATCTCTAGAAAATGTTATTTTTTCCCCAGTGTATTAGTCAGCTTTTGTTGCTGTGACTAAAATAACTGACAAGATTGACTTAGAGGAGGAAACGTTTATTTTGGGCTCATGGTGTCAAAGGTTTCAGTCCATAGTCAGATGACTCCATTGCTCTGGACCTGAAGTGAGAGGGGACATCATAGCAGAAAGGTGTGGTGGAGAAAAGCTGCTCAGAGCATTTCTCTAATCCAGGAATCAGAGAATAACCAAGGTCCAGGGACAAAATACAAATCCCAGTGGTATATCCCTAATGACCTAATTTCTTCAGTCACGCCCTACCTGCCAATAGTTACCAACTAGTACAGAAGTCCTGACAAATTATTAATCTCTCAAATGGAATTGATCAATCAAACAGATTAATCCACTGATTAGGTTATAAATGTCATAATCTAATCATTTCACCTCTGAACATTGCCATATTGTCTCACACATGAGTTTTTAAGGGATACCCTATATCCAAACCACAATACACAGTGTCTTTCATTCTCCCTTCTAACCTCTCTGTCTTAAAACCCTGCTATGCTTCACAGCTGACCTTAGGGTGAAAGGTGCAGGTTCTTACCATGGACTTCCAACCTCATTCCAACTCATTTTCTTTCTTATATGCCCTCAATAATCTACTGAGAGTAGGAAAATGCTTTCCATGGCACTGGAGTCCCCATGTAGATGACAATATGTTTGGTCTGGGGCAAGAGACACAGCCCCTCTGTGATCTTTGTTAGGTCAGAAGACAGAAAAGTTGAGCTGTCTTTCTTTACTGTGTGAATTCTGACAGCTCATGTAACCTTTCTGCTCCCTAGCTGCATAATAAGTATATTAATGTCTGCTTCACAGATATTTTTGCTACATTTTGAAAAAAAAAAAATAACAGAATGTTCCAGACTTGCATAGAATATAACAGATATTCAAGAAATAGTGATTCTCTAAGAATCTGAAACCTAGGACTATGCCTAGGGACAGGGTCATGCCAAATGTCATGACACAGTTGGATTCTGTTCCAGACCTTATTAATACCACATTATAATTTCTGTCATGAGTCTAGGTATGACCACCCTGGAGGGCACTCACACTCAAGTAAATGCTTCTGCATTCTAGGAGCTTAGCAAGGAGATGCCACCAAGGATCTTTGTCGATTTCTGCATCAATTCTGTCAATCTGTCATATATATCCATAAAATTTTTTTTTAAAAGTATCTAGGTACAGTGGTCTATGTTTATAATCCCAGGAGCTGAGATGATGAGGCAGGAGCATGGCAAGTTTGGACCAGCCTGAGCAACTTAGAGACACCAGTCTCAAAATAAAAAAGGAAAGGGCTGTTGATGTAACTCAGTGGTAGAGCAACCCTGGGTTCAATCCCCAGTACGAAAAAATGAAAGAAAGATAGAAGAATAGCCAGGAGCCTGAGCGGTGGTGTATGTCCGTAATCCCAGCTACTCTGGAAGCTGACACAGGAAGACTGCAAGTTTAAGGCCAGTCTGAGTGAAGATACTTTCTAGTAAGACCCCATCTTGGTCTGAGGATTTGACTCAGTTTTAGATATTCCCTAAGTTTAAAAATGCATATGCTTACATCTAGCAATTTCACATCTAGGAATTTACCCAGAGAACTAACTAAGTCTTAAAAATCTTACTAGTGAGTTATTGATTATATGGTTTAAAATTTGCAAAATATTAAAATCAATCTATATCCAAAAATAACTGACATATAGGCAATGTAATATATCTGTTAATATGTAAAAATTTAATATCATGGCAACAACATAATATTAATTGAAAATAACTCTAAAACTGCTTATAGTCTGATTATTTTTTTATAGTGTTATGGATTAAACCCTGTTCTACCTCTAAGCAACAGCCTCAACTCTTTTTATTTTTACTTTCAAGGCAGGGTCTGTTAAGTTGCTGAGACTAGTCTTGAACTTTCTATCTTCTTTCCTCAACCTTCCAAATTGCTGGGATTATAGGCATATGTGACCATGCCTGACTGAATTCTGTTAGTTATTGGTAGATGAATAAATATCACCATTAATTATAATCTCTGTATTAAACAGTGAGTTTTTTCCTGATGTTATCTTATTCACAATAACCAATGATAATAGGTATTATTATTTCCACTTAATAACAGAAAACCAGAACTAAGGTATTTTATGATTTACCTAGGTCCACAAGCAGGTGGAAGAAGTATGGTCCAGGTCCAAAGCTCAAATCTCAACTCTGCTAACAAATAAGCATATAGCCATAGTAATATGTCTCAAACCGAATTTTTAATCTATCCTCGTGATGTCTTTACAGGTGATTTATTTCCTGTTTTTGTATGATTTTTATTTTTAACTTTTATTCATTAAGTATGTATTAGCACTGAGTTATTTTAAAGTTATCTTTAAAGCAAGTACACTATAGCAAGGTTTTGAGGATGCCCCTGCTAGATACACAGGTGTTACCATCACTGCCATAGTGTTCTTAAGGCCATGGTTCTGGTCTGCCCAGAGCTCCCTTGGGAGGTATCCTACAGCCTGCACTCCTGTTGCTTACCGATACTTTTGGCAAGCCAGCCCCTGCTTCCATTGCCATTCAACAAGAAATATCTCCTGGCAGCTTGCACGGGCCTTCTGCTGCAATACCTCCCCTTTATAGCCTGGATATTTAAACATGAACTACCTCTCTCAGTGTGAAACAGCTGGCTGTGAAGCCTGAGCCTTAATTAGCTGTTTTTCCCTGGGGATTGGTGCTCAGTAAATTCACTCTTCATAGAAAGTACAGGTAGTAAGATGAAGCAACAGAATCAATTGTCTAAAAATGTGTTTTTAAGGAAAACATCATTTGTGAATGTGTGTGTTGTGGGGATGATGTGGGTATTAAAGGCACTGTAGATCAGTCTCCTTACTGAGTCACTCAAAGCTAAGTCAATCGCTTAGTGGTCAAGAGCACAGATTTGCAGAACAGTATCTGGTGCAAGCTTTGGATCTACCACTTTGTTAGCAGTTTATTTAAACCTGCCTTGTCTCAGTTTCATTATTGTGATTTGGATGATACTATAAGATACACTACATAAGATTACACATGGAACCTTACTCATAAGAAGGGCTGCAAAAGTTTTTCTCTTTTAACCCTCCTTTGTCTCTTGGTGAATGTGCAAGGCACAAGGCAAGTCCCTGATAAACAGTTTTTTAGCAAATACACTATACTTTGTGCACTACATTACAGTACACTATAAGCATACCACATTTATAATACAGTGTAAAGAAGTCATGTCTCAGGCAACTTCAACCATTCAAACACAGTTGAGAAAGGATTAAGAGGAGAATAAAACTTATTTTTTTAAAAATTTAACTGGTACATAAGAATTGTATACATTAATAGGGTATTATGCAGTCTTTCAATACATGTGTATATTGTGTAATGCTTAAATCGAATAAAAAACACTCCCTCAAATGTTAATCATTTATGGTGAAAACTTTCAAAATCCTTTCTCCTAGCTCTTTGAAATATTTATTACACACAATTATAACATACAATATTAGCATCTATAGCCACCCAACCCACTTAGAGCACACCAGAACTTCTTGCTCCTAACTGTAACTTGATCAACCTTTCCCCCTCCCCCCCTCCTGCTCTGCTCATCCTCTGATAACAAGCCACCATTCCATTCTCATCTTCTATAAAATACAGTTTTTTAGATTTCACATATGAGTGAGATCCTATGGTACATATCTTTCTGTTCGTGGCTTATTTTACTTGACATATATAGGAAAGGCAGGGCTTTAAATTTTCTACATATTCTTCAGTATTCATGCTCGTTTTTTAAAACGAGAAGTAGACATTATTAACTGTTGTAGTCTGGATATAAGTTATCCCCCAAAAATCTCAAATGTGAAAAAATGCAAGAGTGTTCAGAGGTGAAATGTTTAGAATATGAACAATTTAACCTAATTGGTGAATTAATCTACTTGAATGAATTAACTGGGTGTTAACTGTAGGAAGGTAGGGCATGGAAATAGTTCACTGAGAGTGGCCTTTGGGGTTTATATTTTGTCAGTGGTAAGAAGAGCTGTCTTTGCTTTCTGGCTGTCATCAGCTTTCCATTTCCTTCCACCATGATGAGACTTCTGCCCTATCTCTGACGCAGAGCAAAGGAGTTGTCTGACCATGAACTGAACCTCTGAAACTATCAGCCAAAATAAACTTTTTCTCCTCTAACTTGTTCTTGTGAGGTCTTTTCTTCACATCAATGGAAAATTGACTAGCATTATCCAAACGTTCTGGCATGGTGTCTGAGAGATTAAATAGCTCTTGCAAAGTTATGATGGTGGTAGCCACAGATATAGAATGACAACACTCCTTCTGTCACTCATAGCTGATCTCACAGAGGAAGAACAACTGAGAGCTGACTAGAGGACTGTTTGCTTCAACAGTTCACCCAGAAGAGTAAACATTAGAGAGAGCAAGTTACGTGACCTTCTGTACATCAAAAACCTCAATCTGAGAGAGGTGACAATAAGGAAAAAGGGAGAAAAACTACAGAACACAAACTATGCAGCTGCCTTAAAGATGACTCTACGATGGCATAAAAGAAGCATTAGTGATTCTTAGCCTGACATAGAGTTACTAATAAAAGGATGCAACACATTTAGTTGGTAATTGCAATATAAAAAGAAAATGTATTATACAAAATAAATACTGAATAGTGGTATTTTGTTTACAAATAAAATGAGAATTTAATGGGGCTATGGTCTCCATGGCTTCCTCTCTATGCTCAGATATTGCAGTACCTGTCCAAGGTTGAGGGTCTGAGACTGAGCTGATGCTGTCCATTCATGTGTCTTAAATCCCACCAAAGAACATGATTGAAGAAGGTCTCTGCTAATGTAGGTTATACTGGTGTGTGGAGTCAGATCTTGACGGTCTCATAAGTTTTCTCATCAGAGTATATGTAGATGCACTAGTGCACCCAGACATGTCTGTTCAGAGGGGACCAGTCCAGGGCATTTACCTGTCCCAGTTCTATCTGGCCATGGTGAGTGTTGAGGGGCAGCATTACAGAAAACTCCTGTATCCTTCAGCAGCACACAGTGTGACAGTGTGCCATGGGACATGGTGGGGAAGATCACTCAGTGGTGCCAATGTGTGCTAAGGATATGAATCTTTATTGATGCTATTAACCCATCAGGTTCCATCATCCTATATGTAGGACACCTATAAAAATTTTAAATTTACCAACAAATATACCACTTATGGTCACTTTGAAATACACATGTTTTTAGATTTTCTGGGGCATCATATAGACACACTGAAACAGAATTCTCAGAACGCACTCTAGAAAGGTATGTATCTAAGCAGATTTCCAGGTGAGTCCTAGCTCAAGGAAGTTTTGGAAATATTGTCTGGCTTCTTCAATGGCTTTCAAACAGAATCAGAATCCCCTAGACTGCTGGTGTTTCCACTCTGGCATTTTCACTTCAGTTGGCTGAGGTCTGGGGTCAAAATTTGCGTTTCTAACAAGTTTCCAAGTGAAGCTGATGCTGTTGGTCCAGCAACCACACTTTGAGAAATTCTGGGTTCAGAGAACTTGTCTGGCCCTGGAGCAAAACAGAAGAGGCCAGAAGAGGGAAACCTCGGCTTCTTCCCAGAATTAAGTGGTCAGGGTCTTTTGAGGAACTGGGAACTGGGCCTGGAAGCACCTCTCACCATCTAATCCCACCACCTCCTTCTTTAGCTCCTGAACATCCCCACTTCCAGTTCTAAGCCTAGTGTCAACAAAACTGAATATCTATGGGGCCCAAATTGCCTTTGAGAAAAGGCCATGCAACTAACTTAGACATTTCTTCACAGGAGCCCAGAAAATGAGAAATATAACAAGACCAATACTTTATAAACCCTTTAAATAAAGAAGTACTATGGTCATAAAGTTTCTTAAACTGAGGTACCTCTTCTAGTTTTTAATATTTAATACAATCATCATTCTCTAAGTAAGGTTGTAAAATCCAAATGATACAGATTTTTAAAAATATTGTTTGAAATTAATATATTGATTATAACAACATAACATAATATATTAAAAAGTAGCATACAGTAACACACAAGAATACACAAACTAGATATTTAAATACTTAAATACACTTCTACTAAATAGACCAACATAATTTAGCGCTTTTTCTGTTCTATATTTAGAGGCACTTTCAAGTTATTTCTTTCTTGCTTGCTATATTGGGGATTTAACCCAGGAGTGCTCTACCAGTGGGCTATATCCTCAGCCCTTTTTACTTTATTTTGAAATGGGGTTTTTCAAAGTTGCCCAGGCTGGCATCTAACTTGTAATTCTACTGCCTCAGCTTCCCAGGCACTTTGAAGTTCTAATAAAAGTTATGGGTGTTGTCCCTAGATAATTACCAAAGATTTCAAGTAAAGGGATCTAAATCCTGGGTTCCCTGGGTTGAGGCCTCCATCATGTCCACATGTCAAGAACTCCTGGAGGAGATACTATAACAGGTCTTCTGCAGAAAGTGAGTTTCCTCTGTCTCATTTCCAGACATCAGAATAAAAGGATACCTATGTTCAGTAGTCATCCCTGGGTCATAACTTCCTCAAATGTTTCTCATCTAAACAGCTATTCTGATTGGGAAGGAGTTCTTATTAGAGCAAGAAAGAAACTTTGAGATGCTGAATCTCTCTCTCCTGAAGATCCGCATCCACTCTTATGACGTACTATCTTACTCTGCCTGCAGTGCAATAACTGTTCAATGGTCAAATTTCTGTGATGACTTTTCATAGCTTTTTTCTGTTTCTTTAAGTGCTGTCATTGAGGGAGAGGCAGTCAATGTAGGACTTCAAGATATAATTGTATATGATAAATACTTATATAGAAATATTCACAGTGCTGACATCTCCATCTCTGGATAAAAACGTGTTTTAGGAAAGATAAGAAAAACACAGAAAATAAGTTCTATTGGAAGCAAATTTTTGTTCTCCCAAAATTTTAAGAATATAAATTTATGACATTAATTATTAAAAGTCATACATATCCTGTGCTTGGTGTTGCAGGGAAAGAAAGAATGATAAACAGAACTTAGCAGAGCATGAAATTATTATCAAAAATTCTCAACATACATGCTTTAAATAATTATTATCTTCACTTATTTAGGAATTCCCAGACTTTGCCATTATTTCTTTCATTGGTTATTATGCCATTTTTACAATTGTTATGAGTATCTGAAATATTTGTATTGTTTTCAGAATGTAGAAAGAAGAGTAAGTGGGAAAGAAAAAACAAATTTAATTGTTTTTTGTTTCATTTCTGAGATCATAAAAATATTTTAAATCCAGTAAAAACAAGACCTATTGAGAATAAATCAATTAATAAATGAAGAGTGAGATACTTTGCTTGTGTGACAATTCTACAGGCATGCAATTAGTTTAGGGACCAGGATGGGTAGGACAATAAGTGATATCCTGCCATCCCTGGCAGATACCACTAATCATGACCTCCTTCCAGCCAGGGCCAAAGTGACTTCAGGATTGCTCCTGGGGCAGCTGTAACTAATCAACAGGAGTTGTCACAGCATTACCATGCCTGGACAAGGTATTATTTTAAATAATTGAAAATCATGGTTTTTATCATGCCAACATTCTCCAGATGCCATTGCTGAGCATTGCCTCCCTGCACTGTGCCTTATGCACCCTTTAGAGCAAGCTTCTAACTAATGAACCCCTTCCACAGCACATGGCAGATAAAACATTCTAGCAAACTGTGTCATCACAGATTTTTGTTTATTTCTTTCAGTCAAACAGCCAGCACCTGCCAGCAAGCATGCTACTTCCTGTTTGGAAATGCAGCAGGGGAATGAGCAACAAACTGTTCTGGCATGTTAGCAAGAAAATTGAAAATAGCATACAAAGACAGTAAAATGGAATGATCACTCCCAGATGGTTCTGGGAAAGGACACGGTCACTTGTTTAAAAGAACATCAGAACTGTCACTCATTGCTAGTCCATGTGACAATCAGCAACATCAATCATAAGAATGATAGCAGCTCATTACTGTGTATTTAGCCGTAGGTATTCTGTTAGGTACTTGTCTAAGATCACACAGTCAGTGTCAAAGCCTAGATCTATCTATACCAGCATTTAGTCTAATGTTGTCAACACAGAGCAATATAAACAGGAACCCTGATAGTTTCTTTGGGATGGGAGAAATTCAGGAATTTGGAGAAAGTTGCATGACTAGTTTTCAATAAAGTCAGAGTTAAAACACGGATGTTTCTAAACCTTAGACTTTAAGCTTTTTTGAATTTCATCTGTAAGACATGAAGCTCATATGGGTAAAGTCTTTGAAAGGTGAAATATATGGCTGGATTCAAGGAGACTAAGCATTTGATAATGAGTCAACTTCAGAAGGGGACACAACACGCAACACAACACCCGTTCAATGAGTGTCCTCTTCATCCCAATAGGACAAGGAAGCATATTACTTCCTCTAGCACTATGACTATTGCATTAGGTAACTTTCTCAGAATTGTCCCCCATAGAGAAGTTTTCTCTAAAAACTAACTATTCCATACCTGTGCTTGCCAATGTAACTGGTTGCCCATATAATTGTCAATAACAGTCCCAAATTATGCTTGTGATGTGGGTGAAATTATAATTGGCACCTCTACAACTCTCTGCTTTTGACAATAAGTAATTGGTCACACTTATTACAGCATGTATGATAAATATTGTGTTTTCCTTATCCTTTTTATTCTATGAGCTCTTTGAGGGCATGAAGTCTGTTTATAGAAGATATGAACCTCTGTATCTCTAAATTTCATCTCAACATAGGCATGCACAGGTACGGCTGGAGATCAGAAAAGATTGTCTTGTTTCTAAGTATCATCTTATGGATGTTTTCACCTAAGATGCCTCTACTTCCATCTTTGCTTGACATTTAGTTCTTTACTCTAAATTTTTTCAGCTGGAAAAACATGCACAGTCAAATAGAATACACCACAAAATTTTCCCATTCAAGTCAAGCCTTTTGGCGAATGTTCTGAAGTGAGTAAACATAACATCTGCATTTGCTATAAAAACATCACATATTTGGAGTGAAATGACTCAGAGTTTGCCTAGAAATCATTTGAGATGATAATCTGTTTCTCTCATTTCATTGTCTACAGCCTTTTATTTATTTCTTTCCAGAAAACACAAAATGACTTCTGGATGCAGAAATACTTTCAAAACTGGTGGTTCAATACCTAGTTGGAAGGAAGCTGCTAATTGCATCTTTCATGAACAATAGATACAATGGGCAATCAGTCTAATAATTGAATTATAGTTTACAAATGCACACTAGATTGAGTCTAATTCTTTAATACACTGTTTAAATCTTCCCATAATGTTAGTTTCAAAGGATGAGGGGAAGAGTAAAGTAAGACAATGTCATAATGAGGGAAGGTGGAGGGTCTTAATGGAAAAATACAAATCTTAAGGAACTTTCATGCTTATACATCCCTACGTAAACCTTTCCATGGAATCGATCTAGTAAAAGAGGTGAAAGACCTCTACAATAAAAACTACAGAAAACTAAAGAAAGAAATTGAGGAAGAACTTAGAAGATGGAAAGATCTCCCATGTTCTTGGAAAGGCAGAATTAATATTGTCAAAATGGCCATACTACCAAAAATGCTGTACAGATTCAATGCAATTCCTGTCAAGATTTCCTTGACAATCTTCATAAAAATAGGAAAAGCAGTCATGAAATTCGTTTGGAAAGATGAGAAACCCAGAATAGCTAATACGATCCTTAGAAAAGCGAAACAGGAGGCATCACAATAGCAGAACTTAAATTATACTACAGAGCTGTAGTCACCTAAAGAGCATGGCATTGGCACCAAAACAGGCAAGAAGACCAATGGGCCAAAAAAGAAGATGCAGAGACAAACCCACCTAAATACACTTACCTTCTATTAGATAAAAGAGCCAAAAGCTTACATTGGAGAAAAGATAACCTCTTCAATGAATGCTTGGAAAACTGAAAAATTTATATGTATATGAACCATATTTAAACTCTGTCTCTAACCCTGCACAAAAATCAAACTGAAGGGGATCAAAAACATATAAATCACACCAGAAACACTACACATACTAGAAGAAAATGTAGGCCCAACTCTGCAATATATCGGCTCAGGAATCGACTTCCTTAATAAGATTTCTGAAGTGCAAGCAGTAAAATCAATAATAATAAATGGGATGGCATCAAACTAAAAAGCTTCTTTACAACCAAGAAAACTATCAAAAATGTGAAGAGAGAGCCTGCAGAATGGAAGAAAATCTTTGTCACCTGTACCTCAGATAGGGCATTAATTTCCAGGATGTACAAAAATCTCAAAAAGCTTAACACCAAATAACCAAATAACCCAATCAGTAAATGAGCAAAGGAACTGAACAGACACTTCTCAAAGGAAGAAATACAAATAGTCAATAAATATATTAAAAAAATGTTCAACAGCTTCAACAATTAGAGAAATGCAAAGTACAACTACTATGAGATTATCATCCCATTTCAGTCAGAATGACAATTATCAAGAATACAAGTAACAATAAATGTTGACAAGGATGTGGGGGAAAATGTATACTCATACATTGCTGGTGGAACTGCAAATTGGTGCAACCACTCTGGAAAGCAATATGGAGATTTCTCAAAAAAATAGAAATGGAACCACCATTTGACACAGCTATCCCACTCCTCAGTATATACCAAAAGGATTTCAAATCAGCATACTATAGGGATATAGCTACATTAATATTTATAGCTGCACAGTTCACAATAGCTAAGTTATGGAATCAACCGAGGTACCCTTCAACAGATGAATGGATAAAGAATATGTGGCATATATAGACAATGGAATATTACTCATCAATTAAAAGAATGTATGACATTTGCCAGCAAATGGATAGATATGGAGACTGTCATGCTAAATGAAATGTCAGTATTCAAAAAGCCATAAATCAAATGTTTTCACTGACATTTGGAAGATATCCCACAGTAAGGAAGGGGGATAGAAATTCAATATATTAGAATGAAGATGAAGGAGGGGGGAAGGAAAAGGAAAGACAGTAGAATGACTCTGACATAATTTTCCTATGTACATATATGAATTCCCCACAGTAAATCCCACCATAGTGTACATCTACCAGGAGGGGGTCATAATTAGAATAAGATACAGTTCATGCTTGTGTAATTATATCAAATGTCATACATAACTAAAAAGAATCAATCGATGAATAAATAAACTTTCCCAAGCCAGCCCATCAAAAGAGAGGTTTGGGAAACTTTACCTGGCCTGAGGTTCTGATAAAGAACATTAGCCAGAAAGATGAGCAGTGATGAGTTCTGAAACTCCAAAGCACCGAATCACTAACCATTCAGGCTAAAAATGATAACTGAAGTTCAAGCCAACATTTGGTTCTAACTGTTGGACTACATGGCTGAGTTAATGACAGAATCTATGTGCTCTACTAGCAGTAGAAACTCCTAATGCAATTACACCTATCAGACAAAATTCCTAGCCTTAAAAGTCTAAAATGGAAGGCAGTGTCACATGGGAAGAGTTTGGAAACCTGAAGAAATTTCAAGGGACATGTGTTAGTTGTTCAGTTCTCTGGGCTGATTTGCTACTGACAGGAGCATGCATGGAGGGTATGTTTCCCTGCTTCCTTCTTTGCTTCATGACTCTCTGTTTTTCAATTTTGGTACTTTGTGTTTGTTTGTTTGTTTTTAAATTATACTATTTCTGCTTTCCATACCACCCTCCCCTTCTGTTTCTGGTCCTTTCCTTTAATGCTGTATTGTTGATCTGGTTCTCAAATTTAGTCATGAAGCTAAATTTAAGTTTTAGCCCATTAGTTTCCATTAACCAACTCTTAAATTAAAGATGATTTATTTCCAGAATGGGCTGCAGGCTGATTTACTGGAGCTGCTCCTTCAGAGCCAGTCAATTGTTCACTGATTCTTGTTAAGATTATGATGAAACTCTGGTGACATATGGTATAAATTCCCAACTAATCTCCAGTCATGGTCAAACAGGCTCATGTTTCCATTTTGTTAGCTGAGGAAATTTTACCAGCAGGAAAGAGGAAGCCAGGCTATGTAAGAGCTGTGCTTGGGATGGTATGATTCTGGGTTGTGCACCATGATGCGATGAGCTTTACAGGCCATTCAAAATGTTACACAACTCTAACTACATTCTGATAGAAGGTCTCAAAAATGATATTACACTCCATTTATGTATGATCTATCAAAATGCATAAATGCATTCTACTATCATGTACAACTAATTAGACAAATTTTTAAAAATTAAAAAAAAGTGATCAAGGTCAACTCTATGGTACAGATTAAGAAATTGAGGCTTACATGTATTAAATGTCAAGCCTAAGATCACCAAGTATATTTGCTTTATTTTATGTTGTTTGCTTTACACTGAAGCACCATACATAATTATGGTTAGGAAAGTGCATATATTCTAAGTATAAAGCTCCAAACATTCTCACAAATAATATTCTAATACCAAAGGCCCCCTGGCATGTCCTATCATCACTAACTCCCAAGGTCAACTGCTATTCTGGTTTCAAATAGCATAGATTGATTTACCATGTTTTGAAACTTATTTAAAAAATTAAAATGGGACCACCAGATATGGTGGCATATGTCTTTAATCCCAGCAACTTGGGAGGCTGAGGCAAAATGATCACAATTTTGAGATCAGCGTCAGCAACCTAGTGAGGCCTAAGAAAAGTTGGCAAGAACTTGTCTCAAAATATAAATAAAAAGGGCCAGGGATGTACCTCAGTGGTAAAGAAACCCTTGTAACAAAAAAAAAAAAAAAAAAAAAAGAAAAAAAAATTTTAATTAATTTAAAAAAATTAGGAGAAAATAGGATCATAGAGAATGTGCCTTCTTTTTTACATATGGTTTTTTTTATGTTAAGTTTGTGAAATTTCTCAACTTTTTTAGGTAAACATAAATCATTAGTTCTTGTTGCTTAGAGGGGATATATATGATTGCCTAGTTTTTAATGACCAGCACTATGGTTTGGATCTAGAAGTTACTTCCCAAAAGTTTATTATTTGAAAGCATGATCCCTAGGGCAGGAAGGTTCAGCGTTGGGACTTTTAGGCAATGATGAGAGCTGTAAATTCCTTAGTGGATTAATCCATTAGAGGGATTAATAATTAAATAAACATCTAGTTGATAACCATAAGCAAGTGGAGTATAGCAGGAGGAAGCAGATAATCAGGGGTGCACCCTTGGGGTTATATCATGGACTCTTCAATCTTGGGCTCTTCAATCTCCCCTCCCCCACCTCTCCTTCCTGGCTGCAGTGAGTAGAGCAGCTTTTCTCTACCATGCCCTTCTGTCATGTGGTTCTGCCTCACCTTTGGCCTAGGGCTATGAAATAGGCTAATCACAGATTGAAACCCAAAGGTTGAAACCATAAGTCAAAATATTTTCTTCTTTTTCTAAGTCTTTATTGTCAGGTATTTTGGTCAGAGATGAAAAGCTGACTAACATAACCAAGAAGCATAAGAAATGTGGTGAGTCTTTCATGTCCACAGTGAAATTCATTTAAAAAATAAA
Source organism: Sciurus carolinensis (assembly GCF_902686445.1). Classification (NCBI taxonomy): domain Eukaryota; kingdom Metazoa; phylum Chordata; class Mammalia; order Rodentia; family Sciuridae; genus Sciurus; species Sciurus carolinensis. The sequence goes on from NC_062215.1 coordinate 74,379,335, forward strand.
AATGGGATCACCAGGTATGGTGGCATCTGTCTGTGATCCCAGAACACCAACTCCTGAGTCTTTCTCAAACCCAGGACCTGCTTTTAGCAAAGGGCAGATGGCAAAAAGTTGATAGGCTATCTCCCCCATGATAAGATTACATTAAAAAGTGTTAGGACATTGCTCATGTAATCTATACCTTTGCCCATTCTCTCTTGCTGACTTGAAGAAGTAAACTGGAGGGACCTATGGAGAGTGCCCCATGGAAAGGAATTTTGGTGGCCTCTAGGTCCTGAGAACAGAACCTGAATGGCAGCAAAAACGTAGGATCTCAGTTCTCGACCACAAGGAACTGAACTCTACCAACAAGAGAAACCTGGGATCAGAACTTCCCCAGTGCAGACTGCTGAGAACACAGCCAGCTGATACTTTGATTTCTGTCTGCAAGACCCAGAGCACCCAGAAGAATGCTGCTTAGATTTCTACTAGTGTAGTATTATTCAGCAATCGTACACTAATCAGGAAACCAGCTCTCTTAAAAAAAAAAAAAAAAAAAAAAAAGAACATTTTTGTTAAAAGTTAAATTAAAATTGTTAATTATTTAAAAAAGTGATCCTAATTGTAACATATATTTTACCTTGTAAATTTAGGAGATAACTTTTTATTGGTTCATTATAATTATATTGAATAGTATGATTCGTTGTTACATACTTGTACAAAATAGAACAATATAATCTAACTTTCTAACATGATTTTTACTCATTTATATTATTAAAAGAAGCACCCGATAAACAGTTCAACTGTCTTTCTCAGTTATTCATTCTCAAGAATTATCAATTAAACAAGCACAATCCATGCAGATCCTGAGTCTTGGTTCTGTCATTCTAAATTTATAGTGGTCCCTTACCTTTGAAAAGCCATTTATTCATTAGTCAGACACAAATGAGGAAACCAGTGTAAGAAGCTGAGGTCGGGCAGCTCAGGACAATTTCCTGGGAAGAACGATCTTAGAGAAGAAGGGGTAAAACGGAAAGGGGGGCTGTATATTTTCATGATGCTATTTTCAGCACGCATTTCCCATAGAGGCATCTTAAGCACTTTGGAGTGGTGCCAGCCAGGGTGCAATGTGGTTGTAAGTCAATATCCTTACAACACAGGCACTTAACCGGAGGACATGCCTGATGCAATACACCTGCTGGCATGAGAAGAAAGCCTGCCCGCTCTGGGGAAATAAGTTTCCGATAGCCCATTTCTATTCCTTTTCACTTCGTCCTTGATTTATTACCTTTGCCTGACTTCAGCATGACAAAGGCTTCAGCTTCACACAAAATGATATTCCAGACTCCACTAAATATATTTGTAAAACAAGGGCAGCCAACAAAATTAAACTGCCGGCACAAAGACCAGCGGTTATTTAAAGCTGAAGAGAGATTACAGGGGATTATTACTTTATCAAAAAATATTTCAACTACGATACCAGTGCTTATTTCTCCAGTACCTTTGGCTGTCTGCTAATTTATCTCCCACCTTGCATGGATTTAGTCTTTATTGCCAATTTATTGAAAAGCCTGGCAAATGTCAGTGGCCTATGTTACAGGATACCCAAGCTTCCTTAGTTATTGCTGTAGAGAGAGCTGGAAACCACGACCTTCAAAGAGGAATTATACGCACTACTCCTTTGATTTTTATTGTTATGCTTTCATTTGAATGAGCTATCAGACACTCCTCTTTAATCTCATTTGTCTTTTTAGAGGTCTCATCTAAGGACAGCAATGCCAAAGAACCAACCATATTACCATAATGGAGCTGATAATTTTGTCAAAACTTTTTTCCATGTCTTTGCTTAAATATTGTGTTTTTATCTGTCTTGATTTTCTCTCTTTTAAGATTTTTTCCTCCAACCTTTAACATTCACAGAGAGGACAAATGCCTGGCAAAATTAGCAAAGAATGAGAAGAATCCATTTTAATTATTATATATAACTTCCTGAAGTTTTTCTCTCATTTTATTTTCATGTTTTTAATTTCTTCTCCTTCATTCTTAGGTGTGCTTTAGTGAACCACAAAGATATGACAGCAGCACTTCTAAAGATCAAACACTAGAATATGCTTATAATAAGGATCTTTTGCTTAAAAAAGTGTATCTCGTTGTCAAATGAAGTTCTTAAGCAATTTTACTAGGAAGAGTTGTCTTCAAAGGTGGTGGCAGATTTACTGTGTGTAGATGCTGAGCCCCTCATGGCACTAGGTCAGTGGTACTAAGTTCTGGAATTAGGATCATTGTAATGGATACAAGTTAACAGTGATTATGAACACCATTGTAATAGACTGCTGTAAAAGCCATTAAGAGGGCACTTAGCACTATCTAAGGGAGAAGACCAGCAATGCTTCCCGGGAAAAATTACATTAAACTGAAACTTGAAGGAATAAGAGTTTGCCAGCAAGAAAGAATGGAGGCAGGCAAGGAAAGGATGTTCCCTGTTGACAATGTTAATTTTTCATTGCAATGACCAAAATACCCGACAAACGACTTGGAATGGGAAAGGCTGGTGTTGGCAACACAGTTTATTACATTTCAGTCCATGAATGACTGGCTCCATAACTCTGGCCCTGAAATGAGGAAGAACATCAAGGAGGAAGAGAGTGATAGAAGAAAGTATCTCATCTCATAGCATCCCAGAAATGGGGGTTGGGCAGGGGCAAGATGTAATCCCCAAGGTGACTCCCCTCAGTGAACTACTTACTAAAATGATGCCGGAACTGCCTACAGTTTCTGTCTCTTCCAGTAGTTCATCCAAATTATTAATCCATCAAATGAGTTCATTCATTTATGGGTTTAGAGCCCTTATAATCCAATCATTTCTCAAAAGCCCCACCTCTGGACATTACTCCACTGGGGACCAAGTCTTCAACACATGAGCTTTTCCAGGATATTTCAAATTCAAGCCACAGAAGTAACAAAATATGAGTGATTGAGAGAAAAGATAGTACACAATACACTCAGAGTTTTAAACATAATTCATTAATCACAGGTACATAAAGAAATTAGCTTTCTTAAAAGAAGTGACTTCAGTGGGGCCTGCAGTTATCCTATGGGGAACTTAAAGCTGGGTATCTTGACCTTCATTTTGTATTGTTTTCCTTTATTACCTTAAACTTTGGTTCAGGTTCCTGCTCAGTTCTGCATGTAGGCATGTCAATCTTTCAAGCAGTATCCGTCTAAAAACCAGTAATACAGGTTTATTAACCCTAAATTCTTATCTCCCTTCAAGACTGAGGCAGGGTTTACAGCAACCTGTTTCAGATCCCTGGACTGTTGCTTAGAAGTCCTGAGTTGTTATACTGCATCTCATGGGAGCTGAGTTGCTCTTGTCTAGAATCACAGGTCTGATAGTATCCTGTGAAGCTCTCCCAAAGTTATAAGGAGCCTCCTTGCAGAACCAGAAATGAAAAAGTGATCAACCAGAACAAAATTTGACCAAGACTGCTTAGTGATACCTATCTGTAGCCCTTTGCCCCAAATCCTCCTATACCTTAGCATGAATTTCCCATCAGTACCCTGAAGACAGGACTGAGATCCTGGATCTTACTTTGCTTTCTCAAAGTGACCAAACTGATTGAGGTTTCCTTTCCTGTCTTTCACTGTTTACCTTTTCTGCTTGGTTTTTGGAGTGAGTGACCAGACCTGTTTTGTTGGCACTATCAGAGTCAGGCCTCTGTCTAGGAACCTGGTAACAAATAGAGATAAAAGGTACAGTGAGGTAGAAAAATGTTAAGAATTGAAACTTAACCAAAAAAAAAAAAAAAAAAAGTGAAAGAAATTGAAAGGTGTTTGAAAATGAAAGGTTTGGGAATTATCAAAACATGCATGACACAAATATATTTGAATTTTTAAAAGATCACCTTAGTCAGAATACATAATAAATTAAAAGGGAAGAGATGTAAAGTCTGGGAGAAGTATTTGAACACTGTGGCCTTATTTGCTTCCAAGATTAGGGGGTTCAAAACAAAGATAACCAAAGTGGGAGTATAATTAATTAGATGAATATAAGGGACTGGGACTGTGACCTCAATAGTAGAGCACTTCATTAGTGTGCAAGAGACTCTGGGTCCCATCCCAAATACGACGAAAAAAAAAATTGAGTAAATGTAAAAGAGACTGAGGAAGTAGATTCTAAACAATGCAATATAGTATTCAGAGATTCAATTTAAAAAATTGGTGATTGCTGAATTCTGGAATGCTGAGAAAGAGGAGGAGATGACCACTGATTGTTTCTAACTTGGACATTTGGGTTAATATAGAACATTTCTATGAGAAAGGAAAAATTTATACAGGGGTATATCTCAGAGAGAAGAGGGCTTACAGTGGAGCTGGGGTCATTCTGGAATGAAGAAAAGTCAAATGAAGTTGTCCCCATGGACATTTGAGACAATTCTTGTAAATCAAATGGAGCCATCCAAGTGAGGCATATAAATTTGAAGTTCATCAACTTATACTATGTGAAGTCATAGGAATGGATGAGAGATCTCAGTAAGGGCAGATCTTTCCTCCAAAGAGCAAGAACTTCTCCAAGAAGGTGAATATTTCATGATCAGGTTCAGGATGAGAGTTCATACAAGAGGCTGAGAAGTAGCCAACAAAGCTCTTCTCAACATGCTTGCAACAGTACATGTTCTAGGAAGCTCATGGAAATTGAGGTTTGAAATAGATCAGGGGACAGACAAGGAGCTTCTTGTTGGCCTCTGCTTGAATTACCCAAATGAAACAAGCTTAGCTGTTGGGAAAGTGGGATCATTTTCTTTGTACTTATTATGTCCAGTCCATCCCTTCATTCTTACATTTCTTCCTTCCTTCACTCCTTGGAAGACTCCTTTCATGGAAAACATCAAAATTGGGCATTAATGCAAAGGTGGACATAATCATCTCATCTGTCTTTAATCAATCAATATTCTTTAGATATTTATACATATTTGCTGGGGAGACAAACTAATTTTCTACTAACAAAACTGTTTTTCACTTTCTTTAGATTATAGCAGTGCTCTCATTTTAGGCATTTAATTATTTTTTAATCAAAGAAATGCATTTAAAAATAGTATAGAAAGACAATGTGATGAAGTACTCTTCCTCAACCTTCATCCTTACATGAAATTACTTTTAGTTCTATTTATTTTCTTGTGATTTTCCTTCAGATGTATTTTATTAAATATCCTGCTACTTCAGTTATTAATTTTAGTTTGTTTTTTTTTTTTTTTTTGCCTTGCCACAACAGTAAATGAAGAATTCTCTTCCTTAGATCTGGTAACTATGTGGGCCCAGACTCTTGCCTGAATTATATGTGTATCACCATTTTGATTAGGTTTGTCTTCACATTCTATACTTTTTGTCTGATATAAATAGAACCCTTTGCTGGTATTAATCATTTGCATATTTTCCTTAGGAATATCTTCCAAAAGCTCTTTCTCCTGCTTTCTAGATACTAGACCTATTTCTCTGAACCTCAAAACTACTGACAAGTTAGAACAAATAATTCTTTCTTCCTGGGAGCTCTCTTGGATTTTTAAGATACATCACTGCATGCCTGACTTCTACCCACCTTACACTAGCACTCTCCATCTCAACAAAGAAAAGTATCTCCAGAGGCTGCCAAAATACCTCAAAAGGAAGAATAGAGAGATTTGCAAAACTACACCCAGTTGACAACCACTGTTTTATAAGACTAGACTGACTGATCTCTTGGACTTCGGCAAAAACATTCTCCAGATATTACCTGGCCTGGTTCAAGGTGGTTCCGTTTCCTGAATTCCACAGGTTTCTTTTTAATGTACTTATTTTACTGATGAAACACATAGTAATAGGCAACCTCCATGGGGTCCTTCAATAATCCCTGCCTCCTTGTACCCAGATCCTTGTGTGGTTCTTTCCTACATTGTATGAGGTGCTCTCTTTCTCACTCTTTCTCTCTCTCCATTTCTCTGAGGGGGGCCAGTTGACACATTGTCTGAGCAGTCCTACTGAAAAGTCAAAGACCTGACAGCTTCTCTGAGCAGCCACATGAGGGAGCTTGGAAGCAGATTATGGAGCCCCTCAGATTACTACAACTCAGGTCAAGAATGGGTCCTCCTGGGACACCAGGAGCTAAAATCATTCAGCTAAACTAATCTGATTCCTGACACTCCCACAACTGTGTACTGTTTCAGATGCTTTCTGTTTTAAGGTGTTACATTTGGGGATAATTATATTTGAGCATTAGAAAATGAACACACACATATATAAAGTAGCATCCCAGACAAAGCTGTTAGATCTTAAAAAAGGACCTCATGCATGACTGATAATTTGACTAAACAGAGAATTCTAATTTGAAAATCATTTTCCTATCTCATGAAACTAGGAAGACCAGTAGAGTAGAGGAAGGGGAACAGAAGTAGGGAGGAAGTGAGGGTTAGGGAAAGTACTGGGGAGTAAAATTGACCAAATTATATTATATGAATGTATGAACATATAATAATAAATCCCACTATTATGTATAATTAAAATGCACCAATAAAAAATTGAAAACATTGTCCCTTGGAAATATAGACATGGTTTCCTACTACTTACAAAATTATTGTGTTCTTGTTAAGATGCTCTATGCTAGCCTGATTCCTGATCCTCTGTCTCTAGGAGACAGGATTTGGACTTTGCTTTGGCAAGTCAGTTTCTAATCATTACGCTGGGTAAAGGAACAAATTTTGCTTTGTGTTTGTTTTTAATCCTATAACGTATTTTAATTATATTTTGTTAATACCCTCTTCCACATCTAATCTCACTTTCTGTAAATGCTTTTAGATATCAGACAATTTTTTCATTATGCAAATATCATAGAATGTGCTTACACAATTCTAGATGGCATATGATACACCTAGCTTGTATGATACAGTTATTATCCTAGACTGCAAAACTATACAGCATATCACTATACTCAATATTGTAGACAACTGTAACCAGGGGTAAGTATTTGTGTATGTAAACATATCTAAACATAGAAAAGGCACAGTACAAATACAAGTTGTTATGGTTTGGATTTTTAATGTCTCCTGAAAAGTTCATGTGTTAGGCAATGCAGCAATTCTCAGAGATGAAATAATAAGATTATGAGAGATGCAACTTCAATAGTTGATTAATCCATTGGTTGGATGAATAATTTGAAAAAATTTCTGGGTGTACCTGTAGGCAGGTGGGGAGTGGCTGTTGGAAGTGATCACTAGGAGTGTTCCTTTGATGACTACATCTTGACCCTGGCTCTTCATGCGCTCGCTCGCTCTCTCTCCCTCTCTCTCTCTCTCTCTCTCTCTCTCTCTCTCTCTCTCTCTCTCTCTCTCTCTCTCTGCTTCTCAGCTGCCAGGAGATGAGTAGTTTTCCTCAACAGTGCCCTTCTGCCATGATGTTCTACCTCACCTCAAACCCAGAGCAGCAGAGTCAGACTATCACAAGCTGAAACCTCTGAAACTATTAGTACAAAAAATTTTTTTTCTCCTCAAAGTTGTTCTTGTCGGTGGATTTAGGTCACAGTGTTGAAAACCTGAGTAACACGCTAAGTGATAGGAGTTTTCCAATTCCATTATAATCTTAGGAAATCACCTGTATATGTCGTCTGTCTTTGAAGGAAACATCATTATGCAGTGCATGACTACGTTAGCTCCTACAAAGCATTTGGTAGCTGAGAGATCAAAGAAGATGGCACGTGAGCGATGTCAAGAATTTGAACTGAACTCTTAGGGTTGAAAATGATTCACCATCTCTCTTGCACTAACTGTGACATTAGAATAAGGGATATGATTTCCAAAGCTCTCATTTCTAAACAGAGAAGTCAGACTACTTGTTCAAGTAGCAGCACATCTTCAATAACTATGAATTGGAGAAATAATGATCATTAGAGACCTACTGGCTACACAAAAGGAAATTAACTGCAGAGTACTGAACAAGCCCCGAGCTTGACCTATTGCTGAGTTTGTCTTGCATCTCGAGATGTAAGTATTTACAGGTCAAGTGCTCTAAGGAGAACAAAAACATATCTTTTCTCTAAGAAAAGCTTTCTTCACACAGACTCCAACTATTTCCTTAATCCTTAAACCTCTAATTAGAGTTCTAGTCCAAAAGCTAAACATTCAATCCCCCAATCTCTCCACCACTAGCTTAAAAAAAAAAAAAAAATCAGGTGACTCAGAAACCAGCTAGCTCTTCGGTGATTTCTGTAATAACCCTTCTTTGTATTTTTCCCTCATCTTTCATCTGAGTTCTTTCAGACCCTTTACAAACAGGATCTCATTAATCCCCCACAGCCCTGCTGTGAGACCCTTGACCAACACAATTATCCCAAATGTACAGATGAAGAAACCAAGGCACCTTAAGCACTTCTTTTTCCTTTTTACACACAATGTAACATCACAGGGCAGATAATAATTTTCGTGATTCTCACACTGCGGTTGTAAGCAACTGGTCTTGTTGAAAAAACAAAAAAACACAACAAAAACAACAACAAAAACAAACAGATGCTCAATTCTTGGAAAATTTCTCAAGTGTTTAAACTGGAAAAGTACAAAGTGAGAAGACACAGAAAGCCCTTGGAAAATAAAACCACAGAACACCAGCTCCACAGAGACCTACTCCAAAAACAGCCCTGTTTCTCACACATATATCACAGGTGGCAGAAAAAATACTATGAAGGACAAAAACACTTCAGTATAGACCTACTATGAAACTGTTAGAGGCTAAGCTGACACATTTAAAGAGAAGCTCCTATATTCACAGGAGTAAAAATGTTGCCACTCCTTTAATTGACTGTTAATGCACCTTCAAAGTTGTTCCTTTCTGTGTTTATTTTACATAAAGCATTCCAGAGACGCTTGAGAGAAGCTAGTTAAAATGTCAGATTAACTGCCTCACTCTTTTTTAGATGACCTAAAGTAAAATTTGCTCATTATTTGGAAGTATAGGGAGGGGAGGGGGTATGAGGATAGGAAGGATAGTACAATGAATTAGATATTATTACCCCATGTACATATGTACAACTGGTGGAATTCTACATCATGTATAACCAGAAGAATGAGGAGTTATACTTCATTAAATATGATGTATCAAAGTGCATTCTACTATCAGGTGTAACTTATTAAAACAAATAAAAAATTTTAAAAAATCTATTAAAAGTATGAAATTCTCCACCATCAGACATTAAAGTGCCTTTTGAATGTGTATTTTCTTAATGTGTGATATAGCGATCTTGAACTGAGCATGCTCAGAAATGATCCTGCCCCTATGGTGCTGATGAGTCTCTCCTATATGAATATATTTGTTTCCCCCAAGTTCCCTTGATTTGTTTGTTTGGTTAGGACCCCACCTTGAGAATTGTCTCCAGTGTTTTCCTTACTTGGTGCAAGTAATAAACTTCTGTTCACTCTTTTATCTTCTGGAGGTATTTCTTATCTTTGCACTCACCAATTAGGCAAATCTGTTTTATTTGGTTACAAAAATCTCCTCATGGATTCTGTGGAGGCATTCCCACATTTGCTAGATAAAATTTTTTATTCTACTAGATTCAAAATCCATAATTTACTGAGCATGTTGGCTTGCATTTGCAATCTCAGGTTTGGAAGTCTGCGGTAGGAGGATCATAAGTTTGAGTTCATCCTTGGCAACTTGATGAGACCTTATCTCAAAATAAAAAATAAAAGACGAACTGAGGATATACTTCAGTGGAAAACTGCTCTGGATTCACTCTCCAGTACCAAAAACGATGACAACAACAGAAAACCATAAATTCAATCAAAGAATACTCTCTGTGCTAAGGACCTCTGCCAGATGCTGATACTATAAAGACGAATCATATATGGCTCCTAAACTCAGGAATATCCCTGGAGTCCAAGATACCATTTTCGTTTTTTTTATTATGAACATATAAAACAGCTTCTAGCACATGGTTGGAGTTATAGACTAAATGTATGTCTCCCAAAAATTTATATGTTGAGGAATAACCCCCAATGTGACTGTGTGGGGGCCTCTAAGAAAGAAAGCAGATTATCATAAAGCTGGAGCCCTAATTCTGTAAGATTGGTGTCTTCGTATAAAGAAACACATGAGAACTAACACAATCTGCTTCTCTCTCTCTCTTTTTCTTTCTTTCATGAATGTGCAGAGAAAAGGTATCAACCCAACAGATATCAACACTTCTACCCTCTTGATCTTAAACTTCAAACTTCTAAAAACTTCAAGGAAGGGAATTTCCATTGTTCAAGTCACCCAGTGGTATTTTGTTACAACAGCCCTAGAAAACTAAGATAGTGGGCATTAAAAATATATCTGTAGAGTTAATTGCATTTTTTGTTAGTTTTATTTCCATACTAGCCTTTGATTACTGTTTTTTATTTTGTTTGGTTTGTTTTGGTCCAGGAACTTAAAGAACTGGTTCAATAGCTGTGGTTCTCCCATCTTGATTTTCCTTGGTGCTGGCATAAGCTGCCCTGCTAGCTCTACAAGGCAGTGGTTGGGGTTGAGGTGGGAAGTTTCTCCCATATTTGACTACTTCTCCTCCAATGTGTCTTGCAGAGCCTGATTTTGCAGAGTACAGAGCTCTTTGTTAGTCCTGTGCATATACTCTGTTCCCCACCTTTCTTTTTTTTAGAAACATCAAACGAGTTCCCTGAAGGTTTGTGTAAGAGGACATTTGAGAAAATAATTCTTAAAATTTATTGTTTCCATGCTGTGTATAATAAAATCTGCTGCCTGTGTCCAATGACAGCCAGTTAATGTGCAGAGTGAGCACCCACTGCCTTATCTTTCTCCTTCTTCAGGCTAATGTTCTGCCCATCAAGTACTCAGCCTTTAGCCACTGGGTAATTTCTTTTTACTCTTTATATTAAATTTTAATCCCCAATGCCCTTAACCTTGAACTTTGTATTCATGCTCTGATAACACAATTATGCAAACAATTCTTATTATTACCATTGTCAATAAGAAAATAAAAATGCTTTGTATATTATAGTTTGCAATGCACATCCATTTGCATTGCTTTATTTGATCTCTGTCTGTTTAGTCAGTTAAAATGAAATAAGATATATTGAGTGACCCAACCCACAGAAACTTATTTTCTCACAGTTCTGGCCAGCTGCAGGTCTAAGGTCAAGCAGCCAGCTGATTTGGTGTTTCCTCCAGGCTTGTAGAGTCTTACTTCTCTGTCTTTACATGCATTTAGGAACAGAAAGAAAATTTCTTATATTTCTTGATATGAGGACAGAGATCCTATAGGATCAGGGTTCCAGTCTTATGGTTATCTTTTGACATGCTTACTTCTTTACTCCAAATGCAGTTCTACACTTCAGGCCAGGATTTCAAAATATAGATGGAGTTTCCTCCATCTATAGCAACGTTCAAGGACCTACAGGCACACTAAGAAAGTAAGGTGTCCATTACAACAAAATTTACAAAAACAAGAAAGTTCACTTAAATACAATTCTACTCAACATGCTTCTACTTTCTCACTCAGACCCACCACTTTCCACTGTGAACTACCTGTGAGATAGTGCATGTGCCTTTTGTTCCTGCCCATGACACTTCCCTTTCTCTAGGAGGGAGAAGTGAAGAGGAGGACTCGTGACCACCCCCTAGAGGTCATGGTATGTCATAGACACATTGTGTAATGGAAGATGAAGAACAGAGAGCAAGAGATTGTTGGAAAGTCCACAAATATAAGAAATGACAACAGAATCAAACCTGGGAAATAACAGTAGATTTAGGGAATTTCAAATTCAAAGCTAGCAAAGTTGCATGATGGAAGCTCCTGAGACTCAAGTGATCAGGGCATAGTAAAGCAAAAGAAATAAGCCTTCTGAGGCTTCTGATGCTTTTCTCAGTCTGTTTATCAGGATTCCTGCTGCCTGGAGGAACACAAACATATGCCAGTGTCAGAGATGGGTAGCAGGAGACAGCACTGAACTCTGAAGGACTCATGTGGAAGAATAGTGAGGATGATCTAAGGCCAAATCAGCTCTGGCAAACAGTGAGTTTTGTCCTTGAAAGACATAAGAATCTCTGGATTCTTCCTTATCCTTGACTCTTTTTATTTAGTCTGTCCAAAATATGAAGTGTCTTGGTTCATCATTATTCTCTCCAAGGTGCAGACAGTGTGTCTTATGAGTGTATATGTTCAAAAGATTGATAAAGAAGAAATGCTGAAGCAAGGGTAGACAAACCATTTGGTGCTGAAGGGCAGCTGAACATCCACCGAGGCAAGGTGAGCTGGGAGCACTATTTGGATTTTGTACTCACAACATTTCACTGTATTTTAATGGCCTAAAATCCAGCACATCTTTTAAATTAGACCTTTTATACAATCCAGGAGCCAAAATGGACTAATGATTAAAAACAAATTGAACAAAATTGATTGGGAATATACATTTCTGCAGTGGTATTACGATGGTAAAATGCAGAGCAAAGAAACAATTTTATTAAAGAACATACTATGTGCATAGAGAATACCAACTTACCTTTCATAATTCAAACTTTGCCCTCTGTATGATGCCTTTTCTGACCTTCCTTATCAGAGAAAATTGGTCCTCTCTACTTCCTTCTACCTTGACCCAGCATCTATGGTCTATCTGGATCTAGTATATATGTGCTTGGTGCCTTGACATGTGGTTGTCTTTATTTATATTTCTCTTCCAAAACAAAATTTTGTCACAAAATCCCTTAAGGTAGGGCAGGGTCTTGTTTACCTCTGTCTCTCTGGGACAGGAAATTTTACCTGCCTCATGGAAGGTTCCTCTTGACTATTTTCAAATGACAAACTTGAAGGACAACTCCTGGTACTATGGAGAAGGCAGAGTCATCCCTCAGCAGAATCCTATGAAGGTCAAGTGTATCTTTAAAACACTCTCATCTCCCTCTCTAGACTCTTTTCCTCATTCAAAAGTCCCTTCTCTTCTAATTGCCAGGTCTCTGAGAAGTTGCCTATGACTCAAAACCCCAGAATATGAAACTCTAATTGCCCTCTCTCTCCTGAGGACTACCTGACCTCAAAATGCCTGTTTCTGCCTCCACTCTTCCAGAAATTAAAATCCCTTTCTTCATTTAGGAAGAAGAACCTGTTTTTACTTAAAAATACAGTCGTGGCTTAAACCCAAATAAATCCATGTTTGGAGAAATTTCAAAAATAATGATAAAGGGCAAAGAAGAATTCCAAACCAGCCAGGGCAAGACTTGTAAGCATGACTTTGAATCACATTGATCTCTCCTCTGGCCTGGAGAACTATATGAAATACGTTTGCAAACTGATAATTTTGTTCAGTATTTGCACAATTTATCCAGTTAACTCCCCACCCTGACTTCTTAGCCCTCGGTACTGGAATTAAAGTTATTTTATATATGTTGGCTCTGGACATTTGTTTCTTCCTGGGAAAGTAAAAGGAACTCCTTTCAATAGGGCCCTCCCCTCATAATTTCCCCCAGTTTCTGAAAGTGTCTTATATCCAAAAAAGTTTAGGAAGCCCGCACTAGCACAAATCTCTTAAATCCCTCAGCTAGGTATGACTCAATCTTATAAAAACTCTCACAGATAAAAGACCTCTCCTAGTTAACCTTTTACTACATTTTTTACTCTCCTTATCTTTTTCACTAGTAAAGTATTCCTTATTTCCAACATCATTTTCAGTAATGTATTTTTTACTGTAGTGAATCAAAGTCACACTGAAAATATTCCTAGTTCTTGATAATGCAGTGCCCCCACCCCACGTATGATTCACAAGTAATTTGGTCAGAAACTTGATGCCATGGATATACTGGAAACAAGTTGTAAAGATATCAATTCTTAATTCTTTGAAGCAGCATTTCAAGGTCTGTAAATGAATCCTTAACAGAAAGAAATATTCATGTCAGACTATATCAGAAGAAAACAAAAGAATGACAAAATCTCCGATATGGGGGGAAAAAACTCCTGCTATTTTTCTCTCTTCTATTGCTGAAATCATTACAGTTTTTCCAACAAAGTGTCATTTAATTATTATCTGAAAACTCCTAATGACAAGGCTACCACTTTAGTATTTTATTCCTTGTTATAATACCTGAAATCTTCTTTCTAGTTAGATTGCTTTAGAAACTGGGTACTGCAACTCCCTCTTCTAACTAGGCTGCCTTTCCAAAAGTTTAAGGAAGTTTCCATATCTCTTTTTCCTTATCAGCTAAATAGAACCACATCCTGCTTATCTTTGCTAATCTCCTCAGTCTCTCATACTGCACAGTTGAACCTAGTAATTATCTAGAGAGTTAATGAAAAAAATGAATGAGAGATCATGGATCTTGATTGTATCTCTATGGTATTAAGGAGATGACAGGAGGTGCTCAGGATTCTATATCCCTTAGTCCCTTTCCATGACATATTACACAAGAGTTATCTGGAACAGTGTGGGGCTCCCTATTACTAACCACATTGTGGACACCCATCTCTATGATTGAATCTGAACTAAAAAGACTAGCACTTGGGTTTTCACACTTGCCCTGAGACTTAACCACAAAACAAACAAAAAAGGCACAAATCTCCTTGCTTACTGAATTTAGCTAGTGTTTTTTTTTTTTTTTTTTTTTTAATGTCTATGGGGTCAGGCAGAGCTTCTGAAAATGTAAAATTCAGAGACTAGGAGCACAGCAGCATTCAAGAATGCCTTCCTGCCAGGTGCGGGGGCATGTGCCTATAATCCCAGCAGCTTGAGAGGCTGAGGCAGGAGAATTCCGAGTTTAACGCCAGCCTCAGCAATGTCAAGGCACTCAGCAACTCAGTGAGACCTTGTCTCTAAATAAAATACAATAAAGGGCTGGGGATGTGACTCAGTGATTGTGTGCCCCTGACTTCAATCTCTGGTCCATCCTGAAGTCTAGCAGTGTGGGTCCTGCAGAACTGATCAAAAACCCATGTCATGATACTGGCAGATTGCAAGAGGAGGAAAGGGAGGCTCTTGATCACAGGACAGCATTTCTGGAGATCATATAACAGCAATGTCCATGTCTTGGCTCATTTTGCCTGTTTAAGCACTTGTACCAACCCCATGGGGTTCTGATTTTGTAGTGTCATTGGCCGAAGAGATAACAAGAGTCTTCATCCTTGCTGAGTGTAATGAAGGCATATGGGAAAAAATCCTAACTTCTAATAGCCATAATAACTGGAGACCATCAGCATTCCTTGTGTGGAAGAATATCTGGCCCTTTATTATTCTAACATTGTCATGTTCCATTTTGCCCAGATTTTTTTCCAAAGTCTGATTCTCATCTTTTTCTTAAATGAATAATGGACAATTTAATCATGAGAGCCTAAGTTCTATAAGATACCTCACAAATGGAGAAATAATGCCTTCTCTTCAAATTCAATGATACTGAGTACACCATGAGTCCAGAAGAATAAACAATAATGTATTATAACCTTCAAAAATAATTGGGTCTATTTGTTTAATTTCAGGGAAAAAATGCCATGCAAGTATTTGTGAATTTCATATCAAATTGAAATAATTGTAGAATGAAAAGAAATAATAAAATGTTTATTTACAAGACAATAATAATGTTTTTTTTAAAAATAAAATACCCCACATCTTGCTGTTTCAAAATAGCAAATGCTACAGTTTGCACAGTCTTTAATTACATAGAAAACTTTGTCTCCCTCAACCAAACTCTGATTCTCAGAAGCTGATTCTCTCTTTCACAAGGTCATAACTCATATATAGTACTTTTCTCTAAGACCAGGACAATCGACATCTATTAATATAGCTTGCATTTTGCTAGGTATTTTAACGACCCTCTGTAAAGAGGATTGAAGCAAAGATGACAGGATATATGTGGCAAGTGTCCTTCTGAAATTCAGATTTGCTTATGATCTTCTCCTTTATACTTAATGGATTCCAGCACAGAATAAATAAATAATAAAGAATTACTGCTACACAGTTGAGGCAAATTAAAGTCAATGCATTTGAGACTTCAGCGGTGAATTGACACTGGCCCTGAATACCAATTGCAACTCATAAAGGTAAAGTATAATCAAGGGTTTGGATGGAAGGTCTGGAAAAAAGTTACCCAAATGGGACCAACTTTAGGTAAAATTATGCAGAGTTCTAGAGGACATGGACTCTCCCTCCAGCCCAGCCTGACACTCCATTGGACTTTATGCCATTCATACTCACCATTTTTGCAGAGTAAGACAGCCAGAAAGTCCTGAGAAGAAGAATTGAGAAAGAGCAAGAGGCTGGGTGCCTGAGCTGTCACAAAGCTAAATGCAATGTTCTCTTTGGATGGAGCCGCATCTGTGTAAATAGCTGAAGATGACAGGCTTGTATTCTTGGTGACAGGATAGGGTTCTTGAAACATGTATGTAACTGATGTGCCAGCCTCAAAAACAGCAGAAACCTCTGCAAAAGAGAAGGGAGGAAGCACACATTGAAATGTTTAGTGAATTATTCAGAATAGCCAAAGGCTGCTTGAATATTGTCTCCTTTGCACTAGGCACCATGTGAGGGGTTGTAAATGTATCATATAAAACGTTTCCCATAATAATTTTGAAGTGGTCAAAATTATTATTCTTATTTACAAACAAGAAACCTGAGGCTCACAAGTTAAGAACTTTGAAAAAAGTTGCACAGCCGGAAGGGAACTAGCATTTGCCTCCTAAAGCTTAGGTCTGGTTGAACATGCATCTGTAGACTATTATGTGCCAGGTTAACTTTGCTAGAAGCAAAAAATAAATGTCCTCAACTAGTGTAGTGTAAAAAGAAATTTTATTGGGATCATCTTGCTGTCAAAATTGAGATCCTAAGAGTTAGGATTTGTATTTAACTCTATGAGATTACAGGATGTGAATGGATGCTCAATTGCAAAGAGCAGGACATGGTGGATGGGCATACACCATTGTCTATTTATTGGGTAAAGCATGAGGACTAAGGGAAACAGCATAGAAGGAATTTTCTGAAACAGTAGCAAAGACATAGACATCTTGCTCCAGGACTCCAGGACTCAATTTTTTCAGATGTGTAGGCATTGATACTCAGTTCCAAAAACTAGCAGACTTAGGCACACAAACCCTATAGTACAGCATGTTGAATGGAGGTCTGCTACCAGCATGGAAAAATGTGGCATCTATAAAGTAATGAAGTTCAATTAGCAGAAAACTAAAAATCATACAATGCTCCTTATAGAATACTCCCACTCCATTACGTCATTTTATTTCATGGAACTAATGCTGCAAGACTCAGTACTAGATTTGATTTCATGGAGGCTTTGTGGTCCTAGGCAATGTAGTGAACCCTATGGAGACTTCTCCTTGGGTGAATGGGAATCATAACACCTACCTCATTAGTATTTCTAATGAAACTGTGCCAAGCAATGCTCTTAAGTGCTGATGTGCATAAAGCACTTAAGAGCATTGCTTGGCACAGTTTTAACTCAGACTCTCCACATTAGGAGAAAATTTAACCTGAACCCATTACCATTGCCATCACACAATGTACCATTTTATTTATGGCACATCCTTCCCAGTGCTGAAATATTTATTCTGCTTGGATCAAGGGTACTCTTGAGTTCGCTTAAAATTTCATCTCTTTACTGTAGCAGGGTGTGAAGGAAAGGTTCCTTTGTAGAACAATACATATTGCATCTGGCAGCCATCTCTGCCATAGAAACAACATGGTAAACGTGAACCTACATTTACATGATGAGTTTCCCTTCATCCCAAATGATATGCAGAATATTTCTAATTTCTCATAAAATTCTTTGGTTGAGTTTGTGGCACCTAGATCATAATCCAAACTGGCTTTGCTTCCTAATTCTCTTGCAAATTTGTTCCACTTTGTGAAAATTCTGTAACAACGTGTAATCATGCCAAAAAATTAATGATGCATATTTATGCATATTGCTTAGCAGATTGGGGATTGTAGTTCCTTTCTACTCAAGATTTGGAGAAAATCCTTTGTATTTATTAGGCATGTTACAATATTGGCATTCCTGATTTTAAAAATATGCAGCAGACATTTATGACAGTGATGATCTTGGCTAATCATCAACTTGATCCAAGAATTTTCCTTGAGTAATTTTCCTCAGGGACATTTGTCTTGTATTTAGAGCTACTACCTCCTAGTTAACAAAATAAAGGACTTTTATTTGATGTTCATCTATGTACTTAAACACTCACCAGTCTAATTCAAAGCATTCTATTACAAATAGCATATTAGATATTGGCTTATTTCTTTTCTCTTTATATTTAGAATAAGAAATTAGAAATGAAAAGCATTTCATATTTAGATATGTCAAACCAAGTTTCTGTCATTGCTCTTCTCCTATCCCCAGTTCTAATTATTTTTAATGATTAGATATTGTCTATTTTAAAGCAACATTCAACAATGCACCTGGATTCTGTTATTGTTCCTACTTGAGTGTTTTATAATCTGAGAATAAGCTTTTGGTCAAATAAATTGAGTTTTTGAATATCCAAATACAATGAGATAAATGGAAGAAAATATTTAATTCTAAAATGACTGCCCATGATTATTGTACTACTCCAAGCAGTGTTGCTGATACTACACACCCACTTGGTAAATGGAGCCATGCTGCTAAGGTCCTGAGATACTAGGACATACGTTTTAAACAAATAAATACCAGTGGAAATAAAGGGAACCAGAAAGTATTATCTCAAAATCTGAAGGCAATAAAATACAAGGGTACTCACTACATTCATTCTATTTGTCCAAAAGCAGAACAGGAAATTACAAAAATAAAAGCTCCTTATAAACCTTTCCCCTTGTGCCTAAAGAGAGAGATATAAATTCTTCCTTGCTTACCAGTTCAAAGATATGGACACTAAAGGAATCTGCAGGCTCACTTTCCTCCTTTAAATTTACCTTCCCTGTTTTCTCACTTCTGAAGTCTAGGACTGCTTTTCCTGCATTGTGTCACTTCTCTAAAATTTATTGTTCTTTGTTAAAATACTGTTAAAGGCAGAACCCTAAACCTCTACTTTGAGTAAATTTTCTCCAGTGTGATGTGAATTCCAAAGACTAATTAATATGCTTGTTTATCTCTAGTTAATCTCCTTACAAGAGTTTTGTCCCAACTATAAACATGAGGATTGGAAAAATTGATGTTTTTTCCTCCCTTTTAGAACTTGGTCTAAGATTTGATCTAGTTGTTTGAGTGAAGGGGCCAAGGTTCTCAGGGTTCTTAGGGTTTCTAAGACCTGAAAGAGAGGCTCAGCATTGATAGGACCTTGAAGTGGAAAATGAACTAGGAGGAGACTAGGAAACACGATGACCCTAGGGAGGGATCCTGATTGATCCGGAATTGGATTCTGGATCGGCTGTCTTGAGCTTTCACAGAATCCCATTCAATCTCTAGTTGCTCAGAGACCAATAGGGATAAATCAGTGATAGGTCAGATAGAAGATTTAGAAGACAGCGTGGAAAAGCATAGCATAAAGGAATAATTCAATAAACAGTAACTAGTCTTAATAATATTGACAGAATTAAATTAAGATGAGACCATAAAGATCAGTGCAGGATAACATACAGTCTAATAGATACCTAAAAATCATACAAGCTGCAATTAATTAAAAAATTCTAAAATTAATTATACTAAAAAATATTAAAAATGAATTGGAAATGCAAACATTGAATGTATTTTTCATAATATTAAAATTTACTATTACAGTTTTTCTTTCTAAAAATGGTCCTATGCATGTGATTTTAATGAATCCTTATCTTTTAGCAATCTCTACTGCATTATTTATACATTAAATTATATTATATCTGAGATTTGCTTCAAAATATTAAGAGGGGGATATAGGAGATGCTTATATTGATGAAATAAAATTGATCATGAATTGGTCATTGTCAAAGCTAGAAAATAGGTGGATGAAGATTCTTAAACTCTTCACTCCAATGTAGTTTGTTTTCATTTTTCACAAGAAAAAGTAAAACAAAGTGATATAAATTGGCAGAAAAGTAAATATTAAAGGATTCTTGAGGGCTGGGGAGATAGCTCAGTTGGTAAAGTGCTTGCCTTGTAAGCACAAGGCCATGGGTTCAATTCCCAGCACCACAAAAAAAAAAAAAAAAAAAAAAAGATTCTTGAATAGGATTTTGGAATACGTAAAAAGTATCTAAAATATATAAGCTCTTTCACTGAGATTCCATTGCTAATAAGAAATTCACATGTTTATTGTTAATATTATTTAGAAGCAAAATCTGATCTAAAATTGATCAGATGATCCAAAATTTTGAAACTAAGAAGAGTAAGAATTTAGTGGGACTTTTTGTTCCAGGAGTTATCTCAAGTGCTTTATGAAAGGCTTCCTGGTCGCTCTTTGTGAAAGATTCCTGCATTTTCTGCACTTTGTAGAGAAGGAAATTAAGGAAGCTTGAGGTTGAGTTACATGACCAGTGTCACACAATGTAGGTTGCAGACAAACCAGAGTCTGAATTTAGTTAGGTCTGGTATCAGAGCTCCATTACTATTCAGGGAGCTGTAATGGTGTGGTCATGGAATGAATTAAATAAGAGAAGACAACTACACCAGATAGAATATTCTGCAATGGTTTAAACTGATACGTACAGATATTTAAGATTTATATAGGAATGCTTATGAAATAAAACAGATAAAATTCATGATGCAAAATATAATGGGAAGCATTATCTCTGCTATATTAAATGTAAAGGAAAGAATTAGAAGAATGTTGAGCATGGTGGCACAAGGCTGTAATCTAAAGGACTCAGGAGACTGAAGCAGGAGGATCATGAGTTCAAAATCGGTCTCAGCAACGTCCAGGCGCTAAGCAACTCAGTGAGACCCTGTCTCTAAATAAAATACAATATAGGGCTGAGGATGTGGCTCAGTGGTTGAGTGCCCTGAGTTCAATCCCCAGTACCTGCCTCTCAAAAGAAAACAAAAGAAACCTAGAAGGAAACATTTTTTAATTACAGTAATTACATTGGGTACATTGGGTTTTAACTTTTCCAGTTTTCCAAATAAATTTCCAAATATATTATCTAACATTTTATTCAGAAAAAAATATTTGAATGTCAACAGCTTGAGAGTCATACCCATATTATTCAATTAGTGGTAAGGGGTGGGGGAGATAAGGACAAATATGTATCAACAAATGATGCTGGAACAAGTTGACATCCAACTTGCCTGAGAATCAAGTTGGACACCTACCTCACAACACATTAAAAAAATTAACTCAGAATGAACCAAAGCCCTAATGTAAGAGCTGAAACAATAGATGTAAATTTTCATGCCCTTGAACAAGTCAATGATTTTCAGGTATGGTACTAAAAGCATACCATCAAACAACAACTAGATAAACTGGGTTTTATCATAATTAAAAACTTAGTGCTTTAAGAGGTAATATGAATAAAATGAAAATTAAACACAAATAATGTGATAAAATAAGTGCAAATCATATCATCTAATAAAGGAATTATATTCAAAGACACAAAAATTTTTACAACTGAACAGTATAAGAAAAAATGTAAAATTGGCAAAGGATTTGAGTAGACATTTTCCAAAGAAGCTATACAAATGGATAATAAAACCATGAAAAGGTTATTGGTCATTAGGGAAATACAAGTCAAAACCCACTGCAATGCCATTTCATAATCAGTAGATGTCTATTATCAACAAGTCAGGAAATAACAAGTGTAGGCAAGGATGTGGAAAATTTGAACTCTTATGTACCACTGGTAAGAATGTAATACCAGGTAGCCTTTTTGAAAACCAGTTTGGAATTTCTCAAAACATAAAACATATAGTTACAACCAGACACAGCAATCTTACTTCTAAGTATACACCCAAGAGAATAGAAAACATACATCTACACAAAAATATGTACTCAAATGTTAATAGCAGAATTATTCATAATAACCAAAAAAATGTAACCATCCTGATATACATCGACTGGTAAATGGAGAAACAAAATATGATGTATTCATACTGTGGAATACTCTCTGGAATAAAGAGAAATAAAATACTAGACAAAATGGTACACATGGATAAACCTTAAAAACATTGCTTTAAGTAAAAGAAAGTAGACTACAAGAGGCTAAAAATTATGTGGCTCCATTAATATGAAAAGGCTAAAATAGGCAAATTCATAGAGAAAGAAAGCATGTTTGTGGTTTTCAGGGATTGGCAGGGGAGGTGAAAGGGAATATCTGTGAAAGAGCATGGAATTTTTTGGAAAGAATGTTGAAAATAGCCTAGAATTAGATAGTGGTGATGGTATACATCTCTGTGAAAATTCTAAAAATCACTGAGCCACAAAACTTAAAAGTGTGGGTTATATGGTGTGTGAATTATAATCATCTCATAATTGACAAAAAAGAAAAAAATATACAAAACAAAAACCTATATATTCAGAGAGATAGCATCCTATTACCATCTTTATGTACAGAATTAAATTAGAATAATAAACAAGAAAAAGACATAAGAAAATTGCTGTATGAACCTCCAGCTCTGGCACACATTAGCAGGTCACTGACCCTTCTGTTATGGTTTGGGTCTAGAATGACTCCCAAAGGCCCACATGCAAAAGGCTTGGTCATCAACTTGTGGTGTTATATGGAGGTGGTGAAACCTTCAGGGGGTGTGGCTTAGTTGGAGAAGTTAGATAATTGTGGGCATGCCCTTGAAGAAGATATGAGGACCATAGCCCCTTTCTCTCACTTTCCTTTGCTTCCTGGCAGTCATGAGTTGAATAGTTTCCCCTGCCCTATGTTACCTGCACTGTGCTGCCCCAGGCTCAGAGGTAATAGTACCAAGTGACCATTGACTGAAACCTCTGAAACTCTGAGTTGAAATAAACATTTCCTACTTTTAAGGTGATTATCTCAGGTATTTTACCACAGCTACAGAAAGAGGACTAATGCACCTCTGTGAAACCCTCACACGTTAAATCTAGATATCAAATCCTGTTTTAGTCATGTAGAGATAAGGAATATATATGGCAGCTAAGGTCCAGTAAATTTTATGACTTTTATTTCTCCATATCATCATAAGAAATGAAAAGTGGGTCACTGGAGTTTCTGGCACAGCATTAGAAATGAACACGTGCATGTCCCTAATTCTACCCAAGATATTTTCAGTATTTCCTAAGATACACTGTGTTGCAGTTAAAGGCATGAAGGAGTACTCCAAAGGCACTCTCTAGGGCCTTTCGTTCAGGACCATCTTGTATCTGATGACCTACCATTTCAGTTCCACATAACACTTCCCAGGGGCAATCGGCATGACTAAAAGTTTTGGTTAAAAATCTCATCTTACATTGCAATGACGGAATATAGAGGGGATTGTTTCCTTTAAATACAGAGAGGGGAAATTTGGAAATAGTGAAATCTGAGGCACCCCGAAAAGGCTAAGCATACATTTGTCTATTTAATTTTCAGGTCAAAGTTAAGAATGGGAGAGAGCACTAAGAATTAGCGCATGCAGGCAACAGATATAGGGGCATGAACAGATGAGAATGAACAAGAATTCTCTCAAAGAAAGGAGGTGATAATAAGGAGATATACAGACTAAATCTAGAACAATGTGATCTACAGTAAGATGTTAGAATCACATCCCTGAGGAAGTGCAGGGAAATCTATTCACCTTTTTCCTAGACAGTAGACTTGAATGTGGACACTGTAAGATGATGCTTGTGCACTTCAGTGACAGAGCCTGGTACTGTTTATTCTGTATTTGTGCTTCTTAGTATGTGGAACCACTCTTAACAATGGCATTCAAACTTTTCAGGGGATACAATTTAGAGATCTCACCCAGTGTGAAACCTAGTAGCATTTTGCTTGTCTTAGCTCATATTAAGAACCTACTGAGATGGCGCTTGTTATATTTCAAGCTCCCATGCAGGGCCTAACTCACTGTTGGTCCTAAAATTTGTACCATTAATTTTTTCCCAAGGAGCATAACATGCTTCCTAGCAATAATAAGCATGTAATTCAAACTAAATTGAGAAGGTCAGAGTGAAAGAGTGGAGAAATTAAATTATAGAATCCTTCAAGGAAAACCCTGCTTTATGTTTCTCCTTTCATTTTTAAGTTCCAAAGTAAGTTGAACTAAATAAAGCATTATTGGTAGAAGTACTTGGAAAATGTGTTTTAATGAACTGACAAGATTTATTTATAATTATGATCATTGTTTTTATGTATGCAACTTACAGGGATTAAAACATGTTAATAGTTAAAATGGTACTCTTGAAATATTATTTACATTATTTGCTCAGCAAACTATTTTCCATCTATAAAATAAGCTTTCAAATACCACAAAGTTTGAGTTGACAATAGTTTCTGTCTTTGAAAAATACTGTTTACAGTGAATAATGAGATTCTAAGGTTTTTAGAGCTATCTAGAATTTATCTAGAGCAGTTACATTGTAAGTATCACTCTTCCACCAAGGGGTATTTCAAGTATGATAAACTTGTCAATATAATGAATTCATTAGAATTGGAAAAGCAATGTGTACATTGCCCCAGGTCAGGAATTTTAACTTTTGTGTTCCAATTCCAGAAAAGCAAAACATGAGATCTCAGACAGAACTTCTAAAACTTCGGATGTTCATACTCATCACTTGCAGATCAGGGAAATTTCACTGGCTATATGATATTGTTTTTACTAATACACCTAACTCTCTTTGTTATAAAAATGATTTAAGATAGCTTAAATGTCTCAAAGGCTCCCGCAGGGCTAGATGCTCTTATCCTTTGATTACATTTGTTAACTGAGGAATTAGAACTGGAAATAACAGTGTGTCACTTATAATCCAGCTAGCACAACAGCAATGAAAGTCTACCTGTCCTAGTCTTCAGCTGGCTCCCCAGGTATGGACAAAGTGTCATTCTGTAACTATACTTTTCAGTTAAATTGCATTGACAGTTTCCATTCATAAGGAAAATGAGTATGTGTAGTTATGTCGAGGAGCTACACAGAGCCTCCAAGCAGAAGGAAATTGAGTGAAAGTGCACAATGAGGATGGCTAAGGACATGGGTACCATGTGTCCTGACTGTTGCCTTTAGATGCTATAACCCTGCACACGGGAGCACCATGAGTGCCAGCATACCTTTTTTACAAAAGGGCCCTTCATATGGTGAATTGGTGCAGTCACATAGGTAGCCACTGTGCTTCTCCACACACTTCCCCCCATTGTGGCAGTTGCTGCCATAGCTGCTGCAATGACCTGGGCAGCCTGGCCTGACTCCAGATGTGACTTTAGCCCTCTCCTCGAGGTCCAATTTCTGCCCATTCAAGTGTAAGGAGCGGATGCATCCTAGGAAGCCTTTCTGCCTTGATGATGTTCCTCCTAAGGGTGAAAAATAAAAGGAAAGTTTGTAAGATATCTTAGAACTCAATTCTTTTACATTTAAGATCCTATATGTGAGAGTTAGCTACCACCCTATTGTCATATTTTGCTGAGTTTTTCTGTTAAAATTTCTAGTAAAAATTAGGAGTTTAAAGAGCCTGGGAAAAAAATGCCTGTCCTTTCAGACTTGGAACTACCCCTGCACAAACCCATACAAAACATAGAGAGAGAGACACACACACACAAAGAGAGAGAGAGTTAGTTCTTGAGAAATCCTTTACAGGTTTATGAGTGAAACTTCAGATGATCACGTTTCTTGCAAATAAATAAAGTAGAAGGTAGAGTGTGAGATTGACCTGGCAAATTTCAAAGCAAGCTATTGGTCACACCAAATTAGAAACTGCAGTACAATTCACAATGACTATGTAGCACAGCTCAATGTACTGGAAAGAGAGTGGACTTTAAGGCTTGATGCAGATTAAAACTCCACATCACCCACTACTTAGCAATACTGACCACGAATCACTTAAGCCTCAACTACATGATCTATAAAATAAGAATAAATCTATTTTTTATATTGAAGTGACCTCAGATAAGATCATGGAATATAGCATGCATTCAATCACTGCTGTTCCCTTATCCCTTATCCGGGCTTCTCATAATGGCTAGAACCAGTAGGTCCTTATGTGCTAATTGATCTTACGGTTTACTGTCAAATTACTATTTGGGAAAACCAAGGTATCTAGATTGCAGAATAGGATTGTACCCCAACTTCCTATGGAGAACACATCTTGAGGGTTTCAGAGGTATGCAGTGTACTCCTTATAAGTTATTGAAAAATGGAGCAGATCCAAAATTCCTAAGTATTCCGTTCCCATTGAAAATCCAGAATTCTACCCATCTTTCTCCTCTGATATCAGAAAATATGTGTGAGGTGGGATGACAGACCAGGAAATAAATTTAAATCCCACTAGCAGGTATATATTTGGTTCTGGGAGTTTGGGGAAATCTCAGAGAAGGCAGAGGTTCAGTCTTCCCTTTATAGAACAGGTGTTTTATTTCACGTCCTTGGGCTCAAGGGCACACACTTGGATGAGTGGCGAACACATGCAAATCTTTTAGGTCTGCTAAATGTACTAATAGAGTAACAATAAGGGCAGCATCTATGTGACATTTATTTTTTGTCTCTCAGGGATCTTTTGTCTCAACCTCATTCATTTCTGGCCCCTCATTCTACAATTTTATTAAATCTTGGCCTAGTAAATGACTAGATCAGCATATGTTCTCATCAAGGTGGATCAGATGGGAATTCCAAATGTGTTATCTCAGACAAGAATTATGGATGTTAAAAAAAGAAGCACAACTATAAATTAAAGGAATGAATAGTTTATGGGGGAAGCAAGGAAATAATTAGGCGTAGGAGTTTTAAGGTATGGCATGAGGGGAGGAGATCTCCCTTTGCTGGATCACAGCAGATTACCAGACTAGTAAGTACGTATATGAAATTCACTGCCTGCATCCAAAAATTGAGATGGAATGTTCCTGAGGGATAAATCTGGTCCCATATTCTGAAGTAATGATCAAACTCCATTGTATTTTCAGTTCTGATAAGTGATAACTAAGCAGGCCAAGAGAACAAATTCAAATGCATTCTCCTATCTGTCCCAATTTTGGTGAGTAAATCTTTTAACCACAAGATTAATTAATTAGACACATGGGCGGATCACAGAGGAAGGTCCATTATTTCTTTCCCAGAGACTGTGTAAAGTAAGGAAGGGAGGATTTATGTACTCAAACATTTTGTTTTCTTTCCTTATTTTTTAGTCATTCCCTATGGTGGATTTCAATAGCTCTTCATATATCTTGTTAGTATCATTTTTCTTCTATCAGGGGTGGAGAATGTGAGATCTATTGCACATTTTCTTGTGTATGACTTAGTCAATGAGCTTATAAATGGAGACAAAGGTGACTAGGCTGATTTGTTGGGTAGAAATGCACTCCATGAAGTTAGAAATGCACAGTCCTGGTCAGCACGCTTCCAAACAAAGGGATCATCTCACTTGCAGATGCTGACAAGGCACAATGATACATGGAGACACAGCACAGTTAAACTGTACAATGAACTAAATTTCAGTTTCTCCTGACTGTGTTTTATTCTTTACAAAGGAGAAAAACTAGAGAAAAAGATATTTTTACTATTTTGAGGCAAATATATAAACTAAGGATAGGATAATTTTAAGCACCCCCCCAATCATAAACACACACACACACACACACATGCACACACACTGAGAGACCCAGTAGTTGTTGGTTCTCTACATCCTCTGATGAGGTTATCTATTATGTGTAATGTTACCTGCTATGTACAGAGCATTGTTCAAGGTCTGCATCTTCTATAAAACACAAATTCTGGGCAGAAAGGCAGCTGCAATCTTCCCTCCTTCTCATTCACAGCATGGATTTACTCTCCCACACACTTCAGGATCCATCTACTTCTTTCTGTACACAGAGTCAAACTCTGGTATAGTCTCCTCACCCCACCCCCCATCCTAATCCCAACAACAGCATCCTACCTTCAGTCCTGACTGTTGCCATTTATTTACCATTTTGTAGCCAGAATAGATACAAATTTGTAAATTGGATTCTGCCATTCCTATTTGATGCCCTCTGTAGATTATTCATTCTCCTGAGGATCAATTTGGAATTCTTTAGCCCAGCTGATACAATAAGAGAACTGATCTCAGCTTGCCATTATAACTTCCTCTTCCCACATTCCCTCCTAGGTTCTCCAATGCCTCATGGTCTACCTAGACTTTGAACCTCTTCATGTTTTATTTACTTGGTTTGTGTTGGTCATCTTTTCATCACTTTGACCAAAATATCTGATAAGAACAACTTAGAGGAGAAGTTTATTTTGGGCTCATAATTTCAGAGGTTTCAGTCCATGGTCAGTCAAGTCCTTTAGCCCTGGGCCTGGGGTGAGGCAGAACATCATGGATGAAAGGCCTGATAGAGGAATATTGCTTGTCTCATGACTGAGAAGCAGAAAGAGACAGGACAAGATAAAATTTCCAAGACCATGGTCTCAGTGACCTGCTTCCTCCAACCATGCTCCATCTGTTACAGTTACCAGCGAGAAGTCCATTCAAAGTATTAGTTCATCAAGTGAGCTACTCCACTAATGAGATCAGAGACCTCATAATGCAGTTTTTCCACCTCTGAACATTGAAACATCCCCTAACACGTGAGCTTTCTGGGGGAACATTCTAGATCTAAACCATAAGTGTATTCTATTTCCCCCCACATTTAAGCAATGTCCAGAATAATTTACCTCTGCAGTCAGAAACACACATACTTATTATATATACTAATTCCTTAGTCACTTATAATTCTGTCCACCCAGTATTTGATTATTCTAATTAGTTACCATTTTTTTAAAAAGAAATATTTTAAAAATTTTAGTTAAGTTTAACACTGAAAAAAATCATATTTGAATGAGCCTTCTCTCCACATGTCAGAACTGGGGTGAAGATGCAGAGTATCCTCCCTGAAGATGGGGCATACACTCTCTCGCCTTGGCCCCATGCCCCAGGGAAACCTCTGCATTCATTCACACTGCTTTCTTGGATCTTTCAGTCACTTAACTTTTCAGCCATTGTTGTAACATACTTTTCTCTTTCCTCGTGTGCACCTTGACTTAATGTACAGTTCATTGATTGAAGAACACAAAGCATACAGTAGTATTCTTAGAGTAACTAAAGTCAAGTTTTTAGGTTTCACCTTTATCTGAAAAGCTGTTAGAGAATCAACACATTGCCATTTATTCTAAATGTATGTATTTCAAACATACTAGATGTATACTGGAAACTTTGTCCTGAATTCATTGAATTTGCAGTGGGAATTCACATTACACAGTTGAGAAAACTTAGCATCAAACTGATTACCTTGGCCAAAGTCAAGGATCAAAGTACATTTTATGTGGCAGATCCAGGAGTCAGACCAAATCTGGTGACTTCAAAGCTTACATATAACTTTATTCCATAAAATCCTGAAATGAACTATTTAGTGAATACTGCAATTGAGTGATTCTTTTATTTTCTTTCTCTGATCTTTTACATTGTTTCTTCTACCAGGTTACATACACAGATGCATTTGTCCCCTTGGTTTCCCCATCACTTTTCTTGACAACTTAGACCATTATTTGGCTGGCCTAGCTAGAGACAATTTTGTATGAAACTCTTCACTTGACCCTTCATAGCAGCTACCATCATAATAATCATATTTTCTTGGACTGAGTATGAATCAACTTGTAAAAACTTTGCTGTCATTGTTCTAAGCCTGTCTTAGAGAACCTCCATGTGTCAGTTCAACAGATGCTCATTTCTTTCAGAGATGCATCTTACTACCTTGTGCCCTTCTGAGCATAAGCCCAGGAGTCTCTATTTCTCTCATATGTGACCACTCTTTCCTGTACATGATCATGCAAAACTCTTTTGCTGAGAACTCTTTTCTTGGAGGAATACTAAATGTGCCAGGTCAGGCTCTTTTTTCACAAAATTAATTCAGTACTAGTTTCTGTACTACAGTTTCTGTTCTTGTCCTCCCTTGTCTTGCCCCTTTCCCTCTCCATCCTTCCCTCTCCTCCGGTCTCCTTCTCTTTTCTTCCTTTCCCTTCCCTACCCATTCTCTTTCTTTCTTCCTTTCTTTTTCCCCCTTCCTCTCTCCCTTCCTTCCTTCCTGCCTTCCTTCCTTCCTTTTCTTCCTTCCTTCCTCCCTTCCTTCCTTCCTCTTTCCTTCTCCATCTTTGAACACTGAGTAGCTCATTTTGCAGATGAATTATTTGTCCAAAGTCAATAAATCTACTTCAGTTTACCACTTAGATTTCAAATTTTAGCATATATATCATAAAATGACATGTACACTGTCAACTGTGTTCTTTCAATTCTGTCCTTCTGACTGAAATTTGACCTTTACAGAAAAGGTACCTGCCCTTGAAGATGAACCACAAGTACATGAAGTAAAATCCTGCAACTATAAACTTGCAAAAAATGTACCCTAATAGAATCCTCACATAACAAAAGATTTTTTTTTCTTTTTCTTTTTGGTATTGATGGTTGAATCCAAGGGTGCTTTACTATTGAACTATATCCCCATCTCTTCTTTTTTCATTTTTATTTTTCTTTTTAATTTTGAGACAGGGTCTTACTAAGTTACCCAGGCTGGACCCAACTTCTGATCTTTCTGCCTTAGCCTCCTATGACACTGAACTTACAGATATGTGATACAATACCCAGCAACAAAGGTGATTTTATATATGAATTCAAAATAACCTGAAATAGTAAAGAAACCTACAAGTCACTAGAAACATGGTAACAATGGCAGGTCAGAGATAAATTGCACTCAACAATCCCCAGGAACACTGTTTGGACAGTCTATTGATATTGTACAACAATCACTTTGATTTTTTTTTTTTTTTCCATTCCACCTTCCTTCATGGAAGTGAGGGCAGTAACATAAGATGGAGGCATATTATTAAATGTGAATAGCAACTCTGGTCAGAAAAAGTGAGTCAAAATTTGAAAATAAAGTGCAACATATGACTGACGTTTGTGTAGTAAAGATGCAAATCTGTTTGCAGTATGACAGACAACTCCAAAGATGATATTTTGAACATTAACTGGTTTTATACCTATTCCAACGACTTTATCCTAACGTTTTTGTTGTTTAATTGCCTGTAAATAAATTCTAATTTTTAAAAACTTTTTAAATTGGTCATAACATATTACATGGCTTCCTCGTTAACTACTGAGGTAAATAAAGTCTGTGATGCACATTCATTTTCTTTTTTCCTGAGACTCAGATATTACCTTTTTGGAAGATTATACTTAACATATACCACCAGCTCGGATTTAAATGATGTTACTTTTCATTAGAAAGTAGACAGCTCTGATGAATAGATGTTAATTCCACAATATATGGTGATTGGGAGAAATATAATAATAATAATAATAATAATGTATGATTAACCAAATCTAAAATGTATACTAATTTGCACTTTATATTTGCTGATCATTGGTTTAAAGCCTATATACACAACTTAAAAATTCTGTGTTCCTTATTTAAAGGACAAAAAATAGTGGTCTGATGAATGTTTCCTAACCATTCCTTAGAAGTAGGAAGCAGAGATTAGAAGCCGTGGTGTACAGAGTTTGCCAATTTCCATGATATAAATACTCATACTATAGGCAATTTGCAGTCACCAAAAGAAATTTATGACATATTGATATAAATAATATTTGTGAGACTTAAACAATTTTTACATATATCAGGAGTGAATTGCTTTTTATTGTTGAATGGCACTATTGTATTAATATATAATTATTTCTTTATTTAACTTAAAAGATGTTTGGATATTTTCCAGGGTCTAACTCTTTTGAATATAGATATTATGAACACATTCGTATGATATGTCTGGGAGCACATGGTTTTAATCCACTTTGGCTAATATCCAGCCATGGCATTACTGGGTCTGAAAATAGATGCTTACTTAACTATACAAGAAAATATCAAACTGTGATGATGCAAAGAAATTTATATATCAAATATGGAGACTCTATAAATGATTTTCAACCCATCAAAAGCCTGTATTATCCATATGGTACCAAAAATATGTATATAAGTATGGTATGTCAACCAAAAAAGTAATTAAAAATAAAAACTCCAAGATAAAATAATAATAATAATAATAATAATAATAATAATAATAAAACATTGAAATAACTAGAACCCTTTTAATCTTTTGTAAATGTGAAACAAGATGGACACATTGTGAACTACATTTTCCTACAGAGAACACAGGCACCCAGGGCAGTTAAATGACCTTAAAGGAAGGTAGATGTGCAGAAAGGGAAAGGAAGATAAACAATGAGGGTAAATGGAAAAAGGGATTAAAAGATGATGAAACCAGAAAAAATATAGGATCAGAAGGCTCTCTCAATATAAACACACACACACATACCCACACACACATACACACACACGTGTGGTCTACTATTTCTTTTAGAGCAGACTGCTCTAGGCAGGGACTATTTCTCATTACTGGTTGTGTGGGTGAGCACACTGAGCCAATGCTGAAGTCTGACCTTCAAGGCAACCTCATCTTTGCAGTAGTCCATATCTCTGATATTGATGAATTCATTTCTCTGGAGAGGGTCTGGTTGGAGATGAATTGTAGAGAGGGAAGGATCTCTGAGACCAAAGGCTTTTGGGGATGGGGTGGAGAATAGAAAATGGAAAAACACCACCCCCATTATTGAGCAGCAGGAGCTCAGTATTTCATGACAAATAGGAGCTCAAAGCAGGGCTCCAATTAGTGCCGAAGGGGCTGGGAGGGCAAGGTCTTCAAGTCCCCTCCAGCTTACCCACTGGGTGAATTCAAAGTGGGATGTAAGATGGGGATGTACAGTGTCTTTAAGGCCCTGAAGAATTAGGGCTTCAGTTTTACTTCCAGGAACTGCATAAGCAAGTGAGTGCCTAAACAAAGTAAGAGTTCTGCTCCCTATATAGCAAGTATGTGCCCAAGTCCCAATGATCTCTTAAGGGTCTATCTCCTTAGAGACTGCACCAAACTTTACACTGACCTTATCTCCCAAACATAAGGAAGAAAGAGGAAGGAAATCATTACTCCTCATATGAGAGAAAAAGTTTGAAATTTGCCTCTGTGCAGAATTAGGAGCAGGATCCCCTTTGCTCTGTTCACACCACCTTGAATGTCCAACCCATATACATTTAAAATCCAATACCCCCCATACTCTTTAAACAGTGGATGGATCTTATTCATCTCCTTGTGTCCACTTCCTAACCTAGGACTGATCAACGAACATACGCTCAGAGTATATTTGATTAATAAATGGCAGGAAAAGAGAAATGTGGGAAAAGAGGAAGAAGGACACAGAGTTGCAAGTGGAAAAGAAAGATGAGAGAGAATGCCTTGATCCCTCCCCATTCCAGCAAATAATGTGAAGGATGCAAACTCAACTGTAGAACCCATGACTTTTAAGTAAACTTTTGGACAAGAAAGAAGAAGAGGAAGAGGCTAATCTCTGGGAGAATGAAGGACATATTTTGCTTAAGAAATTTACTTTTAATATTTAAAAAAAAAGAAAAAGAAAAAAGTGGTTTTCTGTATGCTGTTGCTTTATTTTCAGCTCAGCCCAAGAAAGGGAAAGTAGCTGACGAAGGTCATGAGTGTGCGATGAATGTGGGTGACTTTCAAGTTCATGCCATGAAACTGGTGTCCTTGAACCACAAGTGTAGGGTTCAACTCTGATATGAGCACTTGTTCCTACAACTAGATTAGATGCAATTTTTTTAAAAGCCTGTCTTTATTGAACAAAAAAGGGGAAAATCATAGCAACAACAATGTAATCTGGCATTAATACCTCTGAAATGTAGTATGTGTGAACAATATAACAATTTGGAAATGTGATTTTGAAAATCCCTTGATAAAGAAATGGTAGTTTTAACATTTCTCTTTCCTGAAGGCCCCACCTATAGACTTGAGATATTCTCTCATCAGACACATGAACATATGGGGACACTTGCTGACAGGTTGAAGAAGGGATAAAATCCATTGTAGGGAAGGACCTTGCACTCTGGAAATATCAAACCAGCTGAGTGTGTTCTTTAAATGCTGAATCCCCCTGATTTCCAGGAGTACCTGTTTATTACATTGATGTGGGAGCACAAATGGTTTCCCATTTGAAATAGTCTTTTGTTTGCACTTTTATTTAATTTAATCTTATAAAAGATGCCAAATGGGAGAGGAAAATGTCCATTGTTGCATCTGACATTTGAAATTGATTCATGGTGTATTGATTAATACTGATTATTGTTAAGTCCAGATGGAACAACAAAGGCTCAGAGAAGGTAATTGAGCATCTTACATCTGTAAAATTATTATTAGTAGAGCCACCAACGTTTGAAACTTCACATTCATTAATTTTTTCAAGTTCATTAGATACTCATTAAATACAAAATATACTGGTGACCTCATCCCAGAGGATGAATTCAACACTATATCTGCCCACAACAAGACACTAGCAGGAAGAGGCATAATAATCAGGGCATTGCAATAACATGTGATGAGTGTGCTCAAAGAGGTCTGTGTGTGTGTGCGTGTGTGTGTGTGCATATGAACATGCAAGAATGAACTCCTTCAAGCAGAAATAGTTAATCTGAACCATAAAGTATCTGTATCATTAGTGAAGAAGATTCTGACAGGTAGATGAGGAGTGGGGGTACATCCATCCTAGTTTGAAGGATGGGACCTTCAGAAGGCAATGAAGCAAAATGATGTAAACTTGCTCTAAAGAACCCATTAGCTTTGAACACACTTTGCTAAAGAAAGTGAGAGAGGAGGAGGCATGGTTTTATTGATAGTCCCTGGGAGGACTGAGGAATATATTTCACTTAAGGAAATTGATTTCATTTTTAAAAACTAAGTAGGCCTGTATATGTGTGTGTGTATGTTGCATAAGAAATCTATCTTATTCTGTCTGAGCTTAGGTTCCCCAGTAAGCAAGCTTTGAGACAGAGTGAAGGGGATAGATAAGTTTTAGGGGAAGAGGTTCCTGGGAGCAACTGTGAAAGGGGAAAAAAAAAAGTAGGGATGGACAGGAAAGAAGTGACCTGACAAATAGTCCTGACAACAGAGTAGCACTGCCCCATAGGAACACTGGAGTTAGAATAACTCATCAAAGATGCTCCTCCTTGGAAGGAGGCCAGACCTTCATTCCCTGAAGTTAGCAGGTCACTAGATGGGGAGGCTTTTGGGAAGGACGTAGCCTTAGTGATGTTTCCTCTGCAGCTTAGGCAGTCCCCGAAGGGAAGGTACGTGAAGATTCCTCAAACAGCACTCCCACCCCTGAGCACAAGCTCTTCCTCGATGGGGAGCCGGGGCAAGCATCCCAGGGTCTACTCAGGTTACTGAGCCACTGCACACAACAGACAGGGCCTGAATAACCATTTTTACCTGTGAGACAAGAGTGATGAAGACAAAAGCTGGATTCAGCACGAATCTTCTTACCTCCTATTCTACAATATCTTTACTGCTTTGAATCTAAATCTCTTTCTCCCAGGATCAGAAGAAACTTGATAACACAGTGAGAACAGACTTTGAATCTGCCAAAATAGTTTGTGGGGGGTGTTGCTAGATATTCCCATCCACTGCTCTCCTCGAGGGTTTTCTCACCCTCTTCTGAGTCATCATGCTATTGATAAAGACTTGCAGATATCAAAACAGGATACTAAGCCTTAGGCAGAGCAGCAGTATCAATGTGCCCCACTGGGCTTGCTCTTCTCCAGCCTGGAGCTTCCCTTGTGCTGCTAGGCATGCCCTGGTCACATTAACTCAATGGCACCTTGGTTTTGGGAAAGGTGCCATGGACCTCTCAGATGGAGTCCTTGAATGTGCAAAGAACACTGATTCATTTTCCCAAAAAATCTGGCTTGGGTTTCTTTTTTATAAGTATAATCCTAACTTATGTAAATAACGGCATTCTAATTTTTTCTTCCTTTACTGAGTTATAAATGTTGGCAACTGAAAGTACCAGAAGAATGAATGAAAGGACTATTTCTAATACTGAGTTTCTGTGCTCCAACTCTCAGGCCTCATCTTCCTAAGCTGTATGAAAAAAAAAAAAAAAAAAAAAAAAGCAAAGCCATATTAAACTCTTTAAAAAAGACATTATGATTCCTGATAAGTTTTTACAACAGGAAAATACAATCAAACCAAACAAGAAAACTCTCTGTTCTGCTCCAATTGCGCATTATCAATACAACAGAGACCAATATATGGTGAAATGAGCTTCAATTAAAACTGCAAAAATTGTAGATAAACATTTCAAAAACGTTTCTTGAATATTAGGGGGCAGAAAACACTAAAATGGTCTATTAGGTTGGGCTAAAAATGTCCAACTCTCAACTTATTTGAGATTAAAATGAATTTTTGTAGAAGCAATTTAATGATTTACCTCCCTAAATATAAAAATAGGACCAATGTTTTTCCCAAACATTTTCAATCTATAAGAATCTGATTTTATGGTTCAATGGTATTTGGAAAGAAAAACTGATGAGGAACCAGATGGTTCTTCATAACTTCCCTTTCAGTGAAGAATCATTTTTTAAAAGTTAATTGATCCATAATAATTGTACATATTTATGGGGAATAGTGAAATATTTTGATACATGTAGACAATGTGTAATGATCAAATCAGGATATTAGCATTACCATCATCACAAACATTATTTCTTTTTGTTGTTCCTGTTCCAATCCCTCTTTTCCAGCTATTTTGAAACATACAATCCATTGTTTTTAACTATAGCCAGCTATTGCACTAGGGAACATTAGAACTTACTCTTGTGACCTAACTAATTTTGTACCTATTAACTGACCTCTTTCCCCTTTCTCCACTACACTCCCAGCCTCCACTGACTACTATTTTATGCTCTATATCTGCGACATCCACTTTTCCAGCTTTCACATGAGTGAAGAAGCATTTACTGAGTGGCTACTATGTGCTTTTGCAAGAGCTTATGATGCAACCAGAAACTTTTTGCTGGAGTTTGGAGGTCTTGTCAACTTCTTAAACTAAACATAACGATTCCCCTATGCAGATATATGTAACATCAGAATTCATATGCCAATTTTTTCCAAAGGAAAATGATTCAAGTTTACTTGACATATTATTTAACTTTGAATAAAATAAGTTTTTTTCTGGAAAAATAAATATAATAATCAGACATTTATACAATTTTACAAGGAAAATATTATTAACTTTTTGCTTCTTCATTGATATAATGAGAAGGATCACTTTATAGATTTATGCAATAAATATGCTAAAAAGTGATTTTCAAATTTTTTCTTATTAAGAAAATAATATATACTTCCTCTTTTGCTCTGAGACACATCTCATCTTCTCAAATGGAAAACCCTCCTGGCCTGCATCAAGACAGCCATCCTGATGAGGTTCTCACACAGATAAAATATAATTTACTATTTCATAATAGATGGTGTTTGCTTCATACTACAGACCATGAACTTATGAAGTACCAGAGTACAAAATTAATGCACATGCCAAGTCTTCTTGGTTATCCATTAACCTTCCTAAGTTTGACCAGCTTCCCCTCTACATAGGAATAATAGTTCTCTACC
This sequence comes from Sciurus carolinensis, assembly GCF_902686445.1. NCBI lineage: Eukaryota > Metazoa > Chordata > Mammalia > Rodentia > Sciuridae > Sciurus > Sciurus carolinensis. The sequence goes on from NC_062215.1 coordinate 74,416,871, forward strand.
ATCCTGGAAAGGGGAGTAGTATTTGAGAGCACTCTTCAAATTTTATGATTTATCAAGTTGGCATAGTATTTTCCCCAGGTGACTGTAAGTTTGAACTAACTCTGGTATATTTCAACACAAATAGAGCAGCTGAACTGAAGGGGAAAAAATGGGTACATGTAACAACAAAAAAAATTTATAAAATGAGACTTCCAGACCTACGTTTTCACCAAATTTCCACTCTGTAACTGCAGTATTTTTGGAAAGTTGTTGTATTTAATTTGGAGTTATAGAGACATAGGCATGGGAAGTATGATTGTCATTCCTAATGTATCCACACAGGAAACAGATCTTCAAATCTTGAAAGGCTGGTTGCCAGATTTCATTTTAATTCTGAAGGTAAAGACAATAGTAAGCTTAGGCTAGTTGTATTCCTAATAAGGTCAGCATGTGGTAGCTGATCTGCAATGCAAATTCAGAGTTCCTCACTTCATTTTTAGCAGTGGGTGGAAGGTTCTTGAACTTATCTTGCCTCATCCACATATTGCTGGACACATTAGTAGGAAATAACTAAGTAGAAATTGTGATACTATTAACTACTCCAACTATAACACTGACACATGCTTGCAGCAGACTTTTCAAAACCAACATGTTATGAAGTTTCTCCTACCCCGCTAGACAATGCAACCAGTGGAGTGGTATGGATGCAACTGTCCCTAATAATCATGGTGATAAAAGCAACTTGGAGTTAAAATATTGATTCTGGGAATGTGGCATGCATTGATTCATGTATCAGTCTTTCGCATTCCAATGACAAGGGCAGAGCTGAGAGGTACATCCTATTTTACAAAATTCAGCCTGGGTCTAGTACTCAGGAAGCACTTAGGACCACAGCAGCTGTGTGGTTTTTGTAATGCTGATGGTGCTGTGCTATGATTGAAAGATCCTTCAGTGACCAAAGATATCTGGACAGACTTATTCAAGTTAATATTTAAATATGCCACACTCATTCTAACCCAGTCAAGAAGTACACAGCATTGATACCTTTCCATACCTAGCAAACATAAATATCTAGTGTTTCAAATTTTCTGAATGAAAAAGAATGCAATTCTTCATTTGGGTTGCTATAATTGAGTAGATGATTGCAGAGTGATAAATTTATTTAATCATTTATTGAACAATTGAATTATATAAAATGGTAATATTGGGACTTTAGATTCTTTTCAATTACCTGTCATTTCTTGGTGTGCATATCACTGAATTCTAAAGAATGAAATTTAAACCAACAGGCTAAAATGACTTCCAACAGCAATTTTTTTCCTTCTTCAAGTACATTAAGGCAAATTCAATAAAACAGAGACATATTTGAGATGGAATTTATTGGAGAGAAATATAACAGGAGCAGGTGCTCTAGCAACACATCTCCCTCAGACCCCTGCCCATGCTCTTACCACTCACTGCATTTGTGATGAACTTAACTGAAATGTTTAGAGATAAAAAAATCACCAAGAAACACAGCTGTCAGCCCCCCCTTTTGATTTGCACCAAGTTCTCACATATTCAGTCCATATGATAATTTCATAGCTACATGAAATTGGTATGAAAGAGTAAATACAAATCATGCTATCATTATATATCATTCTTAGCCAAAAAGAAATTCATAAATAAAATGCTGGTGTAGAATAAAATTTATGAAAACTACAAAATACTTAAATTGATTCTACTTAAAAAAGATATTAAATCTTAATGAGTAGGAAATTTCCATAGGGAAATAAAACACAATGTTTAAACAGAATTACAACAGCAATATGAATTTTAAAAAATGAATAGTAAACCATAGCACCTACATGAGTTATTAATTAAGCAAAAAAACCTATGCTCATAAAGTCATTTTTAATCACTACCATTTTAGCTTCTGCTGGATATGTAAATTATAACAGATGAACAGAGAAATGTGGCCGAGACAAAAAAAAAGAAAAAATGACACCCTCCCTCTGTTACATCTTTGTTTTTTTTTTTTTAGTTGACGTGTTTTTAGTGACAACTTACCTCACAGTTAAAAGTTTTATAAACTCAATATTAAAGGAAACAAGTAAGAAATGCCCCTTGAGTGGGGACAGCATTTCATTACTAGCAGTAAAGTTATGTAGTGTGGGAGCTGATTTAAAAGACAAATAAACAAATGCAGAAAGGAAGTTATATCTGGGCAGATTGGCCGATTTTGTTCACTTGTTGTCATCCCTGTACTAGGCATCTGAACTCCACCTTTATATAGGAACACACTCATGGCTTTTATAGTGTTATAGTATCTCTAAGGTTTAAAGCTCTATTTTGTATTTTATATCTTTACAAGTCCTCCTCAAATCCATTTTCTAAAAATCTTTTCCAAATTATGGCTATAAACTGGCCTTGTATTAGACCAGGAAAAAATTACCTGAGCCAATGTAGCTGAATCTCCCTCTCTCTCCCTTTCTCTCTCTCTCTCTCTCTCTCTCTCTCTCTCTCTCTCTCTCTCTCTCTCTCACACACACACACACACACACACACACACACACACACAAACATACACACAATCCCTTATATGTAACGAAATGCAGTAATTGTAACAAGGAAAATAAAATATCAGTTGAAATGGAGTTAAAGCTCAAACACAGATGAAAGAACCCCTGCCAAATCCCACCCCCTTTCTCTGTCACATATGTGTGCACGTGCACACACATGCATGCACACTTTTATATGTATGCACATAGACGGGACCATGATCTCCTTGAAAAGCAATGGCACTGCTCAACTTATTTTGCATCCAACAAGGATATTAGATGCTTAATGACTACTGAGAAAAAATAGAAAGGAAAGAAAAGGAAGGAGGGAGGAGAGAGGAAGGAAGGGAGGAAGGAAGGAAAGAAGGAAAGAAGCAATGAAGGGAGAGGTAGAAGAACTAAGGAAATAATGTTGGAATACATCCAACCTCAACCCCTGCAGTAACTGCCATGCACAAGCTGATTCCACTTTCACAGAGATGACAGCAGCTGAGAGACATCTGTTCAGAGGCCAGGACTGCTTTTCTGTGCAAGTGTAAGGCAGTTACCTAAGTGATATGGTTTCAGGTAGGATCAAAGGAGTCCCTAATTAAAAAAATCAATGACTACTCCCCTAATTATTATTTTTGGAGAATTGAAATTCCTTTGAACAGTCTCAAGGATTTCATTGCACTCTCATCAATAGTTATCAGACCTCAGGCATCACTAGCAAGGGTGGCCTACTGTCCTAGAATCCATACCTGCTAAGGTGTAGCAGATTGATACATCTTTTCCTTAAGAGTATATTTTTATCATAATGATGAAAAACAAAAGGAATCCCTAGACACTGGAAGAGATAATATATCCAAAAGAAAAGGCACAAAAAGGGTCTGAGACTATCCTCAAATTTGCTAATGGGTAGTATAATATTTTATTGCTAATGAAGCTAGAGAGGAACAACTTGCAGAATTAAATTTGTAATTTAAGAAAATGACATAATTTAATCATTTTCCTGACCTCAAATAAAAGCAAGTTTCCTTGAACCTAGTCACACAGTGGTCTTATAGGTTGTTTAACACAAAGATTGCCTTAAGATGTCCCCTACCTACAAACAACTGACTGTTCAGCTGCAACCGGAAATGGCCCTCTTCTGAAGTCTCCCTGGTGCTCCTTGGAAGGCTGTCCACCTGAAGCGAGGTCTCTTTGAGGTTTCTCTCAGCCCGGACATAATGCCATTGGTTGTCATTCAGAGCAGAAGGAGACTGGACTACAAGCTCTACTGGGCCATTCCCAACATCTATGGCAAATGTGATCTCAGAAGGAGCTGAAACAAAACAAGGAAACAGGAAGAAGGATGAAGGATAAAGGAAGTTATCAGTGTGTTGAGGACACAAGCATGCCCTTAATGAATGAGAGAAACAATTGTTAAGTCATCATCATTATATAGCAGACATCCTTTGATATTCCTGCAATACTGAAGTTACTATGAATAATAACAACCTCTAAATATTAAGGGTATACAAGTTCTAAGCACCAGCACCCTGCCCTGTTGGTCCTAATAATGTCAATGCAGGAAATAGGGAACTGGGGAACTGATGCCTATGGGATAAACACTAATCTATGATGAGGCTCTGGGTTTCCTGGGTGTTCTCTGGTTTCAGTTGTATCATCCTGGACATTTGTAGATATGGGAGTCATCTACACAGTTTCACTATTACAGGGAGGAGACACGTCCTAAGAAGCCCAGTGCCCCCTTTCATGATATATCATTAATACATGTGATACAAGCATATGTGTCATTCCTGTGTTGAAAAACAAAGAAAACAAGAATGAAATGGACTTGACAATAAAAAAAAAAAAAACAAAAAATGAACTTGAGAGGTTAATTTCCTTGTCCAAGGAGAGATTACTTTTGTGTATTAATCAAACCCAAGCCTCCTGCTTCCATGTTGGATTCCTTTCATGCCTCTTTTTATCTCTCTATAACAATGTGGTATCACCAAAGTCAAGTTGCAGCCAGATAGGAGAAATAATACCAATAATAATAAAATACCACTGCCTTCAGGATGGGAGTGATGGTAATGATGGTGGAGGCAGTAATAGGTGGTGGACATGGTGATAGTGGTGATGATGGTGGTGACTGTGGTGATGAATGGAGATGAAGATGATGATGATGGTGGTGGTTTCTCTATAATGATTGGACTGAAGTAGCAGCACAAGAGGTAGACTGAGCTCTATATCAGGCATTATGCTAAGCATTGTTGGTAAATTAACTCATTTTACTTTTCAAAATATTTCTGAGGAAAAAAATCATTATTATTCCCATTTGAGTGAGGAAAAGTTCAAAGAAGTATGAATAACTTGCTCAAAATGTCTCAGATAGTAAGAAGCCAATGCCAAAAGCAGATTCCTCACCAATTTTCTCTATTGAGAATACTGTCATGTATTTTCCATTATCACAGAGGAATTGTCTAAATTTGAAGGAAGGGGAGAGGTTAATTATAAAGTGAGGTTGAGGAGAAGAGAATCTCCTCTCAGTTAACGGAAGCTTTGTATTCTAGACCTTGCTGTCCTCAGCACTCTGTGATTGTCTACTCCTCCCTCCCCTCTCAATATGAAAATGAGCATTTGCTTGACAAAGTCATCAACAGTCAGATCTAAATTACTAGAGATACCAAAAGTCAATCACCACTCTGGATCATACCCTCCCTAACCTTTAAACCTTAACAAAAACTTATCTTCCTATAAGAAGTCTTCATAATGGCAGCATTTCAAGTAACCAGAGACTTCAAATTGCTTCACCTTCTGCTGACCTGTGACCTTAAAGAGAAGCAGTAAGTTGAAGGTTGAAAAAGGGGATTTGAGAGAATACACTGGCTCCACCCTTTCCTTGAGGAAGTTTTCAATGTCATAATGCCTCAGTTTTCTCATCTATAAAATGAGAATGAGAGCAGTACCTAATCATCAGGCTGTTTGTATATTAATCCTGATGAAGTTTTTGAACTGTGTCTGCCACACAGTATGAGCCCAGTTAGTGATGCTATTGTCAGTTCTTCTGAATCACATAAATTCCCCACCCAGGTGACTTGGCTGTGACTTATAAAGCCATGCATGGAAGGAAATGGAATTGAAAGGAACAAATCAGGTGACAATGGACAAAAGAAAAGTGAAGAAAGTCCCTTGAGCCATTTCTTATTTCTTATTCACAACACCAATGCTACCCTGCAACCCCACGCATTTCAAAATCAAAAGTTTGCTGAGAGATGGCTAAGTTCTGCATTTCTTTTTCTCTATGGTGACTATCAGTGAGAACTTGGGGGGAAGAATGTTAAAGATTTTGCTAAAAACCTTCCTGTAAAACCAGTCTTGTGGCTATCAAGTTCTACTCAGAGGGCACATCTTTGTGGAGGGTTCACTGCTCTGCTGTGTCTGCCCCATCCCATGCTGAATTACCATGTAACCCCCTGTTGTGTGTCCCCCCACTAATACACAAAGTTTGGATGAACTCTTCATTTATTTCAGACCCAGAGCATAACCCTGGGATGCTCTTGCCAAATTAAAATTTTATTCATTAAAACATGGTTATATTTCACCTATGAAATGCAATTTCCTATAGTATTTTTAGCTTTATATCCAAGTATTAGGTTTCTGGAAAAACTCTTTTTAAAAAAATTATTATTATTTATCTTTATTCAAATAACCATTAAAGACCTACATTTAAGCCTTTCCTCCTAGAACTGAAGGAGAATCAGTGAAATGCAATACTAACAGTTAATATTTATTGAGTGCTTACCATGAGCTAGGCACTGTGTTAAGCATTTTGTTATGAATTACTTCACTTGAGCCTCATTACTGCCTGTGAGACTTGCTACTTTACAGATGACGGAACAGAGATACAGGTGACAGAACAAGTTGCCCTAGTGACATATGGGGTAGAGTAAACACTTGAATCCAGGTGATGTGTTTCTGGAGTTCTTTTTTAAAACCACCTTCCCAAACCTCAGATTGAGAAACTTATACAGTCTTCTGGGGCAGTTGAAATTAGAATACATAATATAGATACTTGAAATAATTGAATGAAATACATGTGAGCGAATGACCAATACACCACACAATGCCTACAGACTTTGTGGTGGTGCGCTGGGGCAAATGAAAACTTCCTTTCACTGACTAGAGGGAAAAGAACAACCCAGTGGCCCTGGGAAAGCAGTAACTCTATCATGAACTTGCATCTGACTTTCCCACACCCTAAGTGTCTGACGGATACCTTCTCTTAGCATCAACTATTTTATGCTTCAAGATAAAACTAAGAAGTCACTTCAGCTTTTGAATGAGTTTTTATAAAACCAGGCCCTCTGCTAAGGGCCTGAGGAATGAAAAAAGAGGAATTCATAGCTAATTTCAGAAGATTGATAGAGGGATGTGGGAATGCCCCAACAGAATGTCAACCAATGCTCTGACCGAGGAGAAGAAGTCTTCTGACCAGAGGCATCTTTGTGATGTTCTTCCTGACCTCAATGGGAAGAGCTGTCCACCATATCCTTTAGAGAGTTCCCTTAGTGAACCTTCACGTGTCTCCTCAGAGGACACAGTCCTGAGCTTCATGAATATAAAAGCATAGCTTCATTTCTGTGTCCTCATCTCCCAGTCCAGGTCAGACATGAGAGTGATCTCAGGTACATTCGTGGAATAAGGAGGTTGCTAGTCTTTAATGTAGCCAATTAACCTCTCTGACCTTTCATGTACATAGCTATAAAATGAGAAATATGAACTAAAAGAAAGAAATATTGTTATACTGGTCAGACACAAGCACTCTCTGAGGATCTGATGACAGCTGTAGTTCTTATCTTTCACACATACAGTTTTGAACCAAATCTTAGGAACTTCATGAATGCCCTATGCCTTGAGACCTGGAGTAAAATCATTCCATGTTTTCTTGAGTCCTCACATTCTAGAATCTTGAGGCAATTCTACAGAATAGGGGGCTGCTGTAAGGATCAGAGAGGTGGAATTGAGTCCTGGATTCTGAGCCTTCAAGGTGCATGAAGGGCTTTCTGGACTGTTGCATATCCTCTCCAGTTTCATTTTCTTCATCTGCATATTGGATGAGGAATTGAGCAATGATAATTATAGTACAATACAGAGATAATCATAGGTAGGATTATTTGAAAACAAAAGGAATTAATGTAAAGATTTTAGAAGAGAAACTAATCGATGTAATCACTCAACAATTCAGTGAAAATTATTTTAGTAGCATTAAATTTTACTATTTTATGAGGTCATGACTATCATATCTTCAAATTAACATTGAATTTAGTAATATTCTTAGTATGATACCTCTGAAATGAAAAACTTAAACATTTCTCTTCTAAATATATGTATATATATGACACACACATGATTTTATTTTACTGAGAAACTCAGGAAATTTATTTTGTTTCTACTTAACTCACACTGAGAAGGATTATAGAGTCCATTTGAATTAATATTATTAGAAAGCATACAGGTCATTAGAATAAAAAATGAAAAGATTAAATCTTAATCACTTGGGGAATAAGTGATAATATGTTAGGTCACAAATGATACTAGAATTACAATTGCACTGAAAACTAATAATTTTCATATGTTCAATATTAAATGCCTATTTGCTGGTTCCTGACACCACTCTGAGCATTTTTTATGCAATGATTCATTTCAATCCTAACAGTTGTGTCTTAGAAGAAATCATAATTGATTTCTTCCTACCACCCCTTTTATAGCAGTGTCAGAATTTGCCTTGGGAAACTACCTGCTCTTGAACTTTGGTATCAGGCCTTAGGCAGAGTTAGCCAGACTTCCAGGTATGGGGGAACTCCAGCATAAATAATCTACCATCTTTTCTTCTCTGGGCACAGTCCTTGGTGTTCAGGTTATCAGATGAGTTGTATACCATCTAATCAAATATTTATTTGATTAGCTGAAGAAGAAATGATTCCATTCTCTTGCAATGTAACTCTGCTATAAGGACAGCTAGCCTGAAGAAAATATTAAAAAGATAGAGCAGAGAGAAGACACGAACACTACTGATAACTTTTGTTCAGTTGCTGAATTCAAACAAATAAAGCCAGCCCCACGAACTCTGTGCTTAGCCACGAGTCCCAGCACCAGTGTAGAATTCCCATCCTTGCGTCTGTCACTTTAGACTGAGTTTTCTATTAATTGTAGCCAAACACATCCAGTTAGTATCTGAGAGTTGCTAATGCCATGGTGCATTAATAAATACTGAACAGGTGAAGAAATGTACAAGGTAGCTCATGAACCAACTTGGACAAGCAAAAATTTGAATCCATATTGGGCTCTATAATCCAAGGTCTTTTTATTACCTTATGTTCACTCTGTATGCACACCATTGTGAGAAAATTGTCAAACAGCAATTTTTCCCACAATCCTATTTGAAATGCATTCACTAAAAGTTGAGAACACAGTGAAGTATCTTCCTTTTCACAGATTAAAGACTAATCCCAAGGTGACAAAATTCAAATGCCTTAGTTGGAAGTAATGCAGAAGGAAATGGCCTGGAAATTTGATGGAAAACTGCTATTTCCTATCTATCAATTTGGATATATCAACCTTGGAAGCTGTTATTCAGATGGTTATAAAGGAATATTCCTTGAGGATGGGAGGGAAATCTATTTGGAGCTACTGCATCTGGTAAAAAGGCTTTTCCTTTCCAAGTAGTAATGTGTATGGGTTTCTTACTATGAACTGTTCAGGGTAAACCTCCCATCTGCCTAAAATCCATAATGTGATTGAAGCTGTAAATAAAAAATGCAAGATATTCCTCCCAATTTGGGCATTTTCCCTTATAAACAATAATAATAATGATAAAGATAATAACATATTTTAGAAACATGAGGCCTTGCACTTTAATTTTTTACATAAAAATCTTGTTTTGGAAATCTATATTCACTAATCTGATGATAAATCCACCAAATAATTACAAAAATTATTTTAAATTTTTGTATTAAAATCATCCTTTGTACTATTCAAAGGGGAATAAAACAGCTCCACAAAGTACAAACAAATCGGACATTGATATGTAATTAATGCTAAATTATAACTCATTATCCTCCAATAATATACCATGACTTTGCTGTGGTTTAATGAATCAAAAGGCCGTGGGGCCTGATTTTTATTAAATTTACAAGGAGGTTATTACATCCATATTATGTAATGGTTGGCACTCAACACCATATTTTCAGAGCATGGTCAAGTTAATATGAGGAATTTTATTTCACACCATAGCCACAAAAGCTTCCTCCCATTAGTAGACAAATCTTTAGAGGGAAAGGTGAAACTCCCAATTAAGAGGCTCTCTTGCCTTGTATGTTTTGTCCTGTAACTGCAAAGGAAACACCACGTAGCTCTTCCTTGATTTGCTGGAGATTTGCACAAATACCTCTGCCAACTCCTCCAGGCAATGCTTCTGTTACCTTTTCTAGAGCTCTCAAATCTCCAATTTCTGTTGCTGAGGCCTTGCTTTGTGCTTTCAATATATTTCATGCAGTCTCACATTGTTGTGATGCGGTCAATTGCTTCACTCAAACTATAAACAGTGGGATAGGGCACCCAGTGACAGGCCCAAGTCATCAGGGTCATGTGCATAACAAGGGCAAGGCCATGGTACAATCCACCCTGTTTGTGAGCACTAAAAGGGTACACTATGTGCAGAGAACAAAAAGGAATGACATAAGCATTTAAAATGTATCTGTTTCATATTTTCATCATTGAACAGTAATTATAAGCAATGACAATGATAAAACTTTCCTCCACCAAAATAATCTTTTGCTGATCTATCTTTAAAGAGACGCTAAAGTCACTGTTAATTTTTAATAATATATATGCCAACTTCATTTTAGTACTACATGTTATTACTTGTCACTTAATAAATGTTATAGTCTGGGATGAAGTCAATATGGACAACTATTTAAAGTGTATTTGAACATTGCTGGCTCCCAAACATGCAGACTCACAAATACGTGTTTATTTTAAAGAGTAAGAGCTCAGTTTCTGCCTTTTCACCTATACAATTTCTGTGTCGTTGTTTAACTTGTATCTACTGTTGAATGCAGAATGTTCAGTACCATAGAGGTTGTACCCTAAAAGAACTCAAGCAATTACAAAGCATCAGGAATTCTGTCAAGTTTTCACTTAAAAGAAGAAAAATGTATGATGAATTTTCAGGTAAAAGCATTTTAGTGAAATTATTATTGTTTCAGAGATATTTGAAATTTGCTAGAACTGATGCTGAAAAAATAGACAGTATCATAATTCCTAGAATTTATTGTAAAACAGAATTTTTATCAATCTCTACCAAACATATCCTTATATTTAGAATCTTAACTATTTGCACATCTGTGGCTTTATGTGGAGAAGCAATCTAATTTAAATTATTAAAGAAGTATTCTCTGCTCAACATAGAAGAAGACAGATGAACAAATATGACTTACGCTTTTTTGAACACAAACATGTAGAAAATCAATTTTGATGGTGTCATTAACAAATTTGTAGAAAGCCTTAGAAACAGAGTGTTGGTGTCTTTATTATTGGTACAGATCAAAATATTGGTACTTCCCATTTTTATAGAAATCAATTAATTGCCACTGTATTTTATTTTTGTAATGAAATATATTTTATTAATATGATCATATATAAACTGTTCAATGGTAGAACATTTTACCATTTGTATTTCTATTAATTTTCATTTCATTTGATGATTATTACTGAATAAAGTCTGTATCTAGGGGATAGGCTATTTACAAAAAGATGGACACCGTGGCATCTAATTGTGTAGATACACTACTGTTCATGGGGAAGAGACAGAGAAACTGTGGGAATTCTAATTGACTAATAACACTATCCTAGTGGTAGGAGATAAGTCAGGAAATTACTTGTGAAGCACAAGTACAACAAATAGTAGACCTCAAATGTGAACAGAATGTATAATGATCTCTACTTTTCATATAAGTTCTAGTCCTTTGGTATGGAATCTTAAAGTAAGAAATACCCATGGTTCAGATAATGGAACCTGCAATAGGTATCCATAGGAATTTCTGGAATGTACTCATTTTGATGAGAGAATGTCTTATAAATGCTGATAGGATATAGTTAAATCATAAAGAATTCAGAGGAACTGGAAATTATCACTACTAATTTTACCATTGTCCAGAAAGATTAACTTGATGGTAAAAACACACACTGTGGTTGGTGTCAAAGATAAGGGTTACTCTTATCCTGCACACCAATGACAGTAAATTCATAAATGAGGGCACTTACAGCTTATTTCAAGTCGGATGAAGTCTTTAATGCCAAGGTTTTCAAGGAAAACTCCAGATAAAGCGGTGGTTTTAAAAAAGAAGGAAATATCAGCACTGAATTCCGCATGGAAGGTAGGAAAGTGAAGATAAGAGGCTTCAGTATTAAATGAAACAGCATTCCAGAAGTGTCCTGCAAATGAGAATATCCTTAAGCAAGTTTCCTTGTTTTCAATGCAGTATGGAAAAGCACTGGGTTTGTGGATAATTTTCAGGAAGAGGGGACACTGCAGGGAAAAGGGATAAGGGAGTAAAAACATCTTGTGCTCATGTAATGCAGAGAGAAAGCTTCTTTCGATTTAGTACTCACGGTCGCCATAGCAACGCAAGGGACCAATTCTCCAAGCAGCTTCTGAGTTTGATCTGTTGGTATCAGTGATAACTATCTGAGTGACAGGCAAGTGGTCTTTGAAGGAAAGAAAGCCAGTATCATTTGTCCTGCAAAATATAAATTAAAAAAAAATAAGTGGACAAAATGTGAATAATCTCAGGACTTTATGTCAAGGTCCCTCTTTTCAAAAGTAATCTGATTTGATTGCAGAAGACCTGGGTGCAGGAGGGGTGTAGCAGACAGTCTTTCATCTCAGGAGTTTATATAGAAGGCTGGAATGCCAATTACAAAACCAATGGTCAGCTTCCGAACACCACTGAATTTTACATCTTCCCAAAAAGTACTTACAGAATCACTGATAGTTTACAAAGATTGCTGTTGCTCATGTGGTTAAGCGTATCCCACCTGCCCAACACAGTGTTAATGTGACATTAAACATCACCTCACTTCTCATAAAAAGATCAACTATCTTAGCAACTAACTTGAAACAGGACATCACAAATCCCTCTCAAAATCATTCTAAGGACTTGTTTCAGCCACCTGCCAACAGGTTTTAATCAGCTTTAGATGTTTCTTATCACTTTTTCACTCCAGTAAAAAGAAATCTTTATAGTTGCTGGTTGCTTTTCATTTTGTTCTTCCTATTAAAGATCCTAGAAATTAATGAGTCTGACTTTGTTCTTGTTAATTATGCAAATAAGAAATTAACTAGTTACCTTTTGATAAGAAAGTTTAGAAAAAATATGGTAAAACCATTGTTTTTTTTTTCCTCTTTCTGTGTAAAAATCAGAAGAAACTGACATTGAAAGTATAACTATTTTGAGCCAGAAATATTCTAAAGATAGATATATTTTTCCTACATAAACACCTATGTAGTGAGTGCCATTATCTCCATTTACGAATGGAGAAACTGAGGCTGTCACAGTTTCTAATGTCCCTAAGGTCACATGGCAGAAGGGGCAGGAACCAAATCATATTCTCAAGGTGCCCCAGCATCTATCCCATGTTTTTAAGGACAGAACTTTACAAGTATGCAAATTTGCTCTGGAATCACAGGTCTCAGTTCTTAGCTGTTAGTTTGGGCAAATAATTTCATTTCTGAAACCCTTACTCTACTCGGTTTCTAAATTGAGATACATCTGCACAACAGCATTGAAAGGATTAAGTGAGATTATATAGTCACTGTGCTTGGTGCCTGCTCTATGTTAAATGCTCAAAATCCTAAGTGGTGACACTTACTTTAGTTTTCTCCTTTGTTCCTAAACCACTGTGTGGCCTTAAGCAAGTCAACTTATTTTTTATGCATCTAGCTATGATTCTGTATTGGAGATTTCTTGCTATGTAGAAAATTAAATTTTAAGATTCAGTGTCACACTCATGAGATTTTGAGAAAACACATATTAATTTATCTTAGTTAAATAATCAAATATTCACTTGCATGCTTTTCCCTCCAGGACTATTAATGAAAAATGTAAAGAAACACATTATAAAATACCTATAATTTGAGTACCATATTTGGAGGACATTCAAATGATCTAGAATAAGGCTGTAGTTTCAGTTTGAAAACACGTCTATGAATGTTATGTAGACACAGAATCAACTTGTCTATTCATTCCAATATTTTTACAAAAAGAGATTTTAAAACAAATTTCAAATAGCCAAATAATTATCAAACCCAGAATCTCTCCTGAGGAAACTCAGCAATTTTATATAATATTTTGTTTCTCTCCATTTTTGCTTTCAAGGTAAAAATGGTAGATTCTGAAGTCTGCCCATCAATGCTGACTTCTGCCTCCCTTACACGCCATGGCATCTTGTCTACATCAATTTGATGTTCTTGTGTCAAAGTGTTGGCCTACACAAATAGCACAGTAAGAATAAAAATCTCTTCCAAAAACAGAGAAAAAAATCATATTTAGTTTGATGATGAAAGACACATTACTGAGAATACTTTTCTGTTTTTAAAAACTGAAACTGAAAGAAAAAGTAAGTTGCTTTACAAAGTTGTTTAGAGCAACAGAAACAGATACAAACTCAAATGCCTAGAGGTACCAGGCAGATGATAAAAACAAGTGCAGCCAGTTTTATGTTAGTCATAAATGGAATCTCAGTTTCATTGTCATAGAGGGTGTGAGAAGAAAACCTGGTAGAAAGTAGACGTCCCTCTTAAAGTGGGGCAGCATGTTCCATTAGCAACAGGTAATAATGCAAATGATGAATGCAAGACCAATGGGCTAAAGTGAAATCTTAACATGAGACGTTGCCATTTTCAAATCTTGGCAAAGTGCTTAAAAATCTTAAAAAATAAAAAATAAAAATATTGTGGGAACCAACACTGAGTTAGCCAATAAACTACATGTAAGGACTGTGTTCAGGCTGTAGGCAACTAAGCTATCAAGGGGAACTTGCATATTTATTTATGCTCTCAGGGATGCATTGAGAATAAAATTAGATCTAATTTAATTTGTGAGTAGCAGGTGTAACTCCACCATTTTGAAACAATGGGTAGGACGTTGGGGTGATGTTGCTAGAGGTCATGGTGATGGTGGTAGATTGAATAATAAAATGCTGTGAATTATGGTGGTACCACCTGACAGGTAGGGAGACTACAGCTATAGATTTTTTTTCACATTAAAGCTAATATTTTGCAAATACTGACTTCCTATGAAACAATCTATGAGGCCTTTTATAACTACAGATTTTAGGTGACTGTGTCATAGTGGGAAAATGTTTCCATTAGACCCAAACTAACAAGAGCTGGATCCATGTGGCTCAGTACACTAGTTGTAGGATCAGTGAGATCACTCTGGACCTATTACCTTACCTTCTAAACGATCTTAATAATACTAATGGATATTGCTGTATAAATCAAAATTGGTAATTTATAAAATAGCTAACATGCTGAGTAGCAGAGAGTAGGACCTTAATAAATAGTTAATGAAATTCTCAGTAATGTTTGAAATAAAACACTAGATAGAAAGCATGTTTGTAGGGAAAGCAAGAAAGGAAAACTCATTGTTGGAAGGAATGGGCAGGTTAGCCAAAAATTCCAACTTATGGAGAGTCAGGGGCACGAGGAACAGACTTGTGGTCCCCAAGAAACATACATGGCTGGGCACAGGGGCACATGCTTATAATCCCAGTGGCTCTGGAGGCTGAGGCAGGAGAATGGGGAGCTCAAAGCTAGCATCAGTAAAAGCAAGGCACTAAACAACTCAGTAAGACCCTGTCTCTAAATAAAAAGTACAAAATAGGTCTGGGGATGAGGCTCCGTGGTCGAGTGCCCCTGAGTTCAATTCCTAGTAACACTCCCCACCCCCAATAAAAAGAAACACACATGGCCTAAAGAAAGAGCATATATGTCAAGGGAAAACTCAAATATTCTCACGAGAAAGGCTGAGGCACAGAATTAGTCAATGTGGTTGTCCCTTAGCTGTTATTTGAATCTGGAGATTTCACTCAATTTAAAAGAGCAGAGTTGAGGAGGGAGCTGCTAATTTACTAGTGTAACCTTGGAACAAAGTGTGATGAAATGCCACATGCTAAATGTTATTTCCATCAACCAATTTTGGTTAACTGTTGCTCTGGAACCTTCTTTTAGTATAGTCATTTGAGCAACTGAATCCATTAAGAGAGATAATGTTTTTTCCCCTTTTTATGTCCTTTCCTATTTCAATCACTCCAAAGTAACAAATAAAACATTATGCATATGGCAGACAGACTTAGAAAATTATAGGATGAACTCAAGACCTCAACAAATTTTGAAGCTCTTGTGTGAATCTGAGTGGATTAAAATCAATAGATTCCACATAACTTTCCTTCTAGTGGGATGCATGATGCTGTTTCCTGTGGTTGCAAAGTAGGAATGACCAGTAGGATGGCCATAAGCAACTCTGCAAGTTTGAAGTGCTATATTGATGCTTGCCAGTTACTCTATCATAGCTTTGTTTTAGAAGGAAATTATTTGCATTATGACTTCCTTCTTTAGACTTTCCAGTAAAAAAGACCTAGGGGATTAGTTGACAAGAATCTCAAAATAAGCTAAAGGCTCACTTGGCTGCCAACAAAAGCAAATGCAATCATTGACAATGTCTATATCTGGATAATATCCATCCCATTGTGTTCCACAATCATCAGAACATTCCTGGAATCCTTTTTTCTTTTTCTTTTTCTTTTTTTTTCTTAGTTCTTAGCACAATAAACATAAAGAGAAAGAATAATTTGCATATATATTTAAAAATCTCGAAAATTGTGTTTTTTTTTTTTTTTTTTAATATAAATACTCTAGAAACCTGAAACCCTAGGGCTCTTCACAATTAGATGTAAGAAAACAAAATCAGGTCTTGGCATAGGAATACAGTCAATGTTTACTCAATATCACTTTACTGTTAAGAAATTAAAATGGCCCTCAAGACTTTATAGGTATGAAACTGATTTAAAAATAGTGTCACTGATAAAGAATTGTGGAGGCATCATTTGCTGAACATACTATGGATATGAAGAAAGAAACAACTAGTAGTGACATAAATATATGCCTTTCTAGACTAGTTAGTCCTAGTCAGGAAGCAAGCAGATTAAAAGAGCTGAAACTATTGGATTACGGAGCACACACCTGTGATTCAACATCGCTTGAATGCAAATGACTCAATACTCATCTCTCTCATTCCCTGGAATAAATCAACTCTTTTTTCAACTCTAAAATTTTTACCATACTCAAATTTGGTTCCTCCTTAAAAATGTCCCTAAATGTTCTGCATCCTCTATTCCTTCTCTGCCCTAATTTCCTTCTCATATATTTAATTTTTACATATTTATTTGATTATACACAATGATTTCTGGTGTTTATTAACAAATTGAATTGTGCGCATACAATTATTTTCCCATTGGAAAATGGGTTGATATTACATATAACATAAGCTCACCTATATGCAAGGATATCTGAAATGTTAGAGCATCTGTACCCATAGTGACTTACTTCCTTGGCTTCCCCGTGGTTTGAGGAGCCCAGCCCTGGCAAATCTTGCATTTTGAATCCCATCTTCTCCTGCTTTCTCAGCCCACTTTCTCTTTTAATTGAGTTCTGTCCTTATTCCCCACCTTCATCTTCTCCCTTTTTCCCAGCTCTTTCTGCTCATATGCTTTTTTGGCTTCCTTAAATCTACCTCCCAATCCAGTTATTTCTCTTTCTCCTTTTCTCTTCAGGGCTAAACCATGTTTTAGATAAGTGTCTGCATTCTCTGTTTTATCTATTGTTATTCCTAATCCCTCTTTCTTCCTCCTGAACCTAAACAATCATCCTTTTCCCTTTTCACCCAGTGAAACTTCTCCCATTAAATTGTTAATCATCATGGAACATATCAGCCTGTCTCTACTTCACCTTGTTGCAGCATTTTCCAATATTGCCTTCATTCCTGGCACACACATACACACACACACACACACACACACACACACACTTTCTTTTTTTTCTTTTTTTTTTTTCTTTTTGCTAGTGCTGTATTGAACCCAGGTACTCATGTATGCTAAGCAAGCACTCTACCATTGAGCTACTCCCAGTCCTGAAGTCTAAAATATTTAGGAAAGTGAACAATAAGATTCTATTTGAAACCATTTTGCCTTTTTTAGAGAAAAGTTCTTTCTGAAGAAAATCGTGTGTAGGTTGGAGAAATTACTAGATAGAGATTGGGACTGCTATTCTTGGAAAATAAAGATGGCTTGGGGGGTTCAGTTGCACATCTCATACCTCTGAAGTTGAGTGCAAGGGTTGCCTCTTTATTTCCCTGGACATTGGAAATAAGGTTTCACACATGATCTCATTTAATCCTGAGAAAAACCCTGTGGATGAACTTCATAATAATTACCTTGTTGTTCAAGGTTCAGAGCGGTGACAAAATTCAACTTGCATCATTTGCAATTGGAGTAGCCCTTTGGAGTGAGCTCAGATTTGTATACCAAAGCATTTGCTAATAAGCATCATATTCTCCTGTGCCCTCTCTGTCTCCTGGGTGTAGCAGTTATTTACATTTAGTCTCTGCCTTGTTTAGACAGTGCTGAAAGTACATCAGGCCCAGAGTCCTTGAGCTGTCTTTCGTGGGTCTTGGGCTGACCATCCCCATTCTGTTCACACAGGCTTTCTACACTCGAGATACAAGTCAATTGATTAGGTTTCAGTTTACTAATTTGCAATCATTTTCCAGTCCTGCACTCCCTGAGATTACACCTGGGTCACCTTGGCAAGAATTCTGGGAGTCCACAAACTCTTCAGTTACACATTTACAATCAATCTTTTGGTTTATTTCTACTCAAGGCTGATCCATCCATTACATGCTGATCTTTGCCATGAAACTTTCAGAAAGAATTCTCATTTCTCGGGGGAAGGATCCTTGATATTATTTCTTTACCTCAAATTTGATGGGTGAATGAACTTTGTTATAGTATGTTATTCCTTCTTTTATGTTATTCATCTTATTGCATTTATATATATGTACATTTGTAGATAGTAATTTAATATCTAGAACTCAATAGTGCCTCTTATAGCCTATTTATAATACTGTGAAAATAGAGAAAATAATAATAAATGTGATGACATGTGATGACATACATTTTTCAGAACTGAATGCATGCCATGTCTGCTAGATGCACAAGATATTACTAACTCGGCCAGTACTCCTGAGATAGTTATCCCCCTTTTTAAAAAAATAAAAAAATAAAATAAGAACCTGAAGAGAGGTTAAATCATTTAGGATCTATAATTAATAAATGAAAACTCTGGGATTGGATTGTCCCATTACAAAATAAAATATAACTTAGAGATTTATTATATTTTGTATCCAGGAAGTGACATCTATCACAAAGAGAGAGGGAGAGGAAGAGAGAGAGGAAAAATAGGGAAGGAAAAGTTAAGATTGTGTATGTCTAAATGCACTATATGTATTAGCTCATGATATTTTCAGAAGAGATAGAATAGATTTTTTTCTTGTACATGATAAAGACTCTACATTTAAAAAAACATGCAGAGACTGGGATTTATTTATGGTTAGCCAACTGCATTACCATGGGCTATGGAAGCAGCACCAGATAGAAACCAAAAAGGCAGAGCGAAGTAACTAAGGAGGAGGAGGATCAGCAATAGCATCAGCATTGAACTATTCCTTCAGAGCTGTCTCCTGAAGCCACACCTGGCTAAGGAGTCCAGCAGGTTTTCAGAGCAAGAAAGGGTTATAAGGAATGCCCCCCACCCCATTTGACTGTGTTCTGACTCTAGAGAGTTCTGAATATCTCCATGGTAACTACCTCCTCAGGGAAGGGGACATTTCCCTCCACAGGACCAGGGCAACCCACTTTGTACTAATTCACCTGCAGTCTGTATGAAGACCAATGTCCCTTCAGCAATTTGGTCAAACCTATCAAAATCAAAAAGTACATCCTATCATAATTCTATGGTGGAATACTATTTAATAATAATAATGATGATGATAATGTGAAAAGTAGGAAAAGAGCATAAATCAAAATTTTTCATTCCAACATTGTAATGTAAAAAAAAAATCAATCTAAATCAAATGTTCATCATAAAGAAATTGAAAAATAAGTAATGATATAATCATACTATGAAACACCAAGCAGTCATTAAAACATATATGATACATTCATTGTCATGCTTATTTAATGAAATCAAGAAAACAATCTCCAATACTTTTTAGGGGGGGCAAGGGTTGGAAAAAAGCAAGATTCTACAAATGGGGAAGACATAAGAGGATTCAAAGTGGGAGGGATCTTCTACATTTTATTCAAACATGCCTGAAAACCTAGAATATTTTATAATAAAATTATATCATGTTTCTTTAGTAATAAAAACTCCTAAAATGAAGAATCAGATAAACAATTCCCTGTATACATTATTTAAGTTGTGGCAGAACAGAAGTGACAACTGTAATCAAACTTGCAGAATAGACAAAAGAGGCAAACAACTCTTCTGATTCTGATCCTGATCTGAGTAAGCACTACTATTATGTGGGTAATGCCATAAATTTGGTGATAAATAGGGTTAAAATGGAAGCCAAGATCTTCTTATATTGCAGTGTATAATTATAATATTTTGGTGTAAAATGGCAATCCAAAATCAAAATGTTGTATAAAATATTCTTGACAAATGTGAAACTTAATGTTAATATTGACTCTGTATTCTGATTATGCACCTTTCCAATTGCTCAAATATGAGACTTCACTGTCAATCTGACTTTTTAGAGTTTGTCAGATAACAGATGCAATAGAAACCTCAGTCTATATCTTTCTTACAAGCATAAAAAGACAATTTTATAGTTACATTTTGTTTTCCAGAACACCTGGGTCATATGCTGCTCATATTAGATATTTTCTCTTAATAGATGATGAGATGGTGACATCATAAAATAATAATAATAATAATAAAAATCATCTCCTAAACACTAACCTTGGCAATATATCCACTATTTTATCTCATCTAGAATTCTACAAAAGAATGAGGTGATCTTGTATTGACTTTTCAAACTCTGTTAATTAGATATTTTTCCCCAATTTTTTTTTTCCTTCTTGAGTGTTCAAAGCCTTTCTACTCTCTATTTCAATGCACTATGAAACATTCTGTTTTGTAAACTCTGAAGCCCAATCACGAGGACACTGGTATAAACAAGGTATTATCAAGTTATCCCAGAATGTGTACTCTAAAGAAAAAGCTAATGTCTAAACTAGCAGGTAGTAACTAACAAGAAGAGTGTATATTTAGCCAAGAGGAGCGGATGAGGGGAAACGAAGGTACTCCACCACCCATCCATTCACTCACTCACTCATTCAGCTGTTAATACATGGAGAACCTACCATTTGCCAAGCACATTTGTTTCCAACACAAGGTCGAGTCCTGATCTCATTGCTAGGTGTGTATGTGGGAATTCAGGGACTGAGTAACAACTCAGATAATCCTTTCATAATTCCTGCCTGCTTGGGAGAAAAGCACTTCCAAAACTCAGTAAAAAGTAGAAAACTCATAAACAAATTCACAGATAATAAAATTCAACCAGTAGAGATTGTGCAATATTATTTTAAAAATAAAGGACAGAAGCTTAGTGTGCCCTAAGGTGACGTTTCCTTTCCTTTCAGGATTCAGGATGAGAGGCATGTCTCAGGATGCAACCTGGTAGGAGGTACCCTAACTGCATCCAGCCTGGGGATCTCAGACTTGGAGGTTTTGAAGAAATCAAAGGTCTGAGAGATCAAAGAATAGCCTAGGCAAGGAAATAGCAAAACCTTAACCCCCTTGGATATATACAGTGTCATAACATTAAATCTTATGGGAAGAGAATGAAGGACACTTATGAAGGGCAAAGTCTGGGACTAGATTAGACATGGACTTGCAAAGAGAAAGATCACTTGAAAGTAAAGATACAAAAAGATATCTTCTGCAGGAAGATAATCATTTTGAAGTACTTTGTAAAAATTAATTCATTTTAATTGACAAATAAAAAGTGTGTAGAGTTATAGTGTATAATATAGTGTTTGAATACATGTATGAATTGTGGAATTACTAAATCAAGTTAATTAACATATCACACAAGAAAACAACCTAAGAGGCCATCAATGGGCAAATGGACAGAGGAAATATGTAATGTGTGTATATATATATATATATATACACACACACACACACAATGGAAAAATAAGGCATTCCTGCCATTTATGATTTAGAGTTCATAATGTTAAATTAAATAACTCTGGTACCAAAATAAAATTAACTTTTTTGATAGTAAAAGAAAATTAATCTCTAGCAAAAACATTTGTGTTAACCTTAGTAAATATTTCTTCTGAGACTGTGAAAGATAAGTAATGGCTAAGAGTGAAGTAAACATCAATGAATCCTAAAATGGTCATGCCTGATCTACCAAAAAAGAGATGTGAAAATACATCCAACTGAAGTCATTCACCCATTTTTCATTCATAACTTAAGCAACATTCATTAAACAATCTCTCTGTGGCAGAGAAGTAGAATCAAGGACTAAACAGAAGGTAAAAGCTCCAGGATTCCATACTTTGAAAAAAATAGTCCCCTAAAAATATTCTGTTCTTTAAGAAAAAGACCAGTAGGTTTCCTTTCTTGTCTTATCAGATGAACAGAATTTAAACCCTACATCATTTTTTCTTCATAGTTTGTATCATATCACTTTGTACAAGAATACACTAAGGGCAAAATTCTAAGAATAGAGTTAAAAAATATCAGATAAAAACTTTTACACTTTCTTGTACAACAAATGAAAGAATGCTCTGCTGCATAGCAAGAGAACTTTTCTGCCTTTCAACCTGGCAAAATGGATGAAAAAGCTCCTGATCTGGGCTGTGGGTCACTGTCACCAAGGAGCCCACTGTGCAGGTCCCACCCGCCTTCCCCAGTGAGCTGTCCACCCACCCTTTTCATCCTTCACCTGGAAGATGCTTCTACCTCCTGTACACCCCAGCACTGCCCTGTGCTATTTCTAAGGCTGCAGATGCCGCTGGAATTTTCTCTGAATTTCAACAGTCCCTCAGTCTGAAGTACTTGCTTCAGAAAACTCATAGTTGGGAAGATTCCTGAAGATTGGAAAATTAAATGAAGAAATGTTCCCTTGCAAACAGTCATTAGTTGTAAAACTGTTATTTATTATAAATGTCACCATTTCTTTCTTTCTCTTTTTCCTTCCTATTTAGTTTTTAGACTGAGATAGAAACCCTTGAGAGATCAGTTCCATGGTAATGTCAGTCATGATATCCACTGGTTTGGCATCCACAGATCCAACCACTGTAGAATGAAAAAAACTTTTCATTTACAATTGTGTGTACTGAACAAGAACAGCCTTTCAAAAATTTGTCATTATTTCCTAAGCTATGCCGAACAACTATTAACATAATATCCATGTTGTATTAGGCATTATAAGAAACATAGTGATAACTTAAATTACAGGGAAGTATATGTGTAGATTCTAAACAAAGTACTACTCCACTTTATACAAGTGACTTGAGCATCTGTGGATTTTGTTATGAGGGGTGAACCATATATCAAATATCAGTATATACTGAGGGACAACTCAACATAAGATTTACTTGTATAACTGAGGCTTCCTTTTACTCAAAGGAAATGTACAACTTCTATAAGTATTAAATGTATTTCTACAAATATCCATTGGGTGATATTTTCTCTCCACATGCACTACATCTTTTGATACTTCTCATTTTCACCAATCCTACAGAACACACTAATTTTCCTCATTTATTTGGGTCTCAGTGAAACATATGAGAGTAAGTTATACAATTAAGGAGGTTTATTGTGACAGTCCAAAGAATTCTCAATCACCAGAGGCTTCAGAATTGCCCAAGGTGCCCTGAGCAATCTGAGGTTGCAAGAAAATGCATGATGCAGTAATGCAATTTGAAAGATCCTGGGGGAGTTCTCTCCGCATCCTCACTGACTGTCCATGATTGAAATCCCAACAGAAGCAGGTTTTTTTTTTGTTTTTTTTTTTTTTTTTTTGCTGTAATTGATAAGAGAATCTTTGAATTCAGGTGAAATAACAATTTTCCCCCCTTAATCAAGTGACTAACAATATCACTAATTATCTCTAAGCCTCAGTTTCCTTTTCTAGGCAAAGGAGATAATAAAACCAACTTCACTGGGTATTGAAATGTTAATATCAGAAACAGTATATAAAATACTAAGAACATTCAGCATGTGATCACATTTTTAAGTGACAATATTATCTAGGAGTTGTAATATATGAAACTGTCCTCTACAAGGTACTGTACCAGCCCAAGTCTGTTTTCTGATTGACTTAATCTGAGATCAGAAACTTGAGGGAATTTTACAAGGCAAAGTCATTTGCGGTTTCTTAGATGCACTCAGAACACTATCAATACTAAAAGGAACATGCTAGTCTGAAACAAAAATCTGATAAATGTAGAAAGGCAGCTTGACTGTAATTTGGCCAAGAATGATTTTGGAAGAAGGTTGAACCTAATTAACCATTTCACCATGGTATCAGCTTTTGTACTTTTCCTTTGTGTGATAAATAATGGAGTTGGACAGATAAAAAATGAATGCATTTCCACAAGGTTCTAACAGGTGCTGTGTCTGAACGCATACTGTATGTCCTCAATCCCTATGCAGACAGAGCTAGCTCATTGATATTTCCCACAGAAGGAGCTTCGTGATCTGGATTCAACCTTCCTTCCTAGCTTTATCCCTTGTAGATTCTCTATATGAAACTATGCAACAATGACACCAATGCACCCAAGTTTTGGGGATGTAGTGGTTCTCATATTAGTTCACATTACTCTGTCTCAGAACACAGAGGTCCCTCCTTCCTGTATAACACCAACTTGCTTATTCTTCTAGCCAACTCAGGTTCTTCAAATTTCAACTAGTGCCTTTTTTTGAAATCTGACTTCCAGAACATATGTACCCCTGTTCATGGCACAGAAGTTCTTATCTCTGTTACCAAATTCATCACACTTGTCCATTCATTACTAACTAACCAGCATTTTCTTTTCCATTACCCTATGGGTGTCTCAAGGACAGTGACTATAAAGTTCCAGATGTTTTCTGCACAGGAGACTGGACAGCTAGCACAGAATGGACACTTTGTAAATAAGCAATAAAGAGTAAATGTCACATGGCATAAACATACAGTTGCTTCTATAGGAAAAAATTATTCCCCAAATCCATGTATCAAAAGATATGCCTTGTCCTTAGACAATGGATGAAACCTAGAAGAGTTAAGTCAGAATCTCAGCCTCTGTTTCCTTCATGAGAATGATGAAGTGCACTTGCTCTTTTCCCACCTAGACTTTGCCCTGAGATGTTCAACAGGGACCCTTTTGAATAAGGCACACAATGTTATGAAGGGAAGGTCAGCTCTCTCCTGATTCTTGGTAGGTTGGCTGCTGAACAAGACCCACATCTTGTAATGATTTCTCATAACCTAATATAGGTTGCTAACCACAGAAAGAGGAAAAGGGGAGTTTTGCTGGCTCTAAAGAAAGAGGAAAGGGTGGTGGGATGTTCAATGATCTACAAGGTGCTAAAGATGTGCTATCCCAAGAGATGGAGGAAACAAGGTCTTCAGCAGTCCTTCTGAGCATAGTCTAGATGTTGAAATTAAAACAACACATGAGGGGTTCAGAGGTCCATGAACTAATGAGCAGGTCAGAGGAGAGAAA
This sequence comes from Sciurus carolinensis, assembly GCF_902686445.1. Lineage (NCBI taxonomy): Eukaryota > Metazoa > Chordata > Mammalia > Rodentia > Sciuridae > Sciurus > Sciurus carolinensis. Next base: position 74,442,268 of record NC_062215.1, read on the forward strand.
GACCAGAAATTGAGCGGAAAACATGACTGGTGGAATGTTTCAGAGAAGAGGATGTAGAGGAATAGGTAGATTAAGTGAATGATGCCATTGTCCCCACTGGACTTCATTGTGCAGTAAATTAAGCACTAGCCAGTTTTTCCCTAAAAGGGGAGTTGCTCAGCAGTGTTGAGCATAAAAACACATTAAAGATGAAACACTTCCCTTTATCAATGACTTTCCCCTTGCATCCTACCTTTTACATCAACTTCTCTGATTATACACCAGGAAGTGAAGGTATTTCCACTGAAGGCTGTAAATCTGTAAATCATGTCTAATATCATAAACAGTGAAGTTGAACTTATGAATCAAAGAGATGACTGAATCCAAAGCTGCTGGGAGTGGAGGATTTGAATAGGTTTTCCCAGCAACATAACCCTCTAACACTTATTGCATGTAACTCCCATGCTCGTAGAAGACATTTTTGTGATCATTCTTCCTCTCAGAAAATACTTAAAGTTTATCTGCTCCACCAACTACTCATCAAATGTCTACTGCCTCATGAACAGGTCTTGAGGAATATAATATTAACAGAGATATGGTCACAATCAGTACACAACTCATATTTCTTTTGCAGGTGCTCTCCATGCTCTGAGAACATTTACTGCAGGGTAAAGTAAAGGCCCAAAGAAAACCAGAGGACCATTCTACCTGCAGGTAACATCATTTGATTCTATCCATACCAAGAAAGTGGGATGAAGAGAAGACACCCGGAAACATGCCTCAGTGAACTAGCCCTGTGCTGTTCTGAAGTGGTCATCCATATCTTGTGACCCAATGGAGCCAAATACCCAGCCCTTTCCTTGCCGAAGTGAGATTTAGACTCCATCTGACATTTTGTTTGCAATAGTCCCTGCTGGTAACAATTTGAACAGTGAAAGGAAATTACTGTACCAAAAAGAAATTTTATCTGGGCAGAGAGCAGCTTGACATAGGAATTCTTAAATATGATTGAGCTGCATTTGATGAGGCAAGCAAAATTGCATAATCCAAAACCAAAGAATGCCTTAAATACAGTCAATACCAAAGGGTGTGTGGAAATGCTCTGTGCATATTTTCATAGTTAACAAAGTGAAAAGCAAACAAATCAGCTTGAGGACGAAGGAAACATAGTTTAATGGGCATTAAAACTTAATACCAGACCACACTTTACAGAAGTAACTTGGATTAGGAGAGTATGATAGACTATGGCTACAGATAGCCAACATCAGGTTAGGAATCTGTTATGTGATAGACATGCATGACCTTGGGAAAAATAAACTATCTGCTTCAGCCTTTTTCAATCTCAAAATAAAAAGTCAAAAAGTCTTATGGAATACAAAGGCTACTATGAGGGTTAATTAGATGAGCAATAGACATGAATTTGCTGTATTTTTGTTGGTAGTGAAAGGGACTAAAACATCAATGAGAGAAAGGAGAAACTTTCTATATATTTACACATTCCTATCCCCATCACTCCCTTCATCCAAACTTATATTCCACCCATTATAAAAACACTGAATCAATTGCTTAGCTCAATATTCCTTTCCATTCCATTTGTTATTGTTCTTGTTGGTACTGGGGATTGAACTCAGGGGCACTGAATCACTAAGCCACATCCCCAGCCCTATTTTGTATTTTATTTAGAGACACAGTCTTACTGAATTGTTTAGTGCCTCACTTTTGCTAAGGTTGGCTTTGAACTCACAGTCCTCCTGCCTCAGCCTCTGGAGGTGCTAGAATTACAGGCATGAGCCACCAGACCCAGCTTTCATTCCTCTGTTTGAAACGCAGGATTCTGAATACAAGAAGGCAGGCAATGCTGTAACCACATGTCTTCATGTTACAAACCTCAATAATAGCCCTGAAAATATTAGAACTGGCCATTTTCAAAATTAAAAACAATCACAAACATTATGGAGCCCGGGTTCTTATTGAATCTCTCATCCACATCCTTCTCTCTTTGGGGAAATTTCATGCATCAATTAACATGCTTCCTCCACAACTGTAGAAAGATTGCAATTCTCATTACCATTCATCCTTGTCAGCATCACAATTGCAAAAATGTCGAATGTCCAGGCAACTCTCTTCCAGGCCACATTCGCACTGCTGGACTCCAGGAAGAGACCCTCCCCAATAAGGGTGCCTTTCATTGGACCGCCCAATCCACCAGGTAAATGGTGTTCCATCTGAAAGACAAGATAATTCACAGCTTAAGGGGGCATGCTTGAAGCAGAGCACAGGAAATCATAGAAACTGAGAAGAAAATGTCTTAAAGAATAAGTGTGTGTATGTGTACATTCACACTAAGAAGGAAGGAGATATTTATTAGAGATTTATCATTTGTATGATTCATCATACAAATGTGTGTAATATCTCTGCCTTCTTTTCTTCTTTCCTTCTTCTATACTCTTTCCGTTTTCCTCTTTTTTCCTTCCTTTCTTTCTTTCCTAATTCCTTCCTCTTTTTCTTTACTTGTTTTTCCTCTTCCTTTCTTTCTTCTCTTATTTTCTGCCTTTCTTTTTCAGTCTCTCATCTCTATCTACCTAAATGTATATATTTATGTACACACATATATGAACATACAAATGATATTTTCTTCAAAACTGTTTGAAAATTGATTAGTGACAACCTTCAGAGACAGGGCCACAAATTCAGATTCCACAATATCAGGAAATAATCTATAATTGAGTAAATTGGGCTTTTATTAAAACCAAACATAAAAAAAAAAAAAACCAACTGTGTGAATTTAAAATTTCCTTTAAGAATACCAAAGACACAAACACTGCCACCAGGACCAAGATCAGCCTAATCTTTGTCCTTTGCTTCCGTTAGACAATGAAGAGGATGGAGACTAAAAAGAAAGTAGTATTGGCTCTGGAAAAAGTCCTGACCTCTTCCCATGACTTTGTGTGAGGACCATACTAGTCCCAGAGTGAGCTTATATTCTGATTTTTTAAAAGTTGTTGTGAAATTTTAAGTTTATAAGTTTTGGGGAAACCCATCAGCTGGGCACAGTGGTGCACAACTATATTCCCAGTGACTCGGGAGGCTGAGACAGAAGAATCACAAGTTCAAAGCCAGCCTCAGCAACTCAGCAAAATACTGTCTTTTTATGGGAGTGGTTACTGGGGATAGAACTCAGGAGCACTGGAGTCCCAGCCCTATTTTGTATTTTATTTAGAGACAGGATCTCACTGAGTTACTTGGTGTCTTGCTTTTGCTGAGGCTGGCTTTGAACTCGCCACCCTCCTGTATCAACCTCCCGAGCAGCCCGGTCTTTAAATAAAATACAAAAAAGGCTGAGGATGTGGCTCAGCAGTTAACTTCCCCTGGCTTCAATCCCCAGTTTAAAAAAGTAAAAATAAAAAAACATAAACGTCAAGAAGGCCAATAATATTTGGACCAAATAAACCCCTCTGAAGTCTATGTTTAACCCACTAAAACTGGTACGCTACATACAATTACCAGTTTATATAATTAATAGGAAACTATTGCTGAGTCTTGCTCATATTAATTTCTTCCTTTACAAATTCAAGTGTATTAAAACCTGTTAGATATTCTTTTCAAGATTAATAATGTCTCAGTAATTTAGGATTATCATTCACAAAATGATAGTGTGTCCTAAACAACAGGTTTAGACTGAGATGGAGACGTTATACATTAGTCTAAAAGGTGTCAGGCCTGGGCTCCCTTTGATAAGCACTGTCTTGCTTCTGTTTGGCAAACACAAGGAGCTTAAGATGTGCTTATTTAATAGGTGAATGAAATATTTATTAAAGATTGTTTTTCATGATTCATCATTTGAAAGTAGAATAATAGCATTAATTTGAGGAGGTTATTAGGTTTTATTGTGCATGCAGGTTCTCATTTACAAATAATCACAATATATAAATAGCACCGACTTTCTCTGAGTTGTCCTCACTGCTACGGTCCTCATGGAAGCTATTCAGGCAAGTAGGAAGAGAGAAGGCACCCCAGAGCATTCCACAATTGTAGGGCATGAGAAGAACATGAGGAAGATGCTATTAAAAGCATAATTATTTTAGAGGTGCCAATTCACAGAGCAGTCTGAAACAAATATACCCACCTAAAATAGTATACATTCCTTTATTATTTTCTGAGCTAGAATACCAGTTACAGATGTTTGCTAAGCAGTGTCTACTTCTTAAGAATAATTCTAAATGGCATAAATCCATTTTCCCTAGTTTCAAATAATTACAAGTCACTGTTAAGTACTTCAAATGAATTGATTCCTCCCTAAATCCCCACTCAGATGAGTCACACTGTTGTGGCCTGGAGAGCTGATAGGTTTATCTAGAGCACACAGCACATTCCATGTGATTCTTAGGTAGATTTTCCCAGTGTGTGAGTCCAAGTAACATAATACTTGGGTGAAGGATTTCATGTTTGTACACATTCACATTGTTGACTTGGGTCTATGAAGGGGCAAAATTGTTTGATCCCTTCCTCCTTTTTAGCACTACCCAGAGCTCTCCTCACAGAACATAGAATCTAGACTATATAGTGAAGTTAAATGTCATGATGGATTTTTTTTATATGTATAAACTATTCCAAAGGTGTAAGCACATTAACAGGCCTGTTATTAATGGTATAAGTTTGAACAAGCAATTTGTATGCAACTTCCCGTGGATACGTTGCTTCTAGAAGCTTTACCAATCCTTATTTGGTGTTTTACCCTGCCTACAAGTTCTATTACCTTCCCAAGACTGTTTTGTTTTGAATCCATTAAGGTTCAACAGTCCTCTCCTAAACTCTAGCGATTGGCTTCAACATTGTGAATTGTCTTAACCGATTGACTGTCAATGAACAAGTTACAAAAAAAAAAAAAAGGGAATAAGACAGAGAGAGAGAGAGATTTTACATATACATGAATGGTGTTGGTGAATTTTTTCCCCCAGATGTCCCAGTTTTTTTTTTTTAATCTTCCCTGTAGAGAACTGAAGAGAACATAAAAATGAGGAAGTTGGGGATCAAATAGGCTAATTAATTTGCCTTAATTCATGACTCTAATGATATAGTCAGGAAAAAGTCTATGCCCTAACTGCAAATTTTGCCCACTGAAGAAATTGATTTGTTTTTCTCTGTACAAAATTTTCTTTCATAAGTGAAAGAAAAAAAAATCATTACAAAAATTGCATTTAAAGATATTCCTTTATTCAACAAACACTTATGGGACTTTACAATATTTCAGGTACTACTCTAAGCACTTGGAAAAAATATCATTTACCAAAACAAAGAAACAAATACACAGTGCATGCTCCCACAGAGTTTGTACTGAAATAAGAGAAAATGTAAAATAATAATAATAATAATAAAATAACTTAGTATTTAGAAAGAATAAAAAGTATAAAAAAATACATCAGACTAGGGAAGTCAAGTGTCCTGTGCAGAAGGGAGTTTTTCAGTATTTAATGAAACTGGACAGAGGAGATTTCAATTAAAAGAAAAACTCTGAGAAAAAAACTTGAAGGCATTGGGCAAGTCACATGTGGCCATCTATAGAAGTGTATCACAGAAAAAGTAAATGGACAACCTATCATTACCAAAATCTCAGTCCTTGTCTCTAATGTCAATCCAATAATAAGGGAAGAGTTTTGAAAAAAAAGAGAAAAAGAAGGTTTATTGCTTTGCTAGCAAAGGAAAAACACAGGAGACTCCTGTCCCAGTACTGTGATTCTGCCCATCAACAGAAACAAGAGGTTTTAAAGAGGTGGTTCAACCAAAATGAGATTAGGCAAGAGAGATGAGGAAGGAGAAGATTAGGGAAGAGAAGATCAGGGAGAAGTTCAGGGAAAAGAAGGTTGGGAAAAAGAAAAAATCATGTAAGTTCCAAAGTGAGAGGAATATAGTCAAAGTATCAAGTGAACCCCTGTTACATTTCCCCATGGTCAATTTCTAGCATCCATTTTTATGGAGAGTGGGCAATTACATCTCCAAGTTACTTCCTACTGAAAGGGGGCAGAGTTGGGGGAAGTAACCCAAAGTCCTTTTTCTCTATCAAGTGGGTTGTGGACAGTTTAGGGAATTCAACATCAGAGAAGTTCAGAGGTCCACAGTGGCAGATGGCAGGTGACTGGCCAAGTTATACATAGGGCAGGGATCATGTTAGACAACAATAAAGATAGCAAAGCACTATATTTTTGTAAATAATTAGCACAAAAAAATTAGTATTTCAGTCTCTGAAAACCGTAAGGACAGTAACTCATAATTTTTTAAGTGAAAAATAGATCAAGTTCATCAATGTAGGAGATTAGGAAGATTTGTAGGTCTATGAACCTCCACGACGCTGGTGATGGGGCAGAGTTGCACTGGCCTTAGCAGTGGCCGCACCGGGTGTAGAGCAGGTGCTGAGGGAGGTGCCGGAGTGTGCACTGGACAGGCAGGTGGACTCACAGACCCGAGGATGAAATCAGACTGAAATTAACTCAGGACAAATTTGCAACTCTTGTCATTAATATTAGGCACTCTCATACAAGAATCCTTCCTTTATAGACTCCACCTTTACTTACTTTTTGTAGGGATGACTCAAGTGTACATCTTTAACTACATTAATAAATATAGTTTTTCTTTTAAATGTCCATGTAGGACTGTGTTTTCAGGCTATATTCTCCTGCCAGGTGTTTAAGATCAAGTTGGTCAAAACTGACCCTGTTCCTATCTACTGTTAAAACTCTGCTGAGATTCCTCAGAGATCACTTTTGTGGACATGTGCAAAGTCCCCTAATTCCTTGAACTGTTCTCTACCAGTGGTGTCACTTGTCAGGATCAGGATGGGTTGGGGTCTAGCTGACCATTTGTGGCTTCTCTTGGAAGCGTAAGGAACACTTCCATCTCTAATGAGCCTCCTCTTTACCTAGTGTGCACTGGTTGGCTTCCTGTTCTCTAGGGTCCTCTCAATCTCAGTGATCAGCAGATAGGGTGACTCGGAGACTCAGGGTCCACAGAGGGGTTCCATCATTCTCTGCATCCTGACAGACCTGAGAGGTCAAGGACCAAAATGTTGTGTTTTTTCCTTGGCCCTTTTACTTCCTCGACTTTTGTCTCCAAGATTTTGGTTTTAAATACCTAGCAAGCCAGTTTCACTAGTCTTAAAGAGGGAGTAGCAGATTAAAACTTTAATATATATAATTTTATAGATACCCCTTTCATTTATTTTGGGTTAGTCTTAGTACTGGAAGCCACCATTATATACTATCTGTCCTATAGGTGATGGCTTATTATCTCAAATTAACCAAGGTTAGGGTTTTTTTGTTTGTTTGTGTGTTTGTTTTTTGTTTCTTTTAGAAGCAGCACCTCGGTAAAACACTAACAGGAAACAGTAATAAATTTTACAAGGAAAATACAAAATTAAATTAAACAGAGCAAAAAACATTCAATTTGTGTAATAGCTATGAACCAAGAAAAAATGGCTTTTATAATCTTTAACTTTTACTTAGTTTTATATTATATTCCCTGTCTTTGATCACAGTAATCTTTACAACAAAATCAATCTTTTGAACACAACTTTAAACTTCTGAAGTCTAGCTTAGTTTGGAGCCATTTTAACCTGGAGGAAAGTGGGAGGCAGAGCCTTATCTCAAGTAAGGTGGGGCTCTTCACAAATAACACAATATAACATTACATCTGAAACATGAGCCAAAGAAAGGTTAAGAGAGCTTTTAACTTTCTTTTTGTGGAAAAAGTAGTAGAATGTTCCCATGTTTTACAATATCATCTTTAAACAAATTAGATACTTAATACTTTCCAAAAATACATTTTAAATTCCAATTTCAGTGTGAGGAGTAACACAAAATTGTATAGATAACTTATTGACAACATGGTACTTTATACAGCTATAAAACATCAAATACATGAATAAATGTCAACTAAATTTGTTATTTTCATACAAACCCAAGATTTTGCTATACTTAATTTTGTTTAGAGAATATCAACTTGGCAAAGTGATCTCTTAAGCTTTACAGTTAACTAAGTTTAACTTTTAAAGTGTGATTTAGAATCCAGAGTTTAGGGTAAAGTTAACCATGGGTCTGTGTGTGTTAACAAAAATCAAAGGATGGCTGGGCACAGTGGCACACACCTATAATCCCAGTGGCTCAAGTGGCTGAGAAAGGAGGATTGAGAGTTCAAATTCAACCTCAGCAAAGGAAAGGCACTAAGCAATTCAGTGAAGCCCTGTCTCTAATAAAAAAAAAATAATTAATTAATTAAAAATAGGGCTGGGGATGCGGCTCAGTGGTTGAGTGCCCCTGAGTTCAATTCCCAGTACCAAAACAAAGAGACAAAGAAACAAACAAACAAACAAAAACAACATAATCAAGGGATAGCCTTAAATCTCTTATAACTTTCAAAATACAATTCAGAATCCAGAGTGTATGGTAACAATAATCACAGGTCTGCATGGGTTAACAAAAAATCAAAGGATAGTCTTAAATCCCTTATAAATATAGGAAACAGTGTTAATGATCAGAAATTGACTTAGTCGAAGCACACAGATAAAGACAGGTCTTCAAATGACAGTGTGGCCCTTCTATGTCAGATACAATGTATCAAAGAGAGTTCTTATTGATTACCTTGCCCATAACTTAAAATATTTGCATTTTATAAACTTTTATATAACACTTAGATAAGGCTTAGACAGAGTTCAGAGATGCATATGTATACCTAGTCACCTATATTTATGGAGGCAACTACATTATTATAACCTAAGTAATGGTTGTTTTTTTAACCAGCTACAAAGTAACCATTTAAGGCTTTAAAACAGGTACAAATCCTAATTCCTTTAAAACTTAGTTTCCCTAAGTAATGAAACCTAACAAATATCAGAAAATTATATTAATAAGAATACATCAATGTTTCAGACGTTGCCACATATCAGTATATTAAAATTCAAATAACTTTGTGCTAATTATAGTCAATTTAATCACAAACATGAACTTGAGATTAATCTTCCACAAATCTTCTACAACTTACTTAAACATTCACAACTTCTTTATGACCTTAGTTTTACTGTCTTTCATCTTGTACTTAGCCCAAGAATATTTCTTTACCAGACAAAATCTTTGTCATTCAGAAACATTTTTTTACCTTCCAATTTTCTGAACTAAAACATATTTCCATATCTATAACTTTCTTTTATCTTTCATAGTTTTGGACCCGTTCTTAAATTTATATTCTGAAACAGACCTTATGAATGTTATCTGTGCATTTAATTTACACAACAAACTTTATCTCAGGAGATGATTGGACAATCCAGCACAAACAAAAAATCCACCTGAATCTTTGGTCTCCCAGGTTGCATTCAAGGGGTTAAAGCACAGAATATTTTGAGCCTGACCTATCTCTGTTATCATCATTGCAACTCCATCAACTTTGAGTTCCCCATAGTCAATTGTACCCAGAGGCTCCTTTTGGACCTTTTTTCTTATACTATGTATATTGATATGCAATGGAGGATGCTGTTTTTCAACATTTCCTTTAGGTTTCCTAGAGATCCGTTTGCAAATACTGCCTATGAGACACAGGATGGCCTTAGTTTCTGTCTTTTTCATTTTTGGGTGTATTTATCTGTCATTCTCCCCAGGCATTTAGGTTGATAGGATACTATTATACCAAGAATTGCTTTGCCCCAGTGATGAATATCCCCTGATCAAATGGGGTCTCCTGCCAGATCTTAAAAGAGGAGACTATTCCTGTCCCCAAGTCATAAGCAGACAGTGCTGGAAGCTACTACCACATTCTCTGTGGCCATCAGACTCCATCCCCTGACAGGGGCAAAAGGGACTGAAAGGCAGGGCAGAGACCAAGTTCTCTTTGGCCAGTTTTCTACAGAACAGGCAACTTTTCTGGGATATCCCCGCCCCTTGGGAGGCCAAGGGGCCAGTTTGAGAAACAGTGCTGGGAGTGCCAGCACTCAGTTTAAAAGATCAATTTTTTTTTAACCCTTTCTTTTGTTGTCCTCCTATCCTTGCATACCAGAGGCAGTGCCTTTGGCACCTTCAACTTAGTTCCTGATGGTTCACACCCCTTATAATGCAACTGCATAAATGACTGTACGGACAGAATCTCTTTCATATACTTTACTCCTGAAAGACCAACTTCAAAGTCAAGATTGTACAATAATCCAGAAAAACATTTAAGGGCCAGATTTTGTTTCAGTAAACCCTCTTTGTCTTAGACAGGCTTATCCTTGCAGTTGGCACATACAGCCAAGACCTCTCTGCTCAAGAGATCATCAGTAAGATCAATGCAGCATGGCCCATGTCTTAAAGAGCCATAACAGACAAAAAAAAAAAAAAAAAAAAAAATAACAGACAAGAGAGGACCACCAACACTAGGACTCACAGATGGGAAACTTTAAAACAGACAGACCTGCATGTAAAAATTTCTTCCACTTACTTTACCTTTGACAAACCAATTCCGACTGCAAGATTGTACAATAATCTAGAAAGCTATTGAAAAGCCAGATCATTAGAGTAAAACATTGTCATAGACAGACTTATAGGCAGCCCTTTCTTCAACTCACTTAACCTGTAACAGACCAACTTCAATCAGAATATTGTACAACAAAGAAACACAGAGAGAGACAACCAGAATAGCCCCAAAACCAGGATCAACAGATGGGAACCTTTAAATTGACCAGCCAAGATCTTTACCTAAAGAATCAATGCAATACTGGTTATGTCTTCAAAGGGGTAGTAACAGATACAAACAAAAGAGACAATCAGAGCGAATTTCCAAACCCAAGGCCAGCAAACAGATGACAACATAGAACAGATAAGAAGGGAGAACATATTCCTAGGTTTGCAAGTCCATGACTCCTATTCCAGTGGCACCACAAATGTCCCCAGGAAGAGGGACCAAATGTTCCCACAAAGAGGAACCAGGTGTGTGGAATCAGGGGTCTCAACATGCACACTGGGGGACTTTATCAAGTGGTCAAGGGGGTGACTTTCCTGTGTTCAATTTCCTTTTTCTCAAAGTGCACCATGATGGAGTAACCTATACCATCAAGGAGAGAAGGCAGAAGTTCTCCGAAGTGAAAGGAGCTTCTGCAACTTCTGGGCTGGTCCTCAGTCCCTCCCTTTACTCACAGGAACAGCTCCTCTGGTTCATCCTGAGGCAAATTCACCCATCTACTAACTCTCCTGCAGTTGGCTTTCAACAATTTTGCCAGCACCATGAATTCTCAGCATGGAAGTGTGTTTCCTTGGAAATCCAGGCCTGCCCAAGAAAGCTAGAGTGGTTGCTGCTCTCAGCTCCCCTCAGGGCCACCAAATTTGTTGCCAAAAGCTCAGTCCGTGTCCCCAATGCCAATCCGATAAGGAGGATAGGGTTTTGAGAAAAAAGAAAAAGAAGGTTTATTGCTTTGCTAGCAAAGGAGAAACACAGGGGCCTCCTGTCCCAAAGTCTGCAATCTGACCATCAGCAGAATTAGTGGGTTTTTAAAGAGGTGATGCAGAGAAAATGAAATTAGGGAGGAGAGATCAGGAAGGAGAAGGTCAGGGAAAAGAAGGTTGGGAAAAGAAAAAACATGCATGTTTCAAAGCAACAAGTTATATAGTCATCATCTAGTGAACCACTTTTACTCTATGACTTAAGGTAGACCAAAGCATTTTCTAAAATCCATAGCTACTATGGTTTGGATCTAACAACCTGTTCCAAAACTTCACGCATTAGACAGTATAGGAATGTTCATAGGTGACATGATTAGATTATGAAAGCTATGACATAATCTTCAATGGAATAATCTGTTTAAAATTTAATAATTTGAATGAACTACTGCATGGAAACTCTAGGTAGGTAAGACAGGGATGGAGGAAGTAAGTCACTGGGGTGTGCCCTTGGGAATTATATTTTGACCTTGGTGCATGCTCTCTCTCCTTTAGAAGTGGGATATTTTAATCATATATACACATTATTTAAAAGAAATAAGCCAGACACAGAAAAAATGTGTACTGCATGTTTTCTCTCAAATGTGTAAGGAAAAAGGAAAAAAAAAAAAAAGTCAACCTGAATGTACAAGAGTGATTAAGAGAAGTTGAAAGAGTGTGGGGGGCTGGGAGAGATAAGGGATAAAGGAAGGTGGGATTTGATCTGTTCTTGCTGTGTTCCTGTATGGATATATATAACACTGAATTCCATAATGTGTGCAATTAGTATATATTAGTTAAAAATTTAATTTTTTGGAGTGTTTCCTCACAGTTTTTTAAATCCATTTCTTAGGACCTGAATTATTTGCTAATTTTTTGTTGATGTATTATAATTATACATAATAATGAGAGTTGTCATACATATTTGTACATGAACAAAACATTTTTTTTAATCTGTGAATTTTAAATGGCTAGGGTATTTGACAAACTAAAGTAGAAAATTTTACAAGGCCATTATTTAACCCACGTGGCAGAGCTGTCTAGTAGGGATTGTAAGATCAGACTTGTTCATAAAATCTCATTTCCAGAGATGTTTCCTTAGCTCTTTTCAACATAGTGACCTTCTTTCCTTCTCCATCAGTGCAGGAGTCAAGTTCAAAGGCCTGCACACTCTGGATCCCTGTCCCCACTCAACTTCAGGATGAACTTTACTTTCCATTTAGATTACCAATCACAGGTTAGTATTTATCTGCCTATCCTCAATAAAAATCATGCAATATAACTTAGAAAAGAACTCTCAAGAGTTAGCCAAAGGATGATAGATATAAAAAGATAAAACTGTGTGTTTCATGATATCTTGTAAAGGAAATTTAAGTTTGGTGAGAGAGAGAGAGAGGAGAGAGAGAGAGGAGAAAGAGAAAGAAGAAAACAGTGGAGAAGAAAGCAGGAGGAAGAATGTTGCATCTTCACTTATTAACTCGGAAATTTGAGCCAATATCTATTCCTTTATGAACCATTTCAGAAAAATGTTAGACCTGAATTAAAGTATTACTAAAGGTCAAATCAAGAAGTTTTGTGAATGAGTACATAAGCATACCATAGTAGCCTCTAATGTTTCCTCAGTTGGAACTTGTACATAATATTTATAGGGAAATAATTCTAGGAAAAAACTTAAATATAAGACAAATTTATACATGCTTAGTTCAATTATGATTTTCCTCATATAAGAAATTCAGGAGAATTCATGAAGCAGGTTAGTTGCACAATTTTATGGCAACTACTAGGGGCTGTTGAACAGCATTCAAAGTTGAGATCCCTGTTTAATCTTGCAATTGTTAAAATCCTGACAACCTGGGAAACAGTAAACACAACAGTCTCTCAACAGCCAAGAGAATTTGGCCTGTTCCCACTTATAGGAATAGTCCAAGCATCATTTCAAACAATGCCAGAGTGGATCTGAAAAGTTCTGTAGATACAGGGACAGTGCTATTATGTTAAGCTATTGTTGTCATTGTTCTCCTTTAAGTTTAGAAGTAATGTAGGCCCACCACTTTATTTCTGTGTAAACACGGTATGCCAATGAAAACAACTTTAGTTCTTAAAGTTTTGAATATGTCTACATTAATCAGCAAATGTATTACATTGGACTCACGGGCACAGTAGACATTCCTGCCCCACTCATGTTTGGCTTGGTCTTGCTTTCTGCTTCACTCCACGGAAGGTGGGCAGAGATGAGAGTGGGTCAGGTAGAGTCTAGACCTGAAGAGGAATGCACATTCCCCCTACCCCTCCACAAAACCCCCTGTAACCACAGGAATATATTTGAATGGCTTGCCTTCTCCAGCATGGACTCCAGAATGTGGCGTGGGAAGTCCAGTGGGAACCCAGACAAGTGAGCCTGAGGAAAAGGATTGAACACTGTATGGCACTGAGCTCTGGAAACTGATTATAGTGTTATTGTGACAATAACTGATACAAGACAGATTGAATATGAGCATGAAAAAATAAATCTATATGAATTCTAAAGACACACAAAGATAAATGATGATCCTACTTTCAAATTGTTTTGTGATTCAGTTAGGAATGTAAATAAGGAGTCAATCCGATGGAGAAGAAAAATTACAGGAAGCACCAGTGGTTTTTACCCACCTCTACTCTAACTTCCTACCCATCCATGGAAGGCATAATCAGCCAGGTCACCCTAACACCTTCTCCCATTCCCATCCACATTCTCCTTATAATTCTATCTCCAACTCAGTCCCAATTGCTGACCTTGTAATCTCCAATTTCATGCCTGTCTCTACCCCCTTCAAACCTTGTTCTTGGTTCTCTCTGAAACGTATATTAACTTTTTTTGTGGTGATGGTCTTGCCTCATCTCTCTGAATCTCAGTGTCTCCTACCCATCAATTCACTTAAAGACATGGAGAAACAATTCCATGACTGGTCATTTCACTGTAACATGATTAAGCCAAATCTTAGATTCCTTCTAATAGTTTCTACCCACATAATAATGCAAGATCAAAATTTTTATATGAATTAAATGTAACAAGTGATTTATAAAATAATATATATAATAAAATGATATAGATTATTTAATCATTACATTCAATGATTTCTTAATTTTATGCTGTGTAAAGGTCATGGTGTGACATATCCATGATATAAATTTTAATAGACTTTTGTTACCCTCAAGAAACTCATATAACATTTAGGGGGAGAAGGTCATGTGCATAGCTGTGAGTGGTACAAGGCAGAGTGAGATAAGATCCAAGTGGAGTAGTTAATAAAATGCTAGGTGATTTCAGGAGGCTCCACATGGAGAAGAACTTCAGCAAATGTTGCCATGGGGGAAGTTTGTGCAGGTAAGAATTACAGAGGGAATCCGATACTTCACTTCAGTATCTCTCGGAAGAAACTGTTTGAAATAATGAGATTTCTATACCTACAAAACATGTTTTATTTCATTGACTGTATTTGAGTATTGTGGGTATAAAAAATAAGAGTGGCAAAAGATAGCCACCAAGGTAACAAGGCCAAGTAATTACCAGTGATTGCAGCACAATGTTTCCCTGTATGAGCAAGATGCAAATCACTCAAATACTGGTTTAGAAAAGATTCTATTAACCTAAGAAAGTAATTCATATATGCTTTTTTATAAATAAAATATCATTTCTTTGTTTTATTTTTTAAATTTTTTATTGTAAACAAATGGGATACATGTTGTTTCTCTGTGTGTACATGGAGTAAAGGCATACCATTTGTGTAATCATAAATTTACAAAGGGTAATGTTGTTTGATTCATACTGTTATTTTTCCCCTTCCCCCCCACCCCTCCCACCCCTCTTTTCCCTCTATACAGTCCTTCCTTCCTCCATTCTTGCTGCCCTCCTTAACCCTAACCCTAAACCTAACCCTAACCCTAATGCTAATCCCTCCCACCCCCCATTATATGTCATCATCCACTTACAGCGAGATCATTCGTCCTTTAGTTTTTTGAGATTGGCTTATCTCACTTAGCATGATATTCTCCAATTTCATCCAATAAAATATCATTTCTGAGGAAATATTTAGTTTAAAAGAAAAACAACCTCATCCATATCAGAAAATAATGGCAGCCATTCATCAAAGTCAATCTTCTTACTGCTTGCTGGCCAGGATGATTAGATCGGAGCATATGTCTAATAGTGTGATTAAGAGCTAGTCAGTGACATTAGGAATTAACACTTTTATAATGTTGTTCATTGTTCTCCTCTCCTGCCTATTTAATTGAAGTGAACCCAAAAGAGAGAGGGGAAACAGAAAAGATTAATGATACTGCTTCCAAAACAAATGATAAAAATCACTTGGATGGGGTCATTTAAAGCTGAATTAGACAAAACTCTCTAGAATTTACCACAGGGATCATTCATGGTAAGAAAAACATAAAAAAGTAATTTAACTTAAATGAGTGTATTTACATTCTTTAAACTTTTGTGTAAAATTATAAAAGTAATTTTAATTTTGATATTATACAATGATATAGTTTATTTTGGTTTATTTTTCTGAAGAGATGTAATGAAGAATTCAAGCAAGGCTAAATGACTTGCTCAAAGCCACAAGGTAACCAAGGGAAAAGCTGGACAAATTAACTGAGGTAAATTTCCTAGGCCCCTAAGACACTGTATAAAATGTTTTGAGTCCTGCACACCACAGACCTGTTTTTCAATGTTCCAGAAACACGCTGAGATGATGTAAGTTTCACAGATAAAAATGACAACTTAAATACACTTTGATAAATTTGTGGGAACGGATAAAAATAATAAAGGAGTAATTTAGTGTTAGAGTAAAATTTTCAGTTTACAAGACAATTTCTGATATGACAAACTTGGAAGCAGTTGTTTGTAAATGTGGTGTGACATAATGGAGGAGGACTCTGAAATCTATGACACGCTGTGATGAGAGAAGAAAGAAACCTTTACTCTATTAATCCACAGGAATTTGGTGTGGGGTATTTATGACTTAAAATGCACTGACAAATATAGTAAATGTTAAAATTAATGAGAAATAAAATTAGAGAATTAAAATAATTAGTGTCTACAGATAATTATAAAAGTGGGGAATTACAATAAATCTGTATACAAAATTAATGGGTATATTTATGCTAGTTAATATAAATATCTAGCATTTATTGAGAATTTAAAATGTTCTAGGCAGTGTAACATATTTTTAATATCCTGATTCATTTTTCTTCATAATATCCCTAATCAGGTAATGCTTTTATGTTCATTTTGCAGATAAGACAACAAAGGCATGAAGATAGGTAATATTACTTGCTCAAGGTAACTCAGCTGATAAATATGAAACTCTAGTCATGACAATGATGGTCTCTCTTGTAGGTGATTACATTAAACTCAAAAGTAAAACATTTGCCTCCACTATTATTCCATTCCCTAAAGGTTATACTTGCAGCCTCCAAACAAAAACCTTAAATTACAGTCAACTCATGAGGGCTTGATTTCAGGATCCTTGAGAAAAGCAAAATCTGCAGATTCTCAAGTCCCTTATCTAAAATGGTATAGAGCTTATAGATATCCTCTCATACACATTAAATCATATTGGGATTACTTATAATACCAAATACAATGTAAATGCAAAGTAAATATTTGACAGTATCTACTGTCTAAGGATTAATGACAAGATTTTCTTAAAAGTATGCACATGTTGAGTACATATGCAATTTTAAAAAAATATTTTTGATCTGCAATTGGCTAAATCCTTAGATGCAGAATCCATGGATATGGAGGCAGATTTTGTGTAGCAGATGATTTGTCTCTCTGTTTAAAATCTTCCAGTAGTTCCCTGCTGCAAGAAGAATAAAACACAAACTCCCTATGATGACCAATAAGACCCCAGATGCCTGGCTCTGCAGACTTCTCAGCCTTCTCTTACACCACTTGCCAGCCCATGTAACCCGCTCAGCTGCACTGCATGTCTTGCCAGCTGGCACACATGTTCTTTCACGTTTGGTGCTCAGTGCCCTAATCTTTCTTCCCAAGAACTTTATAATGTCTGAACATGTTATATCCCTGAATCCTGGAATTAAGTTTCATCTCTTCCCTCTTGACCATATCTAAAGTACTCCCAAATCACTCCATTGTCCTTAGGAGTTCTTACTACTGCATGAAGCCATGCTATGGTTTGTTAGTCTTGTTTGTTTAACATTAACATGTTCCTCATATGTCACAACTCATAAAATTAGGGAAAGGCCTTTTTATGACTTGTTCATGACCAAGCACATACAAGCATTGCCTGGTTCAAACTAGAAACTAAATATATATCTGCTAAATGAGCAAACCACTAAATACCAAGAAAAAGAGATACCTTCTCAGAAGGATTTCCCACAGATAACTCAAAAACGAAACAAAGTAAAACAGAAAAGCTTATTGCAGAAATACATATTTAAGATATATCTAAATTCTACATAAATCCATGGTTATATGCTTCATACTGACAATATGGTCAATGATGGACTGCACATATAGCAATGGTTGATGACATCACTGAGTGAGTTTGTAGTTCCTTAGTTTGGGTAAGTACATTCTTTGATATTCATACAACAATGAAATCACCTAATGATGCATTTCTTAGAACATATGCTGTTGTTGAATAACACATGACCGTATATTCGCCTTAGCATATTAAGTCAAAATTGAACATCAAATAGCTTTTTAAATTATAGTTACAGATCCAAATGACACCTATTCAATCTTTGAAAAAATGCTTCATTACTCTATGTACATGTATGATTACATAAATGGTGTGACTCTACTTCCTATACAAAGAAACGAAAGTTGTACCTCATTCACGTACAATGAATCAAAATTAAAAGTAAATAAATAAAAGTTATAAAAATAGCCTATAATAGATGACGATACCTCAAGGTATTCATAGAGCAGTTCATTCAAAATTCAACAAAATGACAAACTATCTACAATGGACAAGGTACTTGCTGGTTAGAAATTAAAATACAGAACAAGTATTAGCCTCCCATCAAGACTTTAAATGGTGTGGACAAAAAAAAAGTAAATAAACATTAGCTTTTATGAAAATTAGACTAAAACAAATCTGAAATGGAATTCAGGCAATATGAGGAAAATGAAAAGGGAAAATGGGTAACGATCAGAGGAGAGTACAGTTATGTGGGAGGGTTCAAAGTCATTCCTATTACAAATACCCCTGCAAGTTCTGTTTTACTACTAGTGAAATAAAATTGGAGTTACACACTATTAGCATTTAAAACAAGGTTCACATATCTTATTTCATTCAACTCTTCCAACAACTCTATCAAGGTTTCCATTCTGATTTTTTAGAAGAAGAAATGGAAGCTAACAAAGGATCAATAAATCCCCTAAGGCTACACAGAAAGGATTACTTGAGTTTAGATCTTATGGCTCTAAACCTTAATAGTAATTCTGCTATCTCATGTAAAATCAGTTCTTTACAAAAAGGTATAAAAGTATATCAAAGGTCTTTGGAGAAATTGTTCTTGAATTAATATTAGAACAATATATATCAAATAATCATTAAATCAACAATACTACAGATCTGTATTCTGTAGTATCCTCAGTTTTGGGGGGGGATTTTTCCCAACTGCACTGTCTTCCCAATTATATTGGTCTGTTAACTAACAACAACAACAACAAAAAAAAACAGAAAACAAGTAACACCTTTAGAAATAAATATTCTACAAAGTACCCTTGATTCTGAGAAGTCAAATTTGCCTGAACTTCATCAACATTGCTCAATAGTTACTTAAAATAATGATGGAATAATTATATAACTAGGAACTAAATAAAATTTCTCTCTAGAACTCTTAGATCTGTGTTTCTTAAAGTGTAGCCTTTGATCACTCAACTTGGAATCATGTGGTGTACTCATAGGAGCATAGGTTCATGGAACCTTCCCAGACAGTTGGAAAGTGGGTCACCAATACTGCATTTCTATCATACTTACCAAGTGGCACTAAAATTTTACCCTAAATTTTACACATTAAAATTTTAGAATCAAGAGTTATTAGGTTTGAACCTTATACCAACCTCTTAATAACTTTTTACACTTCCTCCCTCTGACCTTTTATTTTACTTCATTATTTTATTTTAGTTAAAAATTCTTATTTGATAACCTTACAGATTGGTAAGTACAAATGAGCTACTTGGTTTTACATTTAATAGGTTATCAAAATACATGTATTAGGTTATATTAGTTTCAGCTAAAGAAAGGCATAATAATAAGAGGAGACAAATAAAATATAGTCTAAAAATGAAGTTTTATTTATAACTGAGAATATAGTCACCAAATTTGTACATAAGCTCATTTTGTTTGGCCATGAAGCTACTGCTATTCTGTCTTGATTTAGTATGAATCCAGTTAGGGGGTACTTGATAGTGCTAACCTTCTCACACATTCACTAGAAGATATACCAGAGAACTTTCTCCCATGGTGTTTTATTTTTCTCCAGTCCCAATTTCTATTCCCTTTTCGTACATTTTCTGCAGCAAACTCTGTTTCATACTTTGAAGAGATTGGGATGGTTCAGCTCAAGTTCTTATTTTCTTCTATGCTGATGTAAAATGAAAAAAAGTTGCCAGGTTTCAAGTCTTCTCTCAAATGATTCTCCTATGCTGGTTTCTCATTTATTTCAAAGGAAAGATGATGAACTTTCCCTCTGTCATTTTGTTCCCTCTCTCTGTTCATGATCCCAATCACTCATCCATCTCCTTAGCTGTTATTTACCAGCCCTCCTTTTACCCAACAGCCCACTGGTAGACTCGGTAATTGGACTATTGGAGTATTTTCCTTTGCCATTATTAATAGATATTTCATCTCTTACTTAAACACAATTGCCTTAAATGCATATATTCTTCATCCCTGCACTCTTTCTGAGCCATTTGATGGGCATCTCCACATAACTGTTGCATCGGTATCTCAAAATAATGTGGTGTGGTATGTCCTCCTCTCCACCCAGTTTTTCTCATATTTTCCCTCCCCCCCCCACATTTTTAGGTGAAGAAACTTAGTTTCATATTAAGCAAACACAAGATTCTTGATCATCAAGACAGTAAGACTGCAAAAGTTCTTAGGAACAATCTCTATTTCCATCAAACCCTTTCTTCCCTGAATCATTTGTCAGGTTCACCAGGTCCTGTTTGCAAATCTTTCCAATTCATCTGCACAAATGCATTCTTCACTTTGGATGATTCTTCACTTTGAATAAAACATCTTTTTGTTTTGTTTCATTTGACTCTCTTCTGACATAATTCTTTCCTGCATCAGTGATTGACTTCCACCCCTCCACATTTTGACATATGCAACTTCTATTTATCCTCTATTTCAAGGTCTTTCTTAAATGCTTTTCCTTATAAGAAGTCTTCTCTGAACACTTTAGTTGGAGTGTTCCCTCTTCTCAATTGAAAAACATATAGGAATTATTGCATAATATATGCCAGGTTATTTTATCCATTAAATACAAGATTTATCTTCTTTATAGAGTTGTAAGTTCTTTACACATTATTAAGATTAATTATATGTATGATATGCCATGTAGCAAATAGATCCTCACAAAATCTGAAAAAGATTTGACACTATTCCATATGTGCATATATACATACATATGCAGAGTATTCGTATATATATAGAGTGAGTAATGCATACCAAGAGGTGTATGCATATGCAACCTACCCAAGAGCTTCTGACTGTTTCTTACATAGTGCACTCAATAAATCAATAATTGTGTATTAAATAAAGTGAAAAAGGAATAAACATTGCCTCACTAATCAAAACACCATCATAATCATTCATGTTAACACAACCACCTAATAGTATTTTTTACCATTTAAGAAAACAAGTTCAATGTGGTTTATATCATGCATCCTTCAACCAGATTGTAAATTCCTCATGGTGATAATTTTGTGGAACTTTTATATTGAGTAACATAATAGAAGGCAAGAATGCTCATGTAAGGCACTAATATTTCCTGTACTCTGATCTGCTAGTATATATTCTCTCCAAACTGTAGAAGGTTTAAAATATTATTTGAAATACTGAATCCACTACATTTTCTTTATAAATTAAATCCATATGAAACTTC
This sequence comes from Sciurus carolinensis, assembly GCF_902686445.1. NCBI lineage: Eukaryota > Metazoa > Chordata > Mammalia > Rodentia > Sciuridae > Sciurus > Sciurus carolinensis. Next base: position 74,463,804 of record NC_062215.1, read on the forward strand.
ACCCATTTGGGTTTCTGTTATAAAATAGCATGAACTGAATAGTTTGCAAATAACGGAAATTTATTTGTATGGTCTAGAGAGTAGGAAATCTAAAATCAATGCAAGTTCAGTGCCTGACTAGAGTCTACTTTCTGGTTTATAGACAAAACCTTCTTGCAGTGTCCTCATGTGCTTTAAGGGGTGAGGGGTTTCTGTAGGTTTCTTTTATATAAAAATTCAGCTGCAGATTGGATGTACATTGGGAGGTGCTGTTAATCTAAAGGAAGTGGGGGCTAGTGGGAAGTTGTCAAGTTATTGAGGTCATGCCCATAAAAGGGATTTTGGACTTCCCCTCTCTCTTATTTTCTGACCATGCTTTGTCACACACTTTCTGCCATTGCTATCCAGCATGACCCGAGAGGCCCAAAGCAATGGGGCCCACCTGTCTCAGGCTGGAACCTCCAAAACAAATAAAGTCAAAGAAAACTTTCCTCTTTGTAAGTTAATTATCTCAGGCATTTAATTTTACTAATGAAAAGCTGACTAACACTAACATTAGTCCCATTCACGAAGGCTCCACCCTGAGGACACAATCACCTCTGAAGACTCCACCTTATAAGGCCATCGCATTGAGGTTTAGTTTTCAAGATGTGAGTGATGGGCGCACAAAATACTCTGAGCATAGCAATATAATAGAATATTGTTAATATACTTATGTTTTCCAAGGAAAGGGAGGCAAAATTGTGAAAATAGGCTGAACAACCAAGATTTAATTATGTGTTTTCAAATATCTCAACAATCTTTAACAACGTTTTATTTTGAGCTAACCCATCATAAAATAAAAAAAGAATCACACTTTATCCAAATAAGAAAAATCAGAATGCAGATCCCTGACAGGGTGCTCTTTGCTTTATAGTGCATTTTCTTGATTTGTCCCTTTTAAGTGAAATACACTAAGACAGAAACCTAAATGTGTTCAGAGTCAAAGAATAAATTTCACTCAGATGTTGAGCAAGGAAACCTAAATGGAGGAAGTGTATATGATATTTATATAATAGAGTCTTGAATTATTTTATCCAATTAAAAATTGCTTTGTGAACACGCATGCACGCACATGAGTGCACTCACACACACACACACACACACACACACACACACACACCACACAGGTGCGCCCACACCGTGCTGGCACACACCTGCCTGCCCCCTAGCCACCATATGACCTTGCTTTCCTTTTGCCTAGGTGTCTTTTTCTTTCTTAACTTTTTCCCCTTCCTGTTATTCCTTTTCTCTCTGTATCTTTCTCTTCTCTTCCTCTCTCCTTTCCTCTCCCTTCTTTACTTTTTCATTCTTCTCCCTCTGCCTTTTGGTCCTGTCCCTCCTTTTCCCCAAATTGTTCTTACCTCTCTCACCCCTTTTCTCTTTTCATCACTTTCTTTGATTCACCTCTAAAGGTAACTCTTAATTTCTTCCTTTTAAACACATAAATCTAGCCACAGATACATCAAGATGGATCACAATTCTAACCTACAATATTCTATTGTTGATGGTTAACAGGCATTACCTACTTATGGTAAAATAGAAAGGAAAGAAAAAAGAGCCAGCAAGAATCCTTGAAGTGAATGCCTACATGAATCAAGGTTCCCTTCAAATTAGTTGTAATAGGTGAGCAAATACATCAAAGAGAATTTGAAGGAGACAAAGTAAGTTTGCTTTTCACAATGCTAATAGACAAACAAAAATCCTCTGTTCATTTATTTCTGTACTTGAAACATAATTGATGGCTGCAAGTCTAATATTCATTACAGAACTGAACAAGGCAGGAATGGAAAGTTGATGGAGCCCACAGATCACACCCATTAGGAAGTGTTAGAATCAGCCGAGGCAGCAAAAGAAGAAGAATGGGCACAGAGAAGCTCTTCTAATGAATAAAATATGAAGAACTTTGCAATTACACACACCAGAGAGAAGTGGCCAGAGGATCATCAGCATAATGACAGTAATAAAAATAGGATTTCATGCCTGTATCTCCTATTTCATATCGCCAAGTCTGAATAATATTTATTAACCACTCTTCTGTTTATGATTAGTTGCAGGGAACATAAAAAAAAAAAAATAGAGCAAGGCTACGGCTACAGATTTCCTGCCTTCAAGGATTTTCTGTTCCATCATGGCCTGCAAAGGTCATTTAATTATTCTGAAAGTATTCCACAATCAGGAAATAGATGAAAGTGATAATTTCGGTTTTTGAGCAGGAATATACCATTTTAAAGACTGCTTTACATGTTAAAAAGATTAGATTAAACGACCAATTGTTGTAAGTGATTAATTTTATGTGTTGATAAAATGCAATTTTCTAAATAGAAAGCTGAAAACATGGGCTAATGTTTACTCAGGACTTATAATGTACTGGTTGCTATGTTTCCACATCATAAAAGGTAGAGAGCAAGAAATGAGGCTACAAGAGGTTAACCATAAGCTACATAAGGGCATGGATAAATGGTAATCATTATGTTCCCAGTATATACCAGACAACCAGTAATTCTTCAAATAATAACTGAATGAATAAATGTGCATAGATACATGTGCCTATGCACAGGCATATGCACATATGTATAAACCTAACACAACATAGAACTTTTTTAAATAGATCCTTTTTAAAAGATTTAGTGGCACAAATAATTTTAATAACTCTAATATGAATCTCCAAAAGATGATTTGTTTTACCTAAGGTTTAGGATAGGATTATTACCCACAAAAAAAAAAAAAAAAAAAAAAAAAAGAAAGAAGAAAAAACCCAAAACTTTACTGCTTATAGCTAGGCATACACTCTTTCAGATAACATGGTGCAGGATGGCATTCATCATAAGAAAAAGCTGAGTTATTGGAATATAACTTGATATACTACATTAGTCCTAAACTCTGATACTGGCAGACCTATTCCTCGTCTGCCATCAGGGTGCACCATTAGCAGAAGCTGCCTTCTAGGATCTCAGTCAATAGAAGCAAGTCAATTAAAGGACCTTTCAGTTAACAGACTTATAACTAATGCATTGCTGACTGGCTGCTCTTAGGAGTCTGGAATCAAATTAGAGAGATGAGCACATTACATAAAAACCAAAACAAACAAAAAAGCCCTCTGAATGTTAACAGGTTTCTAGAACAGTACAATTAAAGGTGGATCTAAGACCTAGGACTCATTTGTGCTTATGTGAAATATATCTCAAAACAAAGATTGTTATTAGGTCCTAAGTATCTTGTTATTCTGGGTTGTGAATTACAACTATCATATTTTATCCAGAACAATGAAAAAGGTTGCCACTAGTAACAAGAGAAATCATTATTTTATATATAACTAAGAAAGAAAAAATAAAAAAAATAGTTCAACAAAGATATATCATTGATTATAAGATCCATTCTAGCATCAGATGTATTAAAAATGCAAAATGAAATTTGGTTTAAACTCCATTTACATTTATGGTTAAGCTTTTTGTGGCTCCTCTGTTTTACCTATTCAGGTATATTACTTAATATTTTGTTGTTGGTGTTTCTAATATACTTAACAAGGACCAAGGGTGATGTCTATAACCCAGAAAAGAATAGAGCAAATCTATCAAGATTCTGTTAATAATTTCCTGTGAATAATAACCACTGCTCAGTTTGAATTAGACATTAATACAAGTATTTCATGAAGATATTTGAAGACTACAGTTCTCAAATAAGAAGCACCTATATGTGCTGATTTCAAAGGGGGCCCTGAGATTTTTCTGATGCTCTTCAAACTGGGAGGTAAAGTTAATATCTCCTTCCCTAAAGGTGACTGGGCTGGTAACTGCTGCAGTCAGCAGATCAGGATAGAAGTGATCTTATGTGACTTCTCAGGCAGTGTCCTAAAATGTATGGTAAGTTCTGCTACTTTTAGCATTGTGATTTCAGGAGAGATGTTTACTACATCCTGGGAGACTGAAATGCTTTCCCTCATACATACCAGTGAACAAAATGAAGAGGTCTTTCCAACACTCTAAGGATATTTGGAATTTCACACTAGATAAGAAAATAGTTTAACTTACATATTAGATTATAAATTATCATTTGGTTTGGTTTGCAAATTAAATTATAAAAAATTACTCAACTATTTTTTTGTGCAGTTACCATATTCCAGAACAGGCTCATTAAGAAGAGGTAAAGGATCTTGTAATGATCTTAAATGTTTTAATTCAATATTTCTGTACCTCAAATTTTATTATAAATATTATCTGTTTCATAAAGCTTTCTTTGATCATCTCAGCTATAAACAGCTACCACTCATTTGGAATGTTTTTGAAAAAAATTAACATGTAATAAAATTCCATATTCAAAGGTATTTTAAGTTCCCTGGAAAAAGGAACATTATTACTTGAGTCTATTCATAGATTCTATTTGAGAGGATTTTCAATAAGAACATAATCCACAAGTCTGAACAGATCAATGATGAGTAAGAAGATTGAATTGGTAATCAAAAACCTCCTAACATTTAATACCCTGATCCCAAAGCCAGACAAGTACAAAAAATGATAGGCCAACATCCCTGATGAAAATAAGTATAAAACATCCTCAACAAAATACTAGCAAACTGAATTCAACAGCACTTACAGGAATTGTACACCATGACCCCTTTAGTGTTAAGGATGATTCAATAGACACAAACCTATACCTGTAAGATACCACATTAACAGAATAAAGAATAAAAACAATCCAGTCATCTCAATGGATGCAGAAAATGTTTTTGAAATATATTTTCAACATTGTCTCATGATTAAAAATTCTCAATAAATTATGTATATAAGTAATGAACCCCAACACAATGATGGTCATATATAACAAGCCCACAAATCACATCAACCTCAATGGTAAAATGTTGAAGTTTCCTCTCAGATCAGAAATAAGACAAGGATGCCCATGGGGTGTGCCCACTTCTATTCAACAGTTTTTGAAGTCCTAACTAGAGCATTTAGGACAGGCAAATAATTAAAAAGTGTTTAAATGTGAAATGAGGAAGTATAAATGTCTTTTTGAGGGTAAAATGATCTTACATTTAGAAAACCCTAAAGATTCCACCTTTCCCTCCAAAAAACCCTTTAGAACTAATAAGTGAATTCAATTCAGTTGAAGGATGGAAAATCAAAATGATGAAAATTAGTAGTGTTTCTATATGTTCATAACAATCTATCTGCATAAGAAGTGAAGGAAACAATGCCACATACAATCACATCACAAAGAATATAATATCTAAAATGAATTTAATCAAGAAAATATAAAACATTGGTGAAAAAATTGTAAAGGACACAAATACTTTTAAGATCTCTACTATTCAAAGTTCTCTGTGGTTCCAATGTAATCAGTATTAAAATTCAAATGCCATTTTTCACAGAAATAGAAACAACAATTATAGTATTTATATGAAATCAGAAAAGATCTCAAATAGCAAAGCAATCTTCAAAAAGAGCAAAACAGAAGCCATCACACTTTCTTGATTTTAAAATATAAAGTTACAATAATCAAAACAGTATGGTACCAGCATATAAGTAGATATATACTTCAAAGGGACAGGATAGAAAGGGAGGAAATAAATCCATACATTCACAGTTAACTGATCTCCAAAAAGAGTGCCAAAGACACATGAAAAAGAAAGAATAGTTTCTTTAATAAAGGGTGTTGGTAAAATTGTACATTAATAAAAAGAGCAGGAAAATATCCAAATTCAAAATCTGAAGTATGGTTTCTATTGAATGCATATGACTTTCTTATCATCAAGTCAAGAAGTCGAGGTTGTATGGTATTTGGAGATAAGGGTTTTAAAAAGTAATATTGTTAAAATAAGCCATTCATATGGGGCCTTAATTCAATACAAATGGTGTCCTCATAGGGTCTGTTTTCCAGAAATTGCCCAGGTATGTGCACACAGAAGGAAAGGATTCAGCAAGGGGGCACACACCTGCAAAGTCAAGGGGAGAGGCATCAGAATGAGAATCCTATCAACACCTGGCTCTTCCATTGCTCACCTTTGAGGACTAGGAGAGAACAAATGTTTGTTCTTGAGCCATCTAGTCTGCAATATTTTGTTATGGAAGCATTGATGAATTAAATCAGTACAGTTTAGGAATCCTCTGGAATTTTGAGAATTTTATGTTTTAAGATATTCAAAATGCTGGGCATAGTGGTACATGCTTGTGATCCAGGCAATTTGGGAGACTGAGGCAGGACAATCTCAATTTTAAGTTTAACCTGGGCAATTAAGCAAGACCACCTCAAAAATATAAATAAATAAAATGATTGGGGATACTGCTCAGTCATAGAGTACCCTGGGCTCACTTCTGTTTCTCAATAAATAAATAGTCCAAGACGTTGAAGGGAAACTGTAATCACCCTTAATTATTAAGAGGAATGGTAGTATTCATGAAAATGGAGCAATAAAACTTTAGTTTGCTGGTTTATTTTCAAAAGATTTTGATGTCTTCTGTAGTTTTTGTTTATGCTTTATTTGTCTTACTGTTTTCTAAAATCCTACATTGAATTATTAAAGGTAAACAATGTAGAAACCCAGCCATTGTAAGTATGCTGAGCTCTGTCTACTGCACTGTGGAAAGAGAACTGAACAGAGGCAAGGATGAGTGATGGAGAACACTTCCTCTGTCCATTTAATGAGATTTGCCATTTTATATCTCAGGAGGTAGATTAGTGTTTGGAAAGGATGGAAACTGAAGCAGAAAAATGATCCACTGAGCATGGAACAGCATCATTTAGCTTTTCAGGGAAGAAAGCAATTTGTACCCCCGTTAAGTATAAGTTGAGTATCCCTATTTCAAATATCAAAAATAGAAAATGCACCAAAATCCAAAAATTTTTGAGTGTCAACATGAAATCACAAATAGAAAATATCACTGCATGGAATTTTGTTTCATATGGAAAATTATTAAAAATATTATAGAAAAGTACTTTTGGCTATCTATATAAGATATGTATAAAACATAAATGAATTTCATGTTTAGATGTTGGTACCTCCCAAGATATTGCATTATGTAAGTATAAATATTACAAACTCTGAAAACAAAACAAAACAAAAAAATAATTTGAAGTCTCAAACTTTCTGGTTCTAAGTATATCAAATATAGAAGTATTCAATCTGTACATTAAAAAGAAGATTCCTGCCTCAGCCTCCCAAGTTTCTGGGATAACAGGCATGTGCCACTATGCCCAGCATGTTGGATATCTTAAAACTCAAAATTCTCAAAATTCCATCCTCAGTGAGATCTGGGAAAAATATTAACTAATAAAATTTAGTATTCTCTTTTCATAACTACAGGATTATAAGTACACAAATAAGATGTTATCTTAAGATAATAAAAAGTACAACAAATGTATTTACTCTAAAATATTGATTTAAAGTTGCCATTTTAACCCTGGGTGTGGTGGTGCACACCTGTAATCCCAGCGACTCAGGAGACTGAGAGAGGAGGATTTGCAAGTTCAAAGTCAGTCTCAGTGACTTAGTTAGGCCCTGAGTAACTCATGGAGACCCTGTTGCTAATGAAATATAAGAAAGGACTGGGGATATGACTCATTTGTTAAGTGCCCTGGGTTCAATTCCTGGTACCAAAAAAAAAAAGTTGCTATATTGACTTCTAAATGGTGTGTTTTGTATTTTTAAGGCTTTTAGCAAGACTTGCTCAGGGAAAATAAAATTTCTGACTCTCTTTTCTCACTCTATGTCTACTTCCCCTAAAATTGTTCTCAAAATAATAGAACCACCTGAAAATTTAAAATAATCTTCAAAAAGTGCTTTTCTGAGTCATTTAAAAATTTCATTTTGAAAATTAGAGTTGTCTCCGGAAATACCATTTACTACTACATTATTTCTGGTTAAGTCAATTGTACACTTGAAACCAAATAAAACAGAATGGGACCTGTAGAAGCAACCAGACATGAGGTGATTGCTGCTTCAAGTAGAGAATAGAGAACACATGTTTCCACAAAACACGGAAAGGAAGAAACCACTGAGTGTTTCAACAGTTTTGATGGCAATGTTTGTAAGTTAAAATCCTTCAGATACATATCATGAAAATAACTAATAGATTAGTCAAAACAAAACCTCCAGACAAGGAAAAACCCCTTCTCACGGTTGAAGAAATTGTAGCCCCGTAAAGGGAGTCGGTGTTCAAGTGTGGGGGCAACACGAAAACCCAGATATCTTGGGACCAATGAGGACCAGAGGGAACACCAAGTTCACAGATAATTTGGAACTGAATCAGAGTCTTGCTCCCATTCCATTCCTACTGGCTAATTTAGTTTTCCATTACTGCTAATTCATCTTTGAGAAAACATTAGTAGCCAAAGTATTCACACTTCCCTTCTGTCCCCACAACTCTCCAAGGAAATTATTTGTTTCAGGCAAAGCAAACTACAAATATTCTATCACCAAAATTGTGACCACTGGGATTTCCATGACTAATTCAATTATTTCATATCACAATCATAGACATACACTCACTTAAATACTTGATAGTAGTTAAGTAAGATAAACTTTCTAGGGGCTGTTTGGCAATATTAAAAGTCTTAATAATCTACTTCTAAGGAAATGTATTAAAAGTTCTTGATAAAAATATTCATCATGGTTTTACTGAGACTAAAAGAAAGTTAAAATTGAGATATAATGCCAGTGCCTTCAAAAAACTATAACTTAATAAAAAGAATTACTATTCAGATGCTAAAAATTATCTTCCACAAGAAGTTTTCCAATTATGTATAGTGAATTTGCAACTCAAAAAAATAGCAGATGTGATTTTAAAACTCTTCTATTTACACTGAATATCAGAAGAAATATCATCTCTATCCCCAATCCCATAGTGAACTTGTTATTGGATCAGCTGTTCTTTATATACATTCATTATATTGCCTTTTAGACTGTAAGTACCCTGAGACAAGAACGTTAATTACATTCATTGTATAATCATTTTTATATCAAACACAGATTTAAACACCTGTGCATGAACATTCCAGAAGATAATGAACAATTACATTTTTCTTAAACATGTATTTCTGTTGATAATTGTAGGACATGATTTAGATATTTGATCATTCTATTTAATCTTTTCAATATCTTATACAGAAGTTTTATAATACTCAATTTATAGCTAAAAAGACTGAACCTTGGGGAGATTGAACAACAATTACATGTTGGGTATATACAAGTTGTAACACAAAATTCATTTATGTTTCACATATACCTTACATGTAACATCTGAAGGTAATTATATATAATTCTTCTGTGCACCTGAATTTTGACTACAACTGGTCACAAGAGGTCAGGTATAGAATTTTCCACTTGTGGCATCCTATTGACACTAAAATGTTTTTAATTTTGAGGATTTGGGATTTCAGATTCCTATGGTAAAAAAGAACCTACATTGAAGCCTGACCAGGTCATCCTCTGTCTGTGCTGTGCTCCATGACAAGGCACCGTCTTCTAATCCAAGGGGGGCTCAGTGGTTTGTGTTTAATGAAGTCACTGTCTTGACCTTGATTAAGTCCATGGCATTCCTTTTAGTCACTGGCCTTGTGTCAATTCCTTAATGTAGCCTTGGTCCAGCAAATTTATGTACCTGGTCCTTGAGGAAATGGTGTGTGAAACCCATTATACCAACAGGAACATTTCTGCATCCCTGATCATCACCACTGTTTTAACAGCACCAGCATATTTAAAGATAAAAACCAGGTGTATTTTTTGTTTTCCAATAAAATGGAGGTTTGGGTTTTTATTTATTTCCCTTTGATAGTTTATGCCATGACACATCATGACACAGTTGGAAAATGCCAAAAAAGATAGAGAAGGAAAGCAAGAGTCAGAGATATTCACTGACAGTAACCTATATAAAGAGGTTTTTATTGATTTTTACTGATTTTTCTACTATTTTCTAGGTAACAAGGAGGTCTTAAAAAGTGAAAGTAGGAAATGTCATCTTTTCTCATTATAAATCTCCATATAGGATAGCTTTTTTAGACACACAGGTAGTGATCAATGCATAATAACATTTTATCTTTGTATTTCTATTTCTTCAATTTAAAATTTTCATATTCTATAATTCATTTTGTAAAAATATTAGAGAATTGGAAGGCTGGGTATATAGGTGAGATCAATCAGACAGTTCGTCTCTTTAACAACTATGACTCTTCTGTGTTATTTTGTGTAAATATATAAAATAACTGATTTTAGATGTAAAATAAAGGTCATAAATCTACCCATCCTGTGATTAGTGTTGTTCACATGCACATGGTCAAATGTTAATATTGTTTTGGGAAGTGGGTGAGCAATTTGGAACTTTGGGCATCCCAGGCCATAAGGAGTATCTAACTTTCATTAAGAATCTTACTGTCCTTATTGACTCCTTTATAACACTATTAGCTAGGTGTAGTGGATGCCTGCAAACACAGTGTCTCAGGAGGCTTAGGCAGGTGGTTCACAAGTTCAAAGTCAGTCTCAGCAACTTAGCGAGACCCCATCTCAAAATAAAAAATAAAAAGAGCTGAGGATGTGGCTCAGTGGTTATGCACCCCTGTATCTTTGGTACCAGAGTGTACCAAAAACAAATCAACAACAACAACACCAAAAAAACCCCTGCTGTATATTTGTATCTATAGCTTTCAGATAAACAATGAACGGCTTAGAGGAAAAACTCAACATCCCTCTTTGAAGGTAAAAACAACCTGTGAAAATTCCATCCTCACTTCCCTTTACGTTTCACAGTGCATTCTGATCAGAATGGATTATACTGTTGATTTCAGATTTCTCCAATATTCTGCAAAAATTGGCATCTATACACAATCTGCAGCAAATTCACCAGGTGGTATTTTTCAATTTCAGGCCCTTATATTAAATGCACTAAATTAGAATTTTTGAAGACAAAACCCTGATGATTCTTATACACACTATGATTTTTGGCAACACTGGCAAGTCAATGCTTTTACATATACCTGAGTTTTGATCAATTTAAACCAATATTTACAAAATGCTGAGTTCTGAAGGCAGGCACCATGGTTTCACAGGATAAAGTTCACCATCCCACCCTCTTCAAATATCTCCAGAGTATTAAACTGACACAAATCCCACGGTTTCACTCTGAAATGAAAATCTTTCATAGAACAGAAATTATGCCAAGGTGGCAGCATGCAGCCTCCGATCTCCGATACTGCACGTCACAGCAGGCTTTCCCCTCTCCTCTGTCCCCTGGAAACACCATCACAAAGCAAATCAAATTGGATTCTAACCATTTTAATTTTCTAACCTACCCTGGAAATGGCATCATTTGCTATCATGGTTAAAGGAGATAGTGCTCCTGATTAAAATAATTACATAGCAGGAGCTTGGCCAAATGAAAATAAAGTGTGGGGGATGATAATGAGAGATTAAGAACTCTGTTCAAGAGGATAAGCACCCAGGATATTAAGGCAGAGAGTGATTATGAGTAACAGGCAGGAATTAGGCAAAGGAACACTTGCATTGCATGCCACAGACATGTTGCCAGACAATGATGTGTTAGAGGTAACTGATTTCCCAAGAGGTGGACATTTGTCACAGGTTGTTGGACATAACAAAGAAACCAATGGCCTCATTATATTTCTACTCATCCTAAATATGTGCCATGCCAGAAAAATCTATCAACTAATCAATATCTGTTTACCATTCATCTCCTAGTTACTTATTCTAAAAAACATGTGTTTTCATTTTCTATTCATGTAGGCATTCCCAATATATGGAATACATCTATACACATGGTAGGTATTTGATTTATGAAAAAAAATCATAAAGATAAGATTTTTCACTGCCCTTAAATTGCTTGCAGTCTGATGTAATTATAAAGCAATATTGATATGATATTTTATTAAAGATATTTAGAGTTTTCAGGTATTACATAGGTGGGAGCTTCTACTAGTACTATTCTTAAATCTTATTTTTTCAACAATTTTGCACAGGGTGGTTTTATATAACTGAACTTCCAAATAATAAATGTGGGTTTTTTTCATCATACATTTTTAAGAAATATGATGATAGTAATGTATTCTGATAGAAAGTTTTGAACTGCCCCAGGCTTTGTTAAATAGAAGATAGCCCTGAACATTGAGAATCATTACTATCAGCAAAAATTGTATATACCAGGATTTATTTAAGTATCTAGAGATATTGCAATTTATTTTTGTTTTTCGTGCTTTTTAAAAATTATTTTGAAAGTGGTCATGTAGGGGGCTTGGCAGAAATGTGAAGAGAATTTTCAAATAAAGGACTGTCAACTGGGAAGAGAATAAAGGGGAGAATTAATGGAAGAGTGTAGATGACTTTTTCTTCAGTGTTTCCTTTAAAAATTTAAGTAATAAAAAAGAAACTAAATCAAAGGACATCTGACCTTGAAGTCACACCTTTGCCCTAATTCATATAAACATACTTCTCAGCAGGAATGGTCTTAGATGAGTTGTAGACTTGTATTTTTGGTAGGTTCTGGTATATTTCAATAGAAAGTCATTTGGGGTATTTGCTTTTTGTATCTGCTTTATTCACATGTTCATCTTTTGCTACCAGTTGAGGTGATGAAAATATGTAGTTTTTCCCCCATATCTATTCTCTTTCTTTTTATGTCAATGGCATCTTTAGAAGAGTATGGTCACTTGCATAAAGGTTACATTCTAATTTTTTTTTTTTTTGTTTTTTGTTTTTTGTTTTTTTTTTGGTACTGGGGATCTAACTCAGGGCCTTGCGCTTGCGAGACAAGCGCTCTACCAGCTGAGCTATCTCCCCAGCCCAAGGTTACATTCTAAAGTCATATTTGTTTCAAGGGAAAGTCATGCAGCTAAATTCTGTCCAATGGCACATGAATAAAAAGAACGTGTATCCCTTACAGGAAAGGACCAAACGTCCTTGTTACTGCACTGCAGCCATTTTGCAACATGGCAGGTATTCATCTAGGATCATAACAGGAAAAACTTCAGACTCTTGGGAACAACAAAATATGAGAAAGAAAAAATTCTGAGCCAAAATAACCCAGGACCATTATGTGTGAGACACACATATCTTATGTTCAAGATATTGCTGTGTTGACTCTTTATTTCAACTGATGTGTTTTCCAAATAATAGAATTTAAATGTCAGGTGAGCCACATATCATACCTGACTTATTTTTGCATCCTCCACAAGGCCAATGCCTGATAGATAAAAATGCTAGAGTAGTTGAAGCCAAGGGCTTAGTACTCATATGGCATCTCCCTCTGGAAAAATCCTACAAAGTTCATCTGCCTTGTGCATCTGACCTAGGATTAAACACACTGTGTTTCTGGCCTCCCTAGCAAGAGCAGTGCTATTGCCTCCTACTACAAGGCTCTGTTGCCTTCTTGTATCTAGTAGCCTTGTCTTCTCTTGTCCCCTATATGAAATTGTATTTTATAACTTGCCTTAAAAGTTAATTAACAAAATTGCTGGAGTCTTGTTTAAAAGGTCAATGAGGTATTTTCTCTAAGTCAAGAATAGTGCCTTTGCAAATTTGTCTTCACAGACCAGAGGTTTTTCTATATTTTATCTGCATTATAGATTCTTCATTGTTTGGGGGAATTAAAATCTCTGTTTATCTATATTTATATCTACATGTGATTCTAATAAAATTATATACATGAATATATTTATAAGGGTCAAGTATACATTTAATATGTAACATATAATTTATAATTTAAAGCATGATATAAAATTCACACATTATGCATTACATTATTATTATATAACATATGTATTTCTATGGTTTGAAATATACATTATATTTCAAAGTTCACATATTGGATATTTACTCCCCAATGCAACAGTGTTGAGGGGGGACCTTTAAGAGGTCATCAGAGCTTAGCTCTCATGAATGGATTAATGTCCTTATTACAAGGATGGATTTGTTTATAAGTGAGCTAGATCCCCTCTTGCTCACATTCTCACACATATATAAGGTCTCTTGTCCTTCCATCTGTTCTCATACAATAGTGCAAGAAGACGGCCCTCATCAGATTTCAGAGCCTTGATCTTGGACTTCACAGCTTCTAGAACTGCAACTAAGTAAATTTCTCTTCTTTGTAAATTACTCACTTTCAGGTGCTGTATTATAGCAGCACAATATAGACTAAGACTATTTCTTATTCTCACAAGCAGCATTATATTCCAGATTCCCTGAATGGGTGACTGCTACCTTACTTTGAAGAGACAGTAGCTTTACATAAATACCAATAATAATTCCTGGATAACAACTTGAAAACAACGTTTTGTTTTTTGAAAAGGCACCATTCCTAAGGAGAGAAGTCACCTTAGCACAGCACAATACTAACTGAAATAGATCTCTTGATTTGAAACATCTGCTTCTTTTCCCTCGAATTTGAGAACTGGGGAATGAGCTGAGAACAAGGTCCAATTATCAGTGGTACTACATTAGCATTTGTGTTTATCCTAGGAACCACACTGCTTCAAAGGAAATTGGAGAAACTAGATGAATAAATAATTGCTTAGTGAACCATTTAAGGGTGTTTGATTTGGGGAGGCACACTTTATTCAAGGTTTCATTAAATATGATTATTAAAACCTTTTGGGCTTTAAGTAGTTAATATTTTTATCTAAAACTGAAAGTGCAAAGGAGTGTTTCTAAAAGCTCTAACTTCTATGTATTAGGTATGAATTACTTAAACCAAAAAATAAGTCAATAAATATTGCAGTTACTTGTATGTTGAACCATGTTCTAAAGTAACAACAGTAATGTCACATCATTTCCACTTCAAAATTTAATCCATTTTCCAGTAAATGGATGGAACTGGAGACTATCATGCTAAGTGAAATAAAGCCAATCCCAAAAAAACAAAGTCCAAATGATCTCTGTGATATTTGGATGCAATCCCACAAGGGAGGGAAGAGAGGGAAGAACAGAAGTTCATTGGATTGATTAGACAAAGAGGAATGAAGGGAAGGGAGGGGGGAAGGGAATAGGAAAGACAAAGGGATTATTCAGATATAACTTTCCTTTGCTCATAAATGAATACATGACCAGTGTAACTCCACATTATGTACAACCACAAGAATGAGATCCTAACTGGAATGGGTTGTAGTCCATGTATGTATGTAAAATACACTCTACTGTCATGTTTATCTAAAAACAACAAATAAAAAAAATTCTTAGTAAAAAACATTCCAGAGACAATGAAAGGTGGGGCCTTCTTCCCCCATAGAAAACAATGCTACAACTCAATAAGGATGCAATCTCAGTGAAAAAAGAGGTGACTTCCACATAGATCCTCTCTGACCCAAGTGTTTTCTTCTCTACTAGCACTGACCATCCAGATAATTGGAGCAACCCATTTATCTGCTACATTTTTAGGATTGACATTAATCCTCTGTATACCATGAGCCCCAAACATCATGAAATTCCTGTGTACTTGCCACAAGAATCAAGGATCAAGGCAACCACAACACTCTCAGAAAATACCCTAAGAAAGTAAAACCCAGAAGTACTGAGTGTCGTAATTAGAAAACCACCCTACTTGAAATCTGTGAGGGGTCACTTGTTAAGTGAGGATGTAGCAGCAGTCAATAACCACAGGGTGCATGAAACTCTCTAGGGAGAAAACAAAAATAACTGTAGCTGCGTTGTTTATTATTGTAGACCTGAGGTCATAAATGGGAGCACAGGCACTATAAAAGGCAAATTAAAGGGAAATAGTTCAAACACACACACACCCCTCCTCCCACAATGCACTTACACACAGTTGACTCACAAACACATGTCCTCATTAAGCTGGTTTCTCTGGTAGGAGTTATACCAGCCTCTCCTCACTCCCCAGGTGAGTGATTGACCCTTTATATGGGATCCTGTATGCTGAACTTATGTTTCTGATCAACTGTATTATATTTCACTACCACTACCTATTTTGTTTCTCTGTTCCTGTACCTGGAGACACAATGACAATACTTTTTTGTTTGTTTGTTTTTTTATGTATTATCTTTAATTTTGATGTCTCAAGTACCTCATACATAATGTGTGGTTAATTGAAGGTAATTACATAAAGTAAGGAACAATTCTGACTGCCCCCCTATTCCAAGATGAATCCTTGAATTTCACCAACTGTGGATGAGTTTGCTGAGTGTAAGTTAAACAAAACAGACATAGATTATAAGAGGTTAAATTAGGAAATTCTATTTGTCTGTGATGGGGTCTGTTTCTGAGCCAACTCTAAATGTTATAACATTTCTCCTAATACATAAATACCCAATTTCAAATGCTTTCTTCTCACTAATTTCTGAGCTTCCTGAAGGTCCCTCTATATATATAGTCCTTCAGTGGAAATGTACATTAAGTATTTATAAAAGTATTTATAAAAGTATATGAGCATATAGATGGTTTATGCACAATAACTGCCCTCAGGGAGCTTATACTGCCCTGGAAAGGAGGATACTTAGAAATCAAATGAAATATGTCATAAGACACGGGACACTCTAGAAACAGAAATGAAGTTCATCAATCTTGGCATGATACCAGAGAAGAAAAACTAGAGAAAATTATATGTTAAGCATGTTAAAAAAAAAAAAAAAAAAGGCAAAGGACGTTCCTGGCCAAAATAAATAAATATGAAAGAAAGAATATATGTGTAAAAGTCAAGGGATAAGGAGAAAATATACTGTGACCTGAATTAAATAACATTAAACCACAGAGTAAAAGGATATAAGTTTTTCTGAAGTAAGGTGATAAGTTGGGCCATCAAATGAGCCTGTGTTCCCTGATACAGAGTTGGAATTTCCCCTAGAAATCACAGTGAGGCCTTGACTGACTTGCGCCAAAGAAGTAACGTGATCAGTTTTGTAATTTCAAAGGGACCCTTTGTCATTTCAAAGGTTGCATAATAGAGAGGAAAGAGAGAAGAGGAACAAGAATGGAAATATTGAGAGCATTATCATGTAGTCATAAGAAGAGAAATGCAGCAGACACTTCACAGCCAAATGATCTGCTTGAAATGTTTGTGTTCCTCCCCATCCAAAATGATTGTAGGCTGACACTCTATCTCTTAAAGTGATGTCAATGGGATTCAGATCCTTTTGGAGGCAATGAAGTATCTAGGGCTTTATTTTCATGAATGGAATTAGTACCCTCATAAAAAAGGGCCTAGCCAGACCCCTTTCTTTGTCCCTCTTAGTCATAGGAAGAAGGTGGTATCTATGAGTCAGAAAGCAAGCCCTTGTTAGACCGAATATGCCTTAATCTTGGACATCTCAGCCTCCAAAATTGCAAAAAAATAAATTTCTGTTGTTCATAGACCAGTTTATGAAAACTTGTTATAGCAGCTAGAATGGACTCAAACACTACCCTATAACACTCTCTGCATATCTTCCTCTTATGCCAATAAAAACCATATTTGGTAGGACATAGGAGATAAGATTAGAACTCTGAAATCAGAAAGCTTAAGTAGAAATTCTTTCTTCTTATTCAGAATCCTTACCCTACATTTTAGTTTTCACTTCTGTAAATCTGGGTTAATAATGCAATCTACCGAATATTGATATTATGAGGATTAAATCACGTAATATGAGTACATACTTAGAACAGCATTGGCCATGTTCAGGTTTAAATATAATTATTATTACTATTGCAACTACTACCTCACTTTGGTTTATGGATCTACTATACATGAGCCTCAAGAAAGTTGCATCCCAAAAGAAAATTTCAGTGTGACTGGTCTAAGCTGCTCAGTATGTTTCAATTTCATTTGCAGTGATGGTCTTCAACAGAAGCATATTATATCATTGTGGCTAATAATCAGTAAAAAAAACAGACCAATTTCTAAAAATGAGTTGAGAGGGAGGATTCTGCTAGTGCATATAATTCTTTGTGTTGAGAGGTCGGAACCTCTACATACATCTGGCAATTATTAGGGTGACATTTGAGGAAAACAGTGAAAACTTGTCTGTGAGGAAATACTGAATTCAATAATCTGGAACTGTCCAAATACAAAACTTGTTATTAACAAGAAAATAAATGTTCTTATTGTTTAAAATGTTTTTGCATTGTTGTCTGTTCCTTGTGACCAAAAACATCTTAACTGTTACAATTTACACATAATAAGAAAAGAATGAATTTAAAACAAAGAGATGGGCTAAAGAGGGCATTTCGAGAATAATAAGGACATAGAATATAAAGGGTTCAATGATCAATTTGATATAAGGAATTAGGAGAGAAGGAATTGGTGAACCTAACTCTAATGAGTTTCAAGAAGGAAAACTGTGATATAAAGAGATGCTAAACTCTAAGGATTTGAAAAGTGAATGAATATCCACAGAGACAAAGAAGGAAGGGTTGGGGAGAGGAAGGGGAAGGAGAGGTACTAGGGTCTGAAGTAGAACAAACTATATTTCATGCTTGTATAATTATGTCAAAATGGTTCTACTGTCATACATAACTAAAAGAACCAATAAAAAGAAAACAAAAAAAGTGAATAGAGAAATCTACTGAAAGAATAATGGACTAGAGTTGTTAAGAAGAAAAGCAGTAGAGAACAGTTCCCTAGATGTCAGAAGAGAAATTTTCAAAAATTTCAGAATAGATTTAAATGCACAGGAAATGAGGCTGTGTGAAGACTACAAAATGTTTCCTGTATTTAACAATGAGTTGGTCCCAGATTGCTCTCAGAAGCAACTCAGAAATATTCTGAAGTGGGGAGAGAGTTTGCATTGCATTAAAGAGCCAGCTGGGGAGAAAAATGTGCATATTGGAAAATCTAGCAAAAAGGGTCACGGAGAAATGGAATCACATTGACCTTCATACTTTAGCCCAGTACTTGGCACATCATCTATGCTGAACAGACCCAGATAGATGGATAAATGGACAGGCGGACACACAGACTATAGATGTTAGGTCCTCTTCTTGGACTGAGAAAACTTAAACATTCTACACTGAAAGATCTAAATTTATATAGAAAAAAAAATCCATTGATTTTCTATCATAGGTTGTTTACAAAAACACCTGAGAAACTCACATCTCCCTACAAGAGCTTGTTCTATTTAACTTAAGGAAGAAGTTGCAATATGGACACTCCCAAACCAGAGGTAGCTTGAAACTGTTGCTCTCTATTGAGTTTCTAACTTTTTGTTTTAATTTTCCAACAGTAAAAATCAAGAGATTCAACTTAGATGTCTAGATTTCTGGACCCTACTGGAAAATCAGAAATTCTAGCAACACCAGACCCACATTCTCATGTTCTTCTACTAAGGATGGACGTGGCCTTGCCCTGCAGTGGTTATTGTTCATTCATTTACCATGAATGGCAAAAAGTGGAACTGTTTTTAAAAAGTTTGTGGAAGAACTGAAAGAAAAGTGATTATTTATCTTACACTTAGATCTATCAAAATTGGAAAAATTAAGAAAGCCAGTGTATATTTAGGAAAAAGAAAATACAAAAAATTTATTTCCTAAGTTTTCTGAAACTTGGCCATAAGACAATGAGATAACAAATACACTTTTAATGTCATATTGAAGCATTACTTAATAGGGATATCCAGTATTAATTTAATTCTAGAGATAATTTAATTATCTAGGTAATTAATTATGTCATTAGGGGATGTGCTTTCAATGTTCACTACTGGTTAGGAACATAATATATGTTGACTTGCAGATTTTGTCCAGAAAAAGTAAAAATTATTTCTAACTGGAAAAGTTATGTTTTATTGTCTTATAAGACATTATCCATTTTTTGGTGTGTGTGTTTGTTTTGGGGGGGATTCTCTTGAGGTAGTAGAACTCAGTGAACTAAATGTAGCATGTTCTCCAAACTATAAAATTTTCTGTCCTTCAAATGTTCTTTGAATAAATTTAGCACCCTTCTGGTTCTTTCATTAATGGGTTACAAATTTTGAACATGTGTCCACTCTATACTTAAATGAGAGTGGCATTTTTAAGTTTGTGAAAAATGTAATATGAGATTTTTGAAAAAGGCAACCATTTTCCTAGAAAGTTACTGCTTACACACAATGGTCTTTATAGAAATAATGTCTTCGATTATGTTACCTGCTTGTCCTCTGCAGACAACTTGATTTCTGGTCCTTATTAAACTGAACCCACACACCCCCTCCCCAGGAAGTTGGCAGTGCTTAGTCAAGCTGATCCTTCTACTTACATCACAGTGTGAATGAGAGTTCTGATTGCAGTAGAGATTGCCCAAAGACTCTTGATATTCTTAGAAGCGCCTGAGGCAGAAAAAATAAAAATGAGGCTAGATACTGCCCACTTCACACTTTTGCCCAACAGAGACTCCACTGCACACTGTGGAACTGAGCAGTCTATTGGTGCTGTGACTCAGCAAGCGGAGAAGAATTCCACCAGCTGGTCCCCCTGCCCAGGGTGCAGAGGAGAAAGAACACACTTCTGAAACTTCTCTGTAGTCAGGTAGAATCACATTAAAGAGAAACTGCACATAAATAATTGCTGATTCAACACAGTTGTCAACTGCTGAGCAATTGTGGCTTGGAAAACAGCAATTAATGTCAATGGATAATGATCACTAAATGATGCTGTGGGCATCCACTGCACCCTAAACAAATAGTCACACTCATGCTTAAAGATAAGGTAGTGGCAAGGAAACTGTAGCATCCTTACACTATAGAATTCTGGGAAACACTGTCCTGGACAGGATGTCTAAATTGTGGTACCTATCCCAATAATAAACAGTAGTATGATTTGTACCCCTTTGTGCTAGTTATTCCTGCTGATACCACTTTCTTCATTAAAGCCTCTTCATTTTGACTATCTGAGTTAAGTCTAGTTCATTCAGTAGTAAGTGTCAAAGAAAAAGTGTACTTGATCTTTTCGTTTACTAATTACAAACTTAAAAAGCTCAATTGGAAATATTCAGATATTTTGAAAACAACCACAACCACCAAACACCATCTGGATCAGACTAGTTATTTGACATATTAATTCCCTTTTGCACACTTGAGTAGCTTATATTTATCTTATTGATAAGGTTTGTATTTTGAATTTTATCCTAGTGGCATTAATAGTATATGAAATGTATTCATCCTTACTTATACTTCATGGTATCTAAATTGATTTGAAGAAAGCTACAATATGTGCTGGTAGTCCCAGCTACTGGGCTGGCTGAGGCAGGAGGATCTCTTGAGCCCAGGGGTTCAAGGCCATCCTGGGTAACATAGTGAGACCCCATCTCAAACAAGAATAAAGAAGAAAAATCATATCTAAATAATAGTAATCTTTTTCTAAAATTCTGCTGGTTCTTGTATTATTCAGATTTTTGTCTCAATAACAAAAACCTAAGATGCTTATTTTATAAAGGGAAACTGTTTATTTCAGCTTACAGAGTTAGAGGTTTCAGTGCATGATTATTTTGCACTGTTCCTTTGGGCCTGTGGTGTGGAAGCATATTATAGTAAGGGCATATTGTGGAACAAATCTGTTCACCTCATGGCCAGAAAGCAAAGAGAACAGGAAGCAGGATGAAGAATCCAGGTGGCACCTTCCCTTTGAGGATATGACCCCAATGACCTGAAGACCTCCCTCTAGGCCCCACCTTAAAGTTCACTACTCCCTGATAGCACCAGGCTAGAGATCAAACCTTCAACATACAGATCTTTGGATGCACTTAAACTGTAGCAGTTATTTTGAAGCATTTTTAAAATCCAGAATGCTAAAGAAAGATGCTCATTTTATAGAAATAGAAAGTGAGACAAAGAAGTATGAAATTTGCTCAGTGTCATGGGCTGAGCCACTGCAGAATGGTCCCTGGAATCAAGTGCTCCCATGTTTGTGACTCTGCCCCACATGCTTGACTACGCTAGCAATAATTGGCTATAGTCAAAATGTGATTATTTTATTTGGGTGACCAATCTGCTAAATGATTAAGAGATAGCAATGACAGATAATTGGAGAGTTAGGAAATTTTTTTCTTTCTAACTTGGTTTACATTTTGCTCTGAATTTATTTAGATTATAGGAAAATGAGTCATACTTTCTAGAGTACTTTTCTTCTCATTTACTTGAAAAAATGGCAGTTACCCATATCAAAAAGTTAACTTTACTTCCATCATTTAAAAAAAAATTTTTTTGGTAGCAGGTTGACGCAATACCTTTATTTTATATTTATGTAAAGATGAGGATCGAGCCCAGGGTTTCACACATGCTAGGTGAGCACTCTAACCGTGAGCCACAACCCCAGCTTCTCATTTCCAGTTTTGATAGACATTTTTGGAAAAATTCAAGTACTTCTTCAACCAGTGTACTCCTCCATCCATATGTCAGGTTACCCATGGGCATTACCACTGAGCAGAGATTATAGTCTTCTCTCTTACATGTCAATGAATGCTGGTTTCTTCTATCTCAGGATACTTTAAGGACCACAGAAATCATTCCAAAAAAGCAAAGAATTAATAATGCTTTGGGATAGAATTTGCATATTATCAGATTTTCATACCAGTATAAATTTTTTCTGAAGAACATACATCTGAAATTAGTCATTTGCATTGTAATTTGGCTGTGACTGAGAAACTCAAGTCCTATTTTTTCCCTTTATTTCCAAACCAATGGACATTGCCAATACAAAACCATTCTTTCCTAATATTTGATGAGGGAACACTTGCCTTTTGGAAACTCCCTTTGTTAACAAATGACTAAATCTCAGATGATATGGAACAGTAACCTGGAGTTAAAGCTGCTAAGCAGCAGCATCATTCTCATATCAAGCTCAAACCTATATATGCTCACTGTTGTCTTCTGGTCCAAGCACCTGGGATACAGGCAGGAGAGACAAGACATGGAAATAATCATCTGTCACATTTTCCCAAGGATCAGAGGCCTGGAAGGAGATAGCCACAACAGAAGTCCACTGGGATTCTCAGAGTAAACATCACAAGAGGGTAGTAAACATGGTTAACTAATAGTTTTCTCCTTAATTACAAAGCCAATAAGTTTCTAGGTGTGTGAACATCTTAAACTTTTGGTCAGATTTTTATACTATTCACATCCACCCTCTTTTTAAAGAATTACTTGCTATATTGAATCACATTACTCCATTCTTATTATAAATCATATATCATGTCAACCCCCATTCACTCAGTATTTATTTAGAGAATGCCTAGAGATGCTATTCCAATCACAGGAATTACATTCTAGATGTAAAGATAGTAAATAGTACCTTTCTTCATGAAACTCGCATTCCAAAAGGTAGAATTTACACAGACAGTGCAATCCATAAAATATATGTGTGTGTATTATATAATATGTAACCATTATAGACACATGCCTCATAACACTGTTTCATTAAGGATGTACTACATACATGACAGTGGTTCCACAGGATTATATTATTTACTGATGTCGTAGCCAGTTTACTTTGTGAAAGAACACTCTAAAATGTTCCCAGAAACTATTCCTATCTTTAAACAACACATGACTCTCTCTATATATATGTGTATATACACATATATATGTATATATGTGTACCATAATTCACTACATAATCATCACAGATTTTAAGTCAAACTTTTTTTTTGCAAAATTATGAGGTATGACCATTATATGAAGCATTTTTGGTAACTGTACTGACATTACTTAAAATCATTTATTACTAACCTCAGGTACAAGATCAGAATGCACATGTTACTCCTGAATATACATTAATGTGATGGTGAAAATTATGCAGTAAAATATGGTATATGTGTTCTGAACTTTTGCTCAGGGCCTACTTCCCTAGAACATGAAAATCCATGTATGCTCAATTCCCTTATATAAAATGACATGTTGTTTACACATGTCCCAAGCCTGTCCTCCCTTATACTTTAAACTGTCTGTAGATTACTCATAATACTTAATACAATACAAATACTGTGTAAATAGTTGTTATACTACATTTTTAAGGATTAATGACAAGAAAAAACTGTACCTGTTCAGTACAAATGCAGCTGCTTATTTTCAAATATTTTGGATCCAAGGTTGATTGAATCCAAGAATGTAGAACCCATAGATACAGAGGAACAACTGTATAAGTGAAATTATACATAGATGTGTTACAACATATGATACACAGGGAAAGGTACTATGAAAAATGGAATCAGAAGTATAAATTACTAAAGGGATGGGAAAAGAAAGGACAATAAGGCAAGGTGATACTCAACATGGTGCTCTTCATGAGGACAAACCTCCTAGAAAAAGTAATACTCAAGTCAAACATGAAGGAGATGCAGGGGGCACTAAGCAGGAAGCGGGTTTAGGCAAGGGATCACTGGTTCAGAGATGCTGAGTGCAGCATGGAAGGAATAGAAAGCTTGCAACATTAACAGGAAAGGGACACAGACTTGGGGGTTGAGAGTGGTAGGAGATGGGAGGGGAGAAAGGACACAGGCAATGAGATTCTGTAGGGCGTTGTAGGCCGCCGCAAAGAACAATGAAACCAGAAGGTAATTGTAAAAATTCTGATATTTTCCCCTCCAATTTATTTTTGCCTTTGTTTACACACAGATGATCAATTAAAATTAGTTGGTAGAATACTAAACTTATCAGAGGTACCCTGTCCTCTTCACTAATGACATTTTGCAATTACTTCGGCATGGTATAACACATTCTGCATAAATACACTAAGGACTGCATGTTAGTCTTTTTGTTTCTTCTGATGTGTAGGCCTATGAAGTAGACATATGTCCTGGCATATTCCTGTAATAATGATAAAAGGGTTTCACGATTTATGTCCAAACACTTTATATGTTTAATTCTTTTGAAGAAATCAGAAAAAAAGAAAAATTAATCCACTATGCATGGGTGATCTTTTACAGGCTGATTCAGGTGGAAAAGTCCCCCAGAGAACCCCCTGGCAGCACCTGCATTTGTAACAAAGAAGGAAGGTTAGAGATCACCACCAGTTAAATCTATGCAGATCAAGCTATCTGCAGAGCAATCTTGGTTAGAGAATTAAATGCTGTACATTGTTATCTTAATAAGGATTACATAATTAAAGCAAATAATAGGGAAAATACTTGATCTACTGTTTTGGATACCACAACAGGAAAAATACAAATAGCTTGATAGGCAATGCTATCCAAATGGTGATAACTACCAAAATTCATGAATTCACAGACATTTGCCTGTAGGGATGCAACCAGTCTTTCACAGCTGTAGACGGAAACATAAAAACTTATACTGAATCTGGTATGAATTCTTCAAACTCCACGCTGTCCTGTGCACAATGATAAGAGTGTGTCATTCGCCAACGTGTCCGATGCTATCAAGCACAGACTTTCTATGATATATTTTGAAACAGAAAAAATGTTCTAAGAAATTTTGACTCTTTCAAAAGAAAAGAGGAAGGAGGGAAAGAAGGAGTAAAAGAAGGTTGGAGGAAAGGAGGGAGGAAGAAAGGGAGAAGGAAGGAGGAACAGAAGAAAAAAGGCAAGTTGTGAACAAAGAGGTTTAAAAGTTTTGTTTTACTTTTAAATAACATGCATAGATGCCTATTCAGACATGAGAACAGCTGGCACATTTAACATTATAATGTAAACATCTGTTCATGTTCATGTGTTGAAATAAGCATATCAGATGTTAATGTTCCAAAAATTCAAATTGGTTTTAAAATAGTGCTGTGTGATAGCCTATGAAGTAAGTGGCAAAACCAAGAAAAGTGAATAGGGGGAAAGGGCAAATAAATTCCTTAACTGCACCCCCAACTCCCTTTACCACTGTATCCTTTGCCAATCATCTTAAATCCAGTGGCTTCTCCTTAATAGCTGCTTTTACATAATGGGAAATTTTGTTTCAATTCTCTTTTCCCAGGGCTGTGCAGAATTGATATAGGGCAGACATTGCTTGACATGCAATTCTCCAGTCCCTTCTGAAATTCTGCTGAACTTTCTCTTTAGAGCAAATAAAGCAGGTAAACTCAACAGCCATGGAATTGGCACTATTAAATTCAGGGACATAAAATAAGGCACTAAAGGAGATAACTTCTCACTCACAAAGTCTTAAAAAAAATCCACATCCCTAAGCGATTATTTTAGTTCTTGGAGTACACACAAAGTCAAGAGTGACATTCATGTCCCTAGTTAATTGCAAAGACCTGCACTAGCAAGAGGAGGGACTGGGGCTGGAGATATGGCTCAGTGGGTAGAGCACTTGCCTAGCACATGTAAGGCCCTGGGTTTGATCCCCAACACTGCCAAAAAAAGAAAGAGAAAAAAGGAGAGAAAAACAAAAGAGGAATTGCTAATAATTCATGTAAATATATCATAATTCTGAATTCCATGATCACACACCAGAACTACTCAAGCCAAGTATAATTTTTATAACAACTAATTTGACTCCTCAAATTCAGATACTTAAGATAAATTTCTAATTTTTAGAACAATTTAGTTGCATCATTGTTGTTTTCTTCCTCTAGTTCTAAAAGGATCAATGTCTCAGTAGGCGTTGAGAAAAACATTAAAGTTTAGGAAGAAGGAGAAGGGTTATACTAGGAATGTCCAGAAAATCCTAAAAAAAAAAAACATAGATGTCTAGATATGTGATAAAGTATGTAGAGCAGAATATTATTGTAGAACTAAAGTAATACATTTATGGGTATTCATTATACAATTTTTATTACTGCATTTTAATTATGGATTAATGGGTTTCATTGCAGCATATATGTTCATGCAAATAACCTACCTTCAGGTCTGCTAAAGATGTGCCTGGCAAATATTAAATACATGTTACAGAAGCAGTGAGACATGCCACAAAGGAGATATTGGTGAGTGTTCCATGGCGGGTGGTAAGCACATCCAGAAACAGCATATGATAATCTGAGGAATTCCATTTCATGGCACAGCCTGCTCACTGAGCTTGGCTGAGTATTGACATTGTTAGGTAATAGTTATGAGCAGTAGAATGTGAACCAATAGAGAAGGGTTACAGGGTTCTTTGAATTGCCTTTAATGAACAATCAAGTAACTTGTAGAACAACAATCTGTAAAAAGGGAATAAGTTGAAAGCATACAAGAATGAAAGAGGAAATGACCACAAACGATTGATAGTCAGATGTAGCTAGTGGCTATAATACTGGATATTGCAGAAACAAACATATCCATTATCATAGACACACTACCTATTAGACACACTGGCTATAACATTTTGGGAAGGGCAGAGGAAGAAACAGTGAAGGAAAGAGAAAAGATGTTCCTCCATGGAAAAAAAGACATATTGGGTCTCTCTATCAGACTTAATGATGACCTGAGGGATGGCAAGTCCTCAAAGTCAAAAATAGCTGGACCCCACCATCAGTGTTCACTGCAGAAATAAAGAATTTGGCCTATATCTCTCAGGAGTTAACAATGGAGGAATTCACCTGGACAAAGAAAATGTTATAGTAGCTAGGATTGATAGAAATTTATTCCCCATTATGAGATAATGTGTAAATCTTCCTGATTCCTTGTGCCCAGGAAGGATTAAGAAATAGTCACCAAGATTGTGTTTCTAGGTAGACTGATTCAGATTCAGATTCAATTTGAAACTAAGAAAACAGAAAAAAAAGTACAATTTATTGTTTATCAACATTTACTAAAGAAAAATCAATATCTTATCTTAATCAATCTATGATGGATGACTACATCTACATATATAAACGCATGTAAATAAATATATGTGCCTGGTCGTACTGGTATACACCTCTAATCCCAGCAGCTTGAAAGACTGAGGAAGGAGGATCGATATTCAAGGCCAACCTTGGCAACTTTGTGAGACCCTGTCTGAAAATTGAAAAAATAGAAAAGTTTAGGGACATAGCTCAGTATAAAGTATCATTGAGTTCAATCTTCAGTGCTGAAAAAGAAGAAGAAGGAAGGAAGGAAGGAAGGAAGGAAGGAAGGAAGGAAGGAAGGAAGGAAGGAAGGAAGGAAAGAAGGAAGGGAGGAAGGAAAGAAAATAAAAAGAAAATCCAAATATATTTGTATATTATACATTAATTTAGGAATCTGGAATACATGCATGTATTTTTCATCCCCTTAGGAGTTTTAAAAGCTATGAGTTTTCCAGTTACAATTCCAAGAGTGACTATGTTAGCCAGTTTTTCATTGCTATTGGGGCCGGGGGGGGGGAAGCTAACATGAACCACTTAAAGGCAGAAAGGAATATTTTGGTTCATGGTTTCAGAGGTTTCAGTTCATTTCAGTTGACTCCACTGCTTTGGTCTTGAGGTGAGGCAGAACATCATGGTAGAAAGGTATGGTGGAAGGATCAGCTCATGACCACTAGGAAGCAGAGAAAAAGAGCAAGGAAGACACCCATGACCAGAGATAATCTCTAAGAGCACACTCACTAGGACCCACTCCTTCAATTAGGTCCCACCTCTTGTGGTTTCCTCCCAATAATGCCATTATATTTTAAATCCACTGATGACGTCTGAGAACTCATGATCCAGTCACTTCCTAAAAGCCCATCTCTGAAAAGTGCTACGTTGGGGACTAAGCATTCAACCCATGAGCCTTTGGTGGAACACTTCAAATTCAAACCACAACAGGGACTGTGGTGACAGAGGTGAAGCCAGGGATGGAAATGCTTCCCCTGCCTCTGCCTTCATGCAGATGGCCTCTCTCACCTAGATCACCTGACAGCTTTGCAGCTCCAGCATGATCTACCTCTGTACACTGCCAGAAAGCAATTACCTTAAAATATAAATCTGAGCAGGTCACACTCCTTTTGTAACCCTTCCACTATTACCTCTTTCCTCTACGGAAAAAATCTGTCGCCTTTGCGTGAGCAAAAAACGGTCTCCAGGATGAGACCCCTATGCTCCATCATGTGAGTCCCAACGTTCGCCATTTGCTTCATTTTGGGCTAAAATTATTCCTACTTTCCGCAAATTTATTCTCGTTCTTCCCTCCAGGGCTTGGTACACACTGTGTTCTAACATGTGCCTTCGTTTCCTTATGTAAAATAAGGATAATTAATAGCCTATCTCATAAGGTTGTTGTAATAATTAATTAGTACAAGTGCATAAAAAGAATTTGTTATTTAGTAGGCAGAATAAAACAAAACAAAACAAAACAAGTAATGGTGCTAGGCTGCTAGCAGATGACAGAGGTTGATAGGTTGCCCTGCTTAGAAGCATATGCAATCTGGAATACTCTTATAGAGGAAGGAATCTCTAAGGGAGGATATGCAAGCCTCATGCCAGAATGATGGAAGATTATGACTTAATTTTTTTAATTAAGGATGGCCTTTTAGATCTATCCATCAAATTATTCATTGACATTTTTCACTTAAGATAAGATACACTTTGTTAGAAAAACTCAGTATTGAATAACTGAGGATACCACTGGATTAGAAATCAGGAATTCATTCTATAAAACACCTGCCCAGGGCTCCTTAATACTGCCAAAGTCATCTAAAGCAAGGAAAGTCTGAGAAACTTTCAGAGCCACGAGGAGCCAGTGGAGATAAAAAGAGCAAATGTAATGTGGTGAACTGAAAGAAGTTTTGGAAGAGAAAAAGACTTTCAGTGAAAACAGGAAATCTCAGCAAACTCTGGACTTTAGTAATGATAATGTATTAATGGGGGCCCATTATTACAACAAATTCATCATATAAATGTAACTTTATTCATAGTGAAAACTTGGTACAGGTCATATAGAAACTCTGTATCATTGTCTTGATTTTTCTTAAGCAAAGACTAAAGATGATTTTTTTTAAAGTCAGGGCATCTGAGTAGTATAAGTAGACTTGCTGTTGAGTGAATGCATGACTTTGTGGCTCAGATCAAATTCACCTTTATGAGACGCTACTTCCTCAAGCAAGCAGTTGAAAGGAATGAAATATGCTTTCCCACAAAGTTCTAGTTCCATGAATTTGAATAGAAAAGGAAAAGACTGAATCCACAAATGATACACTACCTGTACCAAGAACCATTCTGGGAAACTAAATCTTAATCAGAAAGTGGAGAGAAAAAGTATGTTTCGTATGTATTTGTGCATGTTTTATCATTTTAAAAATAGCAGCAGGAACTGAGCTTCACCCTAGCTTGGGGGTAGGGTTAGGGTATAGCTCAGTCCCAGAACATGTGTGCAGCATATACTAGGCTCTGTGTTCAAAGCACATGCCAAAATAAAAATTAGTTAAATAAATAAAAATAAATAAATACAGGAGCAATACTACCACCTAGGACTCTTTTTTTTCCTTTTTTTCTTTTTTTAACAATCAAAGCAAAAATATATGCAGAGAATCTATGACAGTGCTGTGTCCTTTGCTCTTCTGAAATGGTCACCCCAAAGTGAACAAAGTGTGGTGCTTCTGTCCTGCACTCTGAATGTCACTGACTCAGCAAGTCCTTTAGCTCATGCAGAATAGAAATCAAACATGGCTATAAAAGAAGTTTAGTAAGAACTACGCATTGTCCTGATGCACAGAGCAAGCAGCCTGACCCATAATCAGAGTGGCAGGGAAAGATGACTGTCCCATAGGCAGAAAAGCAAGGCCATGGAGTAAACAGCATTTATATGTTTTGTGGCTAGAAATTAACATATTCACAAACTATGCTGCAATTTCTCATTGTACCTGTGCCAATTTACACACCCTCCAAAATATGTGTGAATTTGTATTAAGTCTCTCTCCCCCCAGTTCATCTTTTAGCATGTAAATGAATTTAATGAGTATCTAAGTTACTCTCTAGCAAGCAGCTATGGTTAGACCTTTTGCACTGGTTCAATACTTTGTTGTTGCATGTCTTAAACAATAGGTGTGACAGGGGAAGGTCTTCCTACTATTTATCTCCAGCATAAAGAGCAGGAAGTCCTTTTCTTTCAACTGAAATTTTAACCCTTTACCCCTGTCTCATAAGGACATCCCTGGCCATGGGACATAAGCATCATTAGTCTGTTGGCACAAACACCTTCCATCTGTTCTGAGTGTAGAACTCAGGTTCCTAGGATGACCAGTTTTTTAAAGAACAAGTTCTTTCCTTAGATATGCTAAAATCTCCTTCACATTTGATTTAGGTTGTGAAGATGCTTGGTCTCTTTCATATGATTTGAAAATGCCTGACAGTTTAGAAGCACAAAGTCTAACAGTAGTGATAGTAATCTTCCTGTGTATAAATTCTTCAGGTACATCCAGTGGTATTCCATAGCTTGAACTTGAGTGCTAATTGCTAAATATTTGGAAATTTGGGGGGTTGTTTTGAAACATAGTCAGCATTAAAATTTAAATTATATAAACTTGCAATTGGGAAGTCATATTAAAAACAAAGGGAATATACAAAACTAGTAATTTTTCAATGGCTTTATAACTATATGTGCTCTTGAGGCTGTGATTAGTATTACCATTTTTGTGTGCATGCATAGTGCAGGGAATCAAACACACAGCTTTGTGCATGCTAGACAAGTGCTGTAGCACTTAGCTGCACCTCAGTCCCAGGGTAGTTGTGTATGTCTTGTATAAGTGTGCAGTGTGGATGGAAGACCAAAGAGCTCTGTGAACACTGCTGCACATTTCTTTCGAGCTCCACTGTCAGTAACAGCATGTTGGTGGGTGAAGTCAGCCATGGTGAAAATATTCACATCACAGAAACTGACAAACACTACAAACCAGGGCTTGATTCATTGCTTCATTGATTATCTAGACTTGAGAAGATGATGGAAAAAATACTAATAATGCATAATAAATTCAAAAGTTGGCATCCAATATATTGTTAAATAATACACAAATAAAATGGGGAAGTATACCAGTATTCAAAAGCTACTGATTCTACAAAGACATTGCTCACATCATGGACAAACAAGTAAATTTTCAACAAATGTCTTCATTTTTCTACTTTCAACTTTTTCATTAATGTGAATGCAAATATCAAATGATATTCATGATGTTCGTGTCAGAGCAATAGGTAACCTATCATCATCAGTTGTGATCATAGGTTGGCTATGAACATCAAAATTTGCCAAAATAATCTAATATATCCTGTGAAAATAAAATAGATACCCAGAATTTACAATAGGAGTAATATATCAAATTATTATTTTTTGTCAATTGTATGCTGCACATTCTTTGCATCAATAAATTTATAATAAATTTATGTACACATAAATGCATATGTACACACATGCTTTGTAAACCCTGTCACTAAATATTTACTATTACAGATGGGGACACCAAAAAATTGGGACTACATGTTGATTATACACATTATAGAGAATGATTCCTATTTTTCATATCATCAAAATTTTTATGAATGTTCCCACCAAAACATTTAAATATGGAGATGATTCCAAAATGCATTTAGGAAAATGGCATTTCACTATACAAAAGAATGTATTGTTTAATCTTTGACTATATGCAGGTGGGCAGAAAGAGATGCCAGGAGTGTGGATTCTGGAGACAGATTGCTGGAGTTCAAATCTGGCTTTTCATTTATGAGATTGCATCAGCAGACAAATTATTTATTTGATGTCTCCTCAATGAATCAAGTAGGGCTACTAAAGATAACAAAGGAAACAAAAATAAAATAAAACTATCACAACAATAGGCAATTGCTCAACTCTCAGGATTGGAAGTACACACTTGTAAAGAAATTTACCATGTGTCTGCTGAGGAGATGAAGTCAGGTGTTTTAAGACTAAGAAGGGGAGATGGTGGAGATGCATCAAGGAGACAATGGAAACCAGAACTCAACACAGAATGAGTCCATAAATCTGAACACAGTTGAGTATAAGAAATCCCATTGCTCAGGGGTCAGGCAAGTGTATTAAGCACATCCCAGTAATGGTCTTTCAGAGTTTATGGTCCCTTATCAGCTTCTGGTAGTTAGAGCTGACTGTGTTGAAAAGCAATTTTCAAGTTGGTTGGTTTTGTTTGGTTGTGCTTTCTTGTATTATTTGGCTTTATTTTGGCATATAGTATCATGTAATATGATAATATTAGGTTCAAATGCTTTAAAATACCCAGAAGGGAAAATGGTTTCATTCTATTGAAAACAGATTGACCCAAGTCAGTGATGTGAAAGACGGGCAATGATTCTCAGCGAGGAAAGTACAGCCCACTATGGCTCATCTATGTCACAGACACAGACTCCATAGGGATATTGGGAATAAGGCAACTAATATATACAAAGTGCTTAGAAATAGGCATGGTAAGCACTTCAAGGGGGAAAAATGGTTAGCATCCTGAGTTCAGAAAGTACTGAATAAAACATAGCCTAGACCAATTTCCCAATAGATTTGAGAAACAGCACCCCTGATTCCTCACACTGCAGAGGTTTCTATCACTTATGATAGTCTTCAAAATTTTAGAGGTTGACCCAATGTGATCACTGTTAGACAGTTGTGGGTAACCCATGATATTTCTGGGATTTTTATTTTAAATGCTAAAGGAGAGTATCTCTAAGCATAAGACAAGAGTACATTTTTATTACAAAAGGACAAATAGGCATTTATCATGTGCCAAATATGTTTCTAGTTTGTCCATCCTTCACAGAAAAGTGATGTATAGAGAGGCCTTTTCCAGCTCCATCCAGCAAATAAATGGTGAGGTCAGGATTTCACACTGTTTCTCTGTATGTCCTTGCCTCCATGTTGGGCTGCCTCCTTCCCACAAACTAAAATATGTCTGTGAAAAAAATTACATAATTCACAAGAAAAGATTC
Organism: Sciurus carolinensis; assembly: GCF_902686445.1. Classification (NCBI taxonomy): domain Eukaryota; kingdom Metazoa; phylum Chordata; class Mammalia; order Rodentia; family Sciuridae; genus Sciurus; species Sciurus carolinensis. Next base: position 74,497,465 of record NC_062215.1, read on the forward strand.
ATGTGTCATGGGACAAAAAGAATTCTCCATTTCATTTCAAGAGAACAGGTGCATGTTCCCTTTGGGGGATAACAAGGAAAGGCTGAGAAGGACTGAAAGAAGCTAAACACAGAAAGGTCCTACTTATCAATGAGAACATTCCTCAGAGACCACCAAAGCTTGCCGCTCTGGCTTTTAAACAGTCCATTTTTGCATTCCATTGGCAAGGACAGAAGACAAGGCCTAAAGCAATTCTAATCCCATCACCTGCCCGTAGTTAGGGAACTTTTTTTTTTTTTTTTACTTTCTCTTACTCTGTATTAAAATTTTCTTTTCTAGCATTTATTTACAAAAAGGGAACTGGAGACCTAGAAAGAAATCAACCATCTACAAAGTGCTATGTGACTAAGCTGGGGTGTTTGATAGGGTAGGTGGATTTGGTTTTTCTTCTAAGGAGTTATTTGTGGGGAGGGAGACCCATCTTAAATAGGGAACATCTGTACATCAATATTTTTAATCTGCCTCATATCACCTGTGACATCTTTCTCTTCTCTATGGAGTAGATGAAATCTGATAGCAGGTGTTTCTGTGTTCTTTTGTTGATTAACAAACTACCTCAGACTTTAGACCTTAAAACATGGTTCTGAAATTTTCCTGTAAAAGGCTACATAGTATCTAGTTTAAGCTTTAAAAGCTGTATGGTCCATTTTTCGCTGGTAGTGCAGCAGTAACCATACTTAATACACAAATGAATACACATTCCTGTGTTCCAGAAAACCTTTCTTTTCCTAAGTAAACAGTGAGCCACAAAGACTGTCATTTGTTGACAACCATATGAAAACAACAGTATTATTTCTCAGAATTTTCTGAGCTGTTCTTGTCTACAAGTCACTTTGGATACTACCACGAATATGGGAGTTTGGTTGACACTGGAACATCCAAAATGGTCTTACTCACATGTCTGGCACCTCAACTAGGGTGACTGAAACAACTGAGGACTTTCTGAATCACTTTTTTTTTTCTCTAATCACTTAGTCTAAAATATTCTAGCCCATGCTTCTTCACAAGGCTTTTGGTCCTAAGAATGCAAAAGTTAAAAACATTAGTTCTCCTAATGCCTAGACAGAGAACTGGCACAGAGCTACATGGTCACACCAGTCATGGGACAACGGAGCCTAGACTCATGGGGAAGGGAAATTGATGCTGTCTCTGTGACAGAGCAGAAGGCACGTACAGGAATTGAAGGGAAAGCTGATGGCCACTTTTGTGGAAAATTTTCCAGGGCGCTTACCATGTATATTACATAATTGATTGTGAGATACTTGTGTGTGCAAAGGTTCATAGATCATAGAGGATCATGGTCTAATTGAAGAAAAATGAGACAACTGAGTGCAAGAAATAGTAATACCTCACTTAAACATCGACTGAGCTTTGAACAGGTGTCAGCCACTAGAACGCCAGAGTAGACAGACACAGCTCCCTCTTGGAGTTCATAACATGTTATGTTATGAGATAGATGGCTTAAAGAAATTTCAGAAATATTATGATTTCTAGTCTTGAAATATTAATAAGGAAACAACCATAGGAGCACACTTGGGAGAGGATTTGAGCCCAGCAATGTTAAAAGAAACTATGAGGGAGAGACAACTTTAGAACAAAATCTTAATGAAGCAGGAGGCTTGAAGGATGGACCAGAACAGGGACAGTGAATAAGGGATGGTATTTTAGGCAAAGGGAACAATATGGAAATATGAGGAGACCAGAAAAAAGTTGGTTGGTAGAAGAATGGCAAAACAGCAGGAGTTGGGCTGGAGGGCCCAGGAGGTAGCAGGATCAAAGAGGTTCTTGAATGACAGGTGAAGATGTCTGGCATTTACCTGGTAGCCAAAAGTGATCTGATGCAGCATTTCAAAATGGCAAGACTTTAGAAACAGCAGAGAATAGAATTTGGAGAAACAAAAAATCAGAGCCAAAGATATCAGGCTTTTACAGTATTGCAAAAATAGATGAAGGCAAAAATAGATTTAGACTTAGAAAAAATAATCACATTACAGAGATTTCTGTTTATTTGTGCCGCTCACTGAGGGGAAAACTACTCCACGGACTTGGATTTAGAGTAAGAACAAGGCATAAGGAAGAATGTTCAAAGAAATAACTAAAGTATGTTGACTTGTAGGAAGACCACTTGACAAAATGGCAATCTTAGTAAATCTCAAGAATTAATTTAACCTTCAAGAATTGAATGGTTTTAAGTTTCTATAATAGACTTTTAACTGAAACTTAATACATTCTTAACAGATGTAGGGACTTTACTTTTACATTTTCACCTCAATCTTTTAAATATGTTTTGAAGCATTGCTTGTTTCTTTTCAAGTTATACAAATAATATATATTCATTCTAGAAAAAATTTCCAGTGAGTGAAGACTCATGAAAAAAGGAGAATGAAAGGGGAGACTAGAGCTTCCCCTTTCAACCTCTCTAATACTTTTCTCCTTTACTCCCCCTTCTGTTCCTTTTGCAAAACTGTGAAGATTCATTGTCATATATTGGGCTTCAGAAGGCAAAACCGATGAGAAAAGAAATAATGCTAATTTTGTTTCTTGCAGAAATCTCCTGCTAAGTGCTCAGAGCAAATCAATTGAACCAAGAATGAAAAGACCATGGGGATTGTAAATTCAGATTGCAGGACTCTGTGACTTGGTTTGTAGACATTCTGAGACTCCTCTGGTTTCCCTACCTCTGCCAAATACACATACATACAAAAACACATACATTTACACACATTAACATACACACACACACTCACATAAATTCACATCCCACATACATGTTCACATATATACACACATGCACATCTGTTCCTGAATAAGAACATGGGTGCATCTACACATAGATTTTCATGCATGCCCCTATAAACATATGCACTCATGCACTATATACACTTGCACAAACACACATGCATATATGCACAATGCTTTTTCATGTTTACTGATGTCCCAGTTATTTGCCTGATTATGTGTCTCCTCCTTTTAGTCTGACTAAATCCTACTCATTCTCCAAGACTTGCACTGACTCAATCTTGCTTAAGATTCCATTCCTTGGGCAAGTCTCTATAAATACCTCCATCCCCATAATGGTTATTTTGTTTGATATTCTTTGTTTATAAATTTATCTCTTCCCTTACCTTGTGAGTTCCTGGGGAACAAAACTCTTCCTCACCATTATATCTCCATGTATTAATATAAAACTAGGTAAAGAGTAAGTGGATGATAAATAACAACTGAGCTGGGTGTGGTGAAATGCAAAGTAGAATTATGATGGTCCTACGTAAAATGATGGGACTGTCCCCAAGAGCAGGGGAGTGACAAGAGTGGCAGTGCTCACGTAGGAAAACCAAACTAAAGAGAACTCTTCATACCCCAAGTGTGTGCATTGTTCGTGTGTAATTATCTAGCTGCTATTATCAAAATGCATTATAGCTGGATTCAATGTTTTCCTCACATTTATTTTTAACATACTTTATAGCTCTTATAAGTGAATTACTCATAATACATTTTAAATGGATATGAGACAATTGACCTTGACTGCATGAGGCACCTATAATTTCACCCTATAATAATTAACTCTCAGATATGGACTATTATTTAAGGGTAATGACTTTTCCTCCATTTGGCAGTGTATTGTTATTTAACAGTTTCATCTGATTCTATATTTCACACCTCACTTTGTAATTTCCCCTCAAAAATCTAACACTTGTTAGCTAACTGCATGTTCCTATCTGAACTCAGGGTCTTTTCATTCACACAAGGAGTGTCCCTCCTCTTTCAATTAATTGCATTATCATTTAGTTCTCTCATGAAGTTAACATTCTAAGGCTTATCCTAGAACCTCAATTTCTTCTATCTGACTCACATCTCGGCACTCCCTTCTTCATAAATTGATATAAAAGTTTACTGACATTTGTTTTTCCCTGAAATTTGCCCCCTTGATTATCTCAGACACTGACAGTGTCAGAATCAAAATCTCTGCCTTAGACTGGGGCACCAGGCTTTAACCTATCTTCTTGTCTCACTATTTTCCTTCCCTTTTGCTGAACACCACAACAAAGTAAGAATTCCAAAACACAAACCATACCATGCCTTTGACTACTTAAAGCATTCAAACACCTCCCTCCCAAATCCCTCAGCATTTCATTTGCGAGCGAATCATAATATAACAGGCATTCTGGAAATATTATTACCAAAAGACATTTCAATCAAACCAGTGTCAAAGCCTGGGTTGGCAGTGCACACCAGGGGTCACAGCTACTCAGGAGGTTGAAAAGGGAGGATCCTTGGGCCTGGAAACTCAGGACCAGTCTGGTCAACATCATAAGCCCTGGTCTCAAAAAATTAATTAAAAAAATTCCAGTTAGGGAACTTTGTAGCTGATTGTGGTGGCAACCGATTTAAAATATGAGATTTGGGATGCAGATTTATGGAGAGATCATAGCAAAGAGTGTCTTAAGGTGTAATGTCTTCTCCCATAACTACAAGCAAAAAACTAAGGTCTAGAGAGTATGAAACCTTGGGAATCCAGTGTGTTTGTCAAAAATATGGAAGCTTCCTAAATGTGTACCTCATCCATTCAGAATTAGTCATAGTAAACTGGACTTGAACAAATTATTTATTTTTTGAGTGATTTTTATTGATAAGTTAATGTCTGCTTCATTATAAGCAAACAAAAGAACAAAACAAATCTAAGAAGATGCTATATTTCCAAACATTTTAGTACTTTAATTGTATGTATATGGTTAATAATTTTATATGATTCTTCTGTCACCATTAAAATTAGGACATCTGCCAGGCTTGGTGGCGCATGCCTGTAATTCCAGCAGCTCAGGGAGCTGAGGCAGGAGGATCGTGAGTTCAAAACCAGCTTCAGCAACTAAAGGTGCCAAGCAACTCAGTGAGACCCTGTCTCTAAATAAAATACAAAACAGTGCAGGAGATGTGGCTCAGTGGTCAAGTGTTCCTGAGTTCAATCCCCAGTACCCATCACCACACTCCCCCCCCAAAAAAAACAGGACATCTGTTGAAGAGAATGCCTGCACTGAAGAAAAAGAAATCATTTGTCATTGTTGGTTTTTATAGCTCAACTGAATCTTCCTATCTCCAATTTACAGACTTCTCTATAGTTTCACTACACAAGAAGTACCAACATATCTGAATATAGACACTGCTTCCTGTGATTACCAACCACCTTTCACATCAATATTCTCTAAGCACTTAAGAAGAACTTAAGAAAAATATAATTCTGGGTTAAAAGGAAACTCATGAACCATGATGAAACTTACAGAGCTGTTCTTTTCAGATTAAAAAAGAAAAAAAAAAAGATAACCTCTATGGGATCCTGATGAGCATTAAAGAGTGCTATCTAATGAAATTCTGAGTAAGTGTTGAGGCATATCTGCCTGTTAGCATTGCCCACAGCCATCTGAACAAACCATTAAATAAAGAGTTGCATGTAGGAACTGCGCTAGCTCCCACATGAGCCAGATCCTTTTACAATGTAGTGTTGGAGTTCATCAGGCAGAAGAGCAGGGGCAGGACATTTTTAACAGTTCTTAATTTCACATACCATAATTTGAAAGACACAGATATAGAGAGTCTTACTGACATAGAGAGCTCTGCCTCTCCCACCACAGCCCTAATCATTCAGTCAATGGCATGCCACATGTGGAAGGCACATGACTACCAATTCAGTCAACCCCTATCCCATTAACTTATTGGCTGGATTGCAAAATAAATTGCAAATGAAATCACATTACCCACCACTCAAATGTATCCACTCTCTCAATGTTATAATGGTGGTGTCCAACATAGTAGCTGCATAAGGACTTAATGTAAATTTAAATTAATTAAAACTAAATAGAACTAAAAATCGAGTTCCTCATTCACAATATTTACATTTTAAGTGCTACATAGTTACATGTTACCAGCAGCTGCATGGGACAATGTGCCTATAGAACATTTGTCTACCATTGCTGTAAGTTTTATTGGACAATGCTGATGTAGAGAATGTATTAGGATTTGAAATAAGTTGTTTAAAACTTTAATTTTAAAATCTAAATTTTAAATTATTTCTCATAATTTCTGGCATTTATAAAACCTAAGTAATTATGTAGATTTTATCTGAGTTTCAAAACTCCAGTGTCTCATTATACTGTCATGTGACACACCACTCCCAAAATTTCGTGACTTTAAAAAACTATTTTATTATTTGTCACAACTCTGCAGGTGAGCTGGGTGGGTCTCGGTCAGATATTTCTTCGTAGTCTTGTGCAGAATAGAAAGTTTCTAGTCAAACTTCTGCAGTCAGGTTGGATGACTGGACCCCCAGGTGTGACATGAGGAAGCAACAACTGAGTGTAGTGGCTGGGGTCATCTGGAACCTAAGGAATTCTCTCTCTCTCTCTCTCTCTCTCTCTCTCTCTCTCTCCTATTTAACATCCTCTCCTACAGGTGGGTTGACTTTAGGGAATATTTACCACCTCCACTAGAATCACATTCTTTCATAAACTGTTCTACCATTTCAGTTCACAGTTTTCTAAATCTTCTTAGGACTAATTTGCTTCTAGCATTCTAGTACTTGTGTGTCATGTTGTCCTTCAAATATTTCTTGATTTCATGACTTCTTCTATACCACACTCAACCCAAATATGTGATGTTTCTTAAAAAACATTACAGGGTCCTAATATGACAGTTTCTCAATTGAAGATAGGGACTTGTTAAACCTACATAAGCTGAAAACATCCTAAACAGAATTCACTGAATACACATAACCCACCAAACATCCTAGGTTAGCAATGCAATCTACTTTATAAAATGTCCATCATTTCCCCTTGTGGTCATGATCATTGGGCTGACTGGAAGCTGCGGCTTGCTATCACTGCCCAGCACAATGATAGAGGATGTATTATATATTGCTAGCTCAAGGAAACATCCAAACTCAAAATTCTAAGTATATGTTTATCACCTCCACATCGTCATATAGTCAGAAAAATCATAAGTGAAATCACCATTAAGTCAGGAATAATCTGTATGTAGTATCAGTGTACTTCTCCCCAAATAACAGCATTTAGCTGAGTGCCAGGCACAAATTAAGCCATTGATAAATAAGACTGAATTGGATCCCCCCTCCATTCCAGACACCACTTTCTCATTTCCAAAGTGCAAGAGTGTCTACTATATTCTAAAGGTAGTACACAGTAAACTTTGTACCATATTTCACCACATAATATTTGAAGATTTTATGCCAAACTTATTTTCACAAAAAAATTGAGGTGCGACCATTATGTGAGGCTATATATTTGTTAAAAATTGTGCCAATATTACTTAAAAATTATTTGTTACTAAACTGTCTTTGGTGCAAAATTGGGATGCACAGACTAATTGTGAATATACACTAATATCATGGGCAAAAAATTATGTGGTAAAATATGGTAGTTCCAGGGTCAAGGTTTAAAGTCCAGGTCCAGGTTCCATTTCATCTTATTGCTTCAAAAACAGCTGTGTAGTCTTCATCATGAAATTGTAGAGATGACATTGATCTATGGAAAGTTAACTAAAGAATTAAAAATTAATTTAAAAAAACAAACAGTACAGGATCATAATAGCAAAGATATGAATTCTTAGAGAATTATAACAGGTGGCTTCTGAAGCTCACCTTGCTTACAAACTCAGCATTTTAGCTCATATTCTATTCCCTCTTACTTATAGGAACACTCAATTATACGTGCACACACATGTACGCGCGCACACACACACGCACACACTTTAGGTGTTGGGTGTCTCCAGACTCTTTAAAGACATTAACCACATAGACAAACTTGCCAATGAAGACTGCCTACATAATAAATTGCACTCGTTTTAAAAAACCTCAGTTGTAAGCAGTGCAATTTGCTCTACTGAAAATCCAGATTTTAGTGATTCAGGATTGAACGCCATAAAACTGCTTTTGTTGGCAGTAAAAATATTTTCACTACCTCAAGTCATCACAAACACCAACTGTAACTATTTTTCTTTCAATGCAGAGATGCTGGGATACTCAGACTCATAACCTACAAGGAAAAAATTTTATCAGCTGCCTTAGCCTTTGACACAAATATTTCTATAGGTGATTGAGATGATCTATGTAGGTACTAAGAAATAAAGTGTAAGCAGAAATGAGCCATTTTACAGTATTTATTCTGCACAGTCTCCAAAATAGTGAAGAAGGCAAGATCTGAGACAGGGAAATGGAAATAATGTGTCTTCTTTAATTTATATAAGAGGCAAAAGGGAAATGAACCCCTGCACTTTGGCAGTTGGAATTAAAAGAAGCATCCAAGGGGATTTTCATCAGAGAGTACCTTGGCTCTCTAGTAATTTACATTTTGAAGATCAAGAGGCTTTATTAACCAATGTGAAGAATGTGTACCTCAGAGGTTGGATAGAAAAGTACTCAAATAAAGTTTTAATTCCCATGGCAGATATGAGGGGTGTAAGTGGTAATAAGAGCTAAGAATGAACCCAATATCTGTTGAGGGCTACTACACATGCAGTGACACCCATTGACTAATAGTCAAGGCCCCGGGGCCAGATGTCCTGCTTCTAAGGTTCACCTCCCCCACTCACTAGGTCAATGACCTTGTGCAAGGTGTTTGACCTCTCAAATGTCACTTTTTCCTAATGTCAGAGCTACATGATAATAGATGCTACCTTATCGATTTTGTGTGTGTGTGTGTGAGAATTAGATGACATATGCAAGCAAGTCCCTTTGCACAGTGCCTGACACACATATTAAGGAATCATAGTTATCTGTGATTAGTATTACATAGATTTTTTTCTCATTAAATCATAATAATTAAAACCATCCTACAAGGTGATACTATCCTCATTTTACATGAAAGAAATGAAACCTCAAAAACTCATCAAATAGTTTATCTGATTGCCAACTCCATACTTCAAGCCAGTATGGTCAATGGCCTTTTGGCTAGGAAGTCAGCTGTTTCCAGTCTATATAAGAGAGATATCTCTCCAAGTGGAAGAAAATCACCATACACGGAATCTTGGAATGGAGTAAAGGCCATAAATATTTCCATAAAGCAAATGTTCCATGGGAACTTTTTGTCTAAAGAAAGAAATGGTTAGAAGAAATAAGCTCTAGCATTTTTGCTTCAGTATCATGTATTTAGCATACACTTACTAACAAAGATTGCTTGCTGTGTTGCTAAAGCCCAGGAGTGTGGGTTGAGACACCACAAGCTAACAGCATTTTTCTGGCTTTGTTTGAGTGGCCACAATCCTCCGCCGCAGACTGATAGTTCCTGTCATTTCAGGGAACTTCTATTTACACGTTTAGCTTTGGCTTCCTTCCCCAACCCAGATTCTAAAGTATGACAGTGGGTCTAATGGGCTGTTACACTTTGCTAATTTACCTATTAATTTTGCAAATGGTCTGTTTCACGGAAGATAAACCTTATCCTTTGGAAACATGACATTCTTCAGTATGATCCAGGTTACAGGATCCCCAGGCCTTGTGCAGAGAAAGAAAATGAATTGTCTAAGGTGGCATTACACAACTTACTACCTCCCAATGGCATCCTGCAGGTGAAACAATCGCTCAGTCAATAAAGTTAGGAGATAAGTCATTCAATAAATGGTAGTTGCCTAACATTTTTAAGGATTGACTAGAAGACTTCTCTTTTTCTTTTTTGTCATGAAAATGTTAAAAAGCTAAGTATAAATATAACCTTTGTCTCCAGTCTTCAAAGGGAAGCAGAATTTAACATAAGCAAAACCATAAAGATTCCCTTTCTTCTGATAATTAATGAAACAGAAAAATAAACATTAATGAAATTAGTGGGAAACACCTCTCAGGTTTTCTTGTTTAAAAAACTGCAGTGGACCAACCATGCAGTCTAAAGTACCAACTGACACAGGGTAGAGGGAGAAGGGGGGCACTCTGAACTTCCAACAGCCAGTGTCCATACTGTGATTATGGAGGTTCCTCAGTATTTGAGATGAACTGGAGGGAACAGCCAAGTTTTCCTTTTGGTCTCTGAAAATAGTTGATTTTGACTAATTGTGTCCAAGTAAAACAAACACCTCAAACATACATGCACACAACCACCAACACCACCAACAATAACTACAATGAAAGTCTAAAAAAAATCACTTTAGATAGATGAGAAAGTTCATGATGATCCCTACAGTTGTTCACATATAAACAAATATTTACAGAGTGATCAAAACAATCTATTTCTTTAATTACATAAACAACTGGTATCTTATTTTCAAACCACTAAGGACACAGTATCCTTTTCTGCAGTTGGTAAGAAGGTATAATTCATTTCAAAACTGGCCTGCATTGACAAGTTCTAAATTATAAAATCAGGAGCTGAGGATGCAACTCAGTGGTAAAGCACTTGGCTAGTATGTGTGAAGCACTAGGCTCACTCCCCAACAAAAACAAAACAAGACAAAGAGCCAGGCATGGTGGCACATGCCTATAGTCCCAGCTACTCAGAAGACTGCAGCAGAAGGATCACTTGAGACCAGGATTCCAAGACAGCATGGCAGCATGGGCAATATGAGACCATCATCCCCACATCTCAAAAAAAAAAAAAAAAAAAAAAAGTAAATAAATCAGCATCTCTTCCAAATTATAGATTAAGCACCTTGGTAAACCTATGTTCCCTCTAAAACAACGAAACAACAAAAACATAGGCAAAACAACTGAAATCAACGATTTCAGGACTCTAGCAATTAACCTCAGGCATAGTAGGAAGTGAAAATTGCCTACTCAAATAAAACTCTTGAACCTCTGGAAGATAGTAGGATGGGAAATGTGATGTTCCCATTTGTTCCCCATCCCCAGTTCAGTAGCCCCATAACCAGAAACCTGCAGTCTTGCAGACAATGGAAAGATCTGAGGATGTCTGGGGCTCCATTCAAAACACCATCACAAAGCACAGTCAACATTATGTCCAAACTCACTTTTCCCTTGGCAAATCTCTATTCTCACAGTGTGATCGGTATTTAATTTAACTCAATGCTCAGCTGGATTGGAAAGCAAGAAGCGCTAACTCCAAGGCATTGCCAAAATAATAGCAAACTGCTGGCAGCATTTCAGCTGCTTAAGATTTCAATTGGAGCAAACAAAAGCTTGGTGTGGAATTCAATAGGAAATGGAGAATAAGACGGACAAAGAAACTTTGAAAACCTTGCACATGTTGGGTGATCTCCAAGCTGCACATGGATGCAAGAATGCTCGTAACCTAGAAAAAGAAAGAGCACAATTCACTTACTTCTGGCTTACTTTGAGGCCCTGCACAAAGTAAGAGATGAGAAAAGTGAAGATGTCTTACAACACACCAGAAGTTCAAAAATGCAACTTTTCCCATAAATTCACTTGGTAAAGGGTGAATGATACATAGGCATGGCATTTAATAGAATCTTCCAACATTTTCTGAGCACTAAATTATATTAACTTAGATGTAACTTTTAGGAATTCAGGTTTAGAAATAAAAACAAAGATTTGAAAATCAAAAGTTAGCAGAAAACTCAGAAGCTAGAAGCTCCTGGGAATACAGATTAGACAGAGAAAGTCAGTAAATGAATAAGTAGCAACAGCAACAACAATCACAAATCATCAATAGCAATGAGCCTTAGGGTGCAGAAGAATTGGATAGAGTTGGTACAGTATATTATCTAAAATGTTCAATGAAACAAGATACTCAATGAGAGATGAAAGTCTGCTGTACTCATATAGGAAAAAAAGGAACCACCAGGAAATGTCCCTAAAGATACCCAAATATTGGACTTAGAAAAGAAGGAAAAAGAAGGAACTACTGGCCTAGAAGACCCCTAACCAGGGTGGTCCTTCTAGGACGTCTGTCTGGTAAATGCAATAATTAGTCTGCCATCTGGTAGTTGCTCACAGGTACCCATAATGTGCCAGACTTTCTGCAAGGCACAGAAACGTGGCGGGTGATAATAATTCATCCTTACCTCCAGGATATTGTACTCTTGTAGTGTACATTGTAACAAGGCTGCAGAAAGTGATGCTGATATTTAAAATAACCTAAAGGAGGCTGTTGAAGATGACAAAGGAAGAACCTAACTTGATCTGAGGGTTCAGAAGATGCCCCAGAATATATGACATCTCAAGATTCTGCTGAATCTTGAGGAACAATGATGAGTGTGCTTGACTCTCACATTAATTAAAAATTTGAACAAGAATCTTTGAGGGAATCTGAGTGGAAACAATTCACTTCTGTTTTCCAGATGTCCTTCTGAAGGCCAAGTCATAATTTCCACTTTTTTTTAAATCTTCAAAATTGGAGACTGTAGGAAGCAAGGTAAAAAGTGGGTGAAGACAAAGAAAGCCACCTGCAGATTTGAACTGATACTGGACCATTTGAGAACCAGAGCCAGTCATGCATCCACGAGGAAGTACTAAAGAAATGTAATTTGCTTAACTGAAACAGAAATAAGAAATGGTGGTATTTCCCAGAAAACTAGAAAAGATCAGATTTCTAACTCATCATGATTAATGATGTGGGGGAAATCCCCATAAAATGGAGATTAAAGAGTACTTATCCTGTGACCCTCACAGGTTGCTGTGAGAACTGCCATTTATGATTGCTTTGTAAACTCTGAAGTGTTTTAGAAACAAAAAGAATGAGATGATTATAGTGATTATTTCCTGTAGCAATAGAAACTCAGGTGGCATGGGAAGCTATTCCTATTTAAACAATAAATAAATAAGATACCTGAGTATAAACCACTGTTTTTCCAGAGGTGCATCAACAGCTGGGGCCAGTTTTTAGCTCAGTTCAGTTCTTTTTGGAGACCTGTCATCTAGCAGTTTTCTTTATCTTGATTACACAGAGATGCCTCCCAAATCAGGTATTGCATAACTTCTGTCCTTGCCTGTCTTTTGTGGTTTTGCCTCTGGCCATTCATTCCTCTAATGAGGAGAGTGTAGGTGGAGCTGATAGAATGTGGGTGGTGCTTCCTTGCTTTACTGCAGGAAATGAGTTTGTGACAGATATTTTAGCATTCCCTGCCTGTCCTATGTTTGGGATTTTACAATGAAAGGTGCTTGTAGAACACTTTATTTCATAAACATTGATCGAGTGCCTCCCGTAGTATGCCCAAGCATTGTGCTAAGCTATAGGGATGCTAAAAGTTCATCACACCTTTCTGTCCTAGAGGAAGTTCATATTCTGGTGAAGGGATAGAGAAGCCAACAGTTTACAAGACAGTGGACAATCAGGATGAAGTAAAGATAAGCATGAGCAAGAAAGGAACTTAAAAACAACAAACATGCAGCCCAAGAGTAGTCAGAAGAAGGCCATGAGAGATTTGGCACAATCACTTCCTAGCCTCTTCTTTTCAGCAGAGGGCTCAGAATACAATTTCTACTTTTTTCCCCTCACATCAGGAATGTGTGGTGCAATAGTATGTTCCCATTCTAGGAGATGGCATTTAACAAGGCTGAGCACCAAATCCCACACTAGGTTCAAAACGCTCATGTTCTGAAATTGTCTCAAGAATGGTGGAGGAAGGACCTCCAAAAACCTGTACTTCCAAAAATGTTATAACAACATTGTTCAAAATGATATAAAAAATATTTTTTCAAAACTTTGAAAGTCACCAAAGTTTTATAACAATGTAAGGAGCATTTGTTAGTGAAAACTAGCTGATTACCAGTAATACCATAAAACTCTAATGTGTTTTCACTTGGTCTGTTTACATCCTCCTCTTCTCAACTACATGGCAACATTAAAAACAACATTCTCAAGTGTGTTAGTGTAAGAGTCACTCAAGGGAGCAAAATGAGTTTGGTGCCCACCCCAAGCCCACTTCAGAAAAATTTCATTATGTAACTCATCTAAATCTCCTTGACAAGCTCCATTTTCAGGGACTATATATGACTTGACTTAGACCTCATTCGAAGGAATAGCCTTATCCCTAGGGCATTTTCTGAAAACAATCAATGGCAATTGTTTAATATTGCAGCTTCCTCAAGTAGTAATGTTGTTGACAAAGCTCAGTCCTAGTCCCCCATGCCAATCCAATGAGGAGGAAAAGTTTTTAAGAAAAAGGCAAAAGAAAGTGTATTGCTTTGATAGCAGAGGAGAAAAAAGAGGATTCCTGTCCCTGAGGCTGTGATACTGCCCATAAGCAGGAACAGGGGGCTTTTAAAGAGGAGATTCAAAGGCTACATTCCCCATGCTCTGATGGAGTTGTAATTCCCTTGTTAGTTTAGGAGACAGTCCATTTCTGAGATCTTCTGGAATACTTTGTTCCTATGTTGGGTATGTACGTCAGAGACAGATAAATCTGCCTAACATGGGGAAGAAGGTAATCCTGTTCCCATAGTTTAGAGATGGGAGAGATTAGGAAGAAGCAGGGAGAGAGAAAGAGAAAGAACGTGTCAGTTTAAAAATAAGTTGAAGTGGCAGAGCAGCAAGGGCTATATTCAAAGCATAAAGGGACTACTGTTACAATGTAAGTTAAGAGATTAAATAAAATGATAAAGAAGTTAACTGACTAATTAAAAATGATAAAGAAACATTGGGGAATAAAATGTCTACAGGTACTTTGTAAAACTCCAGTGTAATTTGGGAAACTTTAGGTCTATGCACATGTGCAGGAATTGTCCTCATTAAAGAAAGAACTCAAAATGTATCTAGCTGACCTTGAGATTTTACAGATCTGGATGTGAAGACTAAGGCGCAATGTAACTTTTTGCATTAAAGCAATGCCCAACATATACTCAGAGACTCTCAGAAAAACCGGGAACACTCATTAGTGTGGGGAAGTTAAGTAATCTGTCCATTATTTAGCGTCAAAGAATGTATATTGAGTAGAAACTAGTGCCACAAATGAAAAGGACAACAGATTTTTTCAGCATTAGTAAAGTCACTAAATGAATAAACATAATTTTTAAAAAACAGTAAAAATAAAACAAGCCACTATAAAAAATTTAGAGGTGGGGAGTATAAATTTCACAGTTCATACCCTGTATCATCTAAAATTTCACATTTAGAAAAAAAATTGAAAGTATAGAACATAAACAGTAAGTTGTGATCTATACAGAACAAAACTCAGTAAGAACTCCCTAAAACATCCAATATAGGACTAATGAAGAAAGATTTTAAGCACCTTTCAAAATGCATCCAAAGAAATAAGGGAAAGCATCCCTCCAAAGAATTAAAGAAAAATATAAACAAGAATATCACAATAAACAACAGATAACTGCATAAAACAAAAAACATAAAACTATCCAATGAGTTTATAACATATGAAGACATATCTGCTTTACAGCAAAAATATAAAGAGAAAAAAAATAAATTATGATGTGGAACAAGTTTTTTTATGTAGTATTGAATTAAATTAGTATTAGTCCAAACAAGATTGTTTTAAATTAAGATGCCAGTTGTAATCCCAAAATAATCGTGAGGAAAAGACTTAAATAATATAGTAAATAGAAATAACAAAGGAGTTTTAAAGAGACCACTAGAAAATAGCTTGTTATAGTTTGGATATGAGATGTCCCCTAAGAGCTGCTGTGTTTACTGCAGAAATATTCAGAGGAGAAATGATTGATTGTAAGAGCTTATAACCTAATCAGTTCATTCTAGTTTGAATGGATAAACTGGGTGGAAGGTATAGGTAGGTAGGTGGGGACTGACTGAAGGGCATGGCTCATGGGGGCATGCCCTGAAAGGGTTCACCTTCCCTGCAGCCCCCTTCTTTCCCTTTCTAGACTTCAGGAGTCACCATGTTCTCAGTAACTTCATGAGTCACCATTTCTGAGAAGCTCCCATTGTGCCACACCCTTCCCTCATGGTATGATGTCTTACTTTGGGTCTAGTCCAATGGAGTCAGAATATCATGGACTATTATTCTGAAACCATGAGTTAACAATAACATTTTCAAGTTGTTCTTGTTGGGGTTTTTTGGTCACAGTGACAGAAAGTTGACCAAACACATACCTATTTAACAAAATAGAAAAAAAAGTCAGAGTTGAGGGGAGAGGCATAAGATATACAAAGACAAAATAGAAAAATGGCAGTTGGAAATGCCATTAGTAATCAAATGAAATATAAATGGATTAAATCATCCAATCAAAAGATAATGATAGATAAAATAAAGGAGTACAGATTAAAAAACATGATACAAAGTTATTTTGTCTATAACAAATACAAGTTGTGTTTAAAACACAACATGTTGAAAAGAAGGGATGGCAAAAGAATATCATGCAAGTATAAATAAGAGAACTAGAATGGAACACTGATATCAGAAAAAATATTGTTCCTAAAGATGAGAACAGACATTGTATCATGATAAGAGAGACCAATTAGCAGGGAGATAAAAAAAAATTATAAATGCAATCAAGCCCCCAGATCATAAGCAGAAACAGAATGAAGACATAGACAAGAATAATGGTTGGACAATCCGATGCCCTAGTGTTAATACTAAATTAAACAAGGCAGAAGGTAAACAAGAACTCAGAAGACTTAGACATTTTAGACATTAACTACATTCCCAATAACAGTTGACAACATAACCTAAAAGCACATGGAACACTCTCCAGGACAGACCATATGCAAAACAAGACAATAAATTTAAATAATTGACAATTTTAAGCTATCCTGAGCAGTGTGAGAGAGAGAGAGAGATGAGAGAGAGAGAGAGAGGAGAGAGAGAGCAGAAAGAGAGAGAGTAGGAGGAGAGGAGAGACTAAAATCAGAAATGAAAGGAGGATATAGAGGATATATCTATCCTGAGGTTGGGCATTATGGGGTAGAGCAGGATGGAACAGGGATGGGGAATGATATTATTTTCCGGTGTTAAAAATGTTCTAAGATTAGATTGTGGTGATGTTTTTCAACTCTGTAAAAATGGTAAAAAACCCACTGAATTATACATATTAGTGGATAAATTTTATGGCAAGTTAAATATATAGTAATAAAGTCATTAAAATCAGCACTTAATCATTGTGAAAACATTTTAAGAATGTGGAACGAAAAAAATTGAGTTGAAATCTCCAACCTTTGCCAAAAATAGCTGTATGACTCTGCAGAAATCATTAGTGCTCTCCAGGGTGTCTCTATACTATGAAAAAAGTCCTCTGTGCTGCGTGATTCAATTACGTAAAGTCCAAGTAATAGCCGGGTTTTCTAGCACACAGTATGTATTTAGTAAATGAATACTGCTTTATTATCGTGCAGATACTATATTATGTATAAAAGTAGGTCCCGACAAACAAAACCTATCAGGAATATTAACATATACTCTAATGCCTGAGATCCTCAAGATACATAAATTAGCTAAACTTTTTAGAAAATTGACTGATATCCAGGAACAAAAATGTAACTCACTATATCCCTGACATTGTTTAGAACACCAGGTTACTACTACCCTATCAGGAATAAAGACTGTTATTCATTTTTGCTCATCTTCATCATTATCATCCCTACCACAGCCATAATTATAATTGCCAAATTAATCCATTCAGGAAACACATATTATTTTTTAAAGATGTGTTAATTTTTCTAAGGTAATGCAGTGCTTTAAGATGAAGTATTCCAAGATTTAAAATAATACAACACCAGTATTGTTATAAGCTCAATGCTCATAATAATAATGACTATTTAGAATACTCTATGCCAGGCTTACTAGTATATGAAATTAAACACACATCCTGTGAGTGGTCACTCAGGAATGATTTTCTTTAATCCTCATGATGACCTCATATTGTAGATGAGGAAACTGTGGTTCAGAATGACCTTGACATTTATATAAGGTCACTAAGCTTTTAAGCAATAAATACAGAGTTGCTGTTGTCTTATGCCTATGGGGTTTTATTTAGATAAAATTTGGGTTACATCATCCAATAAGCTTATTTTAATTCAAAGAGTGTCCTGGAAAATCCAAGAAGGGTGCTTCTATAGCTATACATAGCTTAGCATCATAAGGAGATGGAACCTTTCTAAATATTGCTTACTAGTGATGACTGTGTTGATAATGACACCAATGATAAAATAACAGTTGAAATGAGGAAAGGTGAGGAAGGCACAGAACACTGCTTTGCATAGGAGCTATTAGACTTCTAACAACAGGCTGAATGGTGCACCAGTCAGGTGTGTTGAGCCTTCCATTACCTCAGCACCAAAGGAGGTCAAGAAGGTCCTGAGGAGGGAACCTCAATTCAGGCTGAGTGGGGTTGTGGATAAACATTGCCGAAATGAAATTAAGGACATTTAAGTAGCAGCACAGAGACTTAGTTAGGAGAGCAAAGAATATATTCAGGGGAGAATATAGCATCTCCAGAGGGATACATGCTTTGGGGTTCTTGAGCTCCCTTTTGAAAGAAAGATGGTGAGGGGTGGGCATGGGAAGGTATGATGGGGATGACATCAATCTGCGGGTCTGGCAATTCTCAGATCCTTAGGCTGACATGGTCTCCATTATCTGATCAGGAGACATTGAAAAGTACCCTAGATTATAGCTGTCTTAAAATATTTTTCTCTCTCTCAATCTATTTATTATGTAGGCTATTTAACAAAGCACAAGGTAATTTTTTAAAGTGGGGTAATTTCCTGTAATCTTAATATTTTAAGTGAAGATTTATAGATTTTCCAAGAGTTTGGGTGTAACCAGTCCTGGTAGAGAGGAACGTACTTGAGAGAAAAGGTATGCAAAACAATAGCACAGGCTTTAGATTCAAGTTATATTTCCTTGCCCTTCATTTTGTCTCCTTTCTACCTGTCTTACCTCTATCTTACCTCACCTCCAGGTTCTGTGATAAGCAAGTAAAATACAGTATATATTAATAGACACAAATTCCTGCTGTATGGAGTTTATAACCATGCATACATAAGGAAGGAAAGTATATATGAAAATAAGTGTTGAAGAAAATTAAACAGGAAAAGGGGTGAGAGCATGCTGGAACCAGAAAGGGTTGTGATTTTAAATGGGGCTATTCCTTGAGTTCTAGGTCAGAGGCCTGACCTAGAGGTGGAGGAGACCAATACACCAGATTTGGCCACCATCTACCTCCAGAGTGTAATCAGAGACAGATGAGCAGTAGTGAAACAAAAAAGGAATTTACTACTCATTGTGGACACATAGGAAAGATACAAGGAGTCCAGTGTCCTAAGCTCTGTCTTCAGAGTATGGACAAGAGCTTCATATAGGAGAAGAACCAAAGTTGGGGGACAAAAAGTATGCTGTATGCACAGTAATGCAACCTTAGTCATACCAGGGTCTGGTTGATCATTATGTCCGGTCTATTCTGCCAGGTTCTACTGGCTTTAGGGTAATGACTATTTCTTGAGGAGCAGTTTGATTGTCATTATAAGATCATTATTCCCACAGGGACAGGGGGCAACCTTGATTCAGTGGATAATGGGGTTATTGCTCCAACACGGAAGGAAGTCTTGGTTTCCCTCATGGGGTAATCTGCCTACAAAACCTGCTGTTTTGGAATCTTGCAAATATTTTAGTTACTCTTACCTTAGTGTTTTCAGCCTTGAAGGAAGATAAGAAAGATTAGGTAAATTTAGGTCAAATCAATCTTGTATTGCTATGTTTTAGACAGACACTTCTAAAATGAAGTGATGCAGAGTTAAGCAGGAATCTGACCCAAAGCTTAAGGTAGCAAAGGACAGAGACACAAGTAAAGAGCCAGGACTTTTAGAAAAAGCAACTTGAAGTCCCTCCTACAGTGATAATGTGAAAAGTCCCTGTTCCAGGCTTAATAATGAAGACCTGGCTAAGAAGGTTACATTTGTACAGAGTTTTAAAAGCAGTAAAGGAATAAGGCAAGGAGTAAATTAAAACAGTCCAGTCAAGAGAGTAAAAAATGCAAAACTGGACAGTGGATTTTATATTTGACAAGGAGAGTTCAAATTACAAAGAGAAATAGATGAATTGTGCTTCATTAAAACTAAACATTTTACATCAGAGGTCAATATCAATGAAATGAAAAGATGATTTACAGAATTGGGAGAAAATAATTACTATCATATATCTCATGAGAGTTTAGAATTCAGGATGAATAAAGAACTCTCAGCACCAGAAGACGATTTAAAAAGGCAAAGGGCTTGAGCAGACATTTTTTTAAGAAGATAAACAGATGACCAAACAAGCATGTGAAAAGATAATAGACACCAGTATTAGAGAATGAGATTAAAATAATGAAATACCACTTCACATCAATTAGGTTAGCTACGGTAGGGAATAAAAGGAAAGTAAGTAGAATATTGAAGACTTGAGACTTCACTGGTCTTGTCCTGAACGAGATATGGAGCCATTGGCTCTCTTGGTCAGGAAGAAAAACACACTGGCTTCTAAGTTAAGAATAAGCTGAAAAAATTTGTGAGAAAAAGCAAGGAAATCCATTACAGAGGTAATCATAATAATATGAATGAGAGATGACCTGTTAGCTTCTCCTGGCTATGACTGAGGAACAATCAAACAATCACAACTTAGAGGAGAAAACATTTATTTTGGCTCAGAATTTCAGAGGTTCAGTTCATGGGTCAGTCAACTCCATTGCTCTAGGGCCAAGGTGAGGCAGGACATTATGGCAGAAGACTGTCTTGGGGGAAAGTAGCTCAGTTAATGACAGCCAGGAAGCAGAGAGATTTGGAGTGCCAAGAGATAATATAATCTTCCAAGTCATGCCCCCAGTTACCTACTCCTCCAGCCATGCCCTACCTGTCTATAGTTACTACCTAATAATCCACCCAAATTATTAACCCATCAAATGAATTAATCTATTGATTAGGTTAGCTCTCATAATTATTTATTTCATAATCTATTTATTCCTGCATTGCCTCATACATGAGCTTTCTGGTGACACCTCATATCCAAAACTAATATGAGGCATCTTTAAACTAGGGGTGGTCAAGATAGTGGGGAATTAATTAAAATGGGGCTCAATTTTTAGAACAGCCCATAGGATTAGGAATGTTATGAGATGACACAAGAAGAAGAGTAGAGTCAAGGATAACTCCTGGATTTGTTGGTCTTACTAAGGACTTAGTGGAATACGTTACCATTTATAAAGTTGGGACAGAATGCTAGAAGAACATATTTTGAAAAAATCATCAGGAAATGATTTTTGGACATCACAATGCCACTAGGTACCTAAACCATGAATCTTGTTCAGAAATGAGAATCTCAGCTGAGATCTAAATTCGAGAAACTCCAGCATGTGATTGAATGGAAACCCCAAAGGACAACGCACAAATGGGAGAACCAAGGATTAAGCCCTGAGGCCTCCTTGAATGAGATAGAAGGAGAAAAGAAAGAACCAAGGAGAAAAACAGCAAAGGCACAGTCAGGAAGGGAGGAATAAACTAGGGAGTGTTGCATCCTGGAAATCAACAGAGCAGATATTTCTAAAAGAGGGATGTGATTAACTGTGTTAAACATTGTTAAATCAAGAGATGGTCTCAAGATGCAAGGGATTTGACCACTAGGGAGTTATTGGCAACTTTAATAAAAGAAATTCTGAAGGAATTGTGTGTCCAGAATAATCACCTAGTATGTTATAAATGTAGGTCTGGGCACTGAGGATACAGAAGTGAATACCATTTGCATATCAACTCTAGGTATAAAACTGATTAAATACAAAGGGGATGTAAATGAAAGAACAAACCAGGTAAAAAGGGAGCAGAAAGTAGAGAAGCTAAATGGGTCTGCAAGAATCAGAGTGGGCTTCAAAGAGGAGGCAGAACTGGCAAAGGAAGAGGCAATGTCACCAATGGCATTGTGGGAAGGCCCTTGGGGAAGTGGGTTGAGTATTTGTAAGAGTCTAGGTATTGAGAAGGGAAAATAACCTTCCTTTGTTCTGAGAGAGAAGAAATATAAGAGGGAAAGGACCACGAAAATACAATTTCAATCTGAAAGCCTTGTGCTAAAGTTCCTCCTACATTTCCTCTCAGCCAGATCTCTCTTCCAGACTTGTCACTTGCAGATTTCTTGGAAATCTATAAATCTTCACTTGCAATCTTAAAGTTACTGGACAAAGGGAGATATGAAACTGATTAGATAGGGTGCTTTCTGAAGGATTATGGAAAATAACAGCTCCCAAGGTATCCCCGAGGGAAAACAGGAGGGCAGTGTGGCCCAGGAGGAGGGAGGGAAATAAGGCAAACACTATTCCTTCCCACTGAGTCCTGAGGGACTGAGGGATAGGCCCTGGTCTTTAACCCTCTCCCATTGTCTAATAGTTCTGGAAGAAGTAAAAAAGTAAATAGTTAAGCTCCTGGAAGCAATGAATCCCAGAGGAAGAAGATAAGCAGTGAGCTACAAGTTCTTAGCTTTCATCCCTTCCCAGTAATAATAAGTTTTGGACTTTCTTCAACTTTTTTCCTGACTGCCCAAACCGGCACATTTTGCTTCAGTCTCCAGTTATTAAGCCACCCTCATTGTAAATTATAAAACACAGGCCCCTTCTGTAACCAGGGGCCAGAAGAGTGAACTCATCCTTTCTGGATACCCGACATCGTGTTGATCCATGAGGCTTGTTCCCGCCTCTGTCACTCATGCTTACACTTTCCCAACATTATCTATTGATCAGATAATGGAAAAAATGGCAACCTATGAATCCTGAGAAGTGTCAGGCTCTCATAAATCATCTTATGATCAGCAAACTGATGTCATCCTCACATGCCTCCCTGTACCCATTGCCCACCAACTTTCTCTTAAAAGAAGAGCCTGTGAACCCCAAAGCATCTCTCATTCTCAACATGGTCCACTTTCTCCCTTGATGTGTATCTCAATATGTGACACTTCTAAAAATTCTTTTCTATGAAACTTGTCAAGAACCCCATCTTCCTGAGTTGAGGTCCCCATCTCTGGGACCTGAGCAGGCACTTGCTGGAGACAGTTCCAGAAGCACCTTCCCCTTGTTGCCATTGCTACTTGCACTGTCACTTGTTTCATATCCTACTTTTGCTATTTAAATGACATTAAATTTGTTAATTTCTTTTTATTTACACCACTCTCTTAGTAAGAAGAGATTGGAAGTATGCTAATTTCATACATATTTTTCTAAATAAGATGAAAGGATGACTTGTTTTTAATTTTTTTGTTGTTTTTGTTTATTTGGTGCCTAAGATGGAACCCAGGGCCTTGCACTAGCTAGTCAAGCATTCTATCACTGAGCTACACTCCCAGCCACAAATAACATTTCTAAAAGGTCCTTCCATTATTTCATTCCTTGGGATTCCCTGAACTCAAACCTAGAATATCAGGAAAGGCCAATGGAGGGAGATGATGATACCAAAAACTCAGTCCTTGTCCATGATGCTGAACAAATAATGAGGACAAGGTTTTGACAAAAAGGAAAGAGTCTGTATTAGCAAAGAAGAAGGCAACAGACTCAAGTGACAGAGGTTGCCATTCTAAATTTTGGGGGGATCAGAGGTTTTGAAAAGGCAAATACAAGGGTTATTTCCAGATATTATTAGTATACATAATTAATGTTCAACTTTATCCTTAAGAGAGCTATTGTTTCCATTTCCAGTTCTGGAGTTTCTCTGTTCAGGTGGGCAGTGAACCAGAGGACAGGGAACTCAGGACAGGAAGAATATTCACCTCATTTTCCCCACAATCAGATGGCAAGAATGAGAAGAGGAAGAAAAAGAAAAAAATGTCAGTTTTAAAATAAGCCTGTGTTTGATCTGGAAGATTTACAGTCAAATCATAAAGTGGACCCCTGTTACATGAAAGGGACCATGATACAATAAGACAGGAAAAGTTAAGCTGGAATCTGCCTAGTCTGGTTAAGTTAATATTTATGAAGACCTCACTCCATAACACTCAGTTTCCCAGCTTATTTCTTTCTTGTAATGACCCAATACAAGCCCAGTTTGCTCCATGGTTCCCAATGCCTCTGAAATGCATATCATGCTAAACAGTTGCTCCCAAACCTTTCAATTATTTGCTTAAGATCTTTCAGCTACTCTGCACTTGCCCCTCTCAGAAAGGTTCCCAAGTAAAAGTCCAAAGAGAAATGCTGCTTCACTTGGTGAAACTTCTGGTCTTGCACACTATGGGAGTCCCTGATGCCAGATGTTCCTGGTTAACTGATTAGTGGGAGGTCCTAATGGTTGTGCACAAATTCAAGCAGACCAAGAGAGATTATACCAGATAGTGTTATAAGTCCAGGGAATTCCCTGATTCATCACCATCAGTCACTGACATTTAACCTTTTTAAAACTCACTGTCTACCGTAATGACCTTTCAATTCCAAGATAAAGAAAAGTTCACATTTTATCATTTGATGAACAAGTTCCATCATATTTTTCTGCAGCAGAAATTTTTTTTTTTGACAATTCCCCATTGGTTCAGTTTCTTCTCCCAAGGACTGCCTTTGATCAGCAGAGCCAACCTGTCTTAAAGACACTGCCTTTAGCAAACCTTAGTAGGGAAATAAAGAAAAAAGCAGGAACAATGATCAGTTTTTCTCTTTCATGAACATATAGCCATTGCTATTAGATCTTCATTAAGTGATGCAGGGAGAAAAAAAAATTAGGAAAGAGAATAGAGATGGAAATGGCTACTGCTTAAAAAATGAAGCCATGAGGAGTACTTTCCACGCACTATTAATGTTAATGTAGTAGAATTGCTCCATCCTCTTAATTAGACTCATAATTCTTAACCTTTAGGTAAACCATGTATTCAGGCATGGCAGGGGAGGATGAGAAATGAAATTAGCATTGCCCCAAGGCAGGAAAGAACACACCCACCAAAGACCAGTGGGTAGTGATGAATGACTGCAGGAGGCACTATGCTTACCTTGCCCAAAATAACACCACCCAGCAGGTGGGACCCAGCTCACTTACATATGTGAATGAAGATGCTCAGTGGCAAAAATGCCCTGGTACTCCAACTGTGAAATGCAGGGTTAGCTCTAAGACACCAGAGACCAGCTTATCAAATTGAGGACAAAGAAATCTGTGGCACCCATACCACACCACACACTTACTTTAAAGAATTCCCTGAAATAGCACAGAGCAGGCAAACTCCATTCAGCAGGAAGTAGGAGTGCTTTTCTGGTGCTAATTAATCAACTCTGGAATGTTCTTAGCAGGGAACATAGATCCTATAGAGATGCATTCAAATCACCTGCCCTAGACCAGCTCTTCAGATTTCTTTCTTTGTTAATCTTTCCTAGCTGCCAAGTTCTTCCTAGTGTCTGTCAAAGGACTTCTACTAAATATTCAGTCATTTTAAGATGATTCTTCAGACTTTTCTCAGGAATTACCTCAAGCTGCTGTAAATTGTATATAGTAATACCCCTTAACCAGTTTCACTTTGGGAAGTTTCAGTTACCCACAATCCAACCAAGGTTTGAAAATGTGAACTGAAAAATTCCAGAAGAAAGCAATTCATAAATAATTTGTGCACTGTTCTGAGTAGCATGATGAAATCGTACACATTCTGTCTGGCAGACAAATCATCCCTTTTTGGGTATATATGTTACCCATCCATTAGTCACTTAGTAGCCAGGTCCCGCAACTGCTGCAGTGTCAGTACATTTTTATGATTTTATTATTCTTTCACATGTTAATTTCTTACTGTGTTCATTTATAAATTAAACTATCACAGATATGTTTATTTTTATAGGAAAATTATATATATATATGTGAAAAATCCTATATATATAGGAGTGAGTTCTAATGTAATGGTTTGGTCATCCACCAGGAGGCTTGGAACATGGCCCTTTTGGACAAGGAGGATATACTTGAATTTCACCGTCCAGGGTAATAATCTCCCTGTTTCTTTGTTACTGTTCACATACCATCTTGAAAGTCCTAGGAAATCAATGTAGCTCCTTGACACATAAAATACACAACAGAAGAAAAGGTCACTGTGGGCAAGAGTCCCCTCATTGGCCAAGGATTTCCAACACCCTCTGCTTTATCAGCTCTCCCACTGCCAGAGAGCTTCTGGAGCATGAGGCAAAATATGTCAACAGTGCACTATGGTGTACAGTCTTGCACATAAACACAGAAAGACACGCATATGGACAAAATCCCTAGGCAACAGATTTATAAAAGCCATATTCAATGGGTGTTTGTTTGAATCAAAGAAATAAGTAGAGTTTTTTAGCTGCACACAAACACATGCATGTAGAAACAGTTTTTTACACATGTATGTTAGACTTCTGTGACTAATTACAAAAAAATAATTTTGGAAATTTGTTTTGCTTTTCCAAAAAGGGAATAAAGTAATACTTTCCAAATATTAACTTTTCAGTTTATGTTGATATTAGCATAAACTACCACAGAAACTATAATATTACCTAATAGTGAAGCTAATTTTGATGTGAATTAAATATTTGATTTTAGCTAAAATTAAAATTCAGGATATACATATTCATGCTGACATGAGGATCTATAAATAGATTTATGGGTTTAAAATTAGATCCATAGTACTTTAGAGGTCTGTTATATTTTTCTTTGGTGTGCTCTATATTAAAAAAAATATATACCTTTTTATGATGGGAATGAAGTTCAGCATAGAGTATTCACCCAACATGGCAAGGGCCTAGGTTGCATCCCCAGCAAAACACACACACACACACACATACACACACACACACACACACAGATATTCCTTATAGCATGTGAGACGTGAAATACTATATTGTAAACATGCCTTTTAATTTCAATTCTTATTTGTGTATGAGGGTTTTATTTTCTAATTTTTATTTTTATTTTTTCTCTCTGTATTTGTCCATTTGTTAAGTGACTGATGGTCATGGAGTTTATGCACTGATTATTTTAATCTCTTCACCTTCCAGGTACTTGGGAGAACTATATACCTTGTCCCCTGATGTTGCATGAATTCATTCTGGACAATGGTTATAAGCAGAAATGCGATATGTTACACCCAAGCTGTAGCAAGTGTGAGGTATTTCAGAGCCTACTTGTCCTCTGCCATGGTGCCTAGTAGCACTTGATAGAGAATTTACTCCATTAGAGGGAGAAGACATAACACAGAGCTTCCAGTCAATCCATGACAAATATCGGTCTCCTTAAGTAGTGAAACCTTGTCATTTTAAACCTCTGACATATTCTGAATTTCTATTTTGTTGTTGGTATTCCAGCAAAATTTAGGTTTTCTTATTTGGTATAGGAATGTCAATTATTATCTTTTAAATATATTTTCACAATATTCTCACATAATTTTTACATATAAAAATGTTTCTTGGGCACCTACTCTGGGCCAGTTCCTAAGCATGGTGTTGGAAGTCTTAAGAAATGTGACTGGGTTGCTGTTTTTGAAGAAACTGCATAGTTGGAAGATTTTTACTTGGAATGAAATTTTCATTTCAACTTTACCTTCAAGAAACCATGCATCTGTATATCAGCTGCCACAAAAACTGCCAAACCAGAGTTCCTATTGCCACCATATCCATGTTTTCTTTTATGTAGCTCATTGTGGGATGGTGTCATTTGGAATAGTTGGGTCCATTGTCATGGACTCTTGCTTTTCATCATCATATGTTTAAGGCCTTGGGAAAAGTGACACAGGTTATGTGGCTAAAATCATGTCTCTGTGTTGAGAATCTGCTCAATTTCACTAAAGATGAAAAAATGAGACAGTAGAAGGTCTTAATTCAGAGGCAGTTCTCCAAAAGGTCTCTCCTTCCTTCCCTCCCAACCTGCCTTCCTTCCTTCTTGCAATCCTTCCCCCTGCCCTCCTTCCTCCTTCCCTTCCTCCTCCTCCTTCCTCTCCTTTCTCTCTCTCTCTCTCTACACACACACTCCTCCCAAGGTGGTTTCTGCAATTGCTCCACTATCCTCACATCTTATTCTTTCTAAATTCTAATCCAAAAATTCTGCTGAATACATAGATGAATCATAATAGCATCAGCAAATTCATTTCTGATTTTCTCCTTATCTGACTTCTTTTTCCTGTCACTGACGTAGTCCCCAAAAGAATTAGTTTTCTATTTGGGGAGCATCTTGTGAAATGATTACCCAGATAGATTTTGAGTGGATTCTTACTGAATCTATATAATAAGACAAAATCCAGTCTAGGTTTAACTCAGTTCCAGAGCATATTGTACCATGTCAACTGGGGAGCTAGTGACCTGGAGGACTCAATCAAACATTACTTTATCTGCACATGAATCTATTTAATCCCAGTTACAGATGGGGTCATATAGTTTTTATATTATTTAACCTCTAACTTCACTCTGCTCATTTGTGATCCCAAATACATTCATGGAACTGTAGGGAATAATTGAGATGGTTATATTCTTTGTCTACACAGGAACCTAAAATACTTAATCATAAAGTCTGGTACATTGCAGTTAAAGATTCAAATGCCAAGCTAATGGGAACTGTTTTCCTATTCTTTTTCCCTTACTTTAAGCATCTCCTTACACAGGGATTATTTGGAATCTAGAAGGAAAAAAATCAATGCGTAAAATTTACATATACATACATATACTTTTGTACTTTTGTATAAGCAGGCAAACATAAGTAGGTGATTATTTTACGTATGCATGTATTGGAGTGTACAGACCATTTATGAACATGTTCTCATCAATAAACATGTCTTCTCATTTGATAGAAACATCAGATAAAACAAAGATATTTGGATCCTGTTTTGCTTCTACCCTCTCTTAACAGTTGTCTATGACTCTGAAGTTAAGCTACTGGATTCAAGTCCTTCCTCCAAGACTTGGGCAATTTACTTCATCTTTATAGTGTCCATCTCCTCCTTTATATTACTGGACTAATAAAACCATATTTGTGGTGGTTTTAAAAATATAACATTATTATGAGTAATATAATACATACATAAAACATAGATAAATGTGCACCTGCCTGTCTTACTTTTGGTGCTGCCTATCTTACTGAGTGCAAGCTCATGGTATCTGTGGCCACAACTAGTGGGGTTGCCCATATGGTAGTGGTATGTTTTTATTCTCTTTACGACTGGTCCTGTACATTTGGCTGCAGGAGCTGTAGACCACCTCTGTGTTTTTACATTCACCTCTCAGAGAGAAATATTCTGGTACTCTTATTCATAGCCATCCTTGGAGCTATGGAGATCCCTGGATGCATTTCTGTAGTCGCTAGGCTTGGTCACTGTTTGCATTTCCAAGGGCTTTTTATTGCATCTCCAGCTCTCTGCTCTCAGTTCTTACAGCTTTCTTCTAAAATCTTTCCCCTTCCCCAATTGCTCCTTGAAGAGCAGGGACTAGCTGCCTCTGATCTCCCAGCTCTTGTCTCTCATTCACCTTGTCACTTCTGTCATCTCACCTCAGGCTTTAATTTAGCCTGCTGTCCTGACTGTCCCCCATCTCTCAAAATCCACATGCTCAGTATAAAATGTGTTAACTGCTTTACTACTAGACTCAAATCTTCCTTCAGCTTCCTGAATCTGATTTTTTTGTTAATGGCCCCTGAATTGTCACATTTGCTCAGGATTAAAGATATGTGTGAACTGTGCTATCCAGGTCCAGGGCAGACATTAGTCACATATGAGTCTTCAGACCATGAATGCAGTTGAATAAAATAATATGTGCTTAAAAAGTAAAATACACACCAAATTTTGCAGGTTCAACATGAAAAAAAAATGTAAAATAGTTGAATTTTTTTTTTTTTTTGTTTAGTTTGTCTTGTTTTTGGTACTAGGGATTGAACCCAGGGGTGCGTAATTGCTAAACCACACCCCCAGCCTTTTTTTACATTGTATTTAGAGACAGGGTCTCACTAAGTTGCTCAGTGCTTCACTAAGTTACTGAGATTGGCTTTGAACTTTCTATCCAGCCTCCTGTGTTTCTGGGATCATAGGCATGTGCCTCTGTGCCTGGAGGAAATAGTTTTTTATTATTATTCTATCTACAAATCTCATGTCAAAAGGATACTATTTTGGATATTTTGATATAAATAAAATATTATTAAAATTAATTTTCCTTTTTTATTGGTAAGTTTATTGTGTGGTTACTGAACAATTCTAAATTGCCATGTGGCTTGAACTATATTTCCACTCACAACATTGTTGTAGCATCTTCTTTGTCCACTGAAACCACTCCCTTACCAGACAGGACTGGTGCTCCCATCTAAGTGTTCTTGTCTTTATTTTCTATTTCTATATTTTTTTTCCTGCTTCTCTTCTCTTCCTAGATTACCAAGCTTGCTAACTCCTCTACCAGCCTCTAGTCTCCTCCCAGTCAGTTCCAGTTGATTTTCTGTTGCATCACTATCCAGCTCAAGCACTCTTATCACTCAGTGAAAGGAGCAAGGAGGAGAGTTTCTACAGAAGCCTGCTGCAAGGTATCTGAAATCGTGAAGGTACCCCATTGTCCACTACCCCTCCATGTTGCCCTTCCTTCTATCTATCCTCTCTGGCTACTCATCTGAAATAAGCAGCAACAACACCACCTGCCTCATTCCCAGGATTTCCCCTCCATTCCCTGATAGCGAATCACACTGAACTCCCTCCATGAATTTTCCCATCACTTGCTTCAACACAGAATGACTCTTATCCACAAAAATGCAATGCCTTTCCACAAGGGATTCACCTAACTGTAAGTACTTTCTCTTTTCCAGAGTATTTTACACCTCTCTAGCATTCATATAATCTCTAATGCTTTCTACAAGGGCAGAGGCTTCTGAAATAATAGTGGGCTGTGTGGTCAGCCTTTTTCCCAAACTCATTTGAATCCTCAAAAAAATCTACAAGTTAAGTTATAACATTTACTTAATTTGCAGATGAGAAAATGAGATGCAGAGTCTCAGGTTATATGCATGATAAGTGCCACTCAGCAAATAAGTGACAGAGTGGGGTAAAGCAGTTATTTTTCTTTTTCAGAACCTCAGTCATTTTCACTGTACCATACTGAAATGATGAATTTGCCAATCTTAGGAAGTTGCATAACTTTTCTGTAAAATCAGTATCACCATATGGAAAACACATTGCTTTGTATTTCTCATTAGATCCTATGTGTGTGTGCATAAACACACGTGTGCATGCACGACAGGGAAGAAAGCATGAGGAAATAAAAATGCCATAGTGCACTCACTTCTTTTCTCAGAAGTACCAAGATAACTGTGAAAATTATATTTAGAAAGCTATCTCTCTTATCTCCACAATTTAGGTTAACTGAAAGCTTAAGTAATAAAGACAGCAATTTTCCAACATTTGTTATCCTTCCAGTGATGTGGGTGTGACTAATGATATTTTTGTCATCCTTATTCTCGGGAATGGGTAAACCAAGGCATAGAGATGAATCTGAGATCACATGGTCAAAAGTAGTAACCTAAGTGCTTGATTTAGAGTAAGTGAGGTTTCACCTAGCAGAGTTTATCACCAGTGCTCTATTGTCTTGCCCTTGGGAAGGTTCTAGTGAGAGATTAGAGAGAAGGAAATCCAGTGCCAGCCCTGGCTCCACCAACAACAAGTCACCAGAGCACAAAGTCTGAGTAAACCCATTAGCCTCATCTGTGCAATTAGTGGAATTTAATTTCCTTATCTACCCCAGAATCCACTAGATGTGTTTATAATATAAATAACATAATAGATGTATACATACTTCAAAGGAAGGAATTGTTTTTCTTGCTATTCTTTGTGTCTATGTGTGTGGGTACTAGGGATTGAACCTAAGGCCTCATGTATGCTAAGCAAGTGCTCCACCACTGAGCTAATTCACAGCCTTATGTTTCTTGCTATTCTTAACTTATGACCTTGGCAATGTTTCATAATTTCTAATCAATCAATATCACCACTTAGAAAGTATGTTTTGAGGCAAGTGCCTGAAGGTATCAAAACATTGCCATAAGTCATTTGTCATAGGCTAAAGACTCTCAAAAGTCTTTTTTTTTTTTTCTTTGTTTTACCAAACTCTTAGGTTCCTTACTGTGACAAGAAAGTAATAAACTCTGACATGTGTTTTCACTCACTTTGGTTGGTTAGTAAGTGTCAGGGTGGAAAGGACACTCGGGGAACATCAAATATAACCTCCACCACTAAAGAGGAGAAACTTGAGACCCATAAAATATAAGTAACTTGCTCAAGGTCATGGAGAGTCAATGGCAGAGCCAGGAGTGAGATAGCAATGCCCACCTCCCAGGCCAGCAATTTCCGCTCTGTGAAGCTGTTTCCCACCCACAAGCACCAGGGCAGGAGGCTAAGCCAAATGCACTTATTTTATCACTGGTCATCTGAAACAATATAAATAGGAAGTAAATGATACATATTATTAATTGAGAATGACCCTGTTATTCATTCAGCGATTATTTCCTAAAAATTTCCTGTGTGCCCAGTACTATCTAAACAGTTTGGAAATAATGAGACTAAAGAGGTCCTTTTGGCATGAATCTCACATTCTATTGATTAGGAAATATAGGAAACAAGTAAATAAACAGGAAGAAAATGCTAGATAGTAATAATCTCTAGGCATCCTATGAAAATAGGATGAAATGGCAAAGAGTAATGGAGTAAATATTACAATTGAATGTTACATTTGAGTTGAGAGTTAAATAACAAGACAGAACTAAACAAGGGAGACGAATGAGGCTTCTGGAGTAGAGAACACTTAGTACTCACATCAGTCAAATCAGAACGCATCAGTCCTAGGAGGTGAGGCAACCTTGGCCAGAACCAGCGGTGAAGGAAGTGAGGTCAAGTGCAGTGGATTAGAGGGAGAGCAGGAGCTGGCAAGGGCTCCATCTGGCAAAGTTATACAGGCCACACAAAGGAGTCTGGGTTTTTATTTCCAGGGAAGTGACAAAGGTTTGAAACCAGATCATATAAACTCATTTTGAAAATATCTTCCTTTTGGCTATAGAGTGAGAAGTGGGGGCAGATTGGTACAAGAGAGGAAGCAGGAATCCACTGCAATTTTACAGGAGAGGGAAACAATGGGAGTTTGAAGGTAGCCAGTAGTAAAGGAATTAAAGAAGAAATTGGAGAGTTTGTGCATTTATGGATGAGATGTAATGGAGATGGTGGGGAGGGAAAAAGGCCTATGTTTTCACTTTAAGAAACTCAGCAGATGAGAGTACCCCTTTTTTAAATGAGAAGGATAGATGGATAAGTGAATCTCAATGGCTGGATGACAGGAAGGAATCTAGACTTGACCCTAACATGCTCATAAGTGCTATAAGGGGTAAACACCTCATTTATATACAAGTAAAGTGAAGCTTAGAAAGCAAGGATGCCCAAAAGCCAGCAATTTTAAAACTGAACTTTTCCATGAATGTGCAGTCGTGTTCTGAGACTCTCTTCATGGGAACATGCTTCTGTCCTCAGGGAGCTCATAGCTGTTTCCATATCACCAGGCAGAGGGAACAAATGACCTAAAATGTTCATTAGCTTAGCAAATACGGATACCTAGTTCAGCCTGACTCACATAAACTGGCTCCAGATTTTGGATTTGAAATAAGAAGTTTTTAAAAAGTTAAGACTCAAGATGTTCCAGTGACCTCTCTGCACAGTCTGAAGCCTTGCATGATCTCTAGATGAACTGCAGCCACATTTTTCCACCCCTCTCCTTCCTGCCTCCCTCTCTAGCTATCCTGTCCTTCATGCTGTTCCTCAGACTGGAGCCTTCAGCCCCAGTGAGGCCTGTGCCCCACTCCCACTCCTGCATGTGGGGTTCTGCTGCAGAACCTTCTAGCAGCCTAGCAACAGGAGGCTTTCACACTCCATCTGCAGCACGGTCCCCCATATCTGCTCACTCTCTAATGTCTTCCATGTCTTACTCTTCTGGACTTCATTGCCTCTCTTTTTTTGGGAAGTGACTCTGAGCATGCATGACAGGGAGTGTGTGTGTGTGCGTGCGTGTTTCTGTCATCTCTAATATGTTCAACACTTTTTCTTCAGTGTTTTATTCCCACCACCCAGAATAGTGCCTGAAACCTGGATGAATACTCAGTACATACTTAATGCATAAAAGAAAATGTAAATTCTGTTAATTAATTTTACTTGGTTCAAATAATGGCAATCAGGAGGTTTTAGGTTAGTAAACTCCAGAGTAACATAATGTGCTGCTCCTTTTCTAAGAAGTAATTAGGCTTTTCTGCATCACAATTCCTTACTTAGATTTCTGAAACTTGTCATTAGTTTTGAAAACGTGAGGAGATTGAATATTGCAAATGGCTGTGAAAGTGTATATACATAAGTGCATTTTTAGATCTCCTTGGACATTCAAAGAGTAAATTACAAGTATATATGCAATTAAATGATATATATGGTATAGCATATACTTGATAGTGCATAAATCATGTGTAATCATTCCTCAGGATTCCCTTGGGGATTTCTTCTAGAACCCTTCAGAAATACCTAAACCTTGGGATGTTCAAGCCTCTTATAGAAAATGACATGATATTTGCCTGTGATTGCATCTTCTCTATGCCTCAAATCCAATCCATATTACTTATAATATCTGACATAATGTAAATGATATATAAGTTGTTGTTATACTCTGTTGGTGAGGGAATAATGACAAGGGAAACAAGTCTATGCATGTTCAGTACAGATGAAATTTTTTTCAAATATTCTCAACTTGCAGTTGTTTTATTTGAGGATATAAAACCTACAAATATAATTATAATATAATGCCATATAGAATATATATGCTTATAAAATATAGTTTATATTTGTGTAATATATATAGTTACTTGCATGCTCACTGAAGTATAAATAATTAAAAGAGAAGGAAAATTAAGAATATTAGGATCCTTTTAAAGAATAGGATTTTACACCTTTAAATGTCAGTGGAACATGATCAGGTAAAGCAATTGAGTCCAGGCAGAAAGCACTCCTGTGACAGTCTGAAAAAACGGACAGGAATGACTTTGATTCACCCATTACTTGCAGGTAAAGAGAGGTTTTGAAGTGTTGGAGGGCACTGGATTCTCAGCTGTATTGAAGAATTTAAACAATGCTTGCAGCAATCTTGTTTGCATGACTTATTTACTCTGCAAATGCTTCCTTTTCAGAAAAACAAAAGTAAACTCCAGCTCAGACCGTCTTATGGCTATTAGATTTCAAAGTAATGGAGTCTGAATCTCCGATGGTTTCATGTTGTGTTACTGAGCTTTCCTTCACTATAACAAATTCCATAGATTATCAACTTACAAAGAGAAAAGGTTTATTTTGGCTCACAGTTTTGGATGTTTCAGTCCATGAGAAGTTGGCCCCATTGATTTGAACCCATGGTAGGAGCTGTGGAGCAGAAAAACTGCTCAAGGACAGAAAACAAAAAACAGAAAAAAGAGGAAGAAATCAGGGCCAACTATGCCCTTTAAAGGCATGCCCACTGTGACCTGGAGTAGTCCTACTAGGTTCTCCTTCTTAAATGTCCCACCACTTCCCAATAGTAGGAACACTCTTAATAGTCAGACTACTGCCCAATAGCAACAACACTGGGGACCATGCACTTAACACATGGGCCTTTAGGGGATATTCAAAATCAAAATCGTAAAACACGTTTCAATACTGACTTCTTTCCTATACCTTGAAGAGCTTATAACTTTATTGGTGAGGTTACTCAAAGTAGACTTTTATAACAATGATATTAGCAAAAGGACACATATGTTTATACCAGAGACATTCTGTGTACCATATTGAGAACTGAAAGAGAATTTGGAGATAGGCAGGACTTTCAATGTTTATTCCCTCTAGGGACACTGGCATAAAGCTTCCCCATGAGAGCACCTTCCTATGCCCTTCTCAATCTTGTCATCCTTCTAGGGGAAATGTCAGGCTATAAAGCTAATTGACTGTGACCTCAATATTAATTTTTCCATCCTCTGTGCAAACATTTTCTGAGTGGGTCCTATTTCATATCATATCCTCATCACATGCTGTTTTCAGGAGCTTGGCCTCAGGCAAAATTTCTACATAAGGTGCTGACACTTGAGGAAAGGCCAGGGTTCCCTCCTGGCTGACAAGCAGCCACCTCCTCCTGAGGAGCCACAGAGAACTGGTAGGTTGGTGGTTCCTGGCCTGGATTTGCTCTGTAGCACAGGGTTTTAGGTCCTACATAAAGCACAGGGTAGGAAATGACGATCTCAGTGAAGGAAAATACAGGGGTGCATGGGAATAATATAAAGATGCCCCAAAATAACAAAAACTTCAATCAACATCTCCTTCCCAGAGTTTCTGGAATAAACTTTCAGTTAAAGAGACACATGATACATTCCAATTGGCTGGTACTTATCAGTAGCTCTGGGGAAGAATATCAGAAGAAATCTGTCAGAAAATGACAGTGTCATGGTTCAGTCACAAACTGAATGAAAAAGACACAGTGGTGAACCATGCATGACCTTTTCTTGCCTGTCTTCCCTCTTCTACCTGCCTGCTGCTAGATGAAGGGAACCAGAATAACAACTGGAACTAAAAGAGAGCAGGCTCTGAAGATGCATTCATGAGATTCGCAGGGCTCCCTCTGAAGGGTATGTGAGCATGGAAGTTGCTGCATCTTGACAAGCTTAGTGCAAATCCTTTGATGCTGCCAAAAAATTTGCCCAATTTCAGGCCATGCCCTCAACTAGATAGCTTTAGTGCAGACTGCTTCTCTCTCTTCATCTCTATTTTTCTACACAATAAGGAAATTCATGCAAATTCACATTTCCCATACATGCCCCATTTCCTTTTAACTTTTGGCTCTTTGGAGCTTTGTAGTGTGTAAGAAGTAGCAACATGATTTGACTTCAAGCATGCTGGGTGCCAGAATGAGACTTGTCCCTTCCCAGTTGTGTGGCATTAAGCAAGCGTCTTCTTCCCTCCTGGGTTTTATTTTCTGAAATGCCAGATGGGGATAATAACCCTTACTGTGCAGGTCTGTGGTTTGGGTTAGAGATAATGATTATACAGTACCTCAGACATAACATAGGCAGAAGAAACCTCTGTCATTGATGGCCATTTGAATATTCTCTTACTTTACTCCCATCTTGCCTTCTTTATTTCCTCCCTTTATTATCTATTATGTATACCATGAAAAAGAATCTATGGCAAGAAGTCATCCTCTACATCCTCTTATTGATTTAAATTCACCTGCAACCACAACTTAGAATATTTCATAGCTTCACGGCTTACTAATAGGAGCAATCAAAAAGATGTGGAATATAGCCTAAAATTAAACATTTTATTTTTTTTTAAATTAAGAACAACAAAAAATTTATAATTGTCATTGATGCCCCTTTATATTTATCAGATATCTACAGTTGGAGTAAAATGATAATAACTATTGCTGGAAAGTGGACAGTCTTACAGTGTTGTTATGAGTATGATTTGGTATAACCCTGATATAGCACAGAAGTCACTGAGGCAAAAGCCTTAAAAATACACACGCTTTCTGCTCTGGCAATGGTACTTTAAAGAATAAATTCTGAGTATATAATAAGTTATGTTCATAAAGATATCTACATAGAAACATGTTCTCCTGTTGTTATTAGTGTTTTTAATAAATGAAGGTGAGAAGTACATGTCCAAATAGAGGATTTGTTAACTGCAGTATATCCATATAATGGAATATTCTTCCCTTAATAAAAACGATGGTCTGAAGTCATACTTATTGATATGAAGAGGTGCA
The DNA here is from genome assembly GCF_902686445.1 of Sciurus carolinensis. Classification (NCBI taxonomy): domain Eukaryota; kingdom Metazoa; phylum Chordata; class Mammalia; order Rodentia; family Sciuridae; genus Sciurus; species Sciurus carolinensis. The sequence goes on from NC_062215.1 coordinate 74,535,071, forward strand.
TATTTTTGTGACAGATAAAGACTGTAAAACAGTATTCCATGGTTGGGAATCTCTGCTGAATGTGTACTGAATTCAACTGATGAAGCAAACACTTGCCCAATGCTTCCAGATTTGCCAGTAGGTGAGGGAGAGATATCTTCGCTGTTCTTACCTCCTGTCCTTGGCCTTTATCCTGGGGAAGGGAGTGCTTGCTGCTGAGGGATCCCAGTGGAAATTTCCTCCAGATGTGCACCTTGGGCACTAGTTCTAGGATCCATATGACTTCTTTGTGTACATTGTCCTCCTTGTCCCTACCTATTTCACAAAGTGAGCTCACCTATATTTGTGCCCAGGTGACTTCTGTCCTTGTAGTGAGAGTGTGAAGGCAAAGGCCACTTCTCTATGGGTTTGTCTGGGTGACTGCTTTAGAAAGCTGTTGTAATATTCAAGTCAACCCTCCACGACAAAGTAAATACTGCATGTCTGTGCCCAGAGTCCTCCTTTATCTACCTCCTTTGATTCAAAATCCATGGGGCAAAAGAGAACTAATGAGAAGCATCAGGCTCAAATACTTTGTTCTGATTGCATTTCTGTGAATACACATATGGAAAAAAATGTTTGGAAGGATTCAGACCAGAATGGTACAGAAGTCATCTTCATGAGTTGAGATTATCTGCATATATGAGTTTTCTAATCAAGTCAGTCACTGTATAATTATTACATTTTTCTATTTCCACAATTTGAATAGAAAAAAAAAATTCTCCTTTGAGAGTGTTTCCCATTATGCCCAGATTTTGGAACTTCCCTGCTGGGATAGAAGATATGGACAAGGACCTTAGTGTTTTCTGGATACCTCATACAGGGGCTGGGGAGATAGCTCAGTTGGTAGAGTGCTTGCCTTGTAAGCACAAGGCCCTGGGTTCGATCCCCAGCACCCAAAAAAAAAAAAAAAAAAAAAAAAAAAAGCTTGGATACCTCATAGAAACCAGGCATAGAGCAAGGAGCTCCGACTAGTTCTTTCCTTCAACTCTTCCATCAGACTTAAGAGCAAATTCTTCAGGTGGTGAAATTGAACGGTAGAAACTGAGCTTTTCAAAGAAGGACTGATAAGGACAGAATCAAGTCCTCACTCTTAGTAAGGGTTCTGCAAAATCTATACCCTTCCCATTCAGGGAATTTAAGACAGTTGAACTTTGGGGAAAAAAGAAAGAATACACACACACATACACACACACACAACACACACACAAAGATAATGGTGCAGCCAACCTGATATCACAGAATGAATATTCTAAAGGACTTACCAAAGTCAGAATGAACATGCTCCCATTTTCCCTGTAAATCTACCAAACACAATCCTTAGAGGACTAGAGACTATACAATGGAAAGTAGGTAGAGTAGTTTCTGGAGACAGGTGCTTTGAGAAAGTGCTGGGATTGACAGGTTAAGCCTTGCCAGCCAAGCGTGAGAGATATGAATAAACATTGAATCCCACAGGGCAGTATATCTGAGGATACTTAAAAGGGGCACCAATGAGTGCCTACAATCTGATCAGCCCTGTGAGTATGACTGTATCCAAGAAGAGTACAACAATTGATTTTCACAATGATGATCTTGAGTCATCAAGAAAAGGTTACATTTTATGTTCAAAATTCTCCATTTAAGAAGGCAAGCAAGCGTGTAATCCTTTTGAGAAAGATTTTCATTTCAAACAGTTAAAAATTCTTTGAAAAGATTTTTGGTGCTTAAAAGGATAAGTGACAGTTATCTGGAAAATTCACTTATGTGGAACAGCGTCTTCCCTGAAGATTCTAGATCAGCCAGGCAGTACAACGAGTTTAGTTAGGCTTCTCTTGCTTCCCCTTCATTGATATTTCACTGTCAATTTTTCTCCAGTCTTTTGAAATTCCTATCCACCAACTACTAAATTCTAAGCTTCTGAGACTAGGGTTGTTTTACCCTTTCTTGGGTTCTTGTAACCTTGTGGGCTTGTTCTGCCTTGAAACACATGATGGACTGACAGTCCCCAAAATAACTGGTTCTTCCCATGGCATGCACAAACTGTTGACAGACCCCTCTTGACGTTTTGCAAGAGCTGGTTTTGGTAAGTAGTTCTAGACTTTTTCTTTTCTTTCTTTTTTAAAATGTGTTAATAACTAAGTAAATCATTTACTTTAAAATATCAACCACAGATTAAAAAAAGAATTACAAAACGTTGATCTATTCTTTGCTAAAATTAAACTATTTCTGAAGGAGTCATTTCCATTAAGGCCTGCACTCTTCCGGTAAATATAAACATTGTGAACACAGAAAATGGCCCCTGTCTGTCTTGCTGGCATCCTTGTCTAATGAAGCTTTCTTGTGCCTCCTTTCACCAGATGTAGCTCATCACTTTTGGATAAATGTGCTGAGATTCTTGATGCCCCATCACATTCTATTTCCTCTCCAAGAAAGACCATCTCTTAACACCACCACCAGGAAAGCTAGTTCAGCTAGTTCAAATGCTCTCTTTCAGTGCCTCTTCTCTCAAGAAGCTCTGCATTCTTACCACTGTTGCAGCATGCTTTGTCCAAATTCTGTTTTTGAAGATGAGGAGGAACCTTGTGAAGCTATAGAACTCACCCAGGTCATACCCTGGATATCAAATCCAACACTTGTACACAATCAGTCCTTTTCTGGTTGCAATTCTCCCTGCAGAGTCAACAACTGCAACTACAGAACCCTTTGTATAAACACCCCTTTTTTTGACATTCTGGGTTGGGGGACCCATTTTAGCTCATGAAGAAGTAAAGGGGCAGGATGAGGCTTACCCGGTGTGTTGAGCAGGCGGGATCTCCTGCAATGGTAGGCCACCTCCTGCTCACAGTGCTCTGAGCCATCAATCAGGGCCTCCAGCTGCTCCATGCTGCCACCGTAGTCCAAGGCCATAGCATAGGGCTTCTCTGGGTTAGCACCCTGCACATGGGTCAGCTCTGTGTTGTTGTGCTGCACTGACATCCAGATTTTGTCTTCTGTTCAAACAATAACCCAAAACAAGAGACATTAGAAGGAAGGTCAAAAGAACAGCATGTAAAGAGTACGAATGAGTCACTAAATGTGCAAAAATTAATCACCATCTCATGCAGAGTGCAGCAAGTAATCACTACCTGAATACCTTTCTTATGTAGAGTGTCACCGGAAAGTTTTTGTTCCTTATAGAACCCTACCTCAGAGTCAGAATCAGAGCAAATTATCTAAATAGCTAAATTTTTGAAGTTCTTATTCACAGATTTTATAGAAAGCCTTAAATGTCCATTATGTTATTTAAAATTAATAATAGAGTCCTACTTCCATATCAGTGGGGGATTGGTTCCATGATCCCCTCAAGAATACTATTTCAAAATCTGTATGAGCTCAAGTCCCTTTACATAAAAAAATGTAGTATTGATATATTATCCACAAAAATCCACCCATATACTTTAAATCATTTCTAGATTACTTATAAGACCTAATTCAAGGTAAATGCTACAAACAGTTGTTACACTATTTTCTTTATGAAATGACAACATATATCATTTTCTCAAAAAAACCATCAGTATCCTGCTGAAGAATAAGACACATAACAAGCATCTATAAAATACAACATCATTAAGAAGGCTGAAATGATGTGATCAACATTGCATATGCAGGTGCTTAATTGCAGTTTTTAATTATTTATTCTCTAAGTTACCTCTATTGGACAAAAATAATTTCAAAGTTTTATAATAAAAGAATATACAGAGATGAAGACTTCTAAATCAGAAGGAAAGAACAAGACAGGAAAGAATGAAAGTCAAAGAGAAGAGAGAGGAATTTGGGTTTTACAGGTTGAGAGGTCTGCATTTGAAACCTATTCCTGTGGACTAGGAGTCTGGACTGGTCACATCTCTTTCTGGAAGTTCAAGGTTATATACAGTTAAGATGACAGTAATCACAACAAAATCAGGTCCACAATACCAGTAACACAGGCCTAAGGGCTGTTAATATGGAAAAGCAAACCAAAATATGCAGTTGTAAGGCACTATCTGAGGCATTCAGTCTGTTACAGTCTGTTACAGTAACCTAGGCTAAAACATTTACTGCATTTGGACATGCAATTTAATTCTGCACATCCTCACAAAGCAAAAGAGGAAATCGGAAGACTTGAAAAGCTTTTGTCATATGAGAATCTTGCCCACATAATTGCATCATTACTCTTCATACATTCTCAGAGCTGAAAAGGAATCTGACATAGAAATAAAGTGGTTTTTTTTCCCCCCTTCCCACGCTCTTAGTTTTACCAATGGGTAAACTAAGGTCCATAAAATAAAGAAAATAACTCAAGGCATATCTACTTGACACTAACAACTGCCAAGTATGCTGAAAATATCACTACTTGTTAGTTCTCACTACTAAGAAGCAGGTGAGGGTCATTGGCACAATTTAGCAGAATAAAAGGGAAGAAGTGACTACTTGGGAACTACTGTGTTACTTCTTCCTCTACCATCAATTCTGTATGTGATTTGGAACAAGTTATTTCTCTCCCTAACCCTCATTTTCAACATATTAAAAGTAGAAATAACAAGTTCAGTTTTAATTATTTCCCAACTCTACAAAATAAATACTTCCTGGACCATATAATTAGATCATGCTCAAATAGTCTGACACATCTAAAGTCTGTTTCCTAAAACCAACCCATTGATAACCCACATTACAACAATGTTTCTCTGATGCAGGATTGCATTTTTCAACAAAATGCAAAAAAAAAAGTCAATGTTATCTGACTTTCACTTTGAAAAATAATAATAGGATGATTCTGATTAGTAAAGATAATATTATAACTAAAGTAATTAATCTGAAACTCCAAAAATGTTGGCAATAATTTAGAAAAATATCGATAAAATAAGCAAAGAAAAGTTGTCATTGAATAATGAAATATTGTAAAGGGAGAAATAAAGATGCACAGTTTTGAAATGCCCATTATGCTACAAGAAGAAGAAAAGGAAAACTGTATCTAATCTATAATAATAGAAGATGTGTTACTGCTCTGTTCTAGGATATTTTAAACATATTATCCATTCATTAACAGACATCTACCACAAGCCCAAAATTCAAGCATATTATGAAGGACAAGAGGAGAGATGATTGCTTGAAACCTCAAGCACATTGACAGGCTTTTATTTCAAAGTTGCCCTGGTAGATAGGTAAAGAATAAAAATAAGGAAATAAGAAAGTAGTTAGATACTATTCTATTCATCTATCAATCTGTCTATTGATTTATCTATCTATCTAACTAGTCCCCACTCTCCAAATATCCAATCTGATATACAAATGTTAACATCATTAAATTGTATGGATTTATATTTCCTTCTAAGCGTAAGTAGATTTTCATATTCGTATATCAATTTATGAGATTGTTCTTATATTCGCTAATTGATTTCCTCATTCCTTTACACATTTTATTTTCCCAAGATGTAAAAGGAAGTTATATTAGAAGTCAAATGTTTATGTTAAGGTCACTTATAACATTGGTTTCCAAGAGTGAGTTTTACTTTTAATATTTCAATTACTAATAGATACTTTTTGACATTTGAAATATATATAATATGCCAAAAGAAAATTTAGAACTTCAAAGAATACCCCACAATTCACCTAATAGACATCTCATGCCCTACCTGCAAGCACAGGATTCAGGACAGGAGGAAAGGAGATCGTTTCAAACTGAGAATCTCATAGTGGCTTTCCTTTCAAAGCTACCCTATGTTCTCTGAATATTTTTTTCTCCTGGGAAAAGAATAAAACTAAAAACGAAGAGGTGTTGAATCCTGTTTTATCTCCCTTTCTATTTGCTTTCAATGATATTTTAGTTGTGCATACTGATATCTGCAATCTGGTTAAATATTGGGAAACCAGTCATAACCATGTCACCATGGCAAAAGTCAACTTTGTTGACTGATGCTCCTGATGCCAGGCCTAGGATGGGAAAGGATAGCTTTAGCTGGAGAAGCTGAGCTCTGAGGGATTTCCAAATGGGCTGGATGCATTTGAAACAGTACTGTAGGCAGATAGGAGAGGCAGAGTCACTCCCAAATGGGACGATATATGGATTCGCACAGAGCTTTAATTAAAACTGGGCCCATGAAGTTAACAGTTCAAGGGCGTTAATTTATTCAATGGGCAATGGAAACAAGTAGATATAGCTGGGATCTAGAGCCAGAAAATCTTATTTTGTATGCCAGATCAGTGCTCAGAGGTTAAGCAACCGTGGTCAAATTATTCTCTCTCTAAAGACCTGTTTCCTCATCAGTAATAGTGAAAGGCATTATTTCATTGAGAAATAAGCATATCTCGTTTGGAATCTGCTCTATAACCCATGGAAGAAGTGATAAATTGAAATTTTGGGCATGTCATTGAAGTATTTTCTTTAGAAAACAGGATCATTGGGCTGAGGATGCGATTTAGCAGTAGAGTGCTTTCTTATCATATGTGAAACCGTGGATTCCATCCTCAGCACCACAACAGCAAAACAAGATAAAACACCAATAAACACAAAAATAAAGAAGATGAGGTTATTTGATATCAATATTCCATTCATGATGGTAACATGATGATCTGGTGCCATGATCCACAGGAACACATAACAGGTTATTTGGCTCTCAAGAACTAAGAATCTATACATTAGAACTTTTCTGTGTCAGAATGAGGAGTTGAATGTCATCCCTTAGAGAACTGAGGGGTGGGAAACATTCTGAAAATCAGGTTAAGAAGAATCATGGATTATAATTTCTTGAAGCATAGCTATTGCTATGCTTAGTAATAATAAATTATTACTACCTTTTTCAATTATTCCTAGCAGTGGAAGAACATCGTGTGTCTCTTTACTTATTGGTGTCTCTTGCATTTCTTGACATTTCTTTTGTTTTTAAGAACTCAGATCCAGAAATCTCAAAAATTTCTCTCTCCAATTCTATATTTCATTATCTTGTCCATTTTCTTTCATTACTTCTATGTTTACCACTATTCAATCCCATGATTAGAAACACAGATTCATATCTCTTACTGTTCAAATTCATATTAGTGAGTTAACTAGGACCAAGTCTCTTTGCTTAAGAGAGGAGTGCATTAGGAGATTTTTGAGCATACAGGAACCTATTCAATATTATCTTAAGAAAATAGGGTCACTTTACTAAGCATCCCACTTAGCTTAAAGAAACAGTTATTATATATTCAAAAATTGGTTTTATAAGGTAATATTCATTCCAATGGTTTGGTTTGAGGGTGAATGATCTCATGAGTTGGCTATCATGCCAACTTTATGTGTGAAAATGTCACAGGATATGGCATGAATGATGGATTTTCAAAGCATTATTCCATAGATATGACCATGCAATATTATGTAAACCAATAAAACATTCCCCAAGTCACACTAGGATTTTTAGCTTTTGATTCTATTTTCCCATAGACTAGGAGTGGTCCAGGACTTGCAATGTGTCATTCATTCTTACATTCAAGTTTATACCTGGTTAGTGCTGTGCTAGCCACTAGAGTACATACACTGGAGTAAAAGCACCGTCTAATTCCTCCAAAAGTTTGCCATTATCTGAGGGAGGAAATTACATGCACAACAATGACAATGTCTAAGGTTGTTAGTTCTTGGTTCCAAAAATTTCAAATCATCTTTTCTATTTTTCTATATAGGTGTTATATAATGGTACAAATTTAAAGGACATTTCAAGTCATAAAATCAAAACACATACAAAAATAACAAATATAGCAGGAGAAAACAAAATGAAGTTTCACAAAGAACTGGTAGAATAGTCATGAAAAGATATTCTGGAACATTCTATAACATCATCCTTGTAGTGAAATCTTCCCTGGTTATCACTCCAGGAAAGCTCTCAGATACCCCTCTTTTGCGGGTCTCTAGGTGACCTACCAGGTTCCTCTGCCTTTCATTTCAGAAGTTGTAAACTATTTATACACAGAACCACAATTTAATTTTATTTCAATTTTTTTCTCTCATTATATCTGATTGGTATTATTATTGTGATCATCATTATTAATAATAGTAATTACAGATCCTGTATACTGCTCCATCTGTTGCCATGGGAATCAACACTCAGAAAAAAGAACAAACATGAGGAAAGTTTTAAAAAAATAGAAACAAAAAAAAAAAACTGATTAATAAGTCCTCATTCTGCACACAGAGCCAGAAAAAACACTGCAATTTTTCTATCACAATGCTTGGAAGGAAGGGAAGTCTACAGATTGTCAATACTGAGCTTAATTGAACTGAAATCACTGTGGAGAGTTGCTTATGTTCCTTTGAACAGTGTACCAATTCACTTATACTCCTATTGTAATAAAATAAGTCTATATTAAGGTCCCTGGGGTCACTTCTGGTACAGTTATCTATATTGACAAAGTGAATTTTCTATGCCAAGGGTATAGACAGTTTAAATAATCCTCAAAATACTGTCTCTACCACTCATTTGCCATGTTCTCACGTAAGGTCTTAGGATATCTCTTGTCATTTTGCATTGATAGTTATTTAATTTTTCATATGTTTGTATCTTTTCTCCCCATTTAAATTACAGACAGTGACTGCTAAGTCAATATCAGCTTGGAAAGGGTTTGCACAGCGGAAAAGGCAGAAGATATGGAGGAAAGTAAGGGTTTCGCCACGGTCAGACCTGGCTTCCAATGCCAATTCTGCCAAGCACCAATCTCCAGGTCATGGAAACTGAGCAACTTGTACTATGTCACAAGACTGGTAATGGCAAAATCAAGACCTCAAACCTAATATGACCTCTCCCAAATTCAAGGAGGATCTGATGAGGTCATTTCATTATTAGAGACACTTCTAGGAACCTGTGCTGAGGGAATCAATTCCACCTCCCCCCCGCACCCCCAACCTTCAAAGTGAAGGGAGTCAATTGTTGTAAAGTGATTTCCAACTCCTTTAATAGGCTAAGAATTCCCGAAGGAGCTGTTACTCCTCCCATGCATACCAGCCCAGTTGCCTATGAGAGAATCCATCCCTGCCTTGCGAAAACCACTGCAGGCGCAGCTGCTTTTAGAGGCAGGGCTTCTGCTACTTGGGTGAGCGGGCATTACCGGTTTACAGCCACCTTGCGCTGTGCATTAGCGGGGATGCAGACACCGCAGCGCGGCAGGTGCACGGACCCGGCTCCCATCCATTACCGATCTTCCACCTGACTGCGTGGGCCACGCTTTACGACTTCCAGACAACATACTTGACTGTGATTTATCCTCCCACTTCGCTCTAGCCTTTACTTTTTATATACCTTTTCGGGGGATTATTTTTCTTTTTCCTTTGCTTTAAAATAGGTGGCATGATCAGACTTGGGTAATCTGTTTTATGGTTCTAAGGGATGGTGGATTGGAATGGACTCCATGTGTGCTACATCATCTTTGTTTGTTCACTAATTTATTTAAGAAAAACAATTTAAAAGTCTGGTGTGTGCCTAGTACTATGCTTGGGACTAGAGTGGGACCACATGAGCGATGCAAGGTTGAATAACACTCTAGTTCCCCAGCTTAATGCATTTACAGGAGTGCCTAGGGGAAAAAAGTCACTTTGTGTTCTTTGCTTATTGAGGTGAATGTCTGGCAACAGCAAATGAGAGACTGGAAGGGGTGGTGACTTGGACCACTCTTCCCTCCCTTGATGCTCAGTCTCTCAGTCTCAAAAAGGCAAAGGAAGACCTAAATCTTAATCACATGATGGAGAAAGGACCCTGAAGTTGTGGCTGGGGTTTTGGTTGTTGCTAGAAGATTGTGTGAGTTATTTTGTGGGTGGGGTGGTATTGGGTATTGCGGGAACTCTATCACTAAACTACATTCCCAGTGCTATTTATTTATTTATTTATTTATTTATTTTTAATACAGAGTCTCAACAAGTTGCTGAGACTGGCCTCAAACTTTAAATCCTTCTTCCTCAGTGTGCAAGTAGCTGGAATTAGAGGTGTGCACCATTTCGTATGGCCTTTGTGAGGTCTTAAGTAGGATCTTTTGGGCAGACACTGTTTTGGTGTATTTTGAAGATAAAAACTGGGGACTCAGTCCAATCTAACTTTTATCCTAGGTTGTGCCACCTTTACTAGTTGAATGATAGTGGACATGCAGCTCAACTTCTGCTTTCTCCAAATATAAATGACACATGATCCCTCCCTCCCTCATGCTTTATTATATGACTTAAAGGAGGTAAACATTAAGAATTTATGACCCAGTACCTGGGACCCAAGTACATACTAAATACTCGCTTCCATCCCTTTGTTTAAAAATCAAAAGTAGTCAGTATTGAGCTCGGAGGACTTCCTGAGATTGTGAGCTGAATACAAATAGTTGCCTTAGTCCTAAGAGAGAGAGAAAGGGTGACATTTGTATCTGCTTTTACCAGGTCAGAAAAGAAGACAAGCCATCTCTGAGTCAACTCTGGTCTCGTGGAATTTATACTTTGATTCTGGAGGAGGCTGTGAAAAAAAGAAAGCTCAAACGGGAGAGTGGAATTATTCATCTTTCTGCTGGCATCTCTACTATGGTGCTCATCATAAATAAATGACATTGCCAGGGTGCCAGTGCTGTCTCTGGTGGGTAGCCTTTCCTAACTCTACCAGCTTCTGTGTTTGTCTCATTCAGACTCTGTAAGAACAACCTCTTTACTCATTCCCTCCTGCTAAACTGTAAGTGCTACAAATGAAAAGACTGTTTCATAAATCTTTGCCTAACACCTGGCCCACCATAGGTATTCACTTACTATGGAACAGAACTTTCAACAGACTGCCAGGATTTTTACTGACTTCATTGACAGCTCCTGAAATCAGCAGGAATGTGATACATGATAGGAAAAGATGTTTAGATAAGTTGTTGAATTTCTCCTTTGCAGCTGAGGTTATGTATTGCAGATAGCAACATATTGGGAAAATTAAATAGCCATCAATAGATGTCTCACTGAATAAAGCCTGGTTAACTGACACAGTGAAGTACAATGCAGCCATAATAAATAATACATATCATCTCCAACCTGATCAAGAGTGACTTCCACTCAATATTGTCAAGTGACAAAATGAAATTATTGATGTGCAAAGGAGTATGTTGCATATTGTGCCATAGAAAGAAGAAAAATGGATAAACATAGGAAGGACAAACATATAAATGGTTATCTAGAAGAGATGGATAAGAATGGGATAGAAGCAACAAGAAAATAAAATATCTCTGGTCAACCATTGTGTGGGTGTGTGTTAAACTTTTGAAACATGAAAATATTTGAAATAATGAAGACATAAAATTGAATCAAGCTACACTTTATGGTATAAACCTATAATTCAAATGACTTGGGAGACTGAAGCAGTAATATCAGAAGTTTGAAGCCAGACTGGATAACTTAGAAAGGCCCTGTCTCAAATTTTTAAAAAATCAAATAAAAAGGGCTGGGGTGTAGTTCAGTGGTAGAGTGGCCCTGGATTCAACCTGCAGTATGACAATAAATAAATAAATAAATTTATTTTTGAAGTAAATGAATGAAAGGGCAAGACTGAAAAAAAAAAGGCTGAACTGTGTATTACATTGATAATATAACTAAAGTTAAAGAAAAATGATAATTCAATTAATTTTTCTTTTTGATACCAAGGATTTAATCTGGGGTGGTTAACCACTGAGTCATATTTCCTGCCCTTTTTATTTTTTATTTTGAGACAGGGTCTCGCTAAGTTGCAGAGGGCCTTGCTAAATTGCATAGGCTGGCTTGAACTTACAACGCTCCTGTCTCAACCTTCCAAGTGGCTGGGATTACAGTTGTGTGCCCCCATGCCCAGCTCAAGTATTTTGAAAATGGTATTCTGTCCAACTGTACATCTTTGGCAGAATATATTCCAAGAAAAAAAATTAAAATTCAAGGAAATCTTAAACTTTACTTTGTTATTGATCCTGATACTGCTAATGTGATTCTGAAACTATTTTTGTTTATGTTGTAGGATAAAGCAAATACTTAAGTATACTGATATCATTGGGAGGAGTTCTCAGAGAGAAGAGAGACATAGGTAGAAGAGACGATAAAGAAATCCAATGTTATTGGTTCTGCATTGGAAATAACTATGAACTCAAATTTACACACACACACACACACACACACACACACACACACACACATTCTAGTTTCATCCATTGAAAGAGCCTAGAAGCAATGCACAAACCTAACACCTAGATCTTAATTTCCAAATACAATTTCTCACAAAGGAAACAACACTTCTTCGGGAAAATGTCTGAATCTGGGTCTAGGGCAGGAAAATTTCAAATGACATCTTGGGATATCTTGTGTTAGAAAGCAATGGAATGCTACAAGATTAAGGTGTAAGTGTAAAAAAAGACATTTGAATAGAGTTAAAGGTGCTATCATTTATGTTTAGAAATATCTGAGCATCGAAACAACTAATGATGATAATACATTTTAAAATGAAATCATTTATGAGACCATAATGACACTGAAATAGTAAGAAGTCAGGCAAGGAGGCTGGGTGTGGCAGTGTATACCTCTAATCCCAGTCACTCAGGAGGCTGAGTCTGGAGGATTGCAGGTTCAAGGCCAGCCTCAGCAATTTAGGGAGGCCTGAAGCAATTTACTGAGAACCTTTTTATATAACGAGGACTGGGGTTATAGCTCAGTCTTTAAGCATGCCTGTGTTCCAAAAATCCCTTGTACCAAAAATAAATAAATAAATAAATAAATAAACAAAATAAATCGGGCAAGTTAAAAAAAAAGCAACAATTCTATAGGGAAGAATGTGGAGTGACAGCTAGAAGTGTAAAAGGAAGTACAGAATTAGAAAACCAGCATTTTACAAATTTCAGTGTAATAACTTATGAGTCATGATCATTCACAGGTTGGAAAGAAATGCTAAGAAACAGGATATTTCATACAGTGTCGGCATGTGACACCACAGATAATTCATTGAAGATAAATCACATTCATAATACAGATATCTGGCAGACCACTTTAGCCAATTGAAGGAGCTGAGCACCCCAATAATGGAACAGACTGACATCACAAGCCTTCTGATGAGAGGCTCTGAGCAGGACAGACAGGACCCAGGAGGATTTTTTGCTGATGTTCTAACAATGAGTAAACAATCAGGAAAAATCATAATGACTGGCTCACACACCTCAAAAAGATGCCACGAAAACCAATCAAAGAAACAAAAAATAGCAAGAGACGGGATCAGGGAGGGGGACTTCTGGATTAAAAGAGACTAACAGGACATGACAATCAAATCCAAAGTATTGGTCCTTTTTGAATCTTCAATAAAAAAATGATACTGATATAATATATATTAAGAGAAAACATGTCCCAAGATAATATTAATTGAAACAAATTTTTTCTTATGTATAGTTTTAATATCGTGGTTATACAAGAGAATACATTCATAGGAGATGTAAGCTAAAGTCCTCAGGTTTAAACCATCAGTTTATCTAGAACTTGCTTTCAAATGATTTGGGGAAAAAATTCAATAGGAGAAATTAAGAAAAGGAAAGAGAGAAAGAGATAAACTTAAACATAATATTAATAAGCAAATGTAGTGAATGTTAAAAGTGGAAAATTTAGATACAGATTACATGGTTGCTCATTTTATCAATTTTTCAACTTCTCTGTAGGTTTGGACATTTCCAAAAATAACCTTTTAGACTATCAAGTTGGAGCTTGCCACAATGCTTTACACTCAGCAATGGCTCAAAATGATCATGCTGTGTTCCCAAGAATGCATATGTATGTGCTTTTGGTGCCTTTATACTAACACCAACCAAAGCACACACCCACACTCACGTACATACATGCTGGTAAGGATTAATTGGTTAAACAATTATCAAAAAGCAAAGTCTACTATCGAATTCAACCAATCACACCATGTTAGTCCATCCATGTTTAGGCATACATATTTATTTATTTCCATGAACTCTTTCAGTGTGTCAAGTGTTGTATGCTCATGAAAGTTATTAGTTATTATTTTTTCACTGTATTCCTAGAAACACCAAGAAATCAGAGTTTCGGTTTCTGGGGACAGAATAATGAAAATAATAACTAATAACAGGTGCCACATTTTGGGAATATAATGTCAGACATTTTTTCTCATGGTTCAGATTGTTGGTTTAATGTAATCTTCACAACAATCTTATGAGTAGATTCTGCTATTAATAACAGGAAGACAATGAGGAGTATGGAGGCTGAGTAACTGCCATAAGTCAAATAACTTGATAAAATGAGAAAATGTTGGTGCCAAGATTCAAACCAAACCCATGCTTTTAATAAGTAATCTGAATTTAGTAGAAGTTTGTTGGCTAAATGAATTCATGTTTTCAATGAGAAGTTGTACAAATTGTGACTGTCAAAGTAGCTTTGTAGGAGAAGGAAATGAGTACTTGGTCTAAAAAAGGAGGGGAAGGGATGGTATTCCAGAAAAACTGGATCTAAGGATATATGAAAGTTGTACAGAAGAGTCACAGGCAGAACAGGAAAACCCATGTGGAAAATATCCCTAGGGAGAATACCCAGATGATGTCTCCCACTACTCCTTATAAACAGAAAATAAATATAACATTTTAGAAAATTTGCACACTGAGAATGCAAGACTGGTTGATGCTCATGTGTCGTGAACCCATGCTGTGGCTTGAATATCCCTTCACTCTTTTGCTTTCTCTCTTGCCTTGGGATCTTTCTTGCACACACTTGTGCCATGAGATGCCCTCTCCCATGTTATAAAGTAGCCAGAAGATCCTCATTAGAAGCTGACCAGATGAGGTCAGGTGATTTTAGACTTTTGGTATCCAAAACCCAAAGCAAAATGAACCTCCTTTCTTTATAAAGTACTTGGGCTTAGTTATTTTGCTGCAGCAACAGAAAACAGACTAAAGCAGTTCACAGAAGGGAAAGAGTAATGGGAAAAAGACTCTCAGAGGAATGGTTCCTCTTTTTCCCTACTTCACAGAACAAGGGATCACCTGCTGCCAGTACAACTTGACTCTTTTATTCTAAACTGACTTTGATTCATTGTGTCTCCCTGGAATCCAGGGCTCAGAGCAAAAGTGAACAAGAACAAGCAGCCTTTCTGAGAGATAACTTTGACTCCCACCTATTATTTTTCTCTTCATAGCTGGGAAAAATCTTCATTCAGACAAACTGTGTCACTGTATCAGAATACCTGTGTGAGCCAGGAACCCTTAAACAAGGCAAAGGACCCTTGAACACCATGGACACCTGCTCCTTGCATCTGTGTCTCCATGATTCTACTGAGCTCAACTGATTTTTCTTCTCTTTATTTTTATTTGCCTAGCCCAGGGACACTTGTTTTTTGGTGTTAAAGACAAGATTGATGTCTCCAATATAGTCATTCTTGACCAATCTTGTCTTTGAATTTCCTTAGTCTCTAGAAACTCCTATGATGGTGACAATTGTTATTTCAGAAGCACTTAGGAGAGTGCCAGATGTTAAAAGGCTGTACTTGATACATCCATTCACTTAATTTTATTTATTTTGCACATCAACCCAGTAAGGTAAGAATAACTGATAACTCCTATTATACAGATGAGGAAATGGAGCCTCATAGAAGTTAAGCAACTTGGCCAGGATTCCATGACTATCAAGTCTCCGCAGGATAATAGTATGAATTAAAGATAATGGCCTAGACGAAATTGCTTTAAGAGCTGGATGACTTTATTTTGTGGTGATAATATGAAGTCCTTATGCACAGGCGCCAGCAGTATGCAATACTCCAGGCAGCACCTCAGTAAGTGTTTGTTGGCTGTCCTGCCTTCTGATCCCCTGGCACGGGAACAAGGAACTCCCCAGGAGTCTACAATAAAAGTGCAGTGAAAAGTCCATTAGAAAGAAGACTTATTTTCAGAGCTTAAGAGGATAGCTCCTTTAGTCTCTGGTCAGGGCTCTTTAGAAGAATGGAGTTGAAAAACAAAGAGGATTTATCAAGTGACAAAAAACTGTGCTAATACCCTTATATAGACATGTCCAAAGGTCTAATATCTTCAAGTGCTTGTTGAACTTGCTATTTCTTATCACTGTCTTAGATTCATTGAATAAACACTGCTGGGGAGAGTCCTAGAAAATGGCCATTTAAACATTTATCCCAGCTTGTTCTTCAGAGAACTAAAATTTGAGAACCTATGCTTTATATAATTTTCATCTAGTACTAAGAAAAAGCTTGAAAAGGTGGGGGTGATTATCCCCTTCTTCCAGCTGAGGAAAGTGTTGATCAGGTGGGTATCAGGTAGGTATCAAGGAGACCTAATTCCTTTGGAGTCACTTCCTGGAATAACTTTCTTCCATGACATTGACAGGTGAAAGGTGAACAGTATGGGCCAGAGGGGACTTTGTTTAGAAAAAGGGACCTTTCCTTGCCCCAGAGATCCCATGTCACCTGGTCCTAGGAACCTAGTCTTGAGAGTCACAGTTTCAAAATTTCATTCACAACTTAAGCTCTGGTCAGAATGTTTAGTCTTTTAATATTTCTGTGCCTTCCTCTATAAAATGGAGAGAAGGACACCTTCTTCACACAGTTGTTAGGGAAACCAAGTGACATCAGGAATGTGAAGTGCCTAGTACAGTGCCTCATACTAGTAGCTACTCAATGTTAACAAATTCTTCTAAAAAGTCAAATCAGAGGGCAACTCTTCAAGGAAGTCTTGTCTGACTACCACATTCAGCCCCCTTTTACACCTTCATTCAACTCCTGCCTTCTTTGTGCTATTTATGCATGATGTACTGATTTCTATTCTATTTTCCACACTGCATATAATGCATCTGTTTACATTACCTGTCTCCTCTGAACTGTGAGTTCCTTCAGGACAAGAATAGATTTACTGATTTTGTAACCTTGGTGCATAGCTCCATCAATATTCAAAGTGTTTTAGCATGACCTAATTTCTGAATGACCAACTGAACAACAATTGACTGAACGAATGATGCGCAAATTACTGGGCACGTAAAAAATTAATAAGAGAATTAATGACTAAGTAAGTGAGAGATTAATAAAGATTTTAAGAATTTGGTGAGTGTGTAAAGGGAAGATGCAAGAAGGAATCACCAGCTGAATGAATGAAAACCACACTGCAATCAACAGAGCCTCCTGTTCTCATCCACAAGGATTGGAGTCAACTGACTATGCTAAATGGGTGTGGGAAAGAAATTTCTCTAAGTACCTGTTAAAATTCTTGGCAATACAGAGGTGACAATGCTTTAATTTCAGGGTAATGCTACAGCTTTATGACTTAGTAGTTTTATTTAATGACCCAATTTAGCAGGAGATTATGCTGTCTGAGCTAGCCCAGAGAGACCACTTTAAAGCTCAGGCCTTCAACACATGCAGATCTGGTCCTAAGTTTTGCCTAGAAGACCAGCCTTCTGGAATCCCTATGTGGTCACCATGCTTTGGTTGACAGCATAATGTATTAAAGAGAAGAAGAGTAATATTTTTAAAAGCTTCATTCCTCTAAACTGTTGAATTATAATTCTTCTGCAGTCCAACAGAGTCCTTTGGAAAACACTTCATTTACAGAAAGCAAATCGTCCCTCTGAAATATAAGCAACAATACAAGTATTATTCCAACTGATTAAACTGCTAGTGAGCCACAGCACATCTGTCACCCATGAGTGAGTCTCAACCAGAAAATGATGCTTGTGCTGCCAGAGGACACATCTTTTGAGCTCCTCCCCAGGATGAGCTGAGCCTGCTATCCATAAAGACACAGGCCATGTTTCCAGAGGAAGGGGAAAGATGGTAAGGGGAAGAACCTTGGCTTACTTTACTTTCTGTTCTGGGGCATTCATTCTCCAGCACTGCTTACCAATTTGCTCATTGACTAAGTGATTGCACATCCACCTTAAAAGTTGTCATCATTGCTCTCCATTTACAAACACAAAAACTAAAGTATACAAAGAGAGTCTTTGTGGGCCCACAGAAAACAAGTACAATAGATAATGAAATAATTCAGAGGTTGCAAAAGGCACAGATACTATTCTCAGTGTCTTAATTGATACTAATTATATACCTTCACAACTATTGCCCTTCAAAAAATACTAAGCCACATATATGAGCTCAGAATTTACACAGGCAAAGATGGAAAGGGATTAAAAGGCATAGCCAATTTTGTATTTTTAAAAGATCACTCTGACTTTTTGTAAATTATGAGTCACTGTGGGAACAGCTGAAGACTTAGGCATTTTTAACTACAAGGACAAGTGATTATAAAGTCTCTGATCTTTGAAGGCCACATCTTACTAATTTCTGTATTTTCAGTGGATCATCACTACCTGGCCAGAGCAGACAACCAATGTATATTGGTGCAAAGAAATAGAGGAAGGAAGGATTGCCTCCCAAGCCTTACTCCTCTGATGGTAAGTACTATAAACGCCTCAGTCTAGACAGCTAGACTTGGTATCCTATTTCTACAGTTTACTAGCCTCATTAATGTGTTTGTAAAATAAAAATTATTTCATCTACTCCTCAGTGATGCATGTTGCACTAGCTGAGTACCCAGCCGATATTCAACATGATTTTATACAGTCAGTAATCAAGTGATAACTTTTTGGAAACACTAATTCTGCAGTGATGACTACCCAACTAATGATAAAAAGCAAACTTGAGAACTTCAGCTTGTACTTGTGTAAGGCTTTGGCAAGACAATGGAAGCTAATACTTTTTGTTGTTGTTGTTTGTGTGTGTGTGTTGGAAGTGGAAGATTTTGGAATAGAAATCTGCAGGAAGATGCCTTCACAGAGCTTTATTACAAATGCATATAACACAAACACCTGAGTTCTACTTACTTTTCTATACAATATAATTGTCAAAAAATTGACAACCTCATAAGAAGACTGGGAAAAAAAATCAATGGTCGAACTTAGTGGCCCCATGCTATGTCCTGAGCAACTCTAATTTCCCTTGCACTGACCGTTTGGTGTATAGTCCAGAGGCAAATCACAACCATTGCTCTAACTTTGGGAAGCAAAGCTAACAGTTTGAACTTAACCATGTGGACACATTACTTTCTGTCAATAGCTGAGATGATAATCTATTACCTGCAATCATACTGTACAATTATGTGCAGGAATATTGGAGAGACCTCAATTGCAGCTTCTCTACCTACTCCATTATGCATGCTTTGATGAGTTTTAATGAAAACAGAGGCTGCTGCCAAAGCAGTGAGAAGTGGAGCATCATAATACCCAGGGTGATAAGATATGGAGCCTTGTAAGGTGGTTTGCAAATGGATTAGGAGATGTTTGAGAATGGAAAAAAAGTTTTGCTTTAGAGATTTACCTAAATGTTCCTTGCAAATTCCTTGTAATGTCTGATGATTGCCCTACAGGTCCACACACATGAAATTGGCATTGTATCTATCACGATAGGAAATAAATGTATTTTGTTAGTAGACAAACAATTTTGTATGTAAATATGCAATTTTACTGAACAGAGGAAAAGTAGTGTGCAGCTGGGAAATAAAGATCTTTTCATATGCTGACAAGGTGTCCTGTTAACACTAAAAAGGACACATTGTAAACTGGTTAGAACGAGTTTAAATGTGGAGTTCTAAGGAAAATCTTGTTAGAAATCCTCACCCTTCTGATTCTGCTTTATTCATATTGAAAGTGTCCCCTCCAGAAATTCCCTTTCCAGACTCATAGGGTCACTGAAATCTCATGGCATCTAGAGAAGGGATAAAGATTTTATTGTTGGTGACAGCATAACTAGTAATTATGCAGGATACTGTATTACCCTTCTTCAAGACTGTCTACTCTTGGGGGCTAGGAACTCTGTGCAGATATTCTAATTCTCACATTAATCTTGAAAGGCAACCATTTTATCACTAGCATTTTATAGATGAAGAGACCAAGATCCAGAAATGTTAAATGCCTGTCCAAGGTCACATTGCTAGAATGTGTTGCACTTGAATTTGAATTACAGTGTGTCACTAAAACATATTGTCTTCCTGTTTGAAGAAACAAAGGTATTTGGAGATGCTGGGCAGCAGTGAAAAGATAGGGGGAAAAAGGCCTGCCTTTTATTCCTGGCCTTACAGAAGAGGATGAAAATAGTAATGACTAAACATGGAGGCCTGTTTGCATAGTTACACACTGCTATTGAGTTAATAGGCAGGGCTTGAATCTAGGATAAATTATGAAAAGTAGAAAGGGGAAAAAAGAAGCTAGAAATCATCCTAATTTGGCAGTGATTTCATTTGCCCTGGGATCATTAGAGTTTGTGGAAAAGGAGAACCAAGGATTCATCACACCTTGCCTTAGTCCATTTTCCACTGTTATAACAAAATACCTGAGGGTGGATAGGGTAGAAAGAAAGGTGTATTTAGTTCACAGTTTTGGAGTATGGACGTTCAAACAACCTATTATCAGCTCTGGCAAAGACCTCATGATAGACAGCCTTAGAGGGCAGGAGTGAGAGAAAGAGGGAGCCAGAAAGATAGGGGAGAAACCAGTCTTGCTCTTATATAACAACTGTCTTATGAGAACTAAGTAGGGTACTATGAGAACTACTTTACTTTACCTTTGACCTAATGGACCTAAGGACCTTTCACTAAACTCCACCTCTTGAAGTCCCAACACCTCTCACATGACCACACTGGGGACCAAACTTCCAACCCATGGACATATCACACTGAAACCATAGCATACTCTGATACTTATTTTTCAATGTGAAAATCACAGTCCCATGGAAACACACAAGTAAATTGATGGTTATAATGCAGTGTGATCAGTGTCATTGAAGAAATCTACAGAAGAGGGGAGAATTGAATATGGGCATCCAATTGGGCCTGAGGTTACCTGATTGAATTATTCAGGGTTTTTCAGAGAAACACCATATTGGTTGAACAAGGTGTGTGTGTGTGTGTGTGTGTGTTCGTTCATGCACATATGTGTGTATGCCTGAGACAAAGCAGGAGATGGGGAGAAAGACTGGTAGGAATTGAATCATGGAGGTTTAGTATGTCTAAAATCTGTAGGATAAGCTGGCAGGCTGGAGATTCTGGGAAGAAGTGCAGTTTGAATCCACATGTCAAAACTCCTTCATGTTCAGGGAAAGTCAGTGTGTGTTCTATTAAGACCTTCAACTGATTTCATGATGTCCACCCACATTATGGAGGAAAGACCGCTTTACTCAAAGTTTATTGATTTAAATGATAATTTCATTAAAAAAATACCTTAGCAGAAGACATTCAGAATAATGCTCAATATTGAATCCTAGTTAGGATGACACATGAAATTATTCTTCAAACCAAGGGAAGAAGGTAGCCTGAGAAACCTCATGCTTCTGTC
The DNA here is from genome assembly GCF_902686445.1 of Sciurus carolinensis. Lineage (NCBI taxonomy): Eukaryota > Metazoa > Chordata > Mammalia > Rodentia > Sciuridae > Sciurus > Sciurus carolinensis. The sequence continues at coordinate 74,556,399 of NC_062215.1, forward strand.
TCATCAACCCAAGCTTCCTATAGAAAGACCTCAGGTGTTTGCTAATTTCCACCACATACCACTCTCTCCTTTTTTTTTTTTTTTTCACTCCTGCTTTTTCCTGCATATTGGTCCCAGCCTCAAGGATTCTTTCCTTTCCTGATGGCATCTCACCTATCCTGCAAGTCCACCTTATGTGCATTTTCTTTTGGAAAAACAATTCTTAGTCCTCTCTGGACTCTTGGCTGTCTCAAATGCATCCTTTCCTACTTGCCCAACCAGATTGATGCAGCCATAATCCCAGTGTCTCCATGATTGCCTGAAATGGTCTGAGTTAGTCCAGTCTTTAATCACCACATAGTGGCATGTAGCCCAGTTATCCTTTTCTACAAAACATTATATTTTAGTATGTCACAGTTTCTCTTCATTGTCTAATGGTCTCTTGGTTCAATTTTTAAACTGAGTGATCCTATCAACTCCTGGGGTTAGTTTGCTTTGGAGGTCTCTTATTCCTTGTATATTTCTTATTTTTATCTTTAACTTAACCCCATTTAACTTAGAAAGGGAAGCCCTTTGTTGGTCAGGTTGAACTTTATTGGACAAGTGTTTCATTTATTTGCACAGTTTGTAGATAACTTTGTGGCCTCTAACTTCAACACCAATCTTGATCTTTGATGAATTATAATCATCTCCTTAAACTTCTTTGAACAGTCCTTTAAGCATATTGCTATGGGTAGGTTCCATTTACCCCAGGAAATCTAGCTTCCACCCATCTCCAGTTTTCTCTGTGACCAGAAAGGCTAACTGAAAACATTCTATCAACAAAGGTTCTTACCTTCTGGATTCTAGCTGGGTGTGGTCAATAGGGAGCATAGGAAGGTGACTGGAAGGAGCAAGGGAATATTGAAGTCAGAATGTCACTCCCACTGAGCTGACTACTTCCCAAGAAGAAGTAATAGTACTCCCATGCAGCATCTTCTCCATATACACTCTCTTTTCCAGTCCGATAGCACTTCTTTATCTCTACTGTCCAGACTTGATGGTGGGAATAGCCCATCTGCTACTTTTAATGCTCTGGGATATGAATTTTAAAACTCACCACCACAACACCATTTATGTGCTTGTATCTTTGTAAATACTCCCTAATTTGAACTAAACATCAGGCAAATCCACTGTCCTCAAGATTAGGATGCAAAAGTCAGGGCTAAGTTCATGAGTGATACAAAGAGAACATCTTATTAGTACTCAGGATATGGTATATCTTTTCTTCCAAACTAGCTAAGTAGTCTTCCATGCTCAAGAATCATCTATGATAAGACTGCTTCTTCTTTACCAGTCTTCTGGAACTGGTATAGCCTTGCTGGGCAGATTATGCATCTTCAATAGGTTTACCTTCCCCTAGTCAAGTCTCTTTGATCCTCTCTTTTCTAGTTGTTCCCAAGATTTTCAGTGTTCTATCTAGTGATTCAGAACAGGGACTTTGTGACCCTAACAATTGTGTAGACCACAGAGACACTGGCACTTTGTTCCTGCCATTCATTCTCTCTTCCCCAAAATGTGTTCTCTCATTGCTTCTCTTGATCAGTCCCTATTCCCAACCCGGGCTTAAGAGGTACCATCTGCCTGCCCAATAACTCTTCCACTACATTCCAGATTAGGTTAGGGTCCCTTCCTGTGAGTACCCAACACACACACTATATATTCTGTTACTGTCCTCATATTATACTTTAATTGTTACTGTAATGCCTCCATTATTAGTCTGTGAAAAAGACTGAAATGATATTGTCAGGGGTTAAACATTTTCTGCCAAAAGTATATATGGAATTCCTAGCCCTGGGAACCTATGAATGTGGCCTATTTGGGAAAAAATTTTTCTATAGATATAATACAATTAAGGTGAGGTCATACTCCATCAGGGTTTAATGTTTGACTCAATCAAATTTGGAGGGTGCCCCTAGTAGGAAGAAAATAAACAGACCCACAGACATAACAAGGGAGAAAACCATATGACAAGGTCATATGAAAGCATCATGGCTATCTCTGGGTGCAGAGATTTAGTTTTAGCTAAGGGATGCCAGAGATGGGGCAGACCCCTCCCCATCTCCATAAGTGAGGAAGAGGTGAGGAAGGATTCACCCTATATGCTCCAAAGGAAGAATGATCCTACCAACACCTTGACGTTAGTTTTCTAGTTTTTTAGAACTGTGAAATAATATACTTCATTGTTTTGCCCCTCCCAGTGTATGGTTCTGTTACAGCAGTCCTAGGAAACTAATCCAGACACACATCAGAAGCACCTTGCATAGTGTCTGCAGTATGCAAATTTATATTGAGTGAATTAGATTGAGCTGAACTGAATTATAAAATAATTTATAAAGATGTTGAAAGTAGGTCCTGTGTGTATTCCCAAAGTAACTTGCTCGTCATCTTCCTCATTCACCACTTCACAGAATCCTCCATCCAAAAACTGAGCCTCTTCTCTCTCCTATCCAGTAGTCCCATGGTGAAGCAAGTTAGAACATGGTTCTAGGAAAGGCACACTATCAAAAGTTTTCTGAATTCCAATGTAAGTCCACTTCATCGGTAAGCATAAACACTCCCTCAAGTTGCTCCAGTTAGTAGGTTTATGCTCCCTATGTAGAGATCATGTTTACATTAAATATGGAAGTTGCTGTTGGAGCATTCGAGCATCTCACCTCCCCACAGTTGCCCTGAGAATAGTTTCCATGCACAGACTGCAATCTCCCAGTACAGGTTAGGTACCACCTTTCCTGTAGCAATAGGGAACTAACATTCCCCAGGGTGCATTATGAAGAGGGAAGCAGTGAGGATGCAAATTTGCTGTCTTCCACACTGAAAGCTGCTCATCTTCAACATCATGACAGCCATTTGAAAGAATCTGCAGACTTCCTATGAAAAATTTCTACAGATAATCTCAGAGATTTCTAAATGAGAAAGGACTGTAAGGTTGCCAGGAAACAGATCTATATTTTAGAAATGTGGCATTAAGCCATAAGCACTCATCTGATTGGCAAATAAAAGAGAACCTGGGTTTCCTGTCTGCAGCACTCTTTGTGCTCATTACGTATTGAAACTGAGGAAAAACTCAAATAAACCCTCTAAATTTAATACACTGCACTTTCTTTGAGTTGACTTTTAAAATCACTGATTTTAGAGGTCATGTAGCTAAGCAATATATTATTAGACTCCATTAGCTTTGCTATAGATAACACCACTTACATGTAGGTACTGATGATAACAGTTGCCTATGTTGTTTTCCAGGAACCTGGAGCCCCCTTTTGTCTATCTCCAACTGGTTGAAACCACCTGCATGTCTGCTGGGTGAATTTTTACTTCAGAAAGCCAAAACTCCACCTCCAGAGTATGCTAACACCACCATTTTCTGAACATGCATGCTATGAAGAGCCATGAAATTTGATTATGCATTCATAGAACACTGATTACTTCACCTTTCCAAACCTTCAATCACCTTCCATCATATCTTAGACTATCCTGTTGCGTTATCCTATGCCTTGTCCTTAGGGAGATGGATGTAAGATATGCTTAACCATGTCATGAATAAACTTGGTAAAACTCATTATTTCAGTGAATGGCATCTTGAATGGGGTACAAAATGGGCCTGGTTTAGTAACACTATTACTCCAGTTTCTACCAAAAGGGCAGAGAAGAGAAGTTTTGTGTTTTCAAAAATCAGAGGTAAAGACAGACTGATCCTCTATATTCTACTTCTCTCCCTTCTCCTTCACTGTCTTCCTTACTCCCTCATTCTCTTTCCTGGACTAGTTTATCAAACTTTTCATAGTGTTATAAATCACTCACATTTAAGAGCATCGAAGATTTAAAATTTATAAATAGAAAGGTGTATACTTAATCATCATTACATTTGTGCATTGGAAAATTGTTTGCCAATGAAATATAATTGATAATTCAGCTTCAACACAGCTTTGCTTTTATTTCTATACAAACTTTAGGAAAAAATAAAGCATAAATATTTCGCAACTTCACATGACCAAAAAAATCATATGCAAAATAAATACCAACCCATGACCATCATGGCTTTCAATTTTGGACACAACTCAGTCTCTGATCCTTCAGGATCACAAACAGCAAGTTTTGTGCATCCATACACATTCTCCTTTAGCCATACTTTTACAACTGTCAATCATAAACCCTCATAGAAGTCTTTTGCAAGGACAAAGAGAAAGTTTCACTTATTGAGACCTTAAAGTCCATAATTTCTATATCCTTGTACTTAAGGGTTTTAGTTTGAAAATGTTTAATCAATTTTCACAAATATATTTTAATTTCAAAACATATGTCAACGACATAAGGAAAAACCTACATTTGGTCTTTATGAAACTTCAAGATTTATGTAAACATACACTAGAAGAACACACATATATGTTCATAGAAAAAGTTTCCCTCTAAATTGTAATAAATATAATTACAATGGCAATGTCTGGATTATAGATTCTAGATGGTTTTAATATCTTCTTCATATTTTCCTTTTAGGCCCAGCTTATACAATTAACACTGATTACTTTTATTTTAAAATATTTTAAATACACCACTTAAAGCAAAACATGTACAATACAAAGTATCCAATTAAGTTTTAGTGAAATGGATGATACTGAGTCAGAAAGCTTTTATTTTTTTCTTAGTCTTGACTCAGAGACTTAGAAATTTGTTACCTTGAGCATGTCATGAAATTCTTAAATTCTCTTTCCTTCCATGTAAGATGGATATAAAAAAATATACATCTGTCTCAGATATTTGTTGTGACAATTAAAAGAGATAATGTTTATTTTATTTGTTTTTTTTTACTTATGCATGACAGTAGAATGTATTTTGACATATTATACATACATGGAGTATAACTTCCCATTCTTGTGGTCGTACATGATGTGGAGTTACACGGGTTGTGTATTCATATAAAAATAGAGATAATATTTGTAATCTCCCAGTTCAGTTCTCAAAGGTGGTTGATGCTCATTACCACCACTTCTGTTATTTCACATCATAACTGGTCACTCAGTAGGAGACACTTATGTCCTCTACCTAATTTTGCAGTCAAATTATTTTTTGATATAGACCATAGAAGATTTGCATCAGATTCACTGGGAAATCTTAGAGAAACTGCAATTAGAGGAATAGAGTTTCTGAGGCTGGGTAGCCTGCATTTTTAGCAAGACTCTGTATGTTTAAAAATAACCTAGATTCACTGAGAAGACTAGTACTTTACCAGGTTGTCTAACAAGATAGGTTACCACAACCATGAAAGAAAACATAATATAATTTATAATTATGCTTAGGGCTACTGAAAAGCAACTAACATACATGAATTTTGGAAAGATGAAGTATTGTGAAAAATGCAATGAAACTGCATCCATTTCCAGGTCTCTAACATTTTCTGCAGAAAATTTCTGACCCTTTGTATGCAGTTACTTAACTTGCTAAGTGTCCTTAGTCATCATTTCTTGCAATGGTTTGCTTGCATTTCTGCCTGTAGGATTGCATGGAAGAGTTACCAGTTGTTATCACTGATGAACAATAACCACTGTGTCTTATTTCTCTGCATATCCTCAGTGTTCAGGACAGTGTCTGGCTACAGAAAGAGCTTCATACATGTGATTGCCTTTTGGCAGAGACGCCTGGGGCAGGAGGACTCAATGGGTCTTAAGAAGTCCCTATGACTTTCCTGTGTTCATTATGCAATGCAACTGGCATCTCCAAATACAAGTGCTTGAGAGAGACAAACAAAAAAATGTGTATGTGCCAATTAATGACACTCAAAATGGTAGGAATGCTCCTGTAGCTGAATGTTTAAATAATTATTACATCAAGGTTTTGCACTGTGAAATTATATTTCAGAGAAAATTAGTTATCAGATGCCATTTCTAAACCCATGTACTAATTGCCACACTCTGTGTCCTTCTGTGATTTAGAAAGATTTAGAAAGAAGTTACAGGGTATCATGAAATTGCCAGGAAGAACAAAAATAGCTCACCAATTTTTTAGACATCTAAGGGATAACCAACCTGGCTTGCTGCTCCAGTACACTTACAGGTGGTTGCATTTTATCCTTAAAACTCTAGGGAGTGGGAGATATCATTCCCATTTTGATGACAAACAACTGAAGCTCAGAGAGAATATTAAGACTCACCCAGATACATAGTCCTCAGGGTAAGATACAAATGAAGTATTCCTACTTACTGAATCAGGACTTCCCACTGAACTTTAAGCTTTGGTTTTTGTTTGTTTTCCTTTTCATTCTGTTTTCAATTTAAGAGATCATGTCCTTGGCAAACTTGACAGAAAACACTTGATAATTAATTCTCAGTTCAGCAAAATATTATTAGGATCATTAACAGATTTTCTTCTCTCTTTTTCCTGAAAATAACCTAGCTGATAATTTCTATCATTTACCAAAATAATTTGCCCCAGAAGAAGTTGGTTCTTCTTTTTTTTTCTTTTTATTTTGATTTATTAAAAGTAAAATGTACTGACCTCTGGGCTCATAGTCACCATGGGCTGATGTCCAATGATGTGGTTTAGTTTATGTGAACATAGTAATATCTTCTTAAATCAATTCTTATAATACATTTAAATTAAATAATGTTACAACTGCTCTAAGATTTGAGTATGAATGAAAAGATAAGAGGATGGGAAACGAGGCTCCTTCCAGTGATTTCCCTTGACTTTGCACCACCAGTGACTAAGTTATGCTTGAGTAGGAACTCTGCACTCTTACCAGTGATGTTGCAGTACACTTGGAGAGGTCCCAGGGGCCCACTGCCATCAGAGTCGATGTAGAAGAATCCAGCCATGTGCCCTTGGTGCCTATAAACCTCACAGGATTTCTCGTAGATGGCTGAAAAGACAGAAAGGCAGCAGACAGGAAAGTTTGCTTGGCTCTGCATTTCCTTCTGTAGGGATCAGTACCTCCAATTATATGTGCTTTTCATGCTTCCTTCTTTCTCTTCTATAGACTCAGCTGGTCCCCCATGCCTTTAAAAACTAGTGTTTCAACACTTGATGGACACCCATCCTCCATTTATCTTAACTCATCCATTCTTCCATTCCTCTAAACTCAGTTCACAGGGTATACCCTTCCCCAGTCTCCCCTCACCTCTTATATGCCACTCCTCTTTGCTGATTTATATATCCTTCCCCTATGTCCCCATAGAACATTAAGCTAAGATCATCCATAGAATATTCTGGCTCCCACCATGCTATGGGATACAGAATCTGCAAAAGTAGTGGCCATGTATTATTTTACACTGTGTCCCAGCCTCACACAGTGGGAGTTCAATAAATGTTTGATTAGTGAATTAAAGAAAAATAAATGCACACGTGCCGTAATGCATCTTCACTAATGAAGTACAAGGATACTGTCTAATTTCGATACATCCAGTAACTGACAGAGTAGTTGAAAAACCACATTCAGTCCATTTTAACTGAACTGGCACCTAACTAATTCACTGATTCTTTTTAACAGATGTGGTTACCACCAGAGGACAAAAGCATGGATTAGGCAATCACACTGTGCCCCCGAAAACTCAAAGCATGTCTGTGTGCAGCCACAGAAGTTTTTGATTCTTAAATCAGGACAGGCACATGTGTCCCGAAATAGAAGACTTTGACTGATCTATCTGTTTGAGAAACATAAATTTCATTAAACCACGTGCATAAATTTGGAGGAGTGTAAAGAGGCATCAAATGGTGTCTCATACATGAGAATATAAAATGTCATCTGATGGGTTCAGACAAAATGTGGTGGTTCTGAGCAGCAGGTGCGCATCCAAGTGTGTCACCCGTTCGTGCTTAAAACACTTCAGTAGCTCGCAACAGCCTTCAAGATATAGTACAAACTCCTCACCTAGCCAGCTCCTGCCCCTTGTGACTAATGCCCCATCCCAGGAATATGAAGCTGCAGTTTATCATGATCAAGTGTGAGGGGTGTCTCAAATAATTCATTACCAGTAAAATTCTAAAGCCTGAGAGAGTTTGACTTTTTATAAATTAGAGTGAATTCAAGGTTATACTTTTATTCATGGAAATTTCTCTAGCATTCCTGCACACTTCCTGAAGCCTGAGGTAAATGAGAGTGTTGTCATTTGTGGCCTACATAGTAAGCATAATATATAGCTGATTTGTATTTACTAAACTCTGTGTATGAGTCTGATACACAAGTGAAAGTTAACCTGTGTGTATGTGACCCCTCCACAAACACCCTCATGCTCCCACAATGACAACCACATGCAAAGAATGGCTATTGTCCCATGACAGGTAAATGCTACCCATGCAGCATGTGGGTGATTGCATAGTGGTTCAGAACATGAATGTTAGACTCAGACGAGGCAGTTTCTCAGTGTGGGACTACCACTTCCTATCTATGATAGCTTGAACAAACTGTTTCATCTGTGTTGGGCACCTCTTAAAGTGACTCCTGTGATGGATGCTTCCTGGTATTCATATTCTGTTCAAAAATCCATCTTTTCCCCCTGAGTGAGCTGGACTTATTGACTTGTTGTAGTGAACAGATTATGACAGAAGTGATAGATGCAATTTCCAAGAATAGATTGTAAAAAGACAGTGGCTGCCATCTTGGTTGCTCCTGTATGTCTCCTGGTAGTAGAAGTCAAATGCCTTTCCATGGCAGAGCCCTGTGAAGTGGCCCACATGAGTAAGTTTCAAAGCTTCTGCAGCATACCATGAGAGTGAGCACTGAAGCAGATCCCCAGAGTTCAAGCTTGAGATGATAGCAACCTTGTTTAACATCTTGATTGCAGTTGCATGAAAGACAGCCAGAACCATCCTCTAAACTGCTCACAAACCCAAAGCAACTATGAGATGATAATGTGCGTTGTTTCCACGAGCTAAGTTTTCCAATGATACATTACAAGAGATAGCTTATCAACTCTCCAAACATTGATTTTTTTTTTCATCTAGCTGTAGGTCTAAAAAGAGTCTACTTTCCACAGTCCTAGTAAGTATTCAAAGTGATAATTCACTTTTCTATATGGTATATAGAAACTACTTGATTAATATGAACTATAATAAATATTATCCCTCATTTCATATTATTGCTTTTCCTTTTGATCAATTCTTTACCCAATTTCTCAGTTTCATTATTATTCAAGATACCTGTTATGAAAAAACAGTGACCCTTAAATCCCTTCTGCATAGAGATGATGGCTCTGAATTATTAGTTTATTCTTTTGGTATTGACTGTTGTATCTTTCAATAACATATCTATCCTGGTATGTCTTTTTTTAATTTTTACTTTATCAACAAATTTATTTACTTCCAGAAATATGGAAGATGAGGATTTTACCGATTTTCACCCCTCCGCAAAACAGAAACAACTTTGTATTTCTATATCCTTCCAATGGAATCATATTGTAATTATAGTTAGATCAATGGTTACCACTTACAGAGGTATGACAATGTTAATGTTATTCACAAATTAGCTACATATTTTAATGTGATTACTTTTCCTTTAGTTTTTCTGGAAATTAGTAATTATCATATGTCCTCAGCTGGTGCATCACTGTAATCCCAGAGCCTTGGGAGGCTGAGGCAGGAGGAACATGAGTCCAAAGCCAGCCTCAGCAAATTAAAGAGGCCTTAAGCAACTCCAAGAGAACCTGTCTCTCAATGAAGTATAAAATAGGGCTGGTAATGTTGCTCAGTGGTTAAGCACCTGTGGGTTCAACCCCTGGTACCAAAAGAAAGAAAATGTCATATATTCTCATTTCCATGTTTTTCTTTCTTTTCTCTCTTCTCATATTTTACATATATACACACATAAACATACATATGTACACATATATCATACATAACAAATGTCACTAATTTAATTCTAAATTTGTTAACAATTATAAAAAAAGGTATCCCAAAATATTCACATAAAAATTAATATAAACAGATATGTATGGGGGGAGAGAAAATAAGGTAATAGAGACAAGAATAAAACTAGACCTTCCTGGATGTTTTGTATTTTTAACTTTGAAACCATAAAAATATTTCAAATAATTAAAAACAAAAGTGTAAGTAACAGAAGGAAAAAATAGTAGTGCCTTCTTAATCACTGGGAGAAAATGAAAACAAATTAACTAGGAAGTCTTTCAAGTGGTATTATGATTCAGTATTTTCTTTTTAACTTTTTTTTAAATGAACCTGATATCATCGTTAGCAATCAGAGCTATTTGACTTATCTTCTGTCATCTACAGTTTCTGTGTTTCGGTTATCAATTATTTCATTTAAAAAAAAAAAGATGCATACAAAATGAATCACTCCACTTTTTGTTAAAACAGCCCTTCCATGGTTCTGCAGATTGGCCATTGAGGCTGGGCTGAGCTGAGTTGTTTTTGGCCAAGATCAGATCACCAGTGAGGGCTACCCATGCATCTGCAGTCAGCTGCAGAAGCGGAGAAGCTGCTGGTAGTAAATGGGCATTTCAGTTCTTTCCCATTAAGTCTTTCATATTCTAGCAAATCATTTTGCATAATAAAGACTCCCTGAGCAGTAAGAGGGCAAATGTTTGCCAGACCTCTGATGGCATGATGTTTGATGATGCCCCATCTTCCAAAGAAAGTAACTGAGCCAAACTCCTAAGAACTGATCTCAAGCTTCTGAAAGAAGTGCAGCTATAGGATAGGTGTTGACTGCATCTTTGTTTGACTTCATGGGGCAGGATCACACTAGTTTGTGACAAACAAAAAGTTAATGTTGGGATTTGAATATCTCTTATCACCTTAGTTAGCCTATTATTCTTTATACACTTGTTCCTTAAACTTTGGCTCAGTTACCAGGTGATCTCTAAGGGCAAAGCCTGGAAAGAAGTATTTCTACTAATAGACACTATAAATGAGTTCATAATATATAAGTACTTTGCCCAAAGACAACCAGCTGGCAAGTGGTTACTAAAATTCTATCACTGTGCTATGCTTTGGATCCAGAATATCCCTTAAAGACCTATGGCACCCTAATCTTCAGATGGTGCTATTGGGAGGTGGGGCCTAGTTGGAGGTCTTTAGGTTACTGGCGACATGACCTTAAAGGAGATTGGGGAGCCCTAGCTAGTTCCTCTCTCTTCTTTTCTTCTTGGTCATGAAGTGAGCAAGGAACTCCTACCTAAGTTCCTGCCATGATACACTGCTCAGCTACAGGTTCAAAGCAAAAGGACCAATCATAGACTGAAACTTCCAAAATTATAAACCAAAATAAACCTTTTTCTCTATAAATTCATTATTATTAATTTTTTTATAGTGACAAAAAACTGACTAGTACACACTTCTTCCTGATTTGTTAGTGGGAATACTTTATAAATCTCAAATGTCAATCATCTCTAATTTGATTTCCCTTAACAATTAGATTGTATGGGAAAAGTAAGATAAAACCTGATGTTTTCCTTTAATTCATTAGTTTCAAAACACTGAAGTGTCTACCTAACATTTTCTAAAAGTGATGAAGGAGAATATTTGTAGAATTATTATGAACTTAAATTCTAAAAATCATTTGATATTTAAAGAGTAATTTGACAGGTAGGACAAAGTAGAGTTTGTTCTGCTAGGAAAATAAAACAAAAACAAAACAAAATAACAAAAATCTTGAGACAGTGAGTGATTTGATTCTTAACAGCATTGTTATTTTATTATGAAACAATTATAAACAGAAAAAATAGTTAATTATGATACTGTCATCATATTTTTTAATCTAACACATAAAATCTAAAGTATAAAAATTTTATAAAATTCTTAATCTTAATTTGAGATTGTGATATCAGTGTGAATTCATTATTTAATTTTTTAGTAATATAGCGTCTTTTCATATTTGTATCACTGAAAATGCTACCAACAATCTACTGCATAATAGTCTCGAAATACAATTTCCCATTAAAAAACAACAAGGGTTTAATGGGCTCTATGTTTGAAACAGGAAATGGTTAGAACAACTTGTATTGCCTGAAAAAACAAGAAAATAAGAAAAATATTGAAAATTGGATTCATGTCAAAATAGCAGAAGAACAGCTGGGCGCTGTGGCACATGCCTGTTATCCCAGCAGCTTAGAGGTTGAGGCAGAAGGATCATGAGTTCAAAACCAGCCTCAGCAAAAGTGAGGTGCTAAACAACTCAGTGAGACCCTGTCTCTAAGTAAAACACAAAAAAGGACTGGGGATGGCTCAGGGTCCAGTGCCCCTGAGTTCAATCCCCAGTACTCCCCATAAAATAAAGTAGAATAAAAGGAGAATCAATTTGATAGAAGAATTAGAATATCAAAAAGTGCAGTAACCGTAATTGTTAAATATATGCATTTCCTAGTATCTATCCCATCTATATATCCAAGTGTTTTGGGCACTTCTCAAAGTTGCTAATAAATGAACTCTTGTTATAAAAATTAGAAATAATACAGAACATATTCTATTTATGTTGTATTACTGTGTTTGAGAGCAACCTAACAATCCAAAAAGATAATTTTTGGAAAATAATCAAATCTAGAAAATGTAAAAGGAGTACAATAGTCCACTGACCCTTTCTGCAGAGAACATATCTCAAGACTCCCATAAGCTTTTTGAAACCATGGAGAGTCCTGAACTCTATATATACCATGTCTTTAATTCTTATACATACATACCTGTGATAATGTTTCATCTGTTAATTAGGCTCAAGAGATTACAAAAATAACCAATAATAAAATAGAATTATATAATCATAAGAAATTTTAATAAGATTTATGTGAGAGTGATTTCTCTCTCTTTCTCAATATATTTCATTTTACTCTCCTGTATTTTTTGGTACTGGTTGCCCACCAAGAAAAATGTAATCCAAGGTGATTGGGAATAACAGAATCATCTTTTTAAAATACCCAGTGAAGCAAAAGAATAATAATAATGAAGGCCTGCTCAAATCATTAAGAAGTTAATAGAGGATATTTTAGTGCATGGATTCAACTAGTGATACTCAAACTCATGAGTCAATATTAGCATCCCTAAAAGTGATTATAAGGGTGCTTCTAACATAGTGGGACAAAAGTCCATACCCCACCTAAAACATATCTTTGCCAAAAATTGAAGCGGAGTCTAGTCAGGCTCTGAGTCCTAAACACCAATTCATAGGAAGTGGTAGAGAAATATGCTGTGTACACTATAAGGACACAATTCATCATCATAACCTTAATAGGAATTGCATTGAATCTGTATAGTATTTTTGGTAGTGTACCATTTTGACAATATTAATTGTCAAAAATTAATCCAAAAATTTGGGATATAGCTCTGTCTTCCATGATCTTCAACTTCTTTCTTTAGTGTTCTGTAGCTTTCATTGCAGAGAACTTTCACCTCTTTTGTTAAATCAATTCCCAAATATTTTATATTCTTTAAGACTGTTGTGAATGGGATAGTTTTCCTAATTTCTTTTTCAGTTGATTCATCAGTGATATATAGGAACACAATCTATGAGTGTTAATTTTATATTCTGCTACTTTGATGAATTCATTTATGAGTTCAAGAAATTTTCTGATGGAGTTTTTTGGGTCTTCTAAATATAGAATCATGTAGTCAGCAAATAGGGATAGTTTGAATTCTTCTTTTCTTATTTGTATCCCTTTAATTTCTTTCCTCTGTCTAATTGCTCTGGCTAAAGTTTACAGTACTATGTTGAATAGAAGTGGTGGAAGGGATCATCCCTATCTTGTTCCAGTTTTTGGAGGGAATGCTTTCAATTTTTTTTCCATTTAAAATGATGTTGGCCTTGGTTAGCATATATAGCTTTTACAATGTTGAGGTATGTTCTTGCTATCCTTAGCTTTCCTAGTATTTTAGCATGAGTTGAAGTTATATTTTATCAAATGCGGTCATTAAATTCATTTGGAAAAATAAGAGACCCAGAATAGCCAAAGCAATCCTCAGCAAGAAAAGTTGAAGAAGGAAACATCACAATACCAAATCCTAAATTATTCTACAGAACCACTGGAACAAAAATGTCATGGTATTGGCACTGAAACAGACATGAAGACCAATGATACAGAACAGAAGACAAAAGAGACAAACCCACATAAATATAGTTGTTTCATACTAGACATAGGTGCCATAAACATATATTGGAGAAAAGATACTTCTTCAACAAATGGTATGGGGAAACCTGGAAATCCATATGTAATAAAATGAAATTACACCACTATCTCTCATCCTGCACAAAACTCAATTCAAAGTGAATCAAGGACTAGGCAATAGACCAGAGACATTGAGCCTACTAGAAGAAAAAATAGACCCAAATCTGCATCATGTCAGCTTAGAAACCAAATTTCTCAACAAGATTCCTAAGGAACAAGAAGTAAAATCAAGAATACAAACAACTAAACACTGGTGAGGATGTGGGAAGAAAGGTACACTCACACATTGCGGTGGGACTGCAAATTGGTGTGACCTTTATGGAAAGCAGTATGGAAATTCCTCAGAAAACTTGGAATGGACACACCATTAGACCCACCTATCCCACTCCTCATACCCAAAGGACTTAAAATCAACATACTACAGTGACACAGCCACATCATTGTTTATAGCAACTCAATTCACAATAGCTAAACTATGGAACCAACTTAGGTGCCCTTCAACAGAAGAATGGATAAAGAAAATGTGATACATATATATATACATGTATCACATTTTCTTTATATATATATGAATATATTTATATTTACATTTATATTTATATTATTTAATTTATATTTATATTATATATATGTATGTATATATATATATTTATATATATATATATATATATATATATATAAAATGGAGTATTTCTCAGTCTTAAAGAGGAATGAAATTATGGCATTTTTAGGTAAATTGAAGGAGCTGGATAATATCATGCTAAGCGAATAAGCCAGTCCCAAAAAAACAAAATCTGAATGTTTTTTCTGATATGCGAACTTTAATTTACAATGGGGGGAGTTGACTAGGGAAGAATAGAGTTACTTTAAATTAGGTAGAGGGAAGTGAAGGGAGGGAAGGGGGTTTAGGGACAGGAAGGATAGTAGAATGAATGAGACATTATGTACATATATAATTAGAGGACCAATGGGGTTCTACATCATGTGTAACCAGAAGAATGAGAAATTATATTACATTATATATGGTGTGACAAAGTGCATTCTACTATCATGTATAACTAATTAAAACAAATAAAAAAATTTTAAAAGCTACACTGAGATTTCATTTCGCTTTAGTCAGAATGCAAATTGCCAAGAATATAAGTAACAATAAAAGTTGGTAAGGATGTAGGGAAAAGGGTTCACTCATACATTGCTGGTGAGACTGCAAATTGGTGCAACCACTCTGCTGTGTGGGAAGCTGTGTGGAAATTCCTCAGAAAATTTGGAATGGAACCACCATTTGATTCAGCTATCCCACTCCTCAGTTTATACCCAAAGAACTTAAAATCAGCATTTTACAGTGACGCGGCCACATCAATGTTTATAGCACCTTAATTCACAATAGTTAAGCTATGGAATCAATCTAGATACCCTTCAACAGATGAGTGGATAAATAAAATGTGATACACATACATGGTGGAATATTACTCAGTCATAAAGAATGAAATTATGACATTTGCCAGTAAGTAGATGGAGCTGGAGTCTATCACGCTAAGGGAATGTTTTAGTCAGTTTTTTTGCCGCAACTAAAAGACCTAACCAGAAAAATTGTAGAGTAGGAAAAGTTTATTCAGGGGCTCACAGTTTCAGAAATCTCGGTTTATAGACAGCAGCCTCCACTCCTCGAGGCTTGAGGTGAGGCAGGACATCGTGTTGGAAGAGTGTGGCATAGGGAAGCAGTTTACATGATGATCAGAAAGCAGAAAAAGCCTCTACTCCCCAGATACAAATATATACCCTCAAGCCACACCTCCAATGCCCCACCTCCTCCAGTCACACTCCACCTGCTTCCAGTTACCACTCAGTTAATCACATTAGGGATTCCCTGATTAGTTTAAAACTCTCACAACCTAACATTTCTCCTCTGAACACTCTGGCATTGTCTACCATGTAAGTTTTTTGGGGACACCTCACATACAAACCATTACAGTGAAATAAACCAATCCAAAAACCCCACAGGCCAAATGTTCTCTCTGCTATGTGGATGCTGACTCACAATAGATGGGATAGAGGGAGGAGGCCAGGCTCACCCAACTGGACAGGCGGGGATGGAGGGAGAAGGGGGATGGGAATGGGAAAGACAGTAGAATGAATTGGACATAACTTTCCTATCTTCATATATGAATACATGTTAATTGTAACTCCATCATGTACAACCAAAAGAATGGGAAATTAGAATCCATGTATGTAAGATATGTCAAAATACATACCACTGCCATGTACAACTAAAAAGAACAAATTTTAAAAAGATTTAAAAAAAAGGACATAATTCATAAATCTAGAATATGGGCATGTTTGACTCAGTGTCTTCAACAAATAAATGATAAGAAAAAGGTAGGAATGCAGAAAACATGTCAATAAAATACTATATAACAACTTATTTGGATCCAGAGTCAAACACACCAAGAAGAAAAGAAGGAAGGAAGAAGGAAGGAAGGGAGGAAAAAAGGAAGAAAGGGAGGGAGTAAGTGAGGGAGGGAAACAGATTTGAAGACAACAAGAAAAATTAAAATTAAATAATTTAGAAAATATTTTTAATTTTGGTTGAGTACAAAAATGGTGATGTGGTTATATTATAAATCTCTCCTGTGTTAGAGAACTTTTCACTATAAATATTATATTTGTAATGAAATGGTATGTTCACGGCTTTTTAAATGCTCCATCAAAAAATTTTTTAAAAAGGAAAAAGGGATAAAATGGTAGAAACAATAGCAGAATATTGATAACTGTTAATCCTGGGTGAAGGGTACATCAGGGAAAAAAACACTGCTCTTTTTTGTACATTTAAAATTGTCTCCAAGAATACTTCATTTCATATTTAGGCATTTTAGTTGTTCTTTGTGTTTTAACTAAAAAAAAAAAATGTCTTCTAGATTCTTCAGATCTACTGCAACATTGCCTGGGGTGATCCCAAACTAGTCACAGCCATCTCTCCAGGACATCCCTCGCTGTCATGCATGATATTCTCTCCTGAAATTGACTCTTTTTTCCATTTAGTGTAATTCCCTTGAGATCCATTCCAATTGCTTAGGATGTCAATAGTATGTTCCTGTTGAATTGTGAGCAGTATTCCACCATATGTGTATATCACACTTTGTTTAATCATTAGTCCATTGAAGGGCACTTGGGTTATATTCAGTTTTTGCTTATTTCAGTTGTGATATTTTAAAATTTTAGAGTGGTGGTCCCTTTGAATATTCTTTTCTTTAATAGCAGATGATTCTTCATTCATTGATGCAGTATTTCTTTAATATCTCTGAGAGTATTACTACATAATATTTTCCTTGACATTTTCTTCTCCATGTGCATGCTGTTAATTCCAACCTGTATGCATTTGTTTATTTGCTTTATTTTGCATTGTGTTTTGTTCTCCATCTTATCTTTCATGTAATACTCTTTCCTGGAATGTCAGGATGTCTTTTATAATTTTTTTTTTTATATTTAACAGCAGTTCCTAAAACACAAATTGTTAACTCTAACATTGGTATAGATTTATCTAGCTGGATGAATTCATGGGAATCCATGTTAGTGTCTTCAGTCTTTTCTCTCAGCTGTATTAGAGTTTAACATTTAAAGGATGCATATTTGGTTGCTGGATAACTGGGAGCTGAATGGAGAGGACTGGGGTTTTAGCATTCTGTACATAAATGTTTCCATGTGTACACCTGTTTCATTATGGCACCGCCTCCTTCAGCCATACCTGTTTTCTTTCAGTTTTAGAGATTCTGTTTTCCCCAAAGAGAAAAACCTTCAGGTTTCTCTCTCGGTGATGAAGGGGGATTCTTCAAGTATCCACAGTTGTTGGAGAAAAACTGGTCACCTACCAAACCGTCACACACACTTAAATGACTCTAAATTAAAACTCATTGTTACCTCCACTTTCAGAAGTAGCTGGTATCTCCAGTTCCTATGCCTTTGGAGAATTTTGCAAGGTACATTTTTGCTTCTTGAATTCCAGTATTGTATATTAGGATTCGATGTTTTAGATCAGCTACTTTGACACTATTCATCAACTCACTTTCCAGCCTTCAGTATTTTCTAGCTTTTATTCCCTCTGCTTTTTGTTACTTCTGTTTTGTTTTGTGTTGGGTATGTATGTGTCTATGTGAATATTTGTCTTCTTTTGGCATTGCATGTTTAGGTCATTGTGGGGGGTTTGAGTTGCACCAACTTAAGCTAAGCTTGAGCTACATTTTCAGCATTGTTTTCCTTGCATAAGTTTAGTTTATAACATGCTCCACAAGGGACATTTTACATGAGATTTGGAAGGTAGAAGGGATGCAGTGAGTACACACATTTGTTTTACGCCTGTGAGGTTGGCACCGGGCATGAGACATTATCATCTGTCTTCTGGTGCGTGGTTTTACTATTGTGCAGGCAAATTAGCAGCGCTCCCAAATGGTCTACCTTCTACTTTAGATACCTCCTGGACAGGTGCATTTAAAGTATCTTCTGAATGCCCCCTTCACCAAATTTGCAGGTTTAGAGGTGATAAGTGGTAAGGTAACCCTGTGATCAGCTAGCAGAGCCATTAAAAATCATTTACTATTAGTTACATGTGACTTTAGAAGTAATTGAAGGTAAATAGCATGCTCTTTTACTTATGGAATTGTTCTTCCTACACTGCTTGCCTAGCACATTATTACCTGAATGCACATAAAAATATAGTATGTGGTAGAGGTAACAACTCAAATCAGGAGGAGAAAATATTAACTGTTTAGTAAGCAATGTTGAGATAACTGGTAAGCCACATAGGGAAAAGAATAATGGATCCACACTTAATAATTCAGACCAAGATCAAATTACAAATGAATCAAAATGTAAACATTAAAAAGTAAAATATGTGCATGTACTAGAGGAAAACATTGAAAATCCTTATGGATTAGAAATTTCAAAAACTTTATAGTAATGATTCATCCAGAAGCAATAAAATAAGGTATAAACTCACATTTAGAAATGAAAAATAAAAACAAAATAAAAAACCAAAATTTTCAGATGAAAAGATATCGTAAACAAAATCAAGTGACAATGGACAAGATGGAAAAATGCAATTTATATCATCGAGAAAATATTCACTATGAGAATGTGGAATCCAGTGTCTCACACATAGTAGGCAAGTGCTCAAACATTGAGCAACATTACTCAGCCCCTACCATGTGACTGTAGGATGGATCTTTCTTGGCAAAGAAAAGCACTGACTCTGAAAAAAATGCAGTGCAATGGTACTGTGTGATATGCATGTGCTTTAAGACTAAATTCTAGGTTTCCTTCTTCTAGGCAGGCTTCCTGCAATCTTAGTCTGAGTTAGGCATCCTCCAGTCTGTCCCCAACACTGTGTATAGTCATCCTCAAATTTAGCTTTTGGTCTTCCCTGTCAGACCACGAATTCCTAGAATGCAGAGATTTCCCCTTAAATCAAAAAAGGGAAACATTTAATGAATATTAGTTGAATATAACCATTATTGCTAAAAACTGAATTGAACAAAACTAAAAGATTCTGTGGCAATGTTGTTGTTCTCTGCAATAGCTAGTAGAGCTCAAGTTGAATAAGTTGCCATCAACTGCATATAACATGACCAGATGTGTCTTCTGCAAGTTCTCAGTTGGCACTGGAGTTTGTCTTTAGCAGAACCATCACATTTTCTATAGTGAATATGTGAGGATGAGGGAAAAACAAAATAAACTTTTCAGTGGCAAGATTTGTCTCCATTAAAAACAGCAACTAGTAAACATACTGTCATTTGAAGGTCTTATATTAGGAGTATATTCAAAGCTATGTGTTCCGCAGTGAAAGGACAATGGTGGACATATCGAGACTCTATTTAAAATAGATTTTTATATTAATGGGAACAGATGTATAATGTGACTGGACAGAGCAGATGGATCAGTGTTTTCATATTTGAGGAAAATAGTCTGAATATAGTTCTGGCAGCTAATTTATTGCCTACGGTACAATTTGAAATGTCCTTGTGATGCTCACTCTCATTAAAGATAATGATAGTATTCAGACAGCAAAATAGTTTTATTTAGACCTCACCTTTTCAAGTACCAAGGTCAGAACTGTAGTTTTTCTGCTGTGCCATTTATATTCCTATTGTAAAACTATAGAAACAGACAAGAAACTTAACTCAGTTCATATTTTTAAGGTCTTAAAGATGTTTCAGTTCTATTTCTTTCCTTGGTCCCTGTGTCCTCAGTAATATAATATTTGCCACATGATTGCAATTAGTTACAAATCTACATACACAGCCTACAGACATAAATAAGATCAAATTAATTCTAGTAATTAAGTAAATGCTTGTGAAGCATTTTGCATTTAGCAGCCATTTATTTAATTAAGTTTATCAAACCCCTTGTGCGGTAGTTTTGTGGGACTTTGCCTTGGCCTTGTTTCAGTGAAGAACGGGAAAAATATGTTAAAACTAATGGGATTGCTGAAATTAGTTCAAAAAATGTGTCAGGGGATTAAATTAGAAAATAGATCTTTTGATGTCCCAGGCTGCACATAGCTGGTACAGGCTGAAAATAGACATGGACTCTGCAACAGTTTCATTACTTAAAAGAAGGTTAGTGGAAATGAAACTAGATTAGTGGCTGTCAGAGGTTAAGAATGGGAAAAGAGAGAAGGTAGATGTGGCTATAAAAGATAACATGAAGGATTCTTGTTATAAAGCCTTCCATTCCTTTATTGTGATGAAGATTATTTAAACCTACACATTGGATATAATTGCAGAGAACTAAAGACATTCACATGCACACACATACAAACACAACCGAGTGCATGTAAAAATGGTCAAATCTGATTAACTTCTATATTGTACACATGTCAATTCCGTGTGTAATAACATACCACAGATACACAAAATGTTATCACTGGAAAACTGGGTGAGGGGTTCACAGGAACTCCCAGGGTGTTTTTGTTAGCAATGTATTGTGAAAACGAATTCTGAAAAAGAGTTTGGGGTGTAACCCAGCAATTTCACTTGTAGGTATAAACTTAAAAAGAAATGAAAATACACATCCACATAAAAGCTTATCATGTAAATGTTCAATGCAGTGCTATTCATAATAGCCAACAGATGAGAAAAATGTCAAAAGCCCACCAACTGATGAATGGATAAACAAATTTAAATTAGGTAATTCATACAACTGAATTTTGGGGGGAAGGGGTGCTGGGATTTGAACCCAAGGACACTTAACTACTGAGTCACATTCCCAGTCATGTATGTGTGTGTGTATGTATATATATCTGTATATATATATATATATCTATATATAGTGTATATATAGATATATATAATGTATATAGAGATATATATATGTGTGTATATATAATGTATATATATGTGTGTATATATAATATATCTTATTTAGCAATAGAGTCTTGCTGAGTTGCTTAGGGCCTCTCTAAGTTGCTGAGGCTAGCTTCGAACTTGCAATTCATCCTGCCTCAGCCTCTTGAGTCTCTGGGCTTACAGGTGTGCACCATGACTCCTGACAGGGCTGAATATTCAGCAATGAAAAGAGATGAATTATCTGAGCGTAGCGGCACTCTCCTGTAATCCCAGCAGCTAGGGAAGCTGAGTAAGGAAGATCACAAGTTCAAAGCCAGTCTCAGCAACAGTGAGGCACTAAGCAACTCAGTGAGACCCTTTCTCCAAATAACATACAAAATAGGGCTAGGGATGAGGCGCAGGGGTTGAGTGCCTTTGAGTTCAATCCCTGGTACCTTCCCTCAAAAAATAAATAAATAAATAAATAAAAGAAATAAACTGATGATCCATGTGACCACATGGATAAGTTTTTAAAAGTATTGTGCTGAGCAAAAGAAGCCAGTTACAAAAAACACATATAACAGGATTCCATAGGTGTGAAATGTCCAAATTAGGCAAATCTATAAAAACAGAAAGAAGATTAGTGACTATTAGAGGCACGTATCAGGAATAAGAAATGACTGTGAATGTGTATGTTCCTTTCAGGGACATTAAAATGTCTTAATACTAAGTAGTGGAGATGTTTCACAGCTGTGTGAACATACTAAAACCATTGAATAGGATCCCAGCATGATGGCACATGCCTATAATCCCAACTACTTTGAGGTTGAGGCAGGGCGATTGAGAGTTTGAGGGTAAGCATGCAATTTAGATACAGCCTACCTCAAACAAAACAAAACAAAAATAATGGTGATGTAGGTCAGGGGTAGTGTGCCCCTGGGTTCAACTCCCAGTATCAAAAACAAAAAAAACAAAAACACTGAATTGTATATTTTAAATAGGTGAAATTTAGGTTATATATAATATATCTCAATAAATCTGGAAAAAAGTTAAAGTGTGCAGTTGGATATGGAACCAGTCTCAGAAGGTGATTTTGGTTCTTTGGACATGCAGTACCAGAGTCTGGTGTCTAATGCATTTTGACCATGGTGTCTGACTAGGCAACATACCAGGCAAATGAAATCTGGTGAATGAGAAAGACGACTCTGTCTACCTCTAGTTTTACCTCCACCAAAGCCTGCATCTGTATATCATTTTTATTTGAAAACCATAATATATATTTTTAAAGATGGAAGGCAGCAACAGTTGCTGAATATACATGGAGATCTTTGTGTCTAACATTCCTGTTACACATCATGTCTTCCTGTGATGCAGTAAATTAATCTATGAAACACACAGAACTTACTCCTAATAATGTGTTCTATTTAAAATATAAATCAGAAGGGGCATAGATCAGAGTAGAGTGCTCACCTAGTATGTGTGAGGCCCTGGGTTCCATGCCCAGCATCAAAACAAACCAAAACACAGAAAAGAAAGAAAAATAAAACAAAGCAAAAAATACTAATGAATAACATGCTGGATGCATAGAGGCAGAGCTGTCAGTGGGTTGAGGTACAGGCTGAAATAAACCTCAGTGAGCACAGCCAGCTTCAAATGCAGTGGTTCTCTGATTGGTATCCTTAGACCCAAAGCAATTGCATCTCCCCTGAGCTTCCCATACTCCTGCAACTTCAGAAAACCTGTATCAACCTATTAAAGCAGAATTTCTGAGGATGAAATTCTGAAAACTGTTTTACAAGAACTCCAGCTCATTCTTCTGCAAGTTAAAATTTGAAAGTCATTATTCAAAATCAAAATAAAGCAAAAAAGAAATTAAGAATTACAGTGACTCAAAATGGTGGCAGATAGTGAAATTTTTCTTTCTCTTTTATGGTTTCTGTCACATGTGCTAAAAGCTCAACTATCAGCATAACCCCTAGTTATAGTAATTTTGACTTGTTCAGAATGCTGTCCCTTTGAATTTTTTCTGTCCCATTTTGTTTTTACCTGTGATCTTCAGTTCCCTTTAAGAGGTAATAGTTTTCATGTAAGTATGTAAGTCAAGATTTCCCAATTCACTTAAACCCTACCCACATGATTTTTTACCATCTGATATATTTATAGACAGTCTCTTGGGAGGTTGGTAACTCTGAGTTCAAACACCATTGAAGGCTTGTAAAGATGTGATCTTCTGAGGGAACTCTCTGGAAGCCAGAATAGAACTAAACACACAAGGCAGTGAATGGAACCAGAAAATATCACCCCAAAATATGCCTCTTTGATAATGTTTTTGAGTTCAAGACACTTAAGAAGAAATAGATGCAGAAGAGCTGCACACACACCCCATCTTTATCAGAAAGAGCAGAACTTCATCACTGCAGACAACTCTGTTGACTCAGATAGAGCACCAAAGCAATCTACAAACAAACCTCATTCCTTTAGTTTCTTTACATATATTTACCTTTCTACAGATTTCCACCTCTGGGAATCTAAAGCAAATCTTAGCTTTGTGACTTATTTAAACTTTATTTTTCTTTGTTGATGATGTTATACAAGTCAGAATTCTAAGTCACCGTGCTGAGTCACCTTTCACTGAGTTCCCACCGCCCACCTCATGTTATATGCCCATGATATGTTAAGAAATTTCTGGTTTTTCTCTTATTAATCTATTTTTTTTTCATTACAGGTATCTTTCCAAAGGATGAATTTATGAGTTTTAGAGATATTACACATTCCCCTCAACATCAGGAAGATGAGAAAAAGGCAGTTGCAATAATCCCCTCTTAGAAAGAATGAAGACGTGAGCCAGAAAGAGGCAGTCATAGGTCTTTTTAAAAAGAGACCTGGCCACGTACACCTGTAGTCCCAGCTACTTGGGAGGCTGAGGCCAGAAGATTGCTTGAGCCCAAGAGTTTCAGGCCAGTTGGGTAACACAGAAAGGTCCTGTCTCTTAAAATAAAAAATAAAAAATAATAAAAATAATAAAATTCAGAGCACTGCACAAGAACATTTTTGTACGCTCCATAATCTGAAGATGATTACTTTATAGTTCATCTAGGACTCCATGTACCTGGGCATTCTATATGGAATTTTTCCCAATATTGGGAAGCACTCCCATAGATAAGGTGATTTGTTCTTGCATTTCCCAATATTGGGGAAACTAGGAAGAAGTACTCCTTTTCTTCTAAGTGAAAGATTAATTCAGTATTACCATATGATTGAATTCTTAAATGTATCTATGAATGTCATCCAAGAGTCATTTCAAATTACACGAAGATTGTGTGATAGTCGAAGCCACCATATTATAGGCAGTCACATAAATGAGGAGGGTAAAACAACTATAATAAGAGATGGCAATGCAACAGATCACTAGAGCATATTACCTGGAGTTAAAGACATAATGATAGCAGTTACCATTTGATACAATAGTTGCCTTTGACACTGTAGTTACTATTTGATATAATAGTTACCATTAATACTGTGGTTCTACTTTATGCAAGGCACAGCCTTAGGCACCTTACCTACAGAATATTAGTCTGGGAAAGCTGGTTTGAGCTTCAATTTAACAACAGAATCAAAAGAGTCTCAGAATAGTGTCCTGACTTCTCTCAGTTCATGAATCAGTGGGCAGGAGGCTGGTATCCAACCCCACACATATACTCAACATATCCTCCACTTCACTAAGGAAGTTTTTGTGTCTCAAATACATTTAAAGTAAAGCATAAAATATGATATTCAGAAATGTATTTCAATATCAGAATCTCTAACAAACAGTTACAGATGTTCTTATGCTTCCTGTAGTTAACTTTCCAAACATCAGTGCCCTTAACCTTGGAAGTCATCCAAGGTCCCTGCAAGGATCTGTCTAATTGTGATGTTCTAGCTTTACTCTGCCAAAGAAAGTCTTCAGAGTATAGTAATACAAGTTGATTCTTTTCAATTTTGTTTTGAATTGACATATAATAATACATATTTATGAGGTATGGTGTGATGTTTCAATATTGTAGTACTTAACTCTTGACAAGCACTCTGAGAGATAAGGTCATTTGTTCTTGTATTTCCTTGAGGCCTCAACTTGAACATATCACTGCCTATCCTAAGCTGAAAGTAGAAAAGGCAGAGTCTAAAAAGAAATTTTTATATATTTTTTGCCATACTAAGTATTGAACCCAGGGGCATTCTACCACTGGTCTACACTCCCAATCCTTCTAATTTTTCTAATGTTAAGACAGGTTCTGCCTAAGTTGCCCTGGTTGACCTTGAACTCACGATCCTCCTGCCTCAGTCTCCTAAATAGCTAGGATTATAGTGTGTGCCACCAGGTCTGACTAAGAAGTTAACCTTTAAAAATATCTATATAGGATATTATTTGACTCTCCACTTTATGCAAGAAAAACAAATGAATATAAATGAATAAACAAAACCAACCAAATCCAAAGCTCAGAGAGATAAAATCACCTCACACCCTGCATTCTTGTCAGTGTTTGCTTCTGGCTTGGCTTGGTTTTGACTAAACTGGCCAAAGCTCATGAGCTCTTAAAGACTCAGAGACCTGAGTCATATCATTCCTGTTATCTTCCATGGAACAACATCTCACTAATGCAGATTCGGATTTGGGAACTGATCAGGCAACCAGTACAAATTGCTCATCGATTGATGCAACTTGAAAATGAACTGGAAATACATCAGCAGGGCCCACTCAGAGATCTATGACACTGTTATTAAAATCACAATGTAGTGAATGGAGAGCCTAAGAGTCTAAGTGAGGATCACCAACTATTTTTCCCCAGGCATGAGACAGAATGAGATGTGCTGCCACACCCAGTCTGCTTCAGCTTGTTCCAGACCCATGTTGCTGTCTTTCCTCCTTACTACAGCTCCTGGTCAGCCCATTCAGTCCAAAGGCAACACATCTTAGGTTAGTCTTGCACCCTAGATGGATGCTGAAATTCCCAAATAAATGTTAATGTCCTGGACAGCAGAGTTCATGGAGTGCAGAGTAAAACAGAGAAGTATTTAAGCTGGGGGCTTTTGAATTAAAATTCTGCATTTTCCAGATTTATAAACCTGGGCTTATTATTGTCCTAAATTTCAGTTTTCACATAAAGGATTACTAATAGAACTAATTCCAAAGGCTTTTAGTGAAATTTCAAGCTATATACACATTGTGTTCAAAACCAGTTAATTCCTAACCTTTTTTTCCCCTCATCCATGGAAAAGTTTACACCATATACATTCAGTAAGTATTGATTAAGAACATTTTTGTCCAGTGGGACATGTGACACACATCTGTAATCTCAGCTACTATGAGGCTGAGGCAGGAAGATTCCAAGTTTGAGACCAGTGTGGGCAATTAGCAAAGCCCTGTTTCAAAAAAAAAAAAAAAAAAAAGAGAGATGGGGATATAGTTCAGCAATAGAGCACCCCTGGGTTCTATCTCCAGTTCTGGGGAAAGAAAAGTAAAAAACTTCCAGTCTATAATATAAGTAGCCAGTACTCAGGGTCCAACTCCACTGGAGGTTCACATTCAGCAAGCATTCTGATTGAGTGGTCCTCTCCCCAGTTAGTAAGTGTCCTACTTGCACCATGTGTTGTGTAATTTGCATATTATTCCTGCGAAATTAGGAGTAACTAAGCAGTTTCTTAGGGGTATAAAAGAGAGCAAACAATTTCTGCTCTCAAACAATAAAGAGATGAACATGTAAGCACTTACTATGTACTATGGCATGGTTTATGATGAGGATGTAACAAATCTAGTTTCCATTTGACAAAAGAACAGGTAGATCTAAGAAAGGTAGTCCTTAGAGGGAGTTTGAGTTGAGATGGAAATACAAGTACAAGTATCCTAGGCAGACAAACAATCCTGTAGCCTTCCTGAAGTGGTGACAACACAGTAGAAGACTCAGAACAGTGTGACACAAGTTCCAAGAGTCATTTAATGTTGCTTAAGCAGAAATGGAATGGAGCATGCACCCCACTTCCAGACATGACCCTTAGGAACTTCCCATCTGTGATTCTCACTCTCTCCCCATCTACTAGCTGACTAGAGGTTCCCAGTGGACAAATAGAGCAGTAGTTGACTGAGTCCCTGCCCACCTTCATGGATCAGTCCTTCTGCTGTGTAAATATGTGCAAATGAAACAACTTTTATTTTCCTAAGCCACTGAGATTTTGAAGTTGTTTGTCACCTTTGTGTCTACTTTCCAAATATATTTGCTCCTTAAACTTTAGCTCCATTACTGGGAAATGTCTAAGGGAATATCCTGGTGTTGAGCTTTCTTGTTTGCAAATGAGCTTATGCAATGTAAGAACTTTGCTGTAAGTGCCCCTGATGGTAAAGGGTGAATCTGTGAATCTGATGTTGATTCTCTGACTCTAAATGCCCTGCTCTCGCCTCTAAATGCTAAAAACAAACAAAAATTTATAAAATAGTTATTCTGTGGTCATAAGTTTTCAAAACTGGGCTCAACTAGACAAAGTAATAAGGGTGATCACAGGGAAAGTTCTTTGAAGGCATCTTTGGAAATAACTATACAATATTTAGCAATTGTTTACTGTCATTGTTAATGAGTTCAGATTCTCCTGTGCAGAGGACATAGGGGTACATAAAGGAATATTTTTGAATTTGCTAACCATAAAAAATTTATATTTCAGTATGAATAAATTAGTGAATGCTTTTTATTTTTTGCAGTGTTGCAGATTGAACACAGAATATCACAAATACATACAAGTAATTGCTTTATATCTGAGTCATACCCCAGCCCTAAATATCTGTCTTTTAAGGCTGTGAAAAAAGTGACACTATACAATGAAAAATGTTTGTCTTTTAGTATGTGCAATCCACATCATATTTGTTGGACAAGACGAAAAGCGTCTTGTGCTGCCCTTGGAGAGAATAGTAACTTTTGTTACTATATTGCTGCACATAGAATACCCATATCCAGGCTAAATTTTAAAAATGCTATAATCCTTCCTCCCAGATTATATTTCATTCCTTTTAATCATCTTGGTATTCAAATAATACTAATTGTCATGAAACAACGTGAATGCCAGGTAAAGAAAGATAAACATTGCTGGTATATGCAGCCATATGTGCCTGGGTTATAGGTGATTTTATTGTAAAACTAGTGAAGCTGAAGCTTCAGTATTGTCTTGCAAAGTCCTAAAATGTGTCCTAGCAATCTGTTTACATGGTTATATATTTCTACATACTGTATATGTCAGTGGAAGTTGTATCAGAGTAGACAGGAGATATCCATTGATCTGCAGTAACAGGATTTGAAAATGTGTTTGTGAAAGCTGGCAAAGTGGTCTCTGTAAGGTTTTTGTTGTTGCTTTGGTTGTGAAGGTTGAAAATCACAGCTAAGATGAGAATGGACGTGAGGGGAGGAGCAAGACCAAGCCAGAACCCACAGACAAGCACTGGGGCCCAGGAAGACAGACTGAAACCTAAAAATCTTTCTGTTGTCTTTGACCTTAGCATGAGCATCCTACAACAGCTGGGGCTCTCTGTCACTCAATTAAATACACTCAGTTAAATACACAGACCTGACTGAGGAGTTAGAGAAGCCCACGTAGGATCCAGAGAAAAGTGGTGCAATTTCACATTCAGCCATTGCCCTGTAGTGAGATGAGTCACCAAACCAGCAATAGCTCATGTAAAATGCAGAAGTGTAGCTGCTTCCTTTCTACCTTTCAAAGCACTAACAAATATCTCACTTCTCTCACTTCTGGCTCCCCATAACTAGAAATAGACAGGAAAGACAACTTTGGGGAACACAGTTGAGCCAAACCATGTTGGTTCATTATACCAAATGGCAAACGTAAGTTATTTTAATTGCAATTGGTTAAAAGAAGTTATTGAACTGGAACTAATATAACTGTCTTTTTCTTGGGTCCTTTGCATCATCAAACTTCTCATGTCAGATAGTATTGAAGAAGTCATTGAAAATTTAAGACCCAATTAGGGGAAATTATGAAATTATGCTGTGGAAATATATTTAGTTTAGATGGGTGGATATAGCTATGTCTTTGTGGCCACTGGCTTCTACAGCTAAGTTATCACTATTAATGATTTAAGAGTAGTTTCCATGAACTACTTGAGTAGTTCCTTACTGCTTCCTATGCAAATTTATTCAGCATCATAACAAAAATTTCCTTCTGTAGCAAATACCACTTGAAGCTTGTAGATTGTGGGGGAGAAACTGGGTTGGAAAGACAAATCTAATGCTATAGAAATTCTTCTAAATCTTAACTCTAGGAATTTGGCAGGATATTTCCAATTTCAACCATAGTAATAAAAACTTATCTGACATTACTGATAATAAGATGTGAAGCTGGAAAAATAAAAACTTTTCAAAGTAATCCATGTAATGAAGAAAAATAATTAGATCAATCATACTAGTGGAAAAACTGAATCACATCTTTATCTTATGTAATTTTTTTGTCATAAAATCATAATGTAAGGAGGCAATTAAAGACATAGCAGCCAAAAAACATAAGTAAATTAGTTTTATGTAAGAAAGTCTTTTTTTTTTTTTTTTGGATTTCAAAACTTTTGTGTGTGTGTGTGTGTGTGTGTGTTTCTTTTTTTATTTAACTTTTAAATTT
Source organism: Sciurus carolinensis (assembly GCF_902686445.1). Classification (NCBI taxonomy): domain Eukaryota; kingdom Metazoa; phylum Chordata; class Mammalia; order Rodentia; family Sciuridae; genus Sciurus; species Sciurus carolinensis. The sequence goes on from NC_062215.1 coordinate 74,586,481, forward strand.
TTACAGACTGCATTTTGATTCATTGTACACAAATGGGGTATATCATTTCGTTTCTATGGTTGTACACAATGTAGATTCATACCATTTGTGTAATCACACATGTACATAGGGTAATCAAAGAAAGTTTTTATGTAAGAAAGTTAATCAAAATATTGTATGATTTTATTTAGTTTTTAAAGTTGTGGTACTTGTGTAATTTTTTGAATCAATTATTGGTTTCTAATGATTTCCTTTATTCATTCTAAAAATAAGAATGAAATTAGAATTAGAAATCTGGGCACAATGAAAGTTACCTATTATTACAAATAACTGGGAGGCTAAGGCAGGAGGATCACTTGAGCCTAAGAGTTTGAGGCCAGTGTGGACAGTATAGCAAGACCCCATATAACTACCTACATACATATATATACAAACATAAAATAATTCAGAAAAAAATTAAATAAGAACTCTCAATTTATGATTGTTTTGAGTCCTCTGAAACTTGATCTGCCCCAACTAGTAGCACAGAGACTAAGCGCATAATTGGTAGGTCATACTGTGCAAGGTCATTAAGTGAAGTTGTCAGCAGTTCCAGCAGGGATGTTTCTGAGTTGCTGCTCAGAGTATACAGGAACTCTGGATTCTTGGCTTAAGAGTTTGCTTAGTGTCCTAGGATCTTCATTTGCCTTTTGACTTCCAGACCACGGAATTATTTTTTCTTTTCTTTTTGTTCTCGTCAGAAATCTCTAGCTAAACATCCCTCTGTGAAATGATTACAAATGGATGATTGGCAGTAAAACTCTGCCTGCCTCTTAGTCAAACACTAGTTTCCAGAGTGGGCAAAGCAGGAAGCAGCAATCACTCCTGCTGGATGGAGTGTTGCCCCACAGGCTACTTCATGTCCACGTTCTGTCTGCTGCTAGACCACATGGCAGCAGAATCCACAGAGGCAAGGTTTTCTGACTAAAGGAACAAGCTCATGCTAGATGCCACACAGCTCCTGACGCTGATGGCTTCACCAGATTTACACAGTGACCAGTTCTGTGCCTTTTCTAGTCTGTTTTCATCACAGTCTTCCAAGATTTCATTTCAAGGTAGATATAAAACAGAAAAAAAATTGCCAACTGTTTTAATGAGTAATTTAGAATCCTACTCTAAGTCCCTGTCTCCTTGTGTATATAAAATAAAAAATGTTTCTTTTTGGCCTAGGAAAACATCTCAGTGGTAGAGCTTTTGCCTAGCGTGAATGAGGCCCTGAGTTCAAATCCTAGCACTGTAAAAAACAAACAAACAAAAAAAATGCTTCTTTTTCTTAGATTGGAGAGAAGATTCCCCACACACTGGACATGACTGTCCACTTTGGAGAGTGTAGGGGCTGGCACAATGAAAGTCGCCTTTCCCTTCCTGGGAAACCATTATGTGCAGATATGTATCAGAATCTTCCTTTCTTCAGCAGTCTGGGACTTCATTGGACACCACCTCACATTGCTTGCTAGTAAGACTGAATTTCAGGGCATTAGTCCATCTCTGCACCTGCTCTTTCCTGGGGTGTCAGAAGCATCTCCTGAGTGATCATTACTTGTATGCTTTGCCTTTCTATTCACTCTCAGCTTCCTGAAAACTTACATCAGAAGTTATCCAATTTTTGCTCAAACCCTCAAACCTTCTTTCTCATTCACTGCTGCCTGAACTCTGTCTAACCTTTGCCAATATTCAACAAAGTCCTTAATGAGATTGTTTTATGTTGTCATGCTAGAAAATTGAAAATTAAAGAGCTTTGATTTCTTAGTAAAGGAATCACATGAGGGAATCTGTGCACTCACTTTTATTCTTTATCTTCTAATTAGAGGATTGGACTTTCTTAAGCAGGAAGAATGAGGAGACTAGAGACTATTACAAAGACATTATTTCTACTTTTACTTTTTTTTTTCTTTCTTTTATTTGATTCCCACCTTACCATGATTTTAATTTACAATTAAGAAACTTGAAATGATCTTTGTGAATATAGAAATAAGAAGACCCATGTTGCTCAGAGAGTTTCGAAGGAAATAGGAAAGTTAAAAGAGGACATCTCTGTCCCAAATTACCAGTGGCTTCCAGTCTGGTTGCCTGCTGCCTCCAGAGGCAGAAATTTTAGTGAGGTCTGCTCAGTTACTCTAATCTCCTCATTGGCCTGCTGCCAACTTTTTGTGTTCCCTCTATCATCTTATCAATATTCCATAATTTTTTAAAATGATAATCTGTAAGGAACCAGGCATTCACTTTGTTTCCGTGATATATCTGCAAGATCCTCCCCACCTTGTGCAAATAACTGCATCCTATCAGGATGTAGTGGCATCCCCTCCTCCACCAATGCATCTTAATTAAGCTTCTCCAGAGACCCTCACCACAATTGTTCTTGTTAACAAAATATCAGTCAAGACCTCTGCATAAGGGCTCAATGTGGTTAGATGCCCTATTTCCTGTTACTCTGCTCTGTCTTGCAAAAACTAAATTTAACCATGGACTTGATGGATGTGCTCTGCTTTTGTGGTATACCCTGTAAAATATTCCTGGACTGTTCTAAGAAATGGAAAAATAGGCACCTTCTGAGAACTTAGAGAAATTATAGACCTCCAAGCATCTCCCCACAACTCCAACAGTGTATAGAGTTCAAAGAATTCCTAAACACAGGTTCAGAGGAAAGAATGTTTTAGGTGAAAGTCCCCTCTGAATCAGCTGCAGCCAATTAACCTGCTTCCTGAAAATTCCTCGGGTCTCCAGCTTCTTCTATCCTACTTCAAGGACTTGCTTTACTTTACTCCTTTGATAAAGATATCTGACTTTAGGATATCCCATACTTTCTGTTCACTTCATTCTAATTTATTTTACTTAAGCACCCACATGCAGAGTCATGCACTGTATAACTGTTTTTCTGTCAACAGTGAATTGCAAATAAGATGGTGGTCCTTTAAGACTATAATGGAGCTAAAAAATTCCTATAGTTTTTTTTTTTTTTTTTACTGGACATTTTTACATTTCACTGGACTACTTTTACATTTAGGTGTGTTTGACTATAGAAATATCATTATGTTATAATTTCCTAAGGTATTCAATACAGTAACATCCTGTATGGGTTTGTAGCCTAGGAACAATAGGCTGTACCATGATAGTTTAGGCATGTATTAGGCTGTACTTTCTCGGTATGTGTCAGGACACTCTGATGTTCACACAGCAGTGAAATTGTTGAACAATGCATCTGCCAGAGTGTATCTCCATCATTAAGTGATGCATAACTACATTTGTGTATATATATATGTACACACTTATAGTTCTATATGTACAGATACAGAGATATAGATAGATGAAAGAGAGACAGAATGAGAGAAAGAAAGATCACTTCCCTTCCAGCATCATGACGAAATGTAACTATTAGGCATATTAGAGGCTGTGACAGGAAGTGTCAAGCACTTACAGAGCTCACCTATCACTTGCTAAGCACTACCAGGTCCTTAAATGATGAAATTACTATTTTTTTTTTAGAAATAATTATCAAATTGGCAAAAATCCAAACATTTGATAATGCTTTCATTTTTTAATGCTTTTTTTCTCTGGGGAAACTGACACTGCTGCATTGGTAATGAAAGTGATATTAGCCCCATGCCTGTGGGAGCTAATTTGGCAGTGTGTAGCAAAATTGCATATAACCTTTGACCCATCTATCACTTTTTCTGGGAATTTACCCTACAGATAGGTTTGCAAGTGTGTGAAATAACATATGCTTGAGATCCAAAAATTTCTTTAAAAAAACTCATCAATTAGAGTTTCATGAAATGAATGATGGTACCATTTTACAATAGAATTTCAAATAACTGAAAAATGAGGTATAAAACTATGTATTGATATGCAAAGAAAGACTCTATGATGATTGTTACAGAAAAACATCAAAATGCAAAGCTGTGTAACAGGAACTTGTATTTCCTTGCTTATTTGTGAATAAATTCAAGTAGAAGATGTGAGTTACCTGTAAAAAACTGAAGATAACTGTAGAGAAATAGAATACAGGGAGAGTAATATTGGTCTTCACTGCACTTCTTTTCATCTGCATTGATTTGTGACCCTTTTGAGCATATTATCTATTAAAATTATTCATTTAAAAAATTCAGTTAGGGGACTGGGAGTATAGCTCAGGTGGTAGGCCCTGGGTTCAATTCCCAGCATGGCAAAAAAAAAAAAAAAATCTGTTAGGCATAATGATACATGCCTATAACCCCAGCTCCTCAGAAGACAGAGGAGGTAGAATCACTTGAGTCTAGGAATTCAAGGACAGACAGTAACACAGTGAGATCCCCCATCTCATAATAAGTAAATGGATTCTAAACTTTTTTTTTTTTTTTTTTTTTTTTTGTGGTGCTAGGGATCAAACTCAGGGACTTGTGCTTAAAACACAAGTACTCTACCAACTGAGCTATCTCCCCAGTCCGCTAAACATTCTTTTAAAGAATGTTATTTAAAAAAAAAAAAAAAAGTTATTTATTTAAAAAAACAAAAAAAAAGGGACCTGGGGCATAGCCCAGAGGTAGAATGCTTACCTAACACATGTAAGGTTCTTGGTTTAATTCCTAGCATGTGCACATGTGCACGCGCACACACACACACAACCAAACATTGTAGTTAAGATAGATAGATAGATAGATAGATATACATAGATAATAGATAGATAGATTCTTAAAATCCATGGAAAGACTTTTAGTCCAGAAAAGATGGCATAGACTCCTTTCTCTCTGATATTCCCTATAAGTCTGCAGAATAATGTAAAAGGCAAAAGCAGTCAAGGAGAACTCGGAATGTGGTTTGGCTTAGAATCTGAAGAAATGACACAGCACCAGTGTATCCACACTCCCCACCAAACCCAAAATGGTGACCTGAGGCTGACCTTCCCTCACACTCATCTAGCAACAGATGGCAACCCAGGTAAGATCATGACTATGTGCCCCACATAGACTCGATTGAATGCCTTTGTTAACCCTAGGTAAATCAGGAAGGACCAGTGGGTGATCCTTAGGGAGCACACTAGCTGAAAGTGACCATGGTGATCTGCTTCCTGTGGGGATAAGCAATAGTCTCCCCAATATATTAGGGAAGCCAGGCTGTACCTACAGAATGGATGCTGCCACAAAAGCAAGCAGCCGGACACAGAAAGCCTGAGAACCCACAGTTCTCTCCAGAAACAAACTGTGGAACACATCATGGAATACTACTGAGAATTTTTTAAAAAGTCAGCACCTTGGATGACACTTCAAGAAATTATGCTTAAAATTAAAAAAAAAAAATCCAACCACAAATTCTCTTCCCTCAGTCCTCCCTTCTTATTAGCTTTATTTAGAGGAAGATCCTTAGAACAAATCTTAGGGTTGAATAAAGATCAAATGAAGTATTGATGATTTATTAATTAGTTACCACAGTAAAAAATACCTGAGTAGTTAACTGATACAGAAAAATGGTTTACTTTGGCTCACAATTTTGAAAGTTTCAGTCAATGATTGGTTGAAGCCACTGCATACAGGCCTGTGGAAAGGCAGCACGTCATGGCCAGAGATTGTGGTGCAGCAAAACTGCATATATCATGAGTCAAGGAGCCAAAAGGGAGAGGCAGAGAAGGAGCCCTTCAGATCTCTTAAAGGGCATACCTCAAAGACCTAAGGAACTCTCACTAGGCCACACCTCCTCAAAGTTTTACCAAATCCTAATAATGCTGTCCTGAGGACCAAACCTTTAACATAAGTGCCTTTGGGGGTCATTCAAGATCCAAACAGTAGCAGACAATTACATTAAACTGGGTCTTGTTAATTTTTGCATTATGGTATACGGAAATTAGAAGAATGTGTATCACCTAAGAGTGAGAAGAAAATTACTGAGTTATACCTAAGATTGTATCTAGAGGTAAGGGTAAATGAAATTTAAAGCAGATATAGGAGACAAAAAAAAAGAGTTGTGTTTTGACTGCATATTCTGCATCTTAGTCAAAGATAAGATTGCACTATAACTAGTATTATCTTTAAGGTGCTAAACAAACTTATGTGAAGTCAATTGTACACAGGACATTATATTGTGCAGGTAAAGCATGACATTTTAGGCAGAAGTATAATTAATATGGTTGAAGGAGGTGAGTGCAGGGCTCCAGGTTGACAAGCAGGCAGATATGATGGTCAGTTTGTGTGTCAACTTGGATATAATACCTAGTTTCTCAAATGAACACTAATCTATGTATTCTCTAAAGGTATTTTGTAGAAGTGATTAAAATACAAGATCAGCAGAGAGAAGATAAGGACAGAAACATGGGTCTTCTCTTTAATTAAGGGAGATCATCATAGGAAATTTGGAGGAAAGGGATGCCTCAACCAATAGAAAGGCCTTAAGATCAAAGCTAAGTCTTCCCTGAAAAGGACAATATTGAATCTGTGGATAATAGTTTAAGCTCATGCACTAAACTCATAGTCTGCCCTTACTGCTTGTTCTTTGAAATGCAGACTTGATTAACCAGTTCCCATATTGTATAAGCCAATTTCTTGCAATAAATACTTTAATATATTTTCTCAGTATTTCTCTTTCTCTGCCTGAACTTTGATGCCAATTTCACCTGTCACCATTATTCCTTTGCATTATTAAGGGGAAAAAATAACAGAATGATCAAACAACATTACCCTATGTAAATGTATGATTACACAAATGGTATATGCCTTTACTCCATGTACAAACAGAGAAACAACATGTATCCCATTTGTTTACAATAAAAATTAAAAAAAAAAGAATGACTAATCTGTTCAAGTCTGTCTCCTTAGTTACCCCAATCCTATTCAAGGTGATGTCCTCTGGATTCGAGACCTTTCCTCATTTTCTCTAGCTATGTTACAGGGTTTTGTTCAAGTTCAATATAATCTCTGCCTTTCCTCCCTGCCTGTCTCATCTCTTCCTCCTCATTTGATGTCTACAGTTTGTCCATTCCTTACATTCAAGTTAGTTTTTGATCATGTACACTTGTACTATTTTCAGAGTCTCTACTACTACACTCCGTCCCTCATATTTCTTTTAATTCAAGAATCAGATCCTCAATTGCCTGAGTGTTGCCCACCATGATTAGTTTGTTGTTGGATCCAGAATAGGTATGTGTTATGGATTGGATGTGAGGTGTCCCCCACAAAGCTCACATGAGAGGCAATGCAAGAAGATTCAGAGGATTGATTGTGTTTTGGAGAGTCTTAACCTAATCAGTGAATTGATCCCTGATGGGATTAACTGAGTGGTAACTGGAGGCAGGTGGGGTGTGACTGGAGAAAGTGGTTAATTGGGGACATGGCTATGGGGTGTATATTCTGTATCTGGAGAGTGGAGTCTCTGTTTCCTGATCATCAACATGTGAGCTGCTTTCCTCCACCACCCTCTCCAATCATGATGTTCAGCCTCACTTTGAGCTCCGAGAAATGGAGCTGACCTTCTGTGGACTAAGACCTCTAAAACCATGAGCCCTCAAATAAAATTTTCCTTCTCTACAATTGTTCTGGTCAGACCTTTTAGTAACAGCATCAAAATAGTTGTCTCTCTACATGCCTGGTATAAATATATATTGCCTGGATCAACGACTTGAAAAGAGGGGAGAATTAAAAGAATTTGTACTGAATGAAAATAAATAGCAATGAAACCATAACATAACAGTGGACAAAGTATGAAATTAGCTATGTTCACTGTCTTGGGGAGCAACTATAATTGCTATGTGATTATTATGAGCATGCTATACACTAATTAACGTAAGTAAAAGAATTTTCTCTTTCTGATGAAGAATTCCTCAGTACTTTCCAATTCTAGCAATTTCAGGAAAATTGGAACCCATCAAAATCAAATTCCATGTCAGAGACCAAGGTGTGAAAGTACAGGAAGAAAATAGTGGGGATACCCCTTTTTTGGGGTATTCCTTACAACTCTGTAAGGAGGATTTAAATAATAACTTTTCCAAAGAGAATCATTAGGAACCTAAATATAACTAACTAGACAGAGTTAGAAGGTAAATTTTACTTACTAATAGAAACAAATCTTCTAGTTCCCAGAGAAGCAGTGACAGTAGGAGGAATTGGTTAACCTGTCTTTAGAGCATCAACTTGAGGAAGGAGGCAAGAAAACTCACATTCAAAAATTCACTCCCGACAGAAATGAGCATTTATTACTAATTCAAAAGTTTTCCACAGAAGAACAGAAACTCTAGAAGTGCAGAAATTGATGAAGCAAAGTAAGAAGACTCAGCAGAGTGCTTCCTACATAGGCACTATACCCAGTGCTCTGTGTGTGATCTATTAATTACAAAAAAATCCCAAAATATAAATATCATATCCTCACATCTTGAGATGAGAAAAATCAGGATCCAGAGTTACACAGATTTTCCTATTGCTCTATTAGGTAATTGGTAGAGCCTGGAACTGACCCCAAGACAGCCTAATTTTCAAAAGCAATTAACTTTTCATGCTCCATTTTTAAAAAACCCAAAACAACAGAGCAGATTTTTTTCAAAGCCTTTTGAACAACCCCTAGCAATGTTGTTAAACAGAAGGCTCCTGTGGAGTGGAAGCCAGGGAGATAGGTCCTTCCTCTGGTGGCCTGTGAGCGTGGGTATCCTGATTCTGCACATATTACACGTCAGTTCTTCCACTAAATGCCTATTTAGACAACAGGCAGTAATGAAATCAAACGTTAGCAGACGGAAACACTCGCTTCCTATTCTAGCCATAATGACAGCGGCATCAGGGAGACAGGAGCAGGGGAGTGATTGCCAGGGTCTCCATCATCACATTAACTGCCAGCAGGAAATCTGTGCTACTGAAAACTGACTTTGACAACTCCGCTGTTGACAGACTAATAAACTCAGTTGCATGTCCTGCTATGACAATGGATAGTTTTATTTCCTTTTTATGTTTTCTATGTATATTTACTTATCCAAATGCCCTATTTATGCTACTATCTTTAAAATGTGCACTACAGCTACTCCAACTGAAAGATGATTTACAAGCCAGTTTGAGAGCTATTGGGGACTCGATGTGGGATCTTTAAGAAATAAGTTTTGAATAAAAAGATGAAGCTTCATTTCTTTCACCAAATTAAAAAAATATGGAAAGTTTCTCTATAATGGCAGCTAAGGAGAAACCAGAGCAGATGCTGTGGAGCACCAGATGACTTACTGTTTTTTATCTTCCCTCAGTGTAGAGGATGTATAAGCACACTTTGAGGAAATGCCAACATGTTGAAAATTGGAATTCCACTCTCTCAACATTTATCTTGTGCAAGCAATATTCCAGGCCTAGTGCTGGGTGTTGGAGACACAAAAAATAAAAGTCATAGTTCCTGAACTCAAGGAATCACACACATTCACAAAATGTCAATTATTTCATCCACACGTGCACACAGAGGGTATGCTAAAGCAGGGTGTTGGGTACAGTAGAGAATTACCTAAAGAAAAGTGAGCAAGAATGTTCCAAGCAGAGGTAACCACAAGACCAAAAGATGAGAATGATAAAAAGAACTCAACAGCATGATCAGATAATGAATAATCATCAGAATTGCTACAACATGCATACATAAGGAGTCAAATCATGATGGACCTGACTGAGTTGAAATAGCAAGGTTTTTGTTCAATAGGGTAATGAAGAGTCACTAAAAGAAATTGAAACTGAGCAGTGATATAATCAAAGTTGTTTTTAGGGCAAAAAAAGCAAAAACTAAAATTTAAAATTATCCCTGCAATTTTATTGAACAGCAGATCTCACTAAGAGAGTGCTATATCTAAAGAATCTTGAAAGTAGTCAAAATATTCAGGTGTTTTTTTTGTTTTGTTTTGTTTTTTTATTTTTCAATTTAACTTGGGTTTTATAACTGAGTGTCCTTGGGCTCTCTATTCTAAACTGCTCTGAATTTCATATCTTTCCTCCATATATTAGAAAAAATGAATGCTTGCCTTGTCCCTCACCAAGGTTGCAGTGGGAACAAAATAGTATAAATATATAAGAAAGAACTTATAAGGGAGGATTGTGATCATACTTGTCAGAGAGATTTCACGCCCACTGATTCATGAATTTATCCCAGTAGCAATAAGGGGCAGACTCTATTATTTTTCCCTTGCTTATGGCACTAGTGAGGCTCAAATTGGTGGAATAACTTGCCATAGGTCACAGCATTATTGTGTTGCAGAATTTTAATGGATGAAGAAATGTTTTCTGAATTTTGTATCCGAATTACACAGTCAAAATAATTTTGCCAAATTCAAACTGGGGATTTATTTCATGGAAATTGGTTGGTGAAGTAAGTCATAGTTTAAAACAAAACTGATAAACTATATTGAGCCATCACACACTCTCTTCAATCTCTTATTGCTTACTACTCATTACTCTATGAGTTGCCCACTCCAAATGAAACCCCAGTAATTCAACTTTGCCAAATGCTTCCAGCGGAATAGGCAATAGCTTTGAATATCTGTGCCCCTTATATTTTATTTTGTTTTACTCTTAAAGGTTTTTTGAGTAATAGCGTGAATACTCAATGTTTTCTAAATCACAGAAGAGAGAAGCCTCTTTGATGCAAATGTTACTGTGGGCTATAATATTAAAAAATGGCTAAGAAATAGGAACTGTACAGTGTGATTACAGCACACCACAGAGAGTAAACACACTCATTTGAGTCATGCAAGAGCAAGTTGAAATAATCTTTCCTAGTGACCGTGCACAATCTATGCACAATCCACATTGCACTGATGAGTAATCACAGGTTATACAAAGCTACTTCCTTAAAATCAGCTGGCAGAGAAGATCTGAACTGCACCCCTTTCATCACAGCCTGGGATTCTGCAGGTGACATCATGCCTCTCAGGTCATTACTGATGGTAGTGCCTATGCTAAAACTTCATCTCAGTTTGGTAATCTATAGATGAAAACAACCCTTAGGCCATACAATTTGGTAGCATAGGAAGGTAAATCATTAGATGCCTCTTTCATGAAAAATTATTCATAAAGTTTCATGAAAATGACTCTAGATATGCAATGGTTATGACCAAACATGGAAATGCCAGATTTTAAATATCGTGCTAGTTGTTTTCTATGCCTCTTTTAATTGACACAATAACTGTGTAATGGAGTTATAATTATTTTAGAGATAAATGATTTGATGCTAAAAAAAAGTTAAGTAATTTGTCTAATACTAAGGTACTATATACAAACTCGATCTTTCCACATTCAAAGCAAAGGCACAGATGGAAAATGAGTTTTCATGAAGTGAGCTAAGTATGTATGTATATTCCAGATGACTTCTCACTCATGGGACAAACCAGAGTTTTATATTTCTCTGGCAATTAGTCTTTTGCTGATTGAAATACATTAGAAATAAATGTTCATTGTTCTTGCTCAATGTTCAAAGTAAATATCAATGGTTCTCTGAAGGAAGGTAACATCAACAATTAAATTATCTTCAGTTAATTATCTCCTCTCATATTTTGGGATCTTTTGTTGCTTTTAGGGGTTTGGAATAAAGCCAAAATTTATGATTACATTTTTGTACTTTGCCAATCCAACATAATTATTTGAAGTTAACTTTATTGTAGCTTCAATTAAAAATGGGGTAGAGAAAGATGGAGGGAGAGATATTGAGAAAGTGGAAGGAAAGAACAAGGAGGAGCAATTTAACACGTAGGAGACGATTTTGGGAAGTTCTTAAATGACTGAGATGTACTCAAAAGGAAGAAAATTGATCTAAGGTGAGTATGTGCCTTTGCCCCTCCTGCCCTCTGATAGGAAGTCTTTGCATGAGTTTTGTTTATAAATCCTGCTGTATTCCATCAAATATTTACGACTGCTCTTCCATCCACTTAGAGATGTTATAATGAGAAAAGGAAGTGCTTTCAACCCATCTAGAACTGAGTTCAAATCCCACTTCCACCAGTTCTGTGGCTTTAAGCATTTTGGCCATGAAAGAATGTTTACATTTATTGATCGTCTGCTATGGTAGAGTAAGTGCTATATGAATGACACTGAAGGAGCAAAGCAGTATCTAAGATAGGTCTGAGCAGCATCTTGCAGAAGTTGGCAGAGAGTACTCAGACAAATAATCTGAAGAGAAGAAAGTGAAAAGTCTTTCTGCTCAGGACATATGCATAGGTACACACCCCGTTGCTGAAGATCTGCCATAGTCAAATGGAATCAGATTTATGAAAAAGACTCAAAACTCAAGAGGACGTATAGTTGTCCCTCTTCATCTGCAGTTTTGCTTTCTGACATTTTAGTTACTAACAGCTAATATCAACTGGAAAATAATCAATGGAAAATTCCAAAAATAAATAATTTATAAGTTTTTAATAATTTTATTACAGTATATTGTGAAGTGATTTATTTTACAGTTAGTTATTATTGTTAACACCTTACTGTTCCTAACTTATGAATTAAATGTTATCATAGATATGTATGTATAGGGAAAACTTATTAGAGTATACAATTTGGTGATATCCGTGATTTCAGGCCTACACTGGGGTCTTGGACTGTACCACGTGGATAAGGGCAAAATTGTGTATTCAAAATAATGACTGCAGTATGTGGCACTTAAACTGGGCTCCACAAATGTCCATTCCCTTCTCTTTATGCTGGAGGACCCCACACATCCTCCATGCTCACTCTTATCTCAAATACATTCTCTCTAATCACCCTTGAAAAACACCACCTTGAAACTCTCTGCTTATTCAAGTCTGTCCTCACATGCAGATTCAATCACTCTTCCAAGAACTCTTTTATGTCTACGTCAATCCACTTGGATTCCTCCCTTCATGGAGTTGCAACCTTCCTACAATCAATCCTGTGCACTTAGTTACCCAAAGTCATGCACTACTTGTCTGTTAATGGATTTGAGGATGTTGGACTTCTCTCCTGAAAGAGAGTGCAATACTCTCAGAAGGAAAGCTTTTGAATCATCTGAATCTTGCCAAAACCTAGGACTGTCCTTGGTCAATAAACACCTTGGAACAGTTAAGTCCAATGCATCCCAATACTGTTACCATGAGGGCTAACTATAGAAAATGAGTTTCCCTCATGGCTTGTTCTTTTTTCTATTGTGTTTTCCTCCAACTCCTGTTTTAAATGTCGACCAGTTATTTAATAATTGCCAACAACTATGATGAAAGAGTAACCTGTGGGATGCTCCTTAGACCTTTCTACCAATAATCTATTTCTGAAACACACTCTCTGCCTCCTAGGATACCACTTTTTTCATAGCTCTTATTATTTTTTCCTTACCTCTCCTTGTTGGTTGTGTATTACCTGTATCTCTTCTTGAGTTCCTTAAAAGATTTTACTTACCAGATTCCACTGTTAGGCCTGACATATCTTATTGATTTCATTTGCTCAAAGGGTTCAGCAATTGTATACCCACTGATTCTGGTCTTCTCCCCAGAACTCACTCAAAAGTTTTCCAGTCACTTCAGCACAGTGGAAACCTATCTAGGAAAATACTAAACTACTGATGACATCCACTAAATTTCCTCTTCCTACATGTCCTCTATCTATTAAAATAATAACCAACATGGATCAGGGAATTTTCCTGTGCCAGACAGAAGGCTAAATACTTTATGGAGATGATTTCATTTAATCCTCTTAATATTTCCACAAGGTGATTGCTATCATGTCATTTTTCTTCATCTGTGACATATCATAGATGACGGAGTTAAAGCACATAGTGTTCACATAGCTCTCCCAGGTCATATATCTAGAAAATTGTGGATCTGAATTCGATACTAAGCTGTCATACCAAACCAGACCTGAAGACTTAGTTACTCCATTTTTCATCGATAAACTCTTCCAAGCTGAAAAGCTAAAAGTCACCCTTCTCTCTACTGTGTTCAATGTGTCTTCAAGTCTTCTTGATCCAATTTTAGATATGCTTTTACATCAGGTCTTTTCTTTCTAGTTTGCTCTCACTCTCATCATTTGCTCCCTACCAATTGCAAATAGTATCCCCCATATCTCTCCCTAGAACCCACATCTTTTAAGTTCAGTATATGGTATACAACACCACTACATTAATATTTTCAAAAGGAATCTTATAACAAATCAATGGACAAACTAAATATTAGCAACTCAATTTCCAAATTAAACAAATATACCATGACTGAATCTTAGTTGCCCATCAGAGAAGCTCACTCCTTCTCAATTTATCACCTGCATTCATTTTACCTGCACTTCCTGTATCTCCACCTTTTGCTATTTCATCTTACAGCTCAGCTATGCAAGATGTCTTAAACCCGTCTTTTTTCCATGGCCCTTCCTTTGCACATGTTTTTCACTCTTCCTGGAAGGCTGTTCTTATTGCTATTCTTCCTTCTTGTCCCTTTTCTCAGCTTAAATCTCTTTCTGAAAACCTTTTCATTTTCCCTAGCAAATAAGTGTTCTCATCCTAGTGATACAACATCATAAAGTTACATATCTCATAATCTCACTTATGAACTTGAGTAAGTTTTATTTATATATGTATATAAATAAAAACACAGACTATGTAACAGGGATCAGAAAAGAGATTGAAGAGGCAGTGAAAATTGAAACACCATTCTTTCCTTATGGCATTCCCATTAAATGGCACACTATGTTATCTTCTCTTCTTAATTGCCTGTCTCATCAATTACATGATATAACGTGTATATCACCAATGGCTTATTTGTGGCCACTACAATTAAAAGCAAGACATAGTTACCCCCATAGGAGTTTATAGTCTCACTAGGAGAGTTGACATGGAAGAAAATAATAGCAAAGAAGACTGTGGTTAATGTCATAAAATAAAGCAGTATATAAATTCAACAACTCTTTCTCCTCCTCTTCCTAGTTCTTCATCTAGTTGCAGATGAGAACAATTTGCTGATGGCAATCAAGGTTTAGATCTTGATGGGAAACTTAAAGAATAATATTAAGATATGAATTGACCTTAACTAAGAGATATGAGCAAGCAATGCTTTTAAATAAATCCTCATTACCAGCATTCCCTACCCTCTTTAACCTTTCCTTCAAACCATGCAAGTGCCATGCAGTCAGAGGACGATTTACCCACAGTTAAACAGGCAAAATGATATTGCTCTGTGATGGCTATTGTAGAGTTCAATGGCCAGACAATTTGATATGCTCCAATCAATACCTGGTTATCGACTGCCCAAAGGAAGAACTACTATATCAAACTTGGGAGAGGAAGAAAACTGACATACTCTTACAAAGCTGAAAAATGAGCTAAAAGGCATTGTTAGGATGTCAGAGAGCCACACTGTGAGAAGGGATTAGCAAACACTGAGACATGCTGAAGGGATCCTGCAGAGGGATCCCATGACTGTCATCAGACATAGACATTAAGAAGGTCAAGGACTGTCTTGCTATACAGTATACTTACAGAGGATGATAAACAAGTACTCCTATTACTTGGCAAGTCTGCCCCATGTAGCAGCAATCACTAAATGCATAGTGACTGACAGTGGATATGCACTTTTAAAATGTACTTGTTGACTGACAAAAAAAAAAAAAATTGTGGAAACAATGCCATTCCCAAGGTTCAAGTCATGTCAAGAACTCTTCCTTATCAGGGACTGGTAATGATGATAATGTCCATTCAATAGGCAATTGTTTTAGTAAAAAGACATGTTGAATAAATCAGTAAACAATTCTGACTGATGGTGAAATAAGATCTCAGAAAACAGTCATCAGAGTATAAACTATATTAAGACTTTGGAGAAGTTGGAAATATGAATGAAGATCCTTTATTCACAACCTTTGACTCGAGAATGTCACTTTTTAGACAAATTCATATAAACAGTAGATCTTGTGAGGTTCATACATAGGCACAGTGATGCTCACCATTGTGTTGGTTATAACATTGTGCATTTGGAAACAACACAGGACTTCTCCCTCCCCTACAAAAATATGAAAATGGTTTTTATATTTTATAAGAATATAAAAAAGAAATCACAGTCATTAGACTATTTATTATGTAGTATCAAAGTGGCATTTATATATGTTGCAATAGTGTGAGAAAAGCCTTGATTATGATGGGAAGTGATCTCTGCTCCTTTAGGGAAACTGCTTTACATGAATCCCATTAGGGCTTCAGTAACACATAAACAGAACTGTTAATTTTTTCCTATCTTGACCAGGTCAAGTGCACCTACACTGTCCTGAATCATAGCCTATATATTCTAATCATCTTGCCTTCACACTTGCCAGTCTCCTTGCTTTTAGTACTCTTCCTTTTACTACATCTGTTTCAAATTCAACTGTCCTTCAAATCCTACCTCATTGTACTCCTTCTATAATGCTTTCATAATTATTTTAGAACACAAGAACTTTTCATCTCTTGGACATCAAGGACTGTGTTTCAATGAGTGTATCACAATACCCTACTGTGTTTCACAAAATATGATGGATAACACCAAATTCATATATGGAACTTTGCACATGTCCTACTTGTTTGAGGGAGGGAATAAGATGTAGGACTTAAGTGTGTGGCATATCAAGCCAAATTCCTTTAGTTCATGTCCCTTCTCCAAGACATGTGACCTTTGAGGAAGTTACATATCCTTTCTGGGTCTCAATGTTCTCATCTGAAAAATGGAGGCAATAATGATATCCATCTCAGTTTATTCTTGTGTTACAATGATACCTATCTACCTAACTGTTAAGTTCCTACAATGAAAAATTGTTCTTGTGAATCTTAATTTGCATTTCTAATAAGGTGGACATAAAATACCCTGATCAAGATATACCCTGAAGAATTAGAAGTCTGATTTCAATTATTCAATCTTCTGAACTCATATGTTGTATAAAACTAATACCCATCATATATGTTGATATGAAGTTGCTAAATGTTGGTTGGGAGCCAGAATTGTATCTGGATTACAAGCATTGTTTACTATTAGTTATTCCTCTGAAGAAAAGAATAAAACCTAAAGGAGAAAGTTCCTCACCCTAACAACTCTAAAACATCATGGAATAGTGTCCCTTGGCAAACTGTGGGATACATGATGGACTTGAGTACCTTCTCTAATGAGAGGCTGACACAAATGCAAAGGAATTGCACACACTTGTCATCTCCTTCCTAAACAGGTGGCTTTGAACCAGGTGTGTTTGAAATGTGACAAAAGTTGCATACCCAAGTTGTTTATGTGTTATTAGGTAAGAAGAAAAGAAAATTAAGAGCATTGAAGATCCCTACACTTTCAGAAGCAACCTGAAGTGTCTTGAAGACTGGCTATTCCCATGTTGCCATTCCTTAGAAGTTCATTGTCACCCTCCACCTACCTCACCCAAATCTCTCTCTCATCCACAAAAAATAGAAGGAAGTTAATCCTACCTGTCCCATGTCTGCTCTATTGCCCCACATTTGCCAGAAAGCACAAATAATGAGAACAACACATCTCGAAGAGCTTAAAAAAATCCAAGAGAATACTCAGAATTTTTGATATTATAAATATTTTATCAGTCTAGAGAATTGCTGTTATTGTTCTGGTTAATGATGATTTCTTCAATTAAATATACCCCAATACACCAAGGATTCTGCCATTTCCACAGGAGTAAAATTGTGGGCTTGTTTTGTTTTCATGTGAGGGTTTTCTGGTGTCATCTTCTGCATTTGGGCAGCTCTTAATTCTCATGGCTCATGTGTGGAGCACATATTTATTGAAGGCAAGAAAGTATCAACTGATTCATTCAGTTTAAGAAGTACTCAAAACAATGGGGTCACCCAAGTAGCAGAGGGAGAGATTAGTCAGAGGAGGGAGGACAGAGTCTTGAATTGCATTGCTATCCAAGGCGTACTTGCCAAACCTCACAGATACCCGAGCACCTCTGATTTGTTCTGGCTTCTTGCCCAGAAAGGAAGATAAGAGTTTCACAGAGTTTCAGTTTATAGTGTAGGAACTGAGCAATTTCACAAAAAAGGAAATGGGAAGGTGTTAAAAAAATTCAAGAATGATATTTTTAAGAGTTTATATGTTGAGTCTCCTGCTCACCAGCCTTGACAGCATTGCTTTAAAAATCAGCACCTCACTTCCATCAGTTTTCAACTTCACACTTGGGGGCAAAAAAAAAAAAAACTAGAAATCTATTTTTAGTCTAATGGATGGGGTAAATTAAAGGAGAACAGCATCTGTAAGATGAACTCCTCAAAAAATTGCTAAATTACTTTTGGAAAACGTGAACAGAAAACCTTTAAAAAATCCTAGGAATGCTGCAATGTGCTTTGACAGGGATTTGGTTTGCTTTGAATTAAATCTTCTTCAGGGTTCTTTTGTCTTGCTATTAGACTGATGATCATTTCAATTTTTCGAGAGCTTCTTCCAAGAGCACTGACATACACACTCCACAGTCCTGTGCATGTCCTGAAATGTTCTGCACAAGTGTACGTTGCTCTTGGCTACATGAGGACAATATTTCTGGAAACTGACTTAAAGTTTATAGATTGATATTAATTGGAATCTTAGATGAAAACGTGATTTTATCCTTAGATAGGTCCACAAGAATTTATGAGTGTTCCCACATAGGATCTTAAAGGAAAAATAAAGAACACTAAAGAGAGAAAAATTTGCACTTATTCAAGCATAATATAATTTTGTACTTACTCAAATATAATGGCTAGGTAAAATTTAAATTCAATCTCTCCTTCATTCCCACGTTCTCTTCATTATCCCAAGTTTTTAAATAGAAAGATTTAAATGCAGTATATTATTATATAGCCAGACAATGTTTCTCAATTTCCAAGCAACTAATAGCAATAACATCATCATCCCTTGATGGCCACTGGAATAATTATCTCTGATTCAATTAGATTCTTCTATGGGCATCATTGGTACATGCCACAATCTGTGGCATAACAGATGTCATGGAATGGGTGAGAAGTTCACAAAAATCAGAGCACTAACATCACTTCTTCTTGACCAGAGTGGACATCTACCAATTCCTTTCAGAATCCTTGAGGACCAGTCAATATCATCAGGAACACAGGAAAAACTTGTGAGATCTGCCCCAAATTAATATCTCTCTGTTGTCCTCACAATACATCCAGGCTTTGGATGACTTCTGTATCTTTCTACAAGACCTCCTCCTACCTATCCTTCTTCCAATTTCAAATTGCATATTTTCCATGAAATCTCCTATAATTACAGCCAACACCTTCAGATATGTCTTTCTTGATTAGACTTACAGTCCATCACTCAACATGGAATAAAATTCTCTAGATGACAACCATTTGTTTGGTTGTGTTTTTGTTTGACAATCCCAATGAGAATGTTAAATTGTGAGAACTCAATGCTCCAATTCTTCCATTATTTATTTATTTTTCTTTGGTCCTTATTTTCACACACTCCAGCCTACCTGCTCTTGCCTCCTGTCCTATAATCTTCTCCAAGAGAGTCACCCCATCATGTGTAACTACCTGTAGACTCAGACTTTCATTATGGTTCCTGCCTTCATTTATTGCTTTGCTCTGAGTATCCCTTTTTGTTGTTGCTATTTTCAAGACAGGTGTCTACAGAAAGATCAGCCCAGATCTTTTAAAGGAAGCCTCCTTCAAACCTAGGATTGACAGATATTTATCACCAGTGCACAGGTTTTGTTGACTCACATGCCACAGTGGGAATGCACTTCATGCCCTGTTGTGTATACCCTGTGACCATATCTGGACAATGGAATGTGAGTCAAAGTAGTGTTTGCCACTTAGAGGTCGAGACATATAAAAGCTAGCACCTGCTTCCTGTGCTTTCTCCTCTGTATGTCCTCTCCCCGTCCTGGCAATATTCCAGATGATGAAACCTCCATGATAAGAGGAAAATGTGGAAGAAGGCCTCCTATTGATGTATGATGGGTATGTGTCATAGACAGGACATGGCCACTCATTAGCCAGACCACTCAGAACCTAACTGTCTACCAGAGCAACATAGCATAACCCAGCAAGACAATGTAATTAACTTTAGAACTACCTTATGTGTGCTGATAGTAAATTTTCTTGCCTCCACCAAACATGTCTGCAACTGCATTGCCACTATCTCACTTCCTGTCTTACCAGCAGTCTATGAACTCCACAGGATATGACTCCTACCCACCACAGTGCTGGCCCATAGTGTTCTCCCAAAATCTTTTGTTTAATTAATGAGCACAGTGTGTCCCCCAGTGATAAGTGTACCTTGTTCACCCATGAAATTCCAAGTTTTCAATCCTGTGACTATTTAATGAAATTGACTCAGCTGCATTAAAATAGGTTAGAAGTCATAATCTAGAACTGACACATACTTTATAATATGTATATGTGTGTGTATTCCACCTCTGAGACTAAGGGACATGTTGGGTTAACACTGTCAATTCTGTAGCTTTGTCCATCCACTGTGCATATCCCATGCATCTACTCACAGTTATGACAGGTGGCACCGGTATAACCTGTGTCACTGCAGTTACAATAGAAGGTGGTCCAGGACTGGGAGCAGCTTCCTCCATGTTCACAATAGTTTGGCAAACACCTGATGTGAGATAGCACAAAGGACAACAAAATAAACCAAGTAAGTTAAAACAAAGAAGAAATAAAAAATGTCTTATATCCAACAGAATGAATTAATTCTGGGAATTTATGTACTATAATCCTATACCTAAGTCATATTCTAAATAATGAAAATAATACTATGGCTTAACCAAAGCAGGTGGATTCACTGGGCACTGCCAGGTAATGAAAGTCTCAGAGCCAAATTAGGCACTTAAGTATTCCAACACTAGGATAAATGCTTATTGAACTTAAAGTTAAATTGATGTAGTGAGAACCCATAAGGTATTTTATTTATCACAGAGAAAATGTATACAGATCGTAATTTCATATGCTTTAAGGTTTTTGCATTTTTAAAGGAAAAGGGACCGATAATTGAGGTTAGTCTCCATATGCTTCTCTATTGGGAGAAGACCAGGAAACTATTTTAAACTACATAAGCACAACATGAAATATGAAAAGATGATGTCTGCTCACTTAACATGCAAGGAAATTTTATCATTTTTTAAGTGTGCCAGTGCTGTCCTTAAAATGAAGCCTTTACTAGTTATGGTCAAAATAATATGATTATTCTGAGAAATATTTGTATCACGCAATTAAAAATTCTTTAAAAATTATATAAATTTGAACTAGAAATCATACTTAGATGGATCTATTTAAGGATATGTTTCAAAATATGCAAACAATATATGCTAATTGCTGCTATTCACAATGATGTTCATAACTTTAAATCAAGGTAAGTGTCTAACATTAGAATATCACGTAGGAAATCTGTTGCTCACAAAATTAATGGGCTATACAAAACTACCACAAATAATGTAAACAAAACAATCATCACAGATTGGGACTGGATTAAGTGAAAATCCCACAAACGAAGCATGCCACAATAAACTGAAAATAAGAGAATCTGTGAGTTTCAAAAATTTGGGTCTTAAAAAAATTAGAGTTACTTGGGCTAAAGGTAGTGAAGATGATGTTCATTTCTCTAGGTGGAAATTGTGAATTTTAGGGACACATATGGCTGCATCCAAATCCTAGCTTGGCCACTCACTGTGGGATAGTTTGCATCTTGCACCTATGGTCTAAAATTTGTACAGTGGTGCTGCTGTGATATACCCAGTCGGTGCTCAATAAGTTTAGTGAATAAAATTAGGTATAAAAGCAAAGATAAATACTGGAATTTCTGAAAACAGTCTTTACAATGAATGAGTTTGAGAGCTAAGGAAAACAAAATCCCACAAATTTAAAAAGGGAGAGTTTCAATTACCGAAGTTACAAAGGTGGTGTAAAGACAACAAATGGGTTCATTGAGGACTATTAAAAATCGGAAACCAGCAAAATAAGGATGATTTCCTGTAAGTGTCCTCGATAGGTAGGAAACCCTCCAACAGTGATTGTTTCAAAGCCCAGAAAGTAATATCCCTGCATATGTTCAGACGTATTATTAGAAATTTTCTGCTCAGCACAGCAAACATACAATTGTGCTGACAGGGCTTATGTTTGGGGAAAGCTTGCTGATAACTTCATGGCACCCCAGTCAGGCTTAAAGAACAGGGAAAAACTAAGGAAAAAGAAAAGAACTTAAGAATCTTGCCATGGAATGTGTTCATCAAAACTAAACAAAAATGTAACTGTAAAAACAAACAAAAAAAGTCCTCTCCCTGCTCCAAATTCCGTCTTTCCTCTTGACTCTCATCCACTCTTCTAGTCTTGATGAAGAAGAACTGAAACAGATTTGTCACTGTTGTGATCAAAGTCCTTGCTCCCCAGCAACTCTGTGATGTGGGGAAAGCTGCATAAACTTGGAGCATCAGTGTCTTCATCCCCAAAATGCAAGTAAGAAGACTCCCTCTGGGCCTGTCCCACAGGCTAGCCTGCTAGCTTTGTTTGGAATGTCCATCTGCCCCACACCTTCTTTTCAACCTAGCATCTCCCTGGTTCAACATCACTTCTCCTGCACTTCACTTTCCACTGTGTCTTCTCCCGAGGCTTCCAAGTTCTTCCATGACCTCTCTATACTGCCTTCCACTCCCTCCCTTCTCCCCCTACACAAGTTTTCCATGATGAGCAAATAAAGACATTATTTCCCCCCTCCTTCAACAAAAATTTTATTGCTTTAAGAATGGAGAGCTGAGCAAAAATCATCACAGTTACTTTTACTATAGTTCTTTTACTTTCAGCTCCAAGTAAATTCAGTATAGCCTTTTTTTTTTTTTTTTTTTTTTTTTTGGTGGTTGGCATAATCAAATAAAAAATTCAGAAAGTTTTAGTAACTGTGTTTTCAGACATAAGGAGAATGTTTGTTTGCAGTGAACTATACAGGAAAAAAAAATTCCTAATGCACAGTCTGCAGCAGAAAGGAAAGAGAGAATCTTGAAGATATTTATATGTTTGGTTCCTACTGTTTTCAAGATCTGGTTGCTCTCATGAACCTCCTGGGAGTTGGCTGTTTTAATCTGTGTTGGATTCTATAAGATAAACTAAGACCTTTCCAGAAAAATCCACATTTCACTCAGGATAGCTCCACTTGGGAGTCTATCACTTTTAAATCATAGAATCTTAACTTTTTGTAAAATAGCATTCTAGCATTACAAAAGGAAATGAAAACTTTTTTTTTTTTCATGGTATACATGATAAAGTATGTTTCAACCTTGAGATTACCAATTCCAGTTGGGTCTGGGCAGGGGGGAAACTGCTTGGGAAAGCTATCAGAAATATCCTGCTTTTTCAACACATTTTTTCCACCAGTACTGGAGATTGAATCTGAGTGCTCTACTACTGAGTTATACCCCCAGTCCTTTTTATTTTATTTTTGTTTTTATTTTGAGGCAGGTTCTCACTAAGTTTCCCAGACTGGCATTGAACTTGCTATCCTTCTGCCTCAGTCTCCTGAGTAGCTGGGGTTACAGGTGTATATCACCTTTACTGACTTCTTGAGCATATCTTTATAAGTCTCTCATATAACTTGCATTGCAGTATTAATAAACTCAATTTGCCACTGAAAATCTAGGCTAGAAATTCATTTGTCTATGGTCAATGAACAAACCAATGATGTATTTCTGGAAGGGAAAAAGGATACTTGTGTAAGGGAAAATCTAATATTCCTAGAATGAGAGAAAAAAAAAGAACAAATGAGCACTTGTAGGGCTGCCTTGGAGCTCAGTTCATTTTGGTTCAACACACACCATGATTAGAGAAACTCATCTGTAAAGCATACATTAAAAATAAAAGATGCATAAGCCCAATTTGCCTTTTCAAAAAGAAAGGGCCATTTTATGAGTATAATTTCCATATTCTTTAATCAGTTCATTTTCACTAGTGTTTGTGTCTTTTTACTTTCTACTTGGCCTAAACTGAGCATTTAAAACGGGAGCTCACAAGGAACTGCATCGAGCTCCTTAAAGGAATGAGCACTAAAAGTGAGGTCAGTCACAATCTTAGGCATGCACCCTCTATTCAAATTGCCAGGAGATAATTGCTCTGAACATGAATCTGAACTGCTAATGCTGTTGCAGACGTAACCCCATCTGGACAGTTGCAACTTCCCATAGAGCACAATGTTTCTGTATGAGTGTGACAAGTCTTTCCGTACTCCTAAGAGCCCCAATAAATAACATTGATGTGCCCCAGCAAAGACTTGGAGCACATGGCAGACACATTGGCGATCGTTTTGCAGAGTATGTGGGAATCTATAGGAGATGAAAGGAAGGGTGAGAGAAGGGCAAAGAAGAGTTAGAAGTGTAAAGAGGATAAAATGATGATGTCACAAGGACGAAGTTATTAACATAGGAGTATTTATCATTTTCCTCCAAAATCAAACTTCTTCCAAAGGAGAGAGATAATTGTTAGGTAGGGCTGTGGATGATCTGGAAATAGATGAAGTGGGAAAATTCATCCAGAACAGTCCAAAGAACTCATCAGTGGTCACGCTTCAGAGGTTATGGTTCTGACTTCATGGGTGCTGTTTGGGATGTGTTTGGTTGTTCACAGGAAATACGAAGGAAAAAAAACAATTCTCTTTGAAGATTGGTGCACAGCAAGGGAGACAGCCAAATAGTTGCTTCACAGAAGGCAAAGGATTTTTATAGATTGAGCCACTTAGAAGACTAGAGGAAGAAATTTAAGAGAATTGAAACCAGAATCCAGTTTCGAGCATCCTAAGCAAGCACACTTGCAGGAGAATACACTCTCTCGGTTGCCATTAGGAAGAACAAAAGGATCCCCACAGTCTTCCTTGAGAAAGATCAAGGTGGTTATGTCTTTTTGACTTAGCTTTAACCGGAGAAACCAGAAGTTTCCTGCTGGAATGGGCAAGGGCTGGGAAGTGTTATGACAGCAGAGAGATTCAGGTTACTTTTGGAAAATGCAGGATGTAGGTTTGTTTTGCATTTAGTAAGAGTCATAGCAGAAATAAACATTTGTGGGACCTCTTAAGCAAAATATCAGATTACTCAGTATTATGATTTAAATATGAGGTGTCCTCCAAAAACTCATGTGCAAGACAATGCAAGAATTTTCAGAGGCAAAATGATTAGATTGAGAGGCATAATCCACTGATACAGATAAGCTGAGTGGTACTATAGGCAGGTAGGGTGTGACTGGAAGAGGGAGGTCACTGGAGACATGACTTGGGGGTTTATATTTTGTCACTGGTGAATGGAGCTCCCCCCACCACTGCTTCCTGTAGCCATGTCAGGAACTGCTTTCCTCTGCATGCCCTCCTTTCATGATGTTCTGCCTGACCTTGGGCCCAGATCTATGGATTCAGCCAGACGAGGACAGAACCTCTGAAACCATGAACTGAAATAATTTTTCCTACCCTACATTGTTCTTATCAGGTCTTTTGATCACAGCCATGAAAAAGCTGACTGAAATGCTGAGTAACACCACACATCTCAAGAATAAACCCCAGTGATCCAAGATGGCGGACTAGAGGGGGACTGTATCTCCAGTCGCTCCAGAACCCAGGATTTAAGAAGATGAGGCATTGAGAGACTCGGACCAAAATAGAGCCACAGGTGAGTCTGCCCACTTGGTAAAGCTTGGCCTGGGTGGCAGGCCCAGATAGAGGTGGCTTATCGGAGCCGGGCAGGCAGCTAGAGTCTTCCACAGGCAGCCCTGCGCACTCCGGCGGTGGGCCCCTCCCACACAGCCAGCTTCTCCAGGTTCTCGGAGCAGGCCCCCTAGTGAGAGCCTTTCTGATCAGAACAAGCTCCAAGTCCCGGAGCCAGCGCAGCATGCTCTGGCCTGCAAGCGGCTTCAGGGACCAGGACAGGGCAGCCAGAGACCTCCCCAAGCAGCCTGGACCCCTGCAGTGGGAGGCACCTTTCAAGGCTAGCTTCTCGGAACAGACCTCCCAGTGAGAGCCTTTCTACATAGAGCCAGCCACAAGTCCCTGAGCCAACGGAGAGCTTCGATCCGCAAGCAGCCTCTGGGATCAGGGCAGGGCAGCCAGAGACTTCTCCAGACGGCTCTGCCCAGTCCGGCCGCAGACTCTTTCCACAGGGTGATCCAAGATGGAGGCCTAGAGGGTGACTGCATCTCCAGTCACTCCAGAACCCAGGAATCAAGAAGGGGAGGCATTGAGAGACTTGTACAAAAATAGAGTCACGGGGTGAGTCTCCCCCACTGGGCGAAACTTGGCCTGGGCGGCAGGCACAGATAGGGGTGGCTTATCAGAGCAGAGCAGGGCAGCTAGAGTCTTTCCCAGGTAGCCTTCCACACTCCGGCGGTGGGCTCCCCCCACACGACCAGCTGCATGGTGCAGGCCCCCAGTGAGAGCCTTTCTGCACAGAGCCAGCTCCAAGCCCTGGAACCAGTAGGGGGCTAGGGGCAGCTTTCTTCGGAAGCACTGCATTATCAAGTTCCTCCAAGACTTCAGGCTACTGAAGGCTGGGAGGTGATACGCTGGAAATCTACCGGGACACTATAAGCCAATAGAGGAAATCTGCAATATCTCAGAGTCCCACTGACATCTGACCAATATGAGAAAACAAGGGAAGAAAATGTTCCAAACAAACCTAGATACTACATCAATAAAACCCAATGACAGCACAGCAGAAGAAATGTCAGAAAGGGAGTTCAGAATGTACATAATTAAAACAATCAGAGAAGCAAATGAGGAGATGAAAGAGCAAATGCAGGCATTGAAGGAGGAGATGAAAGAGCAAATGTAGGCATTAAATGATCGCACTAATCAACAGTTAAAAGACCAAATACGGGAAGCAAGAGATCATTTCAATAAAGAGTTAGAGATACTGAAAAAAAAAAAAACAAACTGAAATACTTGAAATGAAGGAAACAATAAACCAAGTTAAAAACTCCATAGAAAGCATAACCAATAGGATAGAACACCTGGAAGACAGAACCTCAGACATTGAAGACAAATTATTTAATCTTGAAAACAAAGTTGGCCAAACAGAGAAGATGGTAAGAAATCATGAACAGAATCTACAAGAATTATGGGATATTATGAAAAGGCCAAATTTAAGAATTATTGGGATTGAGGAAGGCTTAGAGAAACAAACCAAAGGAATGAACAATCTATTCAATGAAATAATATCAGAAAATTTCCCAAATCTGAAGAATGAAAAGGAAAACCAAGTACAAGAGGCTTATAGAACTCCAAACATACAAAATTACAACAGACCCACACCAAGGCACATTATTATGAAAATACCTAACATACAAAACAAAGACAGAATTTTAAAGGCCGCGAGAGAAAAGAATCAAATTACGTTCAGAGGGAAACCAATAAGAATATCAGCAGATTTTTCAATCCAGACCCTAAAAGCTGGAAGGGCCTGGAACAACATATACCAAGCCCTGAAAGAAAATGGATGCCAACCAAGAATCTTATACCCAGCAAAACTTACCTTCAAATTTGACGATGAAATAAGATCCTTCCATGATAAACAAAAGCTAAAGGAATTTACAAAAAGAAAGCCAGCATTATAGAACATTCTCAGCAAAATATTCCCTGAGGAAGAGATGAAAAACAACGATGCAAATCAGCAACAGGAGGCGCTAGCCTAAAGGAATAGCCAAATAAAGGAGAAACCTAATCATGTCAAAAAACAAAAATGAGTCAAATGACTGGGAATACAAATCATATCACAATAATAACCCTGAATGTTAATGGCCTGAACTCATCAATCAAAAAACATAGACTGGCAGATTGGATTAAAAAGAAAAATCCAACAATATGCTGCCTGCAAGAGACTCATCTCATAGAAAGAGATACCCGTAGACTAAAGGTGAAAGGATGGGGAAAATCATACCATACACACGGACACAGCAAAAAAGTAGGAGTATCCATCCTCATTTCAGATAATGTGGACTTCAAACCAAAACTAGTCAGAAGGAATAAAGAAGGACATTACATGCTGCTTAAGGGAAGCATAAATCAGCAAGACATAACAATCATAAATATCTATGCCCCTAACATTGGCTCATCCACGTACATCAAACAAATCCTTCTCAATTCCAGAAATCAAATAGACCACAACACAATAATACTAGGTGATTTTAACATACCTCTCTCACCACTGGATAGATCGTCCAAACAAAAATTGAATAAAGAAACCATAGATCTCAATAACACAATCAACAATTTAGACTTAATGGACATATATAGAATATACCATCCAACAAAGAACGAATACACTTTCTTCTCAGCAGCACATGGATCCTTCTCTAAAATAGACCATATCTTATGCCACAAAGCTACTGTTAGCAAATACAAGAAGATAGAGATACTACCTTGTACTCTATCAGATCATAATGGATTGAAATTAGAAATAAATGACAGAATAAAAAATAGAAACTTCTCCAATACCTGGAGATTAAATAATACACTATTATATGATGAATGGATAACAGAAGACATCAGGAGGGAAATAAAAAAATTCTTAGAAGTAAACGAGAACAAAGACATCATATCAAAATCTCTGGGACACTATGAAAGCAGTACTTAGAGGAAGATTTATTTCATGGGGTGCATTCAAAAAAAGAAGTAGAAATCAACAAATAAACGACTTAGCACTACAGTTCAAAGCCCTAGGAAAAGAAGAGCAGACCAATACCAAAAGTAGTAGAAGACAGGAAATAGTTAAAATCAGAGCCGAAATCAACGAAATAGAAACAAAAGAAACAATTGGAAAAAATAACAAAATAAACAGTTGGTTCTTTGAAAAAATACACAAAATTGATAAACCCTTAGCCACACTAACAAAGAGAAAGAGGGAGAAAACTCAAATTACTAAAATTCAGAATGAACAAGGAAACATCACAACAGACACGACTGAAATACAAAACATAATGAGAAGCTATTTTGAAAATCTATACTCCAACAAAACAGAAAACCTCGAAGACATCAACAAATTTCTAGAGACATATGAATTACCTAAACTGAACGAGGAGGACATACACAACTTAAATAAACCAATTTCAAGCAATGAAATAGAAGAGGTCATCAAAAGCCTACCAACAAAGAAAAGTCCGGGACCAGATGGGTTCTCAGCCGAGTTCTACAAAACCTTTAAAGAAGAGCTCATTCCAATACTCCTCAAAGTATTTCATGAAATAGAAGAGGAGGGAACCCTCCCAAACTCGTTCTATGAAGCCAATATCACCCTGATACCTAAACCAGACAGACACATCGAGGAAAGAAAATGTCAGACCAATATCCTTAATGAACATCGACGCAAAAATTCTCAACAAAATTTTAGCAAATCGCATACAAATATATATTAAAAAGATAGTGCACCATGATCAAGTGGGTTTTATCCCAGGGATGCAAGGTTGGTTCAACATCAGGAAATCAATAAATGTCATTCACCATATCAACAGACTTAAAGTTAAGAATCACATGATTATTTCAATAGATGCAGAAAAGGCATTCGATAAAATACAGCACCCCTTCATGCTCAAAACACTAGAAAAAATTGGGGTAGTGGGAACATTCCTTAACATTATAAAGGCCATCTACGCTAAGCCCATGGTCAATATCATTCTAAATGGTGAAAAACTGAAAGTGTTCCCCCTAAAAACTGGAACAAGGCAGGGATGCCCCCTTTCACCACTTCTATTCAACATCGTCCTTGAGACTCTAGCCAGAGCAATTAGACAGACCAAAGAAATTAAAGGGATACGAATTGGAAAAGAAGAACTCAAACTATCCCTGTTCGCTGATGACATGATTATATAGTTAGAGGAACCTGGAAATTCCACCAGAAAACTTTTAGAACTCATAAGTGAATTCAGTAAAGTAGCAGGTTACAAGATCAATGCTCATAAATCCAATGCATTTTTAGACATAAGTGATGAATCTTCAGAAAGAGAAATTAGGAAAACTACCCCATTCACAATAGCATTGAAAAAAATAAAATACTTGGGAATCAATCTCACAAAACAGTTGAAAGATCTCTACAATGAGAACTACAGAACACTAAAGAAAGAAATTAAAGAAAACCGTAGAAGATGGAAATATCTCCCATGTTCCTAGATAGGCAGAATTAATATTATCAAAATGGCCATACTACCTAAATTGCTATACAGATTCAATGCAATTTCAATTAAAATCCCAATGATGTACCTTGCAGAAATAGAGCCAGCAATTATGAAATTCATCTGGAAGAATAAAAAACGTAGAATAGCTAAAGCAATCCTAAGTAGCAAGAATGAAACAGGGGGTATTGCAATACCAGATCTGCAACTCTACTACAAAGCAATAGTACCAAAACGGCATGGTATTGGTAGCAATATAGACAGGTAGATCAATGGTACAGAATAGAGGACATGGACACAAACCCAAATAAATACAATTTTCTCATACTAGACAAAGGGTCCAAAATATGCAGTGGAGAAAAGATAGCCTCTTCAACAAATGGTGCTGGGAAAACTGGAAATCCATATGCAACAGAATGAAATTATACCCCTATCTCTCACCCTACATAAAACTCAACTCAAAATGAATCATGGACCTTGGAATCAGAGACCCTGCATCTTATAGAAGAAAAAGTAGGTCCAAATCTTCAACTTGTTGGCTTAGGATCAGATTTCCTTAACAGGACTCCCATAGCACAAGAAATAAAAGCAAGAATCAACAACTGGGATAGATTCAAACTAAAAAGCTTTCTCTCAGCAAAGGAAACTATCAGCAATGTGAACAGAGAGCCTACAGAGTGGGAGAATATCTTTGCCAACCATACTTCAGATAGAGGGCTAATTTCCAGAATCTATAAAGAACTCAAAATCCTACACGAAGAATACAAATAATCCAATCAACAAATGGGCTAAGGAAATGAACAGACACTTCACAGAAGAAGATGTTCAAGCAATCAACAGATATATGAAAAAATGTTCAACATCCCTAGTAATAAGGGAAATGCAAATCAAAACTACCCTAAGATTTCATCTCACCCCAATTAGAATGGTGATTATCAAGAACACAAGCAACAACAGGTGTTGGCGAGGATGTGGTGAAAAAGGAACACTCATACATTGCTGGTGGGGTTGCAAATTAGTGCAGCCACTCTGGAAAGCAGTATAGAGATTCCTCAGAAAGCTTGGAATGGAAACACCATTTGACACAGCTATCCCACTCCTTGGCCTATACCCAAAGGACTTAAAATCAGCATACTACAGAGATACAGCCACATCAATGTTCATTGCTGCTCAATTCACCATAGCCAGATTGTGGAACCAACCTAGATGCCCTTCAGTTGATGAATGGATAAAGAAACTGTGGCATATATATACAATGGAATATTACTCCGCAATGAAGAATGATCAAATTATGGCATTTGCAGGCAAATGGATGAAATTGGAGAATATCATGCTAAGTGAGATAAGCCAATCTCAAAAAACTAAAGGACGAATGATCTCGCTGATATGCGGATGAGGACATATAATGGGGGGTGGGAGGGGTTAGCATTAGGTTTAGGGTTAGGTTTAGGGTTAGGGATAAGGAGTGTGGTAAGAATGAAGGAAAGAAGGACTGTGTAGAGGGAAAAGAGGGGTGGGAGGGGTGGGGGGAAGGGAAAAAAATAGTGAATCAAACATCATTGCCCCATGTAAACGTATGATTACACAAATGGTATGCCTTGATTCCATGTACAAATAGAGAAACAACATGTATCCCATTTGTATACAATAATAATAAAAAAAATAAAAAAAAATAAAGAATAAACCCCAGGGACTTTCAAATTCATATTTTATTTTTTTGTATTCAGTCCTTTTCCTTCATTCCAGATTCTCAGTCCAACTTACCACTGGATAGCTCCACTTGCGTGTCTATTAGATATGTATACCTCTGCATCCCAAACTGACTTTTCGTTCTCCTTCTCTGGTCTCTCCTTCACCTACTCTACCTGCATCCTCTACTATTGTAGTTGATAGTAAGATCATCTTTACCCATGCCCGGGGTTCCAAACTTGAAGGCCTTCCTCTTCTCTCACAGACCATATTGGAGATGTGAACCAAATCTGCAAGCTGTGCTTTAAGAATACCTCCTGCATCTAACCACATCTAACCACTTCTCACCACCTCTGCTGATGCTGCATTAGTGTGAACCACCAGCATCTCTCACCTGAACAACTGCAATTTTTAGCTAACTGTTATACCCAGTTTCAGTCACTGACCCCTTCAGTCAGTTGTCTCTGAAGAACAAAAAATGATTCCTTTCAAATCTGAGGAAGATCCCATTCAAATTCTCTCCAAAGGCTCCTTATTTTAACTGCTGGCCGTGGGGAGCAGCAATGTTAAAGTTATCTACCAGTTCCTACTGATCTGTACCACCACTTAACTCTGAATTTATCCCTATACTTTCTACATCTGCTTCCACCATGTGGAACTCCTTCTTGTCCCTAAAACATAGCAATGATGTATCTTTGTCAGGGTCTTTGCACTGACATTTACTCTACCCAGAAAGCTCTTCCCAGTTGCTGCTCTGACCCACTTCTCACCTCCTTCTGTCTTTGCACAAATGTCACCTTCTCAAGGAGGCCTCCAACATGGTACTACTTAAAGTTGCAACCTGTCATCACTGTGTATCTCCAATTCCCTTTCCTGCCCAGTTATTATTTTTTAATTTGTCATCAGCACTTACAATCTTCTAACACACTGAATCCTCTGCTGTACATTAAGTTTGTTATATGTCATATGATCCCTTGTAAAAGAATGCCAACTCCATAAGGGCACTGATTGCTGCCTGTTTGGTTCACTGTCATGGTTTGGATATGGTCTGAGTGTCCCTGAAGAGTCTATTATGGTGGGATCTTTAGGAAGAGGGGTCTGGCAGGAGGTCCTTGGGGGACATTGCACATTTTGCTTTCAGAAAGTCATTCTCAAGCAACTCCTTGAGTTATCACCAGAGTGTTGTTATAGTAGGGGCAAGTGTGGCACTACCACTGGATCAAGGTGTCATCACTTGTTTGTTCCCACATGTTTCTGCCATTGCTATCCATACTATGAGCTGATGCAGCCATGAGAGACCCTAAGTGAGCCTGCACTAAACCATCTGGACTCTCAGATTTCCCAACTGAGTCAAATAAACCTATTTATCTTGATAAGTTGCCTGTTTTAGATATTTTGTTATGATAATGAAAAGTTGGTTAATACATATATGTCCCGACTTAAAGAAGTGGATGGGATAGGCACTGAATCAAGGCTTGTTGATGGAGTTAATGAATGAACATTTCTGGGGAGCAGCAGTCAGTGGAAACTGCCCTTTTCTAGCTCAGTTTTATCAGTTAATCATGGTCTAGCGAGCTTCCAATCATTTACTCTCACCTGTCTGCGCTTAGCAACGCACAGAGCTCTGAATGGGAAAAAAGTAGAGAAAATACCCTGATTTTTGTTTTTTAAGTAGTGAGGAAATGATGACACAAGAAAAGAGACCTCTTGTACAAGCAATAGGCAAGGAACAGGTAAGGGAGGGCAGAGAAATCTGAGTTTCTCTGAGTGGAGAAAGAAAACATCATGAATCAGTTCCTTCTTTTGTGACTGTTTAGGGATGCAAGTAAATGATACAATCCCATCTGATTACTTGTGACTATTGAACTGTACTGTTGGGCTCTAATGACTTTATCACCTAAGTACTTGGAAAGATAATTGTCCCCAAATTGGGTCAGAAGCAGAACACTTTTGCACAATGTGCCTTAGAGCTCCTTTGGGGAAGTATCTAGCATTCCTGATGAAATCTGTGCACAGTTTTTGATAGACTTTAATAGCATAAAAAGTCTGATAGGAAACTCAATCTACTTATCTGGTTTGCCTTTATTCTTGTTATCTTTAAGCAGATATTCAAAGATGGATAAGCTGACTCTTCCAATCATTTTTAACCAAACATTCTTTTGCTGTCTAGTCTCCTACCAGCATCTCCACCAAGAGAACATTTGATCTTGGTTTTTTTGAGGACTTTACTTTATCAATGAACTTGAAATGGAACTCTTGATATGTGCTCATAATCACACCTGAGATGTGAATTTAACTAAATCATTTTCACATTTTTATTGGTGAAGAATATGAGACTATATACCAGAGAATAATTTTTTCAAGTAGGAAGTGACAGACTCAATAAGGTGAACTATGCTACTCGTGACTGAAGTCTACCAACCTCAAACACCATGCCAGAAGTTTCATCATCTTAAAAGTGAGCTCTAAACATTCACTTCTGTCAAAGTGGAAGGTACAAGGTTTCACAAGATTTGCCAACTGATTGCAGACAGAATGGCAAACTTGGAGCTCTCAATTTATACTTCTTATTTTGGGTAGAAAAAGGAATTTGAACAATATGACATATTGATTAATTGGGAATAAATAGAACTACACTGTAAACAAAATATACATTTATTATATGATTAGCATAATATATATAATTTGTTTAAAAAATTCTCAACAGTGGGAAAATTTTTCAATTTTATTTTTACTCACTCCTAATATTAATTTGTGAAATCCTTAAAATAGGCCACAAAATGGTCCCTGCCCCACTCCTGAACTTTACTTTTTTCATATCACCCAAACTTTTTCTGTGTTTTATGCCTGAGTTAACATGATTGCTTCCTTGTACTTAATACTAACATAAAAATTTTTAACCTCTGCCTGTTTTCAGTACAAGGACCATATATGTTATCATTACAGGTCAGACAAAGTCATTTCACCTATCATGGAATTTCAATACATATTGCGGAAAATAAACCTAAAAGTTATTTAATTTCACAAGTAAAGAAAAATGCAAGAGATCTTCAATGTTCATTAAGTAGGAAAATACAGTCAGGATTCAGCTTTGGTCTTTGAGTGTAGGCTTTCATGAGCACTCCACTGTGGGTGGTTATGGATTTGAGACATCGACTGAGGATCCATCCATAGGGGACAAACCACTGGTCATCTCAAGCATCGTGCCCAAATTCATGACTTAGCACAGAAGCATCTTTCCTAGCCATGCAATTGTTTTATCTCAGAAATTTCTAAAATTAAAACCAAAATTTTAAATAATCAAAACTATAATGCCAATTTTAAATCCTTTGGGTATAAACCTATTCCAAAAAATAAAAGGCTAAATATTTTCCCTGATAAGTGGATGATGATATATAATGGGGGTTGTGAGGTGGGGGTGAGAGAAGAATGGAGGAACTTTAGATTATGGAGAGGGAAATGAAAGGGAGGAGTGGGCAGGGATATGAAAGATAGTGGAATGAGACAGACATCATTACCCTATGTTCATGTATGATTACATGAATCATATGAATCTACATTGTGCACAACCATAGAAATGAAAAGTTGTACCCAATTTGTGCACAATGAATCAAAATTCAGTCTGTAAAAATGCCCTTCAACCGATGAATGGATAAAGAAACTCTGGTATATATACACAATGGAATATTATTCAGCCATAAAGAAGAATAATATTATGGCATTTGCAAATAAATGGATGGAACTGGAGAATATCATGCTAAGTGAAATAAGCCAAGCCCAAAAAACCATAAGTGGAGAATGATATATTATGGGGGTAGGGGGTCGAGAATGAGAGAATAATGGGGGAACTTTAGAATATGTAGAAGGAAATGAGAAGGAGGGGGGTATGAAAAATGATGGAATGAGACAGACATCATTACCCTATGTACATGTATGATTACATGAATGGTATGAATCTACATTGTGTACAACCATAGAAACGAAATTACGTACCCCATTTGTGTACAATGAATCAAAATGCAGTCTGTAAAAAATTAAAAGCTAAATAAAAATAATAATAATAAAAAAGAAAAAAGTACTGAAAAAACTATAATATTAACATTTTTCAGTGAAGAAGAAATACAATATGGAAAGAGAAATATGATCCCAAAGTTGATCTCAGACAGAGGCTTGCTTGTGATTCAATTTGCATCTTTCTGGGAAAAATAGGCTATTTATGATGCATTGCAATAGGATTAAGACTCAGAGTCAGTTGTTAAACAGGAAAGAACCTTACTTAGCACCTTAAACAATCTTTCATCAGGTCAAGGAGCCTAATTACCATTAACAGGGTTTTCATTTAAATTTTCATATAGTATGTTTAACAAAAATATTTATTTCTTATTTTTTGCCTAGAAAAGTCCCCTGTCAGAAATAAATCTTTCCATTGGCCGATCCTAGGTCCTTTCCCACATAAGATGACTATAATGACACTTTGAAAACATAGAGTAATTCTTTTGCATTCATAAATTTTAAGACAATTTAGACTATTTGAGTATGATACTTGTAAACATCAATTTAAAATATTGATTTTAAAGTGTAAAATTTAAATATGTTTAAAATATGTCAGGCAATTCAATAAACTTTAAAATGAAATTTTCCTAAGTCAGAACTATGTTCGATGAATTTAAAAGTTCATTTTCTGGATGTTTAAGTTTTATAAGAACTTGAAGCATTCTGCTTATCAAGGTAGTAAATTAAAGAATTTGGGAAGTAAATAAAATATATATTTAAGTGTAATTTAAATAATTGGAGGTATATGCTTAAATAACTAAATTAATAAGCAGGATTAAACATTTCTAAAGGTTCTTTAGACCTGATTGCCAAAATCTGTTAGACTTACAAATAGGAAAATATATTATTCATTGAAATTTAGAAAAAGAAACATAAAGAAGCAAAATTTTGAATTTCTAATTTTAAGAAATTCAATATCACTTTAAAAAAAACAAAAGTGAACCTTACTAACAACCTGTTTTTCATATAAAAATCTCCCTTTGTGTGCACAAAAATGTTCACATCTTCACCTGCATTGTCTCATGATTCAGATCCTAAGTCCTACTTTCAACCATACCCATCTCTGGGAAACTCCTTTGCTCTCCATCACTGTTGGCACAATACCTGTGAACCTGACCGTGGGGCCAGTTCCATGTGTTCAGCCTGAGCACTGAATTCTTCTAGTTCCTTCACCTCAGTTGGTATCTTTACTATCTTAGTGAATACTTTGGGGTGAAAGTAGCAGGCCTAAGGACGAATCTGTTAACCAAATTCTCCTTCAGAATTCCTTAAGCTCCCCTAAGCAGAATTCGGGTGACTGTAGCCTCAACTTGGACAGCACTTAATTTTTAAGCGTTATGAAAAAAGTGCTTCCTCATCTTAATTGCACGAGAGTTTTTGACATATTTTCCTTGTGTCCTCTATTTCTTGTGTTATGTACTGCCCCTTGTGGTCTCTGCCAGCGTTTCAAGTTCCACTGTGTACTGTTCAAGACATGCATGAGGGTCATCGTCTCTGACATAGTGGCACTTGCAGAGCACAAACTATGTGACTACTTGCTTTAAGATTCTTACAAGATGACTGGAAGGAAATACATAAAGTCACGTGTTGCTAAATGACGGCGATAGGTCAAAGAAATGCATTGCTGGGAGATTTTGTTTTGTGAATATCATACAATGTACTTACATAAACTAAAGCAGGCTACAGTGTCACCAGGTGATATAATTGTACAGGGCCAGTATCATATATGGGAGTTCTATTATTGACTAAAACATTTGTTGTACAGCATGATGTGAATGAATCATAATTATACATACTTTCACAAAAAAATTTGTAATTGGAAAGCGGCAAACAGAAAGTCATCCTAAATTGGAAATGGTCTTTAAAAAGAGAGGGTCCAACCATCCTAAGACATATTCTCATCCTGGGAATAAGACCAGCTGCACAAGAGAAGAGGTCCAGGTAAATGAGGAGTGGGCAGAGTGCCTGGGAAGGTAGTTGCTAAATTTGTGTGACTGTGAAAATGTTTGGTGGACCTTGAAAGTGGCAACCTATTTCTGGAGCATTACCTGGACTCAGTTATCTTTCTAACCACAGAGACGCACAGAGAAGGTTCATTTTATCATAAAATTGCCAAGGTTCCACATGTCCCCACTTCCCCAGTTAGAGTAGAGTAGGCATTGAAATCCATTTTGCCTCCTACACTAAACTCTGGAAATAATGTTAAATAGGTGATGTCTCTGCTCCTTTGGAACAAAGACTGTCTGGCAATACACTACTGATGATCACCATTCATTACAGTCATCTATCGATCTGTGTAACATTTAAAAATCAGTTGTCAAAATTAAAAGAGAAGGAGCCTCAGTACAAGAACATACACACAATGGTTAACGTGTGTGCTTCTGAGGGCCTGTCCTCCTCTGACAGTTACTTAGATGCACACACTGTAAGATACAAGCCCACCTGGCAAAATCCCCAACTTGAACATGCCTAGAGGAAGTCGTTTGTTAAAGGGTAGGTCAACATCAAAAAACACTGTGTGTTTATGTTAAAAAATATAGAACTATATTTTCTTACAGCTAAATTTCCCCCTCGTTCAGTTTTCATAATATAAATGAATAAGACACCTATTGACAAGCCTCTAAAATTTCCAAATATTCAGATAAACACTTCTCTATCAATGAATCTGAATGCATTCGTGCTCCATACCCCCTTTTTAATAATTCTCATCCCTTCTTCATCAGTTGAAGGTCAATCTCCATTTCTATATGCTTTCCTTAGAGAAAAAAGAACAAAACATTTCAATAGTCCTCAAAATGCAAGCTGACTAATGTAAGCTTTTTAATGAAGCTCACACATTAAAAATCAGCTAGGTTGCGTTCCTTTGTCTGTTTGCTTTAATTAGCAGCCAACTGCATTGATCTTGTTTTGGTCAGATAGCTTTTCTGAAAGCTTTTGAAACCTATTTCTATGCCTCTCCATTCTAACAATTACCATAATCCCATTTTACCCCCACAGTTGGATCTTCATTATAATTGAAATTTGTTGTAATTACAGCAGATGCAGACACTAAAGAATTAAGTGAATAATAAGAAAAGTGTCAGAAGTCAGTTCCCTAAATTTTCCAGGGTCTGGTTCCCAGCAGGGAGTCAACTGTGGATTGTTGTGGAAAAGATCCCCAGATAATGGCCAAGCAAAGGTGGTCAAAGAGTTTGCAGTGTACATTAGTGATCCCGATCCCAGTGACAATGCTGGGCTTTAAAAAGGATGAAGTCTTATGCTCTGGCTTGTGTGCCTCTCCTTGCATTGGCTGTTGATGGTAACATTCTCCCTCCACTAGAAAGCACACATTTCGTTTATTACCACAGTGACACTAAGGGACTTTTTAAGGTCAGTTCTTCAAAGCAGAGAACATTCAGAATCAAGAATGTATCAGTGTCATCCATTCCAATATCCTAGGATTGTAGAGGCAAAGAAACATCCCATTTATCTTCAAATAATTGAATAATATGTACCCAAAAATTCACAAAGGAAGAAAACTGCCTATTAGCCTGTTGGGAGGCTTTTTAACTAAAATCAATTCATTTTTCTCACTTCTAGGGAAGTTTTCTGTCAGAATGGAAATACACCACAAAACTTACAGAGGGGCTCTGGATCTCACAAGACAGCAATCTGGTCTGGTTGTCCTCTCACTTCAGTTAGGTAAAGGGTTTTGTGTTTCTTACAAGAAGATGATTTTGTTTCATATGCTAGAGTGGGCATCTCGTGGAATATTTGAGTTAATCAGGAAGTGGACAGTCATGTTTCACCAATTACTGGAATGGTTTTATTCTCAAATTTTAGAACATCACTCAGAATCTACCACGAATGGTACTAATTCTATTGTTTGGCCCAGTGTTTCTTAAACTTTGATACAATGAAGATTCTATTACATTAGTCTGGGTGCATCTATGCTGAGGTTCTGCATTGATAATAAGCCTCCAGGTGATTCCAAACCTGGAGGTTTCCAGAGCATACTAAATAGGAGGACTGCAGGGAGAACCACTCTGCAGAGATGGTTCAGAGCAGTTGCAAATTGGGAGGGTTATTTTTTTTTCTGATTTTTGGTGGCTTTTTACAAATATGTCTAATTATCTTAGAACATTTTAAATTAAAATTGTGTAATTGTCAAATGTGTTATGTGTCAGATTTTAACACAATGCACTAGCAA
The DNA here is from genome assembly GCF_902686445.1 of Sciurus carolinensis. Taxonomy (NCBI): domain Eukaryota; kingdom Metazoa; phylum Chordata; class Mammalia; order Rodentia; family Sciuridae; genus Sciurus; species Sciurus carolinensis. Next base: position 74,626,445 of record NC_062215.1, read on the forward strand.
TATGCTCATTTTTGTGCTCCAGGTTAACTCTAGAGGCCATAATGGAATTTTCTCTCACTTTCCCTTTATACCTGTGAACACTGGATAATGGTGTTATCAATGGGGAAGGGTGTTATACAGCAACAATCATATCTCCTCCAGTCTGCTCAGGCCCAAGTAGTAGACTGGATGAGGGGAGGGCACCACTACTCCACAAGCTCATCAACTTAAACCTAGTCAAGTTCAAGAATATCTGCCTTCCACTTGCTCTTTCCACTGTATACTAGTAAAGTAAGAAAAAGGAAATGGGTAAACATCATATCAAAATAATACCATAAAATAGGAAGTGTTAACATTAAAAATACAGTAATCTCAATTCTACATTTCTAAGAAAAACACACAGTTCTCAGAAGTAAAACAAAGAAAAGCAATTAGACCTACTTTGAAGACTTCTGAATCAGTCTTGTTGCAAAATATCTGCCTTACAAGGCAAGGCATCCAGAACATTTATCAATGGGTCATTTTTCATCTGTGTGAATCAAGATTTTTCACAATATTTAGCAATCAAAAACAGTATAGCCAAATAAGAATGGATACTGAGGTCCATATATGACTGCAATCTGTAACACCCCCATCCTCACTCCCTGGGTTCCAAGCATAATTGTTTTCAAGCCCAAGTCTCTGATAATTGCTTTCAGAGATGAAAATAGTAATATTTAATTTAAATTACAATTATTGTGCTTATCTGGTACAGAGAGACTTAAAATTTTACCGCTTAGCATGATGGCACATGTCTGTTATATCAGCAACTCCGGAGGTTGAGACCAGAGGATTGTAAGTTCAATGCCCGCCTCAGCAACTTAGTGAGGCCCTAAGCAACTTAGTGATACTCTGTCTTGAAATAAAACATAAAAGGGCTGGGAATGTGACTCAGTCATTAAGTGCCTCTGGTTTCAATTTCTAGTACCCCAAACAAAACAACAACAAAAGAACTTTATCACATGAAATAAATAAAATCACTCATGTATAGAAGTCAAGAGGCTTAGGTTACACTTGGGTCTATCAGTATGCCTCCAGATTTTATTATCCAAACTCAAGTAGACCTTATGCTCTGGTGGAAAGTAGTACTGTCCAACCTGACCCTTAGTGCTGAGGTCAATGCCATGGCTCTAGAGCTCATGGACGAAGTCAACAAACACCAGCAGGTCCTGTAGTTTCAGATGACAATTCATTTTTATAGCTCTTTAAGTTTCATTTTAAAGGTTGATTAAAACTGAGCTCATATTTGAAATGAGAGAATTAGGTACTTAGCCAGAGGCTGCATGTCTGAGCATGGCCTCTGTGTTGTGATGGAATGAGGGTTGGTCTGCAACTGTCTGCCCTCTTATGTCACAATTGAGGAATTGCTCAAACTCCTTCACAGAAGTGACAGGGCACATTCAAGTAACCTAGGTATCAGAAACCCATGTTCAAATCCCAAAACTGTCACTTTCCAGCAATGTAATATTTGAAATTATTTATGCCTTTCTGAACTTCAGTTTTTAACGATTGTGAAATCAAGACAAAAAACTCCATGTGAATCAATGTGAGGGTCTAAGTAGGGTTGAATAGAATGTGAACAAGCCTGACCTCATTATTACTGTCATCTATACTAGCAGATATCTTGTGACACAGACACAGATGATGCTTTTTCTTTTCTTTTTTCAACTGTGTAGTATTTTTTTCTGATTCATGAGGAAGAGAGGTTTGAACAGCATATTACTGAGCTTTTCTTCCCATACATCACCCCTACCCCTTGTACTGGAGATTGAACCAAGAGACACTCTACCCCTAAGCTATATCCTCAGTCCTTTTTCTTATGGTCTTGCTAAGTTGCCCAGACTGGCCTCCAGTTTGTAATCTTGCCTCAGCCTCTTGGGTAGCTGAGATTGCAGGCATGCACCACCATGCCTAACTGCTCAGTGCATTTTTAAAAAAGTTTTAATTATTTATTTATTTTTAAATTTTTACAGACTACATTTTGATTCATTGTACACAAATGGGGTCCATCATTTCTTTTCTATGGTTGTACACAATGTAGATTCATACCATTCATGTAATCATACACGTACATAGGGTAATGATGTCTGTCTCATTCCACCATTTTTCATACTCCCCCTCCCTCTCATTTCCCTTTACATAATCCAAAGTTCCTCCATTCTTCTCTCCCCACACCCCCCACCTATCTTCTATTGCTAACCATATAGCTGCTAAGAAAGGTCATACTTCATCCTTGCTCTTTGAAGTCCCATCCATGTGCTGTCCACTTGAGCAGCAAACCTGACTTCCTAAAGTGCAGTGAGCAACTGCAATTGCTTTTCTTCATTGCAGATCTACATCTGGGGCTTTGAGAAATGAGGGCAGAGAACTGAGCCACGCTTTGGCAGAGCACTGCCCAGTGACAGATCTTTGAATGGCCACAGGTTGTTGGTGATTGTTTCTGCCACACAGCCTGTCAACAGCTTAATTGGCCCCTGACTTTTTTTCTGTTTTCAGAATAGGTTTTGAATCCAATTTGAGCTAAAATCTATGGCCCTTGCACATGGAGATTATAGAAAGCACAAACAAAAGGAACAATACTAAGTCCTTTCTTCTCACTATTATATTTCTCCCCTTCAACTTGTTTAGATTCTTCAGCATTAAATTTCAGAGTGTGAAAAATGTGATCTAATAATTCTCATATCAATGAGAACCTTAGGTAGAAATATTCAAAATTCAGTTTAAGTCATTTTAAAAGAATGAGACATGGCTTTATAGAATTCAAAGGAGGGCTGAACAACTCTCAACGGCAGGAGAACAGGATGCAGCTGGACCTCAGAAAATGCTGAGCCTGGAGACTTGAATCAGTCAGGGGACTCCAGTCATCCTGTCCTTTGCTTTTCTCTGAGGTTGACTGTTCACTCTCTTACATTACAGCTTTCTCCCTTGTGGCAAATACAACTGTCAATTGCTAAGTTCTGTAGTCTGAGACTCACACTATTAGAAAATAACCTTTCTCTCTAATCTTCAAGTTTGAGAATGCCTGAAAGAAGCTATTTTTGCCCTGACTGAATGAACTAATCTACTCTGCGCCAAAGTGAGGGGTTATATAAGACTGTAAAACTCCTACAGAACCATTTGGATATAATGAAGGAACAACCTCAGAGGTCCTGGACAGACAAAATTATGGCAAGTTTCTAAAGAACTTCCCACACTTCCCAGTTTAACACAGGAATCCACATTTGCCATCCTTGTCTCTTCCCTCTGCAGAAAAACTTTCCCGTCATATTAGGCTCAATGTAAGATCCACCTCCAGACTAAACTCTCACTGTTAATAACCAGCACCACGAAGTTCAGTCCTTCAATGTGCAATTGTATTTTTGTTCACTTGGAACTGAATACCATGTGAAAATTAGTTCTGAGTTGATAAAGGTCACATCTCATTTTGTTTTTATTTTTCCCTGAAGGGGTAAGAAAAATGTTAGAACTCATCTTTCTTCCTAATTCTATGATCAGTGTCACTGGGGTCTTTCTCCCTTAATTTTTTTCTTCACTGAGCCCAAGCCATGCCTGGGCTCATATTGCTAGACACCACTATTGCCAGCATCAAAGTTGGTTAAAAAAAAAAAAAAACTTGCAGTCTCTGCAATCTCTAAAGCATATGGGGATGGAAGAAGGATATAGTCTACTCCCTCTTTTTTCTTGTTTCTTTTGCCCCCAAAACTTGAATATGTAAAATAAATGTTTCTATCAAGTATTAAACACAAGACTTGGTGTGGTGGACTTAATGCAAGGCCATCATGATAATTATTTCAACAGATCAATGAAACAACCTTCTAAGACAAGGACCATTACCTACAAGAAAGTGAAGTTCACAAGTCAAGTGGTTCATTTTAAACAGCCAAGCTACAAACCAGAGTATGAATAAATCAAAAGTACAAGTCCTCCATACTAGAAAACAGGAAAAACTGGCATAGGAAATGACCTTAACACATAAACATTTGCTTTTTATAAGAGGGGAAAGCAAAGGTCAAAGTCTACTTACAGCCCTTAGTTCTCTTCAATGCTACCTCTGGAAGTCACTTTGTCTATACTTCTGACTAACTCCCCGAACTGGTGCCCTGCTGCCAACAAAAATCCAAAAGGAATCCAAAAGGTTCCTTGGTGTTTACTATGATTTATGAACTCTAAGGCAGAAATTCCAAAAGCATGTTGTAATTTTGGTTATTTGTTTGTGGTAGAGGGGGTCCAACCCAGAGCCTCATGCATCTGCTGAGCTACTTATCCATGCCTAAAGAAAGGTTTGTGATCACATATATTTGTGAAATTCCAATGAATTCCCTTCTTGCACATTTTATAATCACGTGAGTGCCTGTGTACAATTACACACATACACACATTGAGAAATTCTGCAGAGGTCTGGAGAAGGCAGGTAATAGCTGTAGCTCAGTGACAGGATGCTTGCCCAGTATGTAATACACTCTGGGTTCCATCCTAACACTGCACAGACAGAGAGATGGGTGGAGAGAGAGAGAAAGAAAAGCTGTATAAAGGAAACCCATTTAACTTTTCATACTCTGGCATTACTCGAACTTATTTGAACAACAACAAAAAACATTTTCAGCAGAATACTACATTAGACAGAACTAGAAGTTTAGTTCCCCACTGTGCAGGAAAAAGTTGGATGAGACTATATTATGATGAGCTTAGTAAAGAAATGTCTGTTTAATCTGCTGACTCGATATTTCTAAAAGACCGATACACAGATATCCTGGAGTGCTTCATACAATTCAAGATTCTAAGTCTCCATTCCAGATGGACTCAATCAAAATCTCTGGAGTTGTAGGGTCCAAAAATCTGCATCGAAGTGATTACTAAATGATTTTTATGCATTCCACAATATAAAGCTACTAGCCAATTCAGCCAGGATTGAGGCTGAGTTTTAAAATTACATTAACTCATGGTTAACATTTGTGTTAGTCAGCTTTTTGTCACTGTGACTAAAATACCCAAGTAAAAAGGTAGAGGAGGAAACTTTCGACTCACAATTCCAGAGGATTAGTCCATGGTTAGCTGAGACCCCTTCTCTGGGTCCAAGGTGAGGCAGAAATCCTGGGACTATCCTTCCAACTCCCATAATCCAGTCTTTCCACTTCTAAACATTTCTGTACTAACAAAGGAGCTTTGGAGGGGACACCTCATATCCAAAGTATAATATCATTAAAGAATGTTCTAGGTTCTCATTTTCTGTCTGGCATGTGTCTTTCTGTGAGGACATTTGTGCTAGTACAAAGATTCAAATGAAGTCAACTAGCTGGCTATAGAGCCCCCATGAGGTAGAAGATCTTTACCTTGGAAAACATCCCATCCAAGTAGACTAATCCTAACAAGGTCTGAAATTGACTCTTGATATTCCCAGGGTCATCAGTCAGCAGGATTATGATATGTGAAAGAAATCTCATAAAAGACTTGTATATTACACTAGAGTCACAATTCACAAATTTACTTTGAAAATACTAACTTTCAAAGGGTTCAATATTTTCACCAGAATTTTTGAAGTATTTTCTTCCTATAAATTGAACTTCACAGAGTTACAGAATACCAAAAGGCTCTGAGTTAGACTTGAAATCAGAAAAAGAATAGTCCTAGGATTTCTGAGTTTTATGTCAATATAAACCTAAATTGTTAAAATGAAATAAAATTAAATATTTGGTTCTTTTATCATAATAGTCACATTTCAGGGTCTTGATCATCTTTAGTGACTGGGAATTTTATTGCATAAAACAAAATTTCATCAAAAAATGAATCATGAGCTACAGTGTTTGATTCATTATAGCAAAAATGTATATTATATTCCTGCAATTTCCATCCATTTCTCAGGTGGGAAGGAAATTCTGATGCATTCTGAGGAGCATAGAAACCTAGGGGTTTGCAGTTGATGTCACTTCTATCCTTTCTCATTTGATGCTGTACCTGAGAGTGAACTGCTTTTATTTAAAGATGACTTCATTTAGTTCTTCGTCTACAATAATCTTTACTCATTTAATTTTCTTTATTTAAAATCCAGCTATTCACCAACCCACTTTAATCTGACACCTTCTTCCTTTGGAAATATTGGCATTAATCCAGATGCAGTCTAGCCTTGCATTGATGGTCTCCTGTATCTTCAAGACGATCTACTAAGACCTATTTAGTTAACTTTAAAAGGGCACATTGGTTTTTTCATTTTAGTTTTTTATTTCCAAGTTGTTTGTTAATCTGTTAACTTTGTTATTTTTTTTTTTTTTAGTTGAGGACACAATACCTTTATTTTATTTATTTATTTTTATGTGGTTCTGAGGATTGAACTCAGTGTTTCATATATGCTAGGCAAACCACTGAGTTATGACTTCAGAACCTGATCTGTTAGCTTCTAATAAAAACAAATTGTTGTCTAAATAATTATGGGAAAGCCATTTAACACTTGTGAACCCCAGTCCCTTCCTTTGTAAAATGAGAATAGTTTGTATATTTGAACATAGCTCTCCATGGATTTGAAGAAGGCAACTATTTGAGGAATAAACCCTATCATGGCAGTTGGTCCACTGTTTAATATATTTATTTATTTAGTTAGTTTTGTTTTCAGTGCTGAGGATGGAATCCAGGGCCCCATATATGTCAGGTAAGTGCTCTACCACTGAGCTACACCCTCAAATCCATTGTTTTATTTTACTAAACTTAAGTGACACCAGTTGAAGTCTAGTGTTGAAACAAAGAGGAAAAAATTTCTAAGGAGAAGAAAAAATATATCTCATATCTCCTCCTCCTCCTCCTCTTTCTAAAAAAAGAGCCTTTAGATGGCATTTGGCCAGAGTTAGAAGCAGCTCTCTATGTTAGAAGATGCTGGAGAGTTTAACAAAGCCAAGTGAATAATAACAATGCTGTTTAAGGCTCTGTCAGGCACTTTTGAAAAGAAAGAAAGGGGGAAAAAAACAGTGACACAGTATAGTCTGCACATGATTCTGGTGTTGCTTTCTGGGCTCAGGGGAATCCTTTTTTTCTTCAATAACTTCGCTTTCAGATAAATAGCCCACATTGATACCTTGTCACCCTTTAGTGACTTTATTTTTTCTTTTTGGTCCCACTCCTAGAAGGTAAACACAGGTTTTCCTACCTCCATATGCAGGAGCTGTTTAGAGGCACACAGAATCCAGAGGTTACTCCCTGCAGATCTTATTACCAGGAGGCTGCTGACATCCTTTACAATTGCCAAAGACATTCTGTGTATTTCTCTAGAGCTGCCTTCTCTTCAGACTTGCCGTCTATTACAGAGCTGCCCCATTTTTTTCTTAAAGCACAAGATTGTAATAAGGATAATGTACTCGTATGCTTCCTTCCACTGTATTATTTATAGACTACATTGCTCAAATACATTGCTATGGTTTGCTTGTCTAATTTTATGATGGCCTTGCTAAACAAAAATACTCTTGCTAGCTAGTGCTTACAGAAGGAGCACTTAACACCATGTGAACGATGACAGCTGGCACCAGCGTTGCTTTTATTAGGCACTCTTGCTATTCAAATAGAGTGATAGTTGGCACAAACCACATTGGAAAGTTTTCAAGATGAGAAAGAGGTGAAGGGCTTTAAATTCTAAATCTTGGACAGCAGTCTCTAGAGTTTTGAGTGCACAAAGTTATTAAAGATTTCTAAGTTCATTCTAAACCTTGAGGTAATACTGTATTCAACACCAAGAGGCATTGTTGACTTCACAAGCTTTGTAGGCAGCATATACCCAGCTACTAAGGGCAAGTGATGTTAAAGTTTGAAATGTTCAAATTATTCATCAAATTATTGAAAAGCATCTCCTCTCAAATGAATACATTATTGATGTCAAGAAGTTTCTCATGGAAGACAAAACACAGGTACTGATTATGTTTGGAAGCTGAATTAAATCTAGAAAAGTGTGAGAGACATTCAAATACTGAAATCTAGAAGGAGAGTATCAAAGTCATTCAAATAGGGAAAAATCAGTTTGAGCAGTCAGGGAAAATTCACAGAGGAAGTAGAATTGTAGCTAGATTTTGATTGATGGGCTGAATGTGGGTAAAAAGAACTGGGAAGGAAACTCCAGAAAAACAAAATGGCAGTGATTCCCTGGAGGCAGGAACAGGAATTGTTTCTTGGGGGATGGCAATTGTCCACTTCTGGAATGCTCTAGCCGCTCCTGTTTTCATTTCTGCTTGCCTATAAAAATGTATCTGGGATATAGCCTCATGCCTCTCTGTATCATGAACTTCCATGTATAAAATGTCTGTTTTCTGTTTGTTTGTTTCTTGTGTGGCTCTCTTGCTCTGACGCTTCTTGAAGGCAGTGAGCAACGCTACTCAACACCACTATAATGTAGCAGATACTCAGTAAGTGCATATAGATGCAATAATGAAATAATCATGTAGAAGATAAAGATGGAGAAGAAGGGAGAGGAAGTCCATGAAGGAGGGCAAAACACAAGCTGAAGAATTTGGAGCTTACCTGTAATGTCTCAGGCTCTAACATGTGCTGGAGGTCATGTGAAATGCACATGGAGAGCCTGATGTTCATAATAGCTAGTCTGTAATTATAAATGTATCTGGGGAAGTGGAAGAACGGTATGAAACAACTTGTGTCTAAGGGACTACAAATTTTCAATTATTGCATTCCTCCAAAAGATGGTGCTACATTTGGGAATATTCTATCAAGAATTATTACATTGTGAGTTCACTATGCTGTAGAGAATAAAGTAGTTGCACATGGAAGTTTAAATGCAGGTGGGAGTTAATCCTTGGAGCTTTATCTGATAGGTCTCCATACAACTGTGCCAAATGTGGATTAGAATCAGACTTTAGAGTTTTTTCCAGCTCTTTAATAATATTTGGCTTTCCTGTATTTATCAAATGTCTCAGATGTTCAAGAATCATTTTATATCACTGAAAACAATAGCAATTTGTAGTACTCTCCTCAGTATAAGCTTAAGTCCTGCCAGCTACATGTTCTCATCTCCCAGTGTGTGCATCTCTCCAGACTTGCAACTTATCATGAGTCAGCATGGTAATTGGAATGACCTTTAAAATGTGTATTCTCTTGTCACTTTCAGATTCTTGGGATTTCCCAAATTGCCAGCTGAAATACCATTCCCACCTTTGCACAGATGTTTACTTTGTAGACAGACTTTTTCATGTTTTAATAAGTGTAGGTGTAGCCTATATAATATTAAGAATGAATTATTAGAAGGTAAACTCCATAATAATGGCACTCAGGGAAAGAATGGGGAGGTGAGGGAGAAATGGAAAGGAGCAATATTAATGTCAGACAGAGAAATTCCCAGCAAACATGGTTTCAGGGAAACATGGGGAGTGTTGTTTTAGCTAAAACCCCAGTCAGGTTTCTTTCTACTAATGGAAGAAGAATTTTTCATTTCACACACCCATTCTACCCATGGCAGTGATTTCAGCTGAGGACACACAGGCAGAACAAGATGGGATTTCTCAGTCAGAGGTGTGTAGAAAGCACTGGGAAGTGCAAACCTCGGAGAAATTCACTGACAAAGATTTTCTGTGGCCCCCGAAGAGTCACTTATCAGAGTTTGAGAACAATGACACTATGATCACTTTCCTTGACATACTGTCCCATCCCCAATAAAAACTAGCCTTCCTCTCAGATTCCCTTCTACTATCCTGTTTATTTACATCATTCCACACATCATATTTGGGAACATATGTTCATCTCCATGATTATTTGGCCCAAATCTGTCTTTCCTGGAGTTTGCTGAAGTCAGGGATAGTGTACTGTGTTCAGCACCCAACCATATCATCAGCTCTTCCCAAGCCCTTGGAATAGCCAGGATGTGCCAAACACAAGAGATAAATGAATGAATGACCCATTGTGGCAAAAACAGACCTTTGATCCAAGGATATAAGGAAGACCAAGGCGGGACAAAAATAATGGCAAGCTCTCTGCAATTAAAGACTCTCTACTTTGTTCACTCCTGCATTCTTACACCACAGCAATATGACAGGAATGAAAGTAGGCACTCAGAAAAGATTTGATGAATGAATTATTGGATCTCAGAGGCAGATTAGCAAAACGTGTATAATCCCTCAGCAACTGGAACCCAGTAGCACATATCAGGATGCACTGGGTTGTGCATGAATATGTGCACACATATGTGTGCAAACAAATGCTAATATTGACACATATGATACTCATTTCAGATTGTGAGGTCCTGCAATTTTCAATAAAATTATTTGGGCAATTCTGTAAAGTCAGAGTTGCTTAAGAAACACACCTAGGATTATTTTGATAACTAAAGCTGGGATAGTTTCCTATCTAATTATTGCAGTTAAAAGTGTATTTTTCAGCATGGGTAAAAAAAGGTAACAAGCTGATTGTAACATTCTGTCATAATAAAGTTAATGGTGTGCTTGTGGTGCTAAACATTACGTTTAGAGACTGCAATATTGGAAACACACAAATTCCAACTTAATCAGCATTCTCTTCAGTAACTACCTGCTTAGGTTTGTTTGTTTTCCTCTGCATTTCTCAGGTGTTGAGATACCCACTGCTTGGCCTATGCTATATCCTAGTGCTGGGAGAAGAGTGCCCTGCAGTGGGCCTAGTAAATCATGTCCAAGAGATCTTTTAAAGATGAAGCTAAGCCTCGAGGGAAGATTTCAAATCTGTAACTTGAAACAAGTGAAAACATTAATCACTTGTCCAAAAAAATAAAACAGGTTATATATGTAGGTAAATTATTCAAAGAAATGTCATCCTTTCCTGCCTGTGTGCAGATTTTTTAAAACCCAGCCTGCTGATATGCACAGTGCCCCATCCATTTCTGTCTCTCTTGCTTTTAACTTTAAGAACTTTCATCTTTCCACTCTTAAGTCAATCCCTGTCAACACTCCAAGAGGGATGAGGGAATAATATCACCTGGCTTTTGTTTTAACAACTTATGGTTATAAAATGTATGCATTACCTCCAGTAATAACCAAAGAAGTTGGGATTCCAGAGTTGAGCTAAAATGCAAAGCCTTTACCACCACAAAATCTGGATTTTGATTTCATTTTGAAGCAAGTTATTAAACTTACTTGATGTGAGCTTCCTCATCTGTTAACTAGGGGGTGAGGTTGCCTTCAGGCATTATGTGAGATTAATGTCATATTGGTGTGTATGGTGCCAATCATGCCTGTGACACCAAAGCAGGTGGATCCAGCTCAGTAACCACAAAACCATGTCTGTGTCACCATAAAACCCATGGAGCCTGATTTTTAGCTTTATGAACTTTCTGTGAGAGATATTAATCAAAATAAAAATAGCACAGTGCTAATTTAAAATTAATTTTCTTAGCAGCAACAAGTGAAAGGCTGTTATTGGAGGTTAGACCTGCTTTTTCATTCACTCAAAACATTGAAATTTTCTGTTCCAAATGTGTCTACAAATGCTGCTTATTATGGCTACCAATATTTTATTTTGGACCAGAAAAGAACAGTGTTAAAAGGCTGCAGGTGCTTTGCCTCAAGAGTCCAATGAGTGCATATCAATGATGAAAAGAAAAAGAGCACAATGTTGGTTGTGTAGATGGGAGCCCTCTTTAGAGACTGTGAAAAACAGAGGGAAGGCCTTTATCAGGATGTTGGATGAAGGCTTATTGAGATATTGATTCTGTGAAGAGATCAATAAGGAAGAATCTCTTCTAATTATTAATTTAGAAATGTTTTCTGCCTCACAGAAGTAACTTGAGAATCTAAACTAACCTTTTCCTTATGCTTCTATCTAAGATCAAAAGTTTCCTTGGCTTCTATGTTGTCTAAAATCTAAATTGCTTAGCCAGTATTTCTCAGGACAGATGATCCAGACACCTACAGATTTAGATAGGCATTTTCTCACAGCTCCTTGAAAGTGCACATCACCCCTTAGTCTCGAAGCAATACCTCCTAGACCAAGTCTGTCATCTTTAAAGTGTGTGTGAGAATTCATCCAGCTCACTGTTGTACTTTGTTTCAAGCATCAACATTTCAGATTACCATTTGATGGGGGAAGATTCTCCACACTGTCTGATGGGCCCGAATGAAATGCCACCCTCAGTGTGGTTGATGTACTGTGTTTTCCATGAATCAAAGGCACATTGGTGCCCTTCCTCATGCACAGTTAGAGAAGTACCATTTAATCAACATAATCATCCCATTTCCTTGTGAAAACAAGGGATGAGAGAGATGAGTTTGGTAACAAAACACAAATGTATTCATTAAAGTGTGCTTATTCCAACAAAATCCAGCTTATACTTTTCCTAAGCTCCTCTTCCCTACTGACATTCAAAGAGGTATTAGATGGGAACAGGAAGAGCCTTCACTTAATAAGCATACACATAATTCTGTGTATTCTTAATGGGGAATTCCAGATGAACAGCCCACACTAAACCAAATCAAAATCTATTGCCATGAAATGGTCATGCCAGTTGGTTCTGAAGTTTCTCCACTCCTAACCAGCCTGAAGAACTAGCATAGCTAAATCTCCTGGTGGAGGCAGTGTCTCTCAGTGTGTTCATCAGAAGGCTGCAACAATGAGCTGCATGAATGACAAGCCCTATGGCTCTAGAGGTGCTCCATCCTGCACATTCCACGTCCTTTGTCTTCCTTCTTCAATACAGCACACTTTGTGATTTTGTCACAAGATGAAAACACATCATTTTATCCTTTTCAATGATACTGAAGAAGGCAAAATGCATGATCACCATTGGGTTGTAAGTAGTATCATGCAAGGATAGGCCAAAGTTCTTCCACTGAACTTTATTTGTAGTCACGCTCTGCCATATACTGACTGTGTAATCTTGGGTAAGTTACTTAATGCTTCTGTATTTCAGTTTGACTACACCTCACCAGCTCTCAGTCCCAGCCTCATGTTGTCCATTGTAGAACATCTGGAATACTCTGCTTGACCTCCTCTAACCTAGCCTATTCTTGGAGCTCCTCCTAAAGTCTCACTTCCTCAATGTCATCTCCCTTCACCTACTCTGGAGAACCATGCCTATTTTTCCTCTTTCTTTGAAAGTTTGACAGTAGGCCCTCAATATTTATATGGACTGAGGAACTGGCAAAACTGGATTTGATTGCTGGTACCCCTAATCGCTAAATATGTGACCTGGGGCAGCTACTGAACCTCCAAGACCACTGGTGATTTAATCTGTAAAACAGTGATTGTGGAAAAAAAAACAGTGGTTCTCAAATTTGAGTGTGCATCAGAATCACCTGGAGGATGTGTGAATACTCAGATTGCACCTGCCAACTATGTTTCTGGTCCAGAAGGTATGATTTGGAACTTGGGAATTTATATTCCTAGCAAGTTAGCAGGGATGCTGTGGGTTACTGGTCTGTGAGTCACACTTAGAGGACCACTTGATGGGCTGGGCAGGACTGTGGAATTAATTGAATGAAGTGATATTTAGAGAATGTTTGCTCAGTAACTAGTACATAAAATAAAATCTTTCCTTTTCTTCCATAAAATATAGCAAAAATGATAAAAAAAAAAAAAGGCAAAAGCGATCTTTTGATTTTGGCCCCATCCCATGAATAAAGGGAGAATACCATATTGCAACTTTTCTCACTTCAGAGTTTGGAACACAGATTGTGTGGGCATTGCCCTTACGATGGCTTTTCTGGCACCCAATGTAAAAGCTTTCAATTTGAGAGAAGAACTAAAACATATGTATTACCCCGCAATGTAATCTTTTTATATTACCCACTGTTTTTGACAAACTCCCACACACAGGGTGGGTTTTAGCAGGAGTCTGTTTATGGGAGGTTATCCAACATAATGCTTTCCTCCTCCCAGTGTTTACAGCACTCCAAACCCTGAGACCAGAAGGTAAGAATCTTGACCAGAAAGTTTGGCAGATGCTTTGCTTTAAAGAAAATGTGTGGAGAGAAAAAGAAGTGGTTGTGGAGGGAGAAGCTGCGTTTTATAACTTAAATGGCTATAGGAAATTGAATGCACTGTTCCACGTGTGATCCATTCTTTGGAAGAAAAAATAAATTATGTAACTTTTGAAAGACTTATAGTGAAAAGTCAGCTTGAGATGCAATAGCAAAGACAGTGGGGCCAACTCCTGCTTCTGTATATGACTTTGTCTGTGTGACTTCCTTTAGTCCCTGTGCAAAACTAGGACTGGATGACCTCCAAGGACCTTCCCCAACAGCATCGCTATATGAGGAAGGTTCACAGGGAAAAGAAACTATCCCTAACCTTTGCCAGGAGTACTGGGCCTTATAGAACCAGTGTCTGCCAATCCTTGTAAAAGGGTCAGTATGTGAGGAGAGGGTCTTTGTACTACAACCACCTATAAGCTGTGTGATTTTTCTAGAAGGAGAGATCAAGCTATGCCATTCAGTAGGGGCCAGAAAGTAAATTGTACTCATACGTATCTCATGAGTTCAATTGTTGGCTCCCTTGGCTATTCTAAAACCTTTCCCATCCAATCAAATCCCCCATCCCCATCATTTATGCATCTGAATATTTGATTATTTTCATTTGTCAGAATTAAGACTTTGTCTTGAAAAGCAGGGAAGAGATGAGACAAGGGAAGACTTTGAGGAAAAAGAAAACTCACTTTTCACCCCAACAGTGCCTCTAGGACTTACTTAAATTCCCCTTTGAAGAAAGGGACATCTAGGCAGTTGTCTTGGAACATTTTGGAGACTCCATGAGATCCTGGCTAGAAGGGAAGTTACATATGATTCTAAGAGGAGCAGTAACCATCCTCTCTCCCAAAGACCCTATATCATCCTTTCAGATTCTCAGCAATTCCATAGTCTCTAAGATTAAATGCATTAAGGTAGCTATTCTCAAAGAGTAGTCACCAGGTCCTACCCAGCAATAGTAACAGAAACCAGGAATTTATTAGAAACTCAAATTTTTAGGCTTAACCACCATGCCCCCTCCCCCATTCAGAAACTTGCATTTAGATAAGCACTTTGATGATTCTGATGCAAACACAAATTCGCTTCAAATATTTAAGCAAATCCTCAAACTAGGAATGCAGGGTTGGTACATGTCTGAATCTGAAAGTATGAACCTCTTTAAAATTTGTTCTCTATCCTCATCCTAGCACTGTCCTGAGACTATTGCCTTAAGAAAATTGGAAAGACCTCAGCCTTGGCTCAAATGAATGGGTGATTTCCTAATGGGCAGTGGCTGGTAGCCTAGATGGCAGATTCTCTGAACTAGAAAAAATTAAAACCCCAAAAGGGTATCGAGGAACTCAGCAATTTGGGGGCACATTCAAGGAGATGTTTCTGTGGGAGTCACTCAGAGAAACTACTGCGAATCACTTGACTGTGGTGGGGTTTAAGGATTTATCAAGAGAGAAGAAAACCTCTCCTCTCTCCAGGAAAGCCTTTGGCTTTAGAAATGAACATGGTGAACATTTTCTGAGTATCTACTTCATGCTAGATAAGCAACTGTTGATATGACTGCTCACTCTCTCTTATATGTCTCAAAACAAAGGGAGGTTTTATCATCTGGGTCTTGCAAATATGCAAACATGGGAAAAAGATTAGCATGTCATCACTCAAGCTGATAAGCAATGGGTTGGGATTTAAGTACATTCTACTACCTCTCAAAACTCTAGCCACCTATACTGGGATGCAAGCTTCTTTCTGGGTATGACATCCACATCCCCCACATCAGTTAACTAACTCACTCATCAGCATCCTCTTGTTTTCCTTCCTGGTTTGGCTTCATACCTCGGATCCCAACTTCTCTTCAAGTTTTGGGCCAGTATTTGATATCTGTCTCTCTCGTCCTGAGAATTGATCTCCACAGTGTTGGAGATGGCTTCTGGAATTGATTGGTTTTTCCACAAAGATGCTGAGTTTCAGACCACCTCTGGATATGGCCCAACTTGCTCCATTCAGACCCTGCCTAACACTGCACAATAATTGATTGTCTCTCTTTTGAATGGAATCACCCTTTGGGCACATAAAGATTATAAAGAATAAGACATACTGCATACTTTTGAAAAATCTGTCTAGTTGAGCAAAAGGTGGTGTTACTTATTTAGAGTCACAGTTACACAGTGACTGACATTTCTAGGTCAGTGCCTGTTTGGTAGATTGTACAGAGGAAAGAACATTGGCAGTGCTCAGCTCTTGACTGCAACTTTAGCCTTATGTGAATTTAGAAAAGCTGTCAAACATCTCTGGCTCATAGTTTACCCCATTTAAAAAAAAAAATTGGACTTGCTATTGTTTAGAACTGGGAGTTCCCCAAAGGTTCATGTGTTAAAGACTTTCTTCCCAACATAGCAATAAGAGGTGGGATTTTTGGAAAGTGATTGGATCATGTCCTCAATGAATTAATACACCAATAGATTTAAAATTTAATGGGTTATTTGTTAGTTGTGGAAAAGGTAGGAGGCAAGGTGTAATTGGAGAAAATATGTCTGTGGAGGCAAGCGATTTACCTTGTCCACATCCCCTTATTTTCCCTCTGATTCCTAGTCACCATGAGGTGAACAGCTTTCCTCCACCATGCCCTTCCTCCATGATGTTGTGCCTCAACACAGGTCCAGAAACAAGCCAAGTGGCCATGGACTGAAACCTCTGAAACTGTGAGTCAAAATAATTTTTCCTTCTTTAAGTTGATTTTTCAAGGTATTTTGTCACAGAGACATAAAACTGTTTATTGCAGGGATCTTTAGGTTCTATACTTCCAGTGTTCTATACCTCTTTCAGCATTTTATCTTATTCAGGAATACACATAAGTTTGTTTTACTTATTCACTCATTGCCTTTATGTGAGATTGAACTATGGAGAGTATGATAAATAGTTGTTCTCCAAATGAAGCAATTATTGAAAGTGCCTTTCTCAATAAGAGTATAGGATATTATGTCTTGCCTACTTAAAGTTCAAGGGTGTGAACAATGTAGCTCATAAAGAATTAGAACTTGGAATATAGAGAACATGAGACTGGAGGAGCTGTACTTTGTGTCCCCCAAATTAAAGAACAATTCAAAGGCTGTAGGGTCTGCTTAGAAAGGTCAATTTTGATACCACCTGTCTCCCTATCCTGTTTTTGCACTGTTAAGCACAAGAACTGCCTAAACCCATCCCATGCTTTTTATGCTGCTAGAGCTGTGGGTTTTGCCACTTATTCCACCTCTTTTCTTCCCAGAGGCAAAGAATTTGTTAATTTGCCCGTTACTGGCATGCAAATTATTAAAGATTCTTTAATTCCTGAGAAGGGACCTTCCAAATTTTAGTTAAGATAATGTCTCAAAGGCAGACTGTAAGCAGCTCAAACCAGTCAGTACCCAGTACCTACCAGAGTTTCCAGTCACCATCTCAAAGGAACCTCCCTGAAGACCCTCTGCTGGAAGAACCTCTTAAGATGTTGGAACAATAAAGCCTCTTCTATGAATGCTATCATGGATTTCCCATATCTGATTTCCCACAATGACCAGCACTAAGAACCTAAAATGTGAAAGACACACAATTGGGACCAGCAGGAAAGAAAGACTGGAAGGAATAATCCTGTTTTACTTTGAAAGAGAAGGAGGGCTATGGAAAGTGTGGGAAGAGGCCTGGGTATCTGTAGCCTCTGAGAAAGAGACAGGAATGACTTAGGGAGAAGAAGAGATTCTTAAGTCATCCTTCTTGAACTTTCCAGACAGGACCATAGATAAGGAAAGCAGCAGCCAGATTATTCTCTCCTCCCTCCCCACCAAGTTGTCCATTCCTTGAAGGCAGTGACTTTGCACTTATCCTGAAATCAGGTTCATATTTAATTGCACATTATAAATGAAACACAAAACTCAGAAACCACCTGTCTGCGCTTCTAACCCTTGGCTCTCTCCAACAAGTGTTAAATATAAGTTCAATCAATAATGCATAAAGCAAACATTTTGCCATGTGTTTCCTTTCTCTTAGAGAAAGTGTCTGGCAAATCAAGAAAAACGTACCATTTACCCACTAAACTAAACACAATCCTTATTATACCATTAACCAAAACACAATTGTATGTAATATAATTATCCAAGATTACAATTACACAAAAGTAATGATGCAGTGTAGATAGCAATGACTTTTATGTAATCAAAAATAATTAGAGCTTCCTTGATTAGAAATTAAGGTATCAAAGAGACCCCTATTGATAAATGTTCCCTGTATTGATCCACACTTGGTAAAAGACTGTGCTGCTTGATGAAGCAGGAGGCTTATATCTCACCATTATTAAAGACCATAGGGGTGAAACTGTTCCCTGTAATATTTTTTCTTGTGAGTTCTTTAAATTAGTGTATTTTAATGAAGCACATATTTTATTACCCAAATAGAAAAAAAAAAAAAGCACATGAACCAGGAAGTCTGTGTGTTTTATTGATGATCCCATGAGTAGTGGTATTAACAGAAAACATGCACATGAAACTCCACCAATTTGATTGGCCATTCCCAGCAAAATAGCAGTGACTATTTTCTGCAAAGCTGATTTATATGTCACTCAGCAGAAGACCTGATATTTCTCCTCATTGCTCCCCCAGATAGGAACAGTCACCTCCCTAGCTCTATGCTTACTCTCTAACTTCTTCCAGAATACCCCTTCTACTACCCAAATCTGACCACTTCTTCCTGATTTTCACCTAGAACATGAAGGCAAATTTCACTAGCACACAGAATTCTTCATGATTGAAGAACTGGCCTACATCTCTAGCTATGTTCAAGCCATGTGTTCCATCCACACTGACCCACCATCTCCTCTGAACTATATTAATTGAATCTAAAAACACCATGAATAATAAAATACACTACCAATTATATAGAACTGAGAAAAATAAGTACTGTCAATTAAACTACTACATACCATCAGTTATGAAATACATTCATTCAGATAATGGAGACTTTAAAAGCAAAAGATGTATTCTGAATTAATTAAATATTTGTAAACTATGCTATCTCCTATCTCCATGCCTTTTCATGACACTGTTTTTCCAATCCCCATCCACTCCCACTTTTGCCATCCCTGACTTTGTCTCCTCCTATAAGATTCCACTTAGCATCACATTCCAAAACCTCATTGATCTCATTTTTAGAGCAAGACTAAATTGTCACTGCCATGGGCCCCACAAATAAGGATGCATTGCTCCATCATTTATCTCACTTTATTGTAATAACTAATTAATTTCCTGATGAGATTGGAGCAGAGGACCTCTATCACCAACACACACAGCCCAAGCACTTAGCAGATCTTATTCAATCATTGCATCAATACTATTTTGACTGGAATGAGAATTAAAAGAATAAAGGAGGTAGGTGCTGCAGAAGGAACCCAGCAAATGTGGCTGAAAATCCATATTCATTCTCTGTGGTTTTCTGCAGTTTGTCTTTATACCTAGAAATTCCCAAAATAAGAAGAGCCAGATCTCAGGAGAAATGAAGGAGAAAACTAAGCTTTTGCTAGATCCATGGATTGCAGAATAAGAGTGCTGAGTTTTGCTAACCAGGGTCTGGGTCAACAAAACTGCAAGGGGAATCATGGCAGTGAAGATCAACCAACCCCAGGCTACTGCTGTGCACTGTCTGGCACTGCCCAAAGCCCTTGCTATAGGATTCCCAGGAGGCCTGATGCTTATATATTTGTGATAGAAAAGATACCCAGTGCAGCAAAGAATGAAATGGTTCAGGAAAAAAGCAATTCCTCCCTCCTTTTTGCTTTACTCTTAACTTCAAAGTAATCAAATGTTGTTTATGCATAAAATTTTAATCCTTTCACAAATTTGTATTTTGATTTAATTTGCATATCCCATTTACTGCAAGTCAACATGAAGAGAGACTCAACTAATTTAAACCATTTTTCTCTGGGCCTGAAATCCTTTCAGAAATATTTTCCATTAGGCGACTCAATTATGTCTAATGTGGCTAATGTTGGTGGATTAGAATTTTGCTTAAAGAAACTCATATTTAGAACAGTGAGAATGGGAAAGGGGTGGGAGAACAGAGGAGAAGAGACAATAATTACCTGTCTTTGATGCTACACAGATCAATGTGTAAATCACTAAAATTCCCCAGGGAACCTTGCTGAACTGAAATGAGGTCCT
Source organism: Sciurus carolinensis (assembly GCF_902686445.1). NCBI lineage: Eukaryota > Metazoa > Chordata > Mammalia > Rodentia > Sciuridae > Sciurus > Sciurus carolinensis. Next base: position 74,646,543 of record NC_062215.1, read on the forward strand.
TGGGCTGGTTATCAATAAAGATGAGCCTCATGCAGCCTTGGAAAGCCTTAATGGGATTTAAACATTGGGAATCGGTGAGATTGTCGGGGCACCCTGTGGGACAGAGAAAAAAGATGAAGAATACTGAAATGATCAGTCATTGCTTTGGCGACCTATTGATGGAAGACCTTGAGGTCTAATTATTTTGGTGCTTTTTCATTCATAGCAGTGCACGTACTTTTGTTGTAAATCCTAGCATTCTCAGGGAGGGGACAGAGATGGTACAAAATGGGAATACTTAATCACTTTATAGGGGAAAAAGGGGTGTTACAGGAATACCGATACTATAACATTTATCTTGTTCTTATTTATTTTTTCTCATTGGTAAGCTATTCGTCATTCTTTGGCATGACATCCTTCACTCATCTCAAGGAAGAAACATATTGTAACTACTCAGGAATCTTGGCTCTGTCTTGAAACACACGTCTAAATGCACAATTCAGTTCTGAATTACACTTTCAAAGGAAATCATGCTTCGGGTAAGCACAACAGCAGAGTAATTGTCTGGTTAATTGTTAGCATTAACAGGCTTAGTTTCTGAGAAAGGTACACACAGGAATGTAACTGGAATTTTGAAGTCATGTGCGAAGCAAATCCAGACGTTAAGGGAACTAAGGGTTTAAATGCACATAGTTATAGGTATATAATAGCATATGTGAAAGGTTAATGCTGTACCTTTTAAAGAGTGTTCTTTAAAAAAAAAATGCATTGCAATGATTTAGCATTGCTTCCAACAAAGGCATATCTACTTCTCATTAAGACAGGTGTAGAGCAAAGCAGGTATATGAATGCTTGTGCTCTTTACAAACTCCATCTCAATGGTTTTAATAGGTTCAAAGCATATGGGAATGCGAGCTTGAAAACACAGCAATAACCCATAAATAATTGGGAATTATTTCAGCCATCTCTAATAGACAGTCACTGCTGGGCTGAAGCTGGCAGCTGGTTAACAGCTACAGGCACACTATAAAATGAAGAAAGATGCTACAAGTTCTAATTGAAGCTGTAGAGAGAATTTATGCAAGTTGACTATTATTACTGAAACTCATTTTTCACCTTAAGTTTACAGTCTGTGCATGGGGCGTTTGTTTAAAAACTGTTCAAATCATAGATAAATCTTTATCTCCTAAACCCAGTGCCCCTGAAAAGTACACCTTTAAGAGCACTTCTTTAAATGAGGAAGGGAGTATTTTGCCTTTGTGACACATCAGAAGTTTATTGTATGATAATTATTTGAAATCAGTTTACCCAGAAATAAGTTTAAGGGAGCTTTTCTTTCTATGTTGCTGAAATAGTGCACATGGGGCAGAACTATGCAGTCTGTGAGGTTCACCTTCAGGGACCCCAAGACCCTTTTCTGCATTTGCTTTCATCTCTTTGCTTTTATTAGCAAGCCTAGAAGAATGCAGTTCTGAATTTGAGTCCTTGCTCAACTACTTGCTTGCTCTGCTGTCTTACACAGATATTTCATATCAGCAAATGTCAGTCTTATTATCTATTAAATGGGGATGTTATTACCTACCTCACAAAGTTGCTGCATGAATCAAATGAGGCAAGACACAGAAAACATTTACAGAGAATGGAAATGCACTTCTTTCCTAAAGGAATGTGTTATCACTGCACACATGCAGAAGAGTTGGGTTGAAGGGCCAGAGGTCCTTTTTCATACCAAAAAAAATCAAACCTCAAAGATGTTGCTGTACACTGCTTCCTTCCTTCCTAATAAATCCCAAATATGAACCTGCACCTTGAAAAATCCCTTGTGTATTTCAAAGTGTTAACCACATTTCCTTGATAGAAAAGAAGTGATTTGTACATTCTGGGATTTGGAGATAAGCGACTACAGATGCTGTGGGTGTAGCACAGAGGTAGACTGTGCACTTAATGTGGACAAGGTCTCGTGTTCAATCCCAGCACTAAGAGAGAATGAGTGGGGTTATGGAAGATAAAGTAGGAGAGGAATACACTGCATAATTTTATATAATACTTCTCTCCAATTTTGTAATGGAAATAGAGTTAGCCACTACAGCCCAGATCCCAGCCCATGCCCATATCTATGAGAACTGAAGCCAATTTTTCCCATGCTCTGTGATATAGCAGGTGCCATTCTGCCAATTTTTGTGTGTGTCTGGTGCTGCGGAATGAATCCTGGGCCTCATACATGTTAGGTAAGCACTCTAGCACTAAGCTACACTCCCAGTTCTCACTCTATATATTTAAATTTTGCTCTTGCTTAACTCTCCTAGCAATTCTGAAGTTGAGCATATTTTCTCACATTTCAGATAAGAAAGTCCAGGTACTATAACTGCCTTGCTCAAAGTCAGACAGTCATGAAGCTTAAATTCCTTTCAGGGATGGTTTCTATAATACAAATAACTGGCTAAAAAATCAGATACTACATTTTTAAATAAAGGAAATATCATTGGAAGGCAAAATAAGAATATATGTGCGTATATACAAATGTAGTAGATGCCTGATCACATGTTATTTACCATCACCAGTTTATCTTTGTGTGTCTGTCATCAGAAAGGTTTCCAGGATTCATCAGACATCAGAGAGGGTAGAATGTGAATTGGTTCACATTGCAGAGCCTCCTACTTCCTCCCCACTCCCAGCTGTTGCTTTCCATGGGCAAGGAAGAACTCAGGAAGTGGAGAAGGGAAGATAGTGGCTAAGAATGCAAAATGACCCTGAAGTAGCCTAGATGGCTGGGCAGCTGGCTTTGCCACTCCACCTGAATTTTCCCTTTTGCAGGTACTGCTGACTCTTGGTTCACTTTCTCCAAGTTTTCAGCTGAGTTTCTCTTTTCCAATGTGATCACAGAGCTTGGCATGGCCACAAAAATCTCCTTTGGATGTGTTATGTAATACCAGCTCTTATAGCTCAAGTTCTTTTCTTCCTCAGCACTGTCCTAGATAATTTATATTTGCACAGCTATGAAAAATTTTGCTTCACACTATTTTAGGCACGTGTGTGTGTGTGTGTGTGTGTGTGTGTGTGTGTCTATGCATGTGTGCTTCAGAAGAATTACCGAATTGACAAAGTGAAAATAATTTCCCACTATATTCTTCCTTCCCCCATTTATTTTTGAGTTCAAAGTCTGGAGAATTTACCTCCAAAGTAGTAGCTATTTCCAGAATAAATCTGCACCCGGGTTGTGTCCTGAGCAGGGGATGCTGCTTCATTATCCAGAGTGAGAGTGATGCGGTTCCTTCGGGCGTTGATGCTAACCGAATGCCACAAGCCATCATTCAAGTTGCTGCCTGCAGAAGAAACAGGAAGGGCAAGTGTAGGGATGATTGATTTGGGGAGGTTTAGAAAGAGTGGGGCTCATTTCCCAGCCTGCTGTGGTCAATGTGCATGCTCAGCACAGCCCCACCTCACTTGTTTCTAACAAAACCCCCAACTGCTACTTGGGAGTTATCTTTTTCCTTTTTACCACTTAATTCTATTCTCCTTTCTTCTTTTATTTTTTAAGCAGTTAACGCACTTCTAATATGTTTGATTTAAAAAACAGGGTAAAACACAAAATCGTATAAACATTTCAACCAAAGATTTATTCTAAATTAATCGATCTATTGATATAGAATTGTAGAGGAAAAAGCTGAGAAAATAAAACCCTCAAAATAATATCAATAGTTTTGTCTTTGTATGGTATGGTTACAGGCAATTTAAGTTTTCTCACAGTTTTCCATGAACAAATTACATTTATTTCATTTTTAGTGAACAGTAACTTTTTTCTTGCCGTGTTGGGATGGAATTCTGGGTTTTGTACACGCTAGGCAAATGCTGTACTACTTAGCTATATCCCCAGCCTGGTAAACTGTTTTTAAAGTGAATGAAGTAAGTTTGTTTCCAGTGATGTGCGAGGCACAGAGAGTGTCCTTTCAGACTAATAGTATAAGCTAGTTCATGTCTAATTTTTTTTCTGCAACTAATTATGTGACACTGCATTAATTACCCACCTTCACTAATTTCTGATTGTTCATCTGTAAATATCAAGATACCAATTCTGTATCATTAAAGGAATCAAATGTGATTATCAGGAAAATTTCCAGAGCATTTTGAAGGCATAGTTCATTTCTCTCCTGTTTGCTTGTTAAATGTCTTTGATGCACACTGTGCTGCTTACCTGCCTTATTGAGAAAACTGTATTAGGAACTAGTCATGAGAGTTTCAACTATTTCTTCTAAAACACTTTTCATCTACTAAAATTCTGTCCTGTTGGAACCAGGTGCTTTCTGACAGAAATGGAGTCATCTTAACTGATCTGGTCACAAAGAGTTGTTACACAAGAGCACACAGCTACTTTCTTCATTTGAAATAAATGAATGGACCAGTTTGGATATGCATATTCAAGAATCATCTGACTACAGACCAGATGATAGGAGCTGAGAAGGATCAAGGCTGGAGGCAGAACTGATGGAACTATTGCTTGCAGATGTCCCTGGGGATAAAATGATAGGTTCTCAGTCAAGGTAATGGCAATGAAAATGGAGATCCACAAATGGATTAAGAGTTATTTTGGGAGGTAAAATAGACCGGCCTATGTAGATTCTACTGGAACTGTCCCTGAGTAGCCAGTTGGGAAGAAGGTACTAACAGTCAGTCAGTGCAGAGGTCTGCCAGGCTCTCAGACTGGCACGTTCAGAGCTTCTGCCCTGAGCTCTAGATGGCTAGAGAAACTGACCAGGGAGACTGGCCCAACACCAGGCATGGGGCCCAGCTGTGTGTGCACCAGGAAGCCATGCCCCATCTGCTCAGAGCAGCCCAGATGTAAGGGACCTCCTGCATTTTTAGCCAGTTCCCTTAAACTCAGTGTCTGCCGCAGCCCTGAACATTTGCTTGGGGTGGCGGGGAGAACTCAGCAGCTTCTCAGTCTTTTGGCCCTACTTTTTCCCAAAGGCAGATGTTCTCAGATAAGGTCAAGATTTGGGTCCTGGCTACAGGGATTCTGCTAATGAGGTAGAGACTCTGTCAGGTGTTTCCTTGTGATGAACATTTGACTTCTTTCAGAAGCCTTTGGGGGGAGGGCTCAGTCAACTGTAGGTCTTTTCTTTTTCCTTCATTTGCATACATTTGAATATATCTGCATAACACAGGCGATTGCATTCAAAGGTAAGCTATAGACTGTTTGGGCTGAGAGTGCTCAGTTAGTTTAATATAGAGTCTAAAGTGTCCCTAAAGGACAAGTGTCCTGATAGGCATAGGACACAGTGAGGAAGAAGTAGAGAGGCTGCAGGAAGTGTGCTGTTATTAGAGGTCTATCATCTAGTCATTTTACAGTTGAAACTCAAGTCAGCATGACAAGAGCATTAGTTTATGTGCTGATTGTAGTCCCCACCTCCTCCCCCTTATCACATCTGTCTGTTTGCCTTATTGAGGCTTTATTTTGTTGGTTACTTTCTTTTTTTTCTCCTTGTTCTTGCAGTTGTGAGATGGAACCCTGGACCTCCTGCATGCTAGACAAGCACTGTACCACTGACCCACAACTCCAGTCCACTTTTGTGTGTGTGTGTGTGTGTGTGTGTGTGTGTGTGTATGTGTGAGTGTGTGTCTGCTTTTCTTTTTGATTGGACCTTCAATAATTCCTGGTCTCTGCAGGAGGAGCATGTGTGAAACCTCAGTTCCCTAGAGGAGATTTAATGTATCAGTAGTCCCTGATGTAAGAATTACTTGCGGAGTTTTGAAAAATTCAGACACTTGGGTCCCACTGCAGGTTTATTAAGCCAGGTTTCTGAGAGTGGTCCCAGGCCTTGGAAGGCTCAAAGATCCCCAATATTCCATGTGCAGTTGGCTTCAGAACCATTTCAGTATAGTAAGGCAAACAGTCAGAAGAAACTCAACTGACATAGGGGAGCTGATCCCAGAATCAATTCCAAGACAAGTGAAATGGCATATTCCCTTCTAAAAATCTTCCCTTTCTACCTGGCCATTTTCCCCCTACTTCATTCTGTTATTGGACCAAAATAACATCCCTAGACATTCTCCAATAATTACTTATTAAGAAGACTCTTTAAAAAGTACAGGTTGAAGTGCTATAAATTATTCACAAATTAGGGAGAATCAATTCTATTCCATTGCTCTCCTTCCCAACATCCCTGAAATAAATAGCTTTAAAACAACAGCAATTTTCAATGAGGAAACACAAAAGCAATATGTTTGAGGTCAGGATTACCTACACAGGAAAATGCCTCTGGGAGTAGAAAAGCAGGGGATTTAGGGCCACATAGGGGCAAAAAGCATTCATGTGATTTGGGAATTGAGGCTTGAAAGATGGCATTTGGGTTCTGGAAAAAGTTGGGTGATAACAAACATAGTTTCTGAACTTTTTAACTTTATAATTTTTAACTTAATGTTGGATTTTATTTACCATTCCTAGCCTGACCAAGTATAAAACTTGATTGTACTTGTTTGGCCTCAGAACTTGTTACCCCAAAGTATAGCACCTTGGAATACTGAACACTTTGAACTGAAGAACATTGGAAGGGTACTTTATAAAAGCTGTTTGACTGTCCTCTGAACTCCTGAGTTCTACCCCTCTTTCATGAAATGAGCAATAGACAAATAAATTTTTCTTCCCCGAGGAGGGCCATGGAAACTAGAATCCTTCTCACAGAAAACAAGTGCAAAACTAGTACAGTCACTTTTTCCCTCATCTCTTAAAGGCCTCATGGCAGAGGGCTCCTAACCCACATCTGGGAGAAAGGAATACTGCACAGAGTTCAGGACGAATCTGAACAGAGAGCCTGGCTGAGTTTCCCACACTACCTACCACCATTGGGTCAAATAATGGTAACAGACTTGGGTGCACTTGCATTTCTATCTGTCTGTCCACTCTACACCCATCGGAAGTATAAGAACAGATCATTTTCCCTGGGTCTTTGGGATTGCATTTCTGAAAGCTCCCATTTCACATAAAATTTTGATTTTCTAAATTTGCTGTTTATCTAATGTTCACCTATCTTTTACTATCACAATGTTAGTCATGACCCTTGTGATGGGTAAGAAAGAGAGATCATAATTTATGCTAGTATTTATTCAATGTTAGTGATACAGAGGGAAAAAGGCCATTTCCTATGTTGCTTGTGTCTGCATAAGTTTGTGCATCTTTCTGGAATGTAATATACCAATGGTCATCAAAAATCTTATGAATATCATATCTTATTTTCCACGTTCTAGAGAATTAATCCTAAAACAACAAATGCTGAAGACAAGATGTATGGTGAAGATACTTCATGACACCATTATTTATAATAGTGAAAGTTCAAAACTATCAGTGTTTTAAATAGCAAGTTAACCAAATCAAATATGGTATAATCATAATATGCTTATTAAAAAACATAATATCCAAGAATGTTGTTGACATCCTGTTAAGTAAAAAATTCTGGCTAAACAGTTTGTTCTGAAGGTTCTCCAAGGAGAAAATACTGAATGATAGAATCTCAGAGTATTTTTGTTTTTTCTTATGTAGAGTACTGGCAATTTTTAAGTTTCTAAAATTAAGCTGAATATTTTGCAATCATTTAAAAATAAAGTTAAGAAAGTATTTAAGTTGAAATACAAGATGGAGCAAGTTGTAATCTTTATCCATTTTGCCCTTGTTGCTTCTCACAGTTCCCAGAATTCAAACAAAGACATTTATATAAAAGGTGCCTTATAGAAAGAGTTTAATTGGATGCTCTGTGCTTCCCCAGGAAGCAAATCAAGGCTTAAAGAGGTCTGAGCTCCATTCCCAAGATCAGGGAACAGTTTCTAATGTTGCAAATAAACTTTTGAATCACATCCCAAATGTAAAAATAGCTAAAAATATACATTATCAGTATTGAATGTGTACAATATGCCAGGCACTTTAAATGTACAATTGCTAATTCTCATGACAGTCTTGGAGGAAAAGTTTATTGTCTTCATATTGTAGATACCAACAGTGAAAGCAGAGTCTGCCCTAGATCATTTGACTACTGAGAGGCAGAACCACATTTGAGGGAGGTGTCTGACACCCTGGCTAAGTCGCTTCTGTATAAGATGCCCAAAGGCAGCACTGCCCTGCTCCTGGAATCACTGTGATGAGCAAGTTTCTTCAGTTTTCTTTTCTGCTACTGCGTTTAACTTTCCATTTACTTTTATTTTATAACAGCTGTATTGAGATAGAAGTCACACAACACATATTTTGTCTACTTAGAATGTACAACTCAATGGATTTAGTACGTTCATATTCATGTAACCAATACAACAATTTTAAAATATTTTGTCATCTCCCAAACCCATTTATCTACCATCCTCCTATCTCCTCATCCCACACTTCACTCCTACTCAACCACGAATCTAGTTACTGCCTCTATGAATTAATTGCCTTTTCTGGAGCTTTCACAAATGAAACATAAAACATGTTCTATTTGTAATCAACTTCTTTTGATTTGCCCTTATTTTTAGGGTTCATACATGCAGTATGAATAGTACATTTGTATGGCTGAATAATATTACATTGTATGGATATACTGCATTTTATTTATACATTCATTTGTTGCTAGAAAGTTGGGTGACTTTCACTTGGGGTTGTTATGAATAATGCTGCTATACACATTTGTGTGCACACATTAATGCAGACATGTGCTTTCCAGTTTTCTTTGGAATCCCAGAAATGCAGTTGCTGGGTCATATAGAAACTCCATATTTAACCTTTTAATAAACTATAACACCATTTCCAAAGTGACTGTACCAACTTACATTCCCACTAGACAACTTTTCTTTTAACAATACTGAATTCATACTTTGAAACTGTTTTTTGTTTATTATTATCTAACTCACTGTGTTTGTGTGTGTTTGTTACTTGGGATTGAACCTAGGCACACTCTACCACTGAGCTACATCTGTGGATCTTTCTACTTTTATTTTGATCCAGGTTAAGTCCCCGTAGACTGGTTTTGAAATTGCAACCCTCCTACCTCAATTTCCCAAATTGCTGGGATTACAGGCAGGTGTACTCAGCTAATCTAACTGCTAAAAATGATTTAAAAAGTTTCAACCTTTGCATCTTAAAATGCCTATGTAGGTCTATCATTGGGATTATAGCTAATTTTTATTAGTTCAAATTTATTTTCTCTTTTAGATAAAACACAAAAATAGGAGTACTTAATATCTCTCTTAAAATGTATTTTGTGAATAAAATTTTATAGCAAGTTTAATAGTAGACATTTGATTAAACAAACTCAGAGAATTTCAGTGATATCTTGAGCGACTACTTTTCATATAAAAGTGAAGTTTGGTTTTAAAGCAAGTTTCTCAGGATTAACACAGAATATTTTGGAATGACTAGTTCTTTGTTGGAATGAGGTATCTGTAGTATAACTGACCTGCAGATGCGGAGTAGCATCCCTTGTTCACTTGACATTGATAACAAGACCCCAGTCCTAGCAACAAAAAGGTCTCCGGACACTGCCCAATGTCCCCTATCCAGGGATGGAAAGGGTGACGGTGCGTATCTGTGAAGTCTGAATCTCCCTTCACTGAGAACCCCTGTCTTAAAAAATAAGTCCAAAGTCATACAGCACTGACACCCTGACATGCTCCTGTGTTCTGGTGTGCTCACCCACACTCTCTCTTTCTCTCCTAAGTCAAATCCCTAACAGATCTTCCCAATCAATCTTCATCTTATTGTAGGAGCACTTTTTGTGTTTTGAAGAAAGAAAAGCAAGATCATAATCTGTGTTGCAAGGTGTTAATGAAAATAAGTGTCTGTCCCAGGACACATCATCCAGGGCCAGTCATGGTCATCCAGTCAGTACAACCACAGACATGCATGCAGAGAGATACAGTCAGGCCAGAGAGAGTCTCTGAAAATTCTATTTTCAGTGCTGGAAATAACTGGTTACAGATTTCCTTGATGCCTTTATTCACCTGCTACCCCTTACTCAAGGCCCTGCCACTTATAATTTCTAGGAATTTAGATAGATTTCTTAATCTCTCTAAACCTGCTTCCTCATCTGTAAAATAGAAACAGAATTGACTGGCTTGACTTAGAAGTTTCAGCTTTATTGTCCCTAGAAAACCACATTTGACTGTTTTTTCCACATCCTGTCATCTCTGCCCTTACTTAATAGTTCAAAGGTAGTTTCAATTTTGTGAGAACAAAGTAGGGAATATATAAATAATTGAATAAGGTAATCTTAAAATGTCAATCACATTGTAAAAGAACATATTGCAATTATTAAGACCATTATATACTATGTCTTAGAGACTGAGTTATGTTTTTCTTGCACATCTTTTGTCCATTAATTATCAAATTCTATTAACCCTTGTCTGCCCACTGTAGATAAAATTCACCTATCCTTTTAATTTTCCTTTTTAAATTTTATTCTACTCTTTCTCACTACAGCTTGGATTTTTCATGATGCTTTCCCTCTTTTCCCTTAATTCTGCTTCCTTCTGGTACAGAGCACTTTGCAGACTGAACTAGATAAACAAAGAGCAAGATTATTAGCGACCCAGCCCCTAGTGCGAGTTATGCGGTACAGCGAATGAAACTCAATGGTTTATCTTGACAGTTTGTTCCTTTTGCAGTCAAGTCACTATCTATGTCCTCTACATGTTATTTCTCAATATCCCTACACAAATCCCTTACTTCAGCTAGTCTAATGATTAATTATGTTCCAAGTAAACACACTTAGCTAATCAGTACTGCTACTACCAGCCTCTGCTCCATCTATATGCTGCCCTTCCAGTTTCCCCACTATCAAACCTATCTTCCAATCCTCCAAGGCCTAGTGTTTTGTTTTAGTGCACTTTCTCCTAAATTATATGGGTGGGGAGCATGTTTCTTAATGTTCTATCATCATCATTTAGTATAATACAGGATATATTAAAAGTGCCAAATGATTGATTGAATGAATAAACAAGTGAATGAAAAAGAAAATAAACTAGGAAATGAATAAAATAGGCTATTCTTGACTAAACTAGTACTTAGCAATTTCTCCTAAATTACTGTAACATTTGCTGTCTGATCCACTCATTTAGATCACATTATTTACCGCTTTGTATTATCAATTAACATTTCGTCTATGTAAGTCTCCTTTCCCCAATGGGATTACAAGTTCCTGGGGTCAGAGTCTGAGTCATGGTTTGGTACCTCCCTGGGCATCAACAGAGCAACATCCTGCCCTCTCCAAATGCTTATTGATTGATAGAGCACCAGGACAGCTGAATCTCCACTGCCAAGTGTCAGCAGCAGTGCCCTCTTATGCACATTGTCCATAAATCACAGGTTGAATCTTTTCTAGTTCTTAAACCCTGGCTCATATTTCAAGGTAACCTGGATCTGGAAACCCTTGGCCAGTGTCTAAGGGTGAAAACACCTGGGTCTGCCATCCACTGGGTTCTCTGATAGATACATTTGTCGTGGATCATGAAATTATTCTTTTTCTTATACAGAACTGAATACTTAGCTCCAACATCTACATGCTAGAAATTAAGCTCAACTACAAATTGATACGTCCCTGTCCCCTTCACAATGTAGCTCAAATTCTAGAGTCTTGCACCAAATGCTGCTTCCTTTTTGCCTATCCTTCTTTAGTCACTGTACCCCAGGTGTCCTAAGCTCTTAAACTCTAACCTAAGCTCTGGTTCTTCTGTTTTGCTTCTCTGATTGGAGCATCCTTTTCCTCAATGCTTGTTCATTCAAATTTTATTCATTCTACAGAACCAAGCCACGTTGTCCCCACCTCAAGAAAGCCTTCTTTTCTCACCTATTTTTCTATTTCTTTTCTTTGCATCTGGGTGTGAATCTCACCTCATTATAAATGCTTCTTTACCATCCCTTTCAATCATACCTACAAACTGCTGAAAGGAGGTGCCTCTATCTCCAGGTTAGAGCCCAGGACCAGCACAGAGTATACTTCAAAAGATTGCTGCATTAAAGGAAAGCACAGCAAATTTTATGAGAGATCCTGTGAAAGTGGAAAATAAGAAGTCAAAGGGAAGTGATAGCAAGTTTGAGTATTTTATTATTCTGCTATCATAATAATAATCTAGCTCCTTCAGTTCCCTATTGAGTAAAAAAGTAACATAAGTGAGTTAGGAAATAAAATGGTCATTACCCAGAATGGAAAAATTAGAGATAACTAAGAGATTACTATGTTGGTAAATATTTTGAACCTTTGCTTGATATCCTAAAACTCAGACAATTGCATGTCTCAGCTTTGCATGAAATGGAATGCCACATCACATAGCTTGTCTTCTGAAACTCGAACTGTGAGCTCAACCAGACAGCTTGTTGTGATATTCATGGCCCTGTGGCTATCTATTTATCCACCCTTGCTAATGGGATTTTCTCATCAACATTATCTTAGCTAAAACACAGAGGCATTGATGACAACTTAATTGAAGCAGAGGATGAAGTTCACAGTCTCGTCATGTTGACTTGATGTGCAGATGGTGGCTAGTTACAAATGGCTTATATGAAAAAGGGCAATATTTGGGGAACAGCTCTTAATTGCAGGGCTGTAGCCTATAACCATCTGGCCACCAGTATTAATCAGGGTGAGCACTTCCATCCTGCAAGATGCAGTTCTCTAGGCCATTTTCCCACCTCTTGGAGCTCCACTGGACTATATTTAATAAATACTTCTCCTGAGTGTATCTCATTCCTATGTTTGACACATTCTGCAGCATATAATTGTTCTAACATGAATGTTCATTAAAATTCACTTCTATTTTTTGCTGTTAAAATTATATCCTTCAGAAATGTTTGGGAGGTCAACTCAACTGGCTTATTAATTCAGTCACTCATACCTATAGTAAGTCATTACCAAGGACTTGTGGTAGGCAAGCTGTTGGACTGGGCTTTGGAATAATAATTGTGGGCAAGACAGATAGTGTTCTTTTCCCTATGGCCCTTACATTCTAGTGGTGAGATCACATTAAACCACTACTTATATGACATGTAATTAGTATATCTGATTTTAAATTGAATTGTGTCTTGGCAATATTCATATTTTGAAGACCTTGAAATATGGTTAAACAAAGAGGAAATTTTTAAGTTATTAATGTAAAATGGTATACACAGAGGAAGAGGATATTAGGACACACACATGCAAAGAAAGAAGACAATGTGGAAACACAGAGAATATGATCATCTTCAAGCAAAGACAAGAGACCTTGGGAAAAATCAACCCTACAAACACCTTGACCTTGGACTTGTAGCCTACAGAACTGTGAGAAAATGAATTCCTGTTTATGTTACTTAGTTTATGTTTTGTTATGTAAGACCTAGAAAACTTATACATATGTATACACATACTTGGGACAAAAGCTGCAAAGAACAATCGGAAAACTGGAAAAGGGACATGCAGCCTTCTTTGGAAAAGTTTCTTTAGAAAATATCAATTGATATAAAATCTACAAGATGGGATGGTGTTGGTCATAGCTACAGGGTAATAATTTAAGCAGGCTCAATGTTAAATAGCCACCAAATAACATTCATCAAGGCTGATCCAAGTTATCACTAGAATCTCATCATAGCTTGAATAGAGAAAGAGGAATATACTCACAACTGTGTACCAACTATTGAAAATTAATAACTGATAAAATGGATGACTTAACTGAAATTTGTAATGTCTTCTGTACAACTAGTACTATTCAAGGAACTATAGAAATACTGAACAATTACTAGTGTTTGAGGAAATACAATTAAGCATCCTTGCTTTCTTGTAGGAATGAGTTGAACTGAGATGGGATCTCCAATAAGGCATATGCTTCAACTAAAAAGTCTTTTCCATGGCATTCAGTTGGTGTATGGCTCTTTGCTAGCCAAGGTTCCCACTTTTCAGAAATTCTGTTTTAACCCAGTTGATGGGTTTTCACCTTGTATCCTTTTATCTTCTCATCAGTTGGTGATGCCCAGATGTCAGGATGAGATTTCTCAGTTTGGAGTTTTCTTCCTCTTTTTTCTGGAGTTCACTCAACTTATGCTGAGACCGTGTCCTTAAAGTGAAGACACATTCTTTAATCCTGGAAGCTCTAGTCTGCATGTGTTACTTCTAATGACAACAGGGCAGTAAACTATTTTACTAGGAAGCTCTAGGTAAATGATTCTCTAATAAAAAATCCAAAGTTGTCTCTACCATTTGTACTTACTGCTTCTGAAATGAAATAAACATATACAAACCCTCATCTGGAAGAAAGTCTGTCCCATCTTTAGACCCTTTTCATATTTTCTCTCTATAAGAAATAGCTTTATAACCTATAACTGTTCTGTTATTTCATAGTTTGAAGATTCCACATTTTCTGATAACTTTAGCAACACACACACACACACACACACACAGTTTTCAAGTATGATTTGAAGAAAGTGTTATGTTTTGACCTTGAATATCCTCCAAAGGCCCATGTGTTGAAGACTAGGTCCCCAGTTTATGAGTCCAGTGGAAGGAAGTTAAGTCACTGGTGGGGGCCATGTCATCAAAGGGAATATGGGGACCCTGGTCCCTTCTTCTCTTTGCCTCTCTCTCACCAAGAGGTGAGCAGCTTTAATTCATCACAGGGTCCCTCCATGTTGTATTACTTTGGCATAGATCCAAAGCAATTGCCCAAGTGACCATAGACTGAAACCTCTGAAATTGTGAGCCAAAATAAGTCTTTCCTCTTTTAATATCTTATGTATTTTTGTCATCAGGACAGAAAAGTGGTTAACCTAGGTTATTTTTTTAAAAATTCTTAGGAGTGGTTGTGTCTAGCTATTATCCCAGTGACTCAAGAGACTGTGTGTGGCAGGAGGGTCACAAGTTCAAAGCCAACCTGGGAAACTTAGTGTGACTCTGTTCCTGTCTCAAAAAAAAAAAAAAAAAGAAAAAAAAATCAATAAATAAAAGGGGCTGGAGGACTGGGATGTACTTCAGGGATAGAGTACCTTTGGTCTCTACTTCTAGTATCACAAAACAAAACAAACAAAAACTCAGATGTGTATTCTAATTTTCCACTGGTCACTGAAAAGCATATGAATAACTTCTAAGGGATATAGAAGCATATCAGTTACATAAACCATGGCATCAAAGTGGCAAAATATACCAAAATTTAAGGACTCAAGAAGCATTATTTCTGGTAAGTGGGCTTGGTCTTGGGTGTTCCCAACTAAGTTCATTTTTTCCTTTTCAAAATAAGACCTTCAGTTTGATGAATTTCTTAAAAATAATAAAGTAGAGAGTTGAATTATAGTTTTTTTTTTCTTCTGAGAACTTATTGAAAGGACTAGACGGGACTTCAGTGATTCTAGATCTGTCTTCCATTTAAAACAGGAGGCTGGGCACCCTGTTGCACTCCTGTAATCCCAGTGACTGAGGAGGGTGAGACAGAAGTATTGAGAATTCCAAGCCAGCCTCAGTAACATCGAGACACTATGCTACTCAGAGAGACTCTGTTTCTAAGTAAAATACAAAATAGGATTGGAGATGTGGCTCAGTGGTCAAGTGCTCCCAAGTTCAATTCCCGATACCCCCCAAAAATTAAATAAACTAAAATAAAACAAAACAGAAGGAACCTAAGTTTTGTTAGAGCAAGATTGATGCCTGCCTTACATCTGAGCAGTGCCCAGGTAAGCTGAAGCCTGGACCAATAAAACCTGGCATCGGCCTCTTTGCTCAAACTCTCTCTTCTGTGGGGAGGCCACATTTTGTGAAGAACTACAATTTAAAAACTATCTTTGGACTGACACTCCATCCTTTTTTTTTTTTTCCTATTCTTATCGCCTTGCATTCTCTCAGAAGAAAATAAAAATAAGAAATGTCAGCTCACTTTCAAAATAATTATAGCAGTGCTAATTTTCTTTTTACATTATTTAACATTTTACATGACATTCAAAACATTTTCCCAGTCTTCCTAAGAAAATGAACCAGGTGGTCTTCTACCTTTATAAATGTCCTATTTTCTTAGTGATCCAGATTGACATGGACATCACCAATCTCAATTCTAAACACTTTTCTAAGATTCTTCAAAATGTCAGCCATTTCCCTCATTAGAAAATGGACAATACTGGGTTCAGTGGCGCATGCCTGTAATCCCAGTGGTTCTGTAGACTAAGACAGGAGGATCACCAGTTCAAAGCCAGCTTCAGCAAAATTGAGGTGCTAAGCAATTCAGTGAGACTCTGTCTCTAAATAAAATACAAAATAGGGCTGGGGATGTGGTTCAGTAGTTGAGTATCCCTGAATTCAATCCCTGGTACCCCCATTCCAAAAAAAAAAAAAAAATGGACTATGGTATGTATTGCTCAGAGAGCAGATAAGAATTTTAAAAGGTCCTCAGGATCATATGATCATTGTAAAGGTGATCTCCACTGTACAGGGCATTTCATGATGAGCAGCAAAGAACAGGAAGTTCAAAATGCGAAGCTGAAATATTATTTCATTCATCTAAGACTTGCCTAAACTAATTTTCTGATTCCTGAGGGCCAAGGTCACTGTGGATCAAATTCCTTGAATATATCATCTGTTTCCATGAAGTCCCTGGATTTCCATATGGGGCAAGGAGCACTGAGGTGTTTAGAATGGGAAATGCTGTGTAAAATAGGGCAATGTCCTTAAAAGCAGATAGACTTTTGAGAGAGACTTCAGTCACATACTGCCTTATTCTCATTTTAGATGATAATCCTACTGCAGAGTCCATACCAGGAGCTAACTATATCTAAAAAAAAATGTGATATATACAATACTCAGTGAATATTTGTATTTATTGATATTTAGCTATGTTTAATTTGTTTTATATTATACCAAAAGCTTATCTAAAGTATACCAGAAGTCTATAATGACAATGGCTTCCCCATGTTGTGTGAATCCCACTTAACTCAAGAAAAATGCTTGTGAAAGAAACAATAATAGATCCTAAATAGCCCATTCTCCTTTGTAGCCTATTGCATATTTGTATGTAGATTTTTTCATCTAAATCAGAGTCTCTTTTTCTATGAGTTATTTAAGCAACCAACAATATAAACAATAAATAGGCATAGCAACAGGATACAGTGGAAAATCAAAAAATGGAAATCCAAAGGAAAGGTCTTAGGTTATCGTCTTGGTTCCCTAATTTACCTTCTGATTCTGTTTCATTCTACGTGTGTGGGTAGAATAACTATGATACTGTTAGTTTCATAAGATACCCCCCAACCCCATGCCACAATCCTATGTGATAACAATCCTGTGTGGGAGATCTGCAATGGCTCTTGGTTCCAATCTCACTTTACTTACAATGAAATGAGGCCCTCAACCTTTCTTGCTACTCACAGGTGTAAGAATTTCAAAAAAGGAGACAACAAAAATAGAAAATGAAGGAAAATACGAAGAAGGGATATAATCCTTCATCTTGCCAAGTACCATAACCTAAAACAACTAAATTCAGATGCCTTATATTTTGAGGATGTGTGGATATATTTATTTTGCAAATGTCCTCCTTATCTGCAATACAAAAAACCCCAAATATACTACCCCCTCAAAGCATGTACACTGTACTTAGTTCCCAGAAAAGGTACCAGATATCCATGTACTGACCTTTCCACAGAAATTAACTTCCAATAGATCCAGGATGTTAAAAACACCAGACTTCGTCAAAAGCAAATCTTTTTTAATATCTGGATTCACTAATAAAATATGGTGCTGTATTACATTTCATGTGATAACCATATATCAAGGGTAGCCCTGTTGGTCTTCACAAAGTATTGGACAATAGCCATTACATTTACATTGCTCATAAGGAATTTTCATCTCATAAAGCCAATATGACCTCAAATACTTTCTAAAGAAATTTCTTCAGAAATGTTATAAAACAACAACAACAACAACAAAAAAAAAAACCTTTTCTTGGTTGTCTCCCTGTTTCCCAAGTAGGAAAATGCCAGAAAACACAAACCCTTGAGCCATTTGAAAGACAAATTAAGAAATTCAATGCAAAATTTCCCAAATGCAGGAAGTTCTCCTTAGGGAAAAATTTATGCAACAGTTTTCTGAGACAGATGTCAAGAACTTCAAGCAGCACATTTTTTAAATTTCCTTTCACTTGTTTCAATATTTGAAAGACAGGTCTAAAATAACTGATGATTTTTCTCTCTTTATAGCTGGATAAGGTGGCAATTCGTACCAGCCTCTCTCTCAGTCATAAACGAATGTTAATGGATTGACATGTGCTTAATAATACAGGCTGCACCTGGATTCTTTAGAGCCAAGAGCCGCCAGAGCCTGTACTATATTAAAACTGCATTTTTGACCTGAGGCCTACCAGTCTCTGTACTCAAACATCTCACCGATTAGAGAGAAACAGCCCAGTGCCAGCTCACATTTTTCTTCTCCAAATAAAGAGGATTGAGGTTTAACTTTTATAACTCTGAACATAAAAAATATTATAATTCTAAGTGATTAACTCACCACATTCCTGGACATCTAATAAATTTTATAAAATGCCTCTGGTTGCACAAATTCACCCTTATTTTTAATGATACTATGGAATAAGTTCCCTTCTCATGATAGGTCTTGACTTAGTATGGAAGGAGAAAATTTGTTGAGAAGGTTCTCAACACTACTGAGATATGTTACATTATGTAATGACCATCACAGTCTTGTGAAGTGAATTTTTTTCAGTGCATGTGATGGATAACTTCTAAGTTGATACCCAATGACTCCCTGGCTGAACAAGACACCATCCAAAAGAGAAGAAGAAGGAGGAGGAGAAGGAGAAATTCGACGAGAGGGCATCAGCAGACAGTACCTGTAAGGATTTCAGCTACATGTTCTGTCATTTTCTGAATCACAAGTCTCAGGATTCCAGTCTCCAGGCTGAGCAGCAGGGTCCCCGAGGCTTCAGACATCTCTGTGGACAGAAGCAGACCATCCTTGTTCCATGTTCGAAACTGGAAACTCACTGAGAGCCCATCAATTTGGGGGGTGCCGGGCAGCAGCAAATAACTGCTGCTGGAGTTGACAAATGTGATGGGAACAATTTGTGGTTCGGAGCAGGAAAAAGTGACATTGCCCTGGAAAACAATAAAAATCAAACATATAAAAGTCATTTTTTATTCTGCAATCTGACAGCTGATATAAACAACCACCTGGAGCTGACCTTAATTTCAGGATCATTCCACATTCAGCTGCAAGATCTTAAAGGAAAAAATATGTCAGCTTTGCTCATATATACTCAAAAGATTGTTTTCCATTCCTGTTTTAAGGATCACAGTGTTATCTGCAAAGAGGGCCATCTGAGTCTTCAGGAAGATAAGGGATGGAAACATCAACATTTCCTAGGGAACCAAAGATATAAAAATAATTACATTCACTCGTCAGATAAATCTATACGGCAAGCCAACTACTTGCCAAGCTCTGGGATGGCTTTTAAAGAGATACACATGGACAAAACTTTGTTAAAACTGTGGGTTGTGCTAAAAGAGAGATAGATACGAGCTCCCAAGGGATCCTGGTAGAAGAAATAACTGGACAAGAAAAACTATCACATGCTTGCATGAAAGGAGGTGGAGAAAGAGAGTGAGTCTTGACTGGCTTTCTCCAAGAAGCACAGTATGTGCAAAAACTTGGAAAAGTTGGCAAAATGGCACCCTGAGAATTTCAGAGAATGTGGCACTTCTCAGTAGTGAGTAGGGCAGAAGTGTCAGAGAACATGAAAGAGGTGAGACTGAGAGTTAAGGCAGAGTTTGAAAGCCCTTTTGTGCTTGCCCAAACTTTTTACTCCAACTTAGATGACATTGGACACTTTTTAAATTTAGTAATAGTATTTGCAATAGCATGAGGTAGGAAGTGAGTGAATATCGTGTATAGAACAGAACCAGGAAGAAGAATAAGATTATTCTTTGTATAATAAGGGGAAAATATGTCCAAGTTTATATGAGAATGACCAGACTATTTCTACATTATAAAGTTATAAGAAATTAAAAATACAAATCTATGTGTTCAACCAAGCCATGGACTATAGTAACTTCTAATAGATGGGTAAGGAGAAAGCCTGGAACACCTTACAAACTGGGAATAGGTGTTATGTTATGAGAGCCATTTGAAATTTATATCACAAATTCCATAGCTGACTACATCCTACTTTCTATCCGTGCCATTTCTCTCCTTTAGGCTCCAAACACTAAACTGTTCAAGAAAACAGTGAGTTCCATCAGATAAATTCATCCAAATACCCATATACACATCACATTCCTTATAAATGCTTCTTTTTAAGGCCACTGAACAGTTTCCCTTGCAAGATGCTCTGGTTTGGCCTTTGCTAGCCTGCTCCAACAGCTAGCACCACTTAATGCAAAAACTAATAATTAATAAATAAATAAATAAAAATAAAAAAAGGCAGGATTCCCCAGAGGAACACCTAACTTGGATGGCTGCCTGAATTTAATTTCCTATGAGATGGCCAAAGGGCACAATTAGACACTAGAACAGCTGTCAGTCTCACAGCAAGTTGATGGATCAAATCCAAAATCTCTTTCCCAGGAAATCATCCCTAGGTCTCAACCATGTTTGTTTAAGATAGACTTGTATTCCTGAAAATATTTATCCCCAAAGAAACTTCTATCAAACACTAGTACATTTCTAAGAAGTCATTCATCAGTAACACTGCTACAAGTATATTCTTGCATAAATCATTTGTTGTAATTGTTTAGATGTTTTCTTCCCTTTATATTAGATTCCCATAAGTGAATTAATGAGTCAAAGGATAACACTTTTGGTGTGCATCAAAAAGATGCCCACAGATTAGCCTACAGTACCCTGTCGAATAGTAGGCTTACTGATTCCACATGTATCTAGTGAATTCTGCACAGTGATGTCATAATCTATTATAGTATTGATTTAAAGAATATACAAAAATCTCAGCTATTTGGTAAGCTGAGGTAGGAGGATTGCAAGTTTGAGATCAGCCTGATCAATTTAGCAATATCCTGTCTCAAAATAAAAAATAAAAAAATGCTGGGGATCTAGTTCAGTGATAGAGAACACTTCGGTTCAATCCCTAACACCACAAAAATAAATAAATAAATAAATAAACAAAAATATAAATTAATAAAGGACACACAAACTAGGCCTAGAGAAAATAAATAACTTAACAAAATCTGTATGTCTTGTTAGCAGGGACAATGGGAGGGAAACATGTATTTTTCAGACTGCAAAGACTCTGCATATAGCCATCATCTTGGTGCATTCTTCTGTGCACTTGGTGGCACCATGTTTTAAAAAACTACAGACTTCTGCACGTTATCTCATTGCTGTTTTCATTTGAATTTTTTGATTTCTGGTAAATTTTCTTTAAAGAACGAAAACATCCTCACGGATGATGAACTAATTTTGGCAGGGTTGTCTTTAAAAGCAAAAATCATGAATACTTTACAGAGAAGGCAGGAGAGTGTTGTAACTTGTCTTTACTTTTTCTTCCACTGAGGTCAGTATCACCTCCTTTAACAACAAATTTACCAGAATAGAACTGTACCAAAAATTTGAGTCTATGTAAAAATAGAAATGGTTAGGAGATTTTAAGAAAAATGAAGACAAAGGATGATGAAGTTATAAAAATCTCCATCTGCAGTTATTGATTTGAAACTTTGGGTTCAACCCAACCCAAGTCCTCTTCTGAGTGCTTTCAGCATGACAGCAAAGGAAGTCTGGACTCAAGACAGTAGAAAACTGGAAGAACCAAGACTTTCATTGTTTGATCAGTTCACTGACAAAGGCCTGACAGTTCCCTTTCCTATCTCCCTTCATCCTGTTTTTTAATGGCCTCAACTGCTTGAGAACTATGGGGGAGGGGTAGCTCAGAATCTAAAGTTTCCCTGGATTAGATACTTGGAACAAGAACTTCAAATAATTGCCTTCAGGGATTCTTACTGACTTAGATAAAGCTGTGAGTGCTGATTAACACTTTGC
Source organism: Sciurus carolinensis (assembly GCF_902686445.1). Lineage (NCBI taxonomy): Eukaryota > Metazoa > Chordata > Mammalia > Rodentia > Sciuridae > Sciurus > Sciurus carolinensis. The sequence goes on from NC_062215.1 coordinate 74,668,478, forward strand.
TCAACAGGGTGAAGGAAAACTTTAAAATCCACTGGGTGTGCTCTCTGTCCTTGGCTGGTTTCCCTGGTTCCCTGTAGTTAACTCTCCTCTCCACCTTTCCCCAATTCTTTTCATAGTCTCTTCTGTTTCCAAGAAGCTGTTGAAACTGTCTTTGTTTTGATAGTGTCCCTGCTCTGTTCTCCATTGGCAAATCCAAGGGCAAGGAGAAGAAAAGAGATGTGAGTGAATGGGAAATTCCTTCTACACAAAATCTGACCAGTTGATTGTGTTCCCAGCTCAGTTACCCATCACAGAGGTACTGCATGACTATTCTGCTTACAAGTCCATTTCATTGTGCTTGATGCCGGGGTGGGGAGGTTGTGGGGAGGAATGTCACACAGTACAGAGAAGTATCAGTAATCAGTACCATCCACTGCAGTGGGGAGAAAGAAGAAAGTCTTAGCTACCCATAGAAGTGCTATTTTGAAACTATTTGATAATTTTTAATAGTGCCATTTGTGACAACAAAATCCTTCTCAATGTAGCATTAGAGAGTACCCACCAATCATTTAGAAATGGCGTGAAAAAAATGAATTTCTTTTGATGTGTGTCAAAAAAGACTTGGCAAATGGTCAGCAGACTGCATTTTAACTGATATACCTCTTTCATCTATTTCTTCAAATTTCATTCTTTTCAATCCAAGAAGGGAGTTCCATTTCTTGGAATCCCTCCATCCTAAAACATATTTTCTTGATTCGAGATTTAAAATTCACTTAATATTATTTTCAAGCATTGTGAAACAATATGCTAAGCATCATAATTTATAAGTTTTATACATAACTCTAATCCTTTTCATTCTATAGTCATTAAATATACACTACAGCTAAAATTGGTATAAAGTGTGCCATGGAAAACAAAGGTACATTGTGGTTGAATCAAGATAAAATCACTAGTGCTGGCCTCATGGAAGAGATTGAAAGGAATTCAATAAACTCATATGGATCTTTTCTTCCTCTCCATGTTTTATAAGACCTACAGTAGTTTTCACTGCCCAAAAGGAAGTTACTCTCAAATGGAAGAACTAAATCCACAGTGTGTGATGTTCCTTTCTTGACAACACTCACCTGGTCCTGGTTGAATGAGGGTCTTCAGCATCTGACTGATGTTGCTGGCCTAGACTACAGTGAGGCCTCCCCAGGATGACAACTGCCTTAAGTCTCTAAGTAGAGGCCTCTCTTTCTTTCCAAGATGACTCTTCTTAATAACATATGCTTTTTTCTTATATGTGCCTAAAATTAATCTCTATTAAGGGACTGCAAACTAAAGGCAGAGGAAGAAAAGATTCAAACTTTCTTGTCTCCTGCTCCTCCTTGAGCTGGGACATATCATCTCAACCTCTGTCCTCAGACTAGAATTTATGCCATCAGATTCCCCAGTTCTTAATCACTCAGAGTCAGATCGAATTACATCACTGTTTATTTTATTTTATTTTTTTCCTTGGGTCTTCAATTTGGAAGTTGCAGATCACAGGACTGCACAGCCTCCATAAACCAGTGAGTCATTTCCTATATATGATAAATATATATATCATTTATACATTATATCATATTTATTATATTATAAATTAAATTTATTATGTATGTTTATATGTAAATATAATATAACATATTATATATTATGATTTATTTATGTTTATATATAATAATTGATTTTGTATTAATATAATAATATTAATATATGATACATATATACATATATATATATATATCTCCTGATTCTTTTTCTCTGGAGAAAATTGATTAATATAAATAGTAATGGGTGAAAGAAAGAAAAATAAACTTATTCATGAGAAATTTACAGATATAATTAATAGGAAGTGCTGGTCAGAGAAAGTGGGAGGGTCAAACGTGGCACATTTTCCTCAGCTCCTACAATGGGCTTCAAACAGGAAAGAACAGATGTCTCCTGATTGCTGATAGACCATCACCTGCCTTGGTTGGTATACCCTGGTCACTAGTGCCACACCAATAGAGTGTAAGGAAACACTAACAGCAGAAAAACTCTTAAACTTGCTCAACCTTTTCATTTTGCATTGTTTCTATGGCAACCTGACTCCTAAGGACTCTTGAGTCTTCCTCCCTCCACCAGGAGTGACCTCTCCCAGCTCTTCACACACCTTTATGCTCTCCCCCAGGGTTCAGTGAACCACTCTCCTTGTTAACACCTGCCGTTTTCCCAATACTGCACCCCCACGGTGACTGCTTCTTACTGGCATTCCATGGTATGTGCTACCTGCAGAAATTTATAATATTTCTTATAATATGGCTTATAATAATTAGCTACTTTTGTGACAACTGCATAAGTCTTACATAATAGGGTATTTGTAATTTAGTATAGAGCATCTTGCCTTTATTCTGAAAAGCAAGTGAGAATGTTTAAATCTAAGCAGAATGTTTTCTTTTTATGAATATTTGCTGGGAAAGCCATACCTTCCCTCTGATCCTCATTGTGTCCTATTGGGAGAATGACAACAGGATTGATTTAGGATGTTACGAACAATGATGTCTACCCTTGCTCCTGTCTTGTTCTGTTTCCCCAGGCTTGTCACTTTTCGGATGACCAGAAATGAGTCATTTCCAGAGCCTCAGTATCCTTTTTGGTGACCTAAGACTGTTGGCATAGATAGTTCTACGATTCCCTAAGGTTCTCTCATTCTTGGATGTCTCAGAATGAACACTCATAACTTTTTATCTATCTTTTCTTTGGAGAAGGATTAGGCATCATCTTAATCATTTTTTAAACCTATTTTTTGATGTTGATAGACCTTAATCATTCTTTTGTTGGCATGATAATTATAATCAAGTATTTACATTTAAAAAGACTTTTCCCATGAATGATCAGAGCATAAAGAAGGAGTCCTAAACCTTCTCCTACCAATTACTGTCTCAATGCAGAAAAAAACATGAATCACTAAAAATGTTAATGATATATTTTTTAAGTAAGTAGAAAACAATATGAAATTGGAAGCCCAATGTTTACCAGAGTAGGACAACCAATTTTTGACTATGTATTCTTTCTCTTTCCTTCTCTCTTCCCTGGAAATGTACCCTAAAATAGTTCTCAAAAAGAATGCTAGGTTAATGCTGAACCGTGGAGTGGCTGAAAGTTTATTGGACATGATTGAGTGAGAGAAATTATCTATAGGGTCTGGTTATGGTCTGTTCAATGAAAAGTAGAGGAAAACAATGAGACTGAATGCAGGTTGTGAGCAGCCTCTTCCTTCTGAATGTATTCAGGCCATTATGCCACCAAATATGAAGGGTGTCAAGTGCTGAGTGAAATCCAATAAAACTCATCCAACTAAAAGCTTTTGTCTGTGACAGAGGGGATCATCAAAAAGGAGATCTTGCAGTAATAACATAATTATATCCATCTCATGACTGATAGGTGGGAGTATCATGACAGCGGCTTTCCTTCTTGAAGCTTTCTGACAAGAAGAACTCAATACCATTTAAGTCTTTGTTAGGTGACTACAGAATTAATCAAATAAATTGACACATATTTTATACAGAAGGACCAACTTCAGAAGATGCTGCTCTGCTGACAGACACAATAATGAAACATCACAGTGGGCTGAACTTAAGTGAATAAGAGAAGGAACAGACTGAGATGTGTTTTGTTTGGGCAGTGAGCTAATGACCCTCTGTATTTGCAGAAGGTTCTTTAATTTAAAAGTCCAGCAAAGGTTCATTGGTTACCAGGTATTTTAGCCAGGTCTCAATTCATGACATAAACATCAAAACTTATTAGGCTAGAAAGAACTGAGAAGCTAACAGAACTGAGAAGAGAGATGCTCTTAAATGGGTTAATGGGAATGAACACACAGCTTCATAAATAAATATATTCATTTCCTTAATTTAGATGAGGTCATTGATGAATATGACCAATTTCTGACATTATCAACAAAAGATAATTTTTCCTGGATTTTCTACTTAGTTTTTTGCCCTTTACCTTATATTTCTGCTAGGATCCACTCTCTTTCAAATTTTTTACCCAGTGGTCAACCTTGAGTTGGCCTCATAGACTATGGTTTATGGTTAATGTGAGTAATTTCTGATGAATTGCTTATCAGTATTTCTCATTCATTGGCATTTTTTTCTCCAAAATTTCGCCATGTTGTTTCAATTTGTAAGGATATTCTTTTAAAATTTTTTAAAAATTTTATTTGTTCTAATTAGTTGTACATGACAGTACAATGCATTTATACATTTTGATAGATCATGCATAAATAGAGTTTAATCTCTCATTTTTCTAAGTATACATATTGCAGGATCACATTGGTCTCTGGACTCATATCACTCCCCCAAAGACCTCTAGTTCCACCTACTATAGGTGACTCAAACAATTTAGATATATGGAATACTTAAATATTAACATATGCCCTGGTTTATATGATAACCAAAACATAAGAACTATAAATAAGAGAAATGTGAAGAGCATTTTCAGTAGTCTCTTTTCCATCTGAATAAGATGGATATCCCCCATTATTCAACTCTCACAGGGTTTCATTTCACCACCTCCAACACTGTTCACCAGTTTGGCAGTAAACTCTGGTCTGTGTTTCTTATGGCTTTGATACAGAATGTTCCCCAGAGGCTTATGTGTTGGAGGCTTGGTCCGACGTACAACAATGTTCAGAGGTGGGGCTTTTGGGAACTTTCTGGACAATGAGGATTCTGTCCTCATCAGCAGATTAACACTTTGATGGCATTATTGGGAGGTGGAACTAGGTGAAGGAGTGGGTCCTTGGGGGGCTACATCTTGTCCCCTGTCACCTCTTCATCTCTCTCTCTCTTTTTCTTATCTCCATGAGCTAAGCAGCTTTCTTCTTCCACACTCTTCTGCCATGATGTTCTCCCTAATCTCAGGCCCAAACAATGGAGCTGGCCAACCATGGACTGAAACATCTGAAATTATGAGCCAACATAAATTTTTTCTTTTTTAATTTATTCATATCAGGCATTTTGGTCACAACCATGAAAGGCTAGTTAATACAGAAATCAAGTCAGCTGGGAAGAATAGAAAAGGATAATGACCACCTCTATTGAAAAAGGGCCTGTGGTCACAGATCAAGGTAGGCTTGTAATCAATCATAAACAATACCTGGTGACAAGGAAATGCAAAGAAGGTATTGCAAGGAATGGGCCAAAAAAATGGACAGGGTGGGCGAACTACCCACTCCCACTGGGAATCCTCAAATATCATCATGGGGAAGTCCTGCTCCATCCCTCAGTTATCATCTCTAAGTGGAGATGGTAAGTCAAGCACAGACAGCTACAATTCTTAAGACCCCAAGATAATACAGTAGACCCAGTTTGAAGTTCTGCTTACCTTGACTGATTTCAGAGTTTCCTAAATGTGCCACTTCCAAGGGTTATGTACTGTGCTGAGCTGTTATTTACAAAGAATTTTTATTGTGGATGTTTGTTTTGTTTTTAATCATCATCCAGACATCACAACACCCTGGTGAGTAAAAAATAAAGCTAGCAGTGCAAGGCTGAGCTTCAATCACAAGGCATCAAACAAAGCCAATCAAGCATTTATAAGCTGGGGGAAAATGATCTTGATTCAATCTAATTTGTGGAAAAAGATTTCAAAGCCAGTCTTGATTTTCCAAATGAGAACAACCGTTTCTAATTTGATTTGTCTGAAAACTACCAGGACTGACTGGCATGCTATCAGCAAACGTAGGGGCAAGACTGCCCTGTGTGTTAAAGCTATTTTCCTGATTCATAAACTCAGGGAAAGTAGGGGATCAAATTAAGGCTCTATTTAATCTTTTTGTTTGTTTGTTTGTTTAAAATATTTTTAGTTGTATTTGACACAATACCTTTATTTTATTTATTTATTTTTATGTGGTGCTGAGGATTGAACCCAGTGCCTTACATGTGCTAGGCAAGTGTCCTACTTCTGAGCCACAACCCCAGCCCTCTATTTCCTGTTTGAAGGAAAAGAGACTTCTTCATATTAGCACTTTTTTTTTTTTTTATCAACAAACATCTATGAAGCAGTTCTTAATGGCCAGAATGGATCTCATGGGTCAGGACACAGCCCAGGAAGAAGCTAGCCTTAGACTTTGCCCCCCTTGCCTCCCTTGAGCATTCATAGCAATAAGATGAAGTTTCCAGAGCATGTCATCACAACTGTAATCAAATGCCACAAAGGTGACCGACATGTTGATAGGATAGCATGCAGCAGGGCTTTCAAATCAAGTACCTTTTCATTTAAGCTTTATAGGACAAGTAGACTGGAATTGAGATGAAAGCAGGGTTTGTTTATAGTGGAAATGGGAGGACAAGCACTGGGAAGAAGACCATGATGGCTTTTAGAAATTTAAAGGAGAGTAGATGCTTGCCATTAATACACAGACAACTGCTTGTTCCCGCTTAAAGAAGCCCTCCATGGAGTTACATCCAAAGGACATCCAGGAGAATAGCACATTTAGTTATGGAGGGAAGTTAGTATTGAGATCAGAAGATGTTTTCGGCATATCCCTCTCTTCTCCTCCCACCAGCTCCCAGAAGGATCAGTGAACACAGGGCACCAAAATCCACACACTCTCTGTAGCCACAGAGGTCCTTTTCTGCCTTTGCCTCTTCTTTTGTGCCCTCAAACCTACACTCCTTGTTTCAGTTCCTTGACTCTGGGTTTGTTTTTGCTCCATGTGTGTACCTGTCTTGTTTGGGGTCTTATGTTTAGTGCTTATTTCCTAGAGAGCAACATAATCTGTCCAAGATTGTAGATTTTGCAAATAGTGGTAACTTGGACTTTGACATAAAACCCAGAGAAGGATCTTGGGAGTGGGTGGGAGAAGGGTGGGAGAAAATAAAAAATGGACCCAGGATTAAGCTAAAGACTTTTTAGTTTTAAACTGGAAAATGAAATTGAAACTTTATTTTGAGAACTCTTCAATTTTTGCTACCAAATATTACAAAAAGTTATTTGGAAATATAAATCGAGAAACCAAAAACTATTAATAATCCTTTTGACATGTCACTTCCAATTCTAGAAATCTATTCTCAAGAAATAATTTGGAAATAGCCATTCTAATTGGAGTAAGATGAAATCTTAGAGTTGTTTTAATTTGCATTTCTCTAATTACTAGAGATGTTGAACACTTTTTCATATATTTATTATTTGCTTATGTATCTTCTTCTGTAAAATGTCTGTCCAATTCCATGACCCACTTATTGATTGGGTTCTTTGTATTTTTGGTGTAAATATTTGTAAGTTCTTTATAAATTTTGGAGATTAGTGCTCCATCTGAAGTGTGTGTGGAAAAGATTTTCTCCCACTCTGTAGATTCTCTTTTCACATTATTGATTGTAATCCTTTGCTGAGAAAAAAATTTTTAGTTTGAGTCCATCTCATTTATTGATTCTTGCTTTGATTCTTGTACTTTTGAGTCTTGTTAAGGAAGTCAGCTCCTAAGCCATCATGATGAAGATTCAGGCCTACTTTGTCTTCTGTTTGGTGCAGGGTCTCTGGTCTAATTCGTAAGTCCTTGATCCATTTTGAGTTGAGTTTTGTACAGGGTGAGAGAGAGAGGTTTAATTTCATTTTACTGCATATGGATTTCCAGTTTTTCCAGCACCATGTTGAACAGGCTATCTTTTCTCCACTGTTTGTTTTTAGCTCCTTTGCCTAGTATAAGGTAACTATATTTATGTGGTTTTGTCTCTGTGTCTTCTGTTCTGTATATTGGTCTGTCTGTCTGTTTTGGTGCCAATACCATTCTGTTTTTGTTACTATTGCTCTGTAGTATAGTTTAAGGTCTGGTTTTGTGATACTTCCTGCTTCACTTTTTCTGCTCAGGATTGTTTTGGCTATTTGGGGTCTCTTATTCTTCCAGATGAAGTTCATGATTGGTTTCTCTATTTCTATGAGGAATGTCATTGGGATTTTAATTGGAATTGCATTGAATTTGTATAATGCCTTTGGTAGACTGACCATTTTGACAACATTAATTCTGCCTATCCAAGAACATGGGAGATCTTTCCATCTTCTAACGATAAATAGATATTGGCATGGATGTGTGGAAAAAGGCACACTTTTATGTTGCTGGTGGAGTTGCAAATTGGTGCAGTCACTCGAGAAAGCAGTGTGGAGATTCCTCAGAAAACTTGGAATGAACCCACCTTTTGACCCAGTTATCCCACTCTTTGGTTTATACCCAAAGGACTTAGAATTAGCATACTGCAGTAATGCAGCCACATCAATGTTTATAGCAGCTCAATTCACAATAGCTAGATTGTGGACCCAACCTACATGACTTTCAGCAGATTAATGGATAGAGAAACTGTGGAATATATACACAATGGAATATTATTCAGTCATAAAGAAGAATAATATTATGACAATTGCAGATAAATGGATGGAATAGGAGAATATCATGCTAAGTGAAATAAGCTGATTCCAAAAAAACAAAGGCTGAATATTTTCCCTGATAAGTGAATGATGATATATAATGGGGGTGGTGGTGGGGGGGTGAAAGAAGAATGGAGGAACTTAAGATTACATAGGGGGAAATGAGAGGGAAGAAGGGGCAGGGTATGAAAATGGTGGTATGAGACAGACTTTATTATCCTATGTACATGTATGATTACATGAATGGTAAGAATCTACATCGTGCACAACCATAGAAATGAAGAGATGTACCCTGTTTGTGTACAATGAATCAAAATGCAGTCTGTAAAAATAAAAAAGTAATTTAAAAAAACAGAAATAATTTGAATTGGACTAAGATATATACACTGAACACAATTATTTATAATAAAACAAGACTGGGTCTAAAATTACGGGAATAGTTAAGTAAATTATGGTATGTACATATGATGCACTATTTGCCACCACTAATGATGAGGTTTTATGGTAAACATAAAAATTGCTTATAATTTCAAATTGCAATGAATAAAATGCAAATTTGCACATATGGATCAGGTAAAGTACAGTAACAAATATATGTGCACAAAACAGATTAATTTGCTTAACAGTGGCTCTTTCTGGTGAAATTATTGTGATTTCATGTACATAATATTATGGCTTGAATATAAAGTGTCCTCTGAAAACTTATGTGTGAGACATGCAGAAATGCTTGGAAGGTGAAACTATTAGACTATAAAAGCTGTAAACTAATCAGTGAATTGACCCATTTGATGGATTGATAATTTGAAAGGATTATGTACTGGGTGGTAACCGTAGACAGACAGATTATGACTGGAGTAAGTCGGTCGCTGGGAGTGGGCCTTTGGGGTTTATATTTTGTCTCTGGCTCCTTATTCTTCTCTGTGCTTCCTTGCTACCATCAACGAAGCAATTTTCCTCCACCACATTCTACCACAGATTGAAAGCTCTGAAACCATGAACCAAAACGAATCTTCACTTCTCTTAGTTGTTCTTGTTAGGTATTTTGTCCATATCAAAATGAAAATGTAGATAAAATTTCTATATTTTCAACATATTTAAAATGAAGCATTGTCCTTGAAACTCTAGTCGGAGCAATTAGACAGAAGAAAGAAATTAAAGAGATACGAATAGGACATGAACTTGAACTATCACTATTTGCTGATGACATGACTTTATATTTAAAAGAGCTAAAAAATTGCACCCCAAAACTTTTAGAACTAATAAATGAATTCAGCCAATTAGCAGGTTATAAAATTAGCACCCATAAATCAAATGTGATTCTATTCCCTCAGTGATGAATCCACTGAAAGAGAAATTAGGAAATCTACCCCATTCACAATAACCTCAAAAAAAATTGGGGGATCAATCTTACAAAAGAGGTGAAAGACCTCTACAATGTGAACTACTGAATACTAAAGAAGGAAATTGAAGAAGACCTTAGAATATAGAAAGATCTCCCATGCTCTTAAATAGGCAGAATTAACACTGTCAAAACGGCCATACTACCAAAAGCGTTATACAGATTTAATGCAATTCCTATTAAGGTCCCATTGACTAAATGCAACTTTTTAGTGTATATAAGCATACACTAACAGAGATCAAGATAGAAGAATAGTGGAGCCTATGAATATCAAGAAGTGCAAAAAACCACATTAAAAGAGTAAAGCACAGAATTCACAGGATCATCTGCATTGAAGTTGAAAAAACATCTGACAAAATTCACAGTTCTTTCATGATGAAATTTTTCAACAGATTAGTTACAAAAGGAATACTCCTCAATAGAGTAAAGTCCTCATAAGACAAGCTAATGGCTAACAACATTCTCATAAGCAAGGAGTTGAAAGCTTTTCAACTAAGCTCAGGAGCAAGGTAAGGATGCCCCTTCTCACCACTTCTGTTTAACAGAGTACTAGAAGTATAATCACAAGCAATTAAGAAAGGAAAAGAAATAAATGGCATTCAAACTGTAAAGAAAGAATTAGTATTATGTCTATTTTCTTCTATTTATAGAAAATTCTAAGGACTGTACTAAAAATTTGTTAGCATTAATAAATTCAGTAAAGTTGCAGAACACAAAACATGACACTTCCTGATTTCAGAATGTATTACAAAGTCATACTAATCAAAATAGCATATTACTGATATACTGACACATAAACCAATGGTACATAATCCAGGGCTCAGAAATAAATCCATGCTCACATGGTGAACTGTCATTTTAAAAGGGTATCAAGAATGCAAAATGTGGAAAAGATATTCTCTTTAATAATGTTTAAAAAGAGGATGCAAGCCTACCAAAGGGTTATATTGGAAGTTCTGTCTTATAAAAACTCATTTAAAATAAGTTCAATATTTAAATATAAGACCTGAAACTAAAGCTAGTTAAAAAATAATAATTTTGCAGTTTCAGGTCTTATATGTAAATATTTAAAAGGAAAAAAATCTTTGCTTGACATTAGTCTTTACAATAATTTTTCTTAGTTTTTTTTTTTCTTTCCTTCTTTCTTTCTTCTTCTTCTTTTTTTCCCCTAAAGTACTGGAGATTGAACTCAGGTATGCTCTACCATTGAACAACATCTCCAGATCTACTATTTAAATTTTTTTTTTTTTTTAATTTTGAGACAGGGTCTCACTGTTACTGAAACTGGCTAGATCTTCTGATCCTCCCACTTCAGCCTCCAGAGTAGATGAGATTACAGGTGTCTACCACAATGCCCAGTGTGATAATTACTTAAAATATGGCATCACAAGCACAAACAGTTAAAGTAAAAATAAATAAGTAAGAATACCTCAAAATGTAAAGCTTCTGCACAGGAAAGAAAGCAATTGACACATGAAAAGACCATGCACAGAATGGGAGAAAATATTTAAAAACTCTATATCTGATAAGGATAATATTCAAAATATCTAAGGAACTCATCCAACTCAATAGCAAAAAACAAAACTCAAGCCAAAACAAAACAAATAATCTGATTTTAAAAACTGTACTAAGAACCTAAATAAGGATTCTTTCAAAGCAGATATTCAGTTAGCCAACAGGCACATGAAAAAGAGCTCAACACAGATAATCAAAAAGGAAATTCAAATCAAAACTACAAGGAAATATCATTGCAAATCTGTTAAAATAGTCATTGTCAAAAAGACATGAGGTAAGATGTGCTTATGAAGATATAGAGAAAAAAGAAATCCTTGTACACCATTCACAGGAATATAATTGGTAAACGAATATAGAAAATAGTATGGAAAGTCCTCAAAAACTTAAAAATAGATCTACCACACTATCTAGCAGTTCCAATTCTCAATATGACCTGAAGGAAATAAAATCAGTAGCTCAAAGAGGCATCTGCACTCCCATATGTATGCAGCATTACTCACAATAGCAAGTAACCAAGACATAGAAACTACAAGAGTATCCCTGAAAGATGAATGAATAAAGAAATATATATGATATGAAATATATATGTATATGTGTTCATAATTTTATATAATTATACTATGTTACTATGTATAGTTGTATGTTATTTTTCAACTATTTTAGGGAAATCATTCCGTTGACAACAATATGGATGAACTTCTAGGACATTATGCTAAGTGAAATAAGTGAGGTGCAGGAAAACAAATCTGTGGAATTTTAAAAAGTTCATCCCATAAAAGCAGTTAGCAGGGTCTGGAGGGTGGGGAAATGGACACATGCTGATCTAAGGGTACAAACTTTCAGTTAAAGATGAACAAGTTCCGAGGATCTAATTCACTGCATGAATAATGATGGGTATGTTAATTGTAATTTGTGATAATCATTACATAATGTATGTTTATATGAAAACATTACATCAAACATTGAATAGATGCATATATTTATTTCTTAATAAACTATTTAAAATGAAAACACAAAAGAGAATCTGCTGTTGTAATGCTTAAAGTCAGGGTTATAGATAGCCTAGATCAACACTTTCAATAAAATTGTAATAAATGCAATAGGTCAAGTCTTCTGACATATTTTAACAAGGTAAAAAGAAATAGATTAACTTTAATTCATCATTTAATGCAAAGCATACAAGTGTTATGTAAATATGCAATCAATATTAAAATCATTTTACTTTTTCATATTCTCTTCAAAATCTATACGTTTGACACTTAACAAATATCTTAATTTGCCCTAGAATAATACTTCAAATGTTTAATAGACACATATGGCTAGTGGCTACCATACTGAACATTACAAAGCACAAGTCTAGTGTATTGCTATAAGGCAATGGTAGAATTGTACTTCCTAACTCTGATACTGAGAAGGAAGAGGGATTACTTTTTTTTTTTCCCCAGTACTAGCGATTGAACCCAGTGGTGCTCTTCCACTGAACTACATTATCAGTCCTTTTTAATTTTAATTGTAAGACATGGTCTCACCATGCTGTCCAGTTTTTCCTCTAACCTGTGAGCCTTCTGCCCCAACTTCCAAAGTAACTGGATTATAGGCATGTGCCACTGGGCCTGGTTTGTGTTACTTTTTACATGAAAATATTTATATACTGATGTTTACTGGTCAAAGAGATTGTGGTAGAGATCTCTAGCTCCTATTCAAGATTCATTCTCCTTACTTTTCTTGAGATTACAAAGTCTATGAACTTAAGGTGACCACATACCCAACTGGGTGACTACATTTCCCCACTTTCCTTGAATATATGTGTGGCTAGGTGACTACGGAGACTACTGAAATATCTAAAGTAGGCTTATTGGGAGCCTTAGAATGGAGAAAGACAATGGAATGGCCAATAAGAAGGACTTGAAAGATATAGAATGACTGACAAAGGTACTTTGTAGGACTGTTGATAGTGTTTTTGTTTTGTTTGGAAAAGTGGGAATTATAGACAGAGATAGGAGCATTTTAAGTGGTCTCCAGATTCCTAATAATCTTTATAGGCTGAATTTTGTACCACCCAAAATTCATTTGTTGAAGTCCTAGCCCCTAGAAACTCAGAAAGTGACCGAATAAGAAGAGCTAACCAGTTAACCAATTGGAGAGAGACCAGTGCTCTCTCATGATGACAAATAATTTCTGCTGCATTTGGGGGCAGGTTCTAGGCCATGTTAGTGAGAAGAGGCACCCAAATACCATCTTTTAACACTATTTCCAGGTAACTCAGTCAAACTGGGCCAAGGATCCCTTAATGTTGTTCATATATCTCTCAGTCCAGAGAAGGGCAGCCTTCTTCAGAAGATGCTCCATGATTAAATAGGGAGATAGTCTACTTCAGAGTATCTAATTTAACCCTGAAGTTCATTTTAATATAGTTATCGCTATATAAGTTTAAATAAATATTTATTATTCAACTCCTATTTATAGTGTGTTCACTTGTTCACAGGGAATTCAAATTACTCCTTTCTCTTCTTATAAAAAATCATTAATTTATTCAATATGTATGGATCAACATTTTACAATAAAATTTAATTTTAGTTAAAATTTAGAAATACAGTGATCAGAAAACAAAATACAATAGGCAGAAAACATACAACAGTAGTTAAGTATGGATTTGCATCAGGTAAGCCAGGGATGGAGACCAAGTTCTGTTACTTATTCATCATACATCTTGGGTGCGTTACTTTAATATACTTGATTCTTATTTTTCTCAACTGTAAACTAAAACCACAAATAATTATTCATCTTATAGAACTTTTTCACAAAGACTAAAAAATAAAAATATGTGAAAAATCACTGGAAATATTTGGGACATGCTAAATATTTAATGCTATTATTTTCATTATAATGTATATTAATAACAAGGAAAAAAGGAATTGAAAAGTTCTTTAAAAAAGAAGACCAAAAAATATACACCTGTATAACATTGATGTCTTTGATCAGAATTTAAGCATTTTTTTCTTTCTGCTTTTCTGTATTTTTCTAATTTCCTATGATCCAATAATATTGATATTTTTCAAGAAAATTGAGAATGACATATTATTTTTGATATCTTCTTGGTTCAAATTTTGAATCAATAGTTTGCTGGCTAAGTAACAGTGGTGAGACAGTTGTGAAATATTCATCAAAGCCTGCCTAAAAGAGAGACATCATTCGGGACTTCCTAGTCTTCCATTTTCCTTGGGAATTTGGAAGCGATCACTCCTTGAGAAGACTCAATTCTCAGTGTGGTTCTGTGCAAATACAATGTGTGGATGAACATCTCCCATTGAGCATATAACTGAAGTAAATAGTGGATTTTAGAGCATCCCTCATTCAAAAGGACATGAGATATGTGGCTTATGGAGAATAAATATATAGTCTTGTTCTTGATACAAAGTTGAGTTTTAAAGGTCCCAATCATCCTGCAATTTTTCATTTTTAAATTTTCACTAGTTTTGAAGGTTAAGATGTTTGTTTAACTACCAGGTCATATTGATGCAATGAAGACAAATACAAACATGTTTCAAAGGGCTTTCTTCCTTGGTTGAAGCAAGGCAAATTTTGAAACTTGTTAAAGTTTCAGGAAAAAATTGAAATAATAACTGGCCACCATGGAGAAGAGCAGATATCTCCATGGACTGACTGACAAGTGGAGCAATAAGCTGAACTAGAGTGTTAGAGAAAAGGTAGGTTAAAATGGCTCTGAAACAAAATGATGTCAAAAGAGAAGGATAAACTGCCTGAAGAAATTGGAGATGAAATAGGAAATGGTAGTTTTTATGAGAATAGTAACACAGGAAATTCTCAGGTAGAAGAGTACATAGTTCAGGTGCTTCAAATACAAGCTCTTCTACAGAGTACTAAACTTCAAATGTGAGAAATTATTTTCAATATAATCAATTATATGGGCCCATAAATGACAGTTGTCCTTTCAGTATTTTTTTTAATTGAATGTACTCATAGTAACAAAGTTAAAAAATTCATGTTTTACTAATCACAAAAGCTTAGACCTATTTTGAGATTGTGTCCTTCATACATGTGTGAGACATTCTAATATTATGTAAGACTGTTCAGGTGACATGAAATTATGAATATAGGTATGTCTCCTTTTGTTTTCCCAAGTGACTCCTTTAGATGTCCAAACTTAGAGTTTTTAAGGGAAAAAGGAGATTTGTGGATGTGCCAGTTATTCATTTCTGAGTTTCAGTTCTGATGTCAACCCTATTTGTCCTCTTTTGATAATGGAGTTGGATCCTATAAACGTTTCTCTTTTGTCCACTGGCTTAATTATTAGTATTAGGATTTTTTTTTTTTTTTTTTTTTTTTTTTTTTTTTTTTAGCCAGGGATTGAACTTGGTGGCACTTAGTCACTGAGTCATATCCCAACCTTTTTTAATTCTGAGACAAGGTCTTGCTAAGTGACTTAGCCCATCCCTAAATTGCTGAGGATAGCTTTGAACTTGTGATCCTCTAGCTTAAACCTCTTGAGCCTCTGGGATTACAGGGGTGTGCCTGCACTCCTGGCTAATTAGACTTTGTCAGTAGTGGTTAAAGGGCTGCTGAAGGGTGAAAGAGGAAGAAAGATACTTCCAAGTTCCTTTCTTCCTGTCATTCATTAGGAAACTCAGGGCTGTGCATAGGTAAGTTATAATTTCACTCTCTCTACTGGAGATCAAGTCTCCAGATACTCCAGATAGTGAAGACTCAAGTTCTCTAGGTTCTCTGGTAAGATTGAGAACTGTAAGCCTCATTTTTCCCTGATAATCACACCCTCTTTAAGAAGTCTGGACAATGGGTAGAAGAAGCTTTCCTGATCTTGTTCCTTCACTGTCCTTCCTAATCCCTTAGAATCCTCTTTTAACCATTTTAGTAGTGAAAAACCTTCTGCTAGCTAACTGTTTTAAATACACCACACACACACACACACACACACACACACACACACTTTCTTTTTTTCTTTCTCAAACAGTCTGGGACTTGACAGAGAGAGACTTCTTCTAAAATTTGTAACAAAAGGTGTAGAGTTTTTCAGAAGTCAGTCTATAGTCCCACATGGAACAGATTTCATATTGAGTCCTGGTGCTTCAAAAAGAAACACTTAGAGCAGATTGTTAGAAATTTATAAAGACAGATAAAAAATATAATTGTACCTATAACATTCTGCTCTAAAACTTAACCTGGAGTTTTTAGCCTATATTCATTTGTAGACTTCAGGGGCAGCAATAAGACCACAAAAACGTTCTGCAATAGAAAATGCAATCATAGTTTTCATTGTATTATTGAAGGGGTGTGTGACTCTTATGATAGCATTGATCTCTGACCTAAGCTTTAACATTGCATTTGTAAAATGCCATGTATAGGTAAGAGTTCTATACATATTCCTATAAGTGTTCTCTACTGGGAACACTCAACAAGAAACAGTGAGCACAATGGAAGAACAAGTGAGATCATATCATTAGTTACTGTTGATGCAAATTGAACAATATCCCAGGGATCACTTTGTATGTGTAAAGTATGTATTATTAGTTCTACCATGTAGATAAAGACTTTGAAGCAGGGAGAGATTTAGTAACATTATCCAGATTCAGTATCAATTATGAGATGAGGCTGGGACTTTGTCATACTGCCTTCAAAGATAAACATCATCTTGAAAAAGTTGTTCATTCATAAACACTTTCTGGACATCTATCAAATATTCAACACTATGAGTAACACAGAATATTGTTTCTTTTCTGAAAACTGCCAAACAGAGTTATGGGAATCACTATGTGAAATAAATAGACTGGAATAAAACATTATTTCTTATGTCTCCACTTTGAGATTTTGTAAATACTATACCTCTGCTTGGACTGCCTTTCTCTCTCCTAGGGATTGTCTGGAAGCTGCCCCTTCTTCAAAGTTCAGGTAAAGTTTCTGCATTCCTAATGAAGTCTTGAACCTACTAACCATGTGATTTTTTTTTTTTTCCTTAAACACTTGGGAACCATGTTAGATTCTTGCCAACAGGGTAACATGGCTGGTGCATGGTAGTAAGAAGCAGTGTTGGACCACATAGGCAGGGACCTGGTGAAAAGTTTCCCAACAGATGGGTGGAAAACAGAATCATGGAAAGTAAGCAAGGTTAGGAAACAAACAAAAGTTTGTGTGAAATCATGAAGGCAAATGATATGAGAAGGAAAGGGGTAACAATCAAACTGTTGGCTGGAAGGTATAAGAGGATAGCTCGGGGGAGCACCTTGGCTTTGAATTCTGAGTGACGAAATGATAACATAGCACTCAATGTGCAGATGCTGAGAACAGGAAGAGTTTAAGATTTTGCATCTTTATATTCATGTCATATTGACTACACACACAATAAACACTCAAAATTATATTTTGATCAAGTGCTAAGTTGAGTCATGTTGTATGCACAATTAAGGGAAGCATGTGGGTCTCCGTTTTTGAAAGGTTGGCATGAGACACTTTTGGATGTGGTAAGCAGAATGCTCACCCTGCCCTAACCCACCACAGAACCAATGTAGACAAGGCCCTATAATTTTCAGCACTGGGCTCCTTGAAGACATTAGAAATATACCAGAGTTGAGAAGCAGGACAGATACATAGCAGGTTTACACTGGCATGACCTAATGCTATTTTAGTATTTTAAATTTTCGAACTTCCACATTTTTGCTCAATAGTCACTGGTCCAAATCTCTGCATTAGTTAGAATTCTCTATTGGAACAGAACCAACAGGAGGTATGATTATACGAAGGGAATTAACTAGATTGGCTTACACATCAGAAACTGAATAGTCTACAATGTCCACTGGAAGTAGAGAGCTGAGTCTGGGCAGCATGAATTCCTATGCAGTACTCTTCGACATCTCCTGAATGCAGGAAGAAGGGCCTGGAAGCCAGATGCCAGACAAGGGAGGTGCTGAGTACTGCAGGACAAGTGGAACATTCATCCTTCCCCGTCACTTTTCTTTCTCTCACTTAAGGCAACAATTGTGCCCTAATGCTCTCACATTGCAACAGACACCCAGGAGAGATTTCTTTGGTAATTAGTTAACGACACAGGGGCCATTTCTGAAACACTTCATTGCTCTCTAACACCCAGGGAAGTAGTGCTGCCATGGGCCTGCTCAGCCTTATGTGTATGTGTGTGGGCATATTTTTTTTCCTCAGTTTTATGTGAAAGTCATTCAGGACCCTAGGAAAAAAAAATAGATGTATAATAAAAATGAATAAAAGCTGATGGTGTCATGCTTTCCAGACAAGAAGGAAGAAGAGTGTGAATGACACAGTCGCTGACTATATATCATTGACTTTCTCTAGCCCTGACTATAAAGTATCTTTCAGTATAAAGTGTGGATAATAATGTTTGCCCCCTGCCTGACTCACACAGATGTGTCAGGGACAGAGGAACTAATATGACCCTGACTCCATCAGTCATTTCTCCACTTGCTGCACCTCTGGCATGAGGATTGTGGTCTGTGGCATCCTGTCTATAGGAAAGCTCTGTGAAATAACATGTCTTCAAATGCAGGAGCTATCATTGCTGCTGCAATTGGGAGAAAAAAAGCAAAAAAAGTGAAACATGCTCAGTTCCTTAGTAGGAAATAGTACACAAGAGAAAATCGCCTGAGTTGATTTTGACTTTCATTTATCTCCATTCTTGTAAAGTCACTTGAATATTCATATGACTAGATAACATCAGGTGGAACTGGTAGAATAAGCAGACTCCTTGTTCACTGTGGGTTGCATGGAACTTGGTGAAGAATTTAGACAATAGAGTTGAATTAAAAAATGCATAATCTGCAACTCAATAATCTACATTTTCAGTAATCTATTTTAAATTTCAGAAAATTACTTTTCCTCTCTAGTTGTAATTTAGGTAGTTTTTCAGCAGTAGAAATTTAGACAACTCAAATTTTAATGTACTTGATTCTTAAATGAACAATGGTGAATTGATTTAATGTTTTAAGTAATATTTATAAATATAGATTGAAAATTTTAAAGATATTGGAAATATTTTAAGAAAAGTATTAATATTAAAAAGCAAGACATAAAATTCTCAGTAAAATATGGTTTATGCTATATAAAACCATTTATTTAAAATATGAAACTGAAATGCATATGGATAAGAACAGCATTTCTCTATCTGATTGGCATTAAATTTTGTACATTTTGCATTTGCATTTTAATTAAGGAATATATAGATTGGGTGGGACTGGGGCTTGGTGATAGAGTACTTGCCTAGTATGTGTCAGGCTGTGAATTCAATCCCATCACTATATATATATATAAACACTATGTATTTTCCCCCTTTTTGGTGCGAGGGATCAAACTCAGGCCTAGCACATGCTAAGTAAATGATCTACCCTTGAGCTATAACCATAATCATTAAAAACATTTTTCAAACCATTCTGAAGTTTTTTTTTTATTATCTCCAAGTAATACTTTCCTCAGATGCATAAATAACACTGATCACCTTAAAAAATAAAGTCAAAGCTAGTTGCAGTGGCACACACCTGTAATTGCAGTGACTCAGGAGGCTGAGGGAGGAGGATGGCAAGTTCAAATCCAGCCTCAGTAATTTAGTGAGGCCCTGTCTCAAAATAAAATATAAAAAGGGCTGGAGATGTGGCTCAGTGGTTAAGCGCCCTAGGTTCAATCCCTAGTACCAAAAAACAAAAGAAAAAAGAAAGCCATAACACCAAGAGGAAGACTCATGTGATGGTACTAGGAGATGGGACTTTACTGAAGCTCAGACAATCCTGAGGCCATGGGATTAACGCCCTTAGCAAATAGGCCCAAGGAAGCGTGTGGGGCCATCTGTGGTATGGTGTGAGGACATAGTGAAATGTTAACAGTTTTCAACCCAGAAGAGGCTCCTTCTAGGTCTCTACCATGCTGGCACTCTGACCTATAATTCCCCAGCTTCCAGAACTGTGGGATATAAATCACAGTTGTTTATAAGCCACCTGGTTTATGGAATTTTGGTATAGCTACCCAAATGGGTCAAGACAATGATCATTCCATTGTTAACTTTTTTGTTTCCATTTTAAGTCACATTACTCTTCACATGACCTTGAACTGTTCAATCTCAATTTTCCCAGAGAAAGAAAGTAAGCATCTGCTCAGGGAACTTATAACTTAGAAATTATTTTTCCAGAGTATGAGAAGCACAAAGCACAGAGCAGGTGATATGAATGTCAGACTGGTCAAATGGCAGTGGAAGGCAGCAGGAATGTGGAGAGAGAAGACGTGATATGTTAGCTGCTTTTTCAAATGATTCCTTCCATCAAGGGAAAGTATCATTTATCACAGAGCATACTCACGGAGATGAAACATGATCCTGGGGACAAGCTGAAGAGATTATAGGCTTCACTAGACAGTAGGGAGTTTTCAGTGAACAATTTTCATGAGCTTCTGGGTCACAGGAAGGTAAGACAAAGGTTGCTGTCAATAGATTTTGTGTGTGCACATATGTAAGTGTGTGTGTATGTGTAGATGTGAATGTGTGTGTGTTCTCAAGCATACATACACTTAACTCTTAGAGTTTTCTTGACTGTGGAGTAGCAAGAAATCAACAACTATGCTCCAATGATTTGCATGACAACAGAGATGCAAAAGAAAATGAAAACTTCACAAAATCCACCGTTGTTACTTATTTGTATGCCTATTTTACCCACTTTACGGTTCAACATAATTTTTTAAACACCTTATTTTAAAAGAGTCCATAATTTGATCAAGCCTAGATTAGAGCTGTCACTAAATTTCCTCAAATGAATGAGATGGATAAAATAACACTGTATTTACTTCAAACAAAATTTATGATTTATATAATTCAGGAGTGAGCTAAAATTCAGATTCAGAAAAGAACATGAGCTTCTTCCAATCTACTTTTATTATTTGGAAACTGGATGTGATTTTATTAGTTATCTATGTAATGTGGCAAATAAATATTGGCATACATGCCAACTGTTGAATGGATGGGTAGATGTTTTACTGAGGAAAAGCTTCAATGTATTGGATGCTAACTGTGGACCATGTATTGTACTAAGCACACTGCAGACAGATTTAATCTTATATTACCACTTTGAAGTAGGCGTTCTAATTTTTCCCCATTTTTTTTTTTTTTTATGAGCGTGCCAATGTTTGGCAACTTTACCAAAGTCCCTTAGCTGAGTGAGCGATGGAGTGGGGGTTAGGAATCTAGGCACTCACTCTCCACCATTATGTAACATCTGGTGCTGCCATGAACACTGGATTGAGAAGATCATTAGGTTTCCCTCTAGAGCAAGTTGAAAGGTATTTTGTAATTAGTTTGCAATTTTATTCATGAGGCAGGGATTATCATTATTTGTGCTTATTATTGGCTATTGCCCATCCAATTCCCTGATTTCAATGATTTGATACAAAGCCACAGAAATTAATTGACATGGTTAATCAGCTCCAAAGGTGATTCTATAACAACAGTCTTGGCTACTAGTCACTTTCGTTTTCCTCCTCTTCCTTTGAAGACAAAATAAAGTAACATGAACATTTCTTTTTTGTTTTTCTTTTAATTGAAAAAAATAATAATCATTTTAAGACATACAGTGAAATGAATGAGATTTCAGACAACTGCCACACAATCATGTTACTCTCTTTGCCTCTTGAGAGGAGATAAGATGCTCAGGAAAGGACGGTTCAAAAGAAAGCATCATTTCTCATGGAATGCAAGGTATGAAATTAATCATGTTCAGGAAACCATCAGGGCAATATATTTTTTATATTATGCATATTATAATCCACATTACAGGTACTGTACACACACTTCAATGGGCCATTTACTTTCTGATTGTTTATTATATGGTGTTGTATTAGCATAGGATAGAGAATTTGAGGAAGAACAGAGAGTTATTTTTTATGTCTACTTTAAGCTGTTAGTTTTACTGCATTTCAGAATGTGCAGGATCGTCCTGTAGTCAAATCAAGCTATAAAGACTAAATTGAATTATCCCCATGGAACAGCTGTTAAATCTCCAGGGAGTGGGCAGGTCCCACAAGAAAGGGATGACAGATTGCATTGAGGATGCCACCTGAATGCAGTCTGCAAGAGAGGCTTATGCTACACAAGGCAAAGGCTGGTGCTTTTGTGAGCCTCAAATCCACATTTTATAATTTATGGGCATTACCATGCTCTTACTGCCTGATTTGTTGATTTCTTAAATCCCCTGATAAACTGAACTTCACAAGGCTCTATAGCTAAGAGAGAATTTGTGAAGACTGGAAAAGGGCAAAAACACCATTCCTTTCAAAAACCCTTACTGGGCACTGCAATGACTTAGTGACTCAGAGCACAGCTTATTTGATGTTGTTGGGGGAAATTTTAAGCATGACTACAGAAATTAAGTAGTTTGTACCTCAGTATTTAACAATGCAAACCATTCCTTCCCACAAGGAATTCCAAAGAAACAGACCAGGTATATGAGTGTGTGTGTGTGTGTGTGTGTGTGTGTGTCTGTGTGTGTGTGTGTGTGTGTAGTGACATGAATTCTCACTTAAGCAAGGTGATGAAAGCAATTTGGAAGAAAATTGTGTATGTTTCTTCTTTATATTGTGAAGGTGAAAACTGAGGTTGTCTCCCTACACAATAAAACAATATTCTTGGGAGTGTTTTTCAAGTGCATTAGTGCTAAATGGATTCTCTATGCCTCATATTAATGATACTGCCAATTAAACCCTGAAGAATAAAGTATACTAGCCAAGTTTCAGGGAACTTACTAAATGTGATGGTAGTTAAACATCACAAAAACATTTGTTAAGGTTACAATTAATGATTCTCTCAAAAAAGAAAGAAGATGGAGGCTGCCAATATTCAGAAACTCATGTTTTGTCTCCTTGTTATCTCATTTTTTATTCAGTAACTGTATTCAATATATCTCGTCATTAAAGATATTTTCTAGTGTAATATGCATGGAGATTTCTTTTATGAATGTTGCCATAGGGATCTTAGTTATTCATATCTAAGGCTCAGACTCTCATTTTTAAGTACTTTTATGAACAATGGAAGTGAGCAATGTTTTCTTAAGCTTATTGTGTTACAACTTGCTCTACAGAATCAGAGCACAATGGCAAGTACAGTTGCTTTTTGATGTTTGTGATATTGGTCTAAGCTAAACTTTGGCAGTGTATGATCCCAGTTACTGAACTTAAAAAGGAACTGATATATTATGAAATAATTCTTGGAAATAGTATTGGGGAAAGGATGGAATGAATGCATTTCCATGGTTTAAATCTTCTGAACCAGATTTAAGACAAATGTCATCAGCAAGATGGTGCTTAGATGAATTTAGGAGGTGAATAACCTAAGCTCATGTAGATAAGTGGGAGAATTGGCAGGAGCCTTGTGTGTGAGCCAGAAGCAGTCAGGTAATTGCAATTGGTGTCACCTCTGGAACCAGTCCAGAGAGTAAGCCCTTCTTAGCATCATCTTAATTCTTCCCAACTAAAAGAGTCAGAAACTTTGTGAAAATCTTTAATAATAGCATCCTTTAATCCTGGTGTGGTTTTCCTCAAGCAAATATTTCTTACACCTAGGAATCCAATGGCAATTTGGAAAAATGAGTTAAGGCAAAACCCTAAAACATAAAGCTTTCTTTATAAATAATATGTGTCAAGGGAAAGTAAAACAGTCTCATTTGCATACATTGTTTTCCCAGATAGCTCAATTGACAGAATTCAGACAGGGGTTTGTTTGTTTGCTTTTTTCATATTTTTTTAACCATAGATGGACACAATGCCTTTATTTTATTTATTTATTTTTATGTGATGCTGAGGCTCAAATCAGTGCCTCACACATTCTAGGTAAGCACTCTACCACTGACCTCCAACTCCAGCCTGACAGGTTTTGTCTGTCAGTAATACAGTGACTTACTCTTGCCACGAATTAAAAAAAAAAAAAAAAAAACAAGTTTTAAGGAACTCCATATTCCTCCTGCTAAATATCACTAAACCACACTGAAAATTATGTGTAAAAGAAACCTAAGATGCCAACTGATGAAGAAAGGACAAAAAGCATATGTAATGACTTCAAGATCCAAAACACAACAAGGTGGAGAGTTCCCCATATTTTCTTGGTGTCTTATCCCTGCTGCTGAAGAACTAACAAAAATGCAGAGAGACAAACTGGTATAAACAATTAAAAAAAAAAAAAAAAACCAATACCAAGCCTGCTTTCCACAGTCAATGGATGAGAAAATGGGCAACAAATTAAGACAGTATTTTTAGACAATAACTACTCAACCTAGGACAAATGCCATATGGAAAACTCTTGCTGCAAAGCCTTCCAGCTACACTGTAACACACTGTCTCAAATCCTAACCAGGAATGATGGTAATGAATCTGGGAATAAATCTAGGACCTGGAAGAAAAATCTTAGGAATCTGGAAAATTTATCCTTGTCAAAAATACCAAGTGTTTCATTGTGGTGTCAGTGAAGATTACATGGGGAGCCTGGACATCTACCCCACTCAGCAGTAATGAAGGATACCATCCACTACCCACAGATGGGATCAGGATGTCTTGGTGGACTTTGACCATAGTTCAATGATAGCAAATGAAGACCCATCCTTCTGGTAATAATGTCACTGGAGAATGGTCAAGAGAGGAATCAATGAAACTCTAGTGGGAAGTTGTAACTCACATGCTTGGTAGTAACAAATACTATTCCGCCCTCAGGTATCAGTGGAGTCTCAGTGAAGAATTTGTATTTCTATCCCAAACTACTGTTATTAAGGCAAAACCTCTCCATCTTCTGAGTGGACAGGGTCACCAGAAGATGTTAAACTGAAAGCCGAAAGAAGATTCACTGTAGCATGATACCTAAAATACACAGGTTTGCTTAAAAGAAAAAAATATTCTGTTATACCAAAAACAGAAAAAAGAACTCAAAATGAATGAAAAAGACAATCAATAAATGCCACTTAGATGACAGAGGTGTTAGAATTATCTGACATTTTAAAGCGGCCATTATAATAAAAATGTCTCAAAGCCAAGTACACATTTGAGATGAGTAAAAAGTAGAAGTCTCAGTAACAGAAGTCTTAGCAAGGAAATCAAGATATCAAATGATAAGAAGAATGGTATTAAAATTTTAGAAATGAAAAATATTATCAGACCTAAAAGATAATAAATAGGTACAATAACAGAATGAAAGAAACAAAGAAAAATAATAGTAAACTTGTACATAAAACAAAAGAATGACATAATTTGAATAAAACACAAAATAGAGTAAGAAATAAGATTTGAGGGATTATAACAAAAGATCAAGTATTCATGTTGACAGACTTCAAAATGATAAGAAAAAGACAAATTTAAAAAAGCAATTGAAAAATTAATGGCAAAAAAACTTCAAATTATCCACATGTGAAAGGATACTGATTAGCCCAAGACATAGTCTATTCATTTATTCAAGAAATTGAGTACTAACCACACAAGATAAGCCCAAAGAAATCTATAACATGACATATCACATTCAAAGTTTCAAAAACTAAAGACAAAGAAAAATTTTTGAAATCACCAAGAGAGAAATGACATGTTACTTATTAGAAGAAACTAAATTTATCACTGAGGTCAGAGGTAAATGACTCAGAATTTTTCAAGTGCTGAGAGAAAAAGTACTGTAAACCTACAATCTTATATCTAAAGAACATATCTTTCAAGAAGGAAGGAGATAGAAAAGCATTATCAGAAGAAGAAAAATAAGATAATTTGCCACTTTTAGCCAAAAAGAAGGCTAAAAGAAAGTATTTAAATTAAAAAAAAAAATGAAAAAAGAAAGAAAATCAGCCTGGGAAAAAATAATAATAATAAGCAAAAATATGGCTAAACACAATAAACTCCTCTTTTCAAACTCTTGTATTTTCAAACTTTGATAATTGAAGCAAAAATAAAGCTATGTGATACAGTTCAAAGTATATAGAAAAGGAAATATTAAGACAATTATGTAAAAATAATGAAAGGTAAAGAAATTTAAAAGGAGATAAAACTTATATATTTTATTTAAATTGGTAAAATGAAACCAGTAAGTTATGAAAAGTTATGTATATGTAATATAGTAACTAACAAACCACTAACAAAAGCTGTACACAGAGATCCAACCCCTAGATAAATCAAAATAAAACTATAAAAATCATTCAAAGAACATGTAGTAAGACAAAAGAAGAGAGAAATGAAAAAAACAAAACAAACAACATAAAAAGCAAATGGGCATTGCAACCTTAACACACTAATTACACCAAATGTAAATGATCTAAATATACCTATTAAAGGTATTTGGAAGAGTGAATTAAAAACATGACCCAAACATTTTCTGTCAACAAGAAGCTCAGTTCAAAGACAACAATATAGGTTGGTTTAAAACAAAAAAAAATGTGAAAGGAAATGTCATGTAAAAATTAATTGGAAAAAACATATATGGCTATATTAACATCAGATAAAATAGACTTCAGAGCAAAGAAAGTCATCAGAGAAAGAGAACACCATTGTACAATGATTAAAGGGCTAATCTGCTAGGAACAAATATCACTTCTAAATAGCTACAAAATATGCAAAGCAAAAACTAAAAAAGTGAAGCAGACATAAAAGAAAAAATCTTTAACCATAGTTGCAAACATCAACATCTTTATTGAGTACCTAATATGTACAAGGCACTCTGCTACACATTAAAAATACAATAGTGAAAAAATGAAGACATTGTCCTGACCCTCATGAAACTCATGCCTTATTAGGAAAAACACATGTCACCTAATTAGAAAATCATTTAACATATCAGGATTATAAATGTAACAAAGGGAATCTCTAAAATACTAAAATTGTAACCTCCTTTGCTTAAAAGGCCCTCTTTTAAATATTAACAATGGTTTGACAACTATGTAACTCCCAAGTGCTTGAATTTAATGGAAACTTCTTTGCTTTGGTTTCCCAGAGATTTCTTTTAAAAATCCATGTTAGCCCTCATAGAATGCATATCTCACCCATAGCTGAAAGCAACCCACAAAGAGAAAAAGCGAGTTCTTCAAATGTCTTTAATACACCTGTTTTTCTCCAGTGACACAATTCATACTCAGTCCCTGCAGGGAGTCTTGCTGTACAGTGTGGACTGAGGTTGATGGGAACCCTAAGAGTACAAGATAAACATAAGCACACAATGAAGAGGTGCAGGGGTGCAGGGGTGAAAGCAAGACTTACCCCAGAGTGATAGAAAACATCAAGATAAAAAAATGAGATAACTTACCACAGTATAGATCTGATGCTTTCGTCTTTTAGCCAGGTCAATTATGTTTACTCCATTGTAGTAAAGGTTTTCAATACATCCATGGAAGTTTTTCTTTAAAAAGGTCCCAGGTTTTCCTGGTACTGGTATTCCTCCAAAACTAAGCTTTATAGTGAGAAAAATAAAAATCAACTCTTAGTTATAAACTCTAAAGGAGTAGGGAAGGAAAGGAAGCAAGTGCATTCGGTAGATTCAATTGTATGTATGAGTCAAGTGACTCAAATAATTATAGATGCCACTTGATTACACATTTAAAAGGATACTGATTAGCCCATGTAAAAATAACTGTAATTGCTTGCTTCTTGAGGGCTTATTTTACAAAACCATTTTCACTTCTTTTCTGAACCTTT
Source organism: Sciurus carolinensis (assembly GCF_902686445.1). Taxonomy (NCBI): domain Eukaryota; kingdom Metazoa; phylum Chordata; class Mammalia; order Rodentia; family Sciuridae; genus Sciurus; species Sciurus carolinensis. Next base: position 74,696,475 of record NC_062215.1, read on the forward strand.
TTAATACTAAATAAAACAGTAATTTACGGAAGGAGAAAAAAGAAAAGAAAAGAAAAACAGCATCTTTATATTTATCTCTTACACAAACATCTTAGAGAAAATGTCCATAGAAAGCCAAGGGACAAAGAAAACATAACTCTATTCAGCTGAGAGACCTACTTTAAAAGCCTGCATTATACCAAAAAAACTTTAAGCACAAGGTTTTTCCCAAATTATTATCTGTGAAAATATAAAACAGACAACAAAGCAAATGCCTTATACAGTTTGATAACTCAAATAAGAATCAGTTGAATGGATTCTTCCTGAGTTGTCAATAGTGACACTTGTTAAGCATTTGTGATAAAAGGGGAAATGAGTGTCACTTTGTAAAATGCAAGAGTTGTAACTGGCTGTGAAGTATGATGTCAGCAGAAAAAATTTGTGTACAGGATATAGATGTGGAGGAAGCACCGAAATGCTTACTCATGGTGAATTTGTCTGGAAATATTATGGAATGTTAATTTTCTTTATCACTTTATGTTCAGTAAATACTAATACAAATAATTTTAATGGATATATTATTTTTCAGAATTCTGATTTCTTATGAATACATTTTTTCTACCATGTGAAGAAAACAAAAGAGAACAGTTTCTATATTTACAGTTATTCCAATGTCATTTAATGAGTTACCCAGTTTTTCTCCACTATTTTGAATGTTGCCTTTGCCTTGTACTTACTTGACATCCATGTTTGAACCTCTTCCCTCTCTTGTACATGCGTACACACATGCATTCTCCTACTCTGAATGTCTCCCCTTGTGTGAAAAGAAGCTCTATACCAAGGATTGCTTCTAGATATTTATTTTTTTTTCACAAGTTCCATACTATTGAAAATTCTTTCTTAATGAATTGCAAGAGGTGATAAGGCTTACTAATCATTTCGCTTGCTTTTACTTATTGCTGCTTTACTTTTTTAAAATTCTTTTTTAAAAAATATTTTATACAGACTGCAATTTGATTCATTGTACACAAATGGGGTACATCATTTCATTTCCATGGTTGTACACAATGTAGATTCATACCATTTGTGTAATCATACATGTACGTAGGGTAATGATTTCTGTCTCATTCCATCATTTTTCATACCCCCTCCCTCTCATTTCCCTCTACGTAGTCTGAAGTTCCTACTTTCTTCTCTTATTCCTCATCCCAAAGTAATTGATAATGTCCTTCATTTTATTTCACAATTTAATTTCAGAATTTTATTTGAAATAGTTTGTTGAAATTTTTATCGAGGACTCATTACTTCCATTAAAGCATTTATTCAGAGAAGAATGAATGTTTTAAAATATTTCATATTCCTCTCCAAGAACTCAGTACCTTTTTCTCTTTTCAGAATATTTCAGATAAGGTCCCTCAACTAAGGTTGTTATTGTCTTTCCCTAGTTCATATATTCATCATTGAATTAATTCCTATGAATTTCATACTATTTAAAAATTCCATTATATGATTTTTTTCTAATTCACTAATATTTTATCATATAAATACCTATAGTTTTGAGATGCTGGTTCATTTTCCCTAACAACATACTTTTGTATATACTTTCATAGCAAATTGTATACTTTTTAAAGATAATTTCTTTGTATTTATGAAGGGTACAATCATATTACATTTACAAGCACATTTTTTTCCTTTTTCAAGTCTATTTTCTATATATTTTTCTTTATTTTATCACCATAACCAAAACTTTCTAAAATCTAGCCACAACTTTTTAAGAAATATTGAATAATAATAATGGTATAGAACCTTTTAAAACCAAATCAAAACTAAAGAAAACAAAAAAATCTTCAATTACCATAGACACCTAACTCTGATTCTGACTTTACTTTAGGGAAACATTCCTCTACTCCCAGTTTACATATTATTTGTTTGTTTGTTTGAAATGGAAAAGAACACTTTGTACTATCCATTTTTTTAAAAAAGTTCGTGGGAAGGAATTAAAGTATTTCATGTTCACTCTATTGCTGAACTGAATTACATTGTTAGATTGTGAATAAACAGATTCTTTCTTATTGAGTCATGTTTGTATATCATTTATTTTGTGATCATATTTTAACTAGCAAATGAATAAAAGCCTGTTTTTTTTTTCAAGTGTTTAGATCAAGTCTACATTTGTTTCTGAGAAAAGCTTTATCTTTCACTATAAGAGTCCCTATGTCTTAGAAAATATTCTGGAAAACATAAAAAAAATCATGAATAATTTTGTAAATTCCAAATATTAAGAAATATTTCTTTCATAGCTTACAAAATTGTCTTTTCATTTTGATGTTTACCACCTTCTTCAATTTCTAAAAATATTAATGCTCTACTTCACTGTGTTGTGATTTTGGAAAATAGCAAACACAGAAGAAAATCTGAAAGATAATAGAAAAAGAAAAAACAAAAACAGTACTTAAAGTACTCATGGTAGAGAGGTTTTATTTGGAGACAAATAATAAGCAGAAGACTGTATATAACCTTTTGATTTTCTACTGCATTAAGGGAGCAACTTTCTCCATCTAGTCTGGGTGGAGGATTTGGTGAGGAATTTATTGGGGACAGGAGTATTGTTGGGTTGTAGTGTGGAGACTTCTCTTTGCTTCTGAGAGATTGAAACTTGTGGAACATTGGGAAACGTGGAGAGAAATCATAAGACACATCATGGAAATCCCAGAAAGTAACTCTGCCATGATTCCCAAAGCAGTGATGCTTGCAAGCCTATTAGAGCTGCTTCAAGTGCAGCATGGCCTCAGAGTGAAAGAGCTGGAGAGAAAACAGATTAGCAGTGGTTTAAGGGGAGCTCCAATATAGGAGGGCCTGAGAGTTGTTTCCCACTGACCTGGTCACTCTAACTAGCATAGGCCTAAGAGAACAGGATTCAGGATGAGCTATGAAAGTGCTAACCAGTGAATGTACAAAGGGCTGGTAGCACCACAGACCACAGCAGCAGAAACTGACACTTGGTTCTTAATATCCCAAACCAGGAGAGACTAGGTGGTACAAATGAATGGAATACCTTCCTTGATGTAAGACAATATCAATGCTATCCAGTTTGGTCTGCCCAGGAAATCTGAATATAATCCAGTGTTTGCACAGTAATGCACACAAGTAGAAACAGACATTAACTAATTACTCAACAGAGTTTTTACTGCTATCAGGGTAAACAGAGGCTGATGAGCATGTCAGATCAAGTGAGAGAAAAGAAGCAAAATAGCATTTACGTATATTTGAGTTTGAGTGTAAACTGATGTGTATATATGTTTTGCAACTGATTTATACTTTTTCATTTTTCAAGTAGAGATTTGCAGTTCTAATTGTACTATTGAATTATAGATGTAGTTCATTATCAGATAAGTTACATTGGAAAAGTTTGCTTCACATATTGATGTATTTCTTTCCTATAAAATATTATTTTTTATAAATATTTCATAAACACTTGGTATACAATATTAGTTCTATATTAGTTATTATACTTAATAGATCATTTACATTTATATTTTATCTGATTTATCAAATCAAGACTTTGGTAATAAAAACTAAAATCTTGCTTACAATTATGTTTTTGTCCAGCAAGTCACACATATAAAATCACTACTGTGTATGACTAGGAGGACCAAATTATTGTACCATTGTTTGCAAAAATTGAATATTGACCATTCTCAAGCTGTTCTGCTTGATTTAGTTGTACTCTGATTGACTGTCTCTCAACACTTGTTTTTCTCCTTGACTCCGTCCATTAGTTCATTCATTTGGCTGCAACTCACAAAAAAGCAGTGTTAACCAAATATTTGCAGTATAAAAAATGTGCAGTTTAATTTTTTGCATTTATTGAGGTTATATATGGTACACATATATAGTTATGATAGTTGTTTTAAATAAGGGATCAAAAAGATAAGTTTACAATGATTTTATCTTTTAATCTTAATTTTTCCTTTCAAAAATACTGATTTTCTATCTCTTTTTTCTGTATGTTTGTTATAATTTCAACTTTAAACATTTTAAAATTTTCCTTCACCAATTTCATTGTTGAGGATTTTGCATTTCTATTCAGATTTTGGCATGGTTCATACGTGACGGGTTATTGATGATGCTGAACAGAGAGTATATTTGAGATTGCATAGTCCACATTAAGTGCCTAAAGGTCTTTGGTATATGGAAGACAGAGCCAGAATCATGGCTTGCCTTAGATCATGGTTTCATCCATTGATTGGAGGCTTACAGTGGTCATAAACTTCCAAACAAAATTTGTCATATCTAAGGAATTATTTCTTGTTAATATCAACCAAAAAATCTTTTATTTTAACTATTGTGTTAGCAACTCTCATAACCACTTGCAAAAGTAATTCTACTTTTGGGGTATAAATTCAATTCCCTAAGTAGTTGTTGAATCCCGACTTTCTGTGAAGCATGAATCAAGCCCCTGTGGTGGTATTGAGGGTAAATCATGCACTATCTCTTTCCTCTAGAAATGTAGGGCCTTTCCCAGTGAAAAATCCATCCTCCAACAGAATGATCAAAGGCAAGGTATGGTAAGAACACTGAGAAAAGACCAACTGCTACACAAAGGAGAGGTTTGGGAAATAACTGGGAAACATAACCATTGAGTTGGAGTTTGGAGAAAAACAGAATTTTGAGGCATACATTTAGGAACATAAACATCACATAAAAGCATATAGAGAAAAGCATGGAGGACAAAATAAAGGACACTCCCCACAGTCCAGAAAACACTATATTAGTGATCAAAGGAATAGGTAGGAATAGACTTTTAAGTTATAAATAAAACTAGCAAGGTAAATTGGAGCCATGTGCCAAAATCACTGAAAGCCAAGCTGAGAAAGTGGAGGGGTGAGTACTAAAGGATTTTCAGCAGGAAAATAATAATCTTCTTCAGGAAGATATCACTTAAATTGCTAAGGCAAAGACTGTATTCAGTAGGCTTAGTCTAGCCTTTGCTGAAGGGCCCAGAGCCTGAAATGTGCAGTACAGCTGTTTTAAGTTGAAGTCCAATACTCTCAGTCAGCTCTCCCCAGACAGCAGCACAACACATTTGTTCCCTTCAGGTCTCTACTCAAAGGTGACTGTCCCAGTGATATTATCGTTCACTGACTATCTATCTGCTCCCTCCATCCTTGAACTCCCAAGCCCGTGATCTAATTTGGGTTTCTTTCCCAGAGTATTTGGTTGTCTACTTACTTAATATACAATTTACTGACTTGGGTTGTTTCTTGCTTAATAGTTTTTCTCTCCTGCTGGAATTCAAACACCACCAGGGTAAGAATCATTGTTCTTTTCATTGACATATTTCAAGCACTTAAACGGAGACCTGATACATAGTAGATACCAAACAAATATTTGCTAAATATTGGTACATTTTGGATCTGAAATATTCCCAAATGTCCATATGTTAAAGGATTAGTTCCAAGTGTGATGCTATTGGAAGGTGACAGAACTCTGAGATGTAGGAACTAGTAGAAAGTATGCAGGTCATTGAAGTAATATCCTTGAAGTAGGCAGTGGGCCCCAGTCTTTTCCTCTTCCTCTTTCACTCCCTAGCAGCGTTCTAAGCCAATTTGTTCCACAATATTCTTCTGAGCTGATCTGCTGCCACAGGTCCACAGAAAGGGACCCAATTGATCATGAAACTGAAACCTTCAAAACTCTAAGCCAAAATATACCTTTTGTCTTAATAAGTTGATGATCTCAGGTATCAGCTATGGTAGCAGAAAACTGACTATCATAAATATTTTGAAATATGTACCTTAAGTTTCTCAAAACAGAAAATATCTTACTCAATTTTAACTATGTAACTGTAAGAAGTATGACTTGAATATAATACATCCAACAAAATATTTGTGTAATGAATCAAAAAAGGGGACAAGAAATTTTCTTCCAGATCTTCTTTTGTCTTTTCCTTTGTGACAAGTCTGCCTTTTTTCTGTTACTTGTCTTGTTTTCTGAGTCTTAGCAAATTACAGAGTATATCTTTCATTGGTATTAGTGGGCAACAAAAGCAAGTGTTAGATGCCAGAGCTCCACTGAGCATTTGTCTTGGACAAGGTAGTCTACCTAATAACCTGATGGAATTGTTTGTGTCACAGGTGGGCTAGATAAGTCCCAAGAGAAAGTCTGCTTTGATGTTAAATGTGTGAGGTCATAGAATCTGCCACTCTCTTTTCCTTTGATCTATTTCTCTTCTTTGGTCTAGTATATGCTTATTTCTTGATCTTTGATATTACTTGAACGGCAATGCATTCATTCCTTCTTTATTGTTTTTATCTCTAGGCCCATTTAAATTTGGACTCTCTGTTTTGATGATCATACTTTCTGTCTGACTTGACTCTCTGAAACTTGAAATTTCTCAAAATATTGTGCACATATGTCTCACGTTTGCTCTGACAAACCATTTTTTTAATGGAAGGGCTATGCAAGAGGATCTAAATTTCTCTGTCTTCTTTTTCAGACTTTAAGTCTCACACTGCTAAGTGTTACTAGGCCACGTGGAAAGTTCTTGACCCTTTAGGAGGTGCCCATTATAGGTGAAGTCTAGGTTTATGAATTTCTACCATTAAAAATGAGGCAAAAATCCCAATTTTCTGGTGAAATCTCTTGATTTTTAAAAAAATATCAATCTGAAATTCAAATGACTTTTTTTTTTGAAAGAAGGAAAAATAGCCCATAGGACAAATGAGATGATGCTGTGCAAGTCTTGCCTGGGGACACCTTTTTGTAACTTCTACTCTGTGGTTTGACTTGATCAATGACTCAGTCTGTGACGGGGTTGGGACTTCTGATCTCTAGAAATTTAATGTTCTTGCAGGGCACGTGATGTGCTATTTTTGACCCTATGTCAAAAATCACATATTGAAGGACAATAAAGATAATTGAATGTTTTTACCAAAAATTATTTCTTTTCTCCTTCTCCAATCTATTCTGTTCTGTCACAAGTTTCCAGTAGTTCCCTTATTCCCTTATTTTTTCATAAAAACTCTCTCTCTCTTTTTTTTTTTTTTTTTGCTGGGGACAGAAAATGGGTGACATCTTTCTTAGATACAACCCTATGTTGGGTAAAAGTAAGAATTGGTCTCAAAATCGCTCCTGTTTACAGAGTACTGTTGCCTGAATCGTCTCCTCATTCATGTTCCTCACTTTCTGCCCAGTTTTCCAAGTGATATACCGAGGGTGAGCAATTTGTCTGAGGTCTCACAGTCTTGAAGTAGAGGAGCTCGGATTCCACATATTCCTCTTCCCCACTACTCACATCACTCTCTTTGCCTTTTCTATTTCTGGTTCATTGAGTAACATTGTCAGTAAGTAAATCCAGTCATAGACCAAGGTAACCAACTTGTTCTGATTTTCCTAAAACTGTATCATTGTTTAAAATGAAAAGTTCCTCAGCCCAGAGCACTGACAGACCTAGATCACCTAGCACAGTTTGCCCCATTATTACAGGCGAAGCAAGTAAACTAGCTCAAGGATACTCTGCTGCAGTCTTTAAAAAGAAGAAAAGGAGAGGAAGGGTACATAACACCAGAAGCCACAGTGTACTCTCAGCAACATACATCCGGTCCTTCCAATTTTCTCTGACAGGCCAACCCTATGTTCTCAACCTATTATTAAGTTTTGCACCAGGGCTATATTCGGAACATTTTTTTTTTTCATTATTGTTTCTCCTAGACCAAGTCAGATCAAATATGAGATCTCTGGTTCCTTTTTCCAAATAGATATCTTTTCATAGATTCACAGACCTCAGGTATGCAGTCCAATTGGTCTAACACATTTTAAGACATTTTAAGATCTTTTTGTCTGAATGAATTTACTATATATACATATATATATATTTTACTATATATAAATATGTACATTTATATATAAATATATACATTTACCTTTGGTCCTTTGGTCAGTCAGTTCAGCCATGTACATTTCAATACTTGAGCAAGAATTAAATGGAGAAAGCCTCATTTCAGTATGCTCCCATTACTTAGGCAAAGAAGGTTCCTGGTGCATCCCCTGGTCATATCCTGCCTTGCAGGGAGATGATCAGAAAGCTGCTACCACCCTTCCAGACCAGGAACTTCCCAACAGCACACCAGCACTTCTGCCTCAACAGATCTGAAATCACTTGAGGTTTTTACTGACCTCTTTCCTCATCTGCCTTTCTGAGGGGTGTGACCAAGGGGCATCTTTTTGTATTGCAGATAGAGCTGCAATAAAATGGACCTGTGGGCTTTGCCCATGAAGGAATATTTACCAAGCTGGGGAGTAGATCATATTTAATTCAATAGTTTGTTAGCTTGCTTTGTAACTCTTTAAATTTTTGGATTAAGGTACATAGTTCTCCATTTACACTATTGCATCAGGCTCTATGAGAATCCAAGAAGGTCCTGGATAACTGTATATTATTTTACTGATGATTATATTACTTGAGCCCAAATTTAACCAGTTTTCAAATGCTTATTTAGCCACGTCCCCTTAGAAGGAGCAGGCTAATTAAACCATACTGCCATCTTCCTAATAGAAGCATATTAAACAAGAAGATACATTATCATTTGCTCCTCGATTTCATGTTAATAAAGACAATGATTTTTTTTTGTATAATACTGGTACTGAAAGATTCCCTTGACCATATTCAATGCAATTGGTTTCCTTTTAATGCACACTACCAGGAAGTCTTCATATCTCATTTCCTTGCTTTAAAACCTGAGGAAATGTAAATTTAGAAGGTCCACAACTCACAGTCTTTTTAAATTGAGAACTAGAAGCAAAAGGAGGAAGCCCATAAAGTGATTTCAAATCTTATACACAGACAGAGCCCAGAATCAGTTCCACAATCTGTGCCTGTGCCTCCGGGAACTGAATCTACCTCCTTAAGTGAGTCTGTCCATCCCATGGATTCTGGTTGAAGGACTGCAGACCTGGTCTCATATCCTGGCCCTAATGTTGGATGGGGAGGGGGTTAGTGGACAATAGGGATTGTGGGACTTAACAATTTTGTACTGTCTTTTAGGTTTTTATTTGTGATGTAGGAGTTGATAATCTCCTTGATAGGGATTATTGAGAGGTTAAGCAATGATCGCAACTGCCACACATAATAGGAATGATTTTCTTTTTCATTTTTCCTTTGTCATTTCCTTATTTTATTTTCTTCAGTTTTCTTCTTCACCTTGATGTCCTCCTGTGTGTTAGCCTTGAAACTGAGTTTCCAAAGAAAGAAAGAATCGATAACAATTATACTCTCTCGTGATCTTGAAAACAGTTTCCCTAGTGATCTGTAGTTATTTTGATCACCAAATCAACAGTTTTATGATGTCCATTCAGCCCTTAATCATGCCATAGTTGTAAAAGAAGTGTCCTTTAGGCCATGCCAAGCAGTGGTAAGGCAGCAGCAAAGGTGGCGTCTGAGCATGGGAGGAAAAGTAGGTCTCGGATTGATATTATTTGTGATTCGCATAAAAACATTCATTTATTCAACAAATGTTTACATACTGTGTTTTCTACACCAGTCACAATTCTACAGAAATAAATCAAAGCAAAGGAAAAATCTTGGTCATTTTAATGAGGCCTTTTTAATGAGCTGTGGGGAGGACAAGATAGACAACACAAAAAAGAGTTAAGTAAATTTAATTATAGATTGCAAAGCAATGTAGTTTTGAAAGCAAACTGTGATATAAAGTAGCATGTGGTGTTAAAAACAAATATAAGAACCATTTCTTAAATCATGCATTAGTTTTGTTGCCTCAGCTTCTTAAAATATTCCTTTTTTGCATGTGAAACCAAAGGTTGAAGGAGAGCATATAGTAAGAAAAAATTCTTCCTGTTTTATCCCACTCTTTGAGATTCTGTCTTACCAGTCTCTTTAGCATCCTTCAAATTTTTTCTATTTACACATGTTTTCAAGTTTATGTAATCTCTATTTTTAAACATACACTATTTATATTGTACTACGCATTGATTTTTCTTTTGTACTTTTTTCCTTTTTACATTTTTCATGAAATATTTATTTTCTAAGACTAGGAAAATTTTGTCTTGTAAGGAAATTCTATTTTTTTTAATTGGTGCATTATTGATTTTTCTTCTCATTGAACAATTAATACTAAGAGTTTCCAAATCCGAACATATTGGACTGTCTGTGTCATGAATGAGTGCTGCTCTTGTACAAGTCTGTCAAGCATCCTCACATGAAGTGAACTCAAGGCCAACATCTGACTAATCACCTGGTAAAGATTCAAGCCAATCCCAAAAACCAAAGGCTGAATGTTTTCCCTTATAAATGTATAATGATATATAACGGGGGTGGGTGGTGGGGGCTGAAAGAAGAGTGGAGGAACTTTAGATTACGTAGAGGGAAATGAAAGGGAGGGGGGTATGAAAATGGTGGAATGAGACAGACATCACTATCCTATGTACATGTATGATTACGTGAATGGTGTGAATCTACATCATGCGCAACCATAGAAACGAAAAGTTGTGCCCATTTGTGTACAATGAATCAAAATTCAGTCTGTAAAAATAAAAAAAAAATTTTTAAAGATACAAGAATCATTTTTAGATTGACAGTTTTCAATTTGCACAGACAACAATAAAACAAGACACAAACTTTGCAACTGTCTTGGTTCCTGCCCCCCACACCTAAAATAATGGCCCCTAAAGAAAATGGGATAGATGACCATCATATAAGCTTGGATTTCCATTCCTCAGCAGCCATTTGTAGGTCACAATTTAAACAAGTTTATATGATGCAGGTTTATTCTGGGAGGACAGGGCGAAAATCTTACACCTTATCATAATGGGGAGGTTATTAGAAACTATCCCATAACAGTCTGCCTGGGATAAGGAGGCAAGTGGAAGAGTGTTTCTGGGCAGATCCTTCCCAGCTTTTCATGTCTCAGTTGGACCACCGAACATCTTGTCAAAACTTAGATGAGCCCTGATATGAACTTGAGGCTGTGTCGCCTATGTGGACAGTGCAAGGTCACGTAGGCACTGAAGAGCTGCTCTTCTGCTGAGATTTCATAATATGTCATCAATTACTTTTGAAGGATTTTGGGGAAATTTTCTATTTATATTACTCCCAGCACATAACCTATTGCACACATTAGTTGATAATTGTAGGAAAATTGCTAGAAACAGAAAGTTGTAGTGAAAGAAAACTTATCCCAATTTTGAATGATATTATCCTTTTTTAAATATTACATTAATTATTAAGCCAATGACAATATACAATATTGTTTTGGTGTCTTCATATCCATGCCATTGTGGCAGATTATAAAGTGTTGGTCTTTGTAATTTTAAAATTTTTTTTATTTGTTCTAATTAGTTGTATTTAACAGTAGAATGCATTTATACATTTTGATAGATCATACATAAATAGAGTGCAATCTCTCATTTTTCTGATTATATGTATTGTAGGATCACATCAGTCATGCAGTCATATATGTACAAGAGATAGGAGCATGAATTGACATTTCTTCCTATTTTTCTTTCTTTTTTAATAATTAGTGAGTTTGATCATCCTTTTGTACACATGAAAGTCATTTTTTTAACTCATGTTCTTTCCCTGTTTTTCAGTGGGATATTTGTTTCAAAAATGTAGGGAGGTTAGTTTATTAATAATAGTATAATATTTTTTGAAGTACTTTTTCTAGTTATTTGGTGAAGTGTGGTATTATTAAACATACAGCTTTTATGAAAGCATAAGTTATTTATTTCTCATTTTATATAGACAAAATTTTTCATGTATTTATTTCCAGGTTCCTGAAATCTACATCATACTTAGAAAGACCTTTTAGATTATGAAAATATATCTGTTACGGTTTGAATGTGAAATGTCCCCCAAAAATTCATGTGTAAGACAATGTAAGAAGGTTCAGAGGAGAAATGATTGGATTTTGGAAGTCTTAACCTAATCAGTAAATTAAACCCTAATAGGATTAACTGGGTGGTAACTGGAGTTAGGTAGGGTGTGGCTGGAGGAGTGGGTATTGGGGTGTGGCTTTGGGATATATATATATATATATATATATTTGTATCTGGTGAGTCGAGACTCTCTCCTCTTTCTGATGATGCAAGCTGCTTCCCTACACCACCCTCTTCCATCATGATGTTCTGACTCACCTCAAGCCCTGAGGAATGGATCTGGCCTTCTATGGACTAAGATCTCTGAAACCTTGAGCTCTCAAATAAACCTTTTCTCCTTTATAATTATCCTGGTCAGATGATTTAGTCACAGCAGTGAAAAGGCTGACTAAAACAATATCTCATTTTTAAAAACCTTCAATCTCATTTTTGAAGATATACCACACATGTATTTTTAAATATGTAAGGATCTTAATCTAGTTTTTGGGTTTTGTATATGTGTTTTAAACTAAGAAATTTTATTAAAATATATTTTGTATTTTATCAAATGCTTTCTGGTATTTATAGAGTGGAAACATGTAAATCATTTGTTTTAAAAACAAATTTTTAGAGTTTGGGTACTTATTGCAGTGCAAAACAGAGCCACCTAGTGCTATTAGAAGGAAAGGACTTTTTCAATTACAGGGGTATCAGAGGAATCAGGACCTAAAAATATGTCTTCTCTAAAGCCCTTCTGCTTCAGGCTCAAAGAAAAGTAACTGCTATGGTCTCTCTCACAGCATTCAGAAAAATCACATGGGTTAAATGATGTGAACAAGGAAGACATTCCAGTGGAAAATACAGAATCTACATCCTTTTTCTGCTTATCTTTTTGACAGAGGTCTCCATGAGCCCTTGTCTGTGTTCACCTTCTAGGTTGGAAGAGAAGCAATCTCATGTCTTACCATGGCAAATACAAGGCTAGTTGCCTCATAGAAAGTCATCATATCGCTTCATTGACCGCCATAAGACAGTCTAAGATGAAGAATGGGGACCACTGTACTTTCTTTGTCAAATACTACAACATTTTATGGTAAAATCTGAAAAGGAACATAGGTTTGTATCATATAGTTAGCCTTGACATAAAATTGGATAGAGGACAGCTCTACAATAGGAGGACATGGTCTGATGATGGGTCATTGGAGCCTGAGGATATGAAATCAGTCATCTTTCTAGCTGGCCTCATGTATGCACAGATGGGCTCATGGCAGAAGCCAAACCTCATCAATAGATAGCTCTGCAATGAAGCAGATCTTAGATTTAAATATCTTGTTTAGCTCTGTTCTTTCCAACCGGAGTAACCAGAGTTGTGTGTTTGCATTTCCCTGGTTAACACAACTACATGGAATAGTGGTAAATAGAACATGGCCCTCTCTTCCCTGTGCTCTCTCTTCTTCACATACCCTTTCAAGTGCATCTTCAAGGCTAGAGACTTTTCTGAACACATAATTCTTGTTTTCCAGTACAGTCAGCTTCTCCCAATGCTATAACAGTCAATCTGTCTTCTTTTATGATCATTATAGAAACCTGGCTACACAATCTAGGAAAGGACTGCATCCCCTGAAGCAGAGGTTGCTTGGGAGGAACTTTTCAAGGTGTTTCTTTCCTAGGAAGTATTTTTTATAAGGCATCAAGACAGCAACACATGCCCTGAAGAAATTGGATCCAATTTTATAAATTGAGTGACATCATTGAATTTCGTTTCCCGGAATGCTGACATTCATTTCAATGTCACTCAGCTGTGATCACATACAGATTCTATACACAAGAGATCATAGGTAAACAGAGGCTTGGTAGTCATTTAAGTCAGGCAATGGTGAAAGTTAGAATCATCCCCTTAGACATGAGAGGGAAAGTATTTCAGGGAGTTGATAAGACTGAGTGATAATTTTGTGTTTTTTTTTTGTTATTGTTGTTTTCAAATTCATAAAAGACCTCTCTTTGCTTTCTGGTAATTTTAATATAGTGTGTTCACTTTGCTCTCTTTGTGCTTTCAATCAATTAAGCAACTTGACAAAGAAGAGCAATGGATATTCAGAGACTTCCAATTTTCAACAACTCAAAAATATCATTCCAGCATCTAGCATTCTGAGTCAAAGAATGACAATTTCTCTTTTGAAGTTAATGAATGGCATACCTTATCAACATTATACTTAAGTAAATTTAGGATCAAAAGAAGAGATTTTTCTTAAGTTTGTAATGGTGATTGAAAAAAAGCAGGCCAGCTCTTAATTTTTCAAGTACCGATCTCCATCTCCGCTGTTGTGTTATCTACTCCACTAGCGACTGAAATTGTCTCTCCACAAGGTTTCCTACTCTCTGTTCAGGAACACCTTCCTTCCACCCACCTGCAAACCCAAGCTGCACATAACATTCAGGACTACTACTCTGAGACAGTGGTTCTGAGGTGTCAGGAAACTTCAGGATTCCCTGGAGGACTTCTAAGCAAACTTTTGAGTCTTTTACCACGGTTTCTGATTCAGTGAAAAAGGGGGGGACATGAGTATGTTCACTTTCAACAAGTTTCCAGTGGTTTCTGATTGGACTGGCCCTGAATTGGTCCATTTAGAATTGCTAGTCTAAAATGTGAAATTGGAACTGGGGCTGGGACTCAGCAGTGGAGCACTTGCCTTGCATGTGTGAGGCACTGTGTTCGAGCCTCAACACCACATAAAAATAAATAAATAAAATAAAGGTATTGTGTCCATCTACAACTAAAAATATTTTAGAATAAATAAAGAAATAAAACATGAAATTTGCTGTGTTACCACCCTGCAAAAGTGATTCTTTATTCTCGATAATATAAGTTCACTAACAAGGCTCACATGTCCCTTCACCACCCCATGCTTGCCTAATCTTAAGATTTATCTCTCACTATCCTCTGCCTTAATTGGAGAATTGATAAGTGTTTGACAACTGGATGTCCAGGGCAGGGTCATTGACACACGCAGAGATATGTACAAATGCGTGTGTGTCTAAAGACGTAAGATCATTCTCTTATAAGCAGTGTGCAACACACAATTTATAAATACACCATACAGTAAGTTTTATCATTAAGTTTCATCTAATTAGTTTATTTTTTTAATTGGTTGATTTTTATATACTTTTTTTTACTATTTAGTCTGCAGTCACATATGGTATCATTCTCTTAAATATTCTTTATTTTTTTGTACAAGTCTTTAAAAATGTAAAAATTTGTCCCAAAGGCATCATAGTAAAATAGTCTTAATGTCAGAGTTGGCTGACCCCTGGTTTAGACAATTCACAAAACAGTGACTCAAACCCTGATTCATTGTATTTGATAGTATAAATTTTTCCTCCATTGTAGATATCAAGCTATTAGAGGAAAATCAACGAACATGGAATTGGGAAGAGATATGCTGTAGCTACCTAATGCAGAGTATTTTTACTACATCAACAGAATATTTATAAAAAACTTAAACAGTTCATGTAGTTAGGTGATGGATAGATCAATAGTTGTAAGGCAAATATTCAGAAATTAATGATTTATTTCCTTTTATAATATTTTACTTAATTGTCAGTTTATGCAACTTAACTTTTAATGATTGTGTTTACCAGCCAACTCACAGAATCTCTGACAATCTAATATTTGTCCCTCATGAATTGAATTGACTCCACCAACCCCTATTGGCTTATTGTTTTAAATCCCACAAATACTGCACAGGACTGATAGCTTTTCATGCTCTATGCCCTGGTGTGCCTTTCTGACCTTCTACATGGGGTTAAATTGATTCTCCCAGGATTCAGCACTGTCTCCTGCTGGGAGGTTTCTGCCATTTTCTAGGCTGACTTCAATATTCTCTCAGTGTCCAGGACTTCCTGCCCCTTTAGTTTCCACCTCCTTGTTCTCCATTGGTTTATGATGAGTAATAGACTGTAAACTTCTCCAGTGCAAGGACTTGGACTCAGTCACCTCTGAGCCCACCATCAAGCCTATAAGGTTACAATAGACACTTCTTGAACTGTACTACTAGCAAAACAGCTACTTCTTGGTTACCACATTTCAGAGCTCTGTGCAATCTCTTTTGCAGTGTTCATCCAGTGCATTTCACTTTGGCTCTTCTACAAGGGAACAGGGAAGAAATAGCTTTCCTTGTATATTAGTCAAATGTCTGCACTGAAATGAATGTAAAGGCTAATGATTTCAGTCCAGATTTTAGACTCCTGGAGATCTTATTTTTAATTTCTATGTTTAATTTCTATTGATCCAGCTGAATTGAAGTTGTTTTAATTGAAGTTGAAGAATGACTATGTTTAATCAAGGGACTTGACAATAACACAGAAAGGTTACAAGTGTGCAATCACATACATGTGCATGCACATACACACATAGTAATAGGGAAATCAGCAGAGTCTAACACACACAGTTAGCTGGTAGCTCACTGGCAACCTCCACTACTGGTCAGATTCTTGTAGTCCTCTCCTTGTAATCTGTTTGCATAGATGGAGGGGAGGTAAATCCCAGGGTGAGATTCCTCAGTGCCCTCTGAATGGCTCTGTTTACTAGTTTTCTTACTCCTTTTGAGAAAATGACCTACAGATGTGCAGAAAGAATCAACTCACCTCATAATCAATGTCCAGGGCATCTGCCTCACCCTTGGTCCGGAAGTGCTGTGTGTGTTTATCCACTGTGAAGTTCACCTGCTTGCCCACCCGCTCAATGAGGACCCAGTGCCAGTGCTGATCATCCAGGAGGCTGCCCAGGATGGCTGAGGGCGGGCCGCTGCTGAGTCGAACTTTACTGTCATCTGTGAGGAAGGAAGAAGGGAAGATGGCATCTCTTTCTGAGGGCAGTTTGGAATACTAAAACCTTCTGTGAACACGACCCCACACTCTCTACCCTAGAAGTAAAGAGCGACTGCATTTTGACAAATCTACAACTGTGCAGGGCTTGCGAAGGAGTAACAGCCTCTGCCCACAGATTCTAAGACTGAACTCTAACTCAAACCATACACACCCTGCTTTCAGACATGAATGTTTCCATGACTGGAACCCTTAAATAGTAAAAAGAACTCTATATCTTAATGGCCTCAAAAATGAAATTGGAAATAGGGTTTCAGTTTTAAGAAATAATACACATTCTTTGAGTTTGAGAATCTTTTGAGTGGAGAAGGCAGATCATGAACCAGGCTTGGGAGGGAGGGAGAACTTCGGAAGAGAGAAGGGGGCTCAGTGGTGCATCAAGTTAGATAAGTCTGTGGACAGAGGAAAGGGTGAGGAGCTAATCATTCTAGCTGCCACCCTCCAGTGCCCACTTGTATGCACAGTAGTTAAGTAGGAAGCTAATACCTCCAACTTCAATTGTGTAATGGAAAATTATTATCCACATTTTACAAATAAGGAATCTGAGGCTCAGCCAGGTAAGCAAGGACACCTCAGAAGTACAGTGAGAATTTGAAGCCAGTTCTGTTTTGATCCTTTGCACTCTGATCACAGGTAGTGATCATGGCATGGATCTTATGTGTCAATAAGACCTCAACACCGCCTGTGGGGTGATGTGGGAGATTCAGGTGTAGAGTAATTTCTCTCTCAAGTTGGCCTGCTTTCTCTTCCCCTTCTCCCACCTCCAGTTTTATAGAAGTCTCTGGATGTATCTTTCCACCAAATAGATCACAGCTATCACCATCCATAGCCCCATGCCCCTGACAGATTTGATTTCAACCTTAGCAAAATAAACAACTAAATATAAATAATATTTACTTGTATATAGGTTTTCAAATTGGAAAATATTTTACTTGTTCCGTCTTCTTAGGAAATGAAAACTGTGTCTCTTCTCTCCTGTGACATGAGTTTTCTCAGCACAACAGCAGCAGCCTGTTCAACAGTATGACATTAAGGGGGCAGGAGCTGCCATCTCCCCGTAGGCTGTTTACTCCCACCTCCAGTATGGCCCAAAGGCACTGCTTCCTCACTGAAGAACACTTTGTTGCTTCATTATAGGAGCGCGGGTGGGGACACCAAACTTATCATAATTGGAAAATGAGAGCTGGTGAATTAGTACCTAGCTCTGTCTTGTTGGTTTGTTTATTTGTTCCACAGCTTTTGAGATTTCACCATTTAATAGATTATGCTGATGAATGAATAGATATTTGTATTTCCTTTCTCCTTCCATCCTCTCCAAAGGTATTATAAACTACCTGTGCTAGTCACAGTGCAGCTGATCTATAAAGGAGATACAGAATTATAAAAGGTGTTCTGCCCTCTCTAAAGGTCTTAGTGTGGAGACCCTCAAAAGATACATCTGTAAAAAGTGTCCTTGACAATCATCAAGACTATAAATAATAACAAACACTAGAGACACTATTGGTAAATTAGTACAACCACTGTGAAAAACAGTATGAAGTTTCCTCAAAACACTAGGAATGGAGCCACCATATGACTTATACACCTTCTCAATGTTTATCCCAAAGACCTGAAGTCAGCATACTGTAATGATACATGCACACCCATATTGATAGCAGCACAATTCACAATAGCCAAGCTATAGAACCAGTCTTGGTGTCTATCAACAGATGAATGGATCAGAAAGATGTTGTATACATATACAATGAAATTTTACTTAGCCCTCAAGAAGAATGAAGTTTTGCCATTTGCAAAAAAATGAATGGAACTAGAGAGTACTATGTTAAAACAGCATCAGCCAGACTTAGAAAGTGAAGAGTCATGTTTTTTTTCTTATACGTGGAAGATACAGAGAATAAAAGAAGAATAAAGCAAAACAAAAGTATGGGGAGAGGGGATCTCTTGATATTAGAAGGTATCAGTAGAGTAGAAGAAAGAGACCTGGTAGAGGAAGGAGTGAGGAAAAAAGAAGGTAGAGGATTATGAAATTGATCAAATTTTGTTATGTGCACATATGAATATGTCAGAAATAATCTCATTCTTATGTATAATTAAAATGACCTAATGAAATATATTTTAAAGTGTCCTGGAGATAAACAATAGTTGGTGAAAAGAGTTATGAAAATATAGCCTGAAAATCTGGGAAGGCCTTTTTACAGAGCAGCAATGAGTGGAGTTCAGGACAGAAGAAGAAGCCTTGTTACCCAGCCAAGAAAAGCATATGCCAACACTCAAAAGTCATAAGAAAGTAGGAGAACTATCTTAGCAGCAGAGTGCCAAAGGTAGCTGGAAGACCTAGAACCCATGATCTAAGACTTTGTGCAATAAGTTGAATAGTTTATATTGTATCTCTAAGGAATGGGAACATGGACAAAGTAGTAAATCAGAGATTTTTAGTCCATCTTAACATTGAAGAAAGGTTATTTTTTAATATGCATTTTAGTTGTAAATGAACACAATACCTTTATTGTATTTATATGTGGTGAAAGGTTATTTTGGCAGTTGTTTGAGAATTTGATTCTTGCTGTCAAGTTGTCCTCTGTTAATGCTATTTAAACTCTTGACGGTAAGTATGAGAATTCTTTCACCATAAGCTTCCCAACAAATTAGATGCTAGCTAAAAAATTTTGCCTCTCTGATAGGTAAAACAATGATATTTCTAATTTTCACATACACTTCTCTTAATATGAATAAAGTTGAAAATCTTTTCATTTTTGTTTTCTCTTCTGTGAACTGTCTCCTCCTATCTCATGTTTATTTATTTTTCTATTAGTTTTATTTAGCCTGCTGTCTGTAATAAGAATGTTGGCAACACCTTTTTGTTGTCCCTATTTATTCTATTTTGGATGTTGCTTCTGTTTTTGGTTGTTTATTCATTTTATTCACGGCTGACATATTTTTGTGTTAAAAGTCCATCATTTTTCTTTTCTTTTATGGTTTCTGGATTCATGTTACAGTGTAAAAGATTTTCCCTATTTCAAGAACATTGTAGAATTTTCCCAAATTTTCTTTTACTTCCATTTGAAATTTATTTTGTTATATGTATAAGGCATAGTTCTAGTTTATTTTATATTTTTAGATGATTACTTAATTGTTTTAAATATACTACTTTGAATTTCCTTTGCAATTATTTAAGGAAATGTGCATAACATGTATAATTTTAAAATGTAAGGAGAAAGCTGCTAGGTCAGATGAATGGTTTGGTAGGTTGATGAGATTAAGTTTCTCTCAACACACAGATTGAGATCTTTAAATCCTGAAACTTCAAGTAGTAAGTTTTAAGTTGGTTGTTGCCACCACAGGCTTCTTGCATCCATTGCTATCATGGTCACTATCATGTGAATCTGGCCTGTGGGAAGGGGAGCCAGCATCTATAGTCCCACCCTCATTTTTCCCAAGGTCTAAGTTCATCCCTTCCTCTCCCATGTCCTAACTCATACTCAGAAAACAGAACTACCATCATTCCAACCAATAATTCTTCTCCCCGTATTTTTTTAACATTTTAGGGGAATAAAAGTACACATCTTAAATAAATGATGACTTATTCCTTACTGCATTTAATGAAACCATAAACATTAATTAACACACTTATCATTTCATGTAACATAGCTCATGAAATTTTATGAATACATAAAGCAATTCATTGATTTTTTTCCTTAAAAGCAGGTTATCATTTCTCCTTGTTTATCTTGTTCATTTATTTATTCGATAATTTTACTGCCTGGAGATAATGCAAAATTGAATCCCATTAGTATTTTGGAATAACATGTTAATAAGTATTGAGGAGCATTAAAAATATTTATGACTTTTCATCTAGTCATTCACTTTCTGGAAATATATCTTAAGAAAACATTGAAATGTGGTAAAGAAAATTTTAAATGGTTAGTGATTTAAAAACTGGAGATTATGTCCAATAATTTGGAAAGAGGAACAAAATATCTTATATAAAGCTAGAATCACCAAATAGACTTTAATATAGCCAACAAGTAATGTTTATGAAGTATTTATATCATGTTAAAATATACTTAGTGAATACCCTTTTTAATAAAATAAACTATAACATTTAATAAATAAAAGGTTTAATAATTTATACTTTGCTGATTTAAAATATATAGAATTAGAACAGAACATGATAAATATAACCTAAACACAGCTATAAAAGAGGCACAAAAAAGTATTATGAGCAGATATAATTCAATAACGCATTTACCACAGTGCATTTTTTTCTTTTGTATTTTAGATTGAGCATAACTAGTTTTGATAATGGGAAAAATGAATCTCATTAAAAACAAAATCTTCACTCTGCACAGCTGCTTCATTTAAAACAATACATCAGTGATGTATAAATTATTGAAATCTCCTGAATTGCAAGTTAATTTATTTTTCCTAGTGCTAGGGATTGAACCCAGGGCCTTAAGCTTGCTAGGTAGATGTTCTACCACTGAACTGTATGCATAGCCCACAATGTGCTTTCTAATTAACCAAGAAAGAGAAAACAGAAATGAATTTAATTTTCCCTCTCCTCTAGGTATTCCACACTAAAACCCAGATATTTTGTATTAAAACAAGTGAAGTGAATGCTGGTTTGGTTAAACAATTGGGAAAACAGAATTTCTGCAAATCATTGAGAAGGAATGGAAACATCTAGAAATATTCATTATTACAAATTATAACAAAAATTTAATTCTCAGGAAATGATCACATTTTTTATCTTGGAATATCTATTTCAAGTTTTATCTTAGTGGCACTTGAGTTTCTGTTACTTAGTTTTAAATAGTTTCCAGTTTATTAAAGCAGTATTAAAAGTTTTCATGGATAATTGTGAAGGACAAAAGAGATAAAATCATGAAGAAGGTAACTTTTGGGCCAGAAACATAAGGAAAAATTATTCCAATTAAATAAAAACTTGGTTTGAGATATAGTTAAAATGAATTGATAAAAGAACTCTCTAAGGCCCTAAGCAACATAACAATTATATATAAAACTTGAAATGCTTGCAATTTTAAGTTTATCTTTTATTTGGCCCCTCCCCACAAAAAGCTGTGGATAGACATGTCAGTGCCCTCACTTTCCTTAGGAGTCACATTTTCTTTTTTAATTAAGGGTATCATGTAGCACTCTTTTCACCTAAATTCATTGTTTTATTAAATATTCTTGTCTAGACTTATCTTAACAGTTTATACATGAATGCCACATTAACTTACCTTGACTGTGAATTTCAGAAAGCCTGATAAAAAGGGCATGAGAACCCTTATTTAGATGGCATTTTGGCCAAAGTTGTTCTTGGAAGGGGATTCATTTGCTTTGATGAAACAGGTGGTCACTCACGTGAAGTTCCCTGTGCCTGCCTCTACAGGGCCTTTGGAATTGTCCCTCCCACCTTTGACTTGTCAGATTATCAATACTGAATCTGCTTGTACTTATTAAGCATCTCCCATAAGGTATACTTCACATACAGTGTTTCATTTATTCCTGATCACAACTCTGTCAACAGGCCTGTCTCCAAAAAGTCACACGACTTACACAAGGAAACAAAGAATTAGAGTTACAACCAGCTTCATCTGATTTCAAAGTTAATATTCTCACCGCTACTCTTACTGAAAAAAATGATTCTCACATTTTCCCTGATTGCCTGTATTCTTACTATCTACGCCCCTCTGCACAAACATCGTAGGCTATGCTGCTTGGTAGAAATGCAGGCTCTCCGAAAATACTTGGATGGATTGTAAAGCCGACAGTTACGGCAGATGGAAAGGGGGCCCTATAGAAGGGGAGGGCCATGATAGAGAGTGAGAAGGCAAATTTGATCTCCATAGGCTACACAGTTCCAGAAAGTCACCCCTATACCCTTGCTTGATTGTATGCAAGACTCATGAGCAGTCTTCTAAGGACCCAAGTCAGACCACTGAAGAAAAAAGAAACTGACAGGAAACAAGCCACTCCAGTGATCCTGACCTTCAAATCAGGCAAATCTCTGTGTACCAATAAAACAATGAAATCCATGTCTTTTTAATGAATAAAAATACTTTTGTTCAACTCTGAATCCTCATTTATATTATTCTCTGTGACTTTGTTACCTTAGGAAAGTGTTATCTTAACATGCTCATGTTATATGGTTTTTAATGATTCATAGTTACTTCAGTTTATATAAATACTACAGAGTTAAAAGTAGAAATAATTATTTTACTAGGCTCGAACTGGCAAATCCAACTTTTAACTCAGCTCAGGCCCTGACTTAATGCATGTGTTCAACCTCTTCATTTTACATAAATGACAGAAATGTGGCACAATTCCTCTCACTGACACTTTGCAATGCCAGTCTACCTCCCCTCTTTATCATTAAATCTCCAGATAACTCAAAGTTAATCTTGGCTACCAATATCCCATCCTGAACACTCTTCTCACAATCAGACTCAAGAATATAGACTCCTTGGTACTTAAGATATAATTGTTTTATGGCAGTTTATAGGTTGGGCAAAGTCTATAGCTATGCAGCAGTGTGATTTTAAGTAACTGTAGTCACTTAATGAGTTTAGACGTCATGTGTAGTATTGCCTTGTAATTTTTAAATTTAATTAAATTAATTTATTTTTTATTTGTTCTAATTAGTTATATATGACAGTAGAATGCATTTATGCATTTTAAAAAATCATACATAAGTGTAGTATAATTTAAATAAAATATATGTGTATACATATTCATATATAATGTCATATATAATGTTCATGTATACATATAGGTGTGAGAATATGTGCATGTATGTAAACACATATGGAATATTTAATACAGAGCAAGATTATGGGCTTTTAAAAAAATGGCAATCAGAAAAATTATCTTCCAGGAAATATGATGAACATTCCATAAATATGTGTGAGTTGGCTCATTAAAATGACTGAATATCAAAAGAGCTGAAGTAAGTGTTCATTTGACCCTTTGGAGGCTGTGAAAGATCACCGAGATCTCAATGAGCTGATCATGCAATTGAGGGATTCAGTCTCCAATTGTTGCACTTGGCACCCAAAGGACATCAGGTCTGCATGTGTTTATTCTATTCCAGCTGTTCATCTTAGGGATCGTCCAAACATTCTGCCTCAGTTCAAAGGCAATAAATTCTTGTAAGGATGAGTGACCTGAGTGTACTATTGATGTCTTGTTTAGTTCTTACCAACAGTTCACCAGTCACATAATTCTTGTGTTCTTTGATTCTCCACCTGCCTGTGTGGGTTCTGGCCATTGTCATTCTGTAGAGGGCGAATTGCCATGGGCAAGCTGAATGAGATGTGCAAAAACTAGGAAGGGGAATCACTCTAACCCCCTTATGGAAAGAAGAAATGTCTTTCCCATTGAGTAGTCTGGATAAAAATCAATGTTCTACCCTGAGAAAGTAAGTCAAAGAGAACTACCTAGTCAATTTCACTGTAGAACTTACTCTGTTCAAGTCAGACACAGTAGAGGCAATTAGATAATGGAAATAGGAGACATCAAAGACTATCTCTTGAACACCACACTTTGCATGTCTTTAAGCATCTGGCTAAAGATGCCAATTTTATGAGTTGAACTAGGGATTCTGTATGTTTTTCCTGCCACCCTGCTCATCACAAAGCTCAAGAAATCCCTCAGAAATTCCTCAAAATAAAGAACCACTTTATTTGGATTTGAGGGTGATGGATGAGAATGTCACTCTTCCTCCTTATGACTCTCCTGCTAATTGCTGGAACATATTCAGCTGTTTTTATTTTTCTAGGCTCCCATGCAACTTGAGTTTAAAAACTGCAATCTGTTATGTCTTTCTTCTGTTGCTATTTGATAAATAAACAATAAAGATCATTCTCTTCCCCTCCCTTTAATATTAATAAATATCAACTGGAAGGCCTGAGTGGTGACACTCTTATATGAAATGGCCACTTACTTTCTCTTTACTTTGTCTTTTTTGCTGTTTTGTTGTATTTTGAGTTTTTGTTTTCACCTACAGATGTATCTTTTTGGTTTTCCTTTGCATCTTAGGGAGCTCTGCTCCTTGCCTTCTGCACTTTGCTTACTCTTCCTCATTTGATCACTAAAGGAGTCTGAGTCCCCTCTTTCCTTCCCTGTGATAGGGAAGCCCACTACAATGAAATACAGACCTGCCTGCAGTGTGATGGCAAACCATGCAAAAGCTGATCCACAACAGGGGGTTCAGGTCATAACTCCTTGGGAAGCAGGAGGGCATTCTGCCCTAAATTTGCTGGCATTTGACAAATCCAGTTCACACTGGGCACAGCCAGGTCACAAAAAGAAAACAAGGTTTCCATTAAGAAGAAAAGGGAATGCCCAGAGCTTATATTTTCAACTCTTACATATATCACCTCCCTCTCTCCCCAACTCCTGAAGAAACAACCAAAAAAACTTAAGTATTTCTCCTCCATTTTTCCCCTAAAATCTATCTTTCATAACTTTGCCTAATGCAATAGATTGTGGGCATGTTCATTATAGTACACATGTGCTTAAACTTGCTAAAGTTTGAGTTTGAGTTACTAAAAGAAATAACAAGAGAAGAGGTAGATAGACAAATATCTAATGGTTTACTGGCAGTTTCCTCTACAAAGCGATACCAGCATGTGTCAAAGAAAGCCATCTACTGTATAAGCATTTCAAATGATGGTACTTTTCTACCCCAGGTAAATGTGATAGGTCACTTAGATTGTATTTTAGGAATTCCCCTGTGATGTACTGGAAGCACTAGTATTTGTATGCTACTGTGACCTGTTATGAAGAGCAGTTCTCTTGACTGGCATGGGAAGGGAGTAGGCAGAGCCCAATCCTACCCAGGTTGAGGTACAGGGCAAGCCTCCCCTTCTGAAGTTCCAGGGTGATTTGGTCTCCACGTTGACCTTCTCCATGGAACAGGACCCCATCTCCTTGCATGCTCTTGAACTTTAGGGAGATCACATCTTTGAGTGTGCTCATCAATTTCTGATTGAACCTGTAGAGAAGCGAGCTCCGACCATCAAAGTCAGCAACATCTGATTCTGGGCACAAAAAGAGAGGAGGAAAAGAAAAATCAGTGCCTATCCTCATGATTCCTGTCCCTGCTTTTCCATCTTAGGCATTGTCCAATTCACAGCAATGTTCTTGAGTTCTGGAAGGTCCCTGCTCAACAGGAAGCATATAGACTAGACCCAACCTAATTAGACTCAGAGGAATTATTCATTTACAAGCAACCACCACACACTGAGTCAAAGTGAACTGATCATCATACTGGAAATAAAAAACTCTCATTAGTGATATGTCAGCCTTTGCTTGAGGGGACAAGTACCTATGTCAGGCTATAATGTCAGATGCCTAGTTTGTAACAACCTCTCATGATTTATCTTTCTTATGAATTTGCTTCTGACAGTTGGAACCATTTGATCTCCACATCTCAGTCTTGAGGCTGAAGATCAAAAAGAGAACTAATTTATTATGCCAGCTCTGGTTGAGGTCATTCTGTCTTCCCAGAGGCCTGTGTTCAGAAGATTCTGAGGACTCCTCTGAGTTCAGCCAAAAACAATATCTAGGAAGAATAGTTGGTATTTGAACAGAAAGGTGAATACATTGTATCCACATCTTTCCTGCCTTGTCCTGTGCTGATATATCAATATAGTGCTTATATATAAAAACATTTATTAATTATTAGTTTTTACTTTGTTATTATCACAAGTAATGATATAAAATTATACATATAGACAGGGTATTATGTGATATTTTGACACATGAACATTGTATAATGTTCAAACATTGGAGTAAGCATATCTAATTATTCAACTATTTATAATTTTATTGAGGTTAAAATAGTCA
Source organism: Sciurus carolinensis (assembly GCF_902686445.1). NCBI lineage: Eukaryota > Metazoa > Chordata > Mammalia > Rodentia > Sciuridae > Sciurus > Sciurus carolinensis. The sequence goes on from NC_062215.1 coordinate 74,723,067, forward strand.
AAATCTTTCCTTTCAGCTTCCTTGAAATAAATTGCATATTAGTATTATCTATATTCACCATCCAGTACAATAGAATACCAGAATTTATTTCTCCTGTCTGAATACAGCCTAGTACCTGTCCCCATGTCTCCCTTCTCCCCTCCCCAGTCTCTGTTAACCACTATTTTGCTCTCAACTTTCATGAGGCCAACTTTGTGGATTCCGCATATGCATTATATCCTGCGGGTACTTGTCTTTCTGTTCCTGGCATATTTCATTTAACACAGTGTCCTCCAGTTCTGTTTTCATTAAAGATAAAAGATAAAGTCTTTTAAACAAATTTATACATTAAGTATGGACATCTGACTAATGTAGGCCAAAAAAGCCAATAGAGACTTTAACTGGGAGTGCTATTATAGGTTATTTTAGTATTTTCCTATTTTTATTATAAAAACTTTTACTATAATCCTTGATCAATTTTATAATAAGAAAAATATAAAATTTTTCATTATGTCTTGAAACAGTTTCATTATGTTCCATCTTACATGGGTGAAGAGAAGGTGAATGGGTGCATGAACCAGATAGGATCTTTTTATTTGAAATTCACTATCCAGGAAAACTCAAATTTTTACTATTTGCTAAGAAATTAAAATCCTCAGTTTGAGCATACATAAGGATACATTAAGTACATTTTGACCAAGGATCAATAAATATCTTTGTAAATTTAAAATTCTGAAATGAAGAGAAAAATGAAGTCGGACTTTTCTGTAATTAATTTTAAAACACAACTTCACAATTTATTTCTATGTAATTAAGTGCTTATAATCAAAAGGTTGCTCATGCCTCCAGATTGTAAAAAGGAACTGCCCAAATGCAAAGGAGATTTTCATAAACTCCTACCCCTCTCAAAATCTTCCCACCCCACCCCATCTGTGCATCTGTGCCTATCTTCTGAACTGAAGCAAAATGAAATCTACAGGAAGCCAACTACTCTCAATCCTGGAATAATGAGTACCCTGGCATAGGTTAGAGCCCAGATTTTGGTCTATGATAACCATAGATTGTTAGTTTGTTCACCTTTACCTCTTTAAGACTTGATTTCTTTCTTACCTATAAGTGGGATACTTATATCCATTAGAAATGATATCACAATACTAATTGTGTGATACATATAAAGTGATAACACACAGAGAGCAAGGACATTGTGCCAGGCACAATATGTGTTTTAAATCCACAATAGGTAGTAGGAGTATTGGTTGTTGGGTAAACTGGGTGGCCTGATTTCCTAAGTATTCAACTCCAGTGGCTAGTACTCCACCTTTTCACCCCAAATGTTGCTATTTTATTTTTGATTCAATGGTTTACTGCCCAGGGGATGTGAGGTTGGCCTCCAGTTTCCTATTCTGCCACATTTCAGCTTCTCATGCTACTTGAAATGCTGCTTGTGTGCAGGGTGTGTGTATTGTATACTCCTGCTCTCTTCTGACTGCTTCCAGTCTGCCACTGCACAACACTCTGGTAGCAATTGAGTCTGTAGGAGCTTTATTGCCCAGCAGAGAGCTAAACAACCACATAGCTCCCATCAGAGCTTGTAAAGGTGAATGTTCAGAGTCCTGCACACTCAGAGGAGACTGACCCAGTTCAAAACAGAGAAGGTTTAGAGAGTTTTTCTTAGAGGAAGCAAGCAGTCAGTATACTGGTCTTGAATGATACACGTGGGAAGAGATGGAACCAATGTCTCAGGGAAGGGGATGATAGGATGAGGATATGAGGTGCATCACAGGACTGTAGGAGGCTAAGGTAGTTGTAGAGGAAGGGGTAGAAAAATCTGTTTCCCAGTGTGTTTATTTCCTGTAGACTTATAGACACACAGCACATGGGCACCATTTAAACACTAACTCAAATTCCACATTTATTTATGGGAGCATTTGTCCCACTGCATCTGTCACGGGCAGATACAGTGTTTCAATTTTGCATTCCCATAGCACAAGGAAGACCTCATGATTTTGACCACTGTTTGTGTTAGAGTATCCCTCAGTAATTGTGTTTATGCCCACTCATTGATACCTCCACTGTATTAGAAACCTCCAGAGAACCACCAGTCATCATATCCAGGATATAAGTCATGCCTCACAGGAGCGTCCCCTCATCTAGTCATAGAAGAAGGTCCCCTGTGTTCGGATCCAGAAGAGCCACCATCTGCTGCAACCAATGTGGCCAAACTTGTGGTTCCGGAGAGAGGCAATGGGGGATTAGAAAAATAAAGACTCAGAAATGCAGATTTTGAAGATAAACATCTGGAATCAAGTGGAGTGCTGCTCTCTGATGGAGATGCAGATCTAAAGAGTTATGCCACCAATCTTTATTTATATATGTTTCATTATCAGGTTAAAGACTATGCAAGCATTTTTCTTTGTATTCAGGAAAGTTATAGAAACTACAACATCTATGTAGCTTTTCCACAGTTGCAATCCACAGTTGCAAAGTGCAATGTTTTGTGTAGCTCTTAAGAAAGTCCATTGCTAAAATTTACTGTGAAGCAGGCAGGCTCAGGAGTGGTGGAGGTGGTGAAACATTGTGGTTGTCTATCTTAGAATTCCTCTATTTCCTAGGAGCTATGTGCCTGAGATCAGGTCAGAGGTGATAGGACTCTTGCACAGAGCCTTCTCTTGCAGGGCATTGCCACTGCAGCTAAGCATCCTGTACCCTTGCACAGGAACATTCCCAGGCACCAGGCATGCCACAAACATGAGGTCATCTTAGCCACTATTTTCCTATCCTCTGTCACCATTCTCCACATATCAATTAGTACTTAGCACTGAGTCTAGGACAGGACAGGCAATGCCTGACACATGCTGTAGTGAAACAGCATGAACCAAACTTGCCTATTGTGGTCTGGAAACAGCACTGAACAAACAAGACAGGAACCCATTGTAGAGTAGCTCCTCTATTGATCTGGTGCCTGGATGGGGCAACTCTGCAACAACATAACCATCAGCCTCACTCTCATTCCTCATGAAATGATGCATAACAGTATACTTATTTAAACTTACAATAAGAATGCAATAAGGAAGCTTATCTTATAAAGTATGTGTGCGTGTGTGTGTGTGTGTGTGCACATACATGTATGGATACTCATTATTTTGCTGCTATTTTCCCCATCCTGTTTCATCTTATGATTTCATAGTGTGATAGCATTGTACACAAATCCCTCATGAAACCATGAATTTCTCAGTCAAGTTCCAGAAACTTCCTTTCTCCAGTAACTGTACTATTTAATTTCCATCTTCATCCATCCCAACTGTTATGATCTACATCCCATTATCACCAATGTCTGTCTAGAGACTTAAATGATGAGGTAGATATGTTGGTGACATAGGTCTCCACAAAAAAGACACATCTACATGTTGTCATTGTCCATGGGAGTTAAAGAATACTGAGCCCACTGGTAGAAGAGAAACAACAACAAAATTATTGTTCGAACCAAACAGACCAGTGTTTCATTCTGATTTTGCTACTTAATAGCTGGGAGATGTGAAATAAATTTCTTGATTTCCCCAAGTTTTAGTTCTCCTATCTGTGCAATGGAGAAAGAAACCTCTCAAAAGCAAAAGCTCACACCTGGACAAGAGATGACATTTAACAACATCCCTCCCCTCATTCTTCTAGTAGCCCAAAAGAATTACTCAGTAGTAAGGTTTTCAATCATGGTATGAAGACTCTATGAAGAATGTGGCATGGAGAAATTCCTTTCAGGCTTGGGGTTCCAGAGTACTAACATCATGGGTGGGTATGGTTTCAAGCTCTTGTCACCATTAACTGCCTTCCAAGTGCTTAAAACAGCCTCATAACTGACCTCTTGGATTCAACTTTTACCAACTCCACTGAAACATCTCCTCATCTTCATAAAATATAAGAAAAAACTTTCCTTCCCTTTGCTAAATTCCTTTGGTGAACTTCCTTTGAACTAAGAAGTCAGTTCAGTCTCCAGATTCCACAGGATCTGACTCTGTAACCCTTCCCTTCTCATTCTTAATTTCCCTCCTCAACACTCACTCTACTGCAGACACACTGAGCTTTTAGTGTGTGCATATGAGTATGTGTGTGTGTCAACTTGTGATTGTGGGTAAGATAATGCCTATGAAGCCTATACCATGAGCCTGGTAATTCTGTTTATTTTGTTTTGTTTTGCATGAATTTGTCTAACCATATCAATTATCCTATGAGGAAGATATTAATATTCCCATTTGGTAAATGAGGAACTCTTGGCTCAGAGATGAAAAAGTATGCAGTTAGTAAGTGGTAGAGCTAGAAATCCCACCTACTCCATATTAATCATATAGATCATATAGGTGTGCTAAGTAGCTGAGCTCTCTGCTTATGAAGCTTCCATGCTCATTTTCCACTTATGGTTTGGATCTGGAATATCTCCCAGAAAGGTTCAGTTGTTGACCTGTGGTGTTATCAGGAGGGGGGAAAGCTTTAAGAGGTGGGACTGCATGGAAGGAGATTAGGTTGGTGAAGATGTGGCCTTGAATGGGATATTGGGAATCTTGCCTCTTCTTATTTCTCTCTGCCCTTCAACCACCATGAGGTGAGAAGCTTTGTTCTACCATGTGCTATAACCATGATATACAGCTGCATCATAGGCCCAAAACAATAAGGTCAAGCAACCATGGGACTGAAACCTCTAAAATAATAAGCCAAAATAAATCTTTCATCATTTAAGTTGATTTTCTCAGGTATTTTGTCACAGCAATGGAAAGCTGATTAATACAGGTACTCAGATTCCTGAATTTTCCCTAAGAAATTCCCTCTCCCACAATAGTGATAGCTTCCCTCAAATCATGCTGCTATCCCTTTCATAATTACCCTCACATTGATATTTGGCACTTGTTTGTTTCCTCATTTGTTTGTAGTCCTGTTACCCAAAATGACAGTGCATCCATTTGGACATGGACCAGATATGTAATATTTACTGCATTATTTTTAAGTCTAGCACTGTGTCCAGAAGGTTATATTGCTCCAAAACACTAAAGAAATAAGGTAGTGACCAAGACCAACGGTGGTACCTGTGTACCTGAGTGATGCTGCCTGAGCACCCTCTGACTTCCTGCTGCATCATCTTCTCCATCCTTTAGCACTGGCTGCCTCTAAGAGGAGTTACACTAAGAGGAGTAACTTCCTTTGCAGAAGCATGCCCAGCCACTTGAGTTGCCATTCCTGCAGCCCTCAGATAAGCTCCTTGGGGTAGTGAGGAAATGTCTCTTTACTGAGCACAGACCATGCCTATTGGGACAGTGGAAGATTTCCTCCTACCACCACATCAGGGAAAGAGAACTCTGTGCATGCACATCCAGGGGAACTTGGCCAAATACCCTAGACATTTGCAAGATTAATTAAGTCACACATGAAATGCATCAGCCATTTCACAGATGGAGAAGCATAAGCTAAAGAAAGGTTTTGAAGAAGGATTAAATGTTTCCTCAATTGAATACTTAATACCTCCCCCAGACACAAGGGAAATACTTGTCATCCCAACTTCACTGGGATGAAGCAAATTTTAAAATGGCGATAATAAAGACCCATTTTCTTTTTGATTGCTGTTGACAAAAATAATCATTGTATGTGGAATTATAATTGTTTTGTCCTGATTATCTCATTTGGAACTTAATTTGTAGTTGGGATATGGTTATGGACATCAAACTATTTGTAGTGTTTGAGTTTCTTGATAGATTATTACCTTTAAAAATGTGAAAGGAAAAAGGATAAGGAAAATTTGTTGAAAGGTGCCTGAAGATTAGAGAATGAGTCTTTTTCTGGGGGGATGGGTACCAGGTATTGAACTCAGGTGCACTTGACCACTAAGCCACACCCCTGGCACTATTTTGTATTTTATTTAGAGACAGGGTCTCACTGAGTTGCTAAGTGCCTCACTTTTGGTGAGGCTGACTTTGAACTTATGATCCTCCTGCCTCAGCCCCCTGAGTCACTGGGATTATAGGCATGCACCACAGCACCCAGCGAGAATGGCTCTTATTGGCAGATGGAGAACATGGTACCATCTTGGAAGGCAGGGTTATGGGAACTCAGAAAATAACTAAAAACAAAACAAACAAACAAAAACAAATATAACTTCTGTTTTCTTTGTCACAACTTCTGTAAGACACACATGGAGATTTCTTTCTCTGGATTAAATAATCCTTTCCTCAGGGTATAAAGTAACTAATTAGTACATATCACTTCATTTAGTGTTCTTAACAATGCTGCAAGGTCCAGATTTTTCATACTTTGAAAAATGTGGAAACTGAAGCTCAGAAAGATTATGCAACCTTGCCCAAAGGCATATACAAGGTAATGAACTGTTTGACACTGAAACCATATATTTTTTCTCATTAAAGAATGGGGGAGCTGTCTCAAGGATTACATGAGAAGTAAAGGAGTCTGTGCAGTGAATACAAAATAAGCAATAGATAATGGTGTGTGTGTGTAGGCACATATGTGAAATAAGATAAGTAAAATAAATTTAAATAAAAAGAAAATCTTGAAAGTAGAGGTTTCTTTTCCTTAACAGTTATAATGCATTTCCCTGGGAGCCTGCTCATATGTTCTTGCTCCTTCATGACAGGTCAAGTTCACTAAAGCAAGTGGCTCTTCCTGAGAGAGCCTGGAAGCCACATTACATGGGAGGCTTCCTTAAGGTGAACCTTTCAATCCCACTATGTACACTGAGTTCAAAGCCTCTGTCCTAGTTGACTTTTGCATCTCATTTCATTCCTACATTTTTGGTCTGATACATGTACTAAGCCCCTCAACAAGGCAGGAGCTGGAAGTGCAGTACAGGGTACAATGACACCCTCCATAGAGGTCCTGCCTTTAAGCACAAAGTTGGAACCACCTATCCACAATTCCACAATTCCACATTGGTGGGCAACAATGGAGCACTGTGCCCTGAAGCTGTCCAGAGGATGGCTGCCAAGGTAGACAGGTGGGGTAGTGGGTCACCAGATCATCCAGAGGAAATTAGGCAAGTGAGGTAACAGGAAAGGGTGTTACCAACAGAAAGACCATGCTATGTGTTCAAAGCAAGAAGAGAAGAGAATGGAACCTCATGTTGGATCTATGAGTTATCTGCCTCACTGGAGCAGTGGCCTAGATGTATGTACCTTGAACCAGCAGTTATCAGTATGTCCTGAGAGCTTGCTAGAAGTACAGGATCTGTTAGAGTGACACAATTCACAATAGCCAAGTTAGGGAACCAGCCCAGGTGCTCATCAACAGAAGAACGAATAGAGCAAATGTGGTACATGGACACAATGGAATTTCTACTCAGTCATAAAGAAGAACGAAATTATATCATTTGCTAGTAAATGGATGAAACTGGAGAACATCATCCTAAATTAAATAAACCAGATTCAGGAAATCAAGGGTTGAATTGTTTCCCTCATATGCAGAAGATACAGAGGGGCAAAAGTGAAATAAAAAAGGGACTCACAAAAATAGAAGGGAGATAAATAGAATAGAGGTTAAGGGATTAAGGGGAAGGCAGGAAGAAGGAAATATGGAGGCACTGGGTAATGAAATCAACCAAATGATGGTAGGTGCATATATGAAGATATCACAATGAATCCCACTTTTATGTATAATTATAATACACTGGCTAAAAATATAATAAACACTAGGGAGAAACAGAAGAATAGAGGAAGTAGACTAGGGAAAAGAGGAAAGAAGAAAAAGGGGAGGTGCTGGGTAATGAAATGGAGCAAATTTTGTTATGTGAATGTACAAATATGCCACAGTGAATCCCACTATTATTATAATTATAATGTATTAACAAAAACATTAAAATAAAATAACAAGTATAAAATCTGGGACTTCATAATAGGTCTGTGGGGATTCTGATGCTCATGAACTTATAAACTGAAGCTTAAGATATTAGAAGCTATAAGGAACCAACAGAATCAGTGATGCTATTAAAAGTAAAATCAAGACTGGTGGTATAGCTCAGTGGTAGAGCCTTTGTCTAGCATACATGAGGCTCTGGGTTTCAATCTGCTATAAAAAAAAATCATATGGGTTTTAATGTGACATTGAGGTTAATAAAAATTTCTTGAAGTATTTAAAATAGGGAAACTGCATAGTCAGTTTTAGTTTTTGTAAAGAGTTGTTTTTTGGTAAATTCATCTGCTTACTTGCATAGTCAGCCCAGGTTCTAATCCTGGCTTTTCATCCTCCCCTTTCTCTGTGAAATTATCCAATTCTGCAGTCCATAGCCAAAGTACTGAAATTCTAATGTGGGTCTTCTTGATTTTTTTTCTGCCATTAATACATGATAACTACTACTCAGAATTCTTTATTTCATCTACAGTTCCAGTGACCCAGAGCACAGCTGTTAGATATTTATTTCCTGCAGTAGACAGTCTCCCCTGTTTCTGAAAATTGATTTTTAAGATCTCATCATTGTGAACTCAATTCTATTCAATTGGTGGCTTATTAAGGTGATGATGCATTGGCAGATTTCTCTAGAATATGAAGAATAGGCCAATTGTGGGTCCAACAGTCCCCTGGATAAAGGCAATTCCTGCAGCTCAATGACCACTCCATTCAGGTCAAGATAAATACAGCACACACTCGCTACTCTCCCAGCAGAATGGAGAAATGTCAGCGCTGACTAGAATTCCCACTGGGCCTATAATTGCTGACCCAGCTGTCATGGCTTGTTTTCTGAGAAAGACAGAGTTCTGGAGGCAAATTCTGGCATATTTGATGGATGTTGGTAGCTTGTCATCAAACGAGTTAAAAAAAGGGGGGACTGTTCTGAAGAAAAGATTCCAAGCTTGAATCCCCAGTGAGCTGAGAAGGCTCCTGTGTGGGCCTCTGAGAAGTCTGTTTTCTCATCTGCTGGAAACCGAAGCTCCAAGTTGACAGGAGAAACTATTGATTCTCCCTGAGACAATTAGTCCCACTCAGACTCTTTGGTTGTTCCCAGTAAACAGAATTTTCAATACAATTACATTTTAAGCTTTTCTCATGATACATTTTATAAGAAAAAATGATTATTATTCAGATGATAGCCTTCCACCCAAGGCTCAAGGTCTTTGGCTAGCAATCCACAAACCACAACAGTCAGCTCAAATTTACACACATTCCCCCACCAATTCTGTGACTTTTCCAGGTCTTTTCAGAAACTGTGATAACCTCAGATGAACTATCAACAGCACGTAAGTTTCCAAATCAACTGTAACCACTCCTAAGAATAGCTGTTCTTACAAATTTTCTGATGTTCCTATGCCTGATGGCAGGTGAAAAACACAAGGGGCCTCAAGAAGACAACATAAAAAAAAAAAAAAATAGAAAGAAGAAAACAAAATCACAGCTCCAAATTTTAAAGTTTTAATCCTAGCCTTAACAGATATACAGATTTCCCTTCTTGCAATATTAGGTTTCTTTGAAATGCATAGATACCTGCGAGCACTCTTAAAATTTGTAAGTCATTTGGACTTTTCACTATCTACATAGATTACACTAATAATGTATTCAGTTTAGGGAACTCCCTTGGTAGATACATCCTTTCATTCATTCATGCCTAAGTCTGTTGGTGGGTATAAGGTACATCCTGTATTCATTTTGGTCACTGTGATCTCAGATGTCAAGATCACAAAGACATGGGCTGTCCCAGCTAGAAAATCATGCATAATAATATCAACATGAATGAATCCCTGTGGTGAACTGGAATGTAATAAAGGAAAGTGTTATTATGGTCCCTACAACTCATTTCCTAAACAGGATCTTGTGGCGTGAAAGGGGAGGTATAAATAGCTAAACAGGGACAACAAGCATGAAGATGCACTTTGTGCAAAAAAAAATTGGGAAATGTCTGGTCATCCCAAGTGATAGGTGCAGCAGGGTGGGCAGTTAAGTGGGAAGTCAGTGGTCACCCCCATTGTGAGGTAGACAGGATAACTAAAGGGCTCATTAAGGGAATAATGTTACAGAGATCTTATTCACACCTTCACAGAAGAAAAGAAGTAAAGAAGGCAAAGACTGATAGCAGGCCTTGTGACAATAGAGTTGGAAAATAATCAGACACTTCCTTGGGTTGCTTTGACCATCAGGGATCTTCAGATACTACACAGAGCTAGCTGGCTGCTCCATGGAAGGTTGCTTGTTCAGTAAAAGACATTTAAATGAAGTGACAAAATCAGAAAAGAAATTTGCTATTTTTCTCTTTAACAGCTGGTTGATACTTTTTCTATAGAAAGATTGTTATGTGTGGGGGAAATCAAGCAGTCTTTGTCCATGATTCTACCTGGGCACAATCTAAGGAGCTTAGTGCTAGAGGACAATGTGGAGTGACAATAAAGCTCTGTGGTGACCACTTCAGCAGGGAGTAAGTGCAAAACAAACTGTTAGAGGCAAGGCCTTGGCATTTGTGTGGAAACCCACTGCTGTAGTTAAGAGGTGGATCGGTTAGGTCATTTCCACTTTTAAGGTTTCCGTTAATGTTGCCACCATTAGCATACAAGTCATGGGAATCGGGAAGATATGTTGAGTCAAATCACACACTAGGAGGCAGGGCATTAATTCTTCAGGAAAAATTGCTGTCCTCTATTCTATACCAGGTTCACCTTCCAAAGGCTTGGTTCCCTCAGCCTCCACATCTATGAGCTTCTGAAACTCATAATTCCTAAAGGGCAGGAATGATCTTATTCATTTCTGTACCCTGACTTTCAACAGATGAGGGCTAGGGAGTAATGTTGATTGGTGGTTGATGGAGCTTTCACACCCTCAATCAAATGTTATGAAGAAGTCATTCATCTAAGATAGAAGACATAGTGGTTTTTGTTTACTGTGTTTATATTGCATGTAGATATGCAAATTTTGTCATAGAATATATTTTTCACTCATGAATTAAAAGCAGCTTACTTAATTTTAAGACCTTTCTGGATTTCAGTTTTCTCCTCTCTAGAGTGAAGAAATGACAATCTTGGAGATGTTTTCAGCTCCAATACACAATGATTCCAAGGTGGGATTCAGAGCTTCCATGAACCTGCAAGCCCCAGACCAGGTTTGAAGTCTGCCACCCTGTCTCTCCACCCTTCCAGGGCAGGCACAGCTGTAAGCTGGAACTTCTGAGGTTCCCTCTGGTAGAGCCAATTGGGCATTAGCCCAGCAATGATGAAATTTACAACTTGTTGGCTTCTACCAGGTATGACAAATGATGGCAGGTGTTAAGAACAACAGTAAAGAGGTCAGCAGAAGCAGAGATAACAAGGGAATTTATTTGGAAAAAGAGAGAGAGTATGACTTAAGCTCTGAGGGTGATAAATTTTGGATGATGCTACTTGGCAGTAATTAACCAAATAGGAGAAAGGTCTTGTATAGAAAGGAAGCAAGCTGAGGTATAAAATGATGGTTGTAATTCTTAATGAGACTGGGAAGTCTGACAGATCATTATACTTTATCAGAATTTATGATGATTTTTAAAATTAATTAGTTTCCTGTACATAAAGAAATTCAAACAGAAGACCCCAGAGAAAACTCAATGTAGCCTGAAGTCTCCAGATGGCTGGATGAAGGTGTTGAAACACTTCAGGACCAGGTGCATAAGAAAGCTGACCTCCTTTCTCAGAAGTACAGGGGAGTTGTGGTCCTGAATAAGAAGGAGGCAAAATGGAGGAAATTTTAGCCTAAATAACTAAGGCAGAAATACTTTTTGAATGCTTGTCATATGCCAGGCCCTATTTCAAGCAATCAAATGCATAAATCAAGTAATATTATTATCTCCTTTTTATTAGAAAAGGAAACTGGGATCCACAGAGGACCCAAGATTGCCCAAGATTATATAGCTAGTAGGTGCTTAAACTGAGTTTCTATCTCTGGTGGTGTGAGTCTAGAGCCCATGCAGTTAGTATTGTACTACACTGCTTTTTAAAAGTCTAGATTTCACTGAAAATTCCCATGATTAGCAATCAGAGACATGGAAATAATAATTCAGGCTAAGAATTAGCTGACTTGTTACAGTTACATAAAAAACTAAGTTTGAGACAATAGTTTCAAATTCTGGCTCCTCATTCCAATGACCTAGAAACAACAAAAATGTGCTAGGGGTCTTACCCAGAGATTAGGATCAGGTTACAGTAGGTAGAGTAGATATTTTTAAATATATATCCTCAGATGATTCCTATGCAAAATTGGGTCTAAGAAGTCTGATAAGGGATCTAGGAGTGGAGATGTGCGAGTACAGGAGTTGTTGGCCCTGGCAATAGCTCAACTTTGCCCCTGGAGCATCTTAGCTGTATAAGCTCAAAACTTGTAGGCTGCTGACTTTGATTTTGTGAATAAAAATAATAGTAATTTGTGTAAGACAAGACTGATTATGATTTATTCCCTCCAACAAAATTTTTCCATGTCTTGTAGTATTTTGGGATACCAATGATTAAACATAAATGGGCATGGAAGAAAGTCTGAGAACATAAGAAAAATAGAGCACTGGCTAAGAACCTGACTCAGAGGGAGCCTACAGGTAGTGTGAACACTGGGAAAGTTGATTATTCAAAAAATTCAATTACTAATGATAGAAATGGGTCTTGATCTGCGCTAAATGCTAGTTCTTGGACTTATTGAAGCTCATAACTTATTAGGTTTTATAGGTAAATGCCAACAAAATACACATATAAATAGCTATTTAAAATAGATGATAAATGGATGGATAAATAGGTAGGTAGGAAGATAGATCATAAGCATAGTTAGGTCATTTAGATAGATAATAGAAAATGCAGTTAGGTCATCTATATTTGGTGATCAATGCTGTGAAAAGAAAGAATAGTATGCTTTAAGGCAGAAAAAATAAAGAGTAATCTTATTTAAATTTAAATCAATTGACATCTTTCTGAGAAACTGATATTAAAGCTGAGGTTAATTAAGAATTGAGTTAAGGAAAGGAGAGGGCATATTCCAGGCAGAGGGAGTAGTCTAGACAGGGATCTGAGACAGGAGAGCTCTGGACCTGATAGAACAGAGCAGATGGCCAGCGGGGCTTGAGTCCAGATGAGAGAAGGCACTGCCGGGTGGGGAGGCCTGTGAAGTAGTTAGATACCTGCAGGACCCAGGTTTCACGCATGGAATTTTGGATTTTTCCTAAGTGTGGTCAGGAGTCATTGAAAGGTTTTCAGTAGGCAGGGGCTCAACTTAGTGTTTTATGATGAGCCTTTTGGCTGTAGCAGGATAATGGACTGAAAGAAGGAATGATTGAAGGGGCATTGCTAAGTGAAAATTGAGGTGATAGAAGTCAGCACTTCACTAGGCTGGTGACTATGAAGATGAAGAAAGGGACATACTTGTGATAAGTGTGGTAGTAACACTGATGGAACTTGCTGATGGATATGCTGTAGGAAGTAAGAGAGGGGAGCCTTCAATAAAGACTTCCAGGTTCTAGTTTGGACAGCTGGAAATGTTTATAGAAATGAAGCAGACCACGGGGGAAATTTTAAGAAGACAAAATGTTACTGGCAGTACAAATTGACTGAGAGTTTTTGATGGCATTTATTAAATTTGAGCTATCGGTGATGAAATCAAACTGAGATACCAATCAGACAAATGAATATGTACCTTTTAGCACTCAGAAGAAGTATTTGGCTTGGGATGCAAATTACTTTTTTAAAAGTCATTCCACCTTTATAAATTTTAGTTTCCTTTTCTAAAATACACAAAAATAGGAATTAATACCCTTGACAGAGTTTTATGAGGTGTGGGATGGGTGTACACAGTGTCATGCAGAAAATGAGGGAATGTTGATCATGATGGCAGACTTTCTATTAAACGCCTAATTTAGTGAAGGAAAAGTTGCCAGCAATTGGGAAAATACTCTCTCTCTCCCCCCCGGAAGTGTGTCATTCAGGCCAAGTCAGTATGGTTCTCCTCATTTCCCGGTATCTTCTTTTGTAGTCTCAAGAAGACATGTATTTGCTCACACAATTTTATATTGGCAGCTTTATTTTTAGTGTAAATCTTTCTGTTCCCAACTCAACAATTTATTAGGAAGCATGTCCTTTATTTATTTGGTTGGCCAGGATGAGCAAGTTTGACCAAAGACAATCAGTCTGACAACAGAAGTGACGATTAAAGGAAAAAATGCAATACAGTCAGTCTTCCATATTTATTTTGAGAAAATAGTGAGTCTGGTCATCAGATAACCACACATGGAAGATGTGTAATAGCCAAAATGAACTTGAAATTCAGCAAGAAAAGGTTGTAACTTATTCAGAATAACTGTCTGTCAGGATGGCTAAAAATCATTTCCTTTGAATTATTTTCTACATGTAATTATTCAGCAGTAGTAACCTTCATGGGAGAAGACAATTTGGGGTCATGTGGAATACAGTGAGAGATGCCATTCTATCCAACTTTTGGGCAAGGACAGGAAGCTGCAAACCCAGAACCTATGACAGAGTAAGTAAAACAATAGCAGACGTTGATGTGAGTCTCAGAGAGGGTCCTTGTCTGCTGGGGGATATGGTTACTGTTTCCCTAAATGGCAACAAATAGTGGCAATAGAGGATTTCTGCTGAGTGTGTACTCACATTTGTAGTAGATGTCACCAAACATGAACTGTGTTGGATACTCTACTAAGTGCTTGATATATAACAACTCAAATAATCATAGAAGTCTTTAAAATCATCACCATTCTCACTAACAGATGAGGAAACAGAAACTCCAAGAAATTAAGTGATGGACTGAGGTTATGGCTCAGTTGTAGAGCACTTGCCTGGCATGTGTGAGGCACTGAGTTCAATTCTCAGCCCCAAATAAAAATAAATAAAATAAAGCTATTGTGTCCATCTACAACTAAAAGAACATATTTAAAACAAGAAATCTAATGTTTGCTGGAAGTCTCACTATTTTTTAAAGTTTACTTTTTCTTTATTTATATTTAACTGATACATAAAAACAAACTTTGTATATATTTATGAAATACCATACAATATTTGGATATAGATCATGTAATGTTTGAAATAGGATAAACATATCTATCTCAAGTTTTAATTTCTTTATAGTGAAAACATTCAGAAGTCTTTTCTGTAGTTTTTTGAAATATACAGTGAAATATTCAATTATCACTGAAGTATGTTTTTAAGAGGATACTAGATCAAGGTCATGTTTGAACACACAAAAGTAATCTGTTGATCTGGTCTTCATTGTGACACTTAAAACAATGGCCCTTGTGACCTGAAAGAGGTAGAAACATTAAAATTGAGCAGGACATTCTGGCATTTATGAGAGGGGATAAAATAATCAAAGATGAAGAGTTTTAAAGCATGAATTTTTAAGGAAAACAGATGTATGCATTTATCAGTAATGCTTTTAAAACAGGCTATTTCAGAATACATTTATGAGGTCCAACAACCTCAAGTTGGGAACTGAGATTATAAATAATCTTAATTATTTATTTCAAAAGGGAGTGAGGTATTTCAAGAAATCCACGTATAAGGAATATTGTGACAAACTCATACATTTTAGCATCTATAATGTGCAAGAAATAAAATCAAGAATCAATAAGTGGGATGGATTCAAACTAAAAAGCTTCTTCTCACTAAAGGAAACAATCAATGTGATGAGAGCCTATAGAATGGGAGAAAAGCTTTACCACATGCACATCAGATAGAGCACTAATCTCCAGGATATGTATATAAAACTCAAAAACATTAATAACCAAAAAAATCAATAAATGGGCTAAGGAACTAAGCAGACACTTCAGAGAAGATATATAATCCATCAACAAATGTATGAAAAAATGTTCAACATATCTAATAATTAGAGAGATACAAATCAAAACTCCTCAAAGATTTCATCTCACTCCAGTCAGTATGGCAATTATCAAGAACACAAGCAATAATAAATGTTGGTGAGGATGTGGGGTAAAAGGTACACTCACACATTGCTGGTGGGACTGCAAATTGGTGCAACCATTCTGGAAAGCAGTATGGAGATTCCATAGAAAATTTGTAATGGAAAAATCATTTGAATCAGCTATCCCACTCCCCAGTTTATACCCAAAGGACTTAAATACAGCAGACTACAGTGATGTAGGCACCTCAATGTTTATAGCAGTTCAATTCATAGTAGCTAAATTATTGAACTCACCTAATGCACTTCAACAAATGAATATATAAAGAAAATGTGGTATATATGCACAATGGAATATTACTCAGTCCTAAAGAAGAATGAAATTATGGCATCTGCAAGCAAATGGATAGAGTTGGAGAATATCATGCTAAGTGAAATAAGTCAAATCCAAAAAGCCAAAGACCAAATGTTTTCTCTAAGTGGATGCTGATCCATAATGGGAGTGGGGGCAAGGGAAGAATGGAGGAACATTGAATTGGGCAGAGAGGAGTGAGGAGAGGGGAGGAGGTATGGGGGTAGGAAAGATAGTGGTATGGGATGGATATTATTACCCTATGTACATGTATAATTGCATGCATGGTGTGACTCTGCATTGTGTACAACCAGAGAAATGAAAAGTTGTACTCCATTTGTGTTAACAAATGTGTTTATATACACATGCATATGAGAATGGGAGATTGCTTATTAGAAAGAACACCACCATTTTTGAAAAAAAATGCAATAAAAATTTTTAAAAATTAGTAAAAATGACTGACCCCCAACGACCAAAAATAAGTAATGAAATAATCACTTAGTAAATATTCACAGAGTACACAGCAGTTATCAGATGCTGATTTGGTTCCAGGGAACAGAGAGGTAGAATATTATCCCAATAATTTTAAAATTTACTTTTTATTTCTTAATATTCAACTAATACATCAAACATAAACTTTGTACATATTTGGAAATACTATATGATGTTTTGTTATAGACCATGTAATGTGTATACAGACTGGACCAGATTGACAAGGAGGCAGAAGTACCAGGTAAGGTTCATATCACAATATCAGACCTAGATCAAAGTCTAAAAATGCAAGTGGGGTCCGTGATGAGATCCAAGAGTTATAAAACTTAAACATAGGTGCCATTTGAGCCAAGAAGTGAATGGCAACCAGGAATCTTCCTGGAGAAGGAAAAGGATGATATTGCAAAAAAGACAGAGGCAGAAATGAAAACATGGAATTGGAAGAGAAGTTCACACACTGCACAGGAAACAAACCATCATAAGCACAGGATAGAAATTGAGTATGGAGTTTGAAGGAAATGCAAGAGGGTTGAGTACAAAAATTCTTGAGACACGTCAACTCTTCCAAAGGTCTTGAGGCCCCAATGGGCTGAGTCTCTGCTCCTTTGAGAAGTGTCTAGAAAACAGAGGGACCCACAGAGCTGCTACTAAAGTGCAAGTGAGAAAAGTTAGAGATGGGCAGGTTATGGTAAGTGGAAAATGGAAAACCAGGACTGACTGAAGGGGAATGCAAAAGAAACCTAAAGTCATGGGATGTTTAAGCCAGGTTTGGAGAGAGTGAACCAAACAAAATCCAACAAAACAAAATGATGGTCTCTGTGTGGGACAGACTCTGCAGATGACTGAAAGACAATTAAACTCCAGTTGACTTTGACTTCTCCAATAAGTAGGACACTTTCCAAACTGGAGAGGGTAGGAATTCTTAGGAGGAAGTTGATATTGAAGAGAGGTGGGAAAAGAGTAAATTCTATTTAAATCATTGAAAGTGCAAGCAGGGTGGCAAATGCAAGAACAGAGAAAGGAGAATATCTCCATTTCACTTTCTCCTGAGTCTTGTGCACTAAGCATAACAAAGTCATGTGGTTGCTCCCCCTGCATCTCCCTGTGCCAGCTCTCCTGCTACTGGAGTTCTTTAATGCCAGGGAAGTGCCTCTTTGAATTTTGAGACTCACATAATAGGAATGATGTTGTCTGACTCATTCTAATTCCAACAGTAATACTTATTTTCTCCTTCTTGCCTCCCTTGCCCTCTTTATAGATTTCTATAAAGCACAAATCATCCATTATTGCTTGGTTTTATTCACATACTTGTTACCCAATACTGCACTCTGAGCAATGTCAATCATTCTGCAAATCCTAACTGCAAGTATACCATCTACTCAACAACATGAGGGCTCTGTGAAGCCTGAAAGGCACAGCTACTGTTGTGAAGCTTTGGGTCGAGTCAGGGGAGGCTGACATCAGACAGACAATTATACAATTAATTGATGACATCCAATCATCAAAATGTGCTAACAAAGAGTTCTTGTAAAAACCAAAAAAAGGGATCTATTCATTTCTCTAGAACCTTGCATAATGCTTATATATCAAATGCTTAATAAATAAATACAACTCAGCAAAGAAATGAGCAAGTGAATAAATAAATGAATGAAAATGCTGATTTTTCCAAAATTATTAAAGTTTATGACTTAAGAAATTATAGAGCTATAAATTCCTACCAACCTTTAACAACATATTCAAACAGATTTCAAGAAAAATATTTAAAAGTCTATAGAAACAAAATTAATACCCTAGAAACTACAGTGGGTTTACTAACAACAAGTAATTCCACAAGAGTTGGTTACCTAAGTGGAGAAAAATGAGGCTGGACTGCTATTTGCACCTATCCATTAAAGAAATTATTTATCAAGTGTTTGTGCCTTAAGAACTGGCACTTAATAGACAAGTTTCTTATCTCATGGTACCTAGTTTATGTTCTAGGGCAGGGACTTGGGCAGACTCACAACAGACAACCAAGGAAAACCAAGAGAGTTTCCCATTTGTGATACCATAAAGGAAATAAAATCACATCATAGAACCATGGTTTAATAGAGGTTATCCAGGAAGTAGGGCAGGTGACATTAGAGGGAAAGTCAGGGTGGACTTCTTTGAGGAGGTGACATTAGAATTATGAAAACAGTGAAAAAAGATAACCTGTAACTTCTGAGGAAAGTTTGCTCTGTGCCTGGGGAACAGAAAATTAAAAATGTGCTGAGGTAGTAAAGTACCAGCATATTTTAGGAGCAGCAAGAAGATCCACATGGCCAGAAAGCAGTAAAAGGAAGCTGAAGAGGTAGGTGAGGAAAATTAAATGGAACATTTTACTTGATAGTAAGGAGGTTCAATTTTTTGAGTGCATCAGTCAGGGAAATGACATGGTTTTATTTATTATTATAAAGATTACTAATAGTAGTGACTGTGTATAACATGGGTTTGAGAGACTGCATTGGAAAACTACAGCTAGGAAGCCATTGAGAACCTCCTGCAGAATATGGAAAGAGGCTGCTGGAAGTACATGAATTTAGAACATGTTTTGGAAAAAGCAACTAGTAGTGCTACAGATAAGCTGCTAGAACTAGAAGTTACAGGAAAGGAAGAAGCAAGGGAGCTACTGAGGGTTTGGCTCAAGGGAGCAGGAGATAATGATGCCATTTACTGAGATAGAAGGGAGTGAAGGAGCAGGTCCTGAGGCTATTGGTAATCAAGAGTCACATTTTTATTATACTAAATTCAAGACATTTATTATAGTTTCAAGTGGATATATCAAGTAGGCAATTGCATATATTAATTCCAGGTCAGATGTGCAGGATAGAGAGAGATGTGGAGGTGACTAGCATGCAGACGGTGTTTAAATTTAAGAAACTATAAATTCAGTTAGCCATGAAGTTGCAGATGGAAAAGAAACAGAAGGCTTGAGACTAAGTCCTGAGACAAAGTAGGGATAGGGAGTGACAAGGAAGGAAAGCCAAATTTTTTTTATGAAATGGAAATACGTATTTGAATCAAATCCTTGGCAGATTGAATGAGGTAAGAAAAGTCAAGTGTCCATTGGATTTGTCTGTGTGACAGTTGGTGGTATGTCTTGAATGAAGTCGTTTCTCTTAAAGTATTCTGCATTGGTCAAGGTTCCTCAAGAGAAACAACTGATAGAATGCTTACATGAATTATGGGATTTATTGCAAGGAGTTGCTTAGCTAATTCTAGGCCTACTAAGCAAATGAGAATTCCACAGGGCAACCATAGGAAGGAGAAGATAGAAACTCAGTCAGGAAAGGCAGCTGCTGTCAACAGGTGGAATTTCTTATTCCTCAGGGAAATCTCAGTTCTGCCTCAGGAATCTTTCATCCAATTGAATTGGGCCCACCCAAAATATCTAGAATCATCTTCTTAAAGTCAACTGGTTATAGACATCAACCACATCACAGCAACATTTACAACAGTGTTTGGTTGAATAACTGAACTGTGGCCTAGTCAAGTTGACACATTCAACTGACACTCAAATGTCTTAAGATTGATTGGAATGAGTTCCAGCAAAAAGGGATGCAAGCTGATGGAGAGAGCAACTAAAGTCAAGTTTTAAACAGAAACTATTCTGTGAAAGGAATATGAGAAGAAGGAGACTTAAGTGTTAAGTAGGGCCAAAGGGTTTTTATTACTATTTGTTTTGATTGGTAGTGTATACAGTAAGGCTTCATGTTTATAAGAACAATCCAGGGAAACAGGGATAAGATGATGCTGAAAAAGGAGGATTAGATCCAGAAGTCATGCTAAGGCATGATTTTAAATGAAGACCCAGAAATGTATTCTGCCCCTGCCCTGCCGAGGTAAAAAGTACTGAAGGATATGTACTAGTGGTTCAAGATGATAGGCGGCCACCTTTGGGTGCATAGCAAAGAAGTCATCCTGTGTCTAATAACTCCCTGAGGTGGGTAGCATTGCATCCTTGGCCATGTGTACCTGAAGGCAATTCATCCCCTTAGAGGACATGGTAGATATAGAGTGGACATGGTGAGACGCAAGGTGGGATTGACTCAACGTCAGAGCTCTCAACCTGGTCCAGAATAGGGCTCTAGCAGATATGTGGACCTCTTAATACTAAAAATGTACATGTTATCATGGGCCTTTCTCTGAGGAGAGAGTCCCTTGTTGCCATCAAGTCTATCACCAGAAAAATATAAATGTGCTGCTCAAAGATGTCTTTCAATCCAAAAGTCTATGACTTTACTGGAAATTCTGTTCATCCTGGGTGAGCATACAGTGTGGATGAACAATGGTTGGTGTGAAAAATGAGGACAAATGGCCCCAGAGGAGAAAGATAAAGAATGAGGACACGTTAGAGAGTAATAAGATTATTAGGCCAAAACAGATGGCTGGCAAAATTATATGAATGAGTTTTTTCTAGGCTTATTTTTTTTAACATGAAACATCCTATGTATTTTAAAAAGAAAAGAAAACCTCCCAGTAGTGATGACTTGTTATCAAGAGAATCTGGAGGGCTGCTGTTGTGGCTCAGTGGTAGAGTACTTGCCTAGCATGTGTGAGGCACTGGGTTTGATCCTCAATACCACATACAAATAACTAACTAAAATAAAGTTATTGTGTCCATTTACAACTAAAAACAATAAATTAATTAATAAAAAAGAGAATCTGGAAACTAGAGGCTCAGAGAGGGGGGATGTCCTTCCTAGTTTTAATGGTTTATTGATGCTTCTGTTCTACATCATATTCTTTCTGAAAGTACTTGTTCAAGATAAATACAATAATTTTGCCAGCAAATCTCTGTGCAGGACATTTGTTTTTAGCAGACACACCTTCTTATGCCCATAGTTTACCGAAGAACTACATTTGCTATTGTGTGTGTGGGTGGCGGGGCGGGTTACCAGGAATTGAACCCAAGAGTACTCTACCAAAAAGCTACTTTCCAAGTGTTTTTATTTTTGTATATGGAGATGGGTCTTGCTAAGTTGCCAAGGCCTGCCTTGAAGTTGTGATCCTCCAACCTCAGTCACCTAAGTTGCTGGAATTATAGGCATGTGTCAATGTCCCTGGATAACATTTGCTTTTTGAACCCTCCTTTCCAAATATGTCAACCTAGTGTTTATGGGATAGAACCAGGGAAATGAGTTTTTCTGGAGCACTTCAAATGATTCTGATGCTTGTGTCCAGGTGCTTTCATTATGGAGTGCAGCACAGGCAGGTCACTCATCAGGCAATTTTGCAGCCAAAATGAGGACCCTCCTCTGGGTAATTCATTCTTCTAAAATGATCACCAGTAATATCCATGTTTACAGCCTTCCTTATATACATGATGGTGCTCTACTTTCAACTTCAGTACAAACCAGCTCACAGACCAGTAGATGAATGCCATTAATTCCAGGAGAAAAGCATTCCACATGTTATTCTGGGTTGAAATTATCCTTCTATTCTGGAACATGTGAAGAAGCAGAACTCCTCCCCTACTCTTGATGCTAGGGCAAGTGAAGACCACATAATAACATACTCCACTTTTGGGGGAGAACCAAGCTTAATGATTTCTTTGATTGCAAGTTACAAATCTCAAGAGCTCTTAACTTTGAACTTTTTGTTCATCCTTTATCATATTATTGCCTCCAAGTTCCTTCAACCTGAAATAGAAGAATTTTTCCACTTCTGGTTTGAAGTATAAATTTTTAATTATGCAAATATAAGTTAATTTAAGTCTGGAAATAACCTTAAAATAATTGTCATTTTCAATGTAGATAAACTGAGTTTCTGTAGTCAGTGTCCCTCAAACACACAGCAGTGTTAGTTGTTTTGTGGGTACTTACTATAGGAACATCCGTAGACCTCCACCCTCATACCAATCTTTCCACTTGGATTCCATTCCAGGGGCACAAAACGAATGAAGCGGGCTCTCACTGAGTGCAATAGCTTGTGGTGCACCACACTGTCGGCATTCATGTTTCCTGCAAACGTCTGCAGGGAGAAAGGATACCCAGTGAGTTCCATAATACCAGCAAACATCAATGGAAATCCACGTTACGCCACTATGTTAGTCAGCATTTTATCACTGTGATCAAAACACTTGATAAGAACAACTTGAAAGTAGAAAAATTTATTTTAGATCATGTTTGAGAGGTTTAGTCCATGGTTATCCAAATCCTTTACTCTGTACACAAGAAGAGGCAGAAGATCATGGTGGAATGGTGTGATGGAGGAAAGTTGTCAGCTCCTGGCAGCCCAGAAGCAGAGTTGCAGATGGGAGGAGGCAGGAGCTGCAGAGAAGATGGTCTCTTCCAGGGCACACTCCCAGTGACTCACTTCCTCCAGTTATGCCCCACCTACCTACATTTACCACCCGATCAATCCATTCAAACTAGGATGAGCTGATTAGGTTGCAGCTCTTGTGATCTAATTGTTTCACCTCTGAATATTTCTGCATTAACACAGAAGCTCTTGGGGAAAACATATCCAAACCATAACATCTACCAATTCTTTCAGGAAAAAAATCCTCTATTTCTCTGATATTCATCTGACTTGGGTAACAACCCTGCATTATGTGTCGTAGTTTTTCAGAAACATCATATATCATCCATTAAGAAATTCTTCCACCCACCCCTCGGGCCAGCCAAATTTTATGAACAAAGCAATCCTAGCAAGTTGCAATACATAAAACCTGAAAGATTTATAAAGTTAATAATATAATGAAATACCAATATTCCTAATGTTCATAATCACTGTGACCTGGGAGATAACTGACAATCTCTCCTTGGAAGGAAAAGCTTTTATTGTAGCAATTGTTACCATTATTTGATGCCAATCACTTTGTTAAGCACTTTCCATTATCATTATCACCACCTCACAGACAAAAAAGAACTAGAGTCTAGATAGTGAAAGGGGGAAGGGAAAAAAAATCTCCAAATCACCCAACTGGCTAGTAATTGGTATGCAATTCAATTCCAAGGCTGTCCTTTTCCAAATTTCAAGCTGTTTCTACAGTACCCACTCTTCATCTGTCCCATTGTTAATTATTACAGCAGGGAGACATCACAACCCAGATTTATGTGCATTCAACTTCACATTTCTTTGCGCAATTTAAGTGAAAACACACAACATAGTAACCGTTGAACCACTAACAGTGTGTCTCATAACCTTCTTCTGATGAAGATTACTAAAATTTATTTTTTCCACAGATGGTATCCAAAATCTTAAACCTCATCTTTTTTTTTATTGGTGTCAAATATACATAACAAAAATGTACCATTACAATCATTTTGAAGTGTGTAGTCCTGTAGCATTATACCCCTTCACATTGTTGTGCAAACGTCACCACTGACCATCCTCAGGACATTTTCATCATCCCAGTCCTACCTCATCATTAGGACAGGATGTTGACTAGCATACCAATGTGTGTACTTCCTGTGATCATCATCTGTTTTCAGCATCAAGGTTTATAGATAAAACCAGGTATGGTGATGTATGCCTGTGATCCTAGCTACTTGGGAGACTGAGGCTGAAGGATCAGCCTCTACAACTAAGTGAGACACTGACTCTAAATAAATAAATAAATAGATAGATAAATAAATAAATGGCTGGGAGTGTAGCTCAGTGGTAAAGCACCATTGGATTTAGTTCCCAATTCAGAAAAAAAAAAAGCAATATAGATAAAACTTGCAGCCCACGTATAATTAATAACAACCAAAAAAATTTTTTTTCTTTCTCCACTGGTCAAAGTAAACACCCATTAACAGGATCTTATGTATTTAATGGAACTAATTTTCAAAGACTCCAATCTTGACCTTGTATTTTTAAAACACCTATAACTTAGAGTATCTTAAACAACCTCTGACATTTCTACTTCCCACAAAATGCCCACTTGCTCTGACACTAGGCAATTTATATAATTACCATACTGAATCAAAAGGTGGCTTGGAAAAAAGCAGCTTACTTCCTATTCTGCTGCTACTTCTTTAGCACAACAGTGGTTTAAGAAGAGAATGACTTAGGGTAAAGAAAATCCTTGAGTTTCAAATTCAACATTCATCCCACACACTCACCAAAGGTTTGGTCATTTTCTTTTATTCAAGAAAGAACCGTTTTGTTAGGCATGAATGATCTTCTATAGGTCCTGCTTCCAACTTTAGCAACAAACACATGTAAACTGATGTTCTTCTTGCCTTACTCACCTAGAAGGGATTCTTCCCTGTAGAGTGTCAATGTTTTCAAATCTCCCTGTGTTCAAATTCTTTAATATGTGTGGGAAAAGGAAGGGAGATAGGCTCTGGTGATTTCTCATTGCTTCCAACAGAATGCAGGTAATTTGAATTTCTCTATAACCTATGGGGAGGGTGTCCCATTTGGCATTCTGAATTCTGATTGGATAACTTAAAAAGGTTGATTTTTATGATCTGGAAATGTTTTATTTGAGTTTGCTCCTTAATTTACATATGGTGTTCTCTGAGGGAGTGAATCTTAGATTCTCAAAGGAGACGGTGTTCTGCCATGACTATGACATTGGGCAAGCAACTTAATCTTTCTGTGACTCAATATGTCACAGTCTTATGACTCCAGCCTCACAGTCTCAAAGTCTTCCTATCTTCAAGTCATGTCATTTTTAGTGACGTAGTCTGAGAGACTCAACTCTGAGCAGACACAAGGTCATACAGTAGTGTACTGAGACCTCAAAGTTTGCAATGCATCATCCCTGGACCTTCCTGAAGAACTTAAAATCACCTCCAAAGCATTTGATACTTGGGAGCAGACTGAGTCTATACAAAGCTACAACCAGTAGCTTCACCAAACTCACTGGAGACTAAATTACAGGGATTCTGATTAAAATCTAGGAATCCTTTTACTTTATTCTCATTATCAATTTCACATGTAAATTAAATCAGTTCTCCACAACCAAATAATTGCCATGGCTAGTGGTGCAGACACCCCTCTCAAGGGTCTCCTCCAGTTCAGTCACTTGGTATGTTCTTTGCATTATTAATTCACCTCTTTCCACTTTTCATGGAGGAAGGTTTTTCACCACTTTCCCACTAAAGAGATGCCTTCTCTCTCTCTCTCTGTCTCTCCCATCTCTCTCTCTCTCTCTCACACTCTCTCTCTCTTTCTCACACACACACACACACACACACACACACACACACACACACACATACGCACTCTTAAACTTTTTGAATTTGTGATCTATCTTACCATTGTGTGGTGAGATACTGTCATGTCCACAACTTACCTGGGAGGCGCTGTGACTAGAGAGGTTAAATGCATGAACACTGCAAAATCAGGGCAGTGCCTTTCAATTTCCACATCATAACAATATTACCTATGCTACTCCTCAGAACTTTGTTCTGTGTCCTTTTCCCCAGCTCTACCTCAATTATTATGCTGAATTTGATCCCAGGCCTTCACGGTTTGCACAGTTGTAGTGGCATACATATGATTGCTATTATTATGAAGTGGCATGCATATGGTTCCTAACAAAGGGGTTCACTGACATTTTTTTCCTCTACTAGGAATGGAAGCCATATTTCACTCGTGCTAAGCAGTGCTGTACCACTGAGCTACTTCCCCAACCTCAGTGATTCATTGATCTTATCACTATGCAGCAACAGCACCGGAGTTTATCTTTCTTTTCCAATAATTAAAGAACTTGAGGCTGAGGGAAGTTAAGTTCCTTATAATTGTCACACAGCATGAAATGTGTTCACTGAGGAGACCTCAGTCTCCCATATTCCCTTTCAGAGAGCTCTCCTTCACATTCAATGTAAAGATTATAACAGACACAAGCACGTTGAAAGGGACCACAAGAGACACTTATCCACAACTGCAGAAGGATATACAATAAGCAAGAGGATACCCTTAGCATTAGCTTTGCACTCTGTCCCCTTCAGTTCTCATCCCTGGACATTAAAGTCCTTTTTGGTCATGAAAGGAAGAACATGTGGAGGAAACAAATGTGCCGATGCCCTTCCCGGCATATATCTTGTTAGGCAGGTGATGAAGTGGGCACACACACTGTGAGGCCAAAATGGTCTTCAAAATAGAGGAGCGAAATTTCTGCACTAGCTGCTACCCGAGTCCCTCATTTGAATTCACCAACTGCACAGAATTCAGCCAACCCACACTGATGACTTTGGCTGTGTGATTACAAGCATCTAGGCGTCATCAGGCAGATGCTATTAATTTGCCTAACTGCCGCCTGTGCAAGAAATAGCAGGTACAATAACCAAATTCCTAATGAATGACCTTGACAGGGACTACTGGGAATTCTCAGGGAGACTATATTCCAAATCTGAGTTTCTGCCAAGCACACCTTGGCTGCCTAAGGGTTCGTTTTAAGAGAAGCAGCAGTGTGGGAGAGGAAAAAGATGAGCTTTGGGTTCTAATCCAAACAACCCTGCTGCTTTCTGTTCTTCATCCTCAGCAAGGCAATTAGCCTGTAATTCCCAGGTGATATGGATTGCATCTTGTTTCAGACTGCAATGTCTAGCTCAGTGCATGGAACATAGTATTTCCTAAAGGTGTGTTAACATGGATTTCCCTAACCCAAACTAAACTCACTTACTTGTTTCATGATCAGTGAATTTACAGACAGTGTCTTGATATTGCTCATGCTGTTATTAGAGACTTAATGAATTGACCGAGAGCATAAATGAACAAAAGGTACATCAACAACTTTTCTGAATCTCAGTTTACTCATGTGCCTATGCAAATGACATTGCACTTGGGAAGTTCTTACCAATACAAGCAATAGTCCTGTGTCAGGGGTTGGGGGCACAATGCGAAGTTCCAATAGAAAATATTGTGAAAATATGTCTATTCAAGAAGCTATTCAAAATAGTGGCCTATTAATACCCTCAAGACCCATGCAAAGACACTTGCCAATTATAACTGAAATTTTCTGGAGGATGTTGGAAGGGGGCTCTTCTCAAAAGGAATGAAAAGTTGAGCAAAGGAAAGAAACACTGGAAGCTCAGAGCTAATTACAAATTCATTTTCTTTTATTCAATAAGATAACATTTAATAAAGCGAAGGGTAATTAACATGCAAACTACAGAGTTAAAACTAAAAATCAATAAACTCGCTCAGGCTTCAGTGTTTCCATTGCTCTTTAGGGGTATGTTCCGACAGGCATTTAAATTTTTTTTTTAAATTCTACAGTTCTGAGACTTGAACCCAAGCCCTCACACATGCCAGGCAAGTGCTTTACCACTGAGCTACATCTCAGTCAGATAGTTACTTACAGAAAAGAAAAAGAAAGCTAAATGTAGGGCACTGACCATTATTAGTGGCTGAGTGATTCTAAAATGTTGACGATAGGAGGTTAAAGGAGAATTAAACTATTGAATTTTCTTCTTTTTCCTAGTCTTCCTTGTTTGTTTCACAGGATCTATTACATGATCACAAGTATGTATGTAGTATATCTGCCTACCATTTCATAGGAACCGTTATTTCCTTGGGCTGAGAGATCACTCAGAACTTGATTGCTATGTAAGACTCAGTTGTATTGTAATGGTTGGCAAAGGGGGACGATTGATCCATAATGCTCCCACCCTGTCTCCTTTGCCTGGCTATGACCTCCAGAGTAAAGGAATAATGCAAATATTTCAGACAGTCTCAACGTATAATGGTTCAACTTAAGATTTTTCAACTTTACAATAGAAGGAAAGCAATAAAGATTTAGTTAATACTGTACTTCAAATTTTGACCTTTCCTGGGCTACTGATGTGCAATATGATCCTTTCTCTGGAGGTTGGGCGGTGTCAGTAAGCTGCATCTCCCAGTCAAGCACAAAGCTAAACAACGGACATCCTATAAGGTACTATCTTGTGAAGGTAGGTTAGATATATTCAAGGCATTTTCAATTTGTGATATTTTTAACCTGTACTGGTTTTATTGTGGATGTTAAGCCAAGAAGCATCTGTAGAGAAACACTACGATCCCACATTATCGTGATCTTGAGCTGAGAAGGACATGAGTTTATGCAGCCCACTCAGGTGGAACTGTGCTGAAGACAATCATGTGGTTAGTGGGCTTGTTTCTTTGTCTTAACAATCACTAACACCTCTGCTCCTACAAGGCTCAGGTCTTTTTTAACTGTACCACTGAAGACCTATTTTTTTAGTTACCATTTTTGCCGCTGTGACTAAAAGCCCTGACCAGAACAATTGTAGAGGAGGAAAAGTTTGTGCTCATGGTTTCAGAGGTCTTAGCCCATAGAAGACTGGCTCCATTCCGCAAGGCTCCAGGCGAGCCAGAACACCACAGTGGAAAAGTGTGGCAGAGGGAACCAGCTCACCTGATGAGCAGGAAGCAGGGAGATACTCCACTTGCCAGATACAAATATGTATCCCAAAGTCACACCCTAATGCCCTACTTCCTCCAGCCTCACCCCACCTGCCTTCAATTACCAATTAATCCCATCAGGTGATTAATACATGGATTGATTTAAAGCTCTCATAACCCAATCATTTCTCCTCTAAACCTTCCTGAATTGCCTCACACATGAGCTTCTGGCAGACACTTCACATCCAAACCATAATACCTATGTACTTCCTTTTTATTGTTTTATTGACAGTAATAGGATATCATAGGACTTGCCAAAAGATATTATATCATAACCAATAAAGATTGTGAGCAATGACTTCAATCAAGTGCCTTGCCCACCTCTAGGTTCCAATACTATTGGAATGATAAGCACCTGGGTCCAGACAGAGAAATCTAGTTTCCCATACAGGCAGCTACCCATGGCCATGGAGCATCTGGATCTCTAATCCCATTCCTCTTATTAAAGTCATTAGCTCAATACCCTCATCATTCTCCCAGTTTGATAAACCAGTATGTTTCCCTGTAAACTTTTTGCATTTGCTTTAGAATTCTTTCACCAATGACCTAAGTACAAATAGAGTCCATTGAATTCCGTGAGTCACAAGCACCAGGAAGGAACAGTGACAAATTATTTTAAAGTAAAAGTTGAAGAGCCCTCAAGCCACCAATGTCCTCTGCCTCTCTTTCTTTTCTTTCTTCTTTCTTTTTCTTTGTTTCTTCTTCTTTTTTCTTTGCAAAGGATTGAACCCAGGGGGTGCTTCTTTAACACTAAGCCACCTCACCAGCCCTTTTTTACTTTTTTTTTTTTTTTCATCTTGAGACAGGATCTCATTAAGTTGCTTAGGACCTCACTAAGTTGATGAGGCTGATTTTGAACTTGTGATCCTTCTTCCTTAGCCTCCCAAGCCACTGAGATTACAATCATGCATCACCACGCTAGGTGTTTCTGTCTTTAACAACCAATCACATTTTTTGGATGGGAGTTTCTGAATTAAGTGGCTGAAAATTCTTTCAAAATCAATGGTATACAACTAGTCTAACAGCTTCTATTTGACAATTATTATAAGTATCTGACTCACTTATTATCAAAAATAAAGCAATCATTCTATCAATCCAGAGCCAAATAGAAATGTGGTTTTATTGACCACTAGCTTGGATGATCAAAACCTAATTATTCTTGAAGACATTATGCATGTAACATAAATATTCATTAAGTAAATGAGTGCATATATATGACACCGAACTCTTCTGCTGCTGTTTGAATTTGTTCTGAAGTTCTGGAGTGTATGTGTGACTTCTGCTGTGTTAAGTATAAGAGGTAATAAAGTGACTGTTGACAACCGTGTCACATATTTATGTTTCCTTCTCTGCGCCGAGAGCTATAACACCAGCATGTATGGCAGCTTCACCATATGGTGCGTGCCTGGGAAGACTGAAATACCCACTTAGCAGAATCAGACTTTTCACACTCCAATAAAGCAAAGAGAAACAATACGCTTGCCCTTCTGAAAAATAAATACAAGACTTTCTTCCCGATGAAGAAGGGAACTGACATATGAAAGTTGACAGGAGGCCCTGGCCGCCTACTATAAGAACCTGGTTTGAGGACACAGATTGTAGCAAGGGTTAGGCCCAGACATAGACAGAGAATAACTATTGTGTCTGAGGTAAAACCTTGGGGCAAAGGGAAAAATGGAAACCAAGTTGGAAAGGCAACCAGCCTTGTCAGCCCGTTTCTCTGCTAGTGAGCACTGCAATGACTTTAGCAAGGGTTTTGTGCCAACTCTTCCTGTCCAGCACTACCTATAGCTATACCTTGTTTTGTTTTATTTACCTTCCTGCACTTAACACCAGCAGACAAGCTGAAAACACACACACACACACACACACACACACACACGCACACACACAGAATTTATTTACTTATCTGTCTCCCCACCATCACGTCATGAAAGCAGATTCTCTTATAATCACACATAGGAGAGAGGTGACCCATATGTCTTTGCTGAATGAGTGAAGGAATATACTCAGTTTTTGTTTCTATAGTTGATTTTCTTATTAGAGAACCATGTATTGTTTTGTTTTGTGTTTTCACAGAGCACCTTGAGTGAACAATGCTCCAGAGAAATGTGAACATGATGTCCTCATGGAAGAACTTCTTTCTCATGGATTTTGATCGGGAAAACAAAGGATAGCAGTTTTAATAACTTTTCCCAATGCTAGATCCTTAGTTTAAGGGGAACTGTAATATTACATGTTAAAGTTCTTCCTACTGTCACAGGACTCTTAATAGAGTGTTTCAGAGAATCAAATAAAGTTTCAACATTCAAGGTTCTACATAGCCTGCATCACCTGCTCTATCAGAAACTGAGGGAGAAGTCTCCAAAGGAATTCATGGGCAGGACTTGCAGGTCTGTGACTTCCTGAGGGTGCTCTTTGCCGTGAGGGTCAGTCTGCTAACTCCAGAAACTAACCACCCACTATCTAGTCTACTTCCTGCTTTTTTTTTTTTTAACACTTAGTTGGCCAGAGAACAGGTTATGCTGGGAGCTCATTTCATGAAGACCAAATAATGACCAGGAAGTTGCTCTCACCCTTCTTTCTCCCCAGATTTTTTCAGACTCTCTTCCAGACATCAGTGAGTACACTAATGTACTCATCTCTCACATAGAATGTAGACAGTTATCTCCAAAGATAATTCCCTGAGAACCTTTGAGAAGACAGCAGACTCTCACTGGAAAGAGCAGCATGTAAGTAGCAACCATGTGTATTTTTTTTTTCTTCCTCACTTATATTGCCGAGATTCAGAATGCAAACTAGCACTCTCAAGAGGACACTGAAGTTCAGTGTCAGCCTTTGGCAAAACCATGTAAAAGGCCAAGTTTTTCATGATTTCCTTTACTTTGCTTCTTTCTTCGATTTTGACTCTTAGCTGACTTTTCCGTTTTTGTTGTTAGTGTACATATTAAATTGTAAGTAGTTTAAGCAATGGCCTTCCCTTAGGTAAATCAGCATTTATGTTTTTCAATGTTTTGAAGTGTGTTTGAAGAAAGGAGAAAGGGCAGAAGGGAGGAAAAATAGTTTTGCATGTTAAAGAAATTAAATTGTGATGCCAGATTGGCTGATAAATTGAGACAGAGTCAAGCTCTGAGGTCTGACCAGGAGTGAATAAAAACCTAAGTAAATATCTGTCATATGGTTCACCTCCCATGGTCATCACTGCCACGGTCTCCTACATTGTCTCCTGGATTACAAAAATAGCATCCACATGGGCTTTCCAGCTCTGGTATTACTCTCACCTAGTCAATCTGATCAAAGAGTTAATTACCTTTCAGAACAGGCACAAATTTTGTAGTATGACCTATCAGGTCTTCTGCTCTTCAAACCATTTCCTGTTTCTCTCCTTATTGCAGCCTCCTGCTGCCATATCAAACAACTAGAAGTTTTCTCAAACACACCAGCGAACTCATTCCTAATTCATCTTCTCTATTGTGCTCTTTACCAATCTCTTTGTTTAAGCTTGGTTATCCCCATTATCCTCTTTCATAGCTACACATCAGCAAAAGTTTGGGATGCATGTCCTTATCGTGGTCTGCTCTAGACAACAAGCACCTTGAGGACTACTATCTTCATTCATTCTGTATCCCTAGAACCTGTTCAAGCAAAAGCACACAGAATGTGGAAAATGCATGCTTGGGGGTTGGGGATGTACTCAGTGGTATAGTGATTAGCTAACATGGATTCAATCCCCAGCACTGCAAAAGAAAGAAATAATTAAATAAAAAGACATGATTTTTTTTCTAAGAAGTTAATGCAATTCTAGTCAAACCAGAGCACAAACAAAAAACAAAAAAGAGAAAAAGATGAGTGATGTCCCTAGTTACTGAAAGAAGTTTCTAGTTATCCATTTTTAAGCACAGAAAATGTAAAGCTTTAGTCTTATTCAGGTAACTATTATCATGGAGTTAGTTCCTTTGAATTAAAGGTATGTATGAAGTTGTATGTAAGTATTTTTACGATGCCTCTATAAAAGTACTGACATTTTTCCTTTTCATTTTACTTACTATCCCGAGATTCCCCTTGGGAAGTGTCACTGAATGATTCAATATGAAGCCAATGGGCCTTGAAGAGAGATACTCCTGAAAATCACCTACAACCATTATTTTATGTATAGCCTGAGGCTTTTCATATCATCTTTGAGAATCTCAGTTACTTCATCTACTGAATGAAGATAATGATGCTATATAACATGAGTTATACATATTAGATAACTCATGGTTGATTTCATGTGTGCAGCCACTTAGCATAGAATAGTAATCCCAAAATATGACATGGAGAAAGGTGTTATTGATGGGATGTTTGTGTTCCCCCAAAGTTCATATATTGAGGTTCTAATACCTAACATCATGGTATTAGGAGGTAGGCCTTTGAGAAATAATTAGTTCATGATGTTGTATTACCTATGATGGTCTTGTGTCATTATAAGAAGGAGAGGGCTACCCCCACCACCCGCCCACAACCACCATATGAGAATAAAATGAGAAGATAACCTATTTACTAAACAACAAGCAGGACCTCACCAGATACTGGATCCCAGCACTCTGATCTTGCACTCCCCAGTCTTTAAAACTTGAGAAATAAATTTCTGTTGTTTTAGTCATTCATTCTGTATTATTTTCTTATAGAAACCCAAACTGATTAAGACAAAAGGTCTTTAGAATTGCCAGCATATGCCAAATAACCATGAAATCTAAAAACAACTTTCTGTAAACTCAGCGTCAAAGAACTCCTGGCATTTCTTATCATCAGAGTATCACCCAAATTTCCTTCCACACAAAAATGCCTGGGAACTTTCATTATCACAACATAGAGACATCTTAAGTTATGAGGTTGAGATTTAAGAAGATGAAGTGATGCCCAACGTTATCTCCTGGTCAATAGCCAGTCTCTCCACTCTCTGCACCTGACTCTAGGCCTGCCCTTTTCATGCAGACTGAAAATAGAGTTAAAATCCAAAAAGGCTGGAGAAGTCATAGAACCCGGATTCTAACTTAAAACATGTATGACACAGTCATTACTGTTGTTATTAATGTTGTTCTTGACAGGTTTAATAGAAGCATTTAATGTATTTATATGAAGATCAAAAGTCCCAGTCCATATTCCCAGTGCATGTACTAAGTTAAGAAATGTAGTGAAGTTTTGTTCAATTTCCATAGTTTTCTGGAGCATCAAGAGTCAGCTATTCATTAGGTAAAGTATATAATTGAAAAATAACATTCTGAACAATAAAGTTGAAAGCTATTTTAGATCGACAAATTATTTAGAAAGAAAAATAAAAAGAAATTGCTTGCTGTAGACTGATTTTCATTTGTTATTTTAAACAAATTTACTGAAGCATTTCTTATCAACAACAAAACAAACCAGAAAAAAAAAAAAAATAGAAAAAGATCCCCTAGAACTGAGAATTGATTAGCCTTCTCCAATAGCTTGCAACAGTGCTTCCACTGCTGACATTAATCATGCTTCCAGCTGCTGCCCTGCAAGAATACCAGGGAGGTCAGCATGGAATGCAGAGGATTAACGCTGGATAAATGTGTTGGTACCACACTGCAGAGAGGAGCACTGACGCTTTGTTCAGCTTTTGCTTTCCCAAGTTTAAATAGTGATTTTCAGACTATCTAGCTTGATAATTTTATTCCTGGTCTGATTTCTTTGTTGAAAATATTTGAATCAACCTGAACAGGCATTCTGAGTCCCTTGGGTTTGACCTACAGGGTCCTATAATCTGGCCTTGATCTGTTTGATGTGTCTTATTTCTCACAATCCCTGGGTGCATTGTAAAATCCAAAAAATCAGACTGCTCACTTCCTGCCATTGGCCACATGTAATCTGCAATCTTGTTTCTGTAGCTCTGTGATATGCATTTCTGTCATTTTAGTGTGGATCTAAAGATGGACGCTGGAACGTGCTGCCTCCATCACACCTGTGTTCTGCCTCTTACTGCAGGTAAGAACTTGGTCTATTACTTAGCTTTTCCATCCTAACACTGGCCCACATTTAAACTGGGAATACAAATACATTTTCAAGGGAATGTTGAAAGGAGTGTACACTTTTGTGTATGTGTGTGTATGTATATGAATGTATGCACATACATTGGTTAACATGTACACTGATAACTTATGCCAGAATTATGCTAAATAATACATACATTGACATAATGCTTGGATATGGCTTAGAATAGTTCTAGTATGGAGTATGAAATTGTGGTATAATGTATGACCTATATAAGGGTTCATGATTGTAATTGGTAGTTCCATATATTTAGATAAACCAAAAATATTCTTCTGACATATGTCTAATACTGACCCTATATTAATTTTAATATTTAATTTTAAATATTAATCTTTCAGGAAAAGGACAAGAATATTTATTGGACTGAAGAGTGACCCACATACTTGTTCTCATGCCAGTCTTTGTAACATGTATGCTGCTTCTGGTAATTTGGAAATGAGGAAACAAAGAGTTGAAAGTCCAGTAGGTTGCACATTGTGTGGACAGGATGTGAGCCCAGATCTGTCCTCCTGTGCAAATCTCCATTCTTTCTGTTCAACACCATTGCTTCTCAGGAGGTATAACCTCTCTCTCTTCAAAATTGTCATTGTACATAATTGCTAACACTATTGTGAAACTTAAAACTTTGTAGTTTCTCTTATAGCTATGTGTACCCATATCTGAAACTTTGCTATGAAAAAATTAGCTTTCTCAGAGCAGGAATTTATATTTGATCATTTATACTTATATATTGCATATTTATTCTTATATTTTAGTGAATGCATAAATAAGAATGCTTGTATATTTAAATATATATGGAGATATGCATATATAATATATAATTTACCTACCTGTACCATGTCTATAGCCTCTAGATCTGCCCAGCATTACTTATTTATATTATTTATTTATTTGTTTATTTATTTGGGGGATACCAGGAATTGAATTCAGGGGCACTCAACCACTGAGTCACATCCTTAGTCCTATTTTGTATTTTATTTAGAGACAGCGTCTCACTGTGTTGCTTAGTGCCTTGCTTTTGCTGAGGCTGGCTTTGAATTCATGATCTTCCTGCCTCAGCCTCCTGAACCACTGGAATTATAGGTGTTTGCCACTGTGCTGGCTACAAAATTACTTATCAAACATTTCCTTAATGTTTGACTTTAGCCTACCCCTAACAGTCAATATTTCAAGTTTTTGACTAACTTTGCTTTATCAATGGAGAATTTTGCTTCCTTTATAAGATATTTTGTTTCTGAGAGAATTAAATTATTCAGACTCTTCCCAACATTTATCACAGGGTAAAATCTAGGATATTTTGTTAAGCATTTTGTTGGTTGAAAAAACACATAGTGAGTAAAAGATTGTCACAACATGAGCCCCTGATTCACTGATGGAAAATGAAGTCTGAATTTGATCTACACCAGATTCCCTTGGTGTGAAGGCAGGATACAGGTGTCTCAGAGGAGGCAATGCCTTTGAAAGGAAGGATCAAGGCCATCCAGATGCAGTCAATCTTCTCTCCACCACAATGGGATCTGAGCAAGTTACACTGCCTCTCTGGGCCTTGGCATCTTTTTCTGCTAAATGGGGAAAACAAGACTGGGAATGTCTGAAGGCTATTATAAAGACAAAAGGAGAAGGTCATGCAATTACACAGTGAGTCCCTGCTAATGCAAATCTTCATTGCATAGTCAGCATTCACCTCCTTCTTTCTGTTTTTATTATGCCATGTGTCAGGAGTCACATTGTCCATGGGGACCTAAGCCACTCTCTGTCAGGAACTGTGTTTGTGGTGCCAGTCCAATGATATATCATTTCTGTCTCTCCAGTTTCTAATTTCTTTATTCTCCTTTTATTAAAGATAGGCAAAAATCACATAATGGTTCTAACAAGTACTAGAAATGCATAATATATGATTGGCATCCTAAAAATAGTGTAACTGGGTTCTCTAACCTACCCTGAGTATCTTAAAACCTTGATGGTTAGAAATTAAGACATATTGCTAGCTTCAAACTGAGAATTTTTTTTTCTTATATAGGAAGAAATTGCACATTTGTTTTATTTAAAATAAAACACAGGGCTTTGGCGAAC
The DNA here is from genome assembly GCF_902686445.1 of Sciurus carolinensis. Taxonomy (NCBI): domain Eukaryota; kingdom Metazoa; phylum Chordata; class Mammalia; order Rodentia; family Sciuridae; genus Sciurus; species Sciurus carolinensis. The sequence continues at coordinate 74,760,232 of NC_062215.1, forward strand.
CCATTGGTTTTGTTAAAATATAGACCAGCCCTGTTACTATAGGCGAAGCCTGATATAAAAGGATGTATGAATATCCTTCCCACACAACCTGACCCTAGAGTTGGAGAAATTCACTCTTCCCTTTCAACCAGCCCCTAGAGTAAGTTGGTAAAAGCATGCTCCCCTGTTTTTACAGTACAAGAGATCTGCTCTAAGACATTCTATTGTCAAGTGATACTCTGCTACAGTGTCGTGCTGTGGGTAAATGAGATAGATGCCCAGCAGGGTAGACTAGCAGGAGGTGGTGAACTATGCATAGGACTAGGATCTTTAATATATAATAATCTGTATGAAACTTTCCTATGTTGTAATTCTCCTTATTTATTCTGGAGTTATGTCTTCTTTGGTCTTTGGAGAATTGTGAGCGGGGACTATATGTTTACTTGGGGAATGTGGAGAAATGGTTCTGATGCATTAAAATAGCCAGGAGTCCTAGCTAAAGTGAAGAATAGCAGCCAGGATGGATTTGAAGATCATGAAAGCATTCCTGAGGCTATCTCTGAAAATATTTAGGGGTTAGAATGATCATGGAAAGTGGGAACTTGGCTATTTGTCACCTGGAAGTCAAATGGCAGTATGACATCTGAACACCCTACATGCCAGTTTACAGGGAGCTGCCACATGTTCCCATGCAACATACAACAGTTAATGGGCACAGATTCAATCTGATAAATACTATGATCAATTAACAGTGTTCTCCCATTCTTACTGCTCCATTAATGCTCAGGAAACTAACAAAAATATTACTAGATTACAAAAGAAACAAAAACTAAAATAAGCTCATATGTGTAAGTTATTTGCATAGCAAACTGAAAGGCTCAACAACCTTTAAGAGTTTCCCAAGGATCAGAGGATCAATCTCTATTAGAATTAATTGTCTGCACAAGTCTAAATATATTTAAGGAAGTGTTCGTTTTTTTTTTTTTGTTTGTTTGTTTATTAAACCAAAAGTGCTTTTTCATAATTTAGTGAACCTGAGACCCACATTGCCAAAGCCAACTGACCAAAGCATGTCTTTGTTTTTGTTCTCTCTTCTCTCCCTCCCTCTTTTCTCTCTTTCATTTTTTCCCTCTGGTGAAGAACAACAAAATGCAAATCACAAGTCAGATTTATTCAAATACTACACTTAGGAAGCACATCTGAGCAAATTATTCAGAGCAGGAGCTAGGGATTCTGAGAATGATGACAGGGTTATATGAAAAATTTCAATACAGCTTTACTTCTCTATGATATAATCTCAGTCTTAATTTCCAATGAAGCCGTCAAAATGCACTGGAGCCTTGTCTCCATTAAAGAGCTTTGGATGTTGTGAACTTACTTACTGAGATATTTAGAGATTTCATTTAACTAACTTATTTCTAGAGATTTGTTAAGGCAACTGGTTTAAAGGATTAGCAAACTTTTAACTCATTTAAAGCCGATCAAAGCCATTTCTTTCCATCAACAGGGGTAATTGTTGAGTATATACCATTTCATCCTGTTCAGATTATTTGACCTTTCCTGTGTCAGCTTTTACAGTTCTTCATTCCTGCTAACATTCCTTCATGGTAAGCAATCCTCACGTACAGTAAATGCTAATTGGCCTTTTAGAAGGTTCCCATGATAAATGTCTTTATGTCTCAATTTAAATTTTCTGGGCACAGAGCAGAGATGGGAGAAGTCACTTTTGGTTGTCCTTCATCTGGATTTCTGCTCCTCTCTCACCTTTCTTCCTTGAGCAACATTTGATTAGTTCTTGTCTGTTCACCTGTCATTCTCCCTGCCTGGTCTTATCTTTGCATTTTTGGTAAGAACCCAGAGTGCTCTATATTAACAAGATGGTCATTGGGCCTGTTGAGTTTTCTCCACAAGAGTTAAAACAAAACTGAGAGGTTGCACAGAAAAGCAAAGAAGTGAACTGGCAACTAACCATTTGTTGGGTGCAAGAAGCAATTTACTAAGGGCAAGGAGGGAAGGCAGCTCCTTTCTTCTATTTTTATTGCCTGACTTACCTCAGATAAAAAGTGGAGGGAGGAGGTCAATAAATTGAACTCACCCAGATGACCTTATCTTTTCATACGTGATCAGATTTTTCCTTCTTTCCATTTGGCATTTTTCATATTTTCTATTCTAAATAACATGTCTAAATAGATTAATACCTTAAAATTTAATATGTAACATGGATCTAAAATATCTTACTTGTTATACATTCTTCTCAGCAAATCTTGTGTATTCATTATGTAACACATTTTTTTGTGTTTTTGTTGGGGGCTAGGGATCGGACCCAGGGCCTTGTGCCTGTTAACCCATCCTCTACCCCTGAGCTACATCCCTGGCCTGAGATTCTTTTTTAAATACACACTAGAACTCTATTATTATTGTTAATTTCCTAGATAGTTTCTGTGAGGTAGTTTTTATTGTATCTATCTATGAGATAAAGATGTAGAACCATGGAGTTCAATAACATCTCCAAGGCCACCTCTCTGTAAATTTGTAAAAATAAACAAGTTTATTTTTACTTTTTATATGTTTTTTTAAATTTTTTCACCCTGTGATTCTATGTGGTGACTTTTGGTGCTTTATATTAATATAGAAGTGAGTTCATTCTTTGTGTTCTGACATGCATATAACATAATGTGATTAGTTTCAGTTCCAAGAATTTCCCCTTGCCCTTCCTTTCTCCCTTGTTCAATTCCCTTCCTATTCCCTACTTTCTATGTTTTTTTTTTTTTGTTGTTGTTGTTGTTGTTGCTGTTGTTCAGTACTTTATTTTTTTCCTGTATTTTTATGGTACATTGCAGTTATACATAATAGTGGGGTTCATTGTTACATATTCATACATACACACAATATAACAATGTAATTTGGCCAACATCATTCTCCATTATTTTCCCTTTTCATCTCCTGCTCCTTTTCCTGGTGCTTTTCTTTACTACACTTTGATTTTCATGATATTCACCCCAACATACCTTTCTTTTCCTTTTTCCTCTCTAGTTTTAACATGAGAGAAAATATAACCCTTGACTTTCTCAGTTCGACTTATTTAATAAAATGTTCCCAAGTTCCATCCATTTTCCTGAAAATAACATAATCTGATTTTTCTTTATGACTGAATAAATCTTCATTGTGTATATAAACCACATCTTAAAATTGGACTTTTCTACCAGATTAGGCGGAATAGTGTGGGAACCCACCATACTCTGTACAGATATCTAGCATACATACCTTTTCTCTTCCATTCAGAAATGCCTTCGTGAAACTGTCTAACTACAGTCCTATGTCTTTGTAGAACATAATTATGCTTTTCTGAATATTGTGCAAAAAATATTGTTGAAATTTATTTCTGTTTTTTTATCACACTATTTATTTACCTCATGTAAAACTACTATCTAAAATTTGCCCATTTGGCACTCGATGTTACTCTATAAAGGTTTGATCCAATAGTTGCTTCTTGAAGTCAATCATAGAAGTAACCAATTTACTTCAAAGCCTAAGGTATGTTTTCTGTTCCTGTAGATGAAGGATATACAACCCACTGTGTTACCATTCTACTTTAGCTGCCAGGAAAATAAGAATTTCCCAGATGTTGTGGTTTACTCAATTAGGTTCCTTCAAATATTCCCTGCTGTCACATCCTTCAATATGTCTCTTCTTTCTTTTGTCTTCCATGGTCTTATTTTCGGTACACTGTTTGAGGGTAATAGCTCATGATTCAGTGAAATGAAGCAGGAAATGGTGGGCTTTTATGACCTTTCAACAGAACCCTGTGCTGGATGGTAACCTTTTATGTATTGTGGGAAGAGATGCAGCCAAATTTAAAGAGTTAGAAGTCAATTGTTGGGGTGAGTTACCAAAATGGTAGGCAGATGAGAGGCCAATGAAAGGATACAGATGAAAAGTCAAAATTATGGTGCATGCCTGTAATTTCAGCAGCTCAGAAGGCTGAGACAGGAAGATCGTGAATTCAAAGCCAGCCTCAGCAACTTAACATGGCCCTAAGCAACTCAGTGAGATTCTATCTCTGAATAAAATACCAAAAAGTTCTGGGAATGTGGCTCAGTGGTTAAGTGTCCCCGGGTTCAATGCCTAGTACCAAAACTAAATAAATAAATTCTAAAATAAAAATAGGAAGAGGAAGGCAGGGAAAAATCTAGAAGCCGACTTTGTCAACAGTTGCATTATCTGGAGTCTATTAAAGTTTTGAGTCATGTATTCTTTTGCTGTACTTGGTCATGATTTAGGTCCTCTGATCCCATGGTATTTTGACTGGAAGGAACTCTTGGCTGACCTTCACATCTGCAAACAACCAAAAACATATTTTGTTGTTTCTGCTGTTCTCATTCTCCTATTTTTAAAACAAGGGTCTACGGATCCTCCTTTGTAGGCATTTGTATCTCAACTACATGCAAGAGGAAGAAATGCATTGTTTCTTCTCCCAAAGCAACTAAAATAGAAACTTCATTATGTGAATAATTAACTCAGTTATTAAATATATGTGTATGTATTTCTTCAGACAAAACCCAAATTGGTGCTACTATGAAAAACCTGAAAGCAAAAACATATTTTTGAAGATGAAATACATTCATTGCCTAGGAGCTAATTAACCATGGTAAGGACAGTGTGAAGTGTCAAATGATTAAAAAAAAAAATACACTGTGTCACTTTCATATTATTGGTAAATAATCAACATAGAAAACTTGCAGAACTTTTTCAGTAGGATTTAGAAAGGAGGACAGATAATTATATAACTATTCCTAAAGAAGATATTTCTCCCCTGTTTTAAATTTTCAAACTCCAGGGCTGGGGAGATAGCTCAGTTGGTAGAATACTTCCCTTGTAAGTACAAGGCCCTGGGTTCAATCCCCAGCACTGCAAAAAAAAAAACAAACAAAAAACAACAACAACAAAAAAAAATCCCTGTTTGTGTTTCTTATCTGTGTATAAACATTACGGTAGAGAAAAGGTTGCCTTTTTTTTTTTTTTTTTCCAGCTCTGTTTCTTTAAAATCACCTATATAGTGCTTGGCCATACTGTGGTCACATTGTACAGAAAGATGTGGTAGGGACTGGGAACACAGATATGAGGAGGTTCCTCTAGTCTTTATGGGCTCATTGACATAGTTCAGTCATTTGGTTGGAGAATGAATGATCCCTTCTATGTGCCTTGTGTTCTGTGAGGCCCTGGGATAATTGTGATCACAAAATGAGCTTCACATTCAAAGCTTGAAGTCAAACTGGGGACAGACATTACCAAATATTCACACATGAATGTGTGATTTTGAAGGGCAGGCACACATAAATGCTTTGAGCACCTGTAATCCTGACACCCAACCTAGACTAAAAGTCTGAGGAATGACTTTCCAGGGACTTGAGGCAAACATTGAGGCAGAGTACTGAGCTCCTTAAAAGCAAGGCTTTTGTTAAACACAGACAGGCATAATCCACATGAGGTTTGCTGGGTGTACTCGGTCCCTGCAGAGCTGTGCACTTGCTTTACTGGAGTGGCCTCAGCAGGACTTTGTGCTACTCCCACCGTTCCTGTCGCTGCTCAGGTGGCTGCACCACTTCTGACCTGAGGTCCCTTAGCAACAGCAGTTCCCCAGTCCTTCCGGCCACATCCTGGCAGTGGCACCTTGGTTGATGCACAAGCCATGCATTCCCCCTCCCCCTGAGACATGGTGCCTGGGGACATGATCTGTGCTTGATGAGCACCACTGAAAGTGTGGAGCGTTATAACAAATTATTTCCTTTCCATCCTCTCAATAAACTGTAAGAAAGTGCAGTTATTCCCCAAGGCCACTTTGAGGCCTTTGAGGAAAGGTGAAACTCTTCTATAACAACTTTCCCTCTTTCCCTGACTCCCTCTTTTCCCTGCAACCTGCTTCCCTGGAATTGCATTTCCCATGAAACTTAGGTTTTCAGTTTTATTTTCTGGGATGCTTTGGCTAAGATAGGATGGCTATTAACAGAACCCTAAATTGGTCCCCATTCTTCTTGCTTTGATCTCAGGTTACATGCTCCAAGATTAAAAAAATCCTTTATTAAAACATAATGAATTCTAAGAAAATTCTCAGTAAGGCATTGTAGGCAGAGCAGTGTACTCATGGCGATACCCTCCCCAGCAGAAGAGATGGCATGTGGGTGGGCTCTGTGCTCATCCTGAGACCACATGCACATTTTATGGATTCTATGTCATGGAGGAGTATTGGACCTTAGCCCAACTTGCTATAACCAGGTACCACGAGCTGGGTGATTTCAATAACAAATATGTATTTTTATTATTTGTTACACTTCTGGATATTGGACATCCCCAATCAGGGTGGCATCATGCTCAAGTTCTTGGTGAGGGCATCTTCTCCAATTAGAGACAACCATCTTCTTGCTCTGTCCCCAATGGTGGAGAGAGTACAGGATGGCTCTCTGATCCCATACTATTAGTGTTATGGGTGGACTATGTTCTTCAAAACGCATTACTAGAAACTTACTTACTCAGTGCAGCAGTGTTAGGAGGTGTGACCCAATGGGAGGCATCTGAGTGGTGGGGAAGTTCCTTCATGGCAGGTTAATGCCATCTAATGAGAGAATGTGGATTCCCCTCCTGTGGAGTTGGATCAATTACTGTGAGAGCTGGTGGTTATCAAAGCAACCTTGCCTCCTATGTTTTGTATCTTTCACAATTGCCTGCATGCCCTGCCACTTACTGCTGAGTTAAAGCAGCATGAGGACCTCACAAGAGCAGTTGCTGACCTTGAACTTCCTAGTTTCCAAAACCATGAGCCAAAAATAAAACTCCTTTCTTCTTTGTTTATCCAGTCTCAGGTATTCCATAATAGTAATAGAAGATGAACTAAGAACAGTACTAATCCCATCATGATGAATTTATTACATCCCCAAAGGCCCCTCTTCAAAACTCATCATATCAAAATTAGGATCTCAACATATGATTTTGGGCCACACAAACATTTAATCCTTTGAAGGGATTGACACTTTTTTTTTTTTGAGTGACACATTTTTAAGGAAGCATTTACATAACATGATTAGAAAAGAATGTGAGAACAGAAAGTTATACAAAATGATCATGAGGAACAGTGAAGCCACTAAGGCATGTTATATTGAGATAAACAAATGGAAGAGGTGGTGAAAGGGGAGATCAGAATGACAGCAAATGTTATAGCTTTTGGATTTATAATGTTCCCCAAAGTTACATGTCTTAAAAAACTTGGTCCTCACCTTAGTTCTTTTGAGAAGCAATAGAACCTTTATGAAGGGCCCAGTGAAAGAAAATTATGTCATTGTGGGCATGTCATTGAAGAGGTTATTAGGATCCCGTCCTCTCCCATTCTCCCTCTCTCTCTCTCTCTCTTGCATCTTAAGTTGACCAGCTTCCTCTGTCAGCTGGTCCTGCCATTATATACTGCCTTGCTATATAAGCCCAAAGTGATGAGGCCAATCCATAGTGGACCAAAAGCTCTGAAACAGCCAAAAAAATGCTTTACTACTTTATTCTGTTAGGTATTCAGTAATAGAAAACTGACTAACTTTAATAACTACTGAAGAAAGATGCAACCACTTTTGTGTAGTTACAAGCTACAAAAGTTGAACAACTGGAAGAAGGTATTGTTAGGGAGATTTAGACCAAAACAGTTATGACTTTTGCTTAGGAGAAATGCTATTTAACAGTGAGGGAGGCTTGATGAGGTAGCAACAACACCCTCCCTGTGTGTTTCCTAATCTCTGCAGGGATGTTGCCGAAGAGGGGATTCCTGCAGAGGGTGAGAACTGGCTTGGATGATTGCCAAGGTTACATATATTTTTAAAAGCCTGTGATTCTGGTTTTCAAACAAGGTTAGTACTTCATCTAGAAGGAAGCTGTATTGCAAGCCTCTAAAAGGCATAGATTTCCTCTCTTTACAGGCCAATGACCTTCACCCAATGGAAAAGAAAATTTAAACAACATCAGTCACCAGCCTTAGGTGATTCTGAGCAGCTATCACACAAATGCAGGGGTTTGATTTCAGTAGACCATATGAGAGAAAAGAAGAGTGCAGTACAATCCATCACTCCACAGGAAATACAACTCAATGTACAAGGTCAACCGACTGTACATCTCCTGGCGCCTTCACCCCAGGCAGTTCACTTTTTCACTCACTCAGTCATTCAATAAACATCCACGCTGTCTAGATGCTGGATACCACAGAGACACAAGGTGAAGGATGTGTGAGAATCCATGGCCAAAAGGCAGGTTTTAGGAGAGGAAGTACATGTTATCACAAAGTATGATAAAGAAGGAAGTTGAAAGTAGGAGGATGTTGTGCCCCATTCAGCTAGCATCCTCAGAGAGGGCTTCCTGAGGATGGAACTCTTAATTGTCTTGAGGAATTTGCATGATTGTTCTTACTGAAGAATGAAGCACAGATTTTGTTTTTTGCTACATTGATGAAGATTTTCAGGCAGACCTAGAATTTGTTAGACAGTTCCACTCTCTTGCTATTTAAACTTCTCTAAATACAAATTCATTTATTAAAAACAAGGTTTTTTTGAGAGCTTACCTAAATGGCAAGCAGAGTGCAAGACACTAAAGATAGAGTTATGATAGACGTACATACCCTGTCCCCAGAGGATGTAAGTTTAAGGGAGCCCTTAACTGTAGATGAATTTGCTTAAATACTTGTTTTGCACTATTGTGATTAGTGGAAGAAATGGGAAAGCTAGTTCAGTCATGGGAGCCAGGGATAATAAGTGTGTCTTCCTTACAGGATTCAAGTGGGGTAAGGAAAAATGAGGAATGTCACAGTGCCTGGCACAATAAACAATACATATTTACTATTTGTTTAATGTTGATGATGATGATTCCTCTCCCATTGATGCCTCTGTTATGAAAACAAGTGTGAGAACTATCTTCATCTATGTCAGGTATTTGTTTCCTGATCTTCAGACAGAACTTTCCTTGGACATGTACAGAGACAATTGTATCTTCCAGTCAGGTTTAAATGAAATGTCTTTTATTACCAGACTTCTTGTTCAATGCCTGGGTACCTGCCATTTGCTAAGTGACCTCTAATCATTTGCCAAGTGCCAGCTGCTTGTGTGGGAAGACTCTAGCCAGCAAGGCCCGTGTCACATCCTTGAGTCCATATGGCATCCCTGTCCTCCTCTGGATTCTTCAACCTGTCCATAGCTCACCTGTCAGGAGCAGAGCTGGAGATGGGAAAGGCAGGCAAAGAAAGGTGAAGGAAGAAAGGCAGGGGAGGCTCCTGCTACTGAGACCTCCCTGCCCCTTCTCTCTGTTGGGCTTGCAGGACAGAGGAAATCAAACAGCAGAAAAACAAAGCCAAGGGACAAGAAATCTCTAGTTTATTTAACCAGAACATACTTATTTACATCTCTACTTATGCAGAGGCAGGATATATGTTTTAGATTTAGATGAATTTATATTAAAATCCAGCATTGTGATCAAATAGATTTATGACTTCAGGAAAATTGCTTATCTTTTGTAAGTTATCCTCATTTTGTAAGTTTTCCTCATTTTAAAATGAATATGATGTGTCTTCTAAGCAGAAGTTAAAAAGCAACATCTGTGAAGGTTCGTGTATATAGAAGTTACTTGATGATTGTTTTCTCCCTTTCTTATTGCCCAACATTTACAAAATGTCTATCTATCCTACACTGGACATTAAATAAAAACGCCTCTCTAAAGGAACTTAGGTAAACTTCCAAATTCCCCACTACAACAACACATAAACATATTTTCATATGAGAAAAAGAGGAGAGATAAAATTCTGAGTTTTATATTCTAGGATAAAATTTTGTGCAATTGGACCATGTAAATTCAGTATAGCTGAGAACCCTTTTTTCTTTAGCACACTTGGAATATTTATAAACCTCTTCCCTGAATAATAAATATCACAAAAAGGACCTAAATGCATTCCAAAGAATTAACCACATATAAACATATGTCATTTACCACCATGAAATACACATACATGTATAACAAAACAATAATTATAATATATTGTAAATACTAAATTTTAAAAATTGTACCTCCAGAAACGCAACAATATAGTAATAATAAACCACAAATTAAAGTAGCAACAATATAAGAAATAGCAATACTTGGAGAGCTAAACAACTTCAAAAAGGCTCCACATCAAAGTTGAAGTGATGGTAAGAGGGAAACATGAATTAAAAAATAGAAAAGCATGAATGTAAGTGATGGTAAGAGGGAAACATGAATTAAAAAATAGAAAAGCATGAATGTAAGTGAGACAAGTCAAACCTAAGGTTTCTGTGTCTCCCATGTGACATTGGCCATATCCTGCAGGATCTTATTAAAGAAAGAAAAGTGTATTTACATCAAACAATTAGCAAATGGTAATTATTAACTCATTACCTATGAGTTCTAATCCATTGAATGTCAATGACAATAGACACTGATGTGAACACTTTGCATAAACCAAACTTAATCTTCATAGAAGCTTGACAACTTTTGCAAATAAGTAAATAGAAGTGAAGTGATTTTAAATACCACTTAGAGCAAGGGGGGGTCAACTTGCAGCTCAAGTTTTGAACTTATGTGTGTTTTTTCTGTGCTATCACAACACACTGCTTCTTGCTGGACTGTGGTACCAAAGGACATGGGTGTCAATACACAGATGTGAGAGGTTAGAGAGCAGAGTCCATGATGCCATGGCTACTAGGGAATTTTTCATGGTACAAATAAACTACAATGGGCCTCAAAAGACTGCTCGGTCAGGTACAGTGGTTGATGCCTGCAATCCCAGCAGTGTGGGAATCTGAGGCAGGACAATTGAAAGTTCAAAACCAGTTTTAGGAACTGAACAAGGCCCTGAGCAACTTAGCAAGACTCTGTCTCAAAATTAAATATAGAAGGCTGGGGAGATAGCTCAGTCAGTACAGTGCTTGCCTTGCAAGCACAAGGACCTGGGTTTGATCCCCAACACCACAATAAATAAATAAATAAATAAATAAATAAATATAGAAAAATAAATAAATACTTATGGGTCAGAGATGTGGCTCCATGGTAAATATCCCTTGTTTGGTCCCTGGTACTTTCCCTCCCCTGTAAAAGAGACTGCTAGAAGCTGGAGAGTTAATAAGAAGGACAGTAGAAACAAATGATAGCACTGGGTCTGTAAACTTTCAAGACCTTGTTTCCTATCTGGAAGTCCAATGCTAATGTTTGCTTCAGGATGGTAATGGGAGAGTAAATCAGATAATATGAATGCAATCTTAAGAACTGTTTTTAATACTACAGCAAGGAATTTGCAAGTACTTTAAAGACCAGTAAGATAAGTGACTTGGAAATGAAAAGGGTCATTGTCATCTTTGGCATGGGAATGTGTGACTGGAGCTGAGATCCCTGGAGCAGAAATGAGGATGTGCATTCAAAGGGAACAACGTTGCAGCTGATCTGCAGGAGCATATTTGAAAACTTGACATTTTAAAATATATACCTAATTTTACTTGAAGCAAATGCCAAAACTGAGGAATGTTAAGAACACTTTAAAATTAAAAAAAAAAAAAATGACAGTCTTTCCAGTGTTAAATATCTTGTGTTTTGTTTTAAAAGAAATATAGACTCAAATTTCTAAACTTCAACCGAAAGGAATCATAAGGATCAATTAAGTACGAAAGTGTGAGCTAGGATTGCTAGGATTGATGGGGAAGAATGATGTCAATAAAATATTCTGAGACCTTAGATTTATATTTTGCACTGGTCTTTCATACTCATGTGAGTGAGCACACACACACACACACACACACACACACACATACACATACACACACACACACACACATAACCTCTCTCCAATTACACCTTATTAAGCCATTTTACAGATTAAGTGGTAGGGTGTATGTGGAGGTACCTGACATCACATGATTTTTATGCCAAGGTCCTCAATTGTACTGCTGGAGAAACAGGATCAAAGAATTTAAACATTTTTCTTTACTTTTCTTTTTCTTTTTAACAAGATCATGAATCTGTACAGAAAAATGGATTGAGACTCAAATCTATTGTGTAGATTTTAAAACCACCCTTTTTTTAAACCATTTCCCTAGGTAAATTCACTCTCCCCCTTTCCAAGAAGATGACTTCATGCAATCTTCTTTCTTTGTATCTCCAGGACTCTTCCCTCACCCCCACACTTAGCTGATGATTCTCTTATTTTTAGTATAAAACAGAAGCAGACTAGAACTACATCATCTAACACCCCCAAAGCTACTACCCGGCCTACACCCTTGCACATAGGCTGTCTTCCCCACAGGGTAGACAGCAGAGCCAAATATTTGCTCACTGTAGTAAGTAGGGCCAGTATCTCCTCCTGCATGACTTATCTTAAAACTCCTGCCCACTCTTTTTTCCTTTTGTTGTGACCTCTTTCTTTATCAGTTTTCTTTTTTCTCCTGAGTCATTCATATAGACTTGCAAATTTGCCCTAATGATGTTCATTCTGTAAAACAAAGAACAAACAAAAAGCAAGCAAACAATACTGACCTAGATCACTCATCCCTTAGTAGCTCCTGCTCCTTCGCTGCTTCCCTAATGCCAAACCCTGGTCATTTTCCTGCTTCTTCACTGTCTCCCTTAATTTTTCTTCGCTCTGTGATGCTTGATTCTGATTGTTACAGGACAGAAAGCCTCTATCCTCTGTCCAGATCTTCATGCCTGGACCAAGAGTGCTTTCTAGTTGAACTGGTTAAGCCTGTGGCTCTAACTTCCATTGATATGTTCAGTGACCACCTCATTTAAGCCTCTAGCAAGTCTGCTTGCAGGTCTGGCTCCACACCTTCCCTGCTGATCAACAGATAGTTCAAACTACAAAATTAAAGCAAACCTCACCCACTCCACCCCTGCTCCCAACAATCTGCTACCGCTCAACACCTACCATCTCAGTAAATGGCACCTTCACATGGAGTTCCTACCTAGGTGTTCAGAATTGGGGGTCGCTCTATGCACTCTTGGCTTGCACACCCCAGAGATGGCCCATCAGCCTTTCCCCATAGCTCTACTGCAATAGGATGATTTTTCATTTTCTTCACTGCTCTCCTCCAAGCCACTGTGTGTCTTTCTTAGCCACAGCAATAACTTCCTAAATGCGACCACTACTTCCACTCTATTGTCTGATCTCCCAAGTTTGATGTGCTTGTTCTAAAAGAAAAAACAAACAAACAAAAACTCTTCACTCCTCTCCCCAGGTAAAACATTGTGGTGGTGGCCTACTCAAATGCCAAATGACCCGCCTGGTCCCACAAGATGCCTATTGATCTGTGGCTCCCCAGATTCTCCACCATTCTCTCTGCCATGTGCACTTGCTCCAGTAGCCCAGCTATTTCAGACTGTCATCTGTCTCTAAGCACGCCACCTCTTACCCACATCAGGTTCTCTGCACATCATGTTCCATCTGGGCAGCGTTTATGTCCCGCAGGTCCCTCGTCACGGTTGTCTGCTCTGAACAGTCAGGTCTCAGCTCAAACGTCACCTTCTCTGAGATTCCAGCCCTCTTTCCCCAGGGAAATGTCACTTTCTCCCTATTCCAAGTTGTTTTCTAACACATGGTATGGCAGTTGACTTTTTTGCATGACACATATCATTATCTAAAATTATTTGTTCATTTTTGGGACATGTGTTTCCTTTTTCTCTTTCTAGCAGAACATGAATCTCATGGAGGCTCAGGCTCTGTTTAGATTGCTGCTCTATCCCAGAATTACAACAGTGCCTTGCACTTAGAACATGCTCAGAGAATATTTACTGACTGTTGGCTCAAAAACTGCTTCAGAAGGAGTAGAGGAGAAAGATTTATTAGATGCTGTCTTTATTATAAATATGGAAAGAGATGATATAAGCCCATGGAAAAGAAAAACAGTGAGCAGTACAAGAGTATGTAATTTAGTGCTAACACACATGAAATGTATCATAAGTGCTGTAAGGAATATGCTTATTTGTTAGGAATCAAAATGGACAAAGTCTAGGCTCCTATGATTACCAGAGAATTACAGCAATTATCTGTCTCTCTATAGCATAATACAAAGGTATTATACTCCAAAGTACCTCAAGGACAAATTCAATAAAAATTGGTCAGTATAGTAAAAAATTATGAGTGTTAGAGAAAGAGAAACTTAGCTTTGAACCTCAGGCCAGCCATGAACCAGCTCTGGCAATTTTCCTTCTTTCTCAACTCTTCAGTTTTCTTTTCTCACAAAACTGTTTTTAGAATTAAATGAGATGGTAGACAGAAATAGTCCTTGCCACAAGATCAGTCTTTTTTCATTTTTCTGGGATTAAACCCAGGGGTGCTCTACCTCTGAACCACTTCCCCAGTTCTTTCTATTTTATTTTGAGATAGGGCCTCACTAAGTTTCCCAGGCTGACCTAGAACTTGTAATCCTTCTGCCTCAGCTTCCTGAAATATTGGGATCACATGGTTAGTCACAAAAATCTATGCTAATAACTTCTATAAGAATATCTTTAAATATAAACTATATACAAAATATCAGAATAGTAAATCAACAATAGGAAAAGAGTTATGGGTATGCAAAGGAAATCAATTGTATTCATAATGACAGAAAATTATTTTTAAGGAAAACAATACAACAAATATAAGGCAAAGTGAACTCATTCCATGTCAGGTCACGAGGGATAGAAATTTGTTTCTCTTTCTCAAGGTGTAAACAGAGAATAACAAATGTTCGCATATACCAATAATAACTGAGGTCAGCACCACCTCCACACAGAACATTCACCAAGAATAGATATGAGATGTATAAACACACATACTCTGCACTCTGTACCTCAGTAGTTTCAGACTTAGGTATACATTACCTAGATATTCTTTAGCAAGTATGCCAGGATAAATTCACAAGGACCATGTTGGAACTCTTTTTGAAGCATGGACATCTAACTGAAAGACACACGATTATCCATAAATTAAGTAAAGTCTGTTAAAGAAATATTGGTAAGACCATATTGTGAAATTTTAAGGAGCTCTCTTTAAAAAAAATCAAGAACTTATATATGCAATAATAGAAAATTTTGTTCTGTTTTTAATATGCATATTTTTACATTTGAAGTTATGTCTCTTGATAGGGAGACGTTCTCAGAAATGCATTATTAGATAATTTCATCACTGTGCTAACATCATAAAGCCAGATGGTACAGACTACTACACACCTAGGACATATGGGAGATATTGTTGGATGTGTGTGATCTGTCATTGGCTAAAAAAAATCATTATATGATGCATGATTTTGTAGATAGAGGAATATTCTTGTTTATTTAGAGAAAGTTCTGAAAATAAACATGCAAAAATACTAGAAACAGTTACTTCCAAAATCCTACTTGTGGGAATCAGGAGGGGAGTATGGTAGGTGGTGGGAGATATGAAGAATTCTACTTTATTTTTATATACTTCTCTAATGACTGCTTTTATAAAAGCATGTGCTACTTTAAAAAATTGTGCAAATTACATATGGAATGAATTCAGTCTTTCACAATCTTTTCATTGTCTTCATGTAGTCCTTAATTTAAAGAATTACAAGACTTTTAAGGGAGAGATGGATGATTGATTGATAGATAGATGATAGATATACCTAGATCACTGCAGTCCTCTCAGATTATCTAGTAAGGTTTCTAAGTAAGAATCAAACTCCATTAAAAAATCCTGTTGATATATAATATGTGATTGTCCCCAAATAAGTACAAAATAAAAAGAAATCTTGAAACACAATTCCCAGTTAATTAGCTCTGACTCCTAGAATAACAAGTAGCAATGAATGACCCAAGGGTTGACTGTCCTTGGACTCAGCCAAGATGCCCATTTCAAACAAGACTTTATAAGATTTGCACATAAGATGGATATGAAAAAATTTCTCTCATCATTCATCTACCTAACTCAGAACCTCCTATATTTTCCCCAATTAAAGTAAAAAAGTTTAATTTGAAGATTCTATATTTTCTAGTAATCATAAATTTTCCTAAAATAGGTTTCTCCCCCACTGCAAACCTGAATGACTTGAATTATTACTTTTAGGATGTCTTATCCCATTTTGGGCTGCAGAATTTATTGGTAGCTGCAAATATATATTTTTTTTTCATAATCCTTTAGTTTCAATACCTACTACACTCCTCATTCATTCCTCTTAATGTAAATGATGACCTATACACTAACCTTTAAATACATAGGAAGAGACACTTTTTGAAGAAAAAATCCTTCCACTAAAGTAAATCATTATTTCTGAAGTGGAAGAAAGTGTCTGTGATGTAAATAACCACCTTCTTAGTTATCTGCTTGGTGAGCTTGAGCTTTCTTACTGTATTATCATCCAAAGCCTGGACAGTAACTGCCTGGAAGGCAGTTTTAAGGCTATTAACAGAAGATTTTTCCAGCTCCTTTCTCCTGGGGGACTTTTATTTTAATCCCTCACACTTCTTACTTTAATACCATCAAATCTAAATCTCACTTTGATTTACATACAAGACACAGTTTCGAATCCCCAAAACCCCAGGAGAGACTTGTTTACAGGTATCAATATTTCCATTTAAATACAGGAAATGAGTGGGAGAAAATAAATTAAGAACACCTTCCCCACCACTTCTCTGGAGGTGTGAGGCCTGACTCCTGGAAGCATTCTAATTCATTCCTTTCTTAAGATTAAGAGAAAAAAGAAAAGAAAAAAAAAAAAGGCTGAACCATCTGGGCCCTTGTGGATGCTCACACCAGAGTAAATTTATTGTTAAAAAATAGGAAAAGCTCGATATTAACATAGAAGCATATGAGCATAAAAACATTTATGCAGTCATAAGCTGCTGCCCATCAAATGCTGAACTTCATGACAATTATACTGCTAGCATTTTCAAGTCTGTATCAGACAGACAGACAGACACACACACATACACACACACACACACACACACACACACACCAAGTGGATATTCTGAAGTAACAGCTTCCTAGTGTCTTGGTTTATGTGAACTTACACTGATCATAAAAATTTCATATCCAAGTACAACAAATCTTACCTGTATCAGCTCTAGCAGAAATCCTTCCTTTCTTTCTGAATACCTCCATTTACCTGACATGTAGTGCTTCATAAATAATCATTGCAGTTTTTCCTTATTCTGAGCCAACATTTACTTCCCAATATTTTCTATTCTTGTTCCTACTTCTACCTTTGGGGATAATATAAAAAGTTCCATTTTCCTCATATAGATTTCTAATAAAGAGAGCTCAATTATGTTAAGTGAATGGCAGCTGCCACTCACACATTTTATTTTACCTGATTTCATGACAGGCAGCATCCTTCCATTTCCATACAGGTACTGAGGGTTGTTTTGAGCTTAAAATCTATAACATCTGGATTTTTCTTAAAATAATTCTTTAACTCAATACTTCCAGTTAATTTTGGGAACCACATTCTTTAATCTCACTTCCTGTTTTATTTCTTCTGAAAAACATACTAAATCTGATATTCACCCTAACTGGACTCCAAAGGAGAGCAGCAGGATGAAGTGTAGGGTGACTTTGTGATTCCTTCAGAGAACACTTGTCAGAACAAGACAACCATTAAAGCATTTGGAGTGTTCTGTGACTGGCTGTTTTGAGTTCACCACTGTTAGTACAACTTAGTATGTGTCTTCATTTTGTCTACCTGGATATCTGAGAATAGTTTAATCTGGAGTGATCTATTGTTTCTTTAAATGTTTTATGTTGAAATAAATTTGGATTTACAGAGTGTTTGAAAGTAATGATGGGAGAATCTATATAGCACTCAAGAAACTTTTCCTAATGTTAAGAACTGGTATAGTCATGATACAATTATCAAAAGTAGGAAATTGCATTGGTGTAATATTAATTCTTCAATACTCTTTTTTTTTTTTTTTTGCACTTTTCCTTTTCTGTCCCATGCTCCCATCCAGGATCCCACGTTGAATTATCTCTTATGTCTTCTTCAATCCATGACAGTTTCCCTAACTTTCTTTGTCCTTTATGACTCTCAGATGTAAAGAACACTTACAGATCAGCTGTTTTGTAGAAAGTTGCTCAATGTAAGCCTGTCTGATGTTAAGTTGAATTTACACATTTTTGTCCAGAATGCCACATAAGGGACATCGTGCTCTTGGAGTATATCATGTTGGTGGATAATGATACTGGTATGCTCCATTGCTGGTGATGCTAACCTTAATCACTTAGAGTAGGGTCTGTGGATTTCTTTAACTGTGAAATTATTTTTTTTTCCTTTGTGATTAATAAATATCTTTGGAGAGGTCCTTAGTATTATGCAACTATCTTGTCTATCTCCCAATTTCTACCCACTCATTTTAGTATCCATAGGTGAATCTTCTCTGCAGTAATTATGACTGTGGGGCTGTTGAGGTGATTTTGTGTTTTGCTCACTCATTCTTCTTTTGTTAATTAGAATTCCTCTATTGGAAGAAGTGTCCCTTTGCCGAGTTTTTATTATTTTTTATTAAATTATTTATTTATATCAGGATGGACACATGCATATTTAGCCTATGGTCTTTGGGTCTATGGGTGTATACAATACACCCATAATTTATTTCTCAATTTTTTAATTGCGTAACTTTTATTTTATTTTTTTTCTATTGACTCCTGTGTCATTCTGATATGTGCTTGTCCTTTATTCAGTCCTTCCTTTTTTGTGTTTGTCCCAGAACACTCTAGTCCTAGCCTGTATTCTCCCTGTCTTAGCTCTGATATCAACTACTGCTCCCTGGCTATGTTTAGTGGAGAATGAGTGTAGAAACCAAGGTCTTACTGCTAGGTGTGCTCCTTCCTACTGAACTGAGACTTATTCTAGATGTCCACCTACAAGCCCACAGTGGTGATTATTTTGTTCTCATGAATTGTTTATTAAATCATTCTGTAATTTTGCTTGGGATAATTATTTTATTCACCAAAATATACTATGAGTATATTATCATTTCTAGGAAATGAAGGCTATTTTGGTACATTTCCAGCATTCCAGAAATCTGTTCTTTATCCATGAACAGAATATTATTAACTTCCTCTGTCAGGACACTGTCTCTAAGTTACAACATGTCTGAACAAGATCAGCAGCTGCAGGCTTATCTAGAGCAATGGGAACTACTTTCATGATGTCCTTAATACTTGGAGATTAATTCCTTACTGACCATGCTAGTTCAACTCTTTCCAATCTGAAGAAAAATATACCTGAGAGAAAATTATAGAAACCCCCCTCTCTGTTCTGTTGTTATCAGACATATTTTTCCTCTTTACATGTACTATAAGGAGTTAATTAATTAACCTTAGCGTAATCACAATATATCTCTGATATAATTATTTCTTAAAATATCTAATTTTAAATCAATTTTATAATTACCTTTCAGGAATTTATTTTTATATAAAAAGTGTCAACTTCCTTTATCATCAAGTAATATAGGACCATGATAGAATAAAAAGTTCCAAAAGGTCACAACCAGTGATAAACACTGTACCTATGGTGCATACACACAGACACACACATAATATTATACACACAAACATAAAAGGTGAGAATACATTCCATGCATAATGTTTCCTACTATTATAACCTAGCATGATATAATAAGAGTAAATTCACACATAAAATTATTCATAAATATAATTTTACTAATAGTATGGATCATTCTATGTGTTCATTAGAAGTTTTAATTAAATATTTATTATTAGAACTTTTCTATAAATATAGTAGGCTATAATAAAAAACTGCAAAAATTTGTGTTCAGACTTATAATCACCTCCTAAAGCTGGACCATTACAAGTAAACTCACATTGTTGCTACTATGACTGAAAATATATTGGATACAATGAAAGTCTTAGTTTTGTTTTTGTTTCTCTTTGCAATTTCTTGAAAGCATTAATTGTTGTCATCTTCAGGCTCCTAGATATAATTTTTATAATTCTGTGCCATGCTTTTGTATTTTTCTTTCTTTACATACCTTGTAAATGTCTTGCTAAAATCTGAATTTATCAGTGAACTCTGCATACTACCACTTCAACTAATTTAATTCCTTCCTGCCAACTCAATTATCATAGTCATAGCTGATGAATTTTAAATGACTATTTTAATTTAGAGGGTTTCTCAATTTTTTGATATAGTCATTTCTTATTTCTCCTTTCTAGGAATTGTGATTATGTTCGCTTTTGACTGAGTGTGCTAGAATCCTTGTTGTGGATGAGGTTCAATGCTTTCAAGAGTCCTCTGCTATTTTCAATTCATGGAAAAAAAAAAAAAACACCTTCTTGTGGATAAGAAGTAATAGTTCTCTTCATCCTTTCTTATGTGTATTTCTTAGAGTCTGAAGTTGCCTGGAAGGCAAATAAAAAATTTATGGACTGTTCCTCTCTCAGTTGAGACTCTAAGCGATTGTCATGAACACTGGTACCACAGAGGTACCTTTCACCTGTTGCTGTTCTGCTAGCTCTCTGCACTGCCAAATCCTTGCCTTCAATTGAATGGCAATCTGTTCCCACAAGCATATACTACCTGTTGTCTTTGTCATTTTCATGTATGCCTCACTACTCAAGTGCATTTAAACCATCAGGTGTAAGGAATTTCAGACAGTAGCAAATCTTCTTCACATACATATTTGATTCTATCTTTCATATTTTTTTCTTAAGATTCTAATTCCTTTGGACATAGTTAATTTTCCATTCTGTTACTGAATATCATATTATTAATTCTTGATGAATATGCCAGTTAGCCAAGTTTTATCTGCAATAACACAAAATCTGATTCAAATTGGTTTAAATAAATGGGAATTTAATATTTCATACATTAGTAATCCCAGAAGTAGGAAGAGCTAAAGGGTTGATTGATTAATTTATGACATATTCAGGAACATGACTTCTTTGCAACTGTCCTTGCTATGGTCCATATGTCCAGATTCATGCTAAGGATGATTCACCTCATTTTCAGAAGTTGGCTACTAATTAATGACTCCCATGAAATATTGTCTTCTTGATAGTATTAATGAGGAAAAACTTAAATACCTCCAAAAAATAACATTGACATACTTCTTTGCAGACTAATTTGAAAATTTAAGATCTGTGGCCCTCCCTGGTACTGCAGTTCTCCTATACTGTTGGATCCTTCACTAGATTCAGTGGGATCCTTCTTCACCCATAGGCTGTGATTTTGCTATATAGTATATTAATACTATGCGCAATTCCCTATCTACTTTCATATCCTTCTCCACACTGACTGTCACTCATATTCATTTGATACCAGCTACTGCAATGTTCTTCAGATTGTTTCTGTTGCAAAAGTTTTAGAAATTTATGAAATGCCACTTATTATATCTACTTTGAGGTGATTCATAAAGCATATTAAAATGCTATAGTCATTGATAGAAGCCTTGTGACTGAAAATAAAACTTTCTTTTGACATATCAAATCTCTCATTCTCCAACTGACAGTATCATGAAATTCTCCTGTTGCATATCAGCTCTTTGAATCCTATGATCATAAAATTTTCAAAGAAGAATGCTTTGGGGAAAGCTATTTTAATGTATACACTAGTTATTTCAATCAGAAGTTTCATCTATCATTCCATCCTTTAGAAGACTAAGAACTTCTGACAAGTTTGAAGGTGTCAGAGAAAATGTAGAGTTACCATACCTAATAGGGGTCAGCACGTACTAACTCAGAAATATTTTAAGCTGAAGGGATTTAAGAAAATAGCAGAAGTAGAAAGGTCACTCTCACGACCACCTTCCTGTTTCTTAAAATAGGTCTTAAACCTACTAAGGATGATCTTCTCCCAAAAAGTACCATAACAACTGTAGGGTGAGGGACACTTTTTCCATAGCTGGAGGAAAGGAGCATCTTTATATCTGAAGACACAGGGACATAGGGAGGAATCTGAACAAACTGACTTTGCTGAGCTCTCATTAATTTATTGCAATGGATAAGACCCCTTTTGTTCCACCTTATTTCCGTATGACTACCCACTCTTCATCTGTCCTACTCTATAACCAAACAAAACACTCAGGTTTAACTGTTTCTTCAGGTCTTTGTGTCCTTATGAAGGGTCTCATGTCACATAAAAGTAATTTTTAAAAGTTGTAATACTGGGGGTTCTTTTGTTAATCTGTCTTTCATTATGGTGGTTTTGGTCAAAAACCAAGATAGGTTAAGAAAAAGATGTTTTCCTCCCCTACAGACTTCTTGCAGTGCTATCCATCTACAGAGAAAACCCAGCACCTTGAACTCAACCAAGTTTCTGGAAAATCAAATGGAAAAATCAAATATCAATTCCAAAACCAGCAGGCTGCACTCCATATCCAACTTTAGTTCTTTCATTCTCTCTCCCTCCATCTGGAGTGGAAAGTAGACCATGGAAATAGCCTGAGTCCCAAAGAGTTTAGTTTTCTCTCAAGAACAAAATGGTTTCCAGAGCTGGCTCCCAGGTTTCTTCTTCTGGTTCTCTTTGTCCTCCTTGGCACTTGAAGAAGAGTCTGGGAGTCACTGTGCTTAGGAAGTCCTGGAAGCAGGTGTCTGTTGGAGGTGACCTAAAGCACTCCTGCGTTTTATGGTGCTTTCCTCAGGTCACAGAAGACCCACAATCCCCTTCCTTTTCCTGTAGCCATTACATCTATTCCTCCCATCCATGTTGCTTTGCCCCCTTCTTCCACAGAAAACAACCTCTTTCACAGAGGGTCTAGGTATATGTTTCAGCTCTACAAAAGCACAGCATTTGGGTTTTGCACTTCCTTTTCCTTTGTGGGGTATGTTCCCACTTTATCATTTTCTGCATCCTTTCTCTTCTCAATTCTTGACATAGTGTTTTCTCCTAGAATATCAATTCCATCCCTCTAGGACTCTTCACACATCCATTATACACTGCCTTTAACTGTAGAGAGTACTGATCATCTAAAACTCTTCTAAGATAACTGCATTTTCTGTATTTTTCTCTTTTCAATAACCTTGCCAAGTAAGTATTATTATGGCCACTTTGTTCCAGAGGGAGCTGATACTGAACAGAAATGTGTTCCTGGCCATGTAATACAAAAGTGAAAAGACTGACCCCAGATCGCTCTGATTTTTCAATAATCAGATTCTTTCTATGAAGCCCTAGGGAATTGCTTTTCCTGAATTTTGTTATGCTGATTCTATTGATCAAGAGAGGTATAAATAAGACCTTTTCCTTTTGGCCCATGGAACTTTTAAAACACACATGTGATATATGCACATATCATTTGCTGAGCACTTTTTTATGTGCAGGACACTACTCTTGAAAACCTTGTCTTTAATCTTACAGTAAGTCATGAGGTTAAAAATGTGTCACTTTCAATCTATAATGTCATTGCATGCTTATAAATCACAATTTGAAATGTTATAAAAACAAAGCAAAAGAAAAACAAAAATTTTAAAAAAGTAAAGAAAACATTTTAGACTTAGCTTTGATTTAGTAGGTAGAAGTTAGCAATGAGCAGTGAAATGCAAGGTAAGGTTCTTTAAATTACTTTAGGGTCCTTCTTTAAAATACTTCTAAAGTAGATGAGAAAGCAAATGATGGTAGTAAATTTTTAGAAAATAAAAGCAAAGGAGCTAATGGGAAAATATGTCAAAAGAAAAGGATTAATGGGACTAACTCTTGATAGGGTCCATTGATTTGATGTGAAGCTAGGAATTATAGCTACAGGTGTCTCCATTTTTTGGGGAAGAAAGATTCCTTTAGTAGTCCAGACACACTAAGGTAACTTCTGGCCAGTTATTGACCAGTACTCACATTAACATGGAATTGACTTGTAGATGAAACTGCCCTAAATAAGATGGTCACCATGAACAGTTCTAGAAAGATCCAGCTAAGGTAAAAAATTCCACAGCCCAAAGACAAAGATGAGTTGAACACATCTAATTGGCCAAGAGTATAGAAGGTGATCCCCAGTTTCCCTGGTAAACATCAAGCAGTAATAAATCTGGAGACAGCATTGTCTCCTTTGTCATTCTCTGCTGAGAAACTGCCCTCTCTCTCTCCTGAGTACTCTCTGCTTAAGTCTCATTTTGCTTTTACTTTATTTTTCCTCACTTTCTCTTTATGTTCACTTTTAATAAAGTTCTCTTGAATGACTTCTGTTGTCTGACTGTAAATTTTCTTTCATTAGTACACAAGAACCAAGGTTTGAAGTTACAGCTACTTGCTCTCCGGTGATTGTCTGAAAAACTTAAAAAACAACAACGACACAACAAAAACTATGTCTCTTCTTTAGGGATTCTGGTTTGATTGGTCTGATATGGTTCCTCTCCCCCTCCTTCATCCAGGACTATATTTTTTAAAAACTCCCTTGTTAAATTCAATGTGTAGCCGGAGGAAGAATCATGAGATTAGATGATTTTTACTAAAACCACATAATTGTTTGTAATTAGATGTAGAGTCTCCTGATTGCTATCCAAGTTAACCTTGCATTAGACCCCAGAAGCCTTCCAGGTTTTTTCCTATGTAAATATAGGAAAGTATTTACAGTATCTGTAATTAGGAGTCCCTGGTTTTCCTGACACAATTGTATGGGTGGAGATAGTTCTCTTGTTCCCTTTCGCCAAGAATACTCTTAACTCAGCCACATTCCGCAATGCTCTGGAACATCCCAGAAACCTGACTGACCTGCAACTACCACAAAAGGTCAAAATAGTAAGGGGCCCACCAAGTTCTCCAAATCCCATAGTTTTTTCCTCTCTCTCCCCTTTTCTAATTAAGTTAGAATTTTTCAAATTTTTAGCTGTAAAATGTTAAAAAGAAAAAGAGTTTTCATTATATTAAAAAGACAAAAACTTATGTTGTTCATGATATCATCTGTTTTGCATCTTGCTATTTTCACATCTTAATAAATTTTGAATATCTTTCCATATTGTATAGAAGGTACTTCTTCATTTTAAAAATATCTTTCTATAATCAATTATTTCTACCGTTCTACTGATGATAGGTATTTGGTTTGTTCTAAAGTTCGTTTTTGTTTTTGTTTTTAATAGCATGGGGGATAGAACTCAGGGCCTCCTGTACCCAGCAAAGCATACTACCGATGAGCTACATCTCCAAGCCTGTTCAAAATCTTTTGCTATTTTAGACAGGACTCTTAACTAATTTATTCCATGAGTTTACCCTTGTGAAGTACATTTCTAGAAATGAAATTGCTGGATTAGAATATCCACATTCTGTGGACATTTGTAACTGTTAAATTGATCTCTGGACATATCTATAAGGCTCTCCTAGTGTCCTTATCAATAGCATGTGTTAAAAACAAGTTGATCTGTATGTCAATCAAACAAGTGGAAATGACTTTCAAGAATAGTTTCATATATTTCTTATTGCAATCAAGTTTCAGAAATAAATTTTTAAAGTTGTGTTTCTGTTTTTCTTGTATTAATTCTCAGCATTTTGCTAATCAAACTTGCTATTTATTATTACAATTGCTTATCTCAATATGAGCTGAAAAGCCTACATCATGGGCTGGACTAGCCTGGAAATCTAGTGAGTACTTCCATCACTTTTCATATGGGAAAAAAATCATCTATAGTTCCACATAACTTTATTATAAAAACATGTTTTAAATGCATTCAGTGTTGATGAAATGTTTGAAACGTATGTGATGCTCTGCCCCTCATCATGCATGTACTACATGTTTGATGGGAAATATCTGCTCAGAGGAACAGTACTGAACAGCAAGTGAATTCAGAAATTATCTGCTAGTCCCTTCCAAGAATTGCTTTCTCTCCCTAAATAAATGGCACTTTGAATGAAGGTCATTGAACAGTCATAAGAAAAATGTTAGCATTTTTGAAGGTTTTGTGAATTTTATAATTTTCCATCACATCAGGGAGTCAAATTCTTCTATAGTTCAGATGAAGTACACTTTAGACCCCCAGGCTCTCAAAAATCAATTTATGCCAACATACGGTTTTCAGATGCAGAATGGAGGCCAGAGGGCTAGTAACTTGTATAGGGTCACATCATGGGCAGCTGGATAGAAATGGAAACCAAGCCTCCTGCCTCCAGCATAAAGGTTACTGCTCTCTGCATTCATCAGTTCGAATGCATGTGTCTCTGCTCATAAAACAGTAATTCAAAACAAAAACTAATAATTATCCTCAGGAGTTAAATGCAAACTGAAGAGTCACTGCAAACTAGTAATTACTTATTTCTTTCCCCTGACCTTGTACTAAGCATGTGCATTGATAAGACAAACACTGCGACCACCTTTACCCAGGGTAAGTGACAGGATGTATGACCTAGGACCCTGCTTCCCACAACAGGACTGAGGCTGCCATTTGCTCAGCTGATGGGGTTTCTGGCAACCAGAAACCTTCAGTTGAGCCCCTTTCTTGGTATTTATTAATCAGTACACTAGAACCTCCTTGGATAAAGTCATTGCTCCTACCAAAGACCTGCATCCCAAGACAACTAGGTGGGCAATGACACAATAAAGTTTGTTATGGTTTGGATGTGAGGTGTCCCCCAAAAGCTCACATGTGAGACAAAGCAAGAAGATGTGGAGGATAAATGATTGGGTTATAGCCCTAACCTAATTAGTGAATTAATTTCTGATGGGATTAACAGAGTGGTAACTGGAGGCAGGTGGAGTGTGACTAGAGGAGGTGAGCATTGGGGGCATGGCTATGGGGTATGTATTTTGTATCAGAGGAGTGAAGACTCTTTCTTTCTCTCTGCTTCTTGATCACCTTGTGAGCTGCTTCCCTCTGCCACACTCTTCTGCCATGGTGTTCTGTCTCGCCTCGAACCCCAAGGAATGGAGCCAGCCTTCTATGGACAGAAACCTTTGAAACCATGAGTCCACAAATAAACTTTTCTTCTGTAAAATTGTTCTGGTCAAGTCCTTTGGTCACATTGGCAAAAAGTTGACTAAAACAAGGTTCAATCTTTTTATCTCAGTTTGAACAATGTTGAAGAGCTTTCCAACAGTTTGCCAATGAGAATATCTGAGACCTTGGTTACGACTCCAATTACAAGTTATGCAACAAGTTGGCTAATGTAGCTGGAAAGAGCAAAAGAGCAGTAATGGGTTCTGAGTAGTTTCTGGGAGTTTTGTGTATTATGTACCACTCTGTAGACTGTAATATGGATTTGGTATTTTTTACACCTTGAATTTACTAAGGTACCACTGACTGGAGTTGAGTCACCATGATCCAATTTAAATTTAAATGGGTTGCCTCTGATTTGGGGGTTGTGAATAGAATCTAGGGAGATAAGAGATAGAAGCAGGGACCCTTTGATGGAAAAGTTAATGGTGACTTGGAACAGGGTGGGCTGTGATGGAGGTGGTAAAAATTATTTGGATTCTGCATATGTATACAAGACTTTGACATGGGATGAGAGATGTCTCCTGAGAAGGATTTGAGCAGTTCCCAAAGGGAAAGGGAACTTCAACTCAAGATCAATGGAGTCATTGGAATATGGAGACATGAAAGAATTTTAGGAGGAGTCAGACAAAGGCATAGACAGGTTTATTTAGGAAGTAGACACATTCAAGGAAGAATGTGGGCTATCATGAGAGTAAGAATCTCCTCCTCAGTTTGGGGAGCCAATGTTTATATAAGGGCTGTAGTTAGGGACTGGACTAGAGGTGGAGCCAAGGTGGAGCAGCACAATGTTTCACTAGTTTTCCCTGAGATCTTGTATTTCCCTCATGCACTGGCCAAGGAAGTGCATGGGCCAAGGGCATGTCACTCAAGATTTACAACTCTGCTTTCTGCATCTCAATGGTTCATGAATATCCTTTAAGACTCAGTATCTCTCTCTCTTTCTCTCTCTCTATCATAAGTCCCAATCTCAGCTTCCTTGAGGTATGATTTATATATCTAAATTTGCACATATTTAATATATATATAATTTAATGAGTTTGAACATATAAATACATCCATAAAATCATCACTACATAATAGAAGTATCTATTGTGTTAGTCAGTTTTTCATCACTGTGACAGAACACCTAATAAGAACACCTTATAGGAAAAGTTTATTTTTGCTAATGGTTTTAGAGGTTTGGTCAATGGTTGACTGAGTCCATGGCTCTGGGCCCAAGTTGAGGCAGAACAGCATGAGGTGAGGGCATGATGGAGGAATATGCTTTAGGAAGGAGAGAGGGAGGGAGGGAGGGGAGAGAGAGAGAGAGAGAGAGAGAGAGAGAGAGAGAGAGAGAGAGAGAGAGAAAGAAAGGAACCACAGGGAAGGTGAACCTCTCCATGGAACACCCCCAGTGACCCACCTCCTCCAGTCACACCCTATCTGCCTACAGTTACCATCCAGCCTATTCAAACTAGGATGGACTGATTATGTTATAATCTTAAAATCCAACCATTTCAGTCTTGCACATTCCTGCATTAACAAAAGATTTTGGAGAACATCTCATATTCAAACCATAATATCTGTCAATTCCCTTCTTAATTTGTCTTTTTATTTGTTTTGTTTGCATTTTTGATGATAAGAGCATTCAACATGAGGCAGGCCTTCATAACACTGATTTTAAGTGCACAGTTCAACGTTGTTAACTATAGGCACTATATTGTCCAACAGATCTCTAGAACTTAGGCATATTACATAGCAGATTCAAAAACTGTTTTTGAAGTAAGAACTGATGAATAGTTATGAAGTATGAGAGAAAGAGAAGAGGCAGGATATAAGGTTTGGTGTTACTAGAAGAATTGAGCTTCCATCCACTGAGATTTTCAAGGCTGAGAGTAAGGCAAGTTTGGAGATAAAGTTAGTTTGCTTTTTCAGGTGTGTTTGGGAGATTACTATTTCAAGTGAAAGAGGGCTTTGAGAAAAGAGACAAACCTATCAGGAGGGGGGTTTATTTGGTAATGTGTATATGAGAACCTGAAAATAGGTAATATCAAGTTGGGTGAAAGAGAATCATTCTGGGAACAAATCTGACGGAGACCTGGCACTGAGGTAGGAGAAAACCCAAAGAGTGAGTGATCCAGGAAGTTATTGAAGAGTGAAAGCACCAAATGAGATTTACAGTGGAATTAGGATTAGGTAGGTCTTGATTAATATCCAGCAGCAGTGCAGTTAACATGAGGCATTACCTTCCTACACTTGCCACAATTCTAGTGAGTGAAATTTATCTATACTTATTTAATGCCTATCTCCTCCACCTTAACCCAACCCACGTCCTTTGTTTCCAGAAATGTCTTAAGTGCCTAGAAAAGACTGACTCACAGCAGGTGTGGTCACAAATATTTACTGAACAGTGATTGACAATGTACAAAAAGGTGGAATAAACCAATGACCTATTTTGAGTGTGGTATATCCCAGCTCAGCATAGTATCCATCCCTTACTGGTGAGGTATTGCCTAGCTCAGGGACCTGACTGAAAAGTACTGAATACGCTCTCAAAAAGGATGAGACAAGGTAAAATCACTGCAGGATGAAGTTCACTATCCAGGCAATGGGATCATTCCTTCATGCCCAGGAGACAACAGTCTCCTGTTTCTTACTTCATGCACTATCATGTATGATAGAGGAGCTAGAAGAAATTCCCTAAGTAACTGATTAAAATATCAGAGTGGGAGCCTAGCTTTTGCGAAAGTGGGGAGTAAAATAAAGATCAACAGAACTATTCATCTACTGTATGACAAGATGCTGAACAGTAAGATAAAATTCTGGGAACCAATAGTACTTAGAACTTGGATCATCCTTATCTCTTTCAGTGGTACCCAGCTGTTTCTTGTTGATGTTATTTAAGGTGTTGGAATTCTATGTATCAATGTCTATCAAGGTATATTTCTGAAGTGCAGTGCTAAAATCACTGAAATGATTTTAAAGAAAGCAATATATTATCTTTATTTTTACATCTGCACGAACTTTGCTATGACTTTATCCTACTTTTATAAGGATGTACTAAATACAGTTTTCAAATCATTAAATAATCTTGAATTTGTCATTTGATCATAAAATATGACTACCAAAACTCAGAAAGAAGAAAATGTGTTTTATCTGTATTTCATCTGAAAGCATTATTTACTCTCACTCACTCTTACCACCCACAGAATTACAAAATTTATGAGGGAAAAGTACAGTCCTTCCTTTTCATTTGCAGATATATTATCCTTGCATAACATCTGTCATTGACACTGGATAGTACAAAGACTGAACAAAACTCTCAGGGTCAACCTTTCTAACCATAGATATGCCCTCTTTCTTCTTTCATATCCATGACATTTTATCATCTTCAGTAAATGCAAATTAGAAATCTGCAACTTTGACTTCTATATTTAGCTCTCTTGGACAAAATGAAAATAGATCCTGGACATAAAACCCACAC
This sequence comes from Sciurus carolinensis, assembly GCF_902686445.1. Taxonomy (NCBI): domain Eukaryota; kingdom Metazoa; phylum Chordata; class Mammalia; order Rodentia; family Sciuridae; genus Sciurus; species Sciurus carolinensis. The sequence continues at coordinate 74,790,570 of NC_062215.1, forward strand.
TTTTATGTAGACCCTTTGCCTGCAGGTTCTTTGAGCTCACTCTTGAAAGCAGAAGCAGAAGCAGAAGCTGGGTGCTGTGGTACACATCTGTAATCCCAGCTACTCTAGAGGTTGAGGCAGGAGGATCACAAGTTCAAAACCAGCCTCAGCAATTTAGTAAGGCTAAATTAAAGGCTAAATTTAGCAACCTATGGAGGCCCTGTCTCATAATAAAAAAATGTAAAAAGGACTGGATATGTGGCTCAGTGTTTAAGCACCCCTGGAATCAATCCCCAGTACCAAACAAACAGCAACAACAAAAAAGTAAACAGAAAATAGAAACAGGAGAAACTCAGTTCCCAAGAGGGGCATGGAGACTGAACCTTTGAGTTTACTTATGGAACAAACACAAAGAAAGTCGTTCCACTTTTCTGGGTTTTCTGCCAAAGATGGATATATGGAACAAAGGACTGACGTGTGGTTCTGGAAAAGGTTAGGGTGCCTGCTACTGCCAAGGTCCGTTGCAGTCACACAGACCAACTCTGTTCATTTCTCCAAGCACAAACTGGACACTTGGGAGAGACACAGGAAGGAAAAGATGGCATAAACACATAAAAATCAATTTTCTTTCCTTTACTTTCTTTCTTTAGTTTTCAGTACTGGGGGTTGAACCTAAGACAACTCTACCATTGAGCTACATCCCAGCTCCTTTTTCTACTTTATATTTTGAGACAGGATCTCACCAAATTACCAAGACTGACCTTTAACTTGTAATCCTCCTGCCTCATCCTCCAGATTATAGGCATATGCTACCACACCAAGCCAAAATTAGGTTTCTATGGCAAAATTCTACTTGTTCCTCAAAGGGATGTGGAAAAGGAGAATGAGAGATTTTTTAAAATTTCCCTAATTGGCCCATTTTGAAGATAAACAAACTTTGTGAACACTTTGGAGCATTTATTCTCTGATCATTTTGGGAACATATATATTTAATGGTCTATATTTAATATTTTAAAGTAGCAGCCACTTTTACAAAAAGCATAAATTATATAGATATAAAAAAAGAAAATGATTATAGATATGGGATGTAGAGAATATATATTTTATTTAAAAATACTTCTTCCTAAAGAAAAAAGATCTATGACACATGAGATATCTCTGAGACACAGTAGTGGAGAACCTTCTAAACTGGTGACCAATCTTATTGTGATTATCAGACAGGGGGCTACATTCTTACAGAATTATTGACAAAACTCTATATGTAGAAAAAAAATCCTATTTTTAAATTAGAAAACAAAAGGAAGAAATATCTAATCAGAAATAAAGACTAGGTGACCAGTTGAGAACTAAAACTATGTTAACCTAATACTCAGAATAAGCAAAAGTAACCATCCTTGGACCAGGAAATACTTGTTTCATTAAATAAAACTGCAAACACTCCAAAATAGTGTTTTGATCAAGGCTGGCAATTTACTCATCAAGATTCACTTTAAGTAGGGTGCAGTGATGCCCGCCTGTAATCCCAGTGGATTGTTAGTTCAACGCCAGACTCAGCAATTTAGGAAGGCTTTAAGAAACCCAGTGAGACTCTAACTCCAAATAAAATGTATAAAAAAAGGTTGGGGATGTAGCTTAGTGGTTGAGCTCCACTGGGTTCAATGCCTGATACAAAAAAAAAAAAAAAAAAAAAAAAAAACTCATTTACTCACATTAAATGTTTGCTTGTTTTAGTGCTAGGGATTTCACATGTCAGGCAAGTGTTCTAATACTAAAACTGTATGCCTAGTCCTAAAGTTCTTGATTATCTGAGTCCACAGTTCCATGGTCTTGAGTCACAGTTCAGACTGATCCATCCCAAACAATTCCCCATCTTGCAAAATCAGCTTAAAAATAACCCATTGTAGGACCTTGACTCCTACAAATATTCTCCTCTACCTTCCAGACACTTCTGATACTGACAAGAGGAGGTTCTTCCTTCTTGAAATAGGTCCCATACCTTAGCTTCCTAAGCAGTGAAGTTTGAGGTTATCTTTTCAAGGAGTTGTCAGTAGACACTGCTAAATCCTACTTTACTGCATGTCTGGATCTCCTGTGCTATGGACTAACTTTTCAAGATTTTTTTCTTTGGATTTGTTTGTGTTTTCAGTTCACATTTGTTCTAAATATTTGCAAACTTGTTCATGTTCTCCACAACCTCAAGCAAAAGAATCAACAACTCATTCTATGAGTCTAGTATCACACTGACACCCAAACCAAAGATACATTAAGGAAGAAAACTTCAGACCAATATCTCTGATGAACATAGATGCAAAAATTTTCAATAAAATTCTGGCAAATCACATACAAAAACATATTAAAAAGATAGTGCACCATGATAAAGTGGTGTTTCTTCCCAGGGATGCAAGGTTGTTTCAATATACAGAAAACAATAAATGTAATTCATCACATGAATAGACTTGAAGATAAGAACCATATGATCATCTCAATAGATGCAGAAGAAGCATTTGACAAAATACAGCACACTTCATGTTCAAAACGCTAGAAAAACTAGGGATAACCAGAACATACCTCAACATTTTAAAAGTTATCTATGCTAAGCCCAAGGCAAACATCATTCTAAATGGAGAAACAGTGAAAGTATTCCTTATAAAAACTGGAACAAGAATAGGGATATCCTCTTTTACTACTGCTGTTCAACGTAGTCCTTGAACTCTAACCATAGCAATTAGACAGACCAAAGAAAGTAAAGGGATACAAATAAGGAAAGAAGAACTCAAACTATCACTGTTTGTCAATGACATGATTCTATATTTAGAGGATACAAAAAATTCCACCAGAAAACTTCTAGAACTAATAAATGAATTCAGCAAAGTAGCAGGATATAAAATCAACATCCATAAATCTAATGCATTTCTACATATTAGTGATGAATCCTCTGAAAGAGAAATTAGGAAAACTACCCCATTCACAATAGTCTCAAAAAATAAAATAAAATACATGGGAATCAATCTAAAAAAGAAGTGAAAGACTTCTACAATGAAAACTACAGAACACGAAAGAAGACCTTAGAAGATGGAAAGATCTTCCATGTTCTTGGATAAGCAGAATTAATATTGTCAAAATGGAAATCCTACCAAAAGCATTATACAAATTTAATGCAATTCCAATTAAAATTCCAACATCTTTCCTCATGGAAATCCTTAGCAAGATGAGTGAAGCAGGAGGCATCACAATACCAGACTTTAAACTATATTACAGAGCTATAGTAACAAAAAGGGCATGGTATTGGCACCAAAATAGACATGTTGACTGATGGTGCAGAACAGAGAACAGAGACAATCCACATAAATAAAGTTATCTTATATTAGAAAAAGTCACCAAAAACATATATTGGAGAAAAGATAGTCTTTTCAACAAATAGTTCTGGGAAAACTGGTAATCCATATGCAGCAAAATGAAATTAAATCCCTATCTCTCACTGTGCACAAAGTTCAACTTGAAGTGGATCAAGGGCCTAAGAATTAGACCGGAAACCCTGTGCATAATAGAAGAAAAAGCAGGCCCAAAGCTTCATCATGTTGGCTTAGGAGTTGACTTCCTTATTAAGACTCCTAACACTCAGGAAATAAAATCAAGAATCAACAAATGGGACAGATCCAAACTAAAAAGATCTTCTCAGCAAAGGAAACAATCAATGAACTGAAGAGAGAGCCTACAAAATGGGAGAAAATCTTTACCACATGCACATCAGATAGAGCACTAATCTCCAGGATACATAAAGAACTCAAAGAATTTAACACCAAAAATGAATAAATAAACAATCCAAGTAGTAAATGGACTAAGGAATTGAGCTAACACTTCACAGAAGAAGATATACAATCCATCAACAAATATATGAAAAAATGTTCAACATCTCTAGCAATTAGAGAAATGCAAATCAAACTACTCTAAGATTTCATCTCCTCCCCAGGCAGAATGGCAATTATCAAGAATACAAAGCAACAATAAATGTTGATGAGGATGTGGGGAAAAAGGTACACTCATTCATTGCTGGTGGGACTGCAAATTGGTGTGACCACTCTGGAAAGCAGTATGGAGATTCCGTAGAAAACTTGGTATGGAACCACCATTTGACCCAACTATTCCATTCCTTGTTCTATACGCAAAGAACTTAAAATCAGCATACTACAGTGATGCAGCCACATCAATGTTTATAGCAGTTCAATTCACAATAGCTAAACTGTGGAACCAACCTAGATGCCCTTCAATAGATGAATGGATAAGAAAAACCCTGTGGTATATATACAAATGGAATATTACTCAACCTTAAAGAAGAAAGAAATTATGACATTTGCAGGTAAATGGATGGAATTGGAGAATATCATGCTAACCAAAGTAAGCCAATCCTGAAATCCCAAAGGCCAAATGTTTTCTCTGATAAGTGGATGGTGATCCATAATGGGGTGGGGGGAAAGGGAAGAATGGAGAAATTTTGGACAGGGTAGAGGGGAGGAGAGGGGCTTTAGGGGTGGGAAGGATGGTGGAATGAGGTGGACATTATTACCCTTTGTGAATGTATGATTGTACAATTGGTGTGACTCTGCATCATGTACAACCAGAAAAAGGAAAAGTTGTGCTCCCTGTGTGTACAATAAGCTGAAATGCATTCTGTTGTCATGTATAACTAATCAGAACAAATAATAATAATAATAAAGTGTCAGGGGCAGGCTCTGAGGGCCTCAGAGCCGCACCGTGGCCTGATCTCTAAGATGGCACCTGGCAGCTTGCCAGACATAGCTGCACTCATATTCAAGTTTTAGGAAGTAACTCTGGTTGGCTGTTGTACATGAGGCAATCCTGGTATCTCCCTGGAGACTGTTCCTTGATAGGCTGACTTTCCTGGTAGTCTACTCTCTGATAGGCTGATATTCTCAATATAAGTCTGAGACTTGTGGAATAAAGTCTTTTTGGTTCCTGTGATCAAGAAGAGTGTACGCGTTGTGATTGTCCCCGTGGGCAGTGGGAGATCATAAGTGGTGCCGAAACCCGGGAACTCGAGTTACAAAGAAGGAACTGATCAGGTAAATACAGGGAAAGTAAAGTACAGTCTGGCCAGGTTAAAGTTCGCTGGATAAGCAACGAGTTAAAGTTCGCGGGATAAGCGATGGAAATTGAGTGTAAGTGTTTTCGCTTTTGTTTTGCTAGTTAAAGTGCTTTGCATTCTGTTAGTTTAATAGAGCAATATGGGCACTGAAATGTCACGAATGCGCATGGAAGGTCCCTTAAAGGATTTGCTCCGGGCCAATGGAATTCCTCTTGAAACTAAAACAGCCCGAACCAAATGCAGAGAGGCCATAAAACAAGGGTAAGAGGTTTTGGAGGAAATAAAAGAGGAAAGGTCTAAAGCATCAGAAAGGGCGTCAATAAGATCAGAGACAGACAAGGAAAATGAAACTGGGTGTGAGGATAGTTCAGATGAAGAAGAGGATTTACTATGTAAAACAAAAAATCTTGCTATTACAGGATCTACTAAAGAAAAGATGGGGCAAACACACACCACACATGGTGACCCTACGCTCTCAGCTCTTAGACTCATGCTGAAGAGTAGCAGCCTTGAGTGGTCTGATACACAGGCAGAAAAAGCCTGGGACACCTTTAAGAGGGAAATCAGTTTAGGGGAGGGTCCCCCATTAGGAGTCTGCCCTACGTTATCCGCCCTTAAGGCCTGCTTCTCTCCAGGACCTCCCAAAGGAGGCTCCAAGTTTCTCCCCAAGGAGCCGCCGCCTAAAGAACCGCTGGCTCCTCCCGTTGCATCTCCTTCCAGAAACTTGCCACATAGTAAACAACATTGGGAGACCTTTAATGAGGAGCCCAATCCATCTCCATCCGCTCCTCCCAAGGTTGAGGAACCACGAGGGCAGCCAACCTCTACACATAGGGAGGACCCACTACCGCCCCGGGGAGACTCATTGCTGCCATCTCGTATTCTGGGGCCACATCAAACTCCAATGAAAGCCCTCGCCCTCCTCCTTCCGGATGGCAGGAAATCTTCCCGGTGGCCATTTTATGATACTGGGCAAGAACTCACAGACTCTAACCTCCCCCCTCCCTGTATGGCCTTCCCGGTAAATGGTAAAATGTTAGTTTGGGAATTAATGACTACCGATCACAAATTGGCCTGTGCAGGGATGAAAGATTGCTCCATGGGAAGGTGGATTGTGGCTACCAAAGATATTGGCACACAGCATCCGTGAGCGAATGGGCAGATGGAAAGGGATTCCTTATCTTCAAGTCTCTTCTTTCTTGCGCTTCTATGCTCTTCCTGCAAACTCCAACGCCCCCTGACAAAAAAGAGTCAACAAATTCTACATGGTCATTTTTAATATCCTTTTAATCCATCATTGTTTAATTCATTTTTGTTGATCTTAACTGCAAGTGTTTCTTCATTCCTATTTCTTTTTTGTATAATTGTGTCTTGTTTCATTGTGGTCATGTCTTCTGGAATCCTATGGAATTTTTACAGACCATTCTTGCTATGGAGAGGATGTTTTTCATCTATGTAACAGGTAGCATTTTGTCATTCATCTCTCTTAGACAAACTGTTTAGTTTTACCAAATGTATCTCTCTTCAATTGAAATGTGATCCATACTGCCTTTACTGCCTCCCTGTGAACACTGAGATGGAGTGCAAGAAACTGCCAATGCTCTCAAAACCTTCCTCTGACAATGCTTATCTCTAGTCCTATCTTTAGTTTTAACTGTCGTATATTACCAGTCCCAGAGAGAATGTGCCATGCCTGATTCTTTATCTTCTTCCAAAGTTGCACAGACATCCCTGCTTCTGTTCTGCAGTATTCTAGAAATGAGAAAATTCACATGAGATTTTGAGATTTTGAGATACTTTTTCCTGGAGATCCAGAGAGGGAGGATCGCATAAACTGCAACTTTGCCTGCCTCAAAGCAGACCTAAAACAGGAGAGATGTAGACTTCTGTGAAAAACACACATCACATTTGTGACCCAAAGACATACTTCAGGCAGAGAGCCTGGCTGCTTATGGAGCATGAGCAGTTCTCCAATTTCAATCCATTCTCCATCTCCAGCAGTCTCTAACCTGTGAAAATATCTTCAGGTTTTGACCATTAAATTAAATGTCACACTCTTCCTATGGTGGTACCATGGGCTTCACGTTTTTCTTCTTTATGATTTTGTTGATGATTTGAGAGATCAGGAAAGAAAGGATCACAAGTTGAAGTTAGATTCACATCAACTACCTAAATCCCCTGAGAATGAGGAATTCTCATTGACTGAGTTGATTCATGGTAGTATTAGCATACATTGAAGATATGCCTCCTGAATCTATCATCATTTTACAAGATTTCAAGTAGGTTCTCCCTTGCTTAGAAACCTAGCTCAGTGTGGCCTATCCAGTTATGGGACCTTGCCAGAATCCAGTGCTCATTTCTTCCTTTTTGTTAAAGTTGCATTCTTCTCTAGCTCTGCTTCTCTTCAAATGAGGCCTGAAGACTGTTCCTCCATCCTTTAAAACTTAACATCTTTGTTCAGGTATTTTATGAATTTAATATCTTTACCAAAGATTTATGGAATTGTAGGTAGCAGTCAATTATTTAATTTTCAGTTTTCAGTTATCCTGCTGCTTGTATTTGCACTTGGAAACAATACCGAATTATTTTTTTCTTGTCTCATGAACAAAGCAATCATACCTATATTAAGACCCTGAGGCTGGAATTTCTATCTTAAATTGTATTTATCACATTATAGTTTGCACTACTGATGCTAAAAAGTAAAGTAATTTTTTTTTCTATTCCTCTATATTATCAGCACCTTTGGGTTGGTACCCTTGTTTAAAAAGCAGATAGCAGAGACTAAGAGAAGGCTCATGACTTCCTAAAACTAGTACAATTGTTCCGTGTAAAATGTCCAGACTTTGATTACTTAGAGAGCTCTTTCTCCACACCTGCATTTCTGTTTCTAGCTACTGCTTTGCCTTGCACAGAAACCTCTAGCACTCAGCTGCTTTAACTCCCTATTCGCTCAGTATCTCCTGTGAAAATTGCTTATAGTACTCATCCGGAGCATAGTCCTGTGATTGAGACTCCCTTGGGGTAAGGCAGTGCTGGACACATAATAAACACTTCATATGAATTCTCTTTTCTCTCCCTGAATGATGTTTTTCAACATGGTGACCATTATTATAAGACTTCATGTGTCACACAAAAACGATCCTCACAGCCACATTTATTTCAGTTGTATGTAGTTAAATGGGCAAGCCTATTGTTGCAGAAAATTATCTCACATGACTCTTTGTATATCCAAATGCAAAACTGCACTGGTGTTTTCCTAGGAGTTTTCTCTAATGTGATGACTTCTATTCACCATTACAGCTCAGTCATTACCTCTTTTTGTAATTCTTCCCCTACTTCCAAAATTAGGTTCAGTGATTTTACCCTCTACCTCTAACACTGCAGTTACTATGTTAAATGAGTTACCTTTTAATTCCTTCATGCAAATAGCAACTCTTGGATCTGTGTATTTATCATTTTCTCTTCAGTAATATAATTTCAGAAATTAAATTGGGAGAAATACAATAAATGTGATGAATGAGTGAATAAGTGACTACAATGCTCATTTAATTTCAAAGCAAAATATTCTTTGCACTACCAATTGCTATTCAATGCCCCAACATAAAGTTCCAAGACCCCAGTGGATTCCTGAAACCATGGGTAGTGCTCACAATGAGCACTTATCCCAAGCTGTAGCTGTAATGTTTGATATTGGAAGTAAGACAGCAAAACTAACAAGAATTTCATTTTTCTTCTTCACAAAGAGTAGATGGTTCATTGTGGATTTAATAACTTCAGAAGATATCATTCTTCTTTTTTTGTGTTAAGAACTTTCACATTCTCACTTAAAGGAAGTACTTTATGTCTTTTCTTTACCATATCCAAATTGCTGGAACCACCACTCTAAGACTTTGGGGCATTATTAAATAAAATAAGAGTCCCTTGAACACAGACTTTCCAATACTATGACAGCGTATCTGATAATTAAGTAACTAATGAGCAGGTAGTGTATACATAGTGGATAATACTGGGCAAAAGGATACGTATATCCAGGTGGGGACACACCAGGATGGCAGCAAATCTCCTTATGCTACTCTTAATAGTATACATTTTAAAACTAAAAAAATATTTATTTCTGGACTTTTCTGACTGTAGTTGACATGGGAAACTCAAACCATGGAAAACAAAACTGTAGAGAAAGGTGGGTTATGTACTATAAAATCAGTGACAGTTATTGACCCAGGGCTGAAGTTCTCAGCAATTGCCTGTTTTCCTTACTGTTACTCAAAAAAGCATATACTGGAAATTTAAGTAAGTATGTGAGAATGGGATTCTAGGGATACTGTTAGAATAGGCTTGAATACACCTTAGTTTGTTTTTGAAGAGCAAATCATTAACAAACTTTAACACACTATTATGATAGTGAAATATTTACAGCGCACCTTAGAATGATCTCCAGTCATGGGTATTGCAAATTGTTGATTTAAAATCATCACTTAGATTCACATATCTAGAACTTTTCTTATGTTCATCCATTTTTAGAGAACTGCAAGGTTAGACATATTGGTATTTTTCTTATTGTTATTTATCTGGCTTAGCAACTAGTACAAACTGATTGGAGCTCTGGGTAAATGTACGTGAGTGGAAGGATAAAAGGCTGGAAACAGGAAGGGCAATGATAATTGTGCTGGATATAAAAAGGAAAAGAGGCCACACAGATATATGAAGAAATTTAGTGGTTTCTGGGCAAAGTTACTTTGACTCTTTGGTCCAAATTTTCTCTTCATCTCTATTCCAGTTAGTCATGAGGAGCAAATGAGACAGTGGATATAAAAAATTACACTTAGAAAAATAGTGATCATCATATAAACATGAAGACACACACATAAAGAGAGTTACATCTACACCACTGATACATCCACTATGTGACTTTATTTATGAACACTGACAATTTCACAATTGCTTCTTTCCATTTCTGCCCAATTCTAAACATTTTATTTGTGTGACTGTACAATTCCTCTTTGGGAAAATCAGAATTTTAGCATCTGTCTTCCAGCATGCTAATGACAGCAGGACTCCACCTCCACACAACTGATAATGAGGTTGCTATGATGTTGTCCTGATTTCCACTGAGTTTTTATTTGGATCACAATAATAAAAGAAAATAAAAGTGAGAGAAAACTGTGCCTTTAAAGCTCTTTAAATCTGCCTGATCACCCCACCCCATTGCAGACATGATGAAAACTGTGTGACACAATCAAAATATATAAGAAAAAAGTGCACTCAAACTTGACTACTTAGAGCAAAATACTTCAAGATTTAAAATCTAAGGCCTTGATTGCTTTAGATGCAAGGACCTTGAAAGCTCTAAAACATTTTTCTAATAATCTTTTATTTTCATTTCTGACATGTATTAAGCTAATTGAGCTCCAAGTTACATTATCCTGGTACTGTAATATTACACTTCACAAGTGTATATTTTTGTATCCTTTTCTCTTCTCTAACCTAATCAACAACTTCTGCATTTTCTTCATTCACAACTTTAGTAATATTAGGTTACTGCTTAAAAATCATCAATGATCACCCATCATTGCAAAGAGTATAAGAATATTTCCTTATTGTTCAGAGAGTTTGAATACTTTGTAGCTAAATAATGTTCCACAAGATTTTTGACACTCCAAGAATTTCATTCATAAAATTTGTGTGAATTTTATCTGTTATGATGTGATTGAATGAAAGTGAACAAATATAGTGTACTCTGAAAGAAGATGATCTACTTCTTTGTCTTTACTTAGACCATATCTGTCCCTCCACATGTACCCCAAATTCCAGACAGACAGGGTTATGGCTCTTCTGTAACATAACATCTATGACCATCTGCACCTTTTCTGAACTTGATCATGATATCACATGCACTCAGAACATCCACCCCATTCACCATATCTATAAGACCACTTCATACCTATCCTCAGTTGAACAAGTTCTACCTTTGGTCTCAACTACTACCTTTCCTCTGAAGTGTTTTATTCTTGTCCAAATCAGATGAAAATTCTCTTCCTTTGGAACTACTTAGCATTTCTCTTGTAATTGTGCTATAGAAATACTTACTTCACCCAGAATTTTTCAGCAAAACTCTTACTGTCCCAGAGATAATACACATGTCTTGTGCTTCTCTTTTTCCTCTGCAGGGAGCCAATACTAGTCTCTGATCATTTGCATTTTTTTGAGAAGAGAATTTGTCAAAGGATAATGTCCATAAGCATTTAAAGGGAGTGATGATAAGAACGAAACTCTTAATCACCCTCCTAATGCGTGAGGAGAGAGAAGGAGTTCCTTAGAGAACTAAGGAGCAGATTTTAGAATGAACCCTGAGATAAGACCAAGATCCTAACAGATCCAAAGAATTTTGAGTAAGTGGCAAGGTATTAGCAATCGTACCTATGATGCTAACACTGTGAACTTCTAGCTCACAGTCTCTCATGGAAGGAATGAAAACAAAACTACTAGTTTGAAGAACAGAGAAGAGCAATATAAAATTGCCAATTCAGAAACCATCTTTCCCCTATGGAATTTTTACTTTGAAGTGGGAACTGTCTGAAACTCATTCATTTTATGTATATTATATGAAAAGTGAGAACAATATTTTGTCCTTCAAAAATTATAAACTGTAGGACCTATTAATAAATAGTTTTAAAAATACTACTTATTTTCTGCTGACAAGTGTGCCTTTTCATTTTTCATTAAAAGTTCCTTTCAATAAAAGTTCGTAATTTTGAGCACATTCTTTAGGGTAGGCCCAGCTCTAAATTTTCTTAAGCTCATTTAATTCTCACAACAATCTTACAAAATGAGCATTTGTATAGTGTTGAGTTTAAGGTTGAGAAAATTGATGGAGGTCCTAAGTTACACAACTAATAAAAAGTTTGAGAGTGTGATTTTTCTGCACTGAAGGAATCTGACTCCAAACTTATGTGTTGTGTGTGTGTGTGTGTGTGTGTGTGTGTGTGTTTTCATTGGAGATTGAACCCACGAGTGTTCAGCTTCTGTGCTTCCTCCCTACCCATTCTTATTTTATTTTAAGACAGGGTCTTGCTTAGTTGCTGAGACTGGCCTCAAATGACCTGCCCGACTTCAGAGTTGCTGGGATTATAGGTGTGTACCAATACACCTGGCTCAAAGTTTAGGTTTGTTACTGCTTTAATAGATTTCCTTTCAAATATAGTATTATTCTTAATGATTCAGTCTTTTATATGTCAAATACAGGATTTACACACATAGCAGGGGCAACATATGGAAAACCTTATGATTATGTTAGGAGTCTATTCAGGCACACACAACCACACACCAGTAGATCTTGGCTAAAAATCAAGTTTAGTGCTTTAAAAATCATTCTGAAAATATCATAATTACTGCACAACTTTAACAAGTTAGAGCATTCTGTTCAGGCCATGCATACAGTCTGTCAGGATGCTAAGCTCCACGATCAGGCTCTCTGGGGATCTATTCTTCATTGTGAACCTTCAACAAAGATAGATCATTCTCTTCTACTCTCCAGTGTCTAAACTTAATGTTCCCTTGGCTCTCTCCCAAGACTGCATTCCACTGTAGTTTATCCTGCAAACATTTAATCCTATTTATTACTTGTTCGTTATCGACATTTATCCTCCTTATACTCATTTTGTGTTCTCATTGTTACAACCAGCATGACCGTGCTTAAATCTGAAGCCCCTGGCTGGTGCAATTTGCTCTCAAGCTCTCCATACAAAGCCCTGAACATCTTCCCACCTAACAGCACTGTGAGTAGAATGGAACTCAGGCAGCAGGACTCGCCCCAGTGTAGGTTTACAGTCACAGTTGCTTCCATTTCTATGAATAAGTTTGAGTTAAGGCAGCCAGATTCCCAGCTGTAAATCCTCATCCTTATTTGCAAGATGTGGATAATTATAATATAAAATATTCAACTGGGAAGGAAGCTTAGCAATGACTTCATTTTACTTTCTCATTTTAGAGAAGGAGAAAAAGAAATTCAGGTAGCAGGAATCACTTGCATGGAGTTGAAGCTTCCAGAAAAGTTTTATTTTCCTCCAAGATGCATGATTTTTAACCATTTTCACCATATCTCATAAAATAGAAGCTTTTTTTAAAAAAAATCATCTCATAAAGACACAGTGCTTCAAACAAATCTTTTTTTTTTTTTTTTTTTTTTTTTTTTTTTGCGGTACTGGGGATCGAACTCAGGGCCTTGTGCTTGCGAGGCAAGCACTCTACCAGCTGAGCTATCTCCCCAGCCTCAGACAAATCTTTGAAGATATAAAATTTTTCCAGGATTCCATAATTTTCTTGTGAACTGGTATATGCTTTTCCATATTAGAAGTCACTATATGGGTTCAATTTCTCACCAGCCTATGATGGAAACTCTGTGTTTGAATCCATTCAGGCTGCTATAACAAAATATCACAAATTGAGTGGTTTATAAATAACAGAAATTTATTTCTCATAGTTCTGGAAGCTGAGAAGCACAAATTCAAGGTCCAGCAGTTTCACTGGTGAGGACCTGCTTCCTGTTGATATCTGGTCCCTTTTGCTGTGGGCAAGGCAGCTGTCTGAGATCCACTTAAAAGGGCAGCACTCCCATTTATCAGGGATCCTCCATCCTCATAACCTCATCACCTCCCAAAGACTTTACCTCCTTATACTATCACATTGTGGTTAGGATATCAATATATGAATTTGGGGTGATATAAACATTGAGACCAAAGTGCCCTGTTATTGAATGAATAACTATATCCTATTTTCATTCATTTTCAACCTATTCTACTTACAGCTATGATATAAAGTTTATCACAAAAGGTAGACTTACCTCATTCCTACAGTTTTCAACAATATTATCTTTAGTTGCCTTCGAAGTCCTTGAACTACTAAAATCCTGAGGTTAATAAGAAGTTTATTTTATAAAATGCACCTTTACCATCTGTGGAAATTGAATTTCTTCTTTCCCTGCTGCCTCTGCTCCAGGAAGTCCTCCAGCCCACTACCTTGGTCTGTTCAGGGATCTTGTAGACTTGTTCCTCTGTTTCATTAGCTGTATTGTTTCAGTGTTGATTTACAAGCCTATCAAGCTACTGAAGCAAAGGAATTCATTTATCACAACTTCCCATGATTAGTAGCACATATCTGAGAGGTCCACCACCTTGTGCCTCTATCCATAAACTCCAGGTACCCAAGGCCCTATTTGTTAGGCTCAGGCATTCCTTAAGGTCCCACCTCCTATTTGCTGCAAATCTACTAACCCTCTTTTCTTATCTTTCTTCCAGTCCTACTTTCTCTGACCTCGTTTTTTCCTTCTTATTGCCCAATTCCAGTGTGACATATACATTTATGAGTCTAGAAATTTGATTACTGGGGTTATGTCTGCAATATTCAGACCTCATCTCCACTCTGGTTTTGGGAACTCCCTCTGTGTCAGAGTCCTGGGCTCCCAGCCTGCTCAGGAGGTGGGGTCAGGATTTTAGGGTAAAATATAACTGCTGCCAGAACTCTACACTGTACCAGCTTGTTACTTTGTGAACTCCCTCCTCTGTGCCTGTGCATTATCTTCTACAGTAACAGAATTTCTCAGAGTATTTGTTTACAAGATTATCATCACTTCCACAGATGGAACTTTCATCCTTAATAGTCATATATTACAGCAGCAATCACAGGACGTGTTAGCTACTCGGTTAATGTTTGTTCAAAGAATAATTTTGCATTCCTGGAATTCTAGAGGACAGCATGAAAGTGCTTGTGCATGCTTGGCACAGGATGCAAGTAGAGTGCAGTTCTACCTGGCCAGGTTTGTGATCTGGAAAGATGTGCTGCTTTCCTGGCCAGAGCAACTACTTCATGAACAAGTATTTCATAAAATTCCAGTTGTACAGGGAAGTCATTTCAAAGTAGTTAATAACATGCCATATTTATGGTCATTTTTTTCAGCTAAGACTCCCTAAGTAAGGTCAAGTCAACTCTCCTACGTAACTATTTTACACACATGCTTTGTCCTGATTTGTCATTATTAGCATTAATTTTGCCTTAATACAGGTTCTCAAAACCCATGTCTTACCCTTTTCCTCCTTTCCTTTTTACAATTTTTGCCTGTGTTCTCTGGTATTTGTCTATAGAGTATTTTAGGTTAAACTATCTACAGATGACAAACTCTCAAGCTTGTAATACAAGCTTACCATGTGATTTGCCTGACTTCTGGCAGATCTGAAGACAAATGTTATCAGTGACCTATGTAGTATGTGCCAGACTCTGACAAACGCTGAGATTGCCACCTACCAAATTAATAATGTGTTGTCTTTACAGACTTTTTGAGAAAAATAAATCTACATAAAATATCTTATTAAAATCCACATAAATATTTTAGGTTTAAATTTAGTGCCTCAGATTTAGGAGGCAGTAATAAAACCTGTCCCAACTTTCTGTTTGCTCATTTGTTTGTTTTTAATATGATAAAAGGTCCAGAATATATCAGAACCCATACTGATAATTGGAACTGACAATCAAATCCATAACAGAATCTGGGAAGCTTTTCCACTAACTTCCAATCACATTCGCTCGAACACCATAATCTCTAGATGACTAGAGCAGAATTTATATGAAAAATTATTTTCAAAAATTTTTAAGAACATGTGCTACTTTATACTAAAAAAAGTCTTCTGGAAAATTCAGAACAGAATTAATCCTTTTTCTTGTTTTAAGATAAGAAAAGTACAAGGTAAAAATATTCTTGTCCTTTTCTTTATTTTCAGCTCTAACCCTGAATTTCCCCTGCATCTCTGTTGGATGGTAAACCTATTTCCTCCAGCTTGCCTCTGTGGAGCTGTGTTATAGGAGCTGTCTTAAATACTCTACAAGAGCTCCATGATGACTGCTTATCTGAGTCTTGGAAGGCAGGTACTCAGATCGCCCTCACAGAGCACTCCATCTCCCCTTGAAATAAAACCAGCAACCATAAGTTTCCCAGTTGATTTTGTGTCCCATTGTGGCACATTCCTAAACTGAAGATCCTAAATACGGCATCAGAAATGCATATTCCACTGGTGAACATGTATCAAAATTTCTGTTTGGAGGGCAAACATATGTAAAATTTGAGAAACATTCAAAAAATTTAGTTATGAGCAAAGTATTGTATTTCTCTGAATGATGTTATATTAAACATGCTGATTTTTATGTAATTTTTGGTACAAGGAAAGCATGTTTGGTGAAGAAGTTGAAGTCTTATATCCCAGAGTGTTATTTTAATGCACTTGAGGTTGGGTAAGTCAGTAGTTGCACAGAAATATCCAAGGCAATGGCTCTATAATTCAAAAGTGGGCACCTGAAATCCTGCAGGTATCAGATGGCAGTGGTTCCAATTAGATACTTCATTAAAACACTCTTCAGCAGCATCACTATCAGTTAGGGAAATGCAAATTACAGTAACAGTGGGGTATCATTCTAGATTTATTAAAAAGCAGAGCCTTGACAATTTCTGTGGGCAAGTCAGTAGGAAAAAGCTGGGGACTCTTCCACATTGCTACAGAAAATGTAGATTTCACCATTTTTTAGAAAACATCTATCAACTTTCATTTTCATAAACTATACGCACACTTAACAGGGTAGAAATCTCACTCCAGGGCTGGTAGGCCATTGGAATAACAGTGGCAGTATGTATGGAGATAACTGGAATGATGATCATTAGAGCAATATGTGCTTGGATGGAAATAGAATCAGAGTGAACGTTCACAATGGGAGTATTGGCTAAAAATTTGTTAACACTTATATACATGGAAGATCATATATACATTTTATAAGGAAAAAGTTGGTGCCATATCCACCATCTTTGAGGAAGCAAAAAAGGGAATGTAATAGGGTATGAATTTTTAAAACCAAGGATAGTTAAAAATTTTCTTCATAGCTTCTAATATATGACTATGTGAAATGAATTCTAAGAGGTATCTTAGCATTGGCTTTCTAGAGCAGTGGGTTCCACTTAAGGTTGGTTTTACTTCACAGAGGACATTTGATTATCTCTTGGAGACATTCTGGGTTATTACTGATTGTGAGGGAGATGCTACCAGCATCTAGTGGCTAGAGATCATGGATGCTAAACATCTTACAATGCATAAAACACTATTGGCACTAATAGTGCTGAAAATCCCTGGACTAGAGCATGAAGATGGAAGGGGAAGGGAAATATGAGAGAAATTGGGTTATATGAAATAAGAAAAATGATTATATAATATTTTAAAAGGAGTCTATGCCAACATATACCAAACAAATAGAGCTTTAGCAAAACACGTAGGAGAAGCCTGGACAAGAGTCCGGTATGCTTTTGTAAGGAAAGCTAAACTGAAATATGACCATAAGCCTACCTTAAACTATCCAGTTCAGATTTGAACTTTTCTTCATGTAACCAGAAGATAGAATCCTGACAGGAAAGAGTCTTTGCTACACTTCACTGGGAAGGAGAAACTTTCATTTCCTTGGTGTCATGTGGAAAAGTAGTTGTTGGTACACAGTTTTGCTATTTGCCATATCAACCTACTAATAATCACCAAAGCAAAGAACTGCAATCTGCTATGGACTTATGTATTAAGAAGTGAGATAGTTAATAGAGAAAGCTACTTAAAATAAAGGAATAAAAAAATAAACTGGGCAATGGAATCATTATGGGTATCTTGTTATTCACTGAGCTGGTACTGGCAGATGATCCATGTTAAGTCGTCTGCCCAGTGCCAAGAATAGAGAGCAAGAGTGAACACAGCAACATCTCTCTTCTCAAAAGGCAAGTTAAAGATAGTCCGGGAGGAGAGACAAATGCATAATGAAAAACATCCCCAAAACTGTCCTGGGAACTCTGGTGTGGACCTAAAGAGGGGAGAAGTTCTACCCAGGAGAGAAGGCACAGGGAAGCTTCATGGGAAGCAGAATCTTGATGCATGAAGACCAAGTGAATTCTGAATTTACAATAGTAAGAGTGGAAGTGGGATTAAAGAGAAAGGGACAGAAACATTTAGGAAGTAGAAATGGCAGATTGATTGGAAGTGGGAGGTGAGGGAAGAAGACTCCCAGGTTTCTTGCTCAGGGAACAAAGTAGTTGTGTAGCTAGTGATTAGCATTGTAATAAATCAAAATACTGCAAAATATCCTGCCCCAGGATTTTATATAGATCCTTTTTCTATTGTCAGACATGATCTGAATCACTAAAATAAAACAGTAAGGCTGTTTTCCAAACTCTTCCTTTGGTTTATTAATAGCTTCAACAATTAAACTTAATAGAATTTTAGACATTCTTTAAAAATGATAAAGCCTGACTGTGAAGCATAAAGTAATATAATTATCTCATTATTTCCTGATCACGAGTCTATGCACTGTACCTGAAATGTGAGACAGATTCATCCATACTTTGAGGAATTACTGATTTTATAAGCCATCCTTTTGGCACAGGGTCTTATAAAAATTAGTGGCATAATTATTTTCTGTTTGAACTGAAGGTATATTTTAACAGTGGTTTCAAGGTTTACATTATTTAATGTTGAGATATTGTCAGGGCTCAGAACATCATACTCAAAAGTCTGGCAATTTGGTGGGCTAAGTGCTTTGAACTGAGGAAATTAAAAAGGCCCCAGACCCAAGGTCTTTCTGACATTCTCCTCCTGGTTATTCCCCTGACATGAGACATAAGAAAACAAATTCTAATTCTACAAAGAAGGACATAGAAACTAGAACCCCTCTTTCTCAAACCAAGCCATAAAACCTGGGGTGAGTCTCTTTCTTTTCCCTTGAAGACCTTTTCTCCAGAGGGTCCTACCTCATGTGAAGGGGGAAGGAACAATGAACAGAAAGTCCAAGAAGAACCTGGACAGGCCTTGCTAGGATTCCTCCCTCTGTTTACCACCATTGAATCACACTGCTGCTCCAATCACATTTCTCCATACTGTCCATTCTCCACTGAAAGTAATCATAAAAATAAGTTTTTCCGGGGTCTTTGTGTCTTCTTTCCTGAAGGCCCAGGTCACATTATATTTTGATTAAATATATTTGAAATGCTTTTCTTTGATAACCTGTCTTCTGTTATAGGAGTGTTGGCCATTTTCTTGTGATGGGTGAGGAAGGAGATCATACCCGTCAGACCCTGCAATAATTTTAAAAGTACATCACCTCTAATACATAGCAAAAGAAACCTGTACAATTTGTTCCCTATCAATTGCCCCACGGTGCCCCTGAGGAATTCACTGGTGTCTGGGGCTCTAGCTGGCTGCAACTCCTGTCCTATGTGTCATTTCCTCCTCCTGCAGAGAAGCCTCCACTCTCCTCTCTATAGTTTTGCTGCAGTGTGGTGTCTTCTGACTGGGAGGTCTCCGTTTTGATTTCTGTGTGAAGCCTTGCACACAATTTAACTCCCAACTTTAACATACATACTGCACCTAAAGAAAGAAAAAAAGAAAAAAGAAAGAAAAGAGCCCTGTGTGCTCTCTGTTTATCTGTGCCTTACATCACACAGTCAGCATCACATCTCCAGAAATGGTTGTGCATATCACACACATATACATTCTCCAAATATAAGGATGAATTTGTATGTGTCTGTGAGTCAATGTGATTGTGTTTGTGTGTGTGTGCGTGTGTGTGTGTGTGTGTGTATGTGTATTTTAACTCAGTGATCTCAGGGGTCCCCAAATTGTCCCTTATTTGTCTTTTCACTTTCTCTTAGACTTTAATAAGTGTCAAGTTTTTCTTTAGACCACATAACATTTTCCACAGAGCACTTATCCCCTTTTACATATTAAACAAACAAACAAAAACCTAAAGTATTTGAAGATTCAACAAATTTCCACAGGTAATTAAACTTTAAGAGGAAAAGCTATGACTAGATTCATGCTGTCTCTCAGAGGCCCTGGCTCTTAACCATTCAGTTAACCATTATTTTCAGAACACCTATTTAGGCTCCTCTGTTTTCAACCTGACAGTTAATATACTTATGTACCTTATCTTCTAAGAGACTGTGGAACATCAAATCATAGTAAACATATATCAGAAACTTATCTTTGTAATAGAAGGAAAAAATGCATATGTTTCCCTACATTAATAATTTCTGTAGATAATTTTAAGTAGTAAAATAAAATAAATAAAATAAAATGTCATGTTTTCAACCTGAAACTATTTATAAAGCAAAGAAGTGGAATAGGTCCAGAGAGAAGACCTATTCTGTCAGCTTCTACCTTGGCCCACAGCAAACCCTAAGGCACCTCTTTAGAATTCTTGAAGTTTGAGCTCACAGGCAATCCACAAATTGTACATATTATATAATCAAGTTTTCCTCTAATGAGAGACGAACAACACTGGCAAAACAGAATCCAAAACAAGCAAACCAAAGAGAAAGACTTATTTGCTTTTGTATGCATGATACCTATCATTTATATACATATATTATATACACATTTTGAAAAATTTCCTGTAGCATTAAAAATAACTTCAAAGTCAAAGTTGCTGGAGACATTAAAAATTTTGTATATTTATTATGTATTTTACTAAATGGGAATATTCTATAATATAAATAAAGCTATCATAAACACCTTCTTAGAGCAGGATATATGAGAGTAAATAAATGAATGAATTAATGGGTGGATGGATTATGGATAAATAAATAGATGGCTAAATAAATGCTATATGGATTTTTTAACATCCAAGTAATTATGGTGAGATTATGAGAGTTTTTTTCTTCTGTACATGTTTTGTTTTGTATAAAGTGAACATGTATTATTTTATAAATGAAAAAAGTCAAATTTTATTAAAAAAAAAACAAATACGAGAATCCTAGGTTTGGAGTGGAATAAGGTAGACATGAACAAGTGGAGCCGCTAAGCACATTTTACACATGAAAATAATTCAGTAAATTGGTCTTTCCCTTCCACCAAAGTCATGAATCAGCTCAGTGTTGCACTTGATCCCAAAGACAAAATATGGGTCTCTTAGGGCCCACTATGAAGATTCAAACAAGTCACTGCAAATCAAGGAGAAATGGCATTTCTTACTGGCTTTGGCAAGGTGCTTTCTAATTTGAGCTATGCTTCCTTTCCTTTTGAAGTCCAAGAAACTGCAGGTTGTGAAATATGAAAATTAGTAATAGAATGTAGACAGAAAATTCACATTTTGGTAATTCAGATATAGTGGTGCAAGATTGTATGTTGCCAACTCTAGGCCTACATATATGAAAGCTTGAGAAAACATGGTATCATTATCACATTACTCCTATGAATCCAGTACTTGGAAAATATACTGTGTCTCAGCTTTACCTACAAATCATCTATCCACAGTATTTCTGTAAAGATCCATAGGGACAACAAATCCAAAGCTGCTTTGAATCACAAGGATATGATATATCATATATACACTTATGAAGAAAAGTGTTTGAAGTCTCTGACTTAACTCTAAATGTAAATAAAGTTACTTTATATTAGGTAGAGGGGAGTGCAGAAAGGGGAAAGGGTATGAGGATAGGAATGATAGTAGAATGAAACAGACATTATTACCTCATGCACATATATGAGTGCATGACCAATGTGATCTTGCAATATGTATAATCAGAAAAATTAAAGATTATTCTCCATTTATGTATGATTTATCAAAATGTATAAATGTATTCTATTGTCATGTACAATAAATTAGAGCAAATAAAAACGATGATGTTATGAAGGAAATTACTAAGTTCATCTACAGGTACAATTTTGCATCCTTGGCAAACTATGAACAATTGACTGGAGAACAGGGATAATCTACATTTGAGTTTCCCCTGTCCCTCCCAGGAGCTTCACTACTCCTCTGCCTGCTGTGGTGAGTTCTCAATTACTTACTAGGGCTGACCTTTCTGACCCTCCCTATGACATATCCCTAATTAGTTACATGGATACAAATGAAATGATCCAGATAACCACACAAATTCTCCATAAGTAATTAGGGTCAAAGGGTTATAAAAGCCCCAATTTTATTTTGTTCTTCTTAGGTCAACAGACAAAAAATGTAAAGGTAGGGCAAGAAAAAGGTGTGTAAGAGCAGAAACTGGATTTTGGGTTCTAGGCAATGATGTCATTAGAAATAGGATCAGTGGAACTTGATTTTCTGTTGATTGTTGTTTCCACCTACCTCAGGTGACTGATAGTCCAGGCCAGTATCAAATCATCTTAAAATGTAGGAATTATGTCTTAAAAATTTCCTATCATGATCAGAGAGATGCCAGAACTTTCACCTTTTTCGTTACAAATATATTCAATGATCTGATGCCCAGAAAGTAAATTAAAAGAATTTTTCCAATCATCCCTGACTGGTGATTAATCGTACAGTAATGGAGGGTATTCACCTTATAGCCTATTTTCAGTTTATGTTGAATGTGCAAGCTTCAGTGACTCTTAAATATCAATGATGGCACAGGGTTAATTGAGAAAGAGTGATGAATGTTCTTGATGCATTGTTAAGGATGCACACACAGTAATTTCCAGCCCATTCAGAGCCCTGAGTCCTATTCACCCAATAGTCCCCTGACGAAAAGACCGATCGCAAGTAATCACAGTGCTAAATTCTTACCCACTTTCAAAAACCATTTCTGCTCCAATCCCATGTATCTCCAACTCAATTCTTATTTCAAGTCCTGCACTTTGTGATGAAAAGAGACTTCATATCCTCAAGGACAAAGAAGTTGCTCTTCACTGAGAAACAACAAGATCTACCAACCAAGGCCTGTATGAATGCTAGTTTTATGGTTACTGAGTCATATTCTTTCAATCCAGCCTCTAGAGTCTTCAAATAAGCTGCAGGTTGCCTATTACCCTCCATGCCAAGACTGTTCCTTGCCTTCCATTTCTTCTCCACATCTCTTTCTACTCTTAATTCAAGATTCCCTGGAATTGTCATTTGAAGCCACAGGTGGGAATCCCCTCATTGTACCCTCATGTACTGTGACCCTATTTCTATGATCATTTTTAAGTGTCTGTCTCTCTTAATTAAATTTCAGAAGGATTAAGATTATGTTTTAGTAATTTGGGTAATTTCAGATACTAGTCTGATGACTACCATATGGTAAGTTATTGATACTTTTATCAAATGAATACATTTATGTCAATCAGGTAACTTACACAAAAGGTTCACTGCTTTCTGTAGGAACACTAGAGAATTGTGTAACCCAAGGACTGTAGTTCATGATTTAAGTAGTGCTAAGACTATACTGTGTCTTCCTAAGATTCATACCTTAAAATCTTAATCCCCAAAGTAACCATACATGGGGAGAGAAGTTTTAGGAGATAATAATGTTAAATGAAGTCATAAGGGTGGTTCCATAATATGATAGGATTGCTGGCCTTATACAAAGAGAGAGTGCTCTCTCCTTCCTCCTTTTCTCCCTCCCTCCTTCTCTCTAACTCCTCCAAGGGCAGGAAGTGAGGGAAGATCATGTGAAGACACAGGGACAATAGAGTCATTTTCAAGCCAAGAAGGGGTCCCTCACCATAAAGTGAATGTTTTGGCATCCTGATCTTAGACTTCCAGCCAATACAACTTGAGAAAATAAATTTCTGCTATTGAGCCACTGTTATGGTTTAGATCTGAAGGGTCCCCCTAAAGCTCATTTTTGGAGTTTAAAGGATTAGATTATGAGGTGTGCATTTAATTGGTGTATTAATTCACTGGTATGGATTAACTGGGTAACACCTGTAGGCAGGTAAGGTGTGGCTGGAGGAAGTAGATCACTGGTGGTGTGACTTTGGGGTTTATATTTTGTTTACTGTGAATAGAACTCTCTTTCTGCTTCCTGTTGCCATGTTCTCAGCTGCTTTCCTCTGCCATGCCCTCCTGCCATGGTAGTCTGCTTCGCCTGGGGCACAGAGCTATGGAGTAGGCTAATGGTGAGCTGAACCTCTGAAACTGTGGGCCCCCAATAAACTTTTTCACCTCTAATTGTTCTTGTCAGTTGTTTTTGTCATAGCAATAAAAAAGTTGACTAAAGCAACCACCCACTCTATGGTATGTCTTATGACTGCACAAGCTAAGGCAGGTAGCAAAAAATGATAGTGTATTAGACATATAGACCGAGGAAAAAAGGAAGGTGCTGTCTAAGAAGCAAAGGGTCACCTTCTCATCTACAAATGAAGGCCAGGTCCTCTGAGGAAGTAAAGTAATAAGACTTGATGTCCTCTTGCATTATTAGAGTGATAAAGTACTCAGCGGTTTTTCATTTCTTTTCTAACTATCAGAGACAGATGCTGCATTTTATTTACATATATTGTCTACTTTTAATACACAATTGTAAGTGAAGCATTAAAGAAATTGGCAAGGAGTGGTGGTATTCCTCAGAGCACACTAACACTTACTTGCACAAGGACATGGGGCTAGTAAATGCAAGGATTGAAACCTAAATTCATCTCTGTCAGCAACACTCCTGTCAACCTCAAATTCAATGGTGAGTGTTGTTAACTATGCAATGAAACTCTACTTATCCATAACTCTAAAAGATAGTTCTTTTTATGACATTTGACACTGTCCTTGAAATCATCTCTATTTTTCTTAATGAAAGTTTCCAAAAATCCCATGGGGCCTTTGACAACCTTCTAATAGGAATATTGTTGGAAAAGATCTAAAAATACAAAGTTAAAAAAAAAAAAAGAGCTTCTTGAAAGAGTCATTAGGGAAATTGATGAGGACTGTTTTCTTTTCTTACTCTCTCCAAGGGCTCATTAAGGGCGGGGTTGGGTACAGTAAAGGGGACAGTGGAGGAAGGGAGGGAATTCAATGATAATAAGAAGTTATGATTCTAGCCAATCTTGAATTTCCTTTGGATGAGATATACAGATAAAAATTATAATTAATAAAGGAGAAAGTTTATCAGCTCACTAGTTAGGAAATACCTCACCATGCATGTGTGTGCATGCATGCACACACACACAGACACATGCACCTTGCCTCCACTTAGACTCTAACTAAGGGCTCTTGACATGCAGCCTTCATTTTCATACACTGATACCAACACAGGGTTCTGAAAACCACCTTGAACATCAGCCTTAGTTCTTTATAGTTGAAATAGAAATCTGCAGTTTCAACAAGTCCCTCAAGAGATTCTTACACATAAACTAACATTTCATTTAAGAACAACTTGTCTACCTGACAGTAATTCCCATAGAAGGTAAGATAAAAATTTTATAGAGCAGGCAGACTGTTTAAGCTACCCACCTTCCCTTTATAATACAATAGCTATTGATCAACCCAACCATGATGGGTTAATCCCTGATGTCTACCTCTTGTGAGTCTTTTCCAGGTATGCTGAATAAGTTCTTGGAATGAAAAAGGTCTACTGCCTGGTGGAATGTTATTCTGTGGATCCTATAAAGAGTACTTTTGTTTTTCATATCTTATTTATCTTGCTGGGAAACTTGGATGGCAAGGAGGGCTGTGGGACACAGCCCTAATGGACATCCATTGCAGAACAGCTGACCTGGGGGAGGCACAGCTGTCTCTGGTCAAAGGCCTGCCATGATGACTCTATCAACTTCTCACCACAGTTAGAAGAATTCTCCTTTAATGAATATCTGTAGTATATGTCAAGCTCCATAAGTAAATATTCTCATTTAATCTCTACCACCACCCTTTATAGATTCTATTAAAATTCCAATTTTATAGATAGAAACCTAGCTCTGAAGCAGCAGCACCTCCATTTTTGCATCACAAGAAGTGTGTGGTCTATGGGAATTTGAAGTCAATTCATTCTGATTCACAGATACATGCTCTTTCCCCACTTCTCAAAAACTCTGTTTTAAAATTCTACAAGTCTACATGAGTACTTTTGAGTATAATATGCATTAAGTTTGCCAATTTTATATTTATATATGTATGAGTTCATTTTTTAATTCTAAAAGCAGTAAAACAGCTGATACTTCATTTAGAAGATAAATCTATAGGTCAAGAGGTAACTTTTCTCTCCTTGATTTAGCTTAACTTCTTATTTTATAACTCAAACAAACTGATCCTGTTCTTTTCATTTTGTAACCCTTTAAGCCTGTTTAAATAGTCTGTGGCTTAAATCTCCTATGCTTTAATTTTCGATTAATTTGGTTTGAGCCTTTTGGTAATTCAGCTTGTTACATAAAATAGTCAATAAAATTCTTAGCACATCTGGTTTCATTTCAGCTTGCAACATTGGGATTGACTGTGCCAAAGGAAACTGAATAAATTCAGTCTTCTATGTAAGCAGGTAGTAGAATAATGTTAGAAACCAGGGTGGAGTCTGGGGAAAGGTTTGAGAGTAAAGTTGAAACTGTAGATAAGTTGTCTAGATTGGCAGCACAGGTATATGCTGTCACAAGTAACATTGGTCTATACACAACAAAACACAAAGTTACCTTTAATTTTTATTTTTTTAGAAAGAGTTTCACTAAGTTTCCCAGGCTGGCCTCAAATTTGTAATTCTCTTGCGTCAGTCTCCTGACTAGCTGGAGTTACAGGGATGCATTATCATACCTGGTTCTGATTTTCCTTTTTAGAAAACCCTTCCAAAAATTCTTTCAGGCAAGGAACATTTGTGTAGGCCCAACATTTCTCCCTTAAAATTCACCCTGCTTATGGGAATAACTTGCTAAAAGTTATGCACCATTAACATTATGGTCAAGTACACACTCTCCATCTTTCCCAATTCCCTGAAGCATAGTGAACTTGGGACTGAAATGTTCACAACAGTATTTCTCTAACTTTAAAGTTCTTACAAAGTGCCTGGCAGCTTTGTCATACATTGCAGGCTCTGACTCAGCAGGCCTGGGGTAGGACTTGAAATTCAGCATTTCTAACCAGCTCCCAATCGGATTTTAGAGAAGACTGGTTAAGGTGATGGAGAACCAAGGGGGAATGAAAGTATTACATAATAACCATCAGTCTGTAGCCCCATCGTGGGATTAGCATCTTACAAAACAGTAAAAGCACACTAAATCTCTCTGTCTCTCTGTCTCCTTCTCTACCTCTCTACTCTCTCTCTCTCTCTCTCTCTCTCTCTCTCTCTCTCTCTCTCTCTCTCTCTCTCCATTCAGGTACCAGGGAAAGGTCCTGTGAAAGAACCGTTGGGAAAAGGGCATTCACCAAGACCCTGACAATGCTGCACCCTCATTTCATACTTTCAATCTCCAGAAACATGAGAAACAAATGTCAAGTGGTTGTTATCATTATCATTTTTTGGTGATACTACTGAGGATTGAACCCAGGGACACTCCACCATGGAACTATACCCTCAGCCCATTCAATGTTTTATTTTGAGAAAGGGTCTTGTTGTTTTCCTAAATGGTCTCAACCCTCCTGCCTCAGCCTACTGTGTAATAGGATTATAGACATGCACTACCACATCTGGCTATGATTAGGAAACATCCTGTAAATTCCCAAATCTAAGGCTACTTAAGTCTCTTATATAAAGTAGCATTATATTTCTATATAAACTTCAAATATCCTCCTATATACATTAAGTTATCTTTAGATTACTAATAATACTATGTAGACTTTAAGTGTTATATAAAGTTGTTTTACTGTATTATTTATAGAATTGTGATGAGAAAAAAATAAGTCTATAATGTTCAATAGAGATAAATTATTTTTATTTATTTATTTATTTTTTGATACATACAAAAATGTACCCATCATAATACTATAAAATATACCTACCAT
The DNA here is from genome assembly GCF_902686445.1 of Sciurus carolinensis. Classification (NCBI taxonomy): domain Eukaryota; kingdom Metazoa; phylum Chordata; class Mammalia; order Rodentia; family Sciuridae; genus Sciurus; species Sciurus carolinensis. The sequence goes on from NC_062215.1 coordinate 74,818,336, forward strand.
TGTTTCTTTTTTTAAATTTATTTTTATTGTAAACAAATGGGACACGTATTATTTCTGTTTGTACATGAAGTAAAGGCATACCATTTGTGTAATCATACATCTACATAGGGTATTTTTTTTTTTTTTATTTTGTACTTGGATTGAACCCAGGGGCACTTCATCACAGAACTACATTCCCAGCTCTTTTTACTTGTTTTAATTTTGAGATGGGGTTTCACTAAATTGCTTAGGCCTCACTAAATTGTTGAGGATGGCCTTGAGCTTGTGATCCTCCTGCTTCAACCTCTGCTTTTTTAAACATTTTGATCTGCATTTGGTGAAATCCACAGACATGGAACCCACAGTCAAGGAGGATCAATTTTATAGGAAATTAATAACATGCCATAAGGGACACAAGCATAAAGATGTTTTATTTTTTTTCTCCATGTAAAAATCATAACTTTAAGAAAAACAGTGTTTGGTGTTTTACTTTCAGTTCTCCCAAGTCCCAAAATGACAGCTTGTATGTAACAAGTAATACCCATCAGAGACAATCAGCTATGATTTATTATTCCCTCAATTCTATTCATCTACAGCATGGCCTGTGAGGACATAGCTCTATTTCCCCATTTCTGATTAGGCGACATAGGTAATGTGGCCACTGCTTTCTTGCTTACTGGGATGACACCCATCACACCAGCCTGCAAAACCTGCCCCACAGAGTAGGAGCTGGGTTGTGCCTTCCCTCATGAACTCCAGTGCCTCACAGAGGGTCAGTTCACAATACACGTGTAGAATGAGTGAATGAATGACTGAGGTCAGCCTCCAAGAAATATCTAGCGATCACAGATACTTTTGGAAATAGAGGAATCAAATTAGGAAATCTTAGGTCATTTTCATATGGAAGCACTGTCGCAGTGCATTTTTGTTGCTTTGACAGGATGCCCAAGACTGGGTGATTTATAAGGAGCAGAGATTGTTTCTTATAGTTCTAGAGGCTGAGAAGTTCAAGGTCAGGCACTCACATTCAACAGGAGTCATCCCATGATATAAGGCAGAAGGTACAAGAGCTTGAGAGACAGAGGCAAGTTGGAGACAGAGAGAGAAAGAGAGAGAGAGAGAGAGAGAGAGAGAGAGAGAGAGAGAGAGAGAGAGAGAGAGAGACTGACTTATACCTTCCTCCAGAACCTACCCCCAGGATAACTATGATAACCAACCCACTTCTGCCATAACATCATGAATCTGTTAATAGGGGCAGATCTCTCATGATACAATCACCTCTTTCCTTCTTAAAGGTCTGACCTCTCAATACTGTTTCCAACACACGAACATTCCCACCACAGCTGGCATGAGTGAGGAATGTCACTGTTCCTTCTTAAACAATACCAGTTTCCTCTCTGGGTTTCTTGTAACTACTCTTCTCTCTCTCCAATTAATTCTCAATGCTGCAGTCAGAACATTATTTTTAAAGAGGGTGTCTGATGGTAGTGCTCCCCACTGAGGATCTTTTGACAGCTCTCCAGTGATCTCAGAACACTAAGTGGCCAATTATGTACCATTGCCATTAGAAGGCTTAGGGTTCTGAGCCCTTCCTACCTGGCTCCTCTGACCTTCTAAAGTTCTGATGGAAACTTCTTGCTTCAGAGGTTTTACGCAGTCTCTTCTCTCTATGTATCTACTCTTCCCCATTTCTCCTGGTGGTGATTCCTTGTTTAGTATCAGATGTCAACACCAAGGTTATTCTTCAAAGAACTCTTTCTTGGTCTTCCAGTGTTTGTCAAGTGCTCAAATGAATTCTCAATTCATGAAGAGTATCTCCTCTAGCATAGCAATTACAATTATATTTCTAATAATTTGCTTAATTTATTTTCTTAATCATCCCTATTGCTAAAGCATGCAATTTGTAAATCAAAGTCCTTGTCTAACTTGTTCACTATTTGTCCCCAGCACCAAACGTAGTTCCTGGCACAAATAGGATGCGTGATTATGACAATGATCCAGAAATGTGAGTTAGGTCATGCCTCACTGTGTCAAAATAATTGGGCTCCAAGAAGATGCCCTTTCAATAGTTCTCAGTTCCTACGAATAACCTACAGTTTTAATGCCATGAATTGCTGGAATCCACAGTCTACTTTAATGTGTTCATGTTTTATGGAAACAGACAGAAGTAGAAATTTTGGCAATTGTTTGTTTCTAAATTGAACACCTGTCTTGATTGTTGTTATCTACAACAGCTGCTTCTAGCCTCAGAGGAAGGGTCAGACATATCTATGGCTGTTGCCATGGGTAAGCTGCTGCTTCATCTGTTATAAACATCTGCACAAGTTTGCAAAGTAGAATCATCTATTTTTAAAAATCACCATTTAGAAAATATGCCATGACCGAATCCACAGATACATGTATATTTTCCTTAATACTCTGATTATGTGTCCACGTGAGTCCTTCCTGTTTGGGTTGACTCCAAGAAATGATATTTGGTCTCTACCTTCCTCTTTCCTACATACTAATAAATGATATTGCATGATTTAGTCAAAAAGATAACAAACAAACAAACAACAACAACAAAAAACTCCCAAATATTCACAAAAAGGAGAGAGACTGTTGTCACAAAACTGTGAAAATTGGTAGAAAATGTAATCCATGGTGACCTGCAATCAAATACAAGACAGATTAGCTGAAGGCAGAATGACAGGTAGGCAGGTATTTGGACATTCATGTGGGAAAATACGAAAAAATCATCGTTAGAATACAACAACAAAGAGAATGCAATTTCTGGGAAGATACAAGGAGCAATGCAAAGCTGAGTTCAGTCAAAGATATGGAGATAAGACACATTGCAATCGAGGCAAAAAGGAACAAATGTTAGAGTAACTACTTTATAAATTAAGCAAAAACCTGACAACATACTCAGCTTACTCAGTTCAAAAACAATTTTGGCAGAGGAAGAATCCAAATCTACAGATGGAGAAAATGGGCACTTCAATGTAGATTTCTTTCTTTCTTTTTCTTTCTTCCTTCCTTCCTTCCTTCCTTCCTTCCTTCCTTTCTTTCTTTCTTTCTTTCTTTCTTTCTTTCTTTCTTTCTTTCTTTCCTTTCTTTCTTTCTTTCTTTCTTTCTTCCTGTCTTTGTCAATGCACTAGTCTGCTAAGACTGCCATAAAATACACCACTGACTGGGCAACCTAAACCACAGTGTTTATTTTTTTCACAGTTCTGGAGGCTTGAAGTCCAAGATTAAGGTCCCAGCTGATCTGCTTTATCTCCTTGCCTTCTAGATATCACCCCAAATGACACTTTCTATGTGTGGCACCCCTATGGTATCTCCCTCTTCTTATTAGATTAGATCCTCACTTTAAGGCTTCATTTACATATAAGTATATCCCTAGATTCCTTATCTCCAAATGTAGTCATATGGGTGTTTGGGTTTTTAACACATTAACTTGGGGAAACAAAAATCAGTCCATAATAATCTACTTCAGTGAAATTTTCATTTAATGGCTCACTTATGGTGGGTACGCTCCCCCAAATAATATGAAGTGGATCCTTCAGGTGGATCCACAAGTGAATCTCCAGAAAGATCATGACAAAAATGGAAAGAAAGAAGACTCAAAAGTATTACCTTAGGGTTACCTCAGGCCTGATAGAGTACTAAGAGCCAGAATGGAAATGATCTGACTAGAATTCCTGAGACCAGCCTGTAAGATGCTCCAAATAAATGGGATATGTGCACTTTTATGGAATAGTGTATGGGTAAGTGCCAAGCTGAACTAAATGCTGTAAACTAAGTTGACTGTTAACATCCTATTAGAAAATGTATATTAGAAATGAAAGACTTTCATTTTTCAAAAAAATGAATCAAATTTATAACAAGAGAGACAATAATACCATACTGTGCATAAATCCTTCATTAATGATTTCCCTTCATATATGGGGAGAAGGCAAGGGAATAAATGAACGTGTGATGGATAATAGTGTAGTGTTCACAAAATGCAAAAGTTTGAGAAGTTTCTCAGTACTACTCTTTATTTAGCAAGTACAGCTGTCCAATTTTGAGAGATTGCATACTGCCTCTACAAAAAAAAATCTGACTATCACTTTCAAATATTACATAGTTCATCATCCAAGCAAAAGAGTTAGTAGTTTTAGAAACTGCAGACTGATGTCCTTGTAAAGCATGCAATGCCTAATCACATAATTGTTAAAACAAAAACTGAAAGAGAAACAAGGATAAAGTTAGACACTATAACTTCTTCAGGGAGCTTATTTTCTTTAAAAAGATGCAAGCTTTTTTTAATTTATTTTTCACTTTGATACTTTATATAAAGTCATTGGAGAATGCATTTTTTTTTATGTCTTATTTGTTCTAATTAGTTAAACATCACATTAGAATGCACTTTGACACATCATACATAAAATGGAGTATAATTTCTCATTCTTCTGGTTGCACGAGATGTAGAATCACACCAGTTGTATAGTCATATATGTATATAGGGTAATAATTTCTAAAGCAGAAATATAGCATGTCAAAAATCCTGGATTGTATGGTTCCTGTAACTGAATCTGATGGGTAAGTACATTTCCCACAATGGTTCAAGGTTACAACTGCTGCACACACCCCTTTGACCCTCTAGTAGATTTTCCAGGACCAGCTGGAGACTACTTAAAAAGCTGCTGTTGGACTCAGGCAAGACCTAAGTCCCTGCAGCCTGCAGTGCATTGCAGGAAGGCAAAGGAATGAAACAGTTCCCTGTGCTTGTTTCCTTAAACTGGCTCTCCTCAGGTTAAACTTCAAAACCCTTATTGTGACTTACCAGCTTGTCTATCTCTGTTGCCTGCCCATTATGCCATCCCATGCTGCCACCTGTATGTCCAGCAGTAAGCCCTGATAACTTTCTTTCTTTATACCAGTATTCATGTTCTCTTCCTCCTTCAGGCTTACTCTCCTCTGCTCCATGACTGGATTTCTCTTCTATCTTCATGTGACTCTTTTTATCCATCCTGAATGTCCCTTCCTTCCCAGCAGACTCTGAAAGGTGACTCTGCTATGGGTCTTAACAAAGCTTCTCAACATTTATCATAATTGTTTTTCTACCTTGATATTTTGTGCCTTTGTGATCACTGGGATGTTTGGAGACCATGATAGTATTTGAAGAATTAAAAAAAAAAATGTGTCACTAAAGTTAAGATAAGAGAAAAAGGTATGAAAGTTAGTGAAATCAAAGACAGGGTGTACACCCCATCTGTTTTCTCAGCCACAAAACTGGAATAAGTCATGATTTTGCTTTCTCGGTTCTAAGAAAAAGTTAAAATTAGTATTCATTTGTGGATGAGAAAATGGTTTTACAAAGCAAAACTTATTTTCAATAGTGTGTCACAGAAATTTAAATATTAAATAAATATTATCTGTGTCCCCTAAATTTCCTGGCTGCTTTGAATTTAGATGGAGTCATCAAACTAGTTCCAGCAGAAAGACACAAGTGGGCATGTTGGGTGACTCTTAAAGACCAAGATGGTGAAATGTCATTTCAACTCATTCTTGTCCTTCCCTTTATCATAATGTCAGAGAACATGCATTCCACCTGGCCAAAATTTAAGATAAAGGAAGAGAACCTCATGCTCACTATGGTTTGAATCTGGAATGTCCTCTCAAAACTCATGTGTTGAAAGCTTGGTCCATGAGGATTCTGACATCACCAGTGAATAAGCTCACTGAAGATGAATGGACTACTGAGTGGAGGTGGAAACTATAGACAGGTGGGCCATCATTGGAGGAAGTGGGTCACTTGGGGGATGTACTTTGAAACTACATCTTGCCTGGGGCCCATTCATCTGTATCTCTTCTTCTCTTCTTCCCAGATGCCAGGAGCTGAGCAGCTTTCCTCTGTCACGCCCTTCTGTCAGGATGCTGTGCTTCTTCTCAGTCCAAAAGCAAAGGAACCAGCTGACCCTGGACAGAAAATTCTGAAACTGTGAGCCAAAATTGACTTAGCACATGGCCCTTTGGGTGACATTACCAATTCCAACTAGAGCAGAGGCACGTCTCCTGCCACTGTCTTCCTATCCCTGAAAGAATGGGGTTGTCTACTGCAGCTATCTTGTTCCCGTTGTGCCTTCACACATTGGATATATATGTACATATGAGTATGGAAAGGAGGGTGTGGAGGAGAGGAGATGATATTAGTTTATTATACTGATTGATTGATTGACGTTTTGTATTCAAGAGCTTTGTCCCAGGAGTGCCACATATACACTTTTATGGAAATGACCACACAGCTGGACTTGGAAGTAGATGTAATATTAGATGGAACTTTGGAATGCCTCCCAAGATTATGAATGACAAATGTATGTTGCGCCATGTCCCAGGAGGGGAGAGACAGGAGCACGCACAAGTGGAACCCAGGTAACTTTGGTGACAGCAGGGGAGGGTGGCAAAGGAAGTTCTCTTCAACCATTTCATGTCTTCCTTATTCTTAGCCACCAAACCAGCTTTGCTCGGTGCACTGTTAGGAGCAGCATCCTGTGTACATTCTGGGCCGCTGAGAGTCATGCACATCCTGTTTCCTTCCCTGTGCCCCTATAACTTTGTATGTACTTGTTCTAAATGACATGGTAAAAGGTGGCAGAAGACCATCCTTTGACATCCAAGGGGACTTGTGCCTTTAAGCTACTGAAATTTCAAGGGTGTTGGGGCTGGGGACGTAGCTCAGTAGTAAAGCACTTACCCAGCATGTGTGAGACCCTGGGTTTGATACTCAGCATCACAAAAAATATAAAGTAAATAATTCAATGATTTCAAGGATGTCTTCTGTTGTGGGAAGCTGACGGTAATTACCTCGATAAAAGCAAAAACAAAACAAAATGCCTCTCACCAGCATTCTAATTTATTGAATTACAATGTATATGACATTCACAAAACTGGAAAAGCATACACATAGAGCAAACAAGATGAGGAGACCAAAATATTTATAGAGGGAAAGGTATACTATCTCTCTATATAGCTAAAGTTTTATGTGCATATATATCCAGAGCTTTACTGCTGAACTACACCCACAACCCCAAGATTTTATTTTTTGAATATACAAATATAATATACTACACAGGGGAGAATCATCTACAAACTTCTGTTATTTTAATTGCCTCCAGAATGCCTTTAATTGCTCATTTCTTGCAGATGATTACCACCTTGACTAAGGCTGGGGCAAAATCAATCAAAGTCAAAATGGTAGTAACCACTGACATACGGACAATCAGAAGGAAAATTAACTCATTTCTGAAATAATAATATGCTTTACAAAAAGTTAAATGACAGGTTCTGTTATATGTTCAGATATATGAGGCCAAAAACAAAGCTTCTGAGCTCTGCATCACACCATCCATTCAACATAAGTGACTCCCCAGAATAAGCCCCAGTGGAAAACATCTTTCTCAATCAAAAGTTTATCAAATAATCTACAGAGCTATGATGCGTTGGGGAGGGGAGACTTGAGTACCATGTGAAGTTCTACTTTTAGTTTTACAGAAAGCTTGATAGCATTTCTAAATAGTAAATAAATCAAGGAGTTCACTGTATCAACACAAATACATGTGACAGGTACTCCCTTACAGATTGGAGCAATAGTATTAATAAACATTTTTTTTTTATTACAGGAAAATAAGATTTAAACTTGTCAACAAAACCTATAAACTTTGGATGGATTTTGACCTCTACCTGGCTCTGTATCTTCTTCTTATATCCCTCTCGTTCTTATTCTACTTCCAGACATCAGGCACTGGCCTTCTTCCAGTTCATGGAACAAACAACACACTGAGCTTTATCTTGCCTCAGGACTTTTGCACTTGCTCTTTTGTCCTTCCCACTGCCTGGACTGGATTTCCTGTGGTACTAAAGAGACTGTGCTCTTCTTAGAATTATGCCGCAGACCACATATCACCTCTTCATAGACTTTCCCAGACCTCTTAATCCACATCTAATTTCAGTCCAAACATTATTTAAAATTACCTGCTTTATTTCAGAACACTTATCATTATCTAAAATTGTTCAATTATTTTACTTGCTTATTACCATTGTGCTCATCTATTGTGTCTGTGGCCCTGTTTCTGAGGATCAGCAGAGTATCCAACACATGGATAAGAAGATATCATTAAATATTTTTGAGTGAGTATACTTCATAGAATAGCAACACAACAGCCAGTGTCTGCTACAGAAGTGCAATTTAAATGCAGTGAGAGAATCTGTATCAAGGACAGATAATCACAGGCACTCTACACCTACCCTGCCACATCTCCTCCAGCCCCCTGCATCCTACAATTAACTACAGCTGTCTTGTTGTCTCTCAAAACCCATGTTTTTTCCTAACCTGAGAACTGTGTCTATGTTGTTCCTCTGTTTACATTCTCTCCTTTCTCTATCTTCAAACTACCCTACCTTCCAGACTCAGTTCCACTGCCCGGCTCTTGTAAAATCTGCTCCATGCAAATCTACTCTCCAGCAAATGGGATCACCCCCTGCACTCACTGTCCTCAAGTACTGTGTTAGAACAATTGTACAAGTTTATGGTAATTATCATCATGTATGCATTTCAGTCACGAAGGACAGAGTCCCATAAGCACAAGGTCTGTGTCCTCTTTACCTTGATAAGTATATCATTATAATATCATATATTACCTTGATAAGTATACCATTATGTATAATGCCTCAAACATGGCAAAGACCCAGTAACGGCCTTTGATCTAAAAATACAATTGACTGAACAAAAAATAGAATTATTCTCAAATAATTTTCACAAGTACCATTCACATAATTTGCTGAACATTATCTTCCTACAAAGTCTTATTGCTATTCTTTTAGTTATTTAAAACCTATTAAATTTTTTCTTAAATTATGCATTGGATTTTTATTACTATTATTTCCTGATATTCGGAGAGCGCCTTTTCAAAAGACTTCAGCACATTTAGTTTAAAACGTCTTATATTGTAAGATTCAAAAGTTCCTCTAGTTGAATGATCCTATCCTAACAAAATGATCAGGATTGCAGGCTGATGGGACCCATTTAGCATGGAATACCATCCAGGAAATGGGAAACATCTTTAATGCTCTGCCTTAGGGGAAAGGTGAAATAACGGTTTTAAGTTCCATAGGAGCGATTAGTTGTAGGCATGAAGAAAATTTTTAAATATTTTATAAAAATGTTTTTTTACTAAATAACAATCTTATTCTACTGGTGGGCCTTCCAAGATTAAGAAATACAACCAATTTTAATAACAAAGCTATTTTCAAAAATAACAAAGAGTACATTTAAGTTTTTCAAAAGCTTGATATGGATTATTTGAATATCATAAGCAAAATAACTATTCCTGTTTTCTATTGATTGCTTTAATTAGTGTTTTATCCTTTTATATAGTATCTCTTTATTACATTTTTTTGAAAAATTCATTTTTTAATGTGTTCATATTATTTTAAAAATATACTTTCTGTAGTTTTCTTCTAAGTTATAGTTTATAACATATTTTGGAAATAGTTGACTTATTCACTTGAATTTTCTCTGTAGTCCCTGATATTTTTAATTTGAAAGCAATTATCTAAGGTGCTGAGATTTCTGACCCATTCAAAGCAAATGCACTAACATTAATCCTAATGTCTTTGTATAGATTTTCAAAATTAAGTCCAAATATTTTCACATATGCAGTATTTTTTACTTCTTTTTCACAATCTCTCTCTGATAAATATTTTTAAACAATGGAACTTGTCAAATAAATGAAGTTTATAATTGATTTGAATATTTTATTGGGTTTAGATTTATGTGAAATCATAGGAATCCTCAATTTTCTTCCTTTCTGTTTCAGAATATGAATTTATCTAATTAAAAACAAGAGTCCCATCAAGATATTCTTCCCAGAAGTCAAGAGATTCCAATGCACAATTATAGATTTTAAAAATTAAATTTGTACACGTCGAAGTGTTCATCATTTAATTTATTCAGTTCCTCCCTTGCTTTTTTTGGGATAATTATTGATATGTTCATTTTTAAGTTTTGTTTTCAATAATTGTAATTTTCTAAAAGCATTAAAAAACTAAGACTTTTAGGTCAATGTTTGTTGAATACATTCAAAGAAAGAAATTTTGAAGAGGTTTAGAGATACTGGGAAATGTTCCCAATTTAATATTAAATGGACAACGAAGATAAAATTTAATAAAGCACCCTAAAAGAAAATTATATAAAACATTTCTTTTTATGAAGTTAGCCTGTATATATTTTTCATACTGTAGCATGCTTGAAAGCTGGGTTCAATTGCTCATCATCAAGTCATCGTTGGCCACCATACTATTGTGCTTGGCCATGTAAGAATTGTGTATTCCTGGGTAGAGCTGGCACATCTTTGTCATTGGAAAAATTATGTGCATTGTTTATGGTTACTGTTTAATTACTATTTAAAATGGTTTTACAATATTTTATTTTTGATTCAATATTGAAAAGCATGGTTTACATAAAATCAGCAGCCTGGTGATACTTTGATGGGCTCATACACATAGATGTATCAAAGAGGGTTCCAGAAAGACAGGATCTGATTGTGAATGAGTTTCAGGAATATCTGATCCAATTTATTTTGCATCTATTTTATTTTTATGTATACGTAAGAATAATGTGCAATAAAAAGTTCTGCCTATGTAATTTAAGAGAGCTATTTCAAGACATACAACATAAAAGTTCTAAGCAATAATAAAGTATTGTGTCAGTGTATATTTGGCAGCATATTCCTTTCTTTCTTAGGAAATAATTGTAAGCCCTACAATCACTAGTATTTAATTAGACTACATATTTTCACCAGAAGAAAATAACTTAAATGTTAATATGTTAATATTGCCTATCTCTGACCCATAGAAATGCAAATGATTATAACTTAAATTTACTCTTAGTTGTTTCCAAATGGAGAAAATACGTATAATTAGTTATAGATAAAAATTTGCATAAGTAGTTATAATTAAAATATTAACTAATAATTGCCAGTATTTATAATAGTATTTATAATAGCAATATCATGTACTTATTTTTATACTAAGTGAAAAAGTATAAGGCATATATAAATATATGTGATTTTGTCTACAAAATATTATAGAATTAAAAAAATGGAAAAGAAAAATGTCAAATATTAATAGTAATTATAAGCTTAATAGTGTGATAGAATTATAGATTTTTATTCCCATTTTCTCTTTACCTATTTTTCAATAATGATAATGTATATACATGCATATATACACTATATCTATATGCATATTTATAGCAGATATGTTTGTTATATTGATGGAGAGAAAAACATCATCAGCAAAGTAAAAACAATTGCTCACATAATATTTACAATGATTTATGTCTCTACATACTTACATCATCCATCTACAAGGCACCCACTCTTGTCATTGTGGCAAGTGCTTTATACACACAAGTCAAGTACCCCTTATCCATACTGCTTTGGACCAGTTTGTTTTGGATTTGGAAATATTTGCATATGCATAATGAAATGTCTTGTGGACAGGACCCAAGACTAAACATGCAATTCATTTATATTTATATGCACAGTCTTCAGATAACTTTTCAAATGTCTTTAGTGTGCCTGCTTTTGACTATGACCTGTCATAAAAGGTCAGGATGGAATTTTCCACTGGTGGCATAATGTCAGTGGTCAAAGAGTTTCAGATTTGGGAGCAATTCTGACTTTCTGGTAAGGGTTGGTCAACCTAAATTATTTTATTTCCTACCCATAACTCTAGTAGAGATATATAGAAATCCCTACTTAAAGGGTAAGGAAACTGAAGTTTGGTGGGGTCCAGAACCTCACTAACTCCTGTGGCTAGTTAAGCAGTAGAGTCAGAAAGAAGGTGGCTCATTCTGTTAAGGACCTTGCGACATGCATGGGTTCCTCCCACCACCACCACAAACAACAGTGATTGCAGTATGCCTGTGGAGTGAATCACAGAAGGAATAATTCCCATTTTATGGGTTGAAAGATTAATATTTTTTTTTTTTTTTTTTTTTTTTTTTTTTTGGTACTGGGGATCAAACCCAGGGCCTTGTGCTTGCAAGACAAGCACTCTACCAACTGAGCTATCTCCCCAGCCCAGGAATAATTCCCATTTTATAAAAAAAGAAATGGGTGGTGAGTCCAAGAGTCTTGTGGAAGACAGCAGAGCTGTTAAGAGAGTGTTGGGTCTAAAACCTGCCTAAGCAAGGTGAAGACCTGAGAGTAATGGAAATTGAAATAGAGGGCCCCAAATCACTTTCCAAATAGTCCTGGGGCCTACTCCACAGTGGAATATCATTTTTCTCAAATTTATGTTGCATCACTGGGTCCAATTTCAAAGATCCATGTACAGAGTAGGTGCAGACAATGGATCTTTTATAACAGCCTTCCAGTCAAGTTGTGGACTGAATTGATTTCCTTTTCTTTTGGCAGATGAAGGTGGAATATAATTGTGGTAATAACTTATATAGTGATTTCCAAACTCAAAGCACTGGGGAAACACATTAAATAGCTCAATGCCATTTGAATATGGCATTCAATTAGCTGTTGAGATTCAGGGGCTTGCTACAAGAGAGGAAGGCACATTGAACTGTACTTGATGAGTAGTTTATCTTTAGATAAGCTGTGCTGAGTGAAGTCAAGCTCCTCCTAACCTTGGATTCTTCTTCTCACAATTCCAAGGGGTAGTATTGGTGGGGGGCATGTCTATAAGTCTCCAAAAGACTTTCAGACACCATCAGAAAAACTCAATGAATATTTTTAAACGCAAAGGCAAAGAATTACCTTGTTTCATGTAGAAATTTTGAAAAGAAAATAATCCCATCAACAGAAAGAAGGTATGCATTTAAATTCTTAGTAGAGCATCTCAAAAACAACACTACTGGCAAAAGACTGACATCCGCTGTTTTTTGTTTTTTGTTTTTTTCCTCTCTCAGTACTGGGGAATTGAACCCAGAAACCCTCAACAACTGAACTACATCCAAGTCCTTTTTTGTTTTTTATTTTCTGACTACATTAGCAAGGCTGAATTCAAACTTTTTAAACTTGCTCTCCTCTTGCTTAAGCAGCCTAGTACAGACATGTATCATCATGCCAAGGCCCTATTGAAAACACACAGTAAAATAGTGCTATTGAAGTCTACACCACAGGGGGCAGTGTTGCAGCACACAAAGAGGATGATAAAGTAAACACGTACAAACTCCAGATTCATCTTCTCATTAATCTCTTTGATTCTCAGTTTCTAAATCTGTAAGATGGTGATGATGATATATCTATTTCACAGGGTTTTAGCAACATTTAAAGGGAACAGCATACTTTGACTACCTGATCGACTGACTAAATAATGGAGATTCATAAAAATGATAATTGGTTAGAAATGTGTGAATTTCTTTCTTTCTTTTCTAAACTTAGTATTTCCTTTAATTAATTAATTTATTGTGGTGCTGGTAATTGAACCCAGGACTTTATACATGATAGGCAAGTGCAGTACCACTGAGCTACATCCTCATCCCTGTCATTTCATCTCTCTGTATTTCTCCTAAAACCAAATGAAGCTCTGTGTGCTTCAAGAAACAGGCCCTTGTTTTAATATTACTAAGCCTGATGGTATTTGTATTCACAGACTCATACTTTTAACCGCTGAAACATGCTTCTTTTATTGTCTGGGGTTTAAGTAATATGAAACCAATTTTAAATCTATGCTCACTCTTTAGAAGCTGAAAACTCAATACATTTAATCCTCTAGCAATCGTTAACAATATTTTGGTCCTGTATTTCATTAAAAACAATCATAATTTTTTTAATAAAAGCAATTTAGTGAATGTTAACTTTGGATTCCTGGCAGAAGGTATCTATAATTAGTGAAGTACTATTCAGAAGATGAAAAAGAAAGAAAGAAAAAAAAAAAAAACAGACATTTTTAAAGACTGAAAACCAAAACAATACAATAGATAAAATGCCAATACCACATGATGTTATGATATAACTACAATGTCCTTGGACCACAAGCCACACATTCACTGTGGTAACCCTATATTTGAAGGCTTAAGCAAGAGTTGCTATTGTCAAACAGGAAATTGAATTGTGTAATTGTAAAATCTTATGATTTAAAAGGAGACCCTAAGAAGTCATCTATATTTAACCTCTCATCCGGTGCAGAATTTTCTCTTACTCCATCCATGGCCTGTATTCATTCATTTGTTAAAGGAATTTGTTGAGTATCTCCCATTTTTTAGCTCATATTCTTTTCTTTGGTGATATATCCCCAAACTAGACACAAATTTTGGTGGCCATAGAACTTAAATCCAATGCAGGAAAGATGGATAAGATGGGCAAAAGCATAAATAAATAATTTTGGAGAAGAAAATTCCTAGAAGGGAAAAGGGTGGAAAATCACTTGGGAAAGGTTTAGGAAGAATTTTAGTTAAAATACTAGGGACCCATAGGTTCCATTTTTTATTATTATCTAAATATTGTGAAAGAAGTTAACTCAAAATCAAACTATTTCTTAGAATATATAGGTTTTCCTTTAAAATGGTAGAAAACAGCCAGGCACTGGGGTACATGCCTGTAACCCCAAAAACAGAGGAGGCTGAGGCAGTAGGATCACAAGATAGAAGCTGACCTGGAAAAGTCATCGAGATTTTGTCTCAAAAAAATAAATAAAAGGGTTATAGATTATAGATTTAGCTCAATGGTAGAACACCCCTGGGTTCAATCCAAGCACCATGGAAAAAAATAGGAGGAAGTAAACAAATATTCAATTAAAAATAAATAAAAAATTCTATACACAAGAAAGGATTAAAATCCTATGTAGGCAGGTCTTATGCCTGATTATTTCAATTCCTAAGGATTATGGCAGTGCCCAGAATATGGAGTTGTCAATAAAAATCTCTTCACAAATCGATTGCCTTGATTTAGAATGAGAGCAAAACCGATGAACATATAGTTAATGAGGACAACTCCAGAAATTTGTGCTGATACTCAAATTTTAGCAATTTGTCATTACTATAAATTACACAGTCCTTATGCCTTACTGAAATCATGATTTTTTTTTATTTTTGCTATTCAATATTCACTATAAATTTTAAAAAATGTACAGTTATAGCTCTAAAGTAAAACAGATGTAGCTTCCTCTTTATTTTTTTTTTCTAAAAGCTAAACTATTTTTGTCTGAATGGGTCTTTGTCCAAATGAGAAATATTGCAGACTCCACTAGCTCATAGTTGATTGGGGAAATTTCTATATTCTAGTCCCAGAGTACTACCTCATAAGTTGCTGACAAATCAAAAGATGGGCACATCAAAAGGACTAGAGACATATTATAGTGATTCAATCTGCAGATACATTTGCTGTTTATACTGGACATAGTTAATATATTCCTAACATTAAATGGTTGTTCAGGTTTTGTGTTTTGTTCTTTCTTTTAAACAGGGATGGTCTGATTCATGCTTCTCTAAAAACAGTGAATTGATCAGTTGGTCATCTTCATAATAAATTAAATGGATAATGTAGAGAACAAGAAGCAACATGGAACCCAAGTTAGAAAGAAGAATTTTGATTTTTTAAATTTACAAAACTAAAAATGTGCAATCATTAATCACCTCCAATTTACTCACATTAGCATCCAGCATACTGGCCTACATCCTTCCATTTTGGATTATTTACAGGCTACTTGCTTTCAGAAGGCAAAAGTTCAGTCTTCTATCAAATGGGGTTAAGGAAACCACTTACCTCACAGAATATTGTGGGAATTCTAAAATGGTTAGTTAGTTAGCATTGTGCCTGGCATGACAAAATTACAGCTAATATTGTTGAAATTTTATTTCCTATCAAGATGATGCTATTGATCTCTTTGTGAGTTGGAACCAGGTCCTGGCTGCTTTTCTTATAAGTATTTTGCACGTGATGGGTGGAGGATCCCTCCCAGGAGGCCAATCTCACACATCAGTGCTCTCTGGCTGGTCTAGAGAGAGGAAGAGCTAACTAGTCCCTGCAGGCATTAAACTCAGGCACTGAACTTGTGACCTGGACTTCATTACATGCCACTCACTGTGCCACTCAGCCAACAGTGTTTTGGTTGAAACCCGTTTTCACAGGCCTAACCTGACCTACCAAAAGAGAACAGCTAACTGGAGTGTACAGTGTGAACCCCTGGGTGGAAAAATTTCTCCCAGAATGTAAGGAGCTGGAGTTGGAGATTGGGACTACTCTGTAGAGGAAGGAGGCAGTTTTGGGGACCTGCTCACAAAATGTGGGTCTTTGGATCAGCAATCCAGCATCACAAGAGACTTTGTGGAAATGTAGAAACTCAGGTCCAACCCCAGTTGGACTGAATTCTATGTAACAAATTCCCAACTGGTTCATATATGCACATAAAATTTAAGGGAAACTGCTGTAAAACTAATTCTAACCACACACTCAAATGGCCAGAAAATCTTCAAAAGTCCAAATGTCCAGGCACACTCCAGACCAAGGAAATGAGAATATCTGGAAGTGGGACCTGAATAACAGTCATTTGTGTAGCTTCCCAAGTCATGCTGAGGTTCTACAGCACTTGAAAACCACTGTTCTGGACTGTAACTCTAAAGATGTTATTCCAGCTTTCAAAGTTAAGCATGAAGTAGACAGAAAAAGCAGACTATCTCTGATAAGGCATGAGTCCATAGGAAATGAGAGAGATGCCAACAGGAGCCATGCAGACCCAAGATGAATCCCAGAACACCAATTACTAGTTCAATGGCCTCTGGGAAATTTTTTAACCTCTCTGACTTTTGGTTTCCTCATAGGTACAATTGAAGATTAAAAATACCTAGTTTGAGTAGTGTGATCAAAATTAAAGGCAATATGTATATAAAGCACCTGCCATGTTCTATGATCAACACATAATAAATAATGACTAAATAAAAACATTATTACTAGCAAGCTGTTTTATTCTGGATGAAGGGGTATCTGAATAAGTTCTTCACAGAGACAAAATTCACTACAGTCAATGACATTCTGGGAAAGTGTGGATGTCTGAAACAGTTTCAACAAACTGTATACCCAGCATTTCATTGACAAGCCCACGGAAGGACAGAAAGTTCAGAACTGTAAATTCAATAAAAGCAAATACATAAAAGTTGGTTAGAAATTTTGAATGACTGTAATATTGTCTTCTACATTTAATGCATGTGTTAAATATCATGTAGTTAATTTTACTTCTTAAGATAACTGTATAGAAAGAGAGCTCATCCTATGTCCAGAAAATCCCAGGAGTGCCAAAGAAGGGAAAAGCTGCCAAAGTGACCAGACCTTAAGAAAGTAATTGTCTTGGGAACTCTTTCAAAATTGCACTGACTCTGATATTACAACAGTAGCTGGATAATACCAATCAACAATAGAGAATATCACCTGGGATCCTACAACCTAAAATTAGTCATGATCCATGGTGAAAAAGGAAAATACAACTAAACCATCAAAAAGATAGATATTCACACTCCAACACCCAACTTATTTTTAAAATAGCAAACTATTCCGAAAAACCACTCTGTTTGTATATTCTAATTTATTGAATGCATAGATAGCAAGGGTGGTATTTAAAATATTTAACAAATCCTTGTCTACCATTGGCTAGTATCACAGCCTGGGGACATGTTTTTAAATAGGTCTTGGAGTTCCTTCATTGTCCATTCTAGATGCTCAGTCCTGGAAAAATACCAAGTATCCTGAGGAAGGTCAGAATGGCTACAAAATTATGGAAACTGTTTGGATAGCATAGGTATTTTACCAATGGGTAAGAAAAATTTTTGATATACAGATTCAACTATTATCATTTCATCCCCAATTTGAAGAAAGGTGTAGTATAAGTCCTGGACTGGCCCAGAGAACAAACCACAACTATGGTGTGAATGCTTGTGTCCCCCAAATATTCCTTTGTTGAAACTAAATTACCAATATGATAGAAATAAGATGTGTTACTTCAAAAGGTGATTAAACTGGGAGGATTATTATCCTTATAAACCAAGACACAGGGAGCTCCTTTTCCCCTTCTACCATGTAAGAACACAACTGGATCGCAGAAAGTCATATCCAGAAAACTCTCACTACACCCCAAATCTGTTGGTGCCTTATTCTTGGACTTATCAGCCTCCAGAACTGCGAGAAATAAGTGAATCCATTGCAGGTCACCTAGTCTATGGTATCTTGTGAATCTGTTGCAGGTAACTTAGTTTGTGGTATCTTGTGAATCAGTTACAACTGTTTTGCTATTGCACCCTGGACAGATTAAGACACCCTCTTCCATTCTCAAGTGGTAAAGCAAGTCTTCCCAAGAAAAATTATTGCCAAGAAAGAGCATGCTTCCTTTTGTCTTTGGGATTGATTTCTGAACTGCTTTACTGAGGTCTGCATCCTTGCCTGATTGACAAGAGCTCCAGGTACATGGCAAGATCTCTCCAGCTGCAATGCTCAGGGCTGTGCCTTAGCATGTACCACAGTCTAATGTACTGCCTCTCCACTCTGGTCACACCTCAGCCTTCCTACAGTATCACACTCTGTTGTGATGCATCCTGGGGCACACTTCCCAAAATAAAAAGTTCTTAAAACAAAAGGTTCCCAAAATAAAAAATGAAGACTCTCTCTCTCTCTCTCTCTCTCTCTCTCTGCTTTGTGATCACCATGTTTTTAACATTGAGGCAAAATGCTTTCCAGCAAATCTAGAACATTACAGTAGTTGAGAGTTGAAACTACCTTCATCATCAGCTTTTTTTACCCACGAAGAGGATTCTCACTAGTAAAATGGGAAATAATAATTTAATCATGATTTTTGTAAAATCTACTTTTTCAATTTAATTTGATCAGTATTGGTTGTGTGCCAACTATATGTATGTTAGGCATCTTCGTGTGCTCTAGGGATGTTCATGCCAGATTAAAAAAAAAAAAAAAAAAAAAGAAAGAAAGACGAAAATAAAGGAAAGCAAAGAGAATGGTCTTGCCCTGAAGGCGTCTAAAATCTGAGACATGTAGTTTTAACTCTGTAAATGATTACCAGAAAATTTCAACTGTGACCAATTGTGGAGAGATTCTTGGTGCTATAAGTATACGTGCTAGAGATAGCTGTACCAATCAGAGAAGGCTGGCTGTGTACACTCTTGTGCACAGCATAAATTATCCATGACTGTGAATTCCAAAGATGAATGAAAGGAGAATAGCTCCACTGATTTATATCATTTTTATTTCAACTACATGGCCATTTCTTATTGAGCATTGTTATGGTTTGGATATGAGGTATCCCCCAAAAGCTCACGTGTGAGCCAGTGTAAGAAAGTTCAGTGGAGAAATGATTGGGCTGGGAGAGTATTAATCTAATCCGTTGATTAATCTCTAATGGGATTAACTGGGTGGTAACTGGAGGCAGGTTGAGTACAACTGGAGGAAGTGGTTAATTGGGGATATGGCTATGTAGTATATATTTTGTATCTGAAGAGTGAAGACTCTCTCTCTTTCTCTCTGCTTTGTGATCACTATGTGAGCTGCATCCCTCTGCCACACTCTTCTGCTATGATGTTCAGCCTCACCTCAAGCCCAGAGGAATGGAGCCAGACTTATATGGACTAAGACCTCTGAAACTGTGAGCTTTCTAATAAACTTTTCCTCTACACTTGCTCTGGTTGGGTCCTTTTAGTCAGAGCAGAAAAAAGCTCACAAAAACAAGAGGCTTCTTTTTACCTTTCAGTTCTAAATCATGGAAGGTGTCATTATTCCTAGTTTAGGAATAAGTATACCCAGGCTTATGGTGGCTAAACATTAATGTAAGGTACACAGCTACTCTGCCAAGAAGCTGGAATTCAAACACAAGTGCATCTGATTTCAAAGTCTTTTGTTCTGCTGCCAGTAATATGTTTTGCCCTTACTGTGAACTGATGCTCATTGGAGTTCTCTATATAGGTGATTCATTTAAGCTTCAAGGTAACTGTGTCTTAAAACCTGAAAACAATACTGCTTTGGATCTTTGCATGTCAAATATAGGGGATTACTGATTTATCTTGGGAAAAGTGGAATGGAGAGGGAAGACAGTTTATGAAAGAAAGAGAAGGTGTAAACTGCCTGTGGACAAAAACCACTGGGACTACTGGGAGAAATTACATGAAGAAGCAAGGAAAGTGCTCTGGTTAGTTACAGAAAGAGCATGCTGTTTGGCCTGAGCCTGGGGAAGCAGAGCTGTGAGAGATGCTTTTAACTTTTCATGCTTCAAAGATCCCATCCTGCTTCCTCACTTGGTCAGTTATGATACTGTAGCTGGTATGTGAAGCCACCATGGAAGAAAGCAAGCAATAGCTTATTTCTCCTATTCTTATCTAATTAGTCCCAGGAGAATTCACATTTGCTCAGTGTCCTCAGTTAGCTGCCTTTTCCTTGGGGTTGACTGGCATGATGACGCCAGCTTTATAGAGATGGTAATCTTTTAAATACCTCCATCTGCAAAAACAAAAGCAACGTTTTTTGAGAAAAAAATTCACTTAAACTTTTCCTAGTACCATGTTTTTATTCAGTCTATATTTCTACTTTGGCCATGTTAAATAACATAATTCTCAGGCAATATAAAATCCTCTTCACAAAACTTCTTCATACTGCAACTTGTTCAAAGAATAGAGGTTTAGGAAATAAATATTAAATCAATTTCAATTAAGTTACTTAAATTTTAAAGAATATATTTCTTTCCTTAGACTCTTTCAGTTTGATCTTTAAACCACTTCCCTTTAATGGGATAGGAAAAGTGGATGTGGGAAAAGGACCTAGCTTTTTACTCCTCTTTTCCCTTTTTTTTTCTCTTTGTACCGGGGATTGAGCCCAGGGACATTTAACCACTGAGCCATACCCTCAGTCCTTTTTACATTTAATTTAATTTAATTACCTTATGGGATTATTGCTGAAGGAAGGGTGACGACTGAAGACCTTCAACAGAGAGTACATATTATATAGTCAATGAATGCACCAAACAATGTAAAATATAAATGGTGCTTCCCGAAATGGAGCCAAGAACAGATTTTGTTTGAACTTGTCAGAAAGGGGAATGCCTGCTAGCAAGAGGTTTGTGCTTTGACTGGGATTGGCTTTTCCATAAATAAACAACAATGCAAATCATTCTGCAAGGTGGGCTTAGCCTCACCACAAAGTAGGAAAACTCAGGCTCTCTTTGGCCCTTGGTAGGGAATCTTTTATTGATTGCACTTCTTATGAGTAATTTGGAGCCAAAGGAAAGAAACCCTTAGATGTTAAAGGTTGCGGTTTCTTCAGGCAGAAACCACAGCTTAGAATGAGAAGGATGGGACTGTTGAAACCATTCTACATCATGGTAAACCCTTGATCACTCAGTAAAAGAATTGCATCAGATGCATGAGGACCATTTGTTGAAAATTTCTACTAATTTAAGGAAAATGTTGAAATCCCTGACTGTCTAGGGCTTTGTTTTGATTGTGGACAGACACATGAATATATGATTAGTCACCTGGGGTATTAAGATTGGGTCATTTCCATATAAAGTTGACTATAATGAATAATTATGCAAAGGTAAATGCTTTCAAAAATCTGTTTGGATTACATCTCTGTAGGAGTAAATGCCTTATACTTTTATTGAATTATCACCGTCTTTTCAGTATTTTTCCTTTTGAAAATAATTTGTGATTCCTTTGTTGGGAATTAATTAAATGTGTAGAATCTGTTTTTTCTCTATTGTGAACTTGTTGTTTTCAATGTCTCTCCTCAAATGTAGTATTGGGTCTGTGAAGACTGATGATTTTAGATATTTTGGACAGCTCCAATGATCTGATTCTCTCTAACTACAGGACTAGATTTGTGAAATCTTCCATCTATGCCCTAAAACTTCCTTCAGCTTTCTTTACTATAATCACATCTAGTGGAGATGCTGCATGCCCATTAGGGGAAGAACTCCACTGCCAGCTTAACACAGTGAGGACAATGCTGTTACATTCTCTGGGAGCAGAGGGACATCTGGCAGGAAGGTAACAGGTCAGTTATGCAATGACCTATTTCCTGAGACAGGATCCTCCTATATGCTAACATGCTGATTATTACAACTACATGGACCTGACTGCGGATGAATCTGGATTCATGTCCTAACTCCTGTACTTGCTGGTTATCTAACCTTTGTTGTATCTGGCCTGAGTTTCTTGAATTTCTGATTACAAAAGACAAATAACCCCTCCTTCCTATTAGAGCTAGCAGTTAATCCTACTCCTAACTGATGTGTTAAGGTTATTGTTGATGATGATAGTTATAATAAAAATAACAAAGGATGATTGGTTCGATAGTTATTTTAATATAACACAGTGGTATATAGTAAACATTCTGAAAATAAATGTTAACAAGGATTGGTTTTTATCCAATTATTTATAAATGAAATAAATTTCTCACGGAAATAGGAATAGCATATAGACTATGTAGGTTTATGTACACCTCTTGTATGTTGTATCCATTCTGAAAATATCATAAATGCAATACAAGTGCTTGCGGTTCACAGGACTCTGATGGTTTCTTTCCTTTGGCTCCAGTTTCCTCATATCAAGTGCAATCAATAAAAGATTCCTTATCAAGGGCCAAAGAGAGTCTGAGTTCCCCTACTTTGTGGTGAGGCCAAGCCCACTTACAGAGAGATTTGCATTGTTGTTTATGGAAAAGCAAATCCCAGTCAAAGCACAAACCTCTTGCTAACATATTTAAACAAAATCTGACATATTTAAACGAAGTTTGTTCTTGGCTGGGTTTCGGGAAGCACCATTTATATTTTACATGTGGTTATAGAAGAGAAATAATTAATGAATAAATCTCAAAGCTGGAGGGACTCTGAAGGTCATTAAGTTCAACTCCCCACTTGTGACACCTGCACAACTCCTAAAGAGGTGGTCCTGCATGCCAGTATTTCCTAAGTCCCCCTTACTTGAGCTTTGTGCTCTTGGTATGGGTTCCACAATTCACCCCCTCTTACCTTGCCAAAGTGACAGCCTTCAGACTGGAAGTCTGTAATATGCTTCACCTTTTCTCTTGTGATTTGGTGTTAAGTGTTTACTGTCCTTGAACTTTTACCCTGAGTACATAGTCATTTGTCTGCCTTAAACTTAAATGTATTATTGTCAAAAATATATTCCCCAATTAAGATTTTTCCCTGATTAGACACTAGGAGAAGAGTTCTAATGGTCTTCTCATGGATGGATTGTGGAGAAAAGTACACATTACATATATTTAACTATTATCAACTTTAGGATTAAATACTAAAATTCTCCAAGTGAGAAAAGAATTTTCACCTAGACGCTGAACTTGAAATGTTGGAAGTTTGAGCTAAAATATCCTCTCTTTGGATTGACCCATCATCTAAGCATATACAGATTTTAATGGATTGATATTATAACATCTTTTAGATGCAGATGTAATTTAAATAAATCAAGAAAGATATTTGTGTAATGTTCTAGTCAGTTTTTGGTGACTATGATCAAATATAACCAGGAGTAACTTAGAGGAGGAAAAGTTTATTTGGGCTCACAGTTGTAACTCTATTGCTCTGAGCCTAAGGTGAAGCAGAGCATCACAGCAGAAGCTTATGCTCCATTCATGGCCACCATGGAAGATTCACCCTTCCAGGGCACATCCCCAGTGACTTTAAGACCTCCAGCCACATTCCACTGACTACAGTTACCATCTAGTCAGTCCATTCAGACTAGGATGGACTGATTAGGTACAGCTTTCACAACCAATCACTTCATCTCAGAATGTTCTTGCACTAACACAGGAGATTTTTGGGGTCAATTCATATCTAAATCATGACTTATGAATTTCAACTGGAAGATAGAGTGATATACTTTTTTTTGCCTCTTGACTAAGTTTTTAATGAGCACCATCAATACTTCCTTTAAGTTAAAATCAGAGATAAAATCTGTCTGTCATGGTCTTTGATTTTTAAATCACTTGATGCCAGCAGCGTGCCCGAAATGGCCTTAGGAATGGGATAATAATTTTCTTTCATCTTCATTTTCTAGGTTCTCTATACTTGTTAACTTCAGACCTGCATTCTATCACACACAACAAATTTCTAATTTCATGTAGAAAATTTTTGTTTGAGAACTTGTTCATACATCTCTGGCATTTGTGGCTCTTAAAATATTACCCAGGAATACGGAATATTTCAGTGTGAAGTTTGGTGAATGTGGATACTAGCTTTATTTGGGGGCAAATTTTAAAGCCTGTGGAACTAAAAAAGCAAAATAAACAATACAATAGCATCACCAACAGAAAAACCATGCAAACAAAACTCCTATTTGACAGACATTAGACATTTCATTGGCAGAAGAGCTTGTCAAGAAGAGCAGACTATGTGTTACATGAGGAATTTGAGTAAGAAGAAAACCTGATGACCAAGTGCAAGACTGGAGTCCCTGGCAGTTCACTTGGGAGTTATCTAATAACAATCATATAATGTAGGACATGGGAGTCTGAAACCCAAGGAACAAGCAACTGTGGCCCAAAATTAACTAGAGTTCATGGGCAAGACCAAAGAATCATCTCATGATTCAAGCAAGTTATTATCTGATAACCTGTTAGAGAAATCAGAATAAAGAGGAACATTTCTCAGAATGTAAGGGCGGCAGGGAACTGAGAAGCAAAGCAGTTAGAGGAGGAAGAAACATGGACTGCAAAGTGACCTGAGGTGATGATAAAAATAGCCAGTCAGAAATCGAAATAGACAAAGATATAACAATAGGAAGCATTGATATCCTGGAGATGGTGCAGCTGCATAGATTCTGAGACTGATTCTATGCCTATGCCCATGCTGGAGATTGTGTGTGTGTGTGTGTGTGTGTGTGTGTGTGTGTGTGTGCGTGTGTGTGTGTGTGCATGCACACATCCATGTGCCTGCATGTGTCCTGTATTTCAGGAATTTAGGTCAAAGTGTGAACATCCTGGGACCAGTGATTCATAAGTCACCGTTACTAAAATTGATTGTACCAGGTGATGTAGAATAAAGGTGGTAGTATTCATATTCTGATAATGAGATTTAGACACTCATTACTGGGGGAAATGCAGAGAAAATACATAAAGGGAAAACTTTTTCTGTTGTTTCACTGTTGATCCCTTTCAAGTAAGCACAAATCCTAGAAAACCACTGTAATATATAACTTAGTTTCTCTATATGAAAGCTATTAAAAATGGAGAGATGATTAAAAATGTTTTTTTCTCAAATGTGGCTATTGAGCACCTGGTACATGGCTATTCTTAATCAAGATGTGCAATTGGTATAACATACACACTGAGCTTTATAAACTTAATACAAATAATTGATTAATAATTTTGTATTATGTATTTAATAACACGGGCATATTGACTTAAATAAATTAAATTATGAAACTAAATAAGATATATTATGAAATTAATGCCAACAGTTTCTTCTTTATTTTGTTAATAAGCCCACAGATAACTGAAAATTGTGTCCATATCTTGAAATCTAGTCCAATATGTTTAGAACTACACAGATTTATGTGTTTCCACCACCATTTCTTTTCTTTACTTTCTTTATTTTTTTTCCTTTCAGTTAATTTTATTTTTTATTTATTTTTAAAATTTTTACAGACTACATTTTGAAAGCTTTTTCTCAGCAAAGGATACAAATTATGTGTAAAGAGAGTCTACAGAGTGGGAGAAAATCTTTTCCACATGCACTTCAGATAGAACTCTAATCTCCAAAATTGTGGGTAGTTCTTAATTGATTCATGCATCAAATTATTTATTTCTTCAAAAAGAACCTAATAATCTTTGTGATGTATGTTCCAAATTTACTATAATAATAAAAATAATAATAATAATAAGTGGGTACAATTTAATGAACACATCATAACTGGAGTTTTACACACAGTATACCATTTACTCATTCCAACAGTCTTGTAAGGTAGATTCTACAATCTAATTGTACAAAGGAACAGGCTTGGAAAATGAAGTGATTTGATTGACACAGCCACTGAAGGATGAGAGCTGCATTCAAATTTATTTAATTTACCAACTTCATCTTCCTCTTTTATGCAATGATAAAGGTAGCATTATATCATCCTGACTGTAAAATTCTAGGATTTAACTTGCTATCTCTGTTTCTCTTCTGCCCTCCTCTGAAGAGGTGTAGGAGAGAGCAGGTGGTTTCTGTGGAGTTCTCAGACTTCAGATTCCTTTTCTGTGAACACATTCTGCTTAAAGTGTCTGGTGTGTATATATGCTACAGCTAGTTCCTCTTAAAGATCATTTCAATCCACTTTCATAACACAGTTACAAGTAGTTTATTGCCAAGAAAAGCATCTACTTCATAAGACAAAACAATTCATCTTATCCGAACTAAAGAAAATAAATGAAAACTGGAAGTCCGGACCAGAGATTGGGGAAACTAAAAATATCTCAATATCTCAAAAATAAACTCTTTCCCTGATTAATTTTTTATGATAGCTATCTATAACAAAATCTCAACTGTGAAAGAAAAAAAAAAGTAAGTCCCTATCTCATGCAGACACAATTTAAACCAAGAGAAATTTGCCAAGGAGAAAACGTTTTTCTTTCTTTTTTTTAGAAATTCATTAAGTCAATTGGAGATGCTGGTGAGAAATTAAAGATGTATCTTTTTGATACTAAAGTTTTCAAATGAAACCAAAAAATTGTAGTTTCGAAGGGAACTTTCTCATTCTCCCCTTACTCCATGTCCTTCTGTCCCCATCAGTGCTGATGTGGTCAGTGATGCATTTCACCAGGCTCCACCCTCATCGTACCACATCCTTGCCCCAAGACCTCCTCTGCTGCCCTCCAGCACACCCTGCCCGGACCTCTCCAACTACAGATTGCTGTCTCCTATCCCAAATGGGACCTTCCAGAAGGTCAGCGGCCCTGCTACAACCTGCCCACCTCTCTGTTGTCTTCTGGTTCTCCCCTTGTGCAATCTATTATCTTTCCTCTTTAATTTTATATTCTGTTCTCTTCAGTATATACACCATAAAAGTTATCTCCTCTGTAATCTTTATTCTTATATATTCAAACTATTTTCATCTCTCTCTTTTCTAGTTGTCTGATAGTGTTTTTCAACTTTTTTTCAAATTGCAACACTCAGTAATTATATTTGTATAGTACCACAGGAAGTTACTTACAGGCATAGGGATAGGCCCTGCCCAGCAGTTCTGAGGATTAGAATTGTAACTCCCTATTCATTTATCTTTTTTTTTCCAAATATTTGGGATTAAACCCAGAGCCTTTTGCATAGAAATCAAGCATTCTACCACTGAGGTACACCTCCAACATACAAAACGTGTGTGTGTGTGTGTGTGTGTGTGTGTGTGTCTGTTTGTGTGTGTCTGTGTGTATTGTGGGTGTGGGAGTAGTACTAGGGATTGAAGCTAAGGCCTCAAGCATCTAATAAAGTAAGTACCCTGCCACTGAGTTAAATTCCCAGCTCTTTTTATTTTATTTTAGAACAGGGTCTTGCTATGTGACCAACGCTGAACTTGAATTTGCATTTCACCTTTCTTAACCTCTCTGGTCTCTGGGAATATAGTTACACACCTGGCTCAGCAACTCTTTATAAAAATAACCCATCCTTACTACACTCTAGCAGTGAGAAAGCACCATTTCAAGGGATTGATGACCACAACATTAAAACCAAATCTAGAGGTAGACAGTGTGATGTGTACACATATTCTAATGGTGAGAGAATTGAGGTGGAAGAGAAGTAGATCTGACCTTTTGATGCTGTCATTTGGATGTGAACACAAGTGGCATTTGGAATGTGAATTAATACGGCATTTCATGTTGACATGCCTTTTTTTTTTTTTTTTTCTTTTTGTACCAGGGATTGAATCCAGGAGCACTTAATCACTGAACCACATCCCCAGTCCCATATATACATATATATACTTTTTCTTTTTCTTTTATTTAGAGACAAGGCCTTGCTAAATTGCTGAGGTTAGCTTTGAACCTGTAATTCTCTTGCCTCAGCCTCCTGAGTCCTGGGATTACAAGCGTGTGCTGCTACACCTGGCTGACATGGCTGTTTTGATAGGGAATTTTGATGTGGTCACATTTTGCCTTGGTCTTAAAAAAATACACACAAAGTCATTTAATTTAAACATGTCCAGATCACATACTTAGACATTCTCATCCTCTTCCTTTAACACTTATAGAACCCAAATGCTCTGCTTGGTGGAGAGATGTGGATGGGGTCTGTTTGCTCTGTACTCTCCCCTCTGCTAGTCCCTGACCTAGGACTAGCTTTGCCTTTATCATTTTACCGTCACCATAATCTCTCCAATGAGCTATAAGTCTGTGACCTGGGACTCTTTAAGCAGTGTCACTATCATGTCTCTATTTAGAGACATCTTGTTTAAACTTGCACATATGTTTAAATTGTAACATCTGTCATGCTTCCTCTCCTCTAGCACTGGTTTGTCCTAACAACTGTAGACATGATAAGTAGGATATCTCTCTCACCCAGTTTTGTAACTGACTCCAATGTTTACCTTATTTTATTTCAATTTAACTTGATCTTTTGTCTTATTTTAATACAAGAAATCTTGAGGCATTTGATTTTTTTTGCATTTGATATTTTAAAGGAGGAAAGCTTGAAACATTTTTTACTGTTCATATTTTTATTTTTAGTTTTATTCTTTGCTCCCTTGCAGGCTGTGGAATAAGATTGTAACTTGAATATATGGATCTGTTGCAACCAGTTTTCCTCGTGCAATGGTCTTATGTTAGGAGCTCCCTTTGGTTCATCTTGTGTTAGCTTTTGGGGTATGTCTCCAGAGACCTTCCTTCCTTATCATTTTGCATGTTCAAACCATTGGAAATAAAAATTTCTCCCCCTGGACTTGATCATGGCCTCTCTTTCATGATGATTGTGCACAGGAAACAGCCCCAAACTCCTGTCACTCACTGGAAGCACAACTGGGACATCAGCAGAGTCTTACCAGTCTTATCTTAGTCACAACTAGCAGATAAAGTGGTCCTGGAGAGTTGTGAAGGCCCAATTCAAGGATATCCCAAAGAATGAAACCTCACTCAGCTTAATGGGGACCCTGATTTGGGACCTGCAGCCACTTCTCAAGGGGCACTAAGAAAACTGAGAAGTCTATACTGAGGCTTAACTCCAAGAATCTATTATTTTGTTCCTATAAAAAGAATTCCTGAGAAAGTCAGGTAGCTACAGTGACCTATTCATATTTCCTTGTGTTCATTTAAAACACTAGTGAGTCAGCCCGGTAGAGAGGATAAAACGCAGCTTTTTGAGTGCATGGTCTCAGTTGGAATTTCATATTTGCAGACCAAATAGCCTCTTAGATCAGAGTGAGAGGAGCTTCTCTCCTAGGTTGTGTGCTTCAAACAGCCCTTCTTCTGTCTTATTTTCCTGGGGTCTCCCCCTGCAATGGGTACTCTGGGAGTCGGCAGGTGATGAGTGTGCGTGGACACTGCCTTCCCACCAGGCATGCCATCCCTCCCTCATTCCAGCCAAGAGTCTGTTGCAATTGCCCGGACCTGGCCAAATGGCTCCAAACCCAAACTTGGGTCTGTGAAGGCCTCTGCCAGAGACCAGGCCACAAGACTAGTGTGGTCTCCCAGGGGATCGATGTTTACATCACATGTTCTTATTTAACTAGACTTCCATATTATGAAAATGTATTTATTAACATAGGAAGAGAATTCATAAATTATATAGTTTGTTGGAATGATTTTAAATTTTGCATATGTAAGCAGATGGTAAATGGATGGATCTCCATTTCTAATTTTATTATTATTATTTAATAATATTATTATTTAATTGTCACATAATAATTATGTATATTTTTGGTACAATGTGAACAATCAAGATATGTATATATTATGTAATCATCAATCCAGGCTAATTAGCATATCCATTGCTCTTTTTGTTTATTATTTTCCTGTGGTGAAAGAAAGAACCAAACCTCTCATCTGGCTATTTTGGAATATGCAATCTATTCTTGTTTACTATTGTCACCTTACTGTGAAATAGAACACAAGCCCAAATTTCTCTTTTCTACTTGACACTCTATAGCTGCTGACCCACCTCTCCCAATAGCACTCTCTCCCTTCTCTCCCCAGTCTCCAGTAACTGCTATTCTACTCTACCTTATATGGTCAGGGTTTTTCAGATTACATGTATAAGTGAGATTATATGACATAAGTCTTTCTGTGTCTGCTTATTTCTCTTTGCATGATGTCTTCTAGTTCAATCTATGTTGTATCAAACATTAATAACTGACCCAGGCCATATCCTACTTCACCTTGGTTTTTAAAGTGATTTCCTGATCTCTGTAAATCACAATCCTTTCATCTGTAAAATAGATATAAGAATACCTATCGTTTACTTGCATTAAATTTTGTACTATCTAGAATGACAGAGATGAACTGGTCAGTATAAAAATACTCATAAACTTTCTACACCGGATTGATATAAGAATGGAGGAAAAAAACAAAAGGAAAACTCACAGAACTTGGGTGTTAATAATATTTGATTACAACCACACAACACATAACATGTTACTTTCCTAAAAAACACAATGGTTTTCCTTGACTGTTTCAAAGCAAAGTCAGTCTGGACAGTCAGAAAGCACTGACTCATTCCTGTCTTTTCCTCTATGGGTCTGAAGACAGAGAGCCTGGATGAGCCTGGGAGTTAAGCCCCACGTGCACACACTGGAGGGAAGCAGATGTTTTTATAAATGTGTTTCACTGCTGCTGAAATACTCCTTTGAAGAATCTGGTCAGATTTTACATAACCATAAGCTTTCTCATTTAATCTATACAACTCTCCCTCACCTACCCAAACTCTCCCTTACAGGTCTTACTTGGACTGGGAGTCAGTCATAGAAGTTGCATATTTTACAGTATTCAAAACTAGGAGTTGCATTGTTTTCCCTCTACTCTTGGGTCTTCTACTTCTTGAAAACAGTTTGCTTACCAGGAGCATTTTCCTCAAATTCTCCCAAGCTGTGAATGTAATCTTATATACAGCACATTTTATATTATCCAAAGTCGCATATTAGAAAAATATATATTTCTCCCTGGATACTTGTGCCGTATAAACAATGCAAGTCTTTCTCCTAGAAAACTACATAAATTTTATATATTTTTGTATCAAAGTGCTCTCCCCTAATTTAATCAAAATTGATAAATGAGTATAGAAACAGGAGCTGAAACCCTAAAGACTAATATATTTAGCCTTCTTGAAGTGCCATATGCATATTTACACTTTACAATTAAATGACATAGAGGGAGACGTGCAATATCCCAAAGAAACCCTGACAGCTTTATTAATTCTGCCAACAGCTTACAAGGTTGTTGGTCACAGGGGAATATTTACTGGATTTCTTGCCTATAAGAAGAGGTACATTTGGAATGGAAATTAATCACCATGACCCCAAAGGTGAGGATTTGAATTTTTTGCTTTAGATGTTCACAATAGGTAAATTCAGAAGTCATTCTCTTCCAAAAATTCTTCTGAGCAGTATCCACTTTGTTTAGGAACCAATTTTTGTGTACTGTTAGAAAACATTTTCTCAACTTTCCAAATATGCTTTTGGGATAGCAGTTGAACCTCCATCAGACATCATTCTTCTCTGCATAGTGTGCATATTCCATGCAGGAGAAGGCAATGCTTAAAAATTATGAACCTTAAAATAGTGTTCCACCATAAAAAACTGGGGAGATAGATCTGATAACGCCTGCTTCCTAATGATAATGAAGACAGTAAATAATTTTAAGACCTTTGCCGCATGTTAAAAAAATTCTCTCATCTATCTTCTCCATATAATAAATCCATATTATACTTAAGACAGCAAAAGTGTATGTAATTTCTATTCTATGGGGGTGTATTTTGGGAAAGGAAAACATGATGCTGTCTTTTCACCATTCCTGGGTTAGCACACAGAAGACAAAGTGTCGCTTGTCAGATGAATCCTAATTGGCTGACGGGCTGAGTTTTATGGCTTTACTTCATCTGCACATGAAAATCCAGGCATTAATATGCAGGGAAGTAAAACATGATATAAAGTTCATAGTGCAGGAGTTAAAGGAAGAACACCAGCACATCAGTCAAATATGATCATCCCAATACCTGTCAAGAGAAAGTTTCAGTAAAATTCTGCCTGCATGAGAGACTGAGGGGGTTACCACAACCAAGTACCACACAAGACACACATCAGGGAATCTTTTGACAAATGTACTAAAGAAAATGAGATTTTATGCATCAGAGTACCATTCATAAATCATTCTGAGGGGTGCCCAACTTTCTATTTTTTCCTGAAGGTGAAATTTAGCTCTCTCACAGAGACAAATCCAGGCAAATCAATTTCTGAAGTATGCAACGGAAGTGATGTTGTAGTCACAAGTGCCGGGTAGTTTATTTCATTCATCGGTTTAATAAAATATCACTTTGGTGCTTAAAATGTATATTTCTAGTCATATAGACTGGAGAACTCAACTGTTTTGCACCCATGGTAATGTCAGTTGTCATACAGCAAGACTCAAACTTCCCTCACTTCTGTGTAATTGGGTAAAAATATCAATGGCCATTAGTTTGGTCCTTACTATGTACAAGGCTCAGGGAATACAACTTAAAGTGTCAATTTTGGGGTCAATTAGTTTTGTATGTTTATTTTTACAGGTGAGGAAACTGTTCTGGAGAGATTAAGCAACTTACTGAAAACCACACAGCTAGTTAGGTTTGAAGCCTGACTGTGTGGCCCCAGAAGCTGAACTCTTAGCAGAAGCTGTGTAGTGAGAGCAGGAGAAGGCTGTCAGCACAGGTGACATTTGGGACTTTGTGGTTTACCTCCCTTTGGCTACTGGATCATCTGCTTGGATGTTTGACTTTGCGATGACCCAAAACCTCACTGACTGACTCTGTTCTCTTTACCATTCTCATGCTGCAAATGGAAACGTGAAGGCCCATTAATTTTGTGCAGTCCAGCCAGAGCTGCTGGAGCAGAAGACAGGTCCCTAGCTCCCAGATCAGCCCTCTGTCACCTAGATAAGCCAGAGTGTATACACACACTACACCAGCTCCAATTTCATGTCAGGATCCTTTAACCATGAATTAGTTTCATTTGCTGCTTTGCAAAACCTTGCCAGAGGGCCTCTCTCTTCCCTGTCTTGCTATAATCTCTCTCAGGCATGTTGCCCTTCATACCTTCATTCTTTCATCTCAGAATGCTTCCAAAAAGTAAAGGCACAAAGGCCCATTTAAAACACCATTTCATGTGTTCTAAGAATGGCTGGTGTGAAGGGTAGTGATCGATTAGGACAGAAGCAATGATGTTCTTTTGGTGATTTGCAACCCGTGAACATGATGGGGGATAATGACCCCATTAGTGTAACCAGCAGGCCATTATTACCATAATCAGAGTGTGCAGAGGTGCCCTGCCATTCATTTGGACTTTAATAGAGGCAGAAGGTGAAATTGACACTAAGGGATGAGGCAAATGAGCATTGATGATCTGCACTGGAAAGATACCATTCTCACTTAAGGGATTCCAGATGGCAAAGTTATGCACAGTGGGAGCTTTATTTTTCACCGTTTCTTTGCTTAGGTGGGGAAGGGGTGGCTTTGTGGCTCAAACTGCGAGAGGTACTAAATGGTATTTATCACAGTCTTTGTCTGAAAACATACATTCCCAAAATGGTGAATTGGCATGTACCCAACTAAAGCACATTAAGCAAAGCCCCCTGGGTCTTCTAGAAACACCACTTATGGGTGAGAAGAGTCATCTGGGTTTGGTGTGAACCCCAAAATTCATACCCTATGACTTTAGGTACGGATTCAGACACTCGTGTGTTCTAAGTGTGTGCCTGTCCACGCACACAGTAAAAACACAAACACACATAACTTTAGAGAGGGATTCCAGTATAAAAAAGAAGGTAGATAAAAAAAGCAAGGGTGCCTAGGGCAGCCTTTGGCTCATCTATTTGTCTGTTCTTTCTCTGGTTTTTGAGTAAGCTCACAAACCACTAGAGATGGTTGGAGGTGATGAGCCGGTATCCTCCTACGTTGGACGAGATAGTGTCTCATTCTAGTCAAACCCACACAAGCCTGATGTCTCTAATTGACAACTTAAATTTAGCTGATCTGTTGCCCTTGGTGTTGATATGGCAACTTTCTGATATATGATTATACAGTGTCCCCCAAGAACCCTGCCTGGAGTGATTCTCTGCTTCCCATACCATGTGCTTCAGAAGGGTCTATGGTTATCATTCTGAAGTCTTAGAACCTGATCTGACATTGGCCATGGCATTCTGTGTGAGTGTGTGAGTGTGAGCATCACTTCATTTACTCAAAGACTTTCCCACTAGAGTACTTTTTCTGTACCTTTTCATAGGAAGAGTTCAATTATTCTTGTTATCAATAAGAGGCTCAACAATTTCCATAATTAAAATGAACTCATTTTGTTAACTCAGAAGTTTCTTATCAACAACTATCATTTGAGTATCCAGATAGTTCCCAAGTTTCCATTGCTGTGGCATCTAGGAATTGAAAACATCTTTTTTGTGTATGGCAAAGTGAGTTAATTAAAAGAACAGTGTTTAGTAATGTTATGAGTTTGCTTATTATTATTTATATTTCATATTATAGATCATTATTATTATTTATATTTCACTAGGCTAAGTTCACAGGAGACTCAATGGTGATGGAACTGGAATTCAAAGCCAAAGTTTTATGTTTATATAACTCAGACTCCTTCTAGTATCATCATAAGGGCTTTGGGTACATTTTTCACTTACAAAGAGCGTCATTAGAGAGCAATGGGCCTCCAAGTCTTAAATGATCTTTGAAAAATTGGCCAAGGGTCACCAAGAAAAGTCGATCATGAAACCATTTATTTTATTTTTTGTAAGAAATAATGAAGTGGTCCTTGGAGTTTTCCATAGAGATCTTTTAACACATATCCAGTAGTACTGAATGAGATAAATACCTATAGTTTGCACTCTGCATATTATTAAAACAAGAGCTTCTATTCAGGTTGAATCTGTTGAAGGACAGCTTAATCTCACAGGGCCCATGGTTTTCTATGAGCTTCCTCTGTCTCCTGTTTCTTCCTGGAGTGAGTATTCTAGGTCATTTGTTGAATGATAAAGAGTTACCGGCCTTCCTGGAATGCTTCTGCAAAAATATCTTTCATCAAATAAAAGACCTAGTCTTAACAATAAAGTTCATGTTGAAATAACTTGCTGCTGTGTTTAAAGTACAAAATTAACGTATACTCTAAATTTTAATTTTCATTTAGTGATTTGTCTGTCATATTGGAAAACTGAAATTTTTATTACAGGTTTAATGAATGGCAATAGAATTTCTAAATAAATGGGAATTTATAAAATTTAAATATAGTCCACTTTAGACTATAAAGTGGAATAACATATTTTATAATATATTTATAGCATATAAAATAAAAATATATACTATAAAAGAGAAAGGAAAACCTGGTCTCTTTTCAAATTAGCCAGTTTGAAAATCTGACTGTAATTTGGAAGTAAAAGGGGACCGGGGAATAAATTGCTAATATTTCTATTTTCATGTCTTTAATTTGCAAAGTGTTTGTCTTTCATATGCACTAGCAATATTAGCAAAAATGATACATAGGAAAACTTGCTATATGTTCAATTTGTTGTATTAGCATCACACTGAATTTATTTTGTTTATTGTTAGTGGTTTCATCTTTTCTACTATTCTTTTATTTATTTCTTTTATACTTTTTATTATATATCTTTCAAGAAAGATATTTCACTTCTTAGAACAGGGTAGGTTATAAATAACTCAAAAGCATCTACAACAATCATAATGAAATTGATAGTTTTCTTGTCCAATATATCAATGCTTTCCTGTCACTTTCCTGCTTGCATTGATGGTGGAACCCTCCAGCTACACAGGAGGCAGGTTTTCTTTATTCAAGAGCACGAGGACAAGTACCTGAACAGCCTGTTTTGAAAGCCAAGAAAGAAGGAATTGTCACTGCAGAAATAACATCTTGTCTATAATTCTTAAGTACAGAGTATCCTGGCTACAAGACAAATACTGTGGCAGGTAACCTGCTGGTGAAATACCTCCTGGAGAGAAGGGTTCTCTCTGCCATCCACCTGAATGCAGGGAACTCAGGTGGATTCCTGTATGGGACTGTGGTCAGGGGATCTGTAAATGTTATTGCTACTACCGTGACTACCTCTTAGCATCATTACCATCAATGATTCTTGCTATTTTTACATAAGATATAGTTCCGGTCTCCTCTCAAAGCTCACTCTTTTGGGGAGAGAAACAACAAAGATTATTACAATAGAGTATGATATGTCCTCTTTATGGGGCACTAGTGGAAAAATATGAAGATGATTAATATGTTTGGCAGTAAAGACTCTTGGAAGTTCAGGTAGGAAGGACTGCACTGAAGGGTTTTATGCAGGAAGAATATCTGTATTTTAAAAAGTCTATATTTTAATGAGTCCCAACATAGGAAACTTACCACCTTGTCAGTTATTAGATGAACTGACTCATCAGATGAATACACCATCATGGGTCTTAGTATTGTTGTGCCTTACTATTCAGAATAATTACTTCATTTGTAAATTGCTGTAAAGGAATTTCTGATACATTGAACACTGCCCTTGTTGATTTCATAAAATTTGAGATGTAATCACACAGGAAAAAAAAGCAATAAAATAGAACTGTATCTCTAAAGATATTTTCAAAATGACACAATTAAAGGGAGTAATTCTTTGGTAAATGTAGTCATTTGTCAAAATTACTTAGGATGTGAAAATTGTACTTCATTTTTATGTGTTTATATGTGCATGAATTACATGTATGATATGTAATATTTTTACCTGGAACTGATCTTCAGGCAAAGAATTCTATGTTTTTTACATTGGGTGGTGTTTTGATTTAGTAAACAGCTTTTTCTCTGTGAATAATTTAATCTTTCCTTTTACAGGTAAGAACTTACTCATCTCATCCAAAATGTTTTCTTTTTAAAGCATATTAAGCTATAATGGTTTGGAGTATTATTGGATATTGATATATACATTTAAAATTATTTTTAAAATTATTAAACCTATTTGAATAATAAAATCATGTAAAATATCTTATGACCACTGATGCATATTTATATTATTGTAGGAAGATACATAAGTCTTAGAAGGTAAACACAATAAAATCTTCTCTACAAAAATGTTGCACTTTTTCTAGTGGGTTGCTTACTACTTTCCTTCTTCCTTCCTTCATCCTTCCTGCCTTCTTGTGCTAGAGATGGAACCCAGGGCCTCATGCATGCTAAGCAAGTGCTTTAACACTGAGCTATGTTCTGATCCCTACTGGATTCCTTTTAAATGAAACACCATGGCAGTACTGTTGCAAACTCATATTCTCCATAAGTATTTGATTTCAACCAGAGGGCTAATTTCTTCCTGAAACACAGTGCATAGATGGCCCCACTTTGAACTTGTGATCATAAATATGCAGTATTTTTTCATATTCTTCAAACATGATGGGTGAGAGAAGGTACTTTGTGAAAGATACCCAATGGGGCATTATAATGTGGTTTGGTATTTGCCTTTTTGCTACAAAGCAACTTTGTTACCATTTTATGCAACACATTCACAGTCTTTATTTCTTCCATAGTATCATCAGTTCAACAATCATCAATTTGAAATGCTTGTCTGATCATCTTTGATAATTTATAGTGCATATTCTAGAGTTAATATTATTTTGGGAATCCTTAAAAATTGTTCTCTCAGAAAAAAATTAATGAGGGACTGCACCCTCTTCTTTCTCCTTACAACTGGGAACTGCCTTCTCAAAGTCAATTCATTCATTGCTCATACCCCAAATCTGTAACAACCCAGCAGAGTCATCACATGATCTGGATTGCTCCAGGTATTGTCTTACAGCCAGACATTTGCATGGGTCACTTTCTAACTTAGGGGCTAACATTTCTCTGTTCCTATGAATATTTGTGCTATATGAGGACAGCTTTAATGAGCTATGGGCAAAAGATAATCCCCAGCAAATGCATCAATTGCATGGCTTTCAAGTTAAATTTATAATGATGGAAAAGTAATTTTAGAGAACATTTCAGTTTTATCATTGTGGAATGAGGCAGCCAGGGCAAATAGTCAACAAATTACTATTGAACATTTACTTTGTACAAGGCAAAGTAGAGGGATGGAGATAAAAATGAGACTGGGCTGGGTTTTCCAAGATCATCCTGCTTAGTTTCATGGACAAGATCGGTTCACATGAAGCAGCATTTGGAGGGATTATAACAAAAAATAGCAAAGAATTTCTCCAAGTCCAGCAGATGGGGCACTGTAGTGAAAAGGGAGCAGAGTTGTGCAAGAGATCACTTCTACTTGATGTAATGGAATCTAGAGAATGTGGCTGTAGATCTGGGATTGGATTTGAACTGAATCTTAAAAGAATAGAACCAACTTTCAGAAGGGAGAATGGGAAGATTGAAGGAGAATTCCACATGAAGGTGTCACTAGGAGGAAAATCTTAAAGATGAAGAAACATAAAAATTCTCATCCATTTGTGGTTGTAATGGACCAGGAGTGGTAATCACTGTGCTGTGGTGCCCTGGAGGAATAGGAGAAGGGATTGTATCCTGACTGCTACTCATATCCCAGCAGAGAAGCCCTCAGTCACATGTGGAGTCATAGCAGATGCCACAAAATAATAAATACACAGTGTATTAGCTTCCTAGCATTTTCATAACAAATTACCACAAACAGGGTGGCTTCAAATAAAAGAAAATTTTTATCTCCTAATTCTGGAAGTCAGAAACACAAAATTGAAACACCGGCAGAGCCAAGAGCTCTCTGAAAATTCTGGTTAAAAATCTGTCCTTGCCTCTTCCTAGGTTCCATGGCTCCTAGCACTTTTGGGGGTTCCTTGGTTTGTAGACACATCACTCCAATCTTTGTCTCTTTCTTCATATGATCTTTCCTCCATGTCTTTGCATCATAACTTCTTTTGATAAAGACATCAGTGATGGAATTTAGAGCCTGCTCTAATTCCAGAGTGAGTTCATCTTGATATTAACTAATTACATCAACAAATTCCTATTTCCAAATAAGATTACTAAAGTTACATGAATTTTGTAAGGGCACTCTTCTGTTTACCTTAGCAAATCTATGTGCATAAGATAAAAAGTGACCAAAAGAAAAGAGTTTAATCTTATAGTTTCTAACTGAACTTCCATTGAATAACAGTGACTTCGAATCTTCAAAGCCAAGTATACTCTTCTCTTGTTTTCTGCTTCACATTATGGAATATCTTTCCTCCAAACAGACTAATTTTGTCTTTAAAATCTTCTTGGAGCAAATAATCCCCCTGCTTGTTTATTTCCATATACCTTCTGCAGGAATCACTTAAATATTAGGGTTTCTTTATTTACAACATTATTGCAAACTTTAATGTTATAAACTCCTAAAGACCATGAGCTTATACAATCATTGGAAACTTAGAATCAAAGTTTCATCCACGGCATTCTTAAACTTTAAACTTAAAGAAAGCTCACTATCTCCTGAATTAACATCAGTTAAGGAACATCCAGTATCAACTAATATCATTACCCATCCTCAAGTCACACATATTCAAAAGGTAATGTTTTCCTTAATTTACTTTCTTGCTGAGTTAATTATAATTTTCTCACTCTGAATTGATTGCCCCTAGCAGGACATTGATCATGTAATTCGTTATATAAATCAACATATTTTTAAAAGCATGAAATGGCTCTGTTACTAGTTGCACTGGAAGGATAAGTATGGGCATGGTATTTTGCTGAGTAAATTCAGAAGATGCACCACTCAATAAACCTATGGACTGATCTCCTATGTCCCTAACACATTAAGTCCTGTGTTTCAGTCAAATTGATGACATTTCTATTAATTCCTGTGCAGTTTAATGATGTTATAAGTACTTTTTCCACCACTCAATCTTAAGACTTGTCACAGTGTCTACTGTTAATAGAAAATGACATGGCTTTTAATTATTAAAAAACCAGCATTTACTGAATAATAGCTATGTGCTTCCATTAAGCTTGTGCATTTGAATAAGATTCAGTCTTAAAGGCTCAGAGAGATGAAGTGACTTTGAAAATAATAAAAAGAGGACTGGAGTACACCTTCTTTAATTCAAATCCTGCATCACCTGTTTCACATACCCCTCATAGAAGGTTCTTTAAGTTTCTCCAAATAGGGATGAGTCTGAATTATGTACCTTCAACACTTCCAGATCTTTCTTAGTCCTCATTCCTGTTCCCTTCTAGTCCATAATCTGTTTCTTTCCTGGCTTCTCCTTGTTATCTTCCCTTTTAGGGGGAGGGTTGAGGGAGCACCTTCCTCCTACATTTTGGTCTAAAACCTGGTGCTGCTTAAGTCTTTGAGTATGTTTCCTTCTTTGGGAATCTTTGTTAGATAATATCTTTGGTGAAAAGAGAAAAAAAAATCTATGTCAGCAGGGAAACAAATTGCAAAACAGTTTTGTGCTACTGGAAATCAGTCAAAAGTGTTATTTTGAGTTCCTTCTTTTGACCACCTAGCTAGTCCATTCTGAAA
Organism: Sciurus carolinensis; assembly: GCF_902686445.1. Lineage (NCBI taxonomy): Eukaryota > Metazoa > Chordata > Mammalia > Rodentia > Sciuridae > Sciurus > Sciurus carolinensis. Next base: position 74,858,955 of record NC_062215.1, read on the forward strand.
CAAATGCACAACAGCTCTGCTGTTACTTAGTGTGTTACAAGAAGGATGTTGATAAATGATTCCTCAGATTTAAGCCTCCAGCAAGATGCCCAGCATAACATCCTATCCTCAACCAAGTCCTCATCTCTTATTGTAAAGCTATGCTCAAATGATTTTCCTGAGAACAGATTCAAACAAAATGCCAGCAGCTTCAAATCTGCTCAGTGTTAAATTCCTGGCCCTCCAGGTGGTTTACCTTGTTTCCAAATCCACTTACATTTTCTGGCATGTTACTTAGTAACTCCTGTCCACCCACAGAATGGCAGATGCTTCATCCATCCTGGGAGCAAGTAGAGCAGTACCATCCCAAGAGGAAAAATGTTCAGCTATTCAGGATTCACAAGGGCCCTACATCCTTTTACTAGCAGGCACCTGCAGGTCATAGCCTCTGGAATTGGCACATCACTGGCCTAGAAAAATATACCCAAGAGCATAAGCAATGTTAATTTTAAGGTAGTTGGCATCTTACATCTGAGGGTAGAACGTTGCCTTTTGGGATTCTAATCAGTCTTGGTCAGCATTCAATTTTTATTTCAAGTAGGGACCCAAATAATCTTCATTTGAGTATTTCTTATATCTTAGGGACATTGGAAGTCTATATAAATCACCTCAATGAATTCTTACATTACTCTGTTGTAGCTTTTATATGCATTTTACAGATGTGAACTCAGAATTAGAGATACAAAATGCTGCTTTGAGTGACACGATTAGTAAGAAGCAAGGATTCAAACTCAGATTTGCTTAAATCCAAAATTCATGCTCCAAATCCGCTCACAAAGGAGAGTTTTATTAAGTACACTTAAATTAAAAGAGTTTCAAATGAAACAATATAGTCCTGCTCTGGTTTGAATAAAAAATCCTCGCTTCCCCATCATCTTCTTATCTAAATCCATGGGGTACAATCACAGGTTACCGAGATCACTGTATTTATTGTTGAATAAACAAAGGTGGTTCAAACTAGAAAACAATTCAGAATCTACTATGCTTATTAGTATCCAGTCCACCAAGCATAAATAGTATCCAATTATGTTTAAAATGCATTAATTTTATTTTCTTTGTCTTCTGTTTTCTTGTTTAAATAAGGAAATTATGTAAATCATTAAACACCAGAGCAATACAATCAACAAATTCTTAATATGTTCCTTCATCAGGGGTTATACTGATCAGAGAAAGAGAAGAATTATGACTGTAGCCAAGAATTGTGGTTGTTATATTTTAAAGTAAGGTTGTTGGTATATCTGTATTTGCAAGTAAGTTATTGTCTTATATATTATGATTGTGTCTTGTGTAGCAGGGGGACACAGACTTGAAGTTCAGCTGCCTGTTTGCAATCTCAGTCCTTCTACTCTTCCTGGAGTAAGGTTTGTTATTAACTCCAGGAGTCCCATTGCCCACCTTTTAGTGGGGATAATCTCTTTTTTGCAGGAAGGACCTTAGGAAAGTATTCAGCACAAATGTGACTTGTAGTAGATGCTTAGTATATATTGCTAGTACCATTGTTTCTAACAGGCTTAAAAGGTGGATTCAAGAAAAAAAAATAATCAAATCAAAAAGCAAAAACCCATTTCAATCCCATCAAATAGTTTCTCTTTTTCATAGATAGACCAACCTACCCATCTCTATTAACATAAATTTAATGTGCAGAGGAATTAATTCATGAAGGTTTCATGTCCATTATCAACAATGTTCATGGAACTCCCATTGCAAACGTTACCTCTTTATACCTGACTCAGAATTGTCAATGTCCATGGAGTCAGGAGCAGAGCAGATATAAATTACTGTTTTGTCTCTCTTTCATTTTTGCACTTCATTAAGACACTAGCAATCAATAGGACAAACTTTCAGTAATTTGGCATCACTTATGCTGCTAATATTGTGATATTTAATTACAAGATCAAGATTTTAATACAAAATAAATGAACCCCCAATTTTCAAACTCTAATAGCTATCAAAAATTTAAAAACAATATTTTTTGAATGATCAGATTTTTAGTTAAGGAGAAATCAGGCAACATGGTGAGATTTAGTGATACATATGTATATATTCCCACATAGAACATATATATTATTTGAATGTATTTAAATATATACAAATATATTTAAATTTATCAACATGAATACATATAATTTAAATATATACATATGTACCTTTAAACACTAGAATGTATTCATATAAGTATTTACATATACAAACACATACATATGTATACATTAAGATAACATATCCACTCTATCTTAACTACTAGAATCACATTCTAAAAAAAAAAAAAAGAGCTTTTATTCACATCCTCACATTTAAATAAGGTCAAATGTATAGCTTCAAGTTTCCAGAAAAATAAGTTTTTGATGAATTCCTATTGATTTTTTCCAAACTTAGAATCCTCAAAATTTTTTGTAACTTTGCAGTTATCTTTAGAAACTCTCTATGATGTCATGCAAAGAAAGATTTTGCATTTTCTCCCCTGATAATTTGACTTTCTATTACAGAAAATTGACAAAGCCATTTATTGAGTTGTCATTTAATTTTTTCAGAAATTGTTCATTAAGTGACAAATCCATTTCAAAAAAATAAATTCAACATGTTAGGTGAAATGAGGGAGAGGTGTAGAAAGAAGCATGAGCTGTATGTTAGATCTTCCTGGTCAACTCCTTCTCCCTAGATACATCTCAGAGAGAAGTTGGCATACACTAAACAGGGAAGAATGGTTGATCATCTCTGTCAATCTCCAGAAGTGCTCTTGCATGTGCACATCTAAAGACCAACAATGCAGCTAGATATTTCTATGTGTGAGCAGTGTTGGATAAGTCAGTCTGGTGGAAAGTGTTCCCAGGGTTTGGTCTTCAAGCAGAGCTTGTTGATCAAGCACTGACTGTCCCTTTAAATTTTCTGTTTATTAAGTTGGCTTAAGATGCCCCTCCCATACACACCTTCATAAATTCTCACATTCTTACAGAAGGCACATAGGCACAATCTCTGAAACAAAACATAATATTTCACAGAAACACACACTAGTTGAGAAAGATCAGGGGAGGTCAAAGCATGGAAGAAAAAGGACAAAAAAGATCCACCTCTTTAGATGTAGATGGATGTAGATCACGAATGTTTCACCTATACAGTATTTTCCTTTCTCTCACCTACCCTCAGATTGTCCATAGTCATGGAAAGTAGGCCAGCATCTAGTTCTGTTGATTAGAAAATAGCACTATCATGCTCATGTTTACATGCCTGGTCCTTATCCATCCTTTGTACTTGGTTTCACCATCTGTTATTAGAACTCTCACCCTCTCTTATTGTACCTTGCCATGGAAGAAGGAAGACTGGACAAAACTGTAACTGAACCATTGCAAAATCAAAATAACTTCTGGGGAAAAATTATAGCCTTACTCAACTAACAAGTTGTAAACTTCATACTTTCACCTATATGCACATCTGTGCACAGTCTCATCATACATCTTTCCATGCATCTATCTTCCCTCTGTGGGAGAGATGTCCACAACTACATTTAAAGTCTCCTTAATTTATTGCATGCAAAAAGAGCCTAGCAGATGCTTGATACCCTAAATTACAATCAGATAAGACAGGATGTTAGAGGTCTATGATTCTCTGAGATAGTTTTTAAGCACATCCCTCTTCCCACCCAAAAAGTGCCTATGATGTTCAGAGTTTAGTTCAAAATAACGCCAGCCAAATTCTTAGGACTCCTCTGTTCTAGTAATACTTTTTGGTGAGGACAAAATTTCTGGAAAAAATATCAAAACACTAAATCAAAGAATTATTTTTAAGCAAGTGTAGGATATGAGATGCAGTAGCATAATTCAGTATCTAACATGGCAGCAATGGCTCCCTTTGTTTACAGGCAGTGGGAAAAACACTCTCCCACATGAACAATTGCAATCCATTAGAAATGTGAAACACACTATCCACTCTGCTCACCTTGTTTTATTTGGGCTTTCTCCTTTTATTAGTATCATATAGTCATTGACTATACATTAGTTAACTTTATTTCCAACTAACATTAAGGAAAACAAAACTGGAAGTCCTAGTTAGCAGTCAGGAACTTGTTACCATGTTGTGCTTTTCTTCTTAATATCAATTGCTGTGTTGTGACAATGAACTTGATAAATTTATTAAATATTGTTATTCTTTGAACTTTGACTCCTTAAGGTTTCTGCAAGACCTGGAATCTTTTCATCTAGCTAGAGCCCAGTAGACACCTGGGACTTTAGATGGGCCTAGAGTTGTTTTTTTTTTTTTTTTCTTTAGGTGTCAGCAACTCCCTCAGGCTCTTCCTCTACCTCTCTGGTCTAGTACTAGGACTCTGAGCTAATTGTCTTCAATGATCCTGTTTGGGTAACTATCTTAGTCTATAACCAGTGGAGAAGATAAGATCTCCACTGAGCATTTAGTTATCAAAAACTGCTGACTTATTAGGCTTGCTCTCTATATTGTATATAAACCTCAAAAGAAAGCAAGCTGGTGTCCTCTGGGTATCTTCACCAGGTGTTCCACATGCACCTACTTTTAACAACCATAAGAACCCTTATTGTTTTAGACTGTATATAACTCCTCCCATTTAAAGTTTACACAATGGTTCTCAAACTGAGGTCCCAATGAGTAGCCCCAGAATCACCCCACCTGGGATTTTATTAGAAATGCAAATTTCCATCATGCCCCAGACCTGCAAGGTCAGAAGTTCTGCAGGTGGGGCCCAGCAAGCTGTGTCTTAACAAGCCCTGTGGGACATTTTGATGCATGCTCATTTTTGAGAATCTCTCCTTCACAGATCACATGGGTCAGCATCCTCATTATACTCACTTTTTGAAGGAGGAAAGAGAGCCTCCTAGGGATTTAGTTATCTATTGGAGTCACAGAAACTCTGCTAGACTTCAAAGTTGAGATAATATATAGAAGAAAATAATAACAAAATGAAACACAATTTGTACCATAGTTAAAAACTCAGTGAATAAAGGATAGTTTGAAAGATCTTTTTATCAAACACAATTCAATACATTTATATTTTAAAAACCCAACAAACACTAATGCTTCTACATGTTGAATCTGAAATATTAACTCTGATTTCTCCTAATCCAAGGTGGGTGTCTCCAAAAGCTAACAGGTTTATACATATTGCAAATACAATTATAAGTCAAGTTTCCTGTGAATCACTAAGTACCTTAACAATAAGATTAATTTAATAGCAGTGGATTTAGGAGAATTAATTTTAAGCAGATCATCCTTCTTACTTTGATATCAGCTGCTGGATCCTATCCCATTACAAATGCAACCAGTTTATAGGGGACTACAAACATCTGCTCTCTCCTAGAAAGTATCCATATGAATATTAATCCTGAAGAACGCATGTTGACTCCCTGTCCATGGGATGTGTTTAAATGCCACATGTGAAAATGTATTTTCTCCTTAAAAGGGATAGACCCCTTGTGGGGAAGTTCTCTGAAACCTCTCGGCAAATTCTCACATTAAGAAGGAGAAACAGATGGGTCTCAGTGAGGAAGTTTCTAGGGCTAAGTGTGGAACCAGAGGGCTGGAGGGAAGCATGCTGATGCTGGGGCAAAGACCAGCTGTTGCTTTCCCAGTGCTCATTGGCCAGTTGTTCTCTCTTTCTTCTTTCTGTGGTGCTTTGTCTAGCAATAAGTGCATTTAAGTTCAGCCAAAGAACTAAGGACAGAACCACTGGGGCAACTCAAGGAGAACCCTGGGTTTTGAAGGTCTTTATTTGATTGTCTTAAACTGGATCCATAGGGAAGTCCAGACTTCATTTCCATGCATTTCCTGCTATTCTCACAGAATGGTACATAAACAAAGGAGTCTAAGCAAGGAAGTATAGAAGAATTTATGCAATGGATCTGGAAGAGTCTAGATCTATACTTTCCATGAATGGGAAGAAAATTTTAATATAGAGAGCGTATGTTACATTTTCAAGGTCAGTGAAGCAACTGATAGTGCAACTGGAAGCAGGCCTTAATCAAAAGCCTCCATGTTTCCCTCTGATCCTATTTTCTGTCACATGGTCATAAATTACTTTTGTATCAGTGGACTCCATTAAATGTGAAGCAAGATCCTGGGCATGCTAAGTTCTTAATTGAGCTTTTAATAATGTCCTACTATTAATTAATCTGTCCATTAAAAGCTTAAATGTGTGAAAGAACAAATGGGAGAGTTTTACCAAAACATAGCAAATATATTTGATAGTACATTCCTATATGCAGTCTCTGTTATTTAACAACAAAGTATTAAAACAAAATGACTAACAAATGACACTTCAGACTTGGTTTATATCTAACGAAGACAGTACTGGTAGTATACACTCTGTCAAGTCTCCCTCTTTTGATGTATTTTATATCACTGGTCAGGGAAATCTTGTATCTGAATTTCTTATTTCTTTGTGTTTCAACTGCAATTCCATATCTTCCTGTAAGGTTTGTTATACTATTTTTCTTGCTGTGAATGTTCCTCCCTTCCTACTATTTTATTTTCCTATATTCTTACACTTATTGAATTTTTATTAGGCCTGAAAAGCACTCTGTAACTGCTGCAAAGCCAAAGTAACTTAAACATAGTCCCTGCCCATTAGACTTATCTAAGTCCCTGCCATTCATGTACTCCCAGGCATACCCTGTCCAACAGCTTTGCACATGTGAAATGCCCTCAGCACTATTCACATAAGCAAATGCTGTGTTGAAGTGCTATTTATTTGTCTCATTAATCATTCCATGCATTCGTCGGAGGAAGAGACCACATCTTAAGCCCCTTAGTATGCCCAGCACCTAGAGTGGTGCTTGCCATATAATGAGAGCTTAAAAGATATATGTTGATGGTAATGAGATTCTCGCTCTCAAATTGTTTTCTGAAATTGGTAGGCTTAAAATACTATATCAAGCAGTGATCAATACTCAGGATGTTCTAAGCTAAATTGGCAGAATAAATGTGTATAAATCACAAAGATAGGAGAGCATCTCCCAGAGAATTTGGAAGTCACTCAAGGATGAAATCGGGGAACTGATGACTAAAATGTATAATCCATCCTTTCAATTGACCTCTGTGTGGGAAAATGCTGGATAATGAATGCAAGTCCTCTGTGTTGACAGACTACAGAGAGCTACAGGAGATCAAAGGCCATCATTAGCACAGGTCAGAAGATTCCGTGGTATAGGGCTTGATGGCTCTTGTTTGGGAAAAGCAAATTGAACATTAATAAAATACAGGATATTCAGAGGGAAGTGAGACACTAGTGTAGAGTTGGAAATTAGCTATATAGAGAGCTGTTGAGTATAGGGGACACTAGGTTGGAGGGGAACTACTTTATTGGCAGTAGAGGAATTGTGGCAGAGAAAGGAAGGGATAAACATTTATAGTTCTTAAATGAAGCAAAAAAACATTTTGTAGGAGATTATGGAGACATTTATGTGTTCACATTATATGAAAAACTAACCGGGGCTCCATATGCAAACACTGGATGAAGATGTATTTTTATCTTTATGTTCTCTAGTCTTAATGATCTGTTTTACAAAATCATCAAAAGTCATGTAAGGTCTGAAAACTGCTTCCAGTCCATTTCTAAATAATAATGACTACACCACCACTGGATTTGAACCATTAAGAGAAAAAGTTTGAAATAGCTGGCTAGCATATGCCTTATTAGGGATACATTCTAGGAATCTCTTTGCTGCCCAGGTCTTCCCATGAAGGTCACCAAGTCAGTTTAGTCCAAGGCAGCCTTCAGTTTCCATTTTGGCTTAGATTAGCAGACTATTTCCCCATTGGGCAGAATGTGTTCTGAATCTCAGTTCAGATTGTACCAGTTCCTTTATAAGAGAATATGGGTTGACAATTGTCATATTTTCAACAATGAATGAAATATTATCTAGTAATTTAATTGCTTAGGCTTTATGGACAGAGAACTGGGCTGTAAATTGGCCCAATCACTTTACTACTTATGAGGTATGGGCTGAGTTCTTGACCTCTTGGAACCTCATTTTCTTCTTTAAAATGGAAGCAACTCATTAGGATCACGTGAGAGATAAACTTAACTAATATCCTTCATTATCTTAGCAGAGTATCTACCTATATTGTCAGATGAAGAGTAACTGTCGCAATGAATTCAGAATCCTAGGACACACTCAAAAGAAGCAAAAGAACTGACTATGAACATTTAAGTATTGAATTCCGGAATGCTATCATTTTTTCTATAGGTACCAACCTTGAACAATGCCTTGTTTCAGTCATGGACACAACTCTTCAAGTTCTTTTCCTTCCCTGGTGTCCCATGTCACTATGATCATTGCATCCTTCACAAGTGATTCTCCATGTTATCACACAGGGAAGATCAGAACTGTACTATATTGGAATATGGCCCTGCATCAAGCAGACACTGCTTGAAAGTCACTAATTAAATGGAGACTAGGGAAGACATAAGTGGATATGTCAATAAAACAGAATCAGCTAATATCTTCATAGTCAATTCAGAGAAATTTACCAGCTTGAAACCCTAAAGAGGCTCATCAGATAATATTTACAAAACTCAAATAAACTAAGTTATTCTACAAACATGGGACTAACTTCATCACTGATATTATGAGATTGTACTTAGAAAGAGAAGGCAAATTGCAAGGCAAAAGGGAAATTTAAAAACCCAGGTTTCTCGCAATTTGCTTTAAGTATTTGTTTTGTGTTATGTTTGTGAATACAATGAAGAGAGCAAGTATAAAAATTATCAAAGGTTTTAGATGACATTTGAGTCTGTAAATAGAATTGAGATGAACTTACATTTCAGAAATATTTTATATGTTTTTGATACATATGCAAAAGGAGGCTGGAAAGGTGAATATAATATTTATTATACCTCAGTAAAGACCTGAAGGCTAAGTTGATTGAGAAGGAGATCTGCACATCAATAATAAAAACTTTGTAGTGCAAACTCCTCTTTGGTATTTCCCCTTGTGGTTTCTCATGGTGAAGTTCCTGGGTATAAAAAGGAAGGAGACTGTGATACAGATACAACTTCCGTGTGCAAGAAACATGGTGAAGAGTGACAGTGTCAAGGACTATGAGGATAATGGTTGACTTGAGATGAGTAAACCTCACTTAACATCTACTGGTAGAGTAGGGTCAAAAATCCTTGGATTTTCCTAAAAGTTGCTTTTTCTAGTTATACTAGGAACTTTTTAAATATCTGTGAGTTCCTTCACTGGATGAATGGCATCAATCTGCCATTCAGCCCAAAAGGTTGTGGAATAATGAGCACCAGTAAGTAGTTTTTTGAAAATAAAACACAATGTTTTTGACTCTTTTCATAAGACTTTTGTGTTCCTATATAACATACTTGGCATAGTAGATTTTCTCAGAAACTTTGGGGAAAGTTCATAGGAATGACAATTATAAGTGTCTCTGAAATTTTATAACAGATTGGAAAGAGACAGAGATATGTTGATCCGATATGAGAAAAAAAAAAAAAAAAACCTCCTAGTGGACTTACATAAAACCATGAGAAATGTGGATTATTATAAAATAAGAATCTGTAATTTAAGACCGATGAATATTGGAAAATAAAGTACTAACACACAGGGAGGGGAATGCATTTTCAGAACACCTCCCTTTGTATGTAGGATCCATATAGGAATTCATGAAGAGTTTGGACACTTCTACACAAAGAACTCAGGAAGGCAAAGTTATTCATGGGTATAACAGGGACAGTAAGTGTTTCTTGTTACACATGTTTCAAAGTGAACAGAGACATGAAATGTGAATTTAATTAAGAGGTTTTCTTGTTCCAAATAAGTTTATCCACGTTACCAAATGCAGGATCAAATTGTTTCTCAGAGAGTTAGAATTTAGTATTTGTTTTGCTTTAACATGTCTTCACACCAAGCAGGAAGAGATTTTAGGTCTGGTAATACTCTCAAAATCATTGCTAAGTTTGTCCCTGTGACACCTTCACATTTGATTATTTAGTGAGGCAGGAACTCTGGCTTGTTCATAAATCATGATACATCACTAAACAACTGCGTGTCAGCCTCATTCATGAACATTCCATTTAGTGCCAGATTAGAAACTCTCCAAATTGAATTATTAAGGCATGAAGATTTGTTACCATACATAGGAAAGGTATCTTAAAGATTTCTGTTCTGAAATGAACTTTGTGAAATAAACTAAACTTTTCAAGGGCTGGCAAATTGATGTCCCATTCACAAAATGTGTTATTTTTGTACTACTTGATAAATCAGTTTTAAAAATCATTATAAACTCCATCACATCTGAAACTTTAGGCTCTGCAAAAGATCAAGTGAAAATATGTGTTCAAGAGATTCTGTATCTTCTTGGTACACTGTCCTTAATTAAGTCATTAATTGATATTGATGTTTTTAGGTATTGACTTTTTTTTTTTTCTGAAAAGTTAAACAGAATCATTTAGACAGCTTTACCTAAACCTCTTGTTCGGCTGTTGCTTTTACTTTGCTTATAAGGTTTAGCTTTTGTAAATCCATAGCCCTCTAGGTTGAAAATAAAAATAAAAGGTAAAAAGAAAAAACGAAAAATTGTAATCTCTTTTATGCAACAGCATAATCTGATGGAAGCATCAATGAGCATTAGTCACAAAGCAGATTTTACATATTTTTGTGAGGTGTTTCTAAAACATCCTCAATCTTAATCAGATAGACACTCCTAACCAGTTTCAGACAATTTAAGCGACATTTACAACATATGTAAACCTTGTTACCTGTTAATAGTGTTTCCTTATTTTTTAAAAAAAATATTTTTAGTCGTAGATGGATACAAAAATTTTATTTTATTTGGTTATTTATTTTTTTATGTTGTGCTTAGGATGGAACCCAGTGTGTCACGAATCTTAGGCAAGCGCTGTACCACTAGCCACAACCCCAGCTCTATTTCCTTACTTTTATATTCAACACCATGTGAATTAAACAGTGCAATTTAATATTATCCTTAAAGAGGAGGCCTGACAAGGGTAAAAATTAAGGTGAGAGAGGTTAATATATATATGTATATATAAATTTACACACATATATAAATATATATATGAAAATTTAAAAATTACTAGGGTATAGGAGAAACAAAGTTCAACTGTATTTAAGAATAAATTTTAGTTTTGAATTATGATGCCACCAGTTCTGAGCTTGAGTTAATCTCTGTGACCCCAAGCCTCTTGTTCATGGGGATATGAATAGCAAATCACCAGAATTTATAGAATTAACATTCACACACACATGCACACACACACACACACACACACACACACACCTTAGTGTGCAAACATGGCATGTCATTGGTGTAATGGTTGTTAGTTTTCCTAATATAAGTGGACACCTGTTTTCCAGACACCCGTGACTTATGGTGTTCCTGCCAAGTGGCACTGCTTTTCAGTCTTTAAACTGGAACTAGTGATAATCTCCTTGAATATGCTTCTCCCAGTGTTTGCAGCTGAGGAGCTGGTCCTAAAGCTGCCTGTTTCCTAAGTGCCCTGCAGGCATTGTGAACATCTGTGGGGAGGCTGCAACTGGAATTCTCTGCCTTGCTGCACACAGGGTCTTGTACCTCTCCTGTCCTGCTGCCAAGCACCCTGTACCTATTCAGCAATGTCAAAGCTCTTTGGGGTGTGAAGTAAGGGATGGGATAGTCTTATTCTTCAACTCCCACTCCAATTCTAAGAGCCTTAGTCATCTTGTAGTACTAATAATCATCCCAAAATGAATCCCATATGTCCAGTTTAATCAGGTCCAGGGACTGTATGGAAGCATGAAAGAGAAACTTCTGCCTTTAAGAAGCTGAAATTATTTGGAAACACAAGTAACTAATAGGAACATGGAAGTGGACAAGACCTTGCATCAGCTGTCCCCAGGCCCAGAGAAATTGTCATCCCTTGAAATACATCCTGATCCAGAAGGTAAGCTGAAAGCAGGTCATTTGGTTCTGAAGAAAATGAAGCTTGGGGTTTTAAAAAAATTGAGATAAAATAACTCAAAAACTGCAACTCCATCTGAAAAACAACCGGTTCTGATTGAAAATGCCAGAGAAAATAAATAACCCCACATCTATTTGTCCCTCTAAAGTCAAAACAAAATCTTAAAATTGTTCCTCAAAATTGAAGGTTCATTTCTCAGTTCAAACTAAAAACAAACCAAACAAAGATTTGTAAAGATTTATGGTAACTTCAACACTGAAATTAAAAAAGGGGGGTCTTTAAAAACTATTTTTAAAACTGAAGAAAGCCCATGCTTTCTATGAATATTACAACCTAATATTATTAGTGACAATAAAAAAGATGACTATAGTAATGTTCTCAAGATTCTACTATGACTAATCTTAATTTTTAATTTACTACTGTGTACAATTAAAATCTGAGGTGGTGAGTAGGCAATTTTGGCAAATAACAATGAATCCAAAACAGAAAGCATTTTTTCAAAGAAGTGGAGTTAATAGAGAAATGTGCACATGAAAACAACAGCAATTTAAAACTTTAGCAGTCACTGATCTCAAAGGGAGGCAACTAGGGAGATTCTTGTGTGCATTTAGAAAACAATGGTGATTTTTTTTTTCCTCTGCAAACTCAAAGTAGTATAGACTAACCCACTGTTTTATTCATGAGCAAAAGTTTCTAAAAGCAGGCAAGTTTTCTTTGTGCCTCTCCTCTTTCCTTTCCTCTTACAATCTGCTGACAACCTCATAACAATACTGAGGTCAAGAGTGTGAGGCTGAGAGAAGGGAGAAAAGTTCTACTTTGCAATTTGGAGCAAACACTCCTTCTCTCCTAAGCTAAAGATTGTTTATAATTCTAAAGTATATAATTTAGTTCATATTTCTAATCCTTCCAAGTGGTTTTCAAATCTTGAATACAGACTATTCATTACTGGGATTTAAAGTCAGATAGATCTAAAGAATCTTGTGCCAAAGTTCGCAAATTGGGTAACTTTGACCAACTGACATAGTTGAGTCAATTAGGTTGTTATAATCATTATGGTAGATAAAAAACAAACAACATATAAATAGTAAACTAGTGCAATCTCATTAACAATCAGACATTGTTGGTGTATTTCTCTGTCTTTTAGAGATAAAGGAACTGAGACTCAGGCAGCAGATTACCCAGGTTGCCAGAAATGGAAGAACACAGTACACTCAACAACAGACACCCAGTTTCCCCAGGAACGACTCAGCCATGTTGGAGACACGACTGATTCATGACCTATTTCTGAATGAACACTCAACAGTTTTTAAACCACAACAATCTGGGTGTAGGAAAATGGCAGAAGCACCCAGTGGTTACCATCAGCACTTCTTAGTTTTATTCACTGGGAGAGAAAACAATGCCCTACCCAGATGCTGTCTTCTTGCTTGTACTGTTTCCAGTTGCGTCCTGTGTCACTGAACATCAGGCTATAACTCGTCACCCAGTCAGAGCTTCCGTATCTTCCCTGTGTGGCAACTGCTGTAATCTCCACTCTATTTCCCAAATCCATCTGGAGCCACTGTTGAGCATTAGAATCTGCTGGGGACCAGCCACCAGTTCCTGGAACAGGATCAGAGAGAGACTGTAGTCATGTCTCACATACCTACAACTTTCAACTGTCAAAGATCCATAAAACAGTGTTTAATTAAGATGTCATCACCTCAACATATGCTCTCCCCTTCCCTGTCTCTGTACTTATCCCCCTGCTACTTTTACACAAATTTTCATCCTATAGCTCTTATGGTTTAAGACTCATTTTGAATGTAGTATCTGCCATACTTCTTCTTGTCTTCCCCCAGTCATCATGGCTTCCATCAAATGAATTCCTTAGAGGAATTTGTTCTATTTCTTTCTTAAAACTCTACCCTAACACGAATTAGCCCTGTGTCCTCACTCTCTTACTGGTATTTCTTTCCTTTGTTCTCTCCTTCCTTTCTTTTCTTCAGTCCTTATCCCTCTTCAAATGTGTTCCATCAACCAGGCACAGACCAGATACATGTACCTGGTATACAAAGATAAAGGACACTGACCAAGTCTTTGAGGGGCATCATTAATTCATATAACATTTGTTTATCAAGTAACAGGATCATACTGAGTGGTGCAGGGGAGAGAGAGAGAGGAATTGTGAAAACAAAAATGTGTAATACAATGTGAAAGAAACCATCATGAGAGCTAAATATAAATTATTGTAGGAACCCAGCGCACAGAATGCCTCAGGAGATGATCAGAAAGACCATCAAAACATACTGATAGTGGAGCTAAAACCCGGGGTAAGGAAAGACACATCCAAGAATAAAAGGGAAAATTGGATAAGCATCAACCAGACCAGAGGGAACAGCACACACAAACTTCAGAGATGGGAGAGAGCCTGACAGCCTGGAATTCACATGCATTTCAGTGTGCTTGACACACAGGAGCATTCTAACATCTCTAAAAGGCTTTTGGTCCCCAAATTTCATTATTCTTCACACTTGAACTTTATAGAAGACCAATATTCACTTTCATGTAATTGGAAGACTTGTGATCTTAAGTTTTCTGTTTCCACTTTACATGGGTCAAAAGAAGTCAATATGTACTTCTACTGACTACAGAGTTCCCACTCTGACGCCTGAGGGGGAGCTATTACAGATTGTTTTATACCACAGATAGGGATGACCCCAAACCAACAGGACATTAGGGTAAAATGATCACTAAAATTTTAATTTCGAGGAATCATTTCTAAACTAATTTGTCTTTGAAACTTTGTCATTGGAAATAATTTTAATGATGGTCTGGTCTACTTTCCCTTGATCAACTGGGGGAGGAGTCACTTGAGTCTCTCCTTGGCAATTGAATGATTTTCTGAATCCTGTGCCCACAGTATAGTCTCTTGGTGGGTAGTGATGGATATACAGACACAGGAGAGAGGACATATAGTAGAGCTTATTCTGACCATAAGTCAAATACTAAAAGGTGTGGTTGACTTTCTTCCAGTAAATAACTAGCCCTCAGGAATCTAATTTGATAAAATATATTTTGTTTTTGTTTTTCCCATCGTCCCTGAAAATACTTAAATACTGGAAAAGCAAAATAACCTACTGTAGAATGTGTTTTGTCAAGTGCCTTGGAAGAAATGTACATGGTGGCAGGAATTGCTGATATTCTAATATGTACTTTCCTTCTTTCTTTAGAAATAGGGCTGTATTGGGTGCATGGCTTAAAGTTATTTTTCACTTTCTCATATTAATAGGATTACAACCATGAGGCCAAGTTCTCTCAAATAAAAATGTGAGTGGGAATAAGATGTGGCACTTAGAGGCAGCCTGCTTCTTCGCACTTGCCCTCCCCCTCCACTGTTGGATGCAACTCACAAGGTCCTAGTTGTTTGCAGGATGAAAGGAAAGAAAGAACCTGGATCCCTGTACTGGCACATGGAGGAAAGTTTCAGTGAATTTAGACACACCTGCGCTGACCTACACTATGGATAAGAACTGAACACTTACTGTGTTGAAGTCATTGCACATTGAAATTTATTTGATACTGCAGATTAGCCCCTTTTGATACCCACCTAGTATCCAAAGGAGTAAATATCATTATCCACATTACACAGTTCAAGAAATTTAGAACCAACAAGTTTAGAACACTTGAGGACTAGAATTAAAACACAGGGGAAATTCAACTATTTGGAATCACTCAGCAACCAGAAAAACAAAACAAAACAACACTGGGAGGAAGTATTTGAACCAGTTTCTAAAGTACCAGCTACAAAAGTATATGTTTAGCACCAACTTTGTCTTCCCCAATATGTTTACAAATCCAATCCCCTCCAACTATCCCTAACTTAAAATTGACAGAAAGGAAGATATTTTATATTTCCAAGGAATCCAAAATTATTCTTTCTACTCATTTTGCTGCCAGTTTTAGAAGTTTCTTTAGTTTTGCTGTGCTTTTGTGTACAGGGAGGCAAAGTTGTTTAAACAGCATTATCTTAACAATATTAAAATATTATAGAGAATGAATTTATAAAGTGATTTCTCCTGAGTAGTTAAAATATTCATGATTTTGTACTTTCATGCTTTTGCATGTAATGTTTTCTTCTAGCATGTCTCTTTTAGATAAACTGATAATCTTATTACTCACATGAGATTTATTGCATAAGAAAGATTCATAAAAAGTAAAAATAAAATAATATGTACAGAAATTTGAGACGATGGTAAAAATATGGAACTCTTATCATTTTGAGTGATTGTCATTATTTTCAAATTAAAAATCCTCAAGCTGTAGCTATTTATCTTTTACTTCCTCTTGACTAAAATTGGACTTCTTAGGCATGCTTTAGGATTTTTTATTTATTTGAATAAGAATTTTGTTAAGGATGGAAAAGAGAAAGTGACATAATAATTTTCCCCAGAAAAGCAATAAAGTCACAAAAATTGGACCCAAATCTAAACCAAAACAAAATAAAACAAAAAATAAAGGAAGATTTACTACCAAAAAGATTTGTTCAAATTAATCTAAAGAAAATCACATCTCCTTTTTGCCCGGAGGGGAAAAAGAATCCTTAGCTTATTAATCCTCCTGAAATTAACCAGAGTGGAATAGTTGCTGTTAGCATTCATTAACACATCATGTTAAGAATGTTCTGGACCCAAGAGCTTCAGCTTAAGCGCTTAGGATGAAGGGCTGCTCCCTAGGTGATAATTGCCAAGGACTCTCTCTCTCCTGTTGAAGATGCTCCCTGCATTACAGCTAATAGGAGAAATACCCAGGGTTGCTGTGGTTGCTATGGCAAACATTTTGTTCCTTCCACCAAACAATAACTGTGTTTTCACAAATGACCAGAGTGGCCTGAAGATACTATTTGTAGTTTCTTTAAAGACACACCACATGCATAGTAGCTTCCTGTTTTTGAGTTATTTCTAAATTGGGGTTGAAACACATATACAAAAAAATGTGTATTTGGCTAGTTGAAGATGTTAACAAAGGCAGTGTTGTCTGTAATTGCATTTGAAGTCTCCGTGATTATTAATAAAAACATTCCCAAATATCCTGCATTAAAAGCATGGAATGTAAATTTAAATTTGAAAGAAAAATCATCTTACCTTAGATTTCTATTGCATTCAGAATTTTTCAATAGTTTCTCAAACACGATTAAGGATGACTTGGAGGCTATGTCTTAGTTTACTTCTAGTCCACCCTAAGCTTCATCATCTATGCACTGAACAATTTGACTCTTTGGGGGAGAGTTGGAATAAGATGCTGGAAATAAAGTCAGGAAACCAAGTACAAGAACCAGTTCTGCTCCTGAGGTTACTATATTAGATTAGCTGTTCTCATATCTGTTCAACAGCATAGAGAGAATGGTTGGGAAGTTTTTCTAAGATCATGCAACCAGTAAGTGGACAAGCAGGAAATTCAAACCCTGGAAACTCAATCCAGAACTGAGGCTTTGACTCTGCTAAAAAGTACCTCTTAACAGCAGTAACAGTTCCTTGTCATGCTCATCCACCCTTTCCCTCTTAATAGCAATTCTCACTAGAGTTATAATTCACACTTCATATTGTTTTCCATATCTCTCTGGATTCTTATGGTAGGCAGCAATAATAATTTTAATTTCCTTTTGTAAGTGTCAACTAGAAAGTCCAAGTCATATGACTGGAGAGCACTCCAACCCAATTCTTCTGAATTCTAGTTTCTAAGCTTTTAATAGGGACTAGTTTTACACAAACAGGGAAGACTCTGATGATGAATTCTAAGCAAGTTTTAAAGTAAACTAAGAAACATAAGTCTCCTGACTCCTGACCAATCCACCACTCAGTATTCTATTCCACGTGCTTCTTGCCAAACCTGATTTCCAAACTTCAATGCCATGGTAGGCTCTTGGCAACAGAATAACTTGTAAAAATTGCATAAATTCCTCAGTTTCTACAGTTACTTCCACTTCTAGCTCAGAAGAAGAAATAAGAATTGATTGATGTCACACACTGGAAACAGGCACCAAATGGATTATACACAGGTCTTTTCTAAAAGATATTTCAAAACTACCATTCAAAAAGAGTCCATTTAGCACAAGACCAGATGGAGCTGAAATAGTCCCACACAACATATAGCAATTTCCTACAAAATCTGATTTGAGCAATGACTTGACCTTTTTTTTTCCAATTCCTAAAATAATCCCCATAAGGAACAAGTGTCCCTTTCACATGCTTTTGCGCCCATTTTACAAAATGCCCTATAAACTACAAGCATATTCTCACAAATTAATGAGAAGCCAGCTTGTAGGACCAGTTACATCTTTAGTTATAAAACAGTTGGTGCTCCTGTATACTAAGCTGTGAGATTTCTAAGAAGAAAAGCTACCCAGTAATAGTAATGAATAAAAGCAGGGAGGTTGTCCCACAAATATTTAATATTTTATGGTGTGTGTAAGAGTAATGCCATTTACATATGTGCTCATAGTGTTGGGAGGGCTTCCTGCTTCTCCCTTAGATTGTTTCCAACCATTTGTCACATGATCTTTGTCTGGGCAAGAATCTTAGAGACTGCAAAGCTGTTGACTAGAACATGTAGCATCAGTCTTCTGCTACTGGGCAGGTGCTATGGAATTGGATGCTGCAGCCTGGCACTGGTCAGGGATCCTACACTTCCATTCACATATTAATTTAAAGACTAAGGAGTTTTTAAAGGAAAAGAAAGTTCGATCTTGATCAAATACCCCATGGGATTCAACAAAGATAAAAAATCGTAAGAAAACTGGGGTGACCATATTGAGGTCAGTTGCAGGAAGAACATAGGGGTTCCTAAGAGGAGATACATGTAAGGGAAGGAAAAGTTTGGGTCTGAATCACACCCAGTTATCATTGTTGAGGGTTAGGAGGAGTGGTTTTTTGCATGACTTGGTTTTAAATTCCATGGATGTCAATTATGAGACTAAGATTTGAATGCTTGTAGTGCATTTGGAAAATGACCCCAGAAAACCAGGTGAGAGTGAGAGAGATGAGACATAGAGGAGACAAAGGGCAACCCACGAAACATCATCAAGTTCCCATGCCTGTGGGTAAGCATAGTCCCACCAGTGTAGGATGCGGCAGCTTTTAAACATCCACTCTTGTTGGGTAGTGACTGAGGCCTGCTGGAGAAACAGTGTTGAAAGCACAGAGAAAAAGACCTTGAGCAGAGGGGGGAAGATGGAATCACTGGGGTTGGAAGTGGTTCTGCTAACATGTTCTTGGGGTTCTACCTAGGCCACCCCTAACAGGTGGTTTCAATTCCCAGTTATTGGTGCTGACAACCCAAGTCCTACTTGGTGGCTTGCAACCATTCTCAGACCAATAAAAGGTTCAAAACATCAGTCCTGTAGTTTTAAGGCATGACTGACTTCAGGTTGTAGTCTTTGGTCTAGAACTTCCTTTTGGCATCTGGAAGAAACTAGATTTCCGCAGAGACTACATTCTTGCCAGATATCCCCACCCCTGCTGTTTTCCTCACACCTGTTCTCTGTGGAACAACCTCTACAAATTACTTCAAGAAGACTTTTCATCTCCATTCAGCTTTGAAAGAAAATAGTTCAGTTTTTAAGATGCTGGCTTTGGAATGATGTGGTAAAGTCTGAAGGCTATGGTCACCAGCAGCCTCTGTGACAATGTGTGTACTTGGTTGCTCACCTGTTTGCATCTATAATGAGAAAGCAATAGTGCTCTTGACTTTTTATTTTTTAATCTTTGTGATACTGAAAATTGAATCAAGGGTCCTTGTGCAGGTTGGGCAAGCACTCTAACATTGATCTACACTGCCCTCCAAAAGACTATGTTGTTTTGAAGGATGCTCATGATTCAGGCTATTTGGCAGTGAAGTCCTCCAGAGAGGACCTTCCTTTTGAAGATTGGAGCCACCAAGGTCCTGATGGATCAGGAAAGGACAACTGGGGTTCAGAAGATTTGGAATTTAGTTCCAAGGAAGAATATCTCACAATTATGCCCTCACAGATTTAAGATTGATTCATATATGAATAAAATATCCAGGATTTTTAAAAACTTAGGTGAGAGGGTCAAGTATATAAAAACCAAATATTTTAGAGTTGGTTGTTCAAAATGGTAGACAATATTTAAATTTAAACTAAACAATTTAAATTAAACAAAAATTTGATACCTCAGGCACATCAGCCACATTCCAGTTTTCAATAGCTGTGTGATGAGTAGCTATTCTGTTTGATGGCACAGTTAGTGACTCTTTCTTCACAGAAATTTCTACTGAGCCATGTTGCTCTAGGATTTCTCTCATAAAATGGGTGGAAGCTTAGCTCTACTTTAATTTGTCAAATCAATATACACTCTTAACTGTATCTATCTCCTGCTCAGGCCTAAGGGATTCTTAGTGGATTTTAGTGGCTTATCTATACCTTATTTAATGGATTTACAATTATTGAGTTCCATCCATGAGTAAAATCTTGTAGAAGATTTAACAACAAAGTAAGATAGGCTTCCTGTTTTTAGGCTTATAGAGAAAAAGTCACTCTCAAATATCTTTGAAGGGAAAATGGAGAAGTGGAATTGGAAGTCATTTGAAACTGCAGCGATCAAATTGTTCGAATTGCCACTTAAAGCCTTTCTTTCATGAGCAACATACTTCGTACACAGTTGAGCATAGTACATTTAACTTAGTTTCTTGAAGCAATTGTGTTTGAAAGGCAGGGCCCAGTCTAGTCTAGTGTTTGAGTTAAAAGGGTCACTTCCTTCCTTTTGGAACTATGGGCAAGTTTTTTATTTACTTCTGTGAAAATAATGTGTTGGGTGTCTATCCTACCAAGGATCAAGTAAGATAGTACTCACCAATGTCATCACTATGGATACAAAAAGATTAAGCATAAATGTTTAATTGTATTATACCAAAATCTTCCTTTTGAGTACACTTTTTTTATGCAGAAGAGAAACTCTGTCATTAGTAAAACCCTCCATCAGAAAGTTAATCTTTTGGTTTGAAGATGTGTAATATAATGCATCAAAGTGGGTGCAGGGCAGGGCAGGGGATACAGCTAAAGAGAGAATGGAATGCAAATCAAAGTTGTTCCACTAAAGTCATGTTACAAACAATGCTGTGCAGAGAGGAAAAGGTGAAAGACAAGAAAAAGGGAGAAAATGCATATTGATAGACATGGTATATAAATATTATGGTCTATAAATATAATTATTCCCTTATCCCCTGTGAGATGGTAAGACAGTCATGGTACTTCCATGCCCCTTGATAACTGATTCCTTTCAGGAGTAGAAATACAATAAAATTATAAATACTTGGCCATGAGAACAAACTGTTGGTGAAGTGGGAGAAATGTGATTTTGGGTTTTAGGTCCCAATAATTTAATGTTCTAATTGATGGATCCCCAACTTTTGGGAGTATTCAAATAACTTGGGAAATTTGGGAAAAAGATTTCAGGTCCTACCACGAGCATTTCTAGTTTAGTTGATTTTTATGAGAACAGCTAATATGCGTTTCTGTCAAGTTACTAGGTGTCATTCATCACATTGCTGAATACCACTTCAGTGGTTTGAAAACAAATCCAGGAAGCAAATTCAGAGCACAATTGTGCCTGGCTGAGAGGTGGGACAGGAATGTCAACTCCAGGATGATGTGACATTGAGGATAGCATTGTTGAACTGACCAGCATAGAACCTGCCCTCACTGAGGACGGTAATAAATTTTATTTTTAATTTTTATGTTGTTATAATACAAAAATATAACATTTAGAGATACAGCAAAAAAATTAAACATATCTCACAAAACAGGGATTGGGATATGGTTTAGTGGTACAGTATCTGCCTACCATGCACAAGACCCTATTTTTAATCTCAGTACTGTAAACAATTTTTTTAAAGGAAAAAACCCAAAAAAAGAAACAAAACCTCACAAAAGGAATATTCAGATTAATGAACTATTACAGGATAACACTCTTGCAACCACCTTGATCTAGAACTAGAACTAGGGATGTCTATCTATCTCTGTGTACTTAATCTCAAAGATTTGTTTTGATGCAATGTGAACTGGATTTTCTGTTATCTGTACTCAGATGGATGCTAATAAAGATGCCCTAGAAAGTCATCTGATTGTTATGTATATTTTTGTGATTGAGATTCATTATAAGCAATTCCTTCACAAAACACATGATAAGGAGTCTTTGATAAAATCTGGATTTTTATCAAACTTGTACATTGATTAGAAAATGAAATAAAAACATAAACAAACTATTGCATTGATTAAGATAACTGAGAAAAGTTAGTGTAAGACATTTAAGTAAAAGACTTCTAGCAGAATAAACAAGTCCAGTGGATCCTACCCAAATACCCCAGATTAGACATAGCAAGAATATTCATCATACAATGTGTTATTCAAAGACACAGTCATGTGCCTCCTAGTAGCATTTTGGTCAAGCATGGCCCAATATATGATGGTGGTCCCTTAAGAATATAAAGGGAGCTAACAATTCCTAGTACATAGTGAGATCATAACCCTGGTCATATTGTGGTAGACATATTCCTCACATGGTTGTGATGATGCTGGTGTAAACAAACCAATGGCATTCCAAGGCACATAAGGTATTCCAAGGCACATACACATAAAACACAAACAATTATGTATCGTAGAAACTGCTTGATAGTAAATGACCACATTACTGGCTTATGTTTTTGATGTACTATACATTTCATCATTATTTTAGAGTGTACTCCTTTTATTTATTAAAAAACATTTACTATGAAATAGTTCTCCATGTTATACCAGTAGTATCCTTATACATTTTGGATTTATTACATCTTTTGATTGTGCTGAGAGGCCAGTTGAGTGACTGAACTTACCATCTAGACTTGTGCAAATGCATCCTAAACTATTCCGCAAAGATCAAACCAACTATGATCCCCTTTTCAGAATGTGTTCTTGTTAAGTAGTATAAGACTGTATCTTACTTACTCCTGATTGTGACACATATTGCAAACTTGGTAGTAAACTGTCATTCACTAGACAAAAATAAAACATTAATGATCCTTCTCTTAATTCCATTGTAAAGGTTTTTAAGTATATAATTAAATACAATGAACTGATGATCTGAAGAAGCTCTTGTCTTTCCCCAAAGTATTAAAGATGTCAGATTGGTGATTCATTGAGATAACATTTTATAGGTGCTACTTAGACATAATATCAACTTGGACCTTCAAAGGAAATGATCAGCCATCAAGGATAAAAAAGAGATAAAGGGTAAAGTAGCTTCATTTCTCTATCACTTTTGTTGGACCCAATGGTGAGTTTAGATTTTTTGAAGCACTGTATTATTACAGAGCAAAAATATTCAAATTTCCTCCTTCCACCTTCATTGTTTTGATTGTCAAATAACATGGCCATTGTAATGGATCTGTCTTGCATTGATACAATATCCTAAATCTCCTTAAAGAGCAGAATATTTCTTTTTGGGGGTGGTGTACTAGGGATGGAACTCAGAGGCACTTGACCACTGAGCCACATGTCCAGTCCTTTTTTGTATTTTATTTAGAGACAGGGTCTCGTTGAACTACTTAGTGCCTCTCTTTTGCCTGAGCCTGACTTTGAACTTGTGATCCTCCTGCCTCAGCCTCCTGAGCCTCTGGATCACAAGTGTGTGCCACCATGCCCAGTAAAGAGCAGAATATTTCTATTGTTCATTTCTTGATGATCTATAGGTGCCCTAATAAAAGAAGAGGACTAGAGTGCTATTTAAATATCTAGGTAAAGACTCATTGTCCCCACAGGCATATGAGCTTGTAGTATGAACCATGGACATTCAGAAGGCATGCACATAGGAATCTCTTTCCTCCTGGATGTCTGAAAAATCCTGTGTTCTGTGCTTAAAATGATAGATACACTAGTTGGAATGTCAAAATTAGCTGAAGGGGTGATAATTTTGCCAGTGCACACTTTTATTAAGATTTCAGAACTACATGAATAAATATATTGGTCAATATGCAGTAGACAGGCTAGATTCAAATTCTAACCCTACCAAAATTATCTGTGTATCCTTGAGTCAGTGAATTAACTTCTCTGAGTCTGTCTCCTCATCTTTAAAAATGAAAGTAATATCAAGTATTTTAGAGTACTAGTGTGATGATAAAAAAGAGAACTGAAGCTTCGATATGGTTCCTTAGCATGAGAAATAGACCAATTCTGACACTTTCCATCTTCCCTTACCATGCAGATTCAGGGTGAAAAAGTCATGGGGATAATAATTGAAGGAACAGAGGTACAGGAATGCTTCAGATTGTTGCATCTAAAATTTGAATGTGCATATGCAAATGCAGCAGTTGTTAAAGTACAGGTTCTGATCTAATAGTTCTGGGTAGAAGTTCAGGTCTCACATTTCTAACAAGCTCCCCATGGAAACACCAAGTAGTTTGCGAGGATATGAGGCAAGAAAGGGAAGAAGAGGTTTTAATGCATACCCTGTCTGGGGCAGTTAGAACATGATAAAAGGAAAGGGAGGTGCTAAAAAGAACGAAAGGGCATTTCAAGGGGTACAACAGGGAATCCAGTAAATGATTTCTGCATTTCCCAGTGTCTTTTTTTTTTTTTGCTTTTATTATTTTCTTTCATTTTTTTGGTAACCAGGGATTGAATGCCCCAGCCTTATTTTATTTTATTTTTTTTACTTTGAGACAGTGTCCCACTAGGTTGCTTACAGCCGCATTAAGTTGCTGAGGTGAGACTGGCTTATAACCTTTGATCTTTTGCCCTCAGTCCTCTGAACCATTGGAATTACAAGTCTAATTCCACCATGACTGATCCCACTGTCCTTTTGAATATATCAAATTTTATCCATATTATGCATACGTCAATCAGGCCAGATGAGAGACCGGTATTTTCTTTTGTAAGCAGACACTCTAGACTTGCAGTAAATCGTATCCTTAGTATTATTTCCTGATGATCTGCAGCAAGTCCCTAGACAGTTGATATCATGCTAATTGTGTGTATGAACCCTGATTCCTGCATCGTTGCCAATTCTCATCTCCTCATGGATGGTCTTGTGACTACAAACTGAAAACCAACTTCCAAAGGCCTTCCTGGATCCTTAGTACTTTGTGACCACTGTGGCCCAAAGGGAGTTGGGGGTGGGGAGCATCCATGAATTCAGCACCAAAGGGAGATGCAAGGGCTTTAAGCCTCTTCGTCCATCCACAAGCCCTTGAAGCTGAAAATGCATTGACGTGAAAAATCAAATTCTCCATGGCAACAAAATTGTCATGCTAGAAACATACAATCTCAACTTACACCGGCAAACATCTCAAAAAAATATATTTGAGTGAGGAAGAAGGATTAAAATTTCAAGGGACAAATGGTAAACAAGACTGTTTGCGAACTGTATTTGGAAAGAAATAAAAGAGGATGGGGAAGAGAAATATAAACCTTTCCTCTCATGGGGCAAAAGATGTCTTTTCCTATTTGCCTTTTAATCATGTGAAGTAACTTAAATCCTTCCCCTCATTTTCAAGGTCTAAGCCACAGCTCAGCTCAGCGGCTTCATGCTCTGCCACCAGCTCCTATACTTCCCGCTGACAGTAAGTGCTTCTCAAAGCCCAGCTGACTTAATGCCCAGATCAAAAGCTTTCTTGCCACAAAACAAATCACATTTGACAAAGACAGATCCTTCCTAAGCCACAATTACATAGATTGACTTGGCAACCTAAGTTAATGGTGATCTGACCCCCAGCTTAATGTATTTTGTCATTTTTTTTCAAAAGTAATTAGTTCTCTTTCTTGCTATTCACTTTCTTCGTGTGAAATGAGATGGAGGCCAAAGGGTGTGTGGAAGGAAGAGAACAAAAATTCCATTTAGCAAATCCCCTCCACAGATGAGATAGCAGTGTAGAGACTATTACAGTTGGGTTTTAACCATTTAATCCCCCTCCTCATGCTGTGAACTTCCCAGATCTTGATTGGCACAGCAATAGCTCAGGTCAACAGCTGTTTCCAAGGGTGCTTTATTTATTTATTTTTTGTTGCTCAGAGGGATTAGTGTGTCATTGATGGAACTCATTACACTTGCTTTACTGAAGATGGAAGGAAGCTCATCTGCCATCTTTGCCCAGTATAGCCTTTCCTGTATTCTTCCCTTCAACTTTGGAATGGATCACTGCTTCTACCAAAGACAATTTACCAGCTAAGTATACTTTCTTCCTGAGTGTAGTCAGATGTGCGTTATTAAATACATTGAACACACTGGAAACAAAGTGTCCATTGATTATCCATGATCAATGTATCCCAATAGTTTCTATGCTTCCTGGGGGATTCAACAATTTTACATGTTGCCCAGGGACTTGAAGGGAACATTACATATGTGAACTAGTTCAGCAGTGATGAACTGCAATCATGCCATTGAGCACACTTGAGTCTATAGAGCTAGATGTAATTTTGTGAAAATCATGGGTTTTACAATTTAGATTCATCTTCAAGAGAACACCAGAATGTGTTGGGTAGAAAGTTGGATGGCATATAATAGGTGGAATTCATTAATTACTGTGACAAATGAACAAATGATTAAATAGAATGTGTTAAGAAAACGGTAAAAAAATTGAAAATTAATCAGTATGTCCTATCAATATCATCCTGATCCTCTTTTTATCAGATCAACTTAAAGAACATTTCATTCTCTAGACAGATGCAGTTATTATTGGTTTTTGTTATTTTCTGGTAGATTAGATCTCGGATCCTGTGAAGTTAAGTGTTAACTTAAAATTGTCCATCTAGTGGGGAAGATTAATCCCTGAATTTCATTATGACATAAGACATGGTGACAGTTGGTATAAACTGTCAACTTGATATGGTAAAGGGACACCTAAAGAAATGGTAATGTGTTATTTCTCATTATAGCTGTGAGTATGTTTGCAGAAAAGATTGGAATTTAAATAAACTGGTTGAGTGAGGCAGATAAGTCTTAAAGAATGTGAGTGGGCCCCATCCAATTCCTTGAATGACCGGATAAAATAAAAAGGCAGAGTAAAGGTGAATTTACTGTCTTTTCTGAAGTGAGACACCTATCTTCTCCTGCTGTTGTACATCAGTGCTCCAAATTTTATCCCTTGGACTCTGGGGATTGCATAGGCAGCCCCCAGATTTTCAGGTCTCAGGTTGAGAGTTACTCCTTTGGATTCCCAAATCCTCAGCCTTTGTGCTTACACTAAGTTACATCACTGGTTTTCCCTGGTTCTCAAACTTGTAGAACTTAACCTCCATATTCATGCAAGTCAATTTCCATAATAAATCTCTTCTTACATATCTATACATATCCTATTGGTTCTATTCCTTTGAAAAACCCTAATACGGACATTAGCCAGTTTTGTATCTAACTAGCAACTTATTCTAATATCCTATGCTTTTCCCTCAAGATATATCTGAATACCCAGTTCATCAAAACATTCCTTGAAGCTTCACCATCTTATTGTTTCCTTCCTTAATAAGCTGAGCAATTTTATGGGTTCATTCTGTATTTGTATAGGAGATATGATTTTAACCTTACTTATAATCATATGTTCACATCAAGTATTGCTCATATTCTCTTGGATTAAAAGAATGAATTTATATGTTGGCCCCTGCTCATTCAGAATCTTAATCCAGTTTAGAAGATATGGTTATGTGTGTATGTATGTGCATATGTGTGTGTAAAACCTGGTATTTGGATATTTAGAAGGGAAAAGGGTTTGATGTTAGGCAGTAGAACTGAAAGAGACAGATTCACAGTGCCCTCTTGTAGGAGAGAGAGAAATGAGACTAACTAAAGCAGCTCATTGCAATTGGACAATATTAGAAAATCTGTAGAGTAAAAGAGCATGTTAGGAGTTGAAGGGATGAGACGGAATACAATGAGATAGAGCCCTGGGTATTGAAAATAGCACAGGAAAAACACATAGTATACTCGCAGTAATTTTTCATTGATTTTCAAGGTAAGTAATGCTTTTTTGGATATGACACTGAAAGTATAGAGGGAAAAAAAAAGCAAAAATAAGTAAGTGAGACTATATCAAACTAAAAGCTCTGAATGGCAAAGGGAACAATCAACAAAGGGAAAGAAAGCCTATGAAATGGGAGAAAATTCTTGTAGATCATATGTCTTATAAGGAGTTGCTATTTAAAATATATAAGGAACACATACAATTGAACAGTGAAAAACAAATAACCCAATTAGAAAATTGGCAAAAGATCTAAATGGAGTTTTTTTTTTTTTTTTCCCAAAGAAGTCATTCAAATTAACACAAAAAGGTTCTTAATAGCATTAATGATCAAGGGAAGGAAAATCAAAACAAGGATGGCTAATACCAAACTGAAAGAAACAAGTGCACATTTTTGTGGAATCTAAAAATGTTGAACTCACAGTGGCAGAGAGTAAAGTACTGGTTTGTAGAATTTGGGATGGGGACAATCAGATGTTGGTCAAAGGATACCATCTTATATTTTTAAGAAATAAATTCTGAGGTGTACAATGGTACAACATAATGACCATAGATAATAAAACTCATGTACATAAAATTTGTTAAGAGCGTAGGTCCAATGTTCTCTTCATGCTCCATCCCAACTCTGCAGACACAAAGAGGTAACTGGGAAGTGATGGATATGTTAACTAACTGGCTGAGATAATCATTTTACAATGTACATACATTATTACATTATACCTCTTAAATATCTGCAAGTTAGTTGTCAAGTATACCTCAATAACACCAGGGGGAGAATCAAATGAACTAATGACAATGACCCCCATCTTTCCTTCTTCAAAGTAACAAAGTAGTGCTGACCCTCTTGTTAGGACAGTGGGTGGTGGGTAGTGGGTAAGATCATGGACCAGTAATAAGACTTAAAGGGTAAAGGTCTACTTTGATCACAGTTTTCCTCTCTGTACCATAAAATTTTCACCTTTAAAACAGGTATAATGATGACACCCACATGGAAAACAGTTGTGAAGACTGAATAGATATACCGTAAGGGCTTAGAACAGTGAAGCTTCTGGTCTGGTAAGGGACCAGTGTGTGATGGTTGTGATTTATATGCTGGTAGCATAAGCTGATATAAAAACTTCAATTCCTACACACAAAATCCCTGTTTTCAGGGAGAAGATTTTTGACATCTCTGAGGAAATCTGAGAGCATTGCAGGTTTCACACTCTGTGGTACTAAGTGCTTCTTGGGGTATATTTGTTCTTTCTCCTCATAAAATAAAAGGGAAGATTTAAAGGAGTCTATGTGGAAAAGGAGTGTTCAGGGCTATAATAACTTCTAGATCCTGAGAGTGAATGAACAGGATATAAGTCTAGTTTGAGAAGGAGAAAATTAAGTCTTTACTTTTACTGATATGTCCAATATTAATTAAAGTTATGAGTTTTTTCCCACAATGTATTAAATTTTTGCTTATTTATCCATTCATCTTACAAAATTCATTCTTAACATTACATAATCACTTATATGTTTTATACTAACATGTACAAAATATGCATTTATCTTATATATGTGTGTACATACATGTGTATATTACTTTATCCATTCATATATACAGGACCTTTTTATTCTTGAGTTCTGCATTTGAGGATTTAAAGGAATAGGGGTGGAAAATATTTGAAAATATTGCTTATCAAGTGAACATGCATAGGCTTATTTTCTTGTCATTATTCCCTAAACAATATAATATAACTGTTTACATGGTATTTGCATTGTATTAGGTATTATAATTAATCCAAAGATAAATTAAATTATATAGGAGTGTGCACACAGATTACATGAAAATCTACACCATTTTATCTAAGAGACATGAGTGTCCATAGATTTTGGTATGCACTGGAGTCCTGAAGCCAATCCCCCATGGATACTGAGAGACAACCATATACATAAATACCTCCTACTACATGTGTGCATGTGCATTTATCTACACCCAATCCTATGACTCTTACTTTATATATATTCAACTATTTGTTTATATTTGAATCTTTATATATGCATGCTCTGCTAAAAATACACTGGATAGCATATATATAGTTTATTTTATACATATATATATCCATGTGTAGAATTAATATTAAACAAAGTTATAATATCATTTTTACATTATTATCATTAGTGACATGTTAGGTATTAATTAGTATCACAGTTTTTGATTATTGTCTGCATTATCCATGTCAACTCTTTACAGATAGTGTTTTTGTCTATTTTGCCAACTCTCTGTCAGAGTTTTTGCATGATGCCTAACAAACAGAAGGTGCTCAGTAATCATGGAAGGATGTATTACCCATGAATTCATGCAATGTAGTAGTTGCACAACCCTTATTGTGTTCTAGAATCACTCAGAAAGCATTTATTTATTCACTTGATTGATAACTTCACTTGAATCTCATCCCAGTTAACTCAGATATTCAGGAGATAGACTCAGGCATTGCTCCCTGTAAAGTTCTTCAGATGATTCAAGATAGACTCAGGCATTGTTCCCTGTAAAGTTCTTCAGATGATTCAAATGTGCACCCCTGGGATGAGAAACAATGATCTAATACCCACTAGAATCTGAGTTTACTCTCCTCTGTGGGCAGGTTTAGGCCCCAGTGGAGGAAGGGGATTTGGTGTTGGAGGATGAGGTTCAGGCCAATGCATCCCGTCACTATGACTGCATCTTCTGCTCAACTTTCTGGATTTGGATGTTAAGAGAGCTGAGGGAATTGGAATTGTCCTCTACATACACTCACAGTGACCTTAGGCTGAGGCACCCAGACTCCCAATATACTGGAGCAGGACTATTATCTATTGGAAAGAGACACCTGCTCCTAGTCACTACCTATCTAATAAGGAAGGATTTGCCTATGACCAGGACCCACATTTCCCAGGAAATGCCCATAGATTGAATGGAATTGAGACAAACTATTCCAGCAAGCCCTGTTGGAAACTGTTAATCTCCCCACCTGTGTTTCTTCCTGAATGAACAGTGGGCCTCCTTGATCCACTCCCAGTTCTTTATCCTGCAGTGGGGAAGATCTTTTGGTTATACAATTCTTGTCTCTTTCTATACTTAATGTTGCAAAACAGGCCTTCTGAGGCTATTTCACAGATAAAAAGCTGAGGTCAACAACAGGTAAATGACCTGGAGAAACTCAAAGTAACTTGTAACTTTTTTAAGTATTATAGTCTGAACTGTAGTCTATTAATTTCTAACACTTTCTTTTTCTACTTCACCCTCTTTAACCTGTACTTGTGAATCAATTTGCTAATGTGGTGATTGTGAAAATGAGACTTAGATTCAGATTAATTAGGTTTGAAAACAAGCATTTACTTTTCTAGCAGTGTGATTTGGGACAAATCATGCAACTTCTCACAGTCTCAGGTACCCCACTTGAAAGTAAAAGATCACATTGCTTATTCTAAAACAACTCTGTTACCTATATCATTATTTAGGCATAATTATTCATAAAATGTGCAGCGCAGAATAATCAGCAAAGATCAGTATTATTACAAAATTCTATTAATATTTTTTCTGCTATCTCTACAATTGGCTATTCTTTTGCTTTTAGAATAATTAGGTCATCCCTTGGAATCCACAGGGGTTAGGTTCCACAGTTTTCCTCTGGTACCAAATTTCATGAATGCTCAAGTCCATGGTATAAAATGCTGTAGTGTCTTTGCATATAATCTATACGCATTTTCCCATATACCTTAAATTGTCTCTTTTATTTCTTACAATAACTAGTATGTTGTATGTGCCAGGTAGATTGTTGTTATCCTACACTGTTTAGGGAATAATGACAAGAAAAGAAAGGCTATACGTGGTCAGTACATAAGCAATTTTTAAAAAATATTTTTGAGTGTTCAAATATGGAAGAATGTATTCCTAAATGACTTTATCAAATAAATTAAGACTTCTAAATTACTGGTCCCATTATAATAGAAAACTTGTGAAATGCAGTACAAAATAAACAGTAAACATGGAAACAACTATAAATCAATCTCACTGTTGATGGAGATTAAAATTATAAACAAGTGTTTTCACAAATTAAATCTTTCAGCACTTAAAAATACACACTTAAAAATTACACAATAACCTATTAAAACATATGCTAGGATGCAAGGATTGTTCAACAATGAAAAATTTACTAATGGAGTTGGTCTTAACATATTGATGAAACAATACTCAAGAAAAATCAATATAAATTAAAATATCAGACAGTCTTTTGAAATTGCATAATTTTTCTCCACCTACAAGAAAGCTTATAATATTAATCAGTTATTCCTATATTATCAGATAATTTTTAAAACTGAAGTAAGTCAAATATCACTTTTTCTATCTTTATATCTCTCATATACATTATAAAACTCAACACCCCCATATAATTAAAGCATATACGTTTAGACATTTAATATCATATTTGTTAAGGGCATTTTCCACCAGAGATTAGTTCCAGGTGTCTACCCTGACTTTTATTGGCACTCGTAAAGTTACATACTAGGTACTTATCCACAGTTATCTCCTGCTAGTAAGATTATAGATTATTTGTGTTCTTACTTTGAGTTGATATTTTGAATATTCTTAAAGACAGAACTATTTATTTTATAGTAAAATTAAAGTTGAAGATTTTTAATAAACTTCATTATTCTATAAACTTTGTATTGTAAAGACATGTTTTATAGCTGTTTATGTTAGATACGCAAAGTATAAAATAAAGCGAGTTCTTTTTAAAAGTAATCTTCACAAAGGCCTCATAATAATAAAAGGGATTCTGTGCTTTGGAGGAACATGGGTCAGCATACTCTGGATGTACATTATGTGATGGGAAGTATGGCTAGATTAGATTTTAACCCTTCTTCTTCCACATCTTCTGAACACTGCCTTTGGACATGAATCCAGTATACAAAAAGATCACTTTTTCTCATGGGTTCATGGTGTTCTTATTTAGCACTTGATTTCGGGATTTTTCTCCTTCTACCTACCAACTCTCCAGTTGAGCTGAGCTGGGCTGGGAGTACCAGTGAGGTCTGAGGAGCTGGAAAAAGCCATTGGAGACAGCAGGGATGCTAATGGGTCATCACAGTTGTCTAAAAGAGAAAGAGAGAGAAAAATAGATTAGATTGCATTAACAAGAAGTATTCCATGAAGAGGCCAATCATGACATTAACTACCATCTTTTATTAATCACTTTCTCTGCATAAAGTCAGGCATCATTGCTTTCTTGTGTTAATGCATCTAATTCTCACAACAGGTATGAAGGATAGGTGTAATTTCCTTTCACAGATGAAAATGATGTTCAGAGGTGTCATGTAGGTTGTCTATAGTCACAAGACTCACTTAGGAGTGTCACATCTGCCTAGGTAGGTCTGGCTTAAAAGCCCAGCTACCCCATCCTTTCCTTTAATTGACCATTTGAGCAAAGCATCAATTTACTGCTCTTATTCAATGAGAAGGGAGACTATTATAGGGGTAAATAATATTTATTCTCCCATCTTCAGTCCCCAAGTTCTCCTATAGTAATTTTATTTAGAGGAATAAGATTGTTTTGAATAGCTTACTCTCTGTGAATGTCACTGGAAAATAAGTTACTTATCTTAATGGCTCATTTATATTCCATAAAGCATTTTTTATAGTCTTGAATTTGATATTCACTTCAATAGTTACCACTTCAGGCATCTCTAAATGTTATAAGATGTTTTCTTTTTCTTTTTCTTTTTTTTTTTTAACTTTTTAAAATTTTTGTGGTGCCAGGAATTGAACCCAGGGCCTTGGGCTTACAAGGCAAACACTCTACCAACTGAGTTATCTCCCCAACCCCAGATAAGATGTTTTCTAAGGCTTCATGTTTGATAAAATCCAAATATTAGACAGGTGAAGCCACAGGCTTAGACATGGTCCTGACTCCATAGATATGTCCCTCTAGGTTGACACAAATGCCATGACCATCCAATTTTCATATAGAGGATCCTATCTTTTACATGCAGAATATTGATGCTTTGATTAGAATGCTGTACTCTCCAAAACACGTATTGGGATTTAATTTCCATTCAAGCAGTGTAAACAGGAGGAACCTTTAAAAGATGATTAAACTAGGAAGACTCCATTCTCATAGATGAATTTTATGCCTTAATAAAAGGGCTTTCTGGAATATGATCTCCTACACTCTTGCCTTCTACCATATGATCACACAGTAAGTAGCTCTTGTTAAATGCTAGAAACTTTATACATGACTTTCCAGTTTCCAGAAAAGTAAACCAATAAATGTCTATTCATTATAAATGACCTAGTCTCGTGTATTTTGCTTTAGGAACACAAAACTGGCTGGAACAATAGATTGTCTTAATCTTAATCTTATAATTAAAATAAATAATCCATTTATTTGTTTGTATCTTCCACTAGATAATACTCTTTGTGGTTGTCTAGCAAAGAATCTGTCACATAATAGACCCTTAAGAAAAGTTTGTGAAAAATGTGTATGGTGAAAGATGAAGGAAAGAAGGAATAGAAGAAAGGATCAATCAATCATTCATCAGCCTCACAGTACCAACATTCTTTTCCTGTTTTTTTTTTAATCCATTATGTACAAAATTGATCTTGTAGAACATTGAGAAATGATTCCACGAACCCTAGACATACCTCATTCAAAACGAAATAAAAAAGTGCTGTTTAGTTTGAAGGTAAACTTCTTAGAAAGCTTGATATATTTTTAAATAGCATTTACATTGACTCATGCTTGATTTTCCAGCAAATTCTTGGAGAGCTACATTTCACCTAATTGCAGGAAAATGAATTAGAAACATAAGAATTAGACTCTTGTTTGTTAAGAGTGCTAAAAAATCAACTGGCAAGGTATATTCTGAGTTCTCTTCAAACAGAAATGTTTGAAAAATATTTTGAGATATTTGACAAACATAAGACAGCACCAGATCCTCACTGAAGGAAGAACATAGAAGTCACCACATTGACACCTCTGTAGTTATGGTCACTCTGTGAACAGAAAGCAAAGCATGTGACTGCTTCACTCTGGTATAAGATGTAGATGATAAATGATGTTTGCTCACCTCAAAGTACTTGCTTAAAAAGACAACATTTTAAATTTATTTATATAATAGGAAATGATTTCAACATAATGTGGATCTTGCATCTGCTTACAACTCTTATCATCAAGACATATCAGATAAATACAGAAAAATGAATCTTCCATGGATATTCCAAGCACACACACACACACACACACACACACACACACACATACACACACACGTACACAGAGTTATCAAATATCAACACAGCATTTGAAATTTGCAGCTGTGTTATGGGCTCCCTCCATTGACCTCTGCAGTTATCCCTATCGTCCCATTGCAAAAAACACATTTCTATAACTTTGCAATATCTCAAGTCCTTCAACAAGAAAACTGTGAATCTTTTAAAGTCAAAGAAACATATTTATTAGAGCATTTTTGTATTTCTTAAATGTTTAATATGCATACAATTGTGCTATCATTTTATTAGGTCATTATAGTCTTTCTATGTGTCATTGATGACTTCTAAGTATTGTGCTCTTAACCCTATTTTACCTTAAGGCTTTTCTTATAAGATATTTAATTGTATAATTAATCAGTTGTATTTATAAATGCATGCTTATTGCAGCAGAATAGATTATACTTCTGTAGAAATTTCAAGTGAACTCAAGTCACACATCACTCAAGAAACAATCCTAGAGTATAATTTTTCTCCTCATATTATAGTTGTCCTTGGATGAAAATTTCAACTATTAGAGTGCCCATGGAATATTAGAAATATGTGACATGATCATTTAAATTTAATTCAGTGCAAATATCTATAAGATCTGATGTTGTGTTTATCCTCAGGGAAATATTAGGGACATAGTTGAGTGAAAAACTTTCAAATCTTATAGGGCTCATAGGTCTTTGAGAACTATAAAGATGTGAACAAATAAAGTGATGGAGAAGTTTAGGAAATTTTCACTAATAATGGAGCGCAGCTACTAAAATTGGTACTCTCTGTCTAAATATTCAGGTCAGTGATCTTTGCCTTCTCCTCTAACCCTCTGCCCTACCCTCCTTCACAAGGCACTGGCCTTAGGGTGGACTCAGCTTCTGGGGCCCAATGGTCTCATGTCAAAGCTTCCATGCCTTCTCCTTTGAAAACAGATTGCACTGAGTCTCAACACCTGGGATTCATGGTTCCATTTCAGAAATGGGTAAATTCATTAAACTCAGTCTATGCTGAGGGAAAGACCTTAGCATACACCCTATGCATTTCAACAGTGACTTTGCGAGAACCTATCTGAACTTTAACTCATTATTTTAAATATGATGAGTGGAAAATTTTCAAATTAGAAAGGAAGAAAGATGATCTTGCTCTCTATCTACAGTAGAGTAGTCCTCTCCCATCTCTATGCCAAGTGAACTAAACTAATAACCTCATCTAAAAGAGACTAGAACATGACTCTTCTCAAAATACACTTGGTCATTGGTTCTTAAGAGTTTACCAAATAAGCATCCTAAATCTAAAAGTGGGTATGATTTTAGACAGCATTCCTGTTCTTACAGCAGAAATGACCCAGTATATGTGAAAACAATAATTAGGTTTTATTTTATTTTGTTTTATGATTTGGCATAACCTGGGTTAGTGGGAACTATCCAGGGGTCTAGAACTAGGAGATCCTGATTCCTAGATTTTAACTTCCATTGTCTGTAAATAAAGAATCATCTCTACCATATCCATTCAGAGAACCATTTTAAAGATGGAATTAGAATAGATGAGGAAAAAAAAATTCTTGTAAAGTATGAAGCCCAAAATGAGAATAGAAAGTGGTATATGAAATGCTGATAATATCTTGCTGCAATTGAGAACAACTATTTTAACAATCTTATTTCTGGAATCTCAATTTTGTGCCATGAAACCTCTACGAGAATTGGTGTCACAGATAGCTCTTTTGCACTAAAGGCATACAATGATCCAGATGAGCAGGAGAAGATGAAGCAGAGGGAAATGAGAGGGCAAAGGATCACAGAGCCATTCTCCTCTCATGGATCAGCGGCCTCCTGGAGGTTGGCTCAACATCACATAGAACACATGGCAGGGAAGGAAGGAAAGGAAATACCATCTGCTCCACCACTCCTGCATGTTTCCAATAAGCAAATCTATGTTATCATTCAGTTTCAGGTTCCACTAGCATCTCAGGCTTCTGACAGTGAGTCTGTACCATGCTAAATCCATCACTCTCTCCTCCAGAAGTGTGTGTATGTGTTTATT
The DNA here is from genome assembly GCF_902686445.1 of Sciurus carolinensis. NCBI lineage: Eukaryota > Metazoa > Chordata > Mammalia > Rodentia > Sciuridae > Sciurus > Sciurus carolinensis. Next base: position 74,896,211 of record NC_062215.1, read on the forward strand.
TGTATTTAGAGAGAAAGTTGAAAATGTGAAGAAACTGTAGTCCAAGGTGTTGAACCTGATATTCAGGGACTAAACATCAGGTTTCCCTCTTGCCCACTTCCAGTGGGACCACTTAGAATAGACCTTAAATATTTTCTGAAGAATTGCTTTCAAGTAAATTCTTGGCCTTTGGTTTCTTGGGAGTTTTAAAAATGGTGGAATGAGACAGACATCATTACCCTCTGTACATGTGTGATTACATGAATGTATGAATCTGCATTGTGCACAACAGTAGAAATGAAAAGATGTACCCCATTTGTGTACAATGAATCAAAATGCAGTCTGTAGAAATAAAAAATAATAATTAAAAAAAAAGAAAGTAAAGAATTGCTTTCAAGAAAAAAAGGATTTTCCAAGAAATCATGGATTCATTGATGTAAGTGAGTATTTTCAAAATGAGTTCTCAAAAATCTTCTTCATGGGCCTTTTCTGCCAACATTTAGATGAAATTAAAAGGCAATTTTCAAAATGCAAACCCTGATTCAAACGTGATTTATGATTCTCCATTTTTTTCTTCAGAAAATAACTGCAGTGCCATCTTTAGTAGTTTTCCTTATAACAAAAAGGCCCCTGCCTGCTGCACACTATTCTTGTGCAGATAAATACTCATACCTGTGGCTGAGACTGAGGCACCTCGACTTTTTCAGTTCAGTAGCCATTTATGCAATTCCAGTGTTATTTGCAAATAATCTAGCCTTGTAATCATAGAATAAAAGAATATCAGGACCAGAAGTCACATCTACATTTGTTAAATCTAATTCTTTGTTTCACAAATGAGGGGATCAGGTTTAGGGATCGGACCAGACTGTCCAGGATTATACAATGTAAACCAAAACTCAAGTTCACTCACTATCTCCTGGTGACCACAGGGTCAGTTACCTGCCTCCCTTTCCTAAGGCGGGTAACCATTAGTTATATTACTCTTCAGAAAAAATGTTTTATTAGGTGACTTTTTTTTTTATTTTGTTTTCTGTGAAGGGAAAGACATTGTCTCATTTCCTGGACCACAAGTAAACATTGACAAAGGATAGTCTGTCACCTTCTAAAATATCTGAATCTTTCTGTGTCCCTTATGTCTTTCTTCATTACATTCTCCTAAGTCCCTCTTTTCTCAAAGGCAAACAGATAAAAAAGGAAGCACTAAGGGAAAACAAACAAACAAACAAAAAAGGGTAAGAATAGAAAAATAAATGAGACTTATTGTGATTGCATATGAATATTTGCATGGATACTTAAGCACTTTAGTATTCCAATCTAAAGAAGTGGGGATAATTTGTTCTTTAATATATGTATACAGTTCAATGCTAGAGGTCTTCTTTCACATTAATTAAAAGATAAAGGCACACACAAAAAAGAAATCTGAGTAATTACGATATTTACACAGCTTCCTAGAAATTACTATTGACTCTTTAAAATGATTGCACGTTAAGTAACATTTTTTGTTGCCAGCATATATTTTTATTCATTATTATTAAAATACCAATTGAGTTACAGATGGTGCTGAAGTGAAATTGTGTGTACTGTCTTGATTACCACAGTAAATTGTCTGTATATGGGGATTTGGAGCTTAAAAGATTCACTTGTATTTATAGGTAAGATAAAATTCCTCTTAGCATTGCACACTTAATGGCCTACTTTGTTTAAAAGACATAAAGCATGCATTTTGTTGAGTGCCTACAATGGTGCTTAGAAGTGATAACTCATGCTTTTAGATCCATTTATTTTCCCCCTTGCTACCTATAATTTCACTTAGCAAACAACAAAAATAAATACTACAATATTACACTTGAATATGACCCTGTCCCCCTTTTCCACAATGTAACTTCAAAAGATAAATTGCTTCATAATGAGCAGGCCAGAAAACAATAGCTCTCTACATTAAGTCATGAAAAGAAGGTCAGATCATTTCTATACTGATCTTCCTCCCCAAATCTTTACAACACTTACTTTTTGACCATCTCTTGGATATTCATGATGAGACTTTTTGCCATGCTAAGATAGAATGAAGTCAAAAACAGAACTGAGCTCAAGAAACCAAGCATCTATGTTTTTTAATAAAGAAGAGGTTAAGCAGCTAGTTTAGTGGTAGAACTTATGCTTAGCATGCATAAGTCATTGGATTCAATCCCCTCATGAAACAAAACAAAACAACAACAAAATGCCTGTGTTTGTTACAATAACATGTAAATAACATTTGGACAGGAATCCAGGGGTCCTGGACTCCCTCTGCCTGCACTGGAAATATGTCTCATTTTATCTCTCTGTATTTTAGATCCCTCAACTGTAAAATGACAGCAATTACTGTTCAGTTGTTCCTTAGTATACTTTAATTAAGCATATCGTAGGTGTGTCAGAGTTTCCCTCAGTTTCCATACAGTGGAAGGCTTATGGAAACATTCAGAAGAGAATAAGTCCTATCTTCAGATTAACAAGAGGGTTCTGGAATTCTTTTCAATCAGTCAATGAAATTCTATTCCATTTTTTAGGAATTATCTGATCTGGAGTAATTAACCTTCCCTTTTAAGTGACTTCCTAGGGTTACATCATGGTTAAACCCAATAAGCGTCCTGACAAACTCCTGGTGCAATTCTTTATCTAGGTGGTCAGCAGTTCCTGAAGCAACAGGACAAGGGAGACCATCATCCATAGTGTGTGGCTGAGGGCTCAGATACATTCCTATGTCTAGTCACAGGCCAATCAGCATTGAAACTGGAATTTGAACCAAAGTCTGTGTGACTCTGCATATTGCTTATCTCAAAACCTGCTCCAGATCTCTACAAAGATAGGCCTTTGTCACAGACTGGCAGGAACAGTCTCCTGTTGAACTGACTACCTTGTGTGAATATTGCTCTTCTCAATTGTGAGGAACATTTGTCCATGGATCCAAGAGTTAGCTCAAACTCACTGGCTCTCAAATAACCTTTCCCTCTTGTATTAAAGATTCCCCACCCCCTTTTTTTTCCCATACTGCCATTGATTTTTGCTTTGTTTTGTTTTGATTTTCAGGTAAGTGTATCTTGTTCAGATCACACTGTTTTGTTTAGTTGTTTTCTGTTTCTATCTTTAAATATAATTTATCACTGACTAACTCAATTAAAAAATGTTTCTTGAATCCCTCATATGTGAGACACAAAATGTGCTGATTATGTGGGGAATAAGAAAGGTCATGCTGAATTTGGATTCTCCCCTGCCACCAAGAACTTAGTATGTGGTACTACACATGTTCAATAAATCTTTGTTAAATAAAAGACTCAGGTCCTATCAGGTTTATTTGCATCTTTTTCTTTAGAAAGATCTCACAAATTTAGGCTCACATTTTTCTTCTTTCTAACAATTTGATTCTCATTTAGGTTTTTCACATATATTATGATGTTTGCAGTAGCCTTCTCAGGTGGACAGCAAGCTACCTGAGACCTTTCCTTTTAGAAAACTGCTTTCAATGTGTTTCCTGAAAAAAAAGGCATGCAAACCTTAAGTTTGACCTCCAGAGGTGACACCATGAGGATGAAAGAGTAAAGAGTTGTTGAGTCCCTGCTAGGACAGGTCAAAGCCTTGATGGCATCACACCTTGACCAAAGAGAAAAGTCCAAAGGGCTGAGGTCAGTAGTCAGGGGTCTGCTGCTGAGAAGGCTGAGGATCATGCCCCCCAAAGCATGGTACTGATGGCATCTAAAATCAAACAAGACCAAGTTATTAAAACCATAAGGTTATGAATGGTCCTTACTAGTTTAACTAGATTAGCTAGAGAACATGGAAAATTTGTATTAGGGGGTAGAACTGGTGAGATTCATAGATGAAAAGAATTAGAAAATTCTGGAATATGAGAAGCTGAGAGTAGTGTCTAGATTACTTTCAAGCATTTTAGAGATATCTGATAAGAAAAATAAGTCTTTGAAAAATAACATAGAAATTTACCTTCTTAAAAGTTGTTTCCTAAATTCAACTCTGCTTCTGTACAACCCTATCTTCCTTATTCTCACCTATCAACACTGCATAACACACACACACACACACACACACACACACACACACACAGCATCAAGAAATACTGTGCCATATCAGGTTTAAAATATTTTGCAATTTTAAACAAGCTAAATAATTGAATAGATGGGATATGAATGATAAGATTGGGAAAATGGGAAAAATATAAAAGATAAAAAGTTTTAAAAGTTTATGGGTAGAGATGATTTCTTTTCCCTTTAAAAAGTGAATAGTTCAAATGATTATGTGTGGAATATTAATGTGAAGGAAGGAAAAGAGACAGTGGAAGAATTGTAAAGATAGTGTTTCTTTCAATTCAGTCCTCATCAGAGTTGAGAATTTTTCTTCTATAACTGTGTCTTGTGCAGTAGATATCTATTCTTTTTCTGAATACAACAGACTAAACTTCCAATAGCTAATCATGATCCTTCATTGAGTGGTTCTAAATTACACTAAAAATCTTGGTTACTCAGGAAACCATGATCTTAAAGTGCAGCTCAATCAATTCATACAGTCATAAAATCCTCTTCATCTTACATGGATCTAGGCATAGTATCCCTAAAAGAAACACTGAAATCTCTACATGTCACAATCTGTTCATTGAAATTGATGAAAATAACTGGTTAAAAAGACAGGGTTGAGTAGAGGGCTGGCCACCTGGCTGATAGCATCATCAGTGATGACAATGCCAGTCATTTATGAGTGGATGTGATAAACATGTACTAAAAGTTTGAACAAACATTGATATTTATTGGTCTCTGTAGATGAGAAAACAATAGCAGGCCAAAGACAGAGAAGTGATCCTCACATCATGTATGTGTGCCTGTGTGTGCTAGGGACTCTAATGTACTTTTAAAGAGCCCAGACATTGGAATCCAGGTCATTCTGAATGCAGATCTCGACTGTGCATTAAATAATTATATATCCTTTGAGAAGCTATTTAGTCCCAATTTTCTCTGTGTATATTGGGAATTGGGAACAAAAACTATTTATGAGATTTCCATGAGGACAATAAGAGACAATTCATATAAAATATGCAAGTGATTGGAACACAATTGTATATACATTAGTTTCCTTCATGTTTAAAAATAATGTTTTCTGTCTTATATTTAGGCACAACATCTCCAACTGCAGATGTTATTTTTGAAAAATGATGGTCCTTGTAACCTCTACTGTATCTTTTAAAGTTTGTGCAGCTGCATGGTTTTAACAATTTATCATCATTTTAAAATTCATAGAATAATTCTTTATTCTGCTTAGGCATCACTTATACTCCAAGATGAACAGAGCACAATTCCAAGTGTTACTGTATTGTTTTTTTCTTGTGTACAACAAGCAATCACTTAAGCACAGTATTTGGAACGTCTTGCTTTGCGATATCTAGTCTGGTGATTCTTAAGGAGAAAAGGAAGCATGGCTAACTTGTAGCAATACAGAAGATGAGGCAGGGTAGGACCATCTTTGTAGCCCATATATATATTTTAAAATGTAGACATATTTAAATAATTCACAATATTTTAAATTTTAGATACTAAGCTTTAAAAGTAGGAAAACATTACTTCATGCAAGAGGTACACATCATTTTTTTTTTTTTTAGGAAATTTGGGTCTTGTTTCACTGCAAAGAATGGATTGTGGGGGGGTATGTGGGGCGGGGAGTGTGAATAAAGGCAGCATGGTATTGAGGGTGAAAGACTGGCAAGAAGAGTCAATCAGTAGATATAGAAATAATAAAGAATATGTAATAAAGGCTGAACTCAAAAAATGACAATATGAATGGAAAGAAGGTAAGAAAATCTAGCTATATTTTGAGAATAATCATGACCTGGTGAACTGTAAGGGAGATATAATTGAAGGATTTTTTCAAGATTTCTGGTTTCATTGATGTTCTGTTTTGTTATTTCAGAGAACTGGGAAGTTCTCAAATCCGTTTCTAAAATTTACAAATCTTTAATTTCAGCAAAACAGAAGTGATGAATGGTCACATATTTAAACAACTGTGAAATCATAAAGTTCCTGATCTATCTTTAAATGAATGAAACAAGTATTATCATGAGACTGGACACCATATATACATATGTTTTTGTTTATAATCAGATGGCAAGCCATAAGACATTATAAGGTGAAGTTTTCTTAATTGTCCAAAGACAGGTGAGCAATGAGTTCTATATTTAGGATAATGAAAAATGACATTGATCTGAGGTTGGTAGTTTCAGTTTCTAGGTTTTACTGTGACCAGACTCTTGGTTATTTCATCCTCTAACACTCCTAATTTCTCAATCTGTGCTGAGATTTGACAATCTATTGGCAGATTTGGGGAATGCTGGGTTCCAGCACTGGGACCCTCCATATTTGATAGCCCTCTGTCCCTCCCATTCTATTGCCAACCTACCAACTCTTACTCACCATTCAGGATTAAATACTTCAGAGGTGTCTCCAAACAAGAGAACCCCTTTGTCCTTTTGAGATCTTTCGTGTCTTGTACTCCTTCCACTAGGAGGACCAACCCAATGATGAACATTCATTTGGAAGATGATGTCAACCTAGTGACTTCTCTTTGAGAGAAGACCCTGTGTTATTCATCATCCTGTCTCCATTGACTTTCACAGTGAAGACCAACAAGCAGTCACTCAATAATTATCTATCAGATAGAATTTTAAATAAGTGTAAAACAATCTTAAATTAGGACTAAAGTCTAGGTTGGAACTAGGCAACATTGGAAAATATCTGAGCAATAATTATCTCATTTGCCTGAATCACATAGGGGAGTTAAAGCAACACTGTGCATTCTGGAAGATCATATTGATGAGATTGTCATTATCATTCCTTAAATATCTAAGATGTATAAATACCTTCTTTATTTGGTCTTTGCAAAAATAGTATCAGGCAGGTAAGACAGTTGAGATAGTGGCCGAGATAAGGAAGCATGAGTATTCAGGTCTCACAGTATTACCTGGGGAGGCAAAGACATATTCTCTCCTAAATATTTATCCCAGACGCCAATATCCTTTCATTTTAAAGTGAAGAAACAAAGTAGCTGAGGGTGTGAAAGTCAATGAGCATGTAAGTCACATGGAGTAGAAAGAGAAGGTCACCTGGGTGACACCATCACCCTGCTTGTACATTGGTTGCTGTATTGACTAGCCTGGTAAATTTAGGCAATTGAAATCCCTCCTCTGCTTCAGTATCCCTCCCTTCCTCTTTGGAATATAAACATGATGATACTTGCCTTTCTTCCTCCTGCCAAGGGGATCATGATGAATGAGAATAATCATGAACCACCAACAGTGCTTAGCATGTAGAAAATGCTCAGTTAATATTAACTCTAACATTGTAATTATAATTATCCAGTAAACCTCTATAAATATTTTTGAGTAAGAATACAATGTTTAGGAAGTGCATACATTTGGATCCTAAAGCTGTAACATTAAAATACTGTCAATTTGAATAGCCATTCCCACCAAAATTTACCAATATGCCTCTCTCTTGTTCTGGATTTCTGTATTTGGAGGATGGGAGAAAATTATTTATTGACCAGTGGTGGCCAATAATCTGCCATGGGTGATTCCCCCTCACCCACTGGTTCTGTTTGATCTGTGATGGATAGATCTAGTTTATGTATTTTTTTAAAAGAATATTTTCTAGTTTTGTTTTCTTACTGGAAATAAGGGAATTGGGCAGAACCCAGGGTTAAATCACAAGTCTATCCTTTCTGCTTTTGTCATTATTTAATATACCATTGCTCCAAAAAATATTTCCAAGATAAAAGACCATAGAGAAGACTGTAATGTATTACATGGAGGTAAAAATTAACTATCAGAGATCCTCAGATTATCAGATTTCAATTTTGGAGATACTACTTTACACAATAACTAAAAAATCCTGTGTGTAATTTCCTAAACCAGACTGTGTTGTTCTCACATTTGTTAAAACTCTGCACACTGAAAAAAGTTTGCATGTCAAAAGAGGGCAAGACCAGGTTCCAACACACAGTCTACTTCATTAATTGCACTGTGGTCCTGAGAGCACACCCATATAGGATCCTTCAGGACTCTATGAAATGATCTACCAAGCATTCAAGTATAATGATTTTTTGAGACATTTCAGGCCTCTAGATAGTGATTTTTTGGGGACAAGCTAAAAATAAAAGCTTATTCCAGGCAAAATGCTACAGCATGTTCCACTTTTTCTTGTAAAATACTCTTCTTGCTCATCCTAAATTACAATTGTGATTCTTAAGCAAACGTTAGCTATAGCTATGAAGACATAAAATGCTATAAATGTTATATGTACATGTCCAGGTATTCAGTTCTGTAATTTAAAAGCATCAATAAAGTTTAAGTTGTATTCAGAGTTTGCAAATCTGTCACGGTCAGATGAGTTCAATTTCCATTTTTCCCTCACCCAACCCTTCAAATTATGCATGAACAGATTAAAAATTGCAGGAAAATATATTGCATTGTGTTCACTAAATATTTTCCATTTTGGAGAAAATCTTTAGCAATCAAATAACATGAGAAAAGACACACTGGAAAGCAATTATAACCCCAGGAAAATTTCATTTTATTGCTGAAGACAGAAAGTAGTGTATTTCAAAACTGTGAGCAAAGATTAATGGAGATGAAGGGAGTGGTAAGTGGCCATGAACCAAGACATTTAACTTTAATGTCACTACAAAACATGAGAAGTCATCATTTTAAGTCTCAATAACCTCAAACTGAAATGCATTCATTGCTCTTTTTTTCCTTCCTTTTTTAAATCCATTCTACAATATATTTTTGCAAGTTGAATGGTCTTGACAAGAAGTTTGCTTGAAAGTTTTTTTTTTGTTTTTTTTTTTTTTTTCCCTGAAAAAGGTTAAGTTTAACTTTGATGACAGCATAGCTTGGAAATCTCCTGCCATGCATTTCCTCCAGGCAAGAAGGCAAAGGATTTTCACTTTTCCTGTCAGCTTTATCTCTGTCTCAAGTGGTTAGGAGTCAAGACTTGGAAGAGAAAAGAGAGAAAGAAGAAAATAAAACCTTCAGTGCATAGCATTGGTTTCAGAGTGGCAGACAGACTGTTTCAAGTGCATTTGGTTGAACTAGGTCACAGAGTCTCATTCCTTAGAATCCATAGAATGTGTTAGGAAGGGGTTCTGGTTTCTTTAAGTGGAATTTTAATTTGGAGTAAGTTTAGTATACTAGGAAGATGTGAATTCATACCATTAGACATGAGACATTATATTTACCATAAAAACTTGGACTGAATCTATATGAATACTGAAAAGTCAGAAAAAAATTCAATTATGTGCTCATGTCTGATATCTATTTATATTTAAACAGCAAAGTTTTTTTTTTTTTTTTTTTTTTTTTTTTTTTTTTTTTTTTTTTTTTCTGCCTATACCCAGTACTTTCAAAAGAGGTGCACCTTGATAAAATCCCTAGCATGGTCACCTCCCTACCAACCATGGTGATATCTCACCCCATTCCAGCATCTACCTGGCATCTGTCACCTGTTACTGGAACAGGCACTTACTTTAGATTTTCTAGTGTTCTCCCTGGGACAGGGCTTCTCAGACTTTTTTGCAAGTATGAATGATCATGGTAACATGCAGATTTTGACATAGGATCAAGATCCCAGCTGTCTTTTTTTTTTATTGTAAACAAATGGGATACATGTTGTTTCTCTGTTTGTACATGGCGTAAAGGCATACCATTTGTGTAATCATACATTTACATAGGGTAAAGTTGTTTGATTCATTCTGTTATTTTTTCCCTTCCCCCCACCCCTCCCACCCCTCTTTTCTGATTCAAGAGCCATATTTGGATCAATAAGACCCCAGGGCACTGGAGGCCTCTATCCTCTGGCTTTTCCCTACTTTACTACTTAATTAAAATACCCCCACTGGCCAACTTAGACCTCTGGAATGTATAAAACCCTTATAATAGCACACAGAGAATTTGGTAATTGTGCCCAGTCTCATGATGGAGGGAAAAGAGGTGATAAATGAGAAACAGAGATTTTAAGCATTGCATTATATGAACTATTTGCCTTTCCATTTCAAACTATCCTGCAATGCAGTCCAGGTCTGTCCTGTTTGGTTGCTATCATCACCATTCTGATAGCACTTAGCATTTATTGAGTTCAGACCTGTTGCTACAGGTGATTTACATAAACTAAGTCATTTAAGGATGCCTTATTGTCCTGATTTTATGGAAAAAAAAACAACAACAACAACTGAGCATCAGGGTATTTAAGTAACTTGCTCAAGATCACAAAGCTAGGATTGGCCCTAGATCTGGCCAAAACCCCTTAGGGTTAATTACATACATACCACTTTGATGAATTGACCCGAAATACTATGTCAATGCCTTCAACTAATTTCTCTCAATCTTGGAACCAATCTTGAAATGTTTAGGAAAAATACAAGTGATTTCTATGTACATTCTGCCCAACACTCTTGCAATATAAGATTATACCTAAAGAAAGCTTTAGATGATCAAGTAGGAGTTAAAGGTCTACTGTTAAAATTTCTAAACAGAGACCTTATTTGAAAACTTTCTTTGGAGTTCTTTGCTAAGAGTTTGGAAAATACTACTAGCATACACATAATTCCCCAGTGTCCACTAGATTCAGCATGACATGCAGGGGAGGTAAAAAGAGAATTATCTTCATCTTAGTGTTGGGTTTTCTCTACAGCCTCTAGTTAATAGGACCACAATTAATTGCTTTCACTTTCTTGGAAATTGTAATTTAGGTACAGGGAACACTAGAGATATTAGTTCTGTAAGTCTTACTGAATTTCCTGACCTTGAGAATTTACTTTGATTTTCATAACCAATAGTTGTCCAAGTTGAGAGAGAAGCAGGGAATAATTGATTAGAGGTAGGGAAGTAGTATTGGTTTCAGGGTTCTCTAACCTATGTCAGATATTTGATTGAACCTTAAAAATGTAGAGTATCTGGATTGATTACCCACCTAAGACATGCTAGTCCACTCTTGCCATTCATGATGTGACAGCTTAGGAAAGGGAAAAGCTGAATGAGGACTCATGGATCTCAGAGGTGTCTTTACCTGAAGATGGCCCTGTTTCAGAGAATAAGTGGGGAGGGCTCCATAAGACGGGGTGGAAATTTGCAGGAAATTCAGGTATCATCTAACATTTGGGTGCCAGACAAACAAGTGGAAAGCAGACAGATTGTGGACAAATTTTGCCCCAAATCAGGAGTTCAGGATTGGTTGAAAAGCAAGAAATGCAAGGTAAGAGGGAAGGGCCAGCAGCCTATGAATGAAGCTGGACACTGAAAACAGGGAGTTGATATGCATCTGCTATGGAGGTTTTCAGTGATGCAAAACTTCGTAAGTTCTAGAGACCTATTGTACAGCATTGGGTCTTTAGGTAACAGAGTACACTCTGCCTATAAAAATGTTTTAAAAGTCTAGATCTACTGTTTATCAGGATTTGATTGTCAAATCATATTACATGATTTGAAAAAACTCAAATGAGGTATGACTTAGGAGGCAGAAGAATTTAAAAGTACTAAAAAGAGAGTCTGAATAAGTACATGCCAACAGAAGGAAAGCATTTTGAGAAAAATATAATCAATTATTGGTGTCTGAAGAACTTTGAATGAGATAGATCTGTAATTTATCAAGGAGAGTAAATCCTAAATAGAATTCTGCAATAGTCAACAGGACAAGAATGGTTTCATATGAGATTTTTAAACATTATTTTTAACATTGAATGATAAAAGTTGAAAAATAATATGACTATTTTAGTTGATTTAAAAAAATCAATATACAATATAAAATATGAACTTCTATCATTGACAAAATATTTAACAAATCAGGAATAAAGATGTATGTGTGCCAAGCCTAGAGCAAGAATCACCCTTGATGATGAAATGTTGAATTATGAGAAACACAAACATGCCCACCATAAATATTTCCTACTCCACACTGTAATGGAAAGCCTAGCTAGCAGTGCACACAAGAAAAGGAAATTTCTAAACTTGGTGTTGGAACTTAGAAAATGATACCCCAAAGGATGGTGATTTGCCTAGTTGAGTACTTTCAACTAAAAACAGATGGGGTGACCTCAGGGGAAAGGATTCTCTGATCTTCTCCTGACATCTTCTCAACCCTCTTCTAACCAGAAGCAAGTCATAGAAACCAGAAATCTTCCTGAAGGGCAGAACTGAAACTAAACTTGTTTTCCTCAAAGTAAGTCATAAAAGCAAGAAAGTTCACTCTCTTCCTTTTCCCTGGAAGGCCCTCCTTCCAAAGGAATTTTGACACAAACCTGAGAGGAAGGAAGGCTGCAGAGTCCAAGAACCTGAACAGCAGGCCTTGCAGGATCTCCCCATCCATCAATTGCATTTTATCTTCCCTTGGTCCAATCACATCTCTACAGAGCTGTGTAAGAAGAGTTTTCCCTGAGTCTTTAGGTCATCATGTCCTAAGACTTCCAAGTCACATAAGATTTTGAGTAAATAAGTGTGGTTTTTTTTTTTGTTGTTGTTATTTATCCACTTCTTTTTCAGGGGTGCATTCCAAATGAGAATTAATGGTAAATTGTTTTTTCCCTGACCTTAGGAAGCAGGAAGCAAAGCATTTATTTGCGGGTGATTTGATTGAATACTTTAAAAACCTTAAATAATCTACATAGAGATTATTAGAATTATTAAAAGTGTTCAACAAGTTGATAAACATGAAATCAATGTGCAAAAATCAATTGTGTTTATATATATGAGCTACAATAAATAATGATTTAAAAAACAGAAGATTTGTGTTTTCAAGAATTTTAGGAAAGATCTGACAGGATATGTGAAGTAATTATAAAACATTTTGGAAGCCCTAAATAAAGGAAGAGGAATTCTTTCTTCTTGGAGAGGAAGACTCAAGATTATAAAGTTTGCTCTTGTGATTCTCCCTAAATAGGTCCCTAAATATATTCACTGTCAAGCCAAACTTCATGTTTGAGTTTCCTTCCCTCCTTATCTACCTTTCTTCTTGTTAGTCTTACTTTTGAACTTTGTTTTAACTTCCTTTTTAACTTGTTTTAATTCTGACAAGCTGGTACCAAAGTTGATCAAACCAAAAATCAACACTCAAAAATATATGAAGAATATTAGTGAAGAAGCAAATAATGAACAGAAATGCTTTGCTAGATATACAAAAATACTTAAAAAATTGTAGTAATTTAGGCGGTATGCATATTGTCATGCAAAAGATTACCACCAATGTAAAAAATAAAATAAAACAACCAGGCACAGACCTAAAGAATACATGGGAACCCTTGATTTGTGATTCAATTAGTCCCATGAATAAGAAAAGAACAGACTGCAAAACACATGGTACTGAACAATATTCATGTGGAAATACATAATATTTGACATTTCTTCTCTCTCTCTCTCTCTCTCTCTCTCTCTCTCTCACACACACACACACATACACACAAACACACACACACACACATACATAGATATACACAAATAAATTCCAGAGTAAAGATTTAAATGAAAAATATAAAACTATAAAATTTCCATGAAACTCTAAAAGATAATGTCTTTATGACTTTAAGTATTAAATTACTTTTTTCAAAAAAGATACAGAAAATCCAAATTGTCAAATAAATGATGGATTGATCACACTATATAAAAATCATGAACTTCTCTTCATTAAAAATAAACACAAAAGGGGAGTAGAAATCCAAGCCACACATCAGAAGATAATTTTGGAAAATATATAACTGACAAAATATTAGAATTCAGAATACATAATTAATTTCTACAAATCAATAAAATGGCAGATGGCTCAGTAGAAAAAATATTCAAAATATCTGAAGAGAAACTTAAAAAAAGAACCCCAAAAGACTCCCAAAATTATTTAGGGAGGCTAAAATTAAAACACAAAGGAAATGTATTTCTCATATCCTCCACATTGACACAAAACAAGATTTTTGACCATAGAAGGTCTCAAGAAGATTATATAACAACTGTGAATATATGATCTGGCACAAACACTTAGCCAATGATTTGATATTATCAATAAAGTCAAGGATTTGTACACTCATGACCAAGTAGTCTTATTGGCAATTGTAGACTCCACACAAATGTTCCATGTGCCCCAGGATGTGTCAAAATTATTCATGTTGATTTTGTTCATTACAGCAGAAAACTGGGAGCAACCCAACTATTCCTTAATAATAGAACGTATAGACTGTTGTATTTTCTTACAAAGGGAAGTCATTCAGCACTGAGAGTAAACTACAGCTACATGCAACAGAGTCAACAAAAATCAAGGAAATAATATTGAGTGGGAATGTCAAGTCCTAGAAGAAGACACAGTGAATGAATCTATTTACATGAAATTAAAAATCACATAAAGCTAAATGTAAGACCTGTAGGTGTAAATCCTTCTTAAAGGAAAGCAAGAGAATCATAAACACAGTTTATCAGGATATATGTGCTGCAAAGATGGAGGAAAATAAACAGAATTGGAGAGGATATTTTTACATGATGTCAGTACTTTTCTTAAATTGAGATGGTGAGCATATATAGGTGTTTCATTATTACTGTTTATACTTTGCACATAATTTATACATACATATATACATCTGAAATTTAATAAAAAGAATTTTGAATACCAAAATAAAATATTGAATATGTGAATAGAAGTATGTAAAGGATTTTGAACTGATTGGTATGTGAGACACTACCTCAGGTCATTTATTCATACCAACCCCATTTCACCCACAGCAGATTTGTGGAAGGTGTGTGCATCATGCCTGACTCACAGACAAATGGCTGGGAATTAGACTGGGGCAGAAAGTTTATACAGTGTCAGCATTGTACTTGAAGGTTAGGACCTGGGGAGCAAAGCAGATGAGAATGTATGAACTTGGACCACCATGGTGTATCTCTTTTCTATTTTACTAAGCTGCTAATGAACTCATTTACTAATTTACTAACATTGACTTTTTCATTTTCAGTGATGTCTTTTACAAACATTGTGTGAGTGTTTTCAGTGGGAACTGGGATGTTGTCAGGCACTTTGCTGATCAAGACAATACAAGGCAGCATTCCATGCAACATGTCATTTTGTGGCAACTGTTTTCTCTTTGCTAATGAGGTTAGTGAATGACTGTGTCATCTTTGCATGGAAATATGGAAAGCAATAGAAATTGGGAACTTCTCATCATACAAACTACTGGTAACACTTCCATGATAAAAGTGTTATTTTATATACTCATCCTACTTTCTAAATTGTGTCCTGTGCCCTCAGAACAACTCTTGGAAGTAGATATTCTCATGGTAATTGCAACATGAGGAAATTGAGGCTAATGGTGGGTAAGGAATTTAGCTATGAAGAGTCAAGTTGTGAATGCAAAATTAACCCATTCCCTTGCTTTTATCAACAGTAGTAAGCCCATTTCTTACTCCTTTTCACCTGGGGACAGGCTTTCTTCTAAGACAGATCTCCATTACTTCTTTATCAGAGGTAATATCTTGAACAATTTAAGCCATTGTACATGTAGCTTGACAATTTTCTCCTTCCCTTGAGCATTTTTTCAAATCATTATTCCCTGATCAAGAAAAACTGCTATTTTTATCTGCTGCCATTTGTTTTTCAAAAAAAAAAAATGGCACTAAAAAAGACATTGTGCAAAGTACTATGATTCCTAGACACAATTAGGCACATCATCAAACCAGATGCCCACGTATTATATTCGTTAACTCACAGTGGGAAATTTGGCTGCATGCTACATAGAAACTTGATTCTTGAAAAACTGTGAGCAAATTAATGTTTTTTATCCAAAATCATAGCTTTTTCATCCTTATTTAGAGGGAAAAAATGAACTTGAACCCACATAAGAATCATGAGTCAATGAAATTCCATGTTATTAGAATCATTTTCATCTTTCTCCCCCTTTCACCATCTCTTTTTCTCTATCACATCACTCCCATTCCCTTGCTCATTCTTCATAAGCTATCATTCATATATGATTAATGTGTATTTTATATTTAATTGTGCTTGCTTTCTTTCTAGGCATGAACATAGTTTTTAAATTGGGAGCAAGGATATAAAGGAAAAGGAAAACTACACATGAAGATCCAGGTCAAATCTAGCCCACTGTCCGTTTTTTGTAAATGATACTTTGTTGGAGCATAGTCACGTGCATTCATCTACATCATGTCCATTGGTGCTGCTTTTGGTGCAGCAGGACCCTGTGGCATAGTTGCAAGAGAGACTCAGGGACTCCAAGCTCTGCCTACTTACTTTCAGCCTCTTTACAGACCTAGTTTTCTGACTCCTGCACTAAGTCTGTAATGACTGTAACTTATACCTGCTACACATTCTCTAACACTCTCCCAAAAAGTACTAAATTGAGAATTCTCAGGTTTACTCCCCTAAGAAACTGTTTAAGAGTCTCAAGACTATATATATGCTCAGGACAGAAATTGTGGGTCATAATAGCATGTACATCCCTGCTTTCTCTGCCAGCTGGCTCTCCAACATGGCCATGACCACCCACACTAGCCCTGGTGATGCTCAGCTTTCTGATTTTGCTAGAATATTGGATGTTGAGTGCATTCTCTTTGTTGCTTGAATACATAATATTGATTTTTTTTAGTATGAATGAGCTTCTCTTTATATGCTTTTTGTACTTTTGAGCTTTCTTTTTTATTATTTCTGAAAGTGACTGTGAACTATTTGACCAGTTTTATATTGGTGTGGTTGTCCTTTTAGTTATGACTTTTGGACTATAAGATCACTCACATATTTTACCAAAAATCCTAGATGAATTAGGACACTGCAAATAACTTCTGCTATCCATTTATTAATTTTGTCCCTTTTGTTCAATATAGAAAAGGCACACTTTTTTGAAATACCAATGCTAAATTAGAGTAACTGTTACTATTGTTATGTAAAATTACATTTAATTATATTACATATAATTATATAATATTACATAGTACATAGTGCTAAATATGCCATATTATTATTATTACATTATTAATATATAATTATTACAATGTAGCAACCTAAATTGTTCTAAGTAAAATTTATCATCAATTTGTTTTTATTTTCAAATAATATAAATTAGTAACTGATTTGATTAGAAGTAAAAAACTTCCAAATAATTGTAATTATTTGCCTGCACCTAAAGGAAGCATATAGAAGGTCAGTAGATACATTCTTATCAGATGACCATGTGTTCTAAGGGAGAAAAGCAAGGCCTCATTGTATTATCTGATCATGGATCATCTGTACATGGAACCTGGTGTATATCTGTACTCTGGAATTTGGGTTTTGTTAACATGTATGACAAGTGTTTTTTCCTATTGTGTTTTTCCATAGCTGTTCTTCACGGATGCGAACGCAGTTCAGAGATTTGGGGAAGGCATGCAGAGCATGTTAATGTAAAGTAAAGGAATCTGGACATGCCCTCCAAGCCCTGGGATTAGTGAGAGGTGGGGATGCTGGAGAAAAGGCACAAAGCTATTGCCAAAGAGATGTGGACTAAGGTTGACTAGGTCACTTATGACCCACAACCCAGTGACAACTGTAAAGTGAGTTCCACACCCAGTCATGCTGGGTCTCATTTCTGTTTTTTAACATATGTCTGCTCAGAGCTGAGGTCTGGCAGCCCTTGTTACACCTCTTCTCTATTTTCTCCCTCTTTACCTTTTCTGCCTCCCCAAGGTACACATCAACCATCTGCTAGAGTCGAGTCTCAGGTCTGACATTCTGGAGATTTAATAGTGATTAGTTGAAAAATAAGCATGCCAAATTTCATGAATAGTCTGTAGAATGGTGCAGAAAAAACATTAGAGTAAAATGTCGATCCCCAAGAGTCCAGTGGGGTATTGTTTTCCAAGTGAAAGGCTGGAGGTTTGATGTCCTTTTAAAAATCATAATAAAGTGTTTGCTTTTGAACACCAAGGCTATCAAACTAGAGCTTCAGGGACATTTTCCCCAATTTTGGGTAAAATTTCATATCATGTTAATCCTTAAAACAGACTTTCTTTCCATTCAAAAGATATTATTTGAACAGTCACTTTTTTACCATCAGAGTTTGAGGAGCATCAATGAATAAAAAAGACAAAGAATGCTTTCTTCAAAAATCCTAACTCTTAACCAATGGAGGCAGATAATAAGCAGGGTTCATAATAAACAAACCAACCACATGTTATAGGTTGAGTTATGCCTGCCCCAAAAGAAAAGATGGGTGGTAATTTCAAGTCTGAATCTAAGCGTACTGAATGGTACAGTATTTTCAAATAAGGTCTTTGTAGATTCGATCTAGATAAGATGAGGTCATTAGGGAGGATAGGCCTTTGTTGGATACAACTGGTATCCTTACAGGAAGAGGGAAATTGGGACACATACACACAAGCACATGGAGAACATCCTATAATGACCCACACAGATACAGAAGGAAGATTGTTCAAGTGAGGTCAGAGGCAGAAATTGAAGCTACACAACCCCAAGCCAGGGAAGTGCTGGGACTACTAGAAACTGGAGAGATGAAGAGGGATCCTCCCCTAGCACTTTAAAAGGCACCATGGCCCTGCCAAATTTATTTCAAATTTCTTACCTCCAGAACTGTAAAATGATATCATAAATATTATATACATAATATATATAATATATATAACATATATGTGTGTGTGTGTGTATGTGTGTGTATGTGTGTGTGTGTGTGTGTGTGTGTGTGTGAATCATAAGAAAATGTTTGCTTTACAACATCAAGTCTATCAAAATAGAGTTTGAGGAACATTTTTCCCCATTCTGAGTAAAATTTCATGTCACGTCAATCCTTAATTATAGATATAATTAAATGTCTATATATATTATATAATGCTGTTATAAGCCATTCAATTTTTGGTAGTTTGTTATGGCAGACTGAAATAGCTAATATGGCAAGCATACTAGAAAATGATAAATACTAAGGAACAAAGAAAAATTAGAGAAAGACAAGGTAGTTGAGAGAAACCAGAAATAAGGTAGAACACTAAATAGGGAGTTCAATGTAAGACTTCTTGTGACCATAGCATCTGACACAAAGATGACTACTGCTGCCCAAAGGTCATCTAAAACAAGGATACACAGGCATGGAGACTGCTGGGTAGTAGATCAGTATATTGTAGCTCTAAGGACTGAGAGTAAGGGACAGTGCAATGAGAACATGAGTTCAGAGGGTTCCCAGGTCAGATCATGGAGTCTTGTTGGCCATTTAAGGGGCAAAGAATTTTGAGATGAGATTCAATGGTTGAGGTTTTTGAGGAATATGATCTAATTTATATTTTAATTCAGTTGTACAACTTCTATATTGAGAATAGGGCTTTGGAGACTAGGGAACCTTTTAAAGCACGACTAAAAACCAATCTGAGCAAAGAATGATGATAGCTTGAGCCTGAGAGGCAGCCAAGTTTCTGATGAGAAGAGACAAGATTCTGGATGGGCTTTAAAGGTAGAGCCAGTGCAATTTCCTTATAGATGATGTGTGGTTGATAAGAGAAAAAGGGCAGTCAGAGAAGGCTCTGAGGTTGTGAGTTTGGCAACTAGCTAAATGGAATTGCCACAACTGAGCAAATATAAAAGTTCACAGGTAAAGCATGTAATGGAGTTTAGTTTTGACATCTTGAATCTGAAATATCTAGTGTGGGGGTCAGTAGAAAGCAGTCGGCACTTCCAAACACAAGAAAAAGAATAGAATAAAGGAACAATCCCCAAGGTGTGGACAGGCTGGAGGGAAGGCTGCCCTGGGCCAGTCACAGTGGGCAGCACTCAGTATAGTTCACTCCCATGCAGGGGCAGGTGAGGAGCCAGAGCTGTGGAAAGAAGCCAGAGAGGGAAGTTAGAGGGAAAAGTCAGGCAGAAGCTATTGTATTCTCTAAGGAGAAGCAACCAACTGCATTAGCAGAGGGCAGGAATGCAGCAAACATTCTGACCTCACATCCTCCAGTTCTAGATTCTTCTCCTAGTGCCTCCAGTGGGTAGAAATATGCAGAGTAAAGCAAGCACATGAAGTCTAGGCTCCCAGAGACAGAGCATGGAACTGCAAGGACAACAAAATGTGTCTTGATTAAGACCCCAGCAATACAGATATTTTTCTTGGGAATGAAAGAATCCTATAGGCTTCAAGTCATCATGTCATCTACTTGATCCTAGGAACTTCCCAAACTGAAGACACACAAATACTGTAGCATCTTAAAGGGGACCAAAGGATGAGATTTTATAACCTCCCTACAAAAAAAAAAAAAAAAAAAAAAAAAAATTATCAGTTATTCTTCATGTCTTATCATGGAACTCATGTTAAAATTCGTCAGTGGCACCTCCTAGTTTAAAAATCTTCAAATCTTTGAAATAAAAGTAATGTCCTTGTTTACCCCTGTTTCCTTATCTCTCCATTTTCTCCCTTTTCTATCTGTCACATCAAATAACGTTTGATGATTTAAAGGACCAGTTTTTTCAAACCTCCTTGTTCTTGGAATGCTCTTTTATTCTTTCCTGAAAGGCCTTGCCTCTTTCTTCACAAATATCACTTAAATATCTCCAGTAAGTATTGTTTTCCCAAAGAATCTTTGCAAGAATCACCCTTCCCAAGAGGGAAGGTAGTAGCAGGGAGAGGTCACAAGTTCAAGTAACTGGAGACCAGTCCACCAGAAGGAGGCAGTTGAAACCATGCTCTGTACTTGCTGAATGGAGCTTCCATTCCCCCTCCCCCAAGTCCCCAGTGTGGTGGGTCAGTCTGTTTCAGGTGTTCTTCTGTTGTCCTCTATTTTTCTATGGTTGTCTGTTTCATCTGGCCTTATTTCCCTGTCCTATTAGGATTTTTTTTTGTCTGTCCCCATACAAATGTAAATTCACATGGGCTGGATCTGTAGCATCTGCACCTTGTTCTCCATATGTAGATTTTGTGTATCCAGAGCATCTGGTGCTTCACTATTGAATGAATGTAAGAATGTTGGGTCTACATTCTGTTGGTCTGTATCTAGTTCCCCTTTTAGCTCTCTTCAAGAAATGTAATCACAATACCTTGTATGTTCTGTCTCTTAAAGTCCTCTAAGATAAGCTCAGCCTTCTCTTTTCTTAGTAACATCATCTGATGGGCCTTTGGAAAATATTTTCTCAAATATCAAGACATCCAAAGAAACTATGCAATACTGGCAAAGTTTTTGCTTCTTTTATTTTCCCTTCTGTTACTTGTATAAAGTTTACGGTTTGACTCCAATTGGGAAATTTCAATGTCTGGGCATGAAAATGCTACATTTCTTCTGCTTATTTCAAAATCACTCATTTTAGTTTTAAACCAGAGTCACTCCTGTTCCAATACAGTGAAGCAAACAAGATAAAGCCATTCATAACTAGAAATAAAGTCTCTTACTAAATATCAGCAGTATTTCAAAAGTGGAGGTTGAGTTTATGTTATTCATAGATGTTTAAAATGATTCCTTGGAAACATGCAGATATTAGAAGGTTATGAAATAGAACAAGTTCTATGTCTAGTTTTGATTTCATAAAAATATATTGACTTACCAATAAGCATGGGACTGGGGATGTAGCTCTAATAAGCATGGGACTGGGGATGTAGCTCAGAGGGAAGGAGTTGCCTACCGTGCTAGGTTCCATCCCCAGCATGACAAAAGAAAAAATAAATAAATAAACATGACTTTATATTATGCATCTATATACATAAAATTTTGTTCTAAATAAAAGATGTTAACTAGTGTTATTAATTTATATGTACTAATTAGCTCTTTTTTATTGTCTTTTGGGAGAAAAATTCTAAGTATTCACTATGAGATGAAGTAGAAGAAGAAAACACCTTTTGCCTTACTAAGTCTGTTAAACACCATTTAAATAAGCTATGAAATCTATGTTTGTTATCATTTTTACTCAAAAATATTATTTAATACTTTCAGTAATTGATTTTCAGAGAAGTAGTTAATGCTAAGAATACTGTCTCAAATTACCTAGATTTCAATTAGAACAGAAACTCTACCTTCTCAATAATGACCTATGTCCATATTCTAATAATGTAAAGGCACTTCATGCCAAAGGAAAAACAACCATCTTCCAGACTGAATAAAATCATCATCTGTATTAATAATTATGCCAGCCCATTGCTAACTTGTTAAACAGATTCCCCCCAAGACATTTATTTCAATTAACACTCACATTTGACAAAGAAATATGTTTTTGTAAAAAGCACACCATTGCAACTTTCCTCTGGAGAATTTCACATCTTTTTATGGAAAGAAAAACAAATAATGCATTCTTAGTAATATATTTGAAAAAAAAAAAAAATATCAAAATTGTACAGTGATACTGAGCCAGAAAGGAGAGAACTGAGTTTTTGCCTCATGTTGCAGATAAGCCATGTGACTTCAGCCAGCCTGGCCTATTTTTTACCATGTTTACCTAGTGATAAAATGAAGTACTTGGGTTAAGTAATGGTTAAGACCTTTTCCTTTTCCTATAAGTCTGTGATCTTTGCATTTTTAATTAAAGAAAATACTGAATTTAAAAGATTGATTTTGGGTGAGCTCAATTATTCCAAATAAAAAAGAGTCACATAATAATTTGATTTAATGACCATTGTGTGATCATAAATCATGGAGGAGTAAGCTAATGCTGAGGCCCTATAATTTTTGCTTGGACCTTGATTATAGAAATGGAGAAAATTTAAAGTAGGAAATTGTTGACCTGAGATACAAATGTCTTAAATGTCTTAATTTTTTGTTTGTTTGTTTTGGTACTGGAGATTGAACTCTGGGGTACTTAATCACTGAGTCACATCCCTACGTTCAATGTCCAGTACCAAAAACAAACAAACAACAAAACCTTTAAGACATTTGTATCTCAGGTCAGCAATCCCATGATTTTTTCTCCATTAAATTATCTCCATTCCTATAATCACAACCCAAGCAAAAATTATAGGATTTCAGCTTTATTTTATTGTATTTTGTTTTATTTTCTTTATGAGACAGAGCCTTGCTAAGTTGTTAAGGCTAGCCCTGAATTTGCAATTCCTTTTCCTTGGCCTCTTGAGTTCTGTCATGTACCATCCTGTCTGGCTTAATAGTTCTTAATACACTGACTGACTCTAATATAATTGTTCTGCAATGGACACAAATTAGAAGATTTTTAAAGTTTCAAGGGCTTGAAGCAACTTTAGAAAGTTTGACAGATACATCAAACAAATAAAACTTTTTAAAGACACATGTTTGCACACGTAAGTTCAATAACCCAAAGAGTGGTGTTGTGGTTTGATGTGAGGTGTCTCCCAGAAACTCATGTGTAGACAACACAAGAAAGTTCACAGGAGTTCTGATTGGGTTAAGAGTCTTAAACCAATTAGTGATTTAATCACCTGATAGGGATTAACTGAGTGATAATTGAAGTAGTAGGGTGTGGCTGGAGGAGGTGGGCATTGCGGTTATGCATTTATATCTGGCCTGTGGCAGCTCTCTGCTTTCTGATCACCATGTGAGCTGCTTCCTTCTGCCATACTCTTCTGCCATGCTGTTCAGCCTCACCTCGAACCCCAAGGAATGAACCAGCCTCTTAAGGACTGAGACTTCTGAAATCCTGAACCATCAAATAAATTATTTCCTCCTCTTTATTTTTTTTTTCTTCTGATATCTTTTTTTTTAAATTAAAATATTTTTTTTATTTTTACAGACTGCATTTTAATTGATTGTACACAAATGGGGTACAACTTTTCGTTTCTATGGTTGTACACAATGTAGATTCACACCATTCATGTGATCATACACTACATAGGGTAATACTGTCTGTTTCATTCTACTCTTTCTGTCCTCCACCCCCTTCCAGCCCATTTTCCTCTACACCTTTCAGAGTTCCTTCATTCTTCTCTTCCCCCTGCCATCCCCCTCATTACGCACTTACCAGAGAAAACATTCGACTTTTGGTTTTTTGGGCTTGGCCTATTTCACTTAGCATGATATTTTTCAACTTCATCCATGCATCAGCAAATGCCATAATTTTATTCTTCTTTATAACTGAGTAATATTCCATTGTGTATATATACCACAGTTTCTTTATCCATTTATCAACCGAAGGGCATTGGTTCCACGATCTAGCTACTGTGAATTGAACTGCAATGAACATTGATGTGGCTGCATCACTGTAGTATGCTGATTTTAAGTCCTTTGGGTATAAACCGAGGAGTGGGATAACTGAGTCAAATGGTGGGTCCATTCCAAGCTTTCTGAGGAGTTTCTTCCTTTTAAATGGTTCTGGTCAGATCTTTTTTAGTCACGGCAGTGACAAAGCTGACTAAAACAAGTGAGCTAGTGTTTAAAGAGGAGTTTGTAGAATCCCCATCCCTTGACATCTTCCCCAAAGAGAGCAAAAAGTATATGAACAGAACCGTGAAACATATGTATACTACATATTTGTTGAGTGTAGAATAATGTGATTACTCCAAGTCTTTTTGAGTCCTTAGTCAAAAAACATAAGTGCCTTTTGGAATGTGCTCTTGAATACATTTGAAGACGCCCACAAAAATAAAACACAATCCACAAAGAAGTATTTAACCCTTTGAGTTTCCAACAAAATATGACACAAAAGCCTAGTAACATTATCATTCAATGAGAAGAATTCTACCTTTGCAGGATGAAAAGTAAGTGGGATCCCCCAAGAAACTTTAGAATATATAGAAGAAAATGAGAGGGAGTGGGGTATGAAAAATGGTGGAATGAGACAGACATTACCCTATGTACATGGATGATTACACGAATGGTATGAATCTGCATTGTGTACAACCATAGAAACGAAATTATGTACCCCATTTGTGTACAATGAATCAAAAGGCAGTCTGCAAAAAATTAAAAGCTAAACAAAAAAAAATTTAGAAGAGTTGAACAGACCATGCTAGTGGAAACAGCAGTCATTATTTTATTTAAATGGCGACAACGGGAGGAAATACTTAGAACAAATTGCCACAGACATGGAGTTTATATCTATACATGTACATGATATATATTCATATAACATGTAACCACATGACTATATCACTTGATAGATATCATATGACTTTACTAATAATGCAGACATCTATTATAATTAGCTTACTCCTGCTTTAATAAAGAACAGGCAGCTTCAGAGAAGTGAGTGTTTTTTGATAAATTTCCACTCATGTCTCTTTTCTAGGAGCATGAATATCTTGATTGAGATTTTAAATTCTCTTGTCACATACATTTTTGATAAATTGGTAACCCAGGAAGTGATTATTTGCAAATATAGGATATGTTTGATTTTAAGGGAGGGTTCTTGATTCAATAAGTGCCCTGTAGGGCTAGTGTGATAAAATTGATCAATATAGTCCTCAGGTCACATGTGGGGAAGTTGTGTTATTGGAAATTGCTTATCCTACTCCCTCATAGAGCTTTGAACATTGGTTACCATCCCTGTTGAGTTTAACTCAGAAAACAGTTAACTTGCTGGTAGACTTCTTCAATACCCTTAAAGTGTGCTTATAAAGATCATTGTTACCAATTGTTAGGCTAAGAGTGTCTCATATCACAGGCCACCAAAGCAATGAATTCTTCAAATAACATATGCATTATGGAACAAAGAGAGATAAAGCTCACTCCTAAGAATACTTAGGAAAAGTGGTCTAGCAAAATGGATGAAAGCTGTAATTTTTAATTCAAGCATGAAAGTTTTGTTTTGTATCTTCTCCCTTTGGAGAAAAGCCTCAATCCTCAGGCTCCAAAAATAGTCAGCAAGGTAGATTTTTTTTTTCCAATTTTCTAGATGAAAAAAAGTCAGTGGGGTTAAAAGTATTGTTTAAAGCAAGAATGAAGGAGAAAAATAAAAACCAGACATTCAGGTTCTTCTCTGTAGTACTGTCTTTCCAACTGCAAGTGGGGAGAGCAGCTCAGCAAGCTATATTTGCATCTCCATGTCCTTTAAAGAAGTGTGTTATCACTTAGACCTGGCAAGGTGTTCAGGAATTTATTACAAAGGTGGTGACAAGTCCTACCAATTGTGAAATATAGATATCTGTCTAGACTACTTTACAAAACCAAACGAAAATTTCCCTACATAAAAAGGATTTTTCTCCGTGGTTAACTTTAAAGATAACTATGTTGATAAAACCATGGTAATGAAGAGTATTCATGGCTCTCCTCATTGTTAGTTACATCCACAGCATCTCATTTACATTATCTTCTGTAAAACTCTCAACAATTTTCAAGGTAAATATGACAACCTCAAGATAGGGAGTTTATCTATTTTAGTCTGGTATGGCTTGGTTACTTGTCCAGGTTGAAGAGACTGGTAAATTTCAGAGCAGGTATGTGAGGACCACACAAAGCTACAGTCTCCTGTCCTCAAAAAGTCACTCCACTAGTGGGATTCTACATAATGTATACCCAGAAAATGAGAAATATTCCGTTATATGTGTGATGTATCAAAGGACATTCTACTGTCATGTATAACTAATTAAAATAATTAAATATTAAAAAAGCAAAACAATACAAAAATTAATTTTTTAAAAAGTCAGTATTTCTTCCTGTTTTTACTCTGGCTAACAAGGCCTATGAATAGACTTTATGAATAGACTGTATTAAGAGGTTTTGTTTTTGTTTTTTTTCCTTCTTTAGAATATAAAGTCCATACGTTTGGGAATTTTTGTTTAGTTTCCTACTGTATCTCCAACAACTGAAAGAATGCCTGACACTGATGGTTGGCAAATATTTATTGACTCAACAAGAAGAATTCAAATTACCTAGAAGATTGCAAATTACCTAGATGATGCACCTGATTAGAGTATACATTTCCTAACTGTTTTTGTTAATTTCCCTTTGATTGTTGGGTACTAGAAAACAATGAAGAATTTATGAATGGCTTAATCTTCAAAATATTAATATCCTATGATATATGGTGTTGGGTTCATTCATAGAGACCCAAGTTAAGTTATCCAGATGTAAAACCCCTTAGGTTATGATGGATCTCGTTCTTCATGATGGCAGAAGGTCTGAAGCATGAGAGACTGGTTGCTGCCATTATTAATTCTGGTTTAGTGTTGAAACAACTCTCTCTTTCTCTCATTCTCTCTTTATTTCTCATTTTTCTTTCTTTTATAAATGGATCATTCTATTAACTTGCATCATTTTAAGAAGCACTCTACGTTTTGTTTTAGAACTTGATTTCTGATCTCAGGCAAGCTTCCTTGCCATTAGCCAGGTTTGGGAAACACTTTTGTAGCTCACTAACAAACCTCTAAACCATTGTTGTTTCTATCTTCAGGATCTCCTATTTTCTGTACTGAAGCATTAGTATGCTTTTTGCCCAGGTTAAAAAAAAAAATGTCAATACATTGGGAAAGATAGTTTTCAAAGAAGGATTCTGCACACAGCTGTTTCTCAGCTCCAAAAGTCACCTCTCAGTTTTCCTCTGTGGAAAATATATTCAAAAGACCAAATGCCAGAAAATTAGTACAACTTGTCTGACAGCACCCACTTCTCTCATTTCTGTGCTCATCCCCACTCCATAAATTTTTAGTGACCTTCTCCACTTCCCTAGTAAACCATGATCTCTGAAGATGATATGCCATTGGTCATTTATACATTCAAGCACTGAGTTGTTTTCCATCAATCTTATCTCAGATTTTGAAACAAAATTCTACTTTCTGTTAAAAAATAATTACTTATTTGAAGACTGGAAAGGGAAGTCAAATTTGAAACAGGGCATACTCCAATTGGACAATTAATGCAAAGAGGTTCACTGTGACCTTATCATGGGTTAAAGCTATGGACTAAATGTACATGAATCTCAGACTTTATCCAAGGAGGTTCCTACTAGGACAACTCACCACTGTGTATTTAGGTAATGCTACTATAAACAACTCTCTACCTGTACCCCAGTATCCCACGTTAATTCTTATGCTCCAAAATGCACAAGCCCAGTAACTCTCTTCTATGGATACTCTCACATCTTTATAGAGACACGTGTTTTGATGAATTCCCAGGAATTTTGTTTTATTATTTGACCCTTCCTTTAATGGTCATTTTAGAAAAGATCTAAGTTTCTGTGTCTGACGTTTAGAATCAAAAAGATTTTAGCTTCAATTCTGGCTCTTCTGTTTTTAGCAGAGAATCCTTAAGCATGTGATTCACAGACTCTGCCTCAGCTAATACAACTATCCTTTAAGGATGGGATGTATGGCAATAGGGTGGCACTGAAACACAGTGGCTAGCAAGGCATTGCCTTCTCTCTGTGTCTCCTTTTTTTCATCGAGGTACTCTTCTCTCTCATTGTGCCTGAAGAACTTTTGAGTAGGGGTGGATAGTGGTGGAGGGAAGAGACATCTGGACTAACTGGTGCTTTCATTTATTTTGCTTCTACTTTTGACCCACAGCAGGAAAGGATGTGCTGTGATTACGCATGTATTAGGAATAAAAATAAACTTGGGATACAGGGTACAGGCTGTTGGCAGCAGCCTTTTCAGATACAGTATACTGAGTTTCCCAAGTCGGAACTTCCTTGGAGTGAAGCGTGAGAAACCAAGACCTTGATATCCACAGCTTTCATCAGAGGTTTTGACCTGTGTCAGGTCCTAAACTCTTGGATCATATTTCTTCCTCCTCCAAAGACAAAGTTTGCCTTTGAAGAAAACAGACACTTCCAGCAGAGGGAGGGGATATGACCCAGGAGCACACTACACATTGAGCCTGTGCTGCATTTTCATTAATTTTGCCAGTTACGTGTCAGAAGAATTGCACTATCTATCTCTTAAAAACGAAGGAAAAGAAGTGGAATGATTGAAATTTGCCTTTATAGGAAGACCCTGGTGTTTCTGAAAGAACATGGACCTTATTTAATTTGGCACATCCATATGTGAAATATGGCAAATGTATTGAATTCTCTTGGGAAATTGAAAACAGATCATCCTATTAATAAAGTTTAGTAGGGCCTGCATGAATACATGTCTGCCCTCAGGTTGGAACACTTAAGAACTACTTTTGATGATGAGTTTAACATAAAATATAGAATTTCATGTGGACTTAATAAAGACCTTGTTGTAAAAGGAAAAGACACATTAATGATATATACATCAATAATGATATATGAATATACACCACATAATAGTCACAAAGAAATAGTGAGAAAGAAATAAACTGTATTCCATATACAAGCATGCTTGTATGTGTGCATGTATACATGCAATTATATATTTTGGTTTATAATATTTCATAAGAATTTACTTACATGTATGCTTATATTTGAATAGATAACTCATTGTATATTTGAATATATGTATGGATAGATATACAGATAAGTATGTTTACATTAATGTCTCTCTAAGTATAATAAACAACTATAGAATAGATGCACACCTGTCAATTAGTGTGTGCATGACACATGAACAGAAAAATATAAAAATACATTTTCTGTATCAATGAGTCTCAAAGTGTGATTCTATATTAACACAATCAGCATCACCTGGGAATTTGTTAAACCTGCAAATTCTCAGGCACTCCCAGGACCATCTGGATTAGAAAATCTGAGGACCAGCAAGCGGAGTTTTAACAAGTCCTCCAAGGGACACAGATATACACTTTGGCATGGTTAGCATGAGAATGACTTATATCCAGTATATTATAAATCTGCTTGGCACATATTTTACATAAAAGAATATATACATATGCCATATGCTACCAAGTAAAATGAATATTTGAATATATTCATAAATATAAAGCAACTACTCATTAACTAGGGACAGATAAACCAATTGGCACATTAAACTCTTTGACCTGCAGAGAGGTCCTGCGGATACCTTCTCAGCATTGTACAGAACCTGAGCAGTGACTGAACTCACAACCTCCAAGTCAGACGAAGAGGTACAAGGATTGGAGCAGGACATCTGGGAGGGTAAGCCTCCCAGATAGAAACTCTGTCTTCAACACTGGATGGCAAGACACCATCTTTTCAGTGTAGTTTATGTTCAATCCTGCATGAAATATAGGGGATGAGTAAAGCATCCTCTATATAGTGTTGTTCCTACAGTTATGGGTTATATTGTTTTCAAAACCAGACCTCCATGTGTTTCTAAAAGGAATGAAGTAGAAAGGGCTGTGGGGATAACCCAAAAGACTGGAAGGCTTCATACTGCAGTAGCAGATCGTTTTTTATTAATTTCCAGCTCTGTCACTAATAGTCTGGTAATCAAATATTTATTAGGAGTCTTGTACATGCCCAATACTCACTAAGATACTGTAAGTTTCTTTGAAAAAAGCCAAAATTCATCCTTGCTCTTTGGCAGGCTTCAGTTCAGTGGGTAACAATATGAATGCACATGATAAAACCAAACCCAGTCTCAGTGACTTATCCTGTACTGGACTGAAGTTTGCTGACATTCATTCTAAGAGGAAGGAGACTAAAATGTGGATAGCAAACATTTTGGCAAGAAATGTGGAGCTTATACTGGGATTTGAAGAGCAAAGAGTATTTCATGAGGGAACTTAAGGTAGAGTACTTTTATATGTGTAGATTCCCTATGAGTCATGTGGGTTCATGATAATTGTCCCCTGACTGCAAAGCCATTGCAATGCACTAGGAGGTCAAGAGCATGAGAGGAAGTTGAAACATTCAAATGACAATAGAAACATCCCTATGGTACATGTTTGAGAACTTCTCCTTGAGACCCAAGAGAAACACTTTGGGTCTTTGTATCTTAGGTTTTATTACAGAAGTGACTGTTTAACCCTACTGTTCTCAGAGCAGGCATATACACATGCTATATCCTTCTCAGTTTAACATACATCTCCATCATAACTCTGAGTGCTCCAGAAAGACTTGGAACTCCATTCATTTCAAAATATCCACTGACTTCTGAGTGAAATCTAGACACAGTCTTTTTCTCCAGGCTGTGCCTCTCTGTCTAAGTCATGTCAATAAAGATGTTCACATCCTGAACTCTAGCACTGCCACTGTGACTCAGGGAATGAGTTCAGGTTTTAATAAATTTGCCTCTCCAAAATTTGTCTTTTTATCTTGTCCTTTCATCTCTAATTAATTTTCCATGCTGCCACTAGAATAAGCTCACCAAATTTAACACATAAAAATACAGTCAAAGGTGAATTTCAGGATTTCAATATAACTATATACCATGCAAGATTTAAGGCATTCCTATCCTTTTAAAAAGCATCATTGTTTATCTGAAATTTAACCCTGTTTTATTGGCAACCTTATACCAAAAAGCTACTCCCAAATGCTAATCTAATTATGCCATTCATCTATTTAAAACTCCTCTCTCCACAAAGCTGGGGAGGAATACATGGTCTGTTTCAAAGTTGTTCCTTCAAGCATTTCTAGATTTAGCCTGACCTTCTCTCAGATATGGAAATCCAGTGTTCCTATTATTTAGCCAATGCTTCAGTCCCCTGAACACAACTTTGCCATTCTAGTAACTATGTCTTTACATAAGTTGTTCTCTAGTCCTCTATCTCTCTGAGACTTGGTTATATAATCCCTTATGACTATCTGTTTGTTAATATGCCTAAATATGAATACCTTGGACGTATGTTATCTCTCATCCCTTTGTGCCCCCAGTCTTTGAGAGTTTTCTTGTACAATATGCTAAACAAAATAGGTTTTGAATGAAAGTCTTAATAAATTAGGTCAATCTCATTATAATCTTTTCTAAGGTGAACACCAGGGACATTTGGGAGTTGCAATAAAAGACATTAACTGTGTTTTCTCCCATTTGCCACATGAGAAAGGATCAACTGTGATTTACTATTTGAGTGGATTGATTAATACCATGAATGATGCTTTCTGAAAGGAATATTTAACTACGAACATTCATAATGACATAAATTCAACATTAGCTGAGTCCACTGGATTACAACACACTAAATGTACATTTTATTTTTGATGTTTTTTCCAAATGTGAATATATTTCAAAGGAAGATGAACATTTTTACTACTTTTCAAAAATAATTAAAAAAGAGAATCATTAAGGCTGTCAAGTTTACCATAAAATAATTAGCAGAGAATGTGCCTCTTTGTAGTTGACATTATAATATAGGTCAGAGGAAAAGAATTTTAAAACAACACTTTGCTTCTAAACACTCATTTCATTCATTCATAATTTGCAAATGTATTTCTTAATGGAGTATTTATTAAATGCAAATCACTGACATGTCATATAGACTTCCTGATAAAAGAGAAGTCATCAGGAAATATTGCAGGACTAGTACAAACTGCAGATTGAACAAGCAAAATGTAGAAGGTCTTCCATGCTGAGGGATTTATCTGCTACTTATGAAAATGAAGAACAAAAATCCTACCTCAATGTAGGATTAACTGTATGCAGAGATTCTATGGTGAGGAGGGCAATATTTAAGCACAAAATTTGTATGTGTAAAAGTGAAATAACATCACTGTTATGGAATGAAATAGAGGAAAATTTCAACTGAAAGGAGAACATAAGGTGAAACTAGTGAAGCTGAGGTATAATAGAAGAAATAAAAACCGGTAGAAATGAGACCTAAAGTAAAGACAAGGAAAAGTAATTTTAATTTTAATTTAAAGTACCATGTTCTTTTCCAGAGCTGCCATTCCCATCCAGTCTTTCCCCTAGGCCTGTGACTCTTAAATTTCTGGGAAATATGTAAGTCTTAAAGTTAATGTTTAATTCAGCACTTATGATAATTATCTTGTGCACCGTTTGATTAAACAAAGACTGATATAATATTTTGAGAAACCCATAATTTAGGGGACTTTCCTGCACTGTGTTGATCAGATAACGGAGCCCATATTAGTTGAAGATCCTAAGAATGATCAGACAACCATAAATTGTCTGTAGATCATGAAACTGATATCATCCACACATACCTTTCCAAACCCATCCAAGTTTTCTTTAAAAGAAGATCTGGAAACCTCTGAAAACTGTCTCTCACTCTCAAGATGTCCTGCACCCTCCCTTGAATGTGTACTCCTTGCTTTCCTAAGGCAATCTAGGTGCCTCTACTGAGCCTTGCTGGAATTCCTTTCTGCTGCGCATGTCAAGGACCCCATTTATTCTAAATTGAGTTTCCCTCTCTCCCTGGGAACTCCACAGGATCCTCTTGCAGACATGCTTTCTTCTTAAACAAAGCCAAGGTGTGATTGGCGTTAAAGACATGCTTGATTTGATTGATATAAGCTTTGCTTTAAGTTTTCTAGACATAATGGAGGTCAAGGTGCAGTTAAGGAGGAGTTACACAAATGTGTGTAGGGACAATTATCTTCTATACTTTTTAAAGATAATGTCAGGACGGTATTTCCAGTTTTGGTAAATAATATCACCATAAAGAACAAATAAGGAACACGCACATTTCTATTTTTCTGTCACAGTGGAAGAATTAGATTAAGGTACTGACTAAAAGTTTGCTTTCAAGTCTGATTCTTTTGAGAAGAAATCATATCTTAAATGTTTAATGTTAAAACTACGTTTCCTTAGTTGTAGATCTTTAAGCCTATATGAGTAAAGTCCAAACTATACTTACCCATTTGAATGACTTTCATTCTAACATATTTTAGACTCATGACATGCCCTTCTATCATATTGCTAACTTCAAAAGTCAAAATATTTTAGAGCCAGGAATGGCAACTGGTTAAATCAAGATTGAAGGTAAAGAAGAGAAAATTCTGCTTGACTTGTTAAGTCAATCTGTCACATAACTAATACTGTGTCCTACCCCACGCTATAAACAATTCTATCATATAGGTGGAAATATATATATTTTCCTTTGCTTGATAAGGAAGGAATAGTTTATATAAAAGGAAGTGACTGACTTACACACTATTATAGAGGGAAGTTCAGAACCCAGATGGGAAGGAAACCTATGTCCCTCAGTCCAGAATAATTCTCATGTAATTCACTGGGAAACTTTTCTCACCTGACTCATTTGCTAATCATGTAGTTTTATAAGATATAGAAAGAAAATACATTGGGGGATAGATAGCTCACTAGTTGGAAAGAAAGGGTGAAAAAAGTGAAAAGGAAAACAGGGAAATTTGGATATGAATTGCATATGTGTAACACATATTTCTAGAATATCTTCATGATACCTAACACACCAGATTGAATCCTTTATTTCCCCAGTTTGAGTATGTCAAAGAGAAGCAATTCTAATACAATAAAATTTGGGTTCAGAAATATAATAAAACCACTCATTACACCTTAATATTTTACACAATTTTCGATTGAACCCCAAAGCAAAGTACTACCTCTTTGCTATGGCTATCCAAAGAAATATCCAGAATTTTATAAAATATATACTATTAAGTATAATAAAATATAAAATTAATATTTAACTGCATTGAAACATGAAGTTGCATTAAAAACAGGATGAAAGATCAGTTATCTATTATGTATCAATGAAAATGAGTAGTCCTGGCTAGATGCAAAATGCTGGCTTTGCTGAACATCCCTTTCACATTCTCTTACAGAAGGAGAAATCATGGTGCCAGTGGGTATCTGTGACCCAGCTCTTCTACTGTGGAAGCTGTGGGCTTTCAAGGGGCTCAGTGCATAAGAAGAAGGAAGTATATAAATGTAGCTGAGGGACTCATTCAAAGTGAACAATAAGAGGACATGAGGTGGCAAGGGAGGGCACTTCCTGTAACTTACATAGTTTGAATTATCAGGGGGCAATTCTCATTTCCTGAAATCCAGAACTGAGGAAAAAATAACATTTCCTAACTCTAAGTTTTCACATAACACATTTCCAAACACTCTTATAATTCTTTAAATGATTTCTATCAATTGTTGGAGTTAGTTATAATAAATGATAATAAAACTCATCTTGAACTTATATGCAATTTTAACCTTATCTAAATATTTCTAAGCTTCTCATTTTATTTTCGATTTGTGTAGATTTAGGTTTTGGTCCTTGTCAACCAGAGGGTTGCAAGAGGGTAACTGAGAATTATTACTGAAACTTTATCTTCATCTCTCAGTAGCATTTACATTCAGATTGCAAACTGGAAGAAACCAACTTTTTTTTTTTATTTTCTTACTGAATTGAGGGCATTGTTGGAACAAACCTGGGTCTAAAAATATACATACAATATTAACTTTGATATCACTGATGAGACGGAAAAAGAGAAATTAAATGATGGGGCAAAATATCCATTTCAAATTTCCATCAAGCGCTTCCAGAAAACAAGCAGAAAATAGACTCTTGAGAATCATATCTGATGTTGGCCTAAAATCTTTGCTTCTTCACCATTTACAGGAAATTGATTTTCTGTGATGGAAATCGTCTCAGCCCTGCAGTCTCTTTGAAGTCCTGTCAAAGACCATTGTGCATTTTCATGCATTGTTTGTAAGCTACCAGAATACTCTTTCATGAAATTAATTGTTGGATAAGACTCCAAAAGCCAAACACTATTTTTCTCTTTGTATTTACAGTCTTAATGCTTCTCAGATCATGTCTTTTCATCTTTTACATTCACTGTGGAATCACCAAATCACATTGGTAGAAACAGAAAGAAAATGACCATAGGTTTATTTTTTAAGGAAGCCCTCCCTAGTTTTGATGGAAATACAGAATGTGTATTCTGAAATAGCCTTGTCTTCAGGGAACAGAAATAAACAGATGAACAGCATCAAGCACAGGCACGGGGCCAACTATTGAAATCTAAAAGTCAAACCTATCAGAAATGCATAGAAATGCTATTAATTCTGCTAAAGCCACAGGGTTTGGATTTTAATAGCTGGAAGTGGGAAATGCATTTGTCTTTGAGTGAATTGGAATAAGCGACCCTCCTTCCACTCCACACAGCTTGCAGACTGACATTTTATGTAATTAAAGGAAACATCTTTATCTTGAATGTTGATAGCTCCCAGTATTGCAGAATGCAACATCTGACAATAATGCAAGCACTCTAAGAAAAGTTTTAACTTTATTGCTTTGTGAGTTTTAAAAAACAAAGGGAAAAAAGAAAACTTTCATTTATTTTCCTAGATAAAATTGATCTTGCACTGTGTGCAGTCCCTTATCTATTGAAAGTTAAGGGAATACAGACTCAAGTGAGTGAGAAGCCAGGGTCGGAGACTGGGCTCTAGTAAGGACTGAGGCAGGTGGGGATGACTGTAACATTCATTGAGGTTTCTCTCAAGATCTTTGTTCTTATTCAAAATACGGTTGCTGACATCTATTTATGAGTTCTATCAACCTCTTGATAACAAGCAAAGATTCTAAAGGGAAAAATGTATGAATCTTAAAAGCAACTTTTAAGGTTAGCCTCAGGAGTTAACAACAATAACAACAGAACCCTGAAGTATGAGACCACTACCACCATCACAACAAAATGCACTTCAAATCTAAGATGAAGAAAGAGCACAGCCTCTTTTAGAATGAGAACAAAGTGAATTTGGAAGTCTTAGTGGAATACAATCTAAATCATCATTTCCAAGAGCACACTAAAACTGTAACACTAAATAATACATCTACTATGGTAGAGAGCCCATGGGAACTGTCAGTTATTCCCAAAGTTTAGTAAGATTAGTCAAACTATAATTAGATTGCCCTCTCCAGTAGATCGTCCTAGCAACTGAATGAGAATATCAAGAATATGGATTGCATCTAGTGGAAAACAACATTCATATTTTAAAGTGAAAGAAATTAGATAGTAAGATATAATGAAGGAATTGATTTTATAATCTAGCAGACACTTGGCTTAGGATGTTAATTTTTACTTCTATAATGTCTTCAATCTAAAAAAAAAACAAAAAAACATTGTTAAGGATATTTGCTTGGTATATACACAAACCAGGCGTACCAAGAATGGATGCTGAAGAAAATTAACAAGGATAAAATAAACCATGAACAAAACAAAATAAGCACAGCAAAACAAAAACCAACTAAACAAACAAAAAGAAATTAGTGTAGAAAGTAAATATTCCTTTTTAATCTGGTCACTGAAGGCATAGTGACTCTTATCCCAAATATCCCTTATCCCATGCTGTGAGGTTGTATGGAAAGTGTGAAAATGTGTGTGTATGTGCACGTGTGCCCACAGGCACACTCACAGGAGAATGAACATTAATTAAAATCTCTATCCCACGTGCAGTGTTGCTCATGGGTTTACTTATCCATTCTCCCCATACACCAACATAAATAGGGGATCTTGACACATTTTACCTGAAGGAAACTGACAGTGATGAAAGGAAGAGATGGCATATCAGTAAACACCCATTTCAGGCAGAAGAGGCAGGATTTGATTCCAGACTTGCTTGACCTGTTTTTTTCTACCTGTTTTCTAATAGTGAGCTCAGTGATGATTTTTACAGAAGATAAATAGCTATGTGTGTATTTAAACAAGAGTGTTGCCTGGGGTAGAGATGACAAACCTCGAAGAGGAAGGCTGCTTCAGAGCTCTGTGCTTTCCACTTCAAGAATCATTTCATGACCAAGAACAACGCATGGTATCTTCCTTCCCCTTCGGTAACTCAAGCAAATAAGTTCATATCCCCCAGTAATGAGATATGGGGAAGTAGAGGTATTGACCTTCATCTCAGGACCATTCATTGTGATTTATGAGATCTGAACCCCAGCAGAGCAAGTGCTAGTCTGTATAACCCTTCACTCAGCTCAGGGATGTGGGAAGCCATGAAAAGACTGGGAAGGAAGAGGGAACCCCAGAAGTAGAGATGCAAGGGGCACAGCAAGCTCTCCTGAAGACTCAGTTGTTCTCAACCTCAGACTTTGAACAAATGGGAGTTTTCATTAGTATAATCTAAAAATACATTTAAGTCATTTTAAGCATTTAAAAAATTTTTTTTGAGACAGTGGTCTCACTATGTTGCCTAGATTGGCCTTGAAATCATGAGTTCAAGGGATCCTCCTGCTGTAGCTTATCTAGGAACTGGCACTACAGGTGCATGCCACTGTCCCAGGCTTTTAAAGCATTTTTGATGACCCTTAAAAACATGGGAAAGATTATAAATGAAATCAAACTGAGAAAAATCAGGATACTGAATTATAAATATGTAAGCTTCTATAAACATGTATACAGATCCCACTTGGATAGATATATCTGCAATTTATATGTAAATATTAAGTATAAATATATTTGTATATACATATTCATAGTGCATGTTTGCATATTTATATGAAGAAATTTATTTGTGTGTATCCGTGTGTGTGTGTGTGTGTGTATCTATATAGGTCCCTCTCTTTCTCTCTTTCTCTCTCTTTCTCTCTATCTATCTATCTAAGTATATATATTTTATAGATTAGAAAACACAACAACCTGACACAGTGGTGGACACCACCACTAATCCCAGCTACTCAGTTACATGGGAGGAGGATGCAGGAGAAACACAAATTCAAAGTGAGC
The DNA here is from genome assembly GCF_902686445.1 of Sciurus carolinensis. NCBI lineage: Eukaryota > Metazoa > Chordata > Mammalia > Rodentia > Sciuridae > Sciurus > Sciurus carolinensis. Next base: position 74,934,595 of record NC_062215.1, read on the forward strand.
CTGGGCAACTTAATAAGACCCCATATCAAAATAAAAAACAAATAAGGGCTAGAGTTGTATCTGAGTCATAGAGTTCCTTTGAGTTCAATCCCCAGTATTACAGAAATATTTTTAAAAATTAAAAGAAAAAATAAACACAACAAGGTAAAGACCAAGGCAGAAGATCTGTCAAAAGTCATTAGTATTCAGTGATTTAATGTAGTAGGGAAGTTAGATATTTAATAACTTTTTTGCTATTTATAAATTTCTAAACTGAATCCATGTTACTTTTATAGTCAGACAAATATAGAAATATTTTAGTATTTACTACATAACTTGTCCCAAACTAAAAACAATATCCATGGTGTACACATTTTGTGATTCTTTTAAGAATTCTTCCTATTTTCACTGCTGTCTTGAGGGGGGAAATTGAGCCTTCCTCTCCAGAATGTGTTTAATATGAGCACCAGGGATATAGAAATGTTGAAGCCTAAAAGAAATGAGAATATATTTTGTCAAATCCTGATAGAGAAAAGTAACCAGAATGGTCAATCCACTAATTCCTCAGTCACTGAACACTGTTGCAACACTGTGGGTAGGGGCTGTGGCCAGGCTTTGAGAACAAAAGGACAACTGAGCATAGATTCTGAGTCAGCAAATTAGCCCAAGGAGACCTTGGCTTGTATCTGAGTGAGTAAAGAAGACAGTGTTGCTATTTGCTGGGAAGAAACTTAAAACAACAAAGTATGATTGACAAAAAGTTTTCTGAACTTTTTTCCTCAAAGAGCCCTGTTTCAATATTTACCAGATAAACAAAAAAGATTGACCTTTAGTGAACATCAATATGGCAAGGACACCTTGCCCTTCACTCTGGCAGACAGGCCTTGACTCCAGGAAGGTGGGATGTTCCCACCTCCAGAGACAGGAGAAGGTCAAGAGTCCCAGATAATGATGTCAACTGTGTAACACAACTGCCAGGGGCTACTCCAGCTAGGACGCTGACTCCAGGGCCTCTGGGATGTCTGTTTAGCATCAGTTCCATCCTGTAATTCCTGTGCTTTCTTTTGACTCTTGGTGTCCAACCAGGAGCTGTTGTCACGAGTCAACCACTATTTTCATATCTAGAAAAGATCTCAAATTAGCTACATACACTATGTCGGCGGTGATTTTGCTGTTGCCCCTCTCCATGGTCACAAGCTATGCAAGGGCATTTTGCAGCTGGTCAGTTGAGGGAGGTACCGTGATTTGTGTGTTCAATAACTAGCAGAAATTACACTTCAGCTTTTTCTCTGACCTTGCTCAAGGAGACCAGATAGCTTCACGCCAGTGGGCAGGGAAAGAACGTTTGCAGAGGGCAGAAGAGCCAACAGGACATCTGAAATTACCTGATGGAAGCCAACATTTTATATCCCTGCTGTAACTCTATCCTGTTTTGAAAAAGCAATAACCTTCTTTCTATCTGAGTGACAGCCATATGGGTTGTTACTATAGTTCTCAGCAACTTAGAAATGAAAGGAAAAAAATCAACCCACATGGTGGGGTGGAGGAGGGAGAATGGGAAGTGATAGAGTTTCTCAAATGGGTAAGGGATCAGAGCATGCCCACAAAGCCTGCTGAGTTTCGCACTTAAGAGTGATGAGTATAATACTCAGAAAAGTCAGGACAACTGATACAAGGTCACAAAACTGGAAGGGACATGCCATGGGGTCTATGAACACTTTCTTTTTCATCTGTCTGCTTTCCTGTGATCATTTGTCTCATTGGGCATATTCTATCCTTTTTCTTGCTCCCCACTTACCAATCATTTTTCCTATTTGACCTATAACAACCCTTTACCACAAAGCAGGTAGCCAACACATACTGGGGAAAAGACTGACATAACTTACTGTGTCCCAACCCTGAAACCCTGACGGTTTCTAGCACACTCAGCCCAGCACCTCAGTAATGTGGGAGTTCTCCCCAGAATCTCCTGTGAAAAGCCCCATCATTTACCTAGATGAGAGCGTCCAGGAGCTGTGGCACCCTTGCCTGCCTTTCCTAGAATGGCAGAGGACACTGCTGTGTGATTTAATAGCACCGTCTCCACTGATGTCCCAGGGCGCCACTCATTTGAGAAGCGTCTGCATACAATGCTAATATTGGCAAGATTTCTGAAAAGCTAACTCAGGTACTAAATCATGCCAAATGAACAAGTCAAAGCCACATTGGGCTTCTCCCAAGGTAACTGTCCTCAGAGAGAAAAGCAAAGGTTATGTCGGTGACTGAAACAGAAGTCAACCTAATGCCTTTTCGGGGAAGAAAAAAGAGAGAAAGAATATTTAAGACATAATGTTTGAAAGTCGATTTCTTCATAACTATCTCCATATGCTGTATGCCTCATTTTATTCTAGCAGTTCCCATCTTCAAATTCCAGGTCACCCTTGAGTATTGCTGTCCTGGTTTGCTATCCTGCCTCTTCTCCTTTCAAAGTGTGAATATATAACCAATTCCCCTGAAAATGCAGTTATGTGTGTCAATACACACACACTGATAAACTCTATACTAAGGTTTTCCTGATCACAGTTTTGCCCATTACTTTTTGCCACCTAAAGAAAAAGTGAGGCAGATCTATGTGGTGTGGCAAGTGTTAAAACTTAGCTCAAGCCAATTCAAGGGTTCTTGGAACCTAGAACAGGGGGTGACAGCTTTGATCTGCTTCCCTCCATGTTAGCTGCAAGTCACATGAAACCTCAGCCTGAGTGACAGTTGTGTGTCATCACTTTATAAACTGCACCTTAAACCAACCAACAAGCAAAACCAAGAACTAATAGTTGGACATTGCATTTGTATTATTGAAGCATTATAAATCAAACAGACTAGGGTTCTTGGATCTTAAAAATGGAGTTTTCTGGATGGACTTTGCTGGAAGTACACTATTGTATTACCAGTTATTATTTTCTAAAAATAAATCACTACATTTTGTCCAGTGTTCCTCCAAAGTTCACAGAAAATGTCAAGTCTTTGCAGTTTCTATTCATAACTCAAGAGTCTTTACAGAAACTTTGCCCAGATTGAAGTTTTCTTTCCAAAAGGAAGTTCTTTTTTTCTTTATTGTGTTGCTACGTCCTCCTGAACAGTTGCTTTCCCTTATGGGTAGATTGGATCCTTCTTTGTGGATATGCCTATTTGTCCTTTGTGTGAGTGGATAGTTATTTAGTTCATCATGGTTGGCATGTTTAGAATTCCTGTGTCAGTTCCAAATGCAGCCTAGCAAGAATCCCAGTACAGCTTGACCCACACAGGAAAAAAAAAAAAAAAAAAAAAAAAAGAACTGTCCACAGTTATTCCTCAGCCATTCCACAAACTGTTCTCTCATCCTGTATGTAAAAGAGTTGGGACTCTGAGAAAAATGGTCAGTGACCTGGGCCTTCAAGATTTATAGTCCAGTGAAGAAGAAGACATGGTTGTGAATCAAACAGAGAATCCCAAGAAAAAATGAGCAAAAGAGGAAGTGCTGAGTTTTGGAACCACCAGTTTGGTGATTCCAAATGGGCATAGGGATTAAGGGAGGAGGTGCACCATTGATTGCATCCAAGGAGTGCAGTGGTTGTTAGCTGTGCTGTGTGGATGGTAGGAAAGGTCACATGGAGTGATTTTTAAAGTTTGCATCAACTTTGAAGTGCTTCATATGTAGTTGGCATCACCAACTCACAGTCAGTATTGATTTATAAATGCTTAACTTGTGCCATGATTTTAAAAGGTTGGTGTGTCCCTCAAGGGTCCATTTGATTGAAATCTTGATACACAGAGTGATGGTTTTGGAAGATGCTGTGAAACCCTTAAGTGCAAGGTCCTTAGGTCATAGGGGTCTTGGTCATAAAAGGCATTATTTATCATTTGAGACCCAAGTTGTTGAGAAAGGACTATTAAAAAAGGAGTAAGCCTGACCCTGCACTCTCTGTTTGTTTCCTGATCACTGTACTACAAGTATTCTGACTTTTGCAATGGGGTCATTATAGAGCCTGCATTATGCTCTTTATATTTTCAGTCTCCAACATTGTGAGCTAAATAAACCTCTTTATTATGTTAACCTGAGTCAGGTGTTTTGTTGTAGTGGTGCAAAAGTAATTAATACAGATCAGATTTGAGTTAGGATTAAGTTTCAATAAATGGTCATGGTAATATCCCTAACATTTTCATTGGTTTATACTCCATCTTTATGTACAAAGCACAATGCTAAACAATTCCAGTTGCTTTTATTTTTTTGTTCTTCTTTCTTTTCATTCCCCATTCAATCCCCACACGAGATTTTCACAGAATATTTGAAACAATCAAGAAAATATTTTTGAATTTAACCACTTTCTCCTCTAACTATAGCAGGAAATATTTTCTCCAAGTTCACTTCATTATTTAATGAATGAACTAATTTTGCCCAACAAACCAAATCGTTTGGGTGAAGGAACAGTAGGTTGATGTTTATCATAAATGGTGCCATATTAACAGAATCCATACTAGCAAAATGCTGAAGGTTTAGAAACATTTTTTAGCACTGGACTTTTTTTTCCCTGCTCTCTGAGAGTCTGAGGTCTATGAAAGCTCTTTTATTTGCTACCTCACAGGCCACAGACCATTAGGGAAGAATCAGAGTCCTGCCTACATGATAGTATGAGGTGTATATTCAGAGCCTCAGTGTTCTATTCCCTGTAGAGATTAATAACTTAAAGTAGGAAAACTTTGTTAGAGAGAAGTAAACAAATTATGATAAGTTCACTAATATATGTATACACTTTATATGGCAGTGTTTTTAAACGTTTATAACCAGTTTATAAAGCTTTTGTTCTCCTGCCTCTTTTATAGCAAAGAACTGACTTGTCCCAGGTCACGTATCCAGAAAAATCCAAGAAGTGCAATGAAAATGGTTCTTCTACTTTCCGTCTTTCTTCCCTCCTACTTTCCTTTCTCTTTTCTTGCTACCTCTCTTTCTTCCTCATTGATATCAATGTTTTAATTCCCTGCTTTGTCCTTATAGGACTTGGGAATCTTCTTGTCTTTCTTCAGCAAATTTGAGGTATCAAGAATGGGCACAGGAAAGGGAAGGTAGTTTTTCCTATCTGTGACCTTTCATGATCTCTAGAAGTCATATCAGGCTGGCCCTTGGGTTCTGCGGAGTAACTCTGACCTGCATGGATGCAGCACAACTGTCCTTGAGCGTTCTGTCTAGACAGTCTCTCTGCAAACAGCGGTGAGGCAGGAGACTTAAAGAGACAATCTACTCTGCAATGACCCTTGATTATTTTCATAACACTAGGGAGAGTACATGGTAATGGAATCAGTTTCTCCATATAAAACACGCTGCTTTCTGCTTGTGCCTTAAAAAATTGAGAAAGTCACTTTTTGTTTCAGAAAAACTAAGTGAGAATCTTCTTTAAAAATTGTTCTGTGTTTTTACTTGCTACCTTCTGGTGATAAGTAAAGTTGAAATTACCAAGTGAAAACGGAGGGTAAAAGAATTTGTTTTTCAATTTCTTATGGTTTTAAGTCTACAGTCATATGTGGTAGATATATAAAACTGAGACCAAACCTCAACCTTGAGGTTCAGAAGCCACATTTTTTATCAAGTTACATATGGTTACCATCAACATTATAACTTTACTTAGTGATAAAATCTTTAGGAGGCAGGGAAAGCCAACAATGTTGTATCCCTCTGTATTGATGTTAAATCTCTAGTTTTGAAAAAGACAGGCATGGTTTACAAATAGAATCTGTTAAAGTGAAGAATTTAGGGAAGATAGAGGGACAGAATATAATATGGAAAGGGTACGAATGAAAAAAATTATATTCATAAATACGAGTCAAAGTGAGCAAAAAAGAAAAACGGTCCATTGATATTCTACCATGTGGAAAGGAAGACTAAGATGTAGCTGAAATTACCAGTGGCCATGATTCTGGATCAATTACAGACTTCTTCCATATGTAAATGGCACTATAAACAGAAAACCACAAAAGAACAGAAAACAAAAACCTAGTAGGGCTTGATGTGCCAGCTCCATCTTGAAGGAAGGTAGGGAGAAGGATTTGAGGAAGTTTTGTGAAAGGACTAACAGAGGGAGCTGGATCTGCAGCTGGGCACTACTTGCATTTGCTGACACTATTCTCTTTGTCAATATAAATATTCTAATTGTAAATCCTGGTTGTGCCACCTGCTCCTCCTGGTGGGCATCACCACATGGAAAGGAAACTCCAGATGTTGGAAGTGGCATTGCTCTTTCTTTTGGAGGTTTTTTTTTTTTTTATGTTAATTAGTGTGAGTCATTAGCTCAATAATAGAACTGCCACAGCCATTAGAATAAATAAAAGTAGGAGCCAATGGTGAAATGGAAGATGGGCCATAACCAGCTACATGCTCAATCAGAAAAGCCACCAATATCAACTCGTCTAAGCTGTTAGAGACCTAGTTAGGACTAAAGGGCAGCCATGCTCATTTCCTCATTTTGGGTTCTTTGTGCTTAAATCCCAGTGTAAGAAAGTGTAACTACTTCCAAGCTTTAGATTAGTAAATGTGATTTAGGCTCTTCCTGGCTCTAATGAGAACTGCATGTAATTATTATTATAAAATCTCCCACATGATGCTTTAATCAGGATTATGGCACATCCGTTTTAAAGAAAACAACAGTCCGTGTAATTCAATCCATGTCCTGTTTACAAACTCACAGATGTTAAACCATAGGAAGGATGGATGATGAGGCAAATCAGGCACATCACAGGCCAAACAATTGGCAGTTTTGAGACTTTTTTTTTTTTTTTTTTTCAGTCCGGATCATTAACATTCATGTTTCAACCAGAAAAATGAATTCTGGCATCAGGAATTTTGGAAAGTTTCCACATCTCTAAGCCATATTCTTCCCTTGCAGTTGATGAAGTTTTTACACTAATAGTCCTCTGCATGCTCATTCAGGAAAATGAATGAGTGAGTGGGTGGGTTTGAGAGCTGTAGGGAGTTAATGGGAGTTTCATCCAGGTGAAGGACACATGCCTCACTGAGAGGGCCAGCCTCTGTACTGCACCATGCAATTGCCATACAATATTCAGATATTTGCAAAAAGTCAGTAAGATGGGATTTTTATGCAGAGAATTTTTTTATTTAAAATATAGTAATATATATTATGTATTATATTTATGTATTCTTTATGTATTATAAATATAATACGTAATATATATATTTACTCACTGACCACCAGTAAAGTCATCTATGAGCCATCCATCAGTTTGGGACTTCTGCTCTAAACTATACATTTTCAGATGAGATACCAGGTTACCAAGGTCCTTCCTTCTTTCTTTCGTTTTCTCTCTCTCTCTCTGTCCCCTTTTATTTTTTAAATACATTTTTCAATGTCTACTTCACTGAAACATAATGAATGCACCCCTTGCATGTGTGTGGAATGAATTAATGGAAGATACCAATGGATATATTGGTACCAAGGAAAAATGGGGTTAGCCATGAATGGAGAGGCAGATAGGTAGTGACAGAAGCAGGGATAGATGCCTTCAGATTCTACTTAGCATCCTTTACCCTATAATATGCAAATTGTGCAAGTTTGGTGAAACAATGGTGGAGAAAGAAGACTGCAGATGTTCATTAGTCAGAGCACCTCAAACCATTGGGAAACTAGATATTTAAAGTGATGCTTTGTTTCAAATGCACTGGGCAAGGAGCAGAGATAAAAGTGCTGTGCTGTAGTATACTCTTTCACTTTTTAAACATGTAGTATATGCTAGACATTTTGGTAAAAACTACAGACATGTTTTCTTACATGATCTTCACCAATATATAAGGTATTTCCATTTTAAAGAAGAAATTGTAGCAAAGAGAGATTAAGGGAATCAGTTCAAAACCATTTAGCTACTAAACTATATTCACTGTATCTTAGGTGCTGCCCTATGTGGTTTTGGTTCTCAAAACAATCATGTGAGATGGGTGATATTATACACATTTTACAGAGGAGTCGAAAAGGATTTGCTTTTAATGCACAAAACCCTCTGTGAAGCATATCCCCATTGATATGAATGGGATTCACATTCCTTTATGAGTCCTCCTTGCTCAACCCTCTTTTCCCTCTCTATCTGTTCCTTTTGTTATTTCAACCACCCTTGCATTCTTGCAGAGCCCACTGTAAATCAAGCATCCTTAGTGTCATGGACTGCTCATTCTACTTAGATTTTCTTTTCATAAATCTTGCTCTCTCTCTTAATAAAATTTACTCAAGGAGACACTACTTTTGAAAAAAAATAGTATTTTATGTAATATAAAATAAGGTCCCTGCACACACCTAGGTTTATTTTTCTTTCTAAACTGCAGAGCCAACTAAAATATTATATAGTTGTAGAGACAATCAAAATATTATATTATGGTTTTTATCTACATATTGTGTTGTTGCCTATTTCCCTCACAGAAGACCTACTTCCACAAAGGCAGGAGTATTGGCATGCTCACAGTTGGGCCAGCTAGAAGGATATCTGAAGATGTGGAACAAGGCACTTCTCTGATGAGTGGCTGAATGACTTCTAGGACACAGGTACATTCGCTCACATTTGGCATGCACTTTAATGTTTTTCAGAGCCAAAAACACAATAAAAGTCATGTTTTGAAATCCACTGAAAACAAATACAAGGGATATACACGTGTAAGGAAAGGAACATTTTGGGTGGATTCCAACTAAGGAAATAAAATCATAGGCCTCAGAACAAAGTCTTAAAATGATTAAGCCATGAGTGCTGTTAAGAGAGATTTAATTATTTAAAAAAGGAATGCAGAGATAATAAATAAAAATTCAAAGAAAGGGAAGATTGTTTTTTTCATGGAAGAAAAGTAAATGTTATTTTTCTTTCATTTCTTCTTTGGAAAAATGAGATGAAAGGTGGAGAGGAGCAAGCTAGGTGAGAATTAGGGAGACGGAAAATCTTAAGGGCTATCACAGAGGTAGCAGTTTTTTGTACTATAGATGGAAGGAAGGAAGCCATATTGCTTTCAAAATGGGAGCCTAAAGCAAATTCAGCACTGCTTTTATTAACCTTTAAGAGAGGAAGGTGGTTAGCATTTGCTTGTTTAATTTCGTGTAGAATGAGGAGCCTTGAAAGGCAGCATTTCTGTCCTGAAGCGCCGGCATGTGGATCAGCTCAGCCCCCATGCCTATTCCTCAAAGCATGCTAATCCCATCGTGACATTTGCAATAAATGAAAACTCTCTGTGGGTGGGTAGATAAGATGCTTTCTTTCTGAGGGTCTCCAATGGTGGGGCCTTGACATAAACAAAGTAACTACTGCCAAAACTCTGCTCCTGAGGATTGTAGACAGCCTGGCACCATCCACAGGAAAACCTGGTGAGTTCTGGGCAAAATTGTGAACATCACATTTGAATCAGGATAAATTTGCTCTGATTTGGTTATGCTTTTAATTCTTCATGATTCCATTTCTAGACTTCAGTTTTCCCTCTTGTGAAATGAAAGGATGGATGGACAGAATAAGCCTTATGATTTCTTCACAAATTTAAAATTGAATAATTCTAAATCAATAATTGGTCATAGGAGAAATGACTTAAGAATGTTCCAGTTAAATAATATTTCAGAGGAACACTCCCAATAGTATTTAGGCCCCTATTAGTCAACATTGAAAGATTATCCTTATTTTAGAAAACTATCAGTTTTAAGCTCTTGTTGGGATTTCTGCCTGGCTAATAATATTCAGGAAAGTGGGGAGGTGCAGAGAGGAGCAGAAATCATGCTGGCATGCATAGGAAGCCTACCTTTAAATATAGGCTATGATATGTTTGCTATTACTATGTTTATTATAGTTACCAGTTCATAAAGACATATAGTAACTAGATTAATTCTTAGTTTACTTTTCAAAATGGAAATAATTAGTCCTTTTCTGTTCATTTTAGATAAAATTCTAGTGTAAAATATCATTATCATTTCCTTACTGTCATTTTTATTTTTCAAGCTTCATTTCACATATGGGCGTGGGATGGTAATAAAATGGGAGGATTACGTTTCTTCAATTTTGGCACAAAAACCATCATTCCCAAATCAATGGTGATTGTGTCTGCATCCTGGGGACAACTTGAGAAAAACTAACCAGTAATCAAACCATTTACACTGGATGGTAGGGGTATAAACCCAGATCTGTCGCCTTTATCTGTGCAGTATCTGGGGAAAAACTTACCTTCTTGGTTTTACTTGATTATCTATAAAATGAAGATAATAAAATGAAGATATGACCTACCTCATAATTTTGTTTTTAAGATCAAATGAAGTAATACCAGTGAAATACTTCCTACAATACTTGGAACAAATTAAAAAGGCAATATAGGCTAACAATATTTAATGTGAGTTTGAGTGGGTTTTTTGTTAAAAAAAAAAATTAAGACCTTTACAAGGAGGAGGACCAAGAACAAAGACCATGTTATTTATATAAAAGTACTCTTCTATTGACATATATAAGTACCAGCTCTGGAGTCCTATTTGCAATGTAAATTCATGCATTACTCCTTCAACAATTATGGTGAAAATATTCAACATTTATTGAGTACTTATTATGTGCAGGCTCAGTACCATGAATTAGAATGCACTATGTAAATCCACCTTGTGAGATTTTCACAAAGGAGTATGCCTAGAAAGATGAGTAAATGACCTGACAACTCCTGCATGTAGTCAGGGAAACAGGATTCCACTCAAGGTAGCTTCACCATTGCAATGTCGGCACATGCTATGTACATCTACTGCTTTTTCTTTTACCATTTTCCTTTGTTCAATTTCTTTCCTTACCTTTTGAAATCATAAGTGATGATTAAAAATGTTTTTCAAGTGTCTTCACACCCATGAAACATTTTCTGATGAACCCAAATATCTACTGAATCCATCAATACTTGTTGAATAATTCTCATATTTTAATTTGCAGAGGGCTCAGTGATGGGTCATTATATCATTTGTTTTTCTTTATAAAAGGAAGTGACCATTTGTATTTTTTCTTCTACTTCCTTTTTGCCTTTACAATGAGCACAAAGATTATCATTTTCAAATTTGTTTTTGGTTAAAGAATGGGTATCTCTCTTAAGTAAGGGGTCCACACTCTAATGAACAAATAGCACAGTGTATTGACATTTACATAATACACTCCTTCTGTCAGTAAGTCATCAAATAAACACTATATGATTTTGCTCATTACTAGTGGTTGTGGGGAATGGTTTTCATGTGGTTCCTTTTAGTATACATGTCGGCATGGCTAGGCAGGCCTTTCAATTTTTCCTGTCCTCTTTGTCTACTTCACAATTCTAGATGATAAGGATTCAAAGTTTATTTTCTCCAAATACCCAGTCATATCATCTTCCTCATTTTCTTCATACTGCAAACACCTTCCTACCCAGAATAGTGAACTATGTTTTTTAATCTCAGCTCTGTTCCTTTTCTAACTGAATGAACTAGTCAATGTATTTTCATATCTCTGACCCTATCTATAAAGTTAGGTTGCTAAAATAATTAGAAATAAATTGACATATTAAGCAGTTATTATTTAGTCACTGCTAAAGGAAGCATGATATGAGTTTCTTTTGTGCTATATACTTCCTTCTTTCCTTAATATTCCTCTGATCTTATTGTTTTGTTTGTCATTGTACATGAACTTTTTTCCCTCTTTCATTGTTCCTAACATTTGCAGGTGAACCCCTTTATGAAATTGGCAGTAGAGAGTACAAACAAAAATATGAGCAAACAAATAAAAATAAATAAATAAATATAGCATTTTGGTCATGAATTTCCTAAGCCTTGTGTTCTCTAGTTATACAATCTGTCAACAGTGATGATTATTTATAAATCCCAAAGAACCAACAAAGTGAGAAATGTAAAATTTAGCAGAGGGATTGCTTGTGCAGAAGCAATACTAATTGCAGTCATTTATGTCAACAGCTTACCATTTATACCTAATTACCATGCCTCAAAACTGCATTATGTATATCATTAGGTGTGTGACAAATTAACTCTGTTGTAAGTTTTATTTGATTATGCCACTATTCTCCACACCTGCATGCTCGGTTTTTATAGTTTGTTGCTTATGTGTCATGGTCAATTGATCTTAACTCAAAAAAAAAAAAAAAAAAAAATTGAAAAGAAAGCAAACACTGGGTGAGGAGAAGAGGACTAAAGTACAATGTATCTACTATTGAAGAGTTCATTGTTAAGGAACTGGAGGGACCCAGACTTTGAATTTCATAACCATAATGTTCATCTCTTTCTTCCCAACACTGTAGCTTATATTTTTCCATTTGCATAGTGCAAATATTACTCACCTTCTCCATTAGACCTCATCTGATCCATGAAAGACCTAAACAGAGTGAGAGTAGTCTTTCTTTCTGTCTAACATTGGTCTCCTCCTGCCTTCAAAGTTAACCTCTGACTGAAATTTGCACCATCTTTTCTCTTGTTTCTCAGATCTTTGGAATTGGACTGAAATTACACCATCAGTTTTCCTGGTACTCCTACCACTGACGACAGATTTGGAGACTTCTCAGCCTCCATAATCTTGTGCCTACTGTTTTTAAATGCACTCTTTCTCTTTCTCTTGTGAACCCAGATTAATATAAAATATTGTAAGTTACTTATAGGCAAAAATTGCATCTGTGAAGTATAGTAACATTATTTAGTATTTGAAAGATTTTTAATGAGTATAGATCTACTTATCCTCCTCCTTCAAATGTATTAATCCCTCAAATTCTTCAAAGCCTGGATAAACTTTTTTTCTTTGAGAATTCCCTAGAAGCCTTGGTTCTTTCATATACATGCACATACCATTTTCTGATATTTGATAGTGACTTTAGAGGTGAGATTTTCATTCAAAACAAGAGAATAAGCTTCCTATTCATCTTTTCTTAGTTTTCAGCTATATCCTTGAAATGTCACACTGGAATCACAGAATGTAATATATCAGTTATAGAAGGAAACCTGGGGTCACCTTGACAACCTCTTTTTTTTTTTCTCCCTATCAGGGAAACCAGGACCCAGAAAGGGAAAATCACTTAACCACTAGCTATGCGTGTGGTTCGAGAGAAAACTGGGACAAAGTGTTCAAATCGATCTTTTAACTGATTAAGGTCAGGGGCTGGCAAACTATGACCTTCAGGCCAAATAGAAACTGCCATCTATTTTTGTGAATAGAATTTTGCTGGGACACAGTCATATTCTCATTCATTTACATATGGTATGGCTTTGCTGATCTAACAGCAGAGTTGAGGAGTTGTGGCAGAGACCATATGGTGCGCAAAGTTAAAATTATTTATGATCTGATTCTTTACAGAAAAAGTTTGCAGACACTTGATTAAGAAAAAGAACTGTTCTTAAACTTCTGCTCATTAAATGAGATATCATTCACATCTTCTTTCATCTGAGTGAATGAAAATAGCCAACAATATACTATGTTTGATGTTTTTGCACTAAGCTTGTTTCACATACAAAGAGACACACACTGTCACATGTTGTAGTGTCAACATTAAATGCAATTTTTCCCATTAGGAAGTGTGACTGTGGAGAGAAAGTGATGAAAACAATATGATAGAACTGTTTCTTAAAGCTGCTTCACATAGACTCTTTGCTCCAGGTTTGCTGTGACCATTAAGGAGTTCTTATTTATAGGACATATGTTGGAAATTGAACTCTAAGATTCCTGTGAACACTGAGGACAATTTGTTCCACTCACTGATGCACAAGCAGTTGACAGAACTCATGCCTCTAGCATACCTGCTCCATACTTGCAAGGTGTGATTCATGCCATACTTTTAATAGAAGGAATGACCAAATGATATCCTGGTGGGTTATCTTGCTTGGATGAATTTTACCTATCTAAATGATGGCTAGAAGAAACCAATGATCTATGTCTGAAACAGGCATATATGTAACTACTGAGGAAGTGAAAAACAAGTAAAATATCCATTCATCATAGGAAAAATAAAAGCCACCATTAAGTTATTAGCATTTGTTGAACTTGTGAATATTCCTAGCACAAATAGGCAAATATTCAGCTTTATACATTATTTCATCAGCTCCTTAAATCACTCCATAATATGGACAATGCTCTCCAAATGGTTCACTATGGGTCGTCAGTAACAGAAAATTCCAAACTGTCATAAACAGCAAAGGAACTCATCATCACATGCTACAAAAAGGGCCAGTGACTATGGAGTGATTTAATTCAGTGACTCAAAAGCATGATCAACAACCCATGTCTTTCTCTTATTTTCCCCTGAACATGTTCAGCATATCTTCGTTTTCAAATTTGTCAAAACTCGTGTTATAGCAGTACCCAATGGAAGAAAAATGTGTTGTTTATTTTCAAGAACCTCCCTTTAGAGAAAGGAAATTCTAGAATTTTATCACATACCCTCGCCAGAGTAGGGCTTGAAGAGCTGCCAGATCTCCACTGTTATCTTATACTTTGGTGCTGGGGTTGGGATGGGCTCTCTCTTTCCATCAGCACACAACTGGGTGAAGGAAGGTTAATACTTGAACACAATTGGGGTTTAAGCAGGAAGGAAGAGTAGATAGAAATGTATTTTGCCTAAGTTATGAAAGGTGCCTACCTGAGATTCCACTTAAATAATGAATAATGTGAATTGGAGATGTTACAAAATTTATCCTAAATCATGAACTG